>NC_080539.1:128613534-131013534 GCF_028640845.1 Ahaetulla prasina
AGCTTCTAAAATCTTAAACTTGATAGGATGAGGTTTATGGAATTTAGGTTTGCTAAATGTAGCCTTAAATTTTGATTTCATTGTAATCCTTGGTATTGGCAATCCCAGTGCCAAGGAGGTTGAAATGCTCCCTTCAATGAGGTTGTAGTGCCAACTGGCATCTTTACTGTCATGGTTTAATGAAGACCACTGTCAAGGTGTTCATGCCAAATCTAACCTGATCCTTTATAGGAATTTTAGAAAGAGGGAATACCATCTTAACTTGGATCTTCCAAATCCCTCCCATTGCTGAAAAACAAACTTAAAAGTTTTCAAGCATAACTGATTTTGACTGGGTGGGGGGAGTAAATAATTATTTATTCAGAACAAATATTGATGCAGATGAAAAACAAAAATTTACAATAATATGGAAGCTGAAATTGTAATCATATGTCCGCAAGAGAAGGTGGGCTATAGGATACATGTCAAAATGGACTGGAATTGACTTATCTGTAGAGTTTGTAAGCAATGGTGAGTAATAAGTAACAGAATCTTGACAGTGTTCTCGAATAATTATGAATTCAAGCCATTCTGACTTTTACAATTAAACATTATTTGCACTGTTCTGACATTGGTGCATTTTTTTAACAGTATAATGATAAAGCTACAGTAAAATGCATGTGGAAACTTGTATTGTGGAAAAATTGATCTTTTAAGAGAAAATGTTAATTTTGAAAATTTTAAAGTTGAATATGTAAAGGAAATGAGATTTCACTAATGGATATACAGATATATGATTTTAGATACTGAATTGATCATGACGGATGTCAGTGTTGTAGATCACATCAACATTTATTGAAGTTATCAGAAATGATGCTTACAAAATATCACACATCCTGTTGTCATATTAAGACAGAGGTTTACTATTGTATTACAGCAGGAATGTTGGAGGTATATAATTCTGTGTTAGCTTATATATTAATGAAGGTATTTGTGTTCCAGAATTGAGTAGCTTATGCAAGTTACTGTTGCAGTTTATAGAAGACCAAGGATTGGAACTAGTCTATTTTAATGAAAAATAGTATTTCTTGGAAGCCATGTTTAAAACAATTATTCTAGACTTCAGTCTATATTACATAGTGTATAGCCGAACTAAAGTGAATTTGATAAGCAACTATGTTTGCAAACATTAGTGAATATAAGAAGTGGTGAGTAAACTAAATGTGATTGTTTATACTCTAACAAGTATTCTTATATCACAGATAGTATATAAATGAGCTTGGCTGAAATGGAAAAAAATCCGGAAATCCCAGGGCTTATAAACTAGATGTGGGAGCTTTAAAAAAATCCTGAAAGAAGGCAATTGCAACTATTTGAATAGTTTGCTATGTATTGGCATGATCATCAAAAATTAAATTTAAGACAGTCTTTATAGAATATTCTGACAAGAAATAATTAACTGAGAAGTGTCAGCTACATAAAGGTATCCTGTAATTCTCTTTGCCCTTTGGTATACAAGATGACTTTTAAAGAAAACTGTAAAAAAGTATGCATATATTTTTGATAGTCCTTGGTAGAAAATTACATTCTATGAAGTAAATAGAGGACGGGTGATGTTAAGCATACTTTATTACAGTAAAAGATGAAAAAAATCACACATTGGAAATTAAACTCAAATGATGATTCCAAAAAAGGATATTCCTTAAAAGTGAAATAGTTGTAAATTGCTTAAGATTGTACAATTTACGTTTGAGATTAGAATCAGTATTTGCTTATAAGTTAAATATGAATGCCTAACTGGATGCTACATTTAATCAAGCAATGAGTTTGTTGGATTTAATTGCTGCAAAAGAAACAAACCTGTGACATTGTATGTACTATAGTTGTGTTATGCCAGAGTATTCCAGTGAAAAAAATTACACGTTAATACTTTTTAGAACAAAATTTCAACATGTTCTATGAAGTGTATACTGCTTCTCCCTCCCAAAAAAGACTTGGAATTCTAGGAGTAGTACATGTGTTGAAACACTTAGAAACATAAAGTTAAACAATATCATACATATTTAATCCTAATATTCACACACCCTTCTAGAATAGGGATATGTTAGTATGATTGTCTGCTATTCTGAAGAAGTGCACAAACAATGCAGGTAAGTAGGTAATAACATTTTGGTATGTGCGAGTTAAAACAAGTGAGATAAAATTCTTAAATGGAAGGAATTCCTCCATTTTATCCCATCTGCATATAAAAGATGGGAAGAAGGAAAATTTGACAGTATTCTGCCTAGCATACTAACTCACATTCAATTTGGAAATGTCCATGAATTCACAGATACAGGGATTAGGGGTAAAATGATGCAAGTTGCCCTTTGAAATGTTCTCCCCCCAGAAGCAAGGCGAGCTCCCTTTTCTTGGCCTTTTGGAAAGGTCTATAGGCCTAGCTGTGCTGCCCACAGAGGAGCACATAATTGTGGAGACGTAAAACATGCTAATTATATATAGCTTTTGTGTTTTTATGCCTACATATACACCACCCAGAAATGTTCTATAAAGGGAGATTGGCAGTTTCTAAATATATAGATTAGATTAGGAATAGAAAAACCATTCACAGAATATTAATATACGAGCATTCTTACCTTGAACGCAGAACGTAACTGCTTTAATAATCCACTGTACTCCAAATGGAATCATGAATAAATATGCCAGTACCAAAGCACTTATTTGTAGTGGGATTACAGGCTGGGACACGATATATGAGAAAATTACATGTACAGACATTGAGATGGTTGTGTGAAGAATAACCAGACTTGCATTAGTTTTTAAAACTATTCAAATCAAACTCATATTTGCTATTTGGGAGGGCCCATTTTGTATAGTTTGCATTTATATTTAGTAGTTTAATTCTGAAACTACTTTTAATTTTTGTTGGATATTGACTATTTCATTGTAAGCTAAAGTAAAAAATGTGTATGCTTTGTTAAAATTACCTATTGAATTTACTTGAAAGAAAAATGTCTAAACATAAGGAAACTACAGTACTTTAAATTAGTTTTGGTTTTAAATGTCCCAAGTCATGGGTTAGATTGTGGGAATATGGTATGATAATGAATACTATGCTTTTTGTTCATGCTACAAAACAAAGCTTAAAAAGATTTTTTAAAACTTATACTTAATGATCAGGTCACACTGCATACATAGCAAGCCACATTAGATTTATCAAAGAAACTATTTTTCCACAAGTAAATTTCATATGAATTTTGACTTGCACAATAATCGTAGTTACCATTATGGATGACAACATTATTAAAAGACTACATCCCAGCATAAGTATGTGACAAAACCATCTTTCAATATAATGCAGTTACTTAAACTTTAAAATACAAAACTCAAAAAGTTTCAAATACGTGTTAATACCTCAAAGAAAGAGTGTTACACTTTCAGCATTAATAACTAAAGACATATTCCATAAACGGAGTTCTCCATAAGTTGGGTTTCCTGTTCTCATGCATCTAATTTCATTGGATAAGGGGCATGACAGAAATGTCCAAAAATTTCCACTTGGGCCAAGAAAATATTTTAAATATTCCTTTAAATATTTCAAGCCCAAATTGTTCATGGTTTTAAAGATATAGATATGGGATTGGAAATACTTTTGGAAGTCTGTTAAATGTAGTGGGATTATTTCTTAGCGCAGCTGAGTGGTTTCTAGAGCAGGGGTCTCCATCCTTGGCAGCTTTAAGCCTAGCTGGCTGGGGAATTCTGGGAGTTGAAGTCCACCAGGCTTAAAGTTGCCAAGGTTAGAGACCCCTGTTCTAGAGTAATATAGATTATTGGAGGGAAGAGCCCTGGGATATGCATGATAAAATTGCCTTAAAATACAGCAGTTGTCTCCTCCCATTATAGCCAGGAAAGAATAAGGTGTTTGCAGGGTTTAACAGACTCGTTTTTAGCATCCAATAAACAGGCTTGTAGCCAGCTTTAAATTGATCTAGAACAGCGACTCAGTAAAATCAACGTGAATTGGTCAGCAAACACATAACCACTTTATCAAGAAACGCTAATTAATAACCAAGCCTGTTCCACTTCCTCGATAACTTAGTAATTAAGGAGCTACACAGATATCGCGTTAGGGGAGCAGATGCATTCAATTTATCTCTGGTATCGTCCAACTGGTTTTGCATTGGAAGTGGTGAACGGGAACTCTACTCCTGGGATTGCTGAAGTAGTATAACTCCCAACATCCCTCAATATTTGCCATAACGGCTGCAAACGAACGGATATTGGAATTTATATTCAACGACGTCTGGTCCCCAAGTTTACACCCACCGCTGAAAAACCATCTTTCTGCCATTTTTTACCGCTATGAATTTGTGGGCAGGATACGCTGCAATCAAGCCCGGGCATCTCGAGGGAAGAAAAGTGATTTTTTGGGGGGAGGCGTTTATACAGTTTCCAGGCTTCAGTCCAACAGAAAGCGAGCTATTCGGCGTTCCGGGCATCTGGGCAACGATTAGCGCCGCCATTTTAATGGGCTTTATTTCCTCCAGGCTAAAGGGCAACCAAAGGAGTCCCGGTAAGGGCGGAAGTGCCTCCTCATCCTGCCCCTTCTTGTTTGGTCGATAGCTTTTGCGACTCGAGAGATCGCGAGAAGAAATCGAAAAGAAAAGAAAAAACTCCGCTCCTTCCAAGCAGCGGTGTATTGGTGCTAACTAAGAGAAGCCGGGTGGGAAAGTAAGCAAGAACGGCTTCAGGGGCCGGCGAGGATTATCTTCCGCCTTGGAGAAGCGACGCTATTGGTCTAGCCCTCCGCCACGTGATGCGAAGGGCTCGAGTGTTGGAAACCGGAAGGCAGGGGCTTTCGGTCCCTTCAAGTGTGCTACGGAGCGCCTGGGGATCCTCGGGTCAAGCTGAAGCCGGGGGCGCAGTCTCCCCCCATCCTCCAGGATGAGGTGGGCGCGCGCGGCCGTGGAGAGGCTGTGCCAGCGCGCGCGCCGGGTGGACGTTCTGCGCGAGACCTGCCGCCAGTACCCTTTGTTTTGCTGTATC
This sequence comes from Ahaetulla prasina, assembly GCF_028640845.1. NCBI lineage: Eukaryota > Metazoa > Chordata > Lepidosauria > Squamata > Colubridae > Ahaetulla > Ahaetulla prasina. The sequence goes on from NC_080539.1 coordinate 128,618,560, forward strand.
CTTTTGGGGTTCAGTGTGGCAACGCTCCTGCTCAGCCGGTAAGGAGAGAAGCCCGCCTGGGTCCGGGTCTGGTGCTGGCCGATATGAGCGAGATGGCTTGGACTTCGTTACATGTGCTGCTGGCGCAGCTTTCTCTCTACCGGGCGATGGAGGAGGAGATGACTCCAGAAGGAAAATGATACTTTTTGATAGGATGTAAAGAAGGGGAAGATGTGCATGATTTCTAAAAACAGGCAAAGAGGGACTGTCTTGTGATATGACTGGGATCCCTCGGTACCCATATCAGTTATGCCAGTGGTTCTCAAAAGTATGTAGCGCTGCGATCTCCTAAAAGTCAGTGGATTTCTGTCACAGCCCCCGCCCCTCCAAGGAAATAATTTCATTGGGTTGGAGAAGAAAGAAAGATGTGTGTTACTTTTATGAGCTTTATTCCCACCACCACCACCACCGCAGAGTTATCGGATCTTGTGGAACTGTAGCTGTAGGACTTGCTCTGGCAAACGAGGAATAAAGCTCAGAACCAGTTTTGGTAATGTCCTACTTTAGTGTTGCAAGTGTGGTTGCTTATTTTTTCCCCGTGGGAAAAAATTTCCCACGGGGCTCTGGCTCACTCATCTAGAACCCCTGGCCAAGTAAGGATTGGATGCTGATATGATCAGATACACAGATATGAAAGTAGCTGGATTGTTTTTCCTTCCCCCAGCCATTCAGTTCACAGTACTATAGGTGGAACTCAAGCATAGAACACATCTGTTTCACCAACGCCAGTCAATTATCCAACTTTGCTAATTTCTTACCATATGTTTATGCCCTTCCTTTTAAGCATGATTCAGGCAGGTAGAAGGCATAAACATAAATGAACATGTATGGTTGTTTTTCTTCTTACCAACTTTTTAAAGGAGTCTAGCTAATTTCACTTTTTGCTTCTCTCTACAAAATCCACTTGTAAACGAGAACATTTTGTTGTGAAGGAGGGATTTATAATTGTTCCAATATAAACAAGACTGGTTTGAATTCAGCTTCAAAACTTCCCCTTTAGGAAAGAAAGGACAGTATGAATTGTCTAGAGATCTGAGAAAGGATATCAACTCCTTCTCCACTAGTGAATTTTAATATTTATTTACAGTATAGATGTTTTAGAAGACTTAATAGGAATTATAGTTCATCACATCTGTTAATGCCAGGTTGAAGAAATCTGTACGTAAAGCAAAATTCAGATAACCAAGTACATTGTCACAATCTGGAAAGGACCGGTTAAGGAATACTATCTGATTTGTGAGTCTTGGAAGCATAGCTAAAAAATTTTTTTTAAAAGTAAACTGCTGTTCTGATTTTAATTGTCAAGACATAATAGCCTCCAAGGCAAGGTGAAACAGTGCAGTTGTGTTAGCAAAAAAAAACCCCCTGTGGTTAACAAATGACAGCTTCCTGCCATTTTCCCTTTTCTTAAATTGCTTTGTTTTCTGAATCTAGAGCAACAACTGCTTTGGAATTATAGAAGTAGGGATGTATAACCAGGGTTTATTGTGGGTTTGTATTTTTAGAATTTTTTTCCATTCTGAACTGGGGAAAAGATCAAGAGTAAGGGCCAGGTGCAAAGAACTTAACCGATTCCATCTGCAGTAGGATCCCAATAGCTGCTCTTTGGTTATTGTAAAGAGATTCCCCCTTAAATTGCTGAAATGAAACTAAAGCATCAAATCCTTCTTTTCCCAAACCAATAAAATTGCCAGTGTTTTTTTGAACCCAAGACAAATTCATATTTAATAAAGTATTTATATCATTTTGGAACTCTTACACTGAGGAGATACATTAAAAAAAGAAGTTGGGCTTTGGTTGTTATCTTCCTCCCTTCCTCTCTCCCCCATCCCTCCGTCCCTCCCTCCCTCCCTTCCTTTCTTGATGTATGATATTTGCATATTCCTAACTACAGTATTTTTATTTACTTATGAAATTTATAAGTCACCCATCTCACTATCCAGAGCGACTCTGGACAACAAAGTAACATTTTTTTCTTAAAAATATTAAATAAAATATTCTGTGAATTGACTACTGGGCCTGAGTATGCTATTTCTGAATTAAATACATGCAGGATGACTATTTTGATAGGAATGTAATTATACATTGGGCATGTAGATATTGAATATAATATTCCAGAGTTGGAGGCAGAGGTATGTTATTTTGCATTATCTGTTGGATTGTAATTTTTCCCTTTACTTTTGAGGTATCGTCACATCTTAATGATCTTCTGGTCTTTTGTGGCGGGATTTGTAACATTCTATTGTTACTTAGGACCAGATACCCTCTTACCAAATATTCTGTTTACAATAAAACAAAAATCCAAGGTAATGTATAATTTTGTCAGTGTACTTTTTATATTTTTTATGGAATAGTGAAATATTGCTTGTATTACCTGCAGGCTTCAGCATTTTTAAATGTAACATGAGAAGCTGGCATTTTAGTTCTATTCATTGCTAATTACTTTTAGTTGCTGTGAAGCAAATTAAATATATCCTTGGTCTAAAAGAAAGAATAAAGTTGTAGCAATAAACTTGTTATTGTGTTAAGCTTGTGTTAAATAAACTTATTCTTTTACTTTTACTTTGCACCCTTATATGTTTTGAAACATTTTGTGGTTGTTTTAACAAATTTGGATTCTGTATGTAGAGATTTATAAAGGGAACAGGAAATCCATTTTGCCATTGTGGATAAATAAAGTTAGTTACATTTCACCCATAAGTTTAATGGCATTTTTAAAAAAAGTTTTCATTCTTTTACCATTCTCAGAAAATTGATTGTAAGACTGTTCTTTAATCAATTAAATTACTTGATAGATTTTTATTGACTTAGGGTATATTAATAACATATAAAGAAATGTTGAGTTCACTGCATAAATACAGAATATAATACCTAGTAGTGAACTAATATTTCAGAATTGTGGTCAGGAAAACAATGTTCATCCTTATCTTGTTTTCTGTTGTTTTAGATCAGGGGTGTCCAAACTTGGTCCCTTTAAGACTTGTGGACTTCAACTCCCAGAGTCCCTCAGCCAGCAAAGCTGGCTGAGGAACTCTGGGAGTTGAAGTCCACAAGTCTTAAAGGGACCAAGTTTGGACACCCCTGTTTTAGATCATACAAAAATGCTATGAAACATGCATATTAAAAAAAAGCACACAGTCTTCAGATGTAGGTGTTATAAGAGTAGTGCTGGCAAGCCTATCATGCTGGAGAAAATGACTTGAAGTTGTAATGAAAGAGGGAGATTCTAAGGCAATTTGTATTTTTCTACTTACAGATATCCCTGACTTACGGACTATAAGTGAGCCCCAAAATTTATGTTGCTAAGCGAGACAGTTGTTGGGGGCGGGCTTTTCCCATTTGAAAACCTTTCTTGCCACAATTGGTATTAATTGGTATTAACTGCAGTAAAGTTAATACGGCTGTTAAGTGAATCTGGCTTCCCCATTGACCTTGCTTGTCAGAAGGTCACAAGAGGGGATCACATGATCCTGCCATGCTGCAATCGTCATAAATAGCATGCTAGTTGCCAAGCGCCCGAATTTGAAACGCGTGACCGTGGAGATGCTGCAATAGTCATAAAGTGTGAAAATATGTCACTTTTTTTCAGTGCCATTGTAACGTCAAACTGTCACTAAACAAATGATTGTAAGTAGTCAGCTAAGGTTTGATACTATTGCTGCTTTAAATAAAAAAAAATTTTTTATTTACATTTATATCCCGCCCTTCTCCGAAGACTCAGGGCGGCTTACATTGTGTAAGAACAATAGTCTCATTCTATTTGTATATTTACAAAGTCAACTTATTGCCCCCCCAACAATCTGGGTCCTCATTTTACCTACCTTATAAAGGATGGAAGGCTGAGTCAACCTTGGGCCGGGCTTGAACCTGCAGTAATTGCAGGCAGCTGTGTTTTAATAACAGGCTTCTTACAGCCTGAGCCACATAAATAAACCCAGAACTGACTAGTGTTAAAAAAAGGGAACTTGCAAAGTTTTCACTTTGCATTATTCAAGGTAAGAAGACTAGGTAATCTATTCCTATTTCCCTGATTTGGTTGGCTTGATGGGAAAGTTAGTTTTTTGGTAATAGCTAATAAGGATTAGTGGGGAGAAAGGGAAGGCAGAAGAGAAGGAGAAATGTTTTGAAAGTGGGATCCAAACTCTATACATTTGAGAATTGCTTCCATGTGTGAATTAACTGAACTTTCTAGCTGTTATCTCTCAAAATATATTTATGCCAGGGGAATAATTTCTATTTTTTCCATACTGTACAGGTGGTCCTCAACTTATGACCACAGTAAAGCCCAAAAGTTTGTTGTTAAGTGAGAAATTTGTCAAGTGAGTTTTGCCTAATTTTACAACTTTTCTCATCACATTTGTTACGTTAATCCCTGCACTTCTTAAATTAGTAACACGGTTGCTAAATGAATCTGGTCTCCCCATTGGCTTTACTTCTCAGAAGGTCACATCCGAATGTAAATCACGTGACTATAAGGATGCTGCAATGGTCATAAGTGTGAAAAATGGTCATAAATCACTTTTTCAGCGCCATTGTAACTTCAAACAATCACTAAGCGAAATGTCATAAGTCGAGGACTACTGGTAATTTCATTCCCTCACTTCCACAACTGACAACGCTTGATCAGTTTTGCTACCAAAAAAACCTTGGAATGGATAGTAATTTTACTCGTATTCTGAAGAATGAATTCCTTTCTATGTTTTCCTTTTAGCAATTAAAATTGCAAGAACAATCTTCCCAGAATGGCAGTTGTGCTATATGTGAAGATATCAAATGTAATAGACATGGGTGAGTTAAAATATTTCAGGGGGGTACTGGTAATTATATTTTCATATCTTAATGGGGATGAATGGAATATTTTTGTTGTTGTTTCTATAGACCTGCATCTCTATTAGAAGATTATCAGCCATGGCTGGGCCTGAAAGTTCCTTCTAAAGTCGATGCTTCCTTATCAGAGGTAATTGTTTATCATCATCAGTTATAGATAACTCATGTTACTCATTTTTTAAACCAGAAGTTTTTTTTTAATTGTAGCAATATCAATGGCTATTCTTCTTAAAATGCTTAAACATAAACATTTCTGTCATATTTTCTAAATCCCAAGATGAACAACAGTTTTCATTGTTTTTACAGTTGCTACCCTGGTAGAATAGTTAATCCTTTCTGGCTGCTGATAATATAACAGCATTAGAAAATCCAAGTGCTATTATACAAAGGTCTTTTAATCTGGATGCATGCAAGAATTTACCTAGTTGTACTCTTGAACCTATAACTACCGGTATGAACATAGATTCAGGTAGCCTTTGTAGTTATGTATGTTATTGAATATGTCCTTCTGTTGCATACCATGTCCTTGGTTATCTCATTTATTATGGACAAGCAACTTGAATTACAAAACTCAGAGTGAAAAATATTATCTGCCTAGTGTTCTTGCATGTTTATATGTGCTAAGTATTGTTGTTGGCTATTATACATATCTTAATTATTTTATTTGTTTGCAGATGTTTGAGCTAGTACTAGAAAATTTTATTTATCCTTGGTACAGGTAAGGTTTTTATATAATTTGCCTTTGAAATTCCATCTGATCTCCCTAAGACAATGTTTTGTTATCTTATTTTCAGGTTTATTTAGGTTCTCGGGGATAAAATCTATGACATCCAATATGATTTATGACAGGATAAGGACACCATATTTTTCGGTGTATAAGACGCACTCCCCCCCCCACAAAAAAAAAGTGGGTGGAAATGTCTGTGCATCTTATACAGCAAATGTTGCTGAAGCCCCGCCCACCTCCTTGCAATTTACCTCCTTGCAGCAAGCAGCTGATTGGTGGTTGAATCTGCCTCCTGGAATACTGCCTATCAGATGTTCCAGGCTGCAGGGATCGCCCCTGCCCGTTGCTGCCTCAATGCCCATCGCTGCTGCCATGCGTCTCATTTTTGGCCCATTCCAAGTGGTCGGGACATATGGCAGCGGCAGTGATCCCCACCCCCTGGAACGGGCCAAAAATGGGATGCGCGGAGGCCAAAAACAGAGCACACGGAGGTGGCGATAGGAGGCAACAGCGATGGGCAGCTACAGCAGTGACGGGCAGGGGTGATCCCTGCAGCCTGGAACAGCTGATAGGTGGTATTCTGGGAGGCTGATCCAACCGCCAATCAGCTGCTTGTGCTAAATCAGGCTGTGTTGAAGCTGACTAGGCTGTTTGCTGCAAGAAGGTAAATTGCTGGGAGGCAGAAGCAGAGGAGATATTTTTTCCCCTTGTTTTCCTCTCCAAAAGCTAGGTGCGTCTTTTACTTTGAAGTGTCTTATAGTTCAAAAAATACCGTAACTTTTTTCCCTTTCCCTATCAATATATTGGTATTTTGAGTGTGAGCCAGAAACGTGTGTGTGTAGAATAGGGTTATAGTAATAAATATAAATAGGGTAATAGTAGTAATGTATGTTGTTAGGATAACAGTAGGACACCTCACATATAGGCAATTGATTTTAATTATTAGTTTAATTAATATTTAACTTCTTTGTCCTGATTTTGCCCTTTCTTGGGAGCATAGCTCCTGGTCAGTGACTATTTTCTATGCAATACTGAAGCAAATACAAGTATGTCAAAATACTTATATTTTGGGGGGCAGTCTTCAGAATTGGTTTTGATGGGAGTTGGCAATTCTAGTTGCAAGACAGGATCCTGGGTGACGCAGAGTTTTGTTTATGTATATTTATAGCTTTTTGCCTGCTTAATGTTCCTTTTATTTCCTTTTGAACTATGATAGATTTTCAGCTTTTTGTTCCAGCCTCTCAGTTTCTATATAAGTTGAAACTTATATAAGTTTCATTTATAAATACCTACATTTTTCTTACATATTTTCTTCAATTTTTAAATAAAAGAAATTTTGATTAAAGGGGAATAATCCCATTATCTGAGGTATAACTTAAATCCCAAACCTCCCTGGTAAGATTTGTTCCAGTTTTCCAGTTTAAACTTTGCAAAAAAAGAAAGAAAGAAATTGAATTAAAATTTACTGTGAAAACTGCTAGGAGACCACTTCAAAGGCTTTCTCAAAATTCTTCATTTAACGACAATATTAAAGTGCTGCTCTTTAGGAAGTTACTGCAGGAAAAGTGCTGGCTACTGTTCTGATTTCTAATTTGCTTCAGCAAAAGGCGAATAGGGATGTAGGTTGCATGAGAAATGCAGAAGAAATAGAATAAAATAGAATTCTTTATTGGCCAAGTGTGATTGGACACACAAGGAATTTGTCTTTGGTGCATATGCTCTCCGTGTACATAAAAAAGAAAAGATACATCTGTCAAGAATCATAAGGTACAACACTTAATGATAGTCATAGGGTACAAATACGAATCATACTAGGAAACAATCAATATAAATCTTAAGGATACAGCAGCAAGTTACAGTCATACAGTCATAAGTGGGAGGAGATGGGTGATAGGAATGGTGACAAGATTAATAATAATAGTAATGTAAACTTAGTGAATAGTTTGACAGTGTTGAGGGAATAATTTGTTTAGCAATAATCTTTAGGAAAGAGGCAGGGTGGGAAACTCCCTTTGGTTTCAATTACTGGAGGCAGAACCTTCTGCTAGTTCTTCAGTTCCATAGAATGGTCACTATGGAATTGGAGATCTGACAGAAATGGGGTTCATCTCTTTTGAGGCTTTGCTTGCCTCAAAGAGGAGAGGAGACTTCAGTGCCCCCCACCCCCCCACCATTTCTACCTATGGCCAGAGAATGGGGGAAGAGAAGGATTTTCTGCTGTCATTTTTTTAACTTCCTTAGAGCGACTGTTCAAAGGAATCACTACTAACAGCAGCAGACTTGCTCTCTTCCTTTATTTATTTATTTTTCTCCAATAAAACTACTTTCCCATTCACAGATTAGATACTGCAACAAGTAATCCACAGTTGGTGGTGCAATCCTGGCATGTATCTTATGGAATATTATGGGATGTGTGTTGAAAATTGCCATAGTTGGTGAAGGGCTGCCATGTCTGATCTCCCATGGCTTTCTCTGGAAGAAAGAGATTAAAGACCCATTTCCTGACCTCCCTCATACATAGACCTCTTGAGCCTTGGCAGCTCTGAGGATCTGCATAATTGTCAAGAAAAGAGCCCTGTTGGACCCTCTGCCAAAAGGTAAAAGGCCCCAAAAACCGTTAGCAAGAATTATATTATTCTGCCCGGCGAGATTGGCCAAAATATCCTTAAATATGCATCAAATTATTGGAAATGCAATCACAAGCAGGGGACAAATTTCCACATGTGGTGGACATGCCCCAAAGCACAGGCATAGTGGTTAAAAATCCAAAAATGGCTAGAGGAAATGACAGGGGGGGAAAATGGCCTTGAAACCTGAATTATTTTTATTGGGAATTATAAAAAAGATTAGAAAAGAAATTTATTATTTTATACTCCACATAATTACGGCCGCCAGAATTTTATATGCACAAAATTGGAAACAAAGTTTCGCTCCCTCAAATACGATGATAATAAAAAAAGGGCTAGAATGTGCAGAAGCAAATAACTTAACAATGGAACTAAAAGACCAACAGGAAACGATATACTATGAAACATGGAATAGATGGTATAGATGGTTAGAGAAAGAATCCAAAATTATTGTATAAATGTAAGAGAACATACTATAGAGGAATGAAATAGATAATGTGTAATAGATAAGTATAAAATGTATTGAATATAGGAATTAGTAGCATATAAAATGTATGTGTATATAGTTGGTTAAAAGATAAAATAGATATTACCAATGATGCCGGTATCCGAAAGCTGTAAAAATGTAACAAAGATGTTAAAGATGTAAATGCTGAATAAAAATTATGTAAAAAAAAGAATTATATTATTCTGAACGCACATATGAATTATTTCAAAATTATGAAAATCGTTAGCAAGAATTATAATAATTATATATAATTATTTCAAAATTATGAATAGCATATTTGAGTAAAGTTCTCAAATTGTTAGTATTAGTATTTATGTTTACAGTCCTCGGAATACCAAAGGCTTCTTGATTTACAGATAAAGATACATAGGAAATAATATAAAGATTATAAAATGTATACGAAAATAAGGTTCACAAACTAATATAAACCTAAAATAAAAATTAATATTCTTGTTTGATAAAATTAAACCAACCAAAGCGCAGCCAAACTAAGATGGAGCTATATTTTGTTTTGAAATTTTGTAGGGAGATAACTGATGATGACTCACCTGTGGATGAATTAAGAGTAACATTACGATTTTTTGCATCTGTGTTACTTCGCAGAATTTACAAGGTGAGAAACACAGTGATAGGATCGATATTGTATTTAATTAATGGCTTTGAAGCATAGGCATAGTAAAACTATTTAAGAAATTATCTTATTGTAAACATAATTGTTTTGTATTAATCTTAATACTTGTGAAGTTCTCCAAAAAAATATTGAAGAAAGTTAATTTAGTTAATTTACTATAAATGAAATATATTTTGCAGTTACCTTTTTAGTTGCAATAGAGCAAATAATTTCTCTTTCTATTTGTTCTTCAGGTGAATATTCCAACTGTTATAACAAAAAGAATGCTGAAGGCAGCAATGAAACATATAGAAGTAATAGCTAAAGCTAGACAAAAAGGTAATATTAAACATTGCATGCCTTTTATTTAGAAATAAATTGACCTTTCTGCTCTTATATTTGCTTTTATTTTTCTTTTAAATATTGTCAGAAATGAATTTTCAAATGAACTTTACTGAATTTAATTTTTCCTACAGTAAAAAATACAGAATATTTACAGCAAGCAGCTTTAGAAGAATATGGACCATCACTCCATGTGGCTTTGAGAAGTAGAAGAGATGAACTCAATTATTTAAGAAAACTTACTGAACTTCTTTTTTCCTATATTCTGCTTCCAAAGGCAACAGATTGCGGGTATGTTATACTTCATGTTATATTATGAAGCTCTAACATTCAGTGTGTTTAAATTTCCTATTTTTGTAAAATAGAAAAGTTAACATGTCAGAAAATCTTGGTATGGGCAGATTACTCTATCAGTCTTAATTTATAACAGATAAATGAACTTGGAATAGTTGATTCTTTCAGTGTTCATGAAAAGCCATCAGTGTAGGGTATGAATTTGATCTTGTCAATGTTTGATTGTGCTAAATTTCAATCAGTGGAGGAAAATCTTCTATTGTCTTCAACCATCAGTTATGCCATCTTCATTTCACAAAAGGCCACTCCAGTATTGAAACGGCTTATCAGGGCCCGCATTGCAAAAAGGGGCAGAGCAATATTTTTTAATAAAAAAAATAACCTTGAATAAAATAACAAGGTGGCAGTCCTGTGGTTTACATGAATACATTTTACCTGCTTCAAAGCTCCTCCTCCTTTGAATACTTATAGTTTGTTAGAAAAACCTGGCCTTTGGAATTGGTTTGAATACTTCTTTCCTAGAATTTGCAAAACCAGATATGGAAGTAAATGGATGGGTGCATGAGTTTTGTGTTCATGTACTCCGGGGGTGGGGGGTGGGAAGGCCGTTTCGCTCTCCCCAAGCTCCAAGTAAGCTTCTGAAGCCTGGAGAGGGCAAAAAACGGGCCTACCGGGCCCACCATGCCATTGCGTGCCAAAAACGGGGGGAGCAGAGGGGGGGGTCGCATCTGGGGGGGGCAGGGCACATTGAATTATGGGTGTGGGCACATGCACACACACACACCCCGCGCTCCCCCCACTTTTGGCACGCGACAGCAAAAAAGTTAGCCATCACTGACCTAGCCTATTAGTTTATGAACAGGACTTCTACTACCATAGCATTATATATACATATAGAATACCTCAAAATGCACTTTCTTCTCCTCTCTAGATACCTTGTTTACTTGTCCCTTCTCTAAAGTGGTTGTAGAACCAGTTATACTGTCTAGAACAGATACCAGTTTTTCTGGGGGGGAAAAAAAACCAGTGCTACTGCTTTAATCATTGCATTAACTTTGATGGGTGGATCCCATGATAGTATGTTTAGAAGCAGAGAGAGAGAGAGATTCAAATTCTAACTAGCTGGACCGTTCTGTTATCAATTAAGAAGCAGCTTTCTCACAAGTCTGCAGGACAGCTATGAGTATCCACCCCAAAAAGATGGCACATAAATAAAGGGGGAAAATCTTTCTGGTTGCTGAAACTTCTGTAATTTTATCCTATCTTCTTTCAAGAAATCTCCAAGAGAAAACTAAGGAAATCTTATTTTCTGGGGTGTTGGCTGACCTTAAAAGTGGCAGTATCATCCTTTCTCTCTCTCCAAGAGGTAGCATAAAAAACGTTGGGCTGTTGCCATAGGGTGCTCATGAAAGATTTAGAACACTTTCTTTGAACTATTTTTAAACTTGGGAGTCAGTTTGATCTAGTGCAGTGGTAGTCAACCTGGTCCCTACCGCCCACTAGTGGGCGTTCCAGCTTTCATAGTGGGCGGTAGGGGTTTTGTCCGATACTGAAGCCCTTTGCTTTTTTTTAATTTAATTGACTTTTTAAAAAATTTTCATAGCATTATTTAAAAACATTTTCATTAGGTTTTCATAAAATTCCCCGTGACAATTTAAATTTCTGAAAATATACTATTTGTATCGCCCACACATAAGTTTAGTTCACGTTACGTAAGTGAAACTAAATGGTGCTATAGTGAGACTGCAAACAAGAGAACCTCGTCCCAGAATAGCTCGCGCATCATCCCCCCCCGGTTGTAACAGACAAGCAGAGCTGGTAGCCGGCACCCCACCCCCCAAACCCAATCCACAATGTGCAAGAGGTATGCGCAGACGACGATACACGGCGCATTACTGTGGAACCGGTGGGTGGTTAAAAATTTTTACTACTAACACAGATACAAAAATGGCGGTAGGTATAAAAAGGTTGACTACCCCTGATCTAATGGTTAAGGCACAAGGCTAGAAAGCAAGAGACCATGAGTACTAATCCCACTTTAGGCATGAAAGCCAGCTGGGTGACCTTGAGCCAGTCACTCTCTTTCAGGCCATCCTACCTTACAGGGTTGTTGTGGGGAAAGTAGGAGGAAGAAGGTATATTGGATATGTTCACCGTCTTGAGTTATTTGTAAAAATAATAAAAGGCGGGATATAAACAAATTAAATAAATACACTTTGTATAGTGTATGTTACGCTTTTAATTAGTTAACATTTTTGTTTAGAAAGTGCTTAGCTATTCTAGAAGTTGTTTTCAATTGTCTGTTGCACTGAAGCACGTTTTGCTGAACAACTAACAGAGTAACAGCTTGGCCCCAATGCTTTTAGCTCCAGAAGTGATAGAGATTAGCTATTTCATCTATTCAAGATTATGTTTTTTGCAAAGCAGTGTTGACCTCTTAGCTTTGCAATCACCTGAACAAAAATGAGAATTTTATGCGGATTCACTTTATCTACCCGCACTCCAACTATTATCCTTTTAGTCCCTTGGCTTGCCTTGATTGTCAAAGAAACCCCAGGAAATTACCACAACGATATCTAGATGTACATTATTTTGAGGTAGAGATCCCACCACAAGTTTTTCTTAGCTATATAACACATTCTGAGGAGGTCCTGCCCTGACACAAATAGTTATATGTGCAGCATGAGAAATGAAGGAAAGAAAATTATGAATCGTGAACCGTTTTTTCTTTGTTAGTACCACATATGTAGTGCCAAGCTATATCTTTCAGTCTATCTGGCTTCTTTCTATGTATGCCACGACAGCACATTAAATTACTTGCAACGATTACAAGCATCAAGAAGAAACAATGGCACACAGGCAAGAAATTGTTCAGTTCCATCCAGAGATGAGAATATCAGTCTATAGTTTGTTTTCCTTCCCCATTGTATATTGTTCCATGAAAAGTTGAGGCTGGGTAATTGTTCTTCAGATTGCCATGAAGTTTAATGGAGGATATCATTAAAGCACTGCATTTTTCTGGTTCCTTCAGCCCAGTGGCAGGGATCAAGTGAACAGAGGCTTCAATTTGGCCTAGATCTATAGTTGGCTGCTGTCGTAATAAATGCCCTGTGGGTGGCATGGAACCCTATTATTTACAGGATCACCTGCTCCCAAAGACTAAATGAGTAAACTCTCCATTTTTAGGAGTTGCAGTATATTTCAGATGCATTTGCTATGTATTGCCTGCTTGATATTAGTGACAGATGTTGGGGATTTTTTAATTTATTGGTTCTAACTTCTTGTCATTTTTTGTATGCCCCCAAAGTCAGATGAAGTGGGTGGATATATAAAGATTACCAAAAACAAAAAGGTGTGTGTGTGTGTGCGCACATGTGCAGATCAATTTTCTGTGAAAAAAATGTAAGAGAAATTGTGTATGTATTTATTTAACAGTGCATTAAATGATTCTTTACACCAATTTAATTTGAACGCTAAATTCATGAAAGGTTATGAAGAAGGTCTATGACTGCAATTTTATTTTCTCTAGGACATTCACCTTACTCATAAGAGAAATCCTATCGGGTTCTGTTTTCCTTCCCTCTATGGATTACTTAGCTGATCCGGTAAGTGCTGAGAAGCTTCAGGTAATTTGTGTAGGCAGGTGTTGTGCAGGTGTTTGGTGGCTTCTGAAATGTGCAATGAAGGAGGAAGGGGTTCAATGAGAACTTAGATTTTTAATGAAAAATGTTAACCTCAGGGTTGTATCATTTCATATCCAATTGAATTATAGCTTGCAAGGGTCGGGTATCTTAGGTGCAATTTAGGAGGTGTTTGTTAAAGAATCTTGATGGCCTGGAGGTTAAGATGTTGCCTCCCACTTGGGAGATTGAGAGTTCAATTCTAGACAGTGACAGATATTTCACAATCAGGGCACAAATAAATAATACCTGCTATGAACTCCACATGGTGTCAGGAAGGGCATCTTGCCAGTAAACGCTTAACTCCATACAGTCACCCCAACTGTATCCCAAATTAAGGGATTATAGGGTTATAAAAAGGAAGATTTTGTTGAAAAATCTGAAGTGCAGTTTTCCATTTTGCATCTCCATACTTCATTACTGCAGCTGGAAGTGTTAGGAAAGGAAACAGCTTTGTGATATCGAGAATTGCTTCCCTAGAATATCAGTTTTCTTTATCTTAATGTTTTCTCCTCGTCTTTTCCATTTTAGCATAAAAGAGCAAACATTAGAGAAGAGTTGGGAGGTAGTTAAGCTTGATTAGGGACTCTGGTAGACAAACTTCTAAGTTGACCATATTAGATAGTTAAATAAATTCATATCATTTTATATACATTTGGATTTACCCAAATGTTCTTATAAGCCATATCTAAGGCAGGGATGCGGTGGCTCAGGGGCTAGGACATTGAGCTTGTCGATCGAAAGGTTGGCAGCTCGGTGGTTCGAATCCCTAGTGCTGCCGTGTAACAGGGTGAGCTCCCGTTACTTGTCCCAGCTTCTGCCAACCTAGCAGTTTTGAAAGCACGTAAAAATGCAAGTAGAAAAAATAGGAACCACCTTTGGTAGGAAGGTAACAGCGTTCCGTGCACCTTTGGCATTGAGTCATGCCAGCCACATAACCACGGAGACGTCTTCGGACAGTGCTGGCTCTTTGGCTTTGAAACAGAGATGAGCACCACCCCCTAGAGTCAGCAACGACTAGCACATATATGCGAGGGGAACCTTTACCTTTACCTTTAAGGCAGGAGTAAAATGCTACCGGTTCAGATTGGTTTGGAGAACTGGTAGCGACGGCAGCACGAAGCTCCACCCACTCACCCAGTCGTTGTTACTTCCTGGCTTTAACCAGGAAATAACCTGTTATTTACCCTCTGTGCATGCGCAGAAGGGTTTGTGCATGCGCAGAGGGTCCGCGCAGGCATGTGACAGCACGTGCACTTCTGAACCAATAGGGAAGTTAAGTAGATTTCACTCCTGATCTAAGGTCTATAAAAATTGTATTACATGTTCATGCAAAGTAGTACAATGGGTGGAAGAATTTCATGGAAGTCAGGTTATAGAATGGAACTATGCAGAATGGAACTGTTATGTAAGTATATGCCAAATTATAAATTCCCTGTTTTTTTCCCCCTTAACTGCAAGAAAATTGAATTAGACCAATACAACATGGGACAAAGCCCAGCCCAGCAGAAGTTACTTTGTGGGGTTTAAGTTAATGATATGATAATAATAACTGATTGGAGCTCTAGGAGTTATATCTAAAGGACTTTCTCGATATCTGGAAATATTGAATTTATCACAGCTGAACTTCCTATTTTACAAAACACTATCCTGCTTGGAACTGTCTAAATTCTTAGACTTTCTCTTAATAATTCTCAGGTCCTTGTTTTCCACCAGTCTTAGATGTTAATCTAACTGTAGATTACATTCACTTATTAAATTTCTATGGCTGGCGTATAGAGGGTTCTATTTCTAGAGTATCTTGCTGCTTCAGTGTACAGTACGGGACCAGGAGTAGAGGTGGAGGTACAAGTTGTGGCATTTTCCTCCCTCACTTGTTTCTTCTTCCCTTCCTCCTATACTGCTGTTCTACTAGAACCCTGTGCTTGGACTACCAACATTCCATTCATCATTGGGCAGAGGAACAAAAAGATACGTAGCACTCTCTTTGCTACCATGTAGAGATAATCTGGATATTTACATTAAAATCTGGTAGCCTCATCCTAACTGCATTTGTTGAGTGTGTAAGACAAGAAGTAGATGGTTAGGTGGATTCTCATGTGGTTCTGGGCCCTAAAGTTGTGGTTTACATCCCAGTTTTACAAAGATGTCAGCTGATTTCCAAATTACTCTGTCAGGGTTCCAAGGAACACCCCCAATTAAATAAAGCTCTGAGGCTTGAGGTTCCTCAAAGTTCCACTTTATTAGAGATGTCATGTTGGCACAGCTGGGAAAACCCGAAACTGAAAGCTTCCAGGTTTTCCACAACCAGTTGACAGTTCACAGCCCTGCCCCGCACCCACAAGTTCATCACATTGTCCAATCAACTCTTCACACTCAATTGGATACAATCTTCAGGCGGTCTCCATCAGGCGCAGGATGTCCTTGAAAATGGAATGTTGCTATGACTAACTTTCTACTGCTCCAACAACAACCCCCTCCCAATTTCCCCAGCTAAAATATGTGGCAGTTAAGAAGCAAAAAGAAAATTGCCTTCCAAAACTGACATACTCTTTCACACAAGTTGGAAGTAGGGCAGAAGTGCTGAATTCTTCTGATGGTGGGGTTTAGAGTCTTTAAGAATCTTTTTCAAGGAAAATATAACATGAGGTGCCTTTTTTCTCAGCTACCTCTTAAATATGCCTGTCTTTTCTTTTAGGATACTGTGAACCACTTGATACTTATCTTCATTGATGATAGTCCAGTGAGTACTACAAGAAAAAAAGAATTTTAGTAATTGTGAAATCATACAGTTTTATTCTTGGATGCTGGATTTTTTTTTCTGATTTTTTTTCTTACAGCCTGAAATTGCAACTGAACCTGCTTCACCTTTGGTTCCTTTCTTGCAGAAATTTGCAGAATCTAGAAACAAAAAACCTTCTGTAAGTGTGAAAAAATGTGTGCTTAGTGTATATGCATTAGAAAATGCCTTCTCTGTGGGGGCTCCGACCCCTGTGGAACGAACTTCCCCTCGGACTTCGACAATTACCTGACCTTAGGACCTTTCGCCGCGAACTTATTTATTTCGTATGGCTGGACTAGCCTGATTTTTATCTTTAAATTTTAATTGAATTTGATGGGTTTTTAAAGTTTTATAATTTTATAATTTTATGGGGGAGTATGCTATTTTAACATTTGGGCAAATTTAAATTAGTTTTTTAAGGGATGTTTTTAATTATTGTGTGTATCTGTATTTTATCTGCCTGTTCACCGCCCTGAGTCCTTCGGGAGAAGGGCGGTATACAAATTAAAATATTATTATTATTATTATTATTATTAAAATGATGGTATGGATAATTAGAAATAAATTCCATATTGAATCTTCTATTAAGGCCTTGCACTTTGAACTGAAAGAATTTGAAGGCAAGCAGGATCTTTTCTTTCTATTTATGAGTTTTTTGAAGAAAGAAGGAACAGTACACGTATTGCAATTTTACCTGGAGTTAGGTAAGAAATCCTCCTCAATATGTTATCTTTTTAGTTACATTAAATAAAAATGCATTATAATTTTTTTTTAAAAAAGTTGCTTCTGCAATGCACTTAAGTTCGTGTTATGAATAACATGACTGGATAAAGTGGCTTCCATACTAAAGTTTATTATCTAATACATAAAATCTTAAAAGAAGGAAAAAGCTACCGGTAATTTTAAAGTGATACTTATTTACATTGCAAGAATCAGTTTGGACTAATACAGCTTTTTTTGCTGAAGTTTTCAAGATTATGCATCAAAATCAGATTTCTTAAAATAAGGTACTTGGATTTATTTTTAAGTGAGCTGAAATGGAAAGCCCCTCTTTCCATGTGGCATTCTGTTTATATTGTAGTAGCTGATGGATGCCGTTTGGAAGCTCCCACACACGGGGCTTAAATCTGTATCCTGCCATTTGTGAAATAATTATCTCCTGCCAAAAATATGAAGCTTTCCCTCCCTTGTAACGCAGGGGTGAAACGCAGGGGTTCGCAACAGTTTGGACGAACCGGTAGTGATAAAAGCTACCAGTTCGGGTGAACTGGTATTTCCGATGATCAGCTGTGCCACGTGATTTACATTCGCTAGAAAGCAGGAAATCCACCTTTCTAGCAAATCTAAATTGCGTGGCACAGCTGTTCCCCCTCTCGGTGTTCTATTTACCTTGTTAAGCCTCCTTTTTCCATGTGAAGTGCGCATTTGGTGTGCACTGTGTATGCATTTTGTGTATACTTGCAGATGTGCACACAGCATGCTTTTGGCGCACAGTGCACATGCATTGGCAGCAAACTGGTG
The DNA here is from genome assembly GCF_028640845.1 of Ahaetulla prasina. NCBI lineage: Eukaryota > Metazoa > Chordata > Lepidosauria > Squamata > Colubridae > Ahaetulla > Ahaetulla prasina. The sequence continues at coordinate 128,636,517 of NC_080539.1, forward strand.
GCAATCCACGGACAACTTCACCACTGTTGTAAAGTGTTAGATTAGTAATTTGGGCAGGCTCTCCTTTCAAAAGGATTTTTATAACCTGAAGGGAGAATTAACATTTTGAGAGTTGTTTTCTCTCTAACTACTCATACACAATTTGATTTCACTTGACTTTTTTGCCTTGTGAATTGCCTTAAATCAATCTCTGACTTGGCTAATATAAAATCTAGGGGTTGGGGTTTTTTTTTCTTTTACTCTGTGATATTGCAGTTGTGGCAGATTAAAATAATCTTCAGTGGTAAAAGAAGTGGTAACAAAGTGTCCCTTAATGTAATACTCTCAAAAATCTGTGGATAATATGCATTTCCATAGTTTTCTGAAGAACTTCATAAAACTTCGGGAAAGGTCTAGATCCGTGATGGTGAACCTATGGCATGCGTGCCACAGGTGGCACTTGTAACCATATCAATGGGCTTGCGAGCTCAGCTCCGGCGTGCATACGCACCCCGGCCAGCTGATTTTCAGGCCTTCTGAGCCCACCGGAAGTTGGCAAACAGGCCGTTTCTGGTATCTGGAGGACCTCCGGGGGGAAGGGCTATTTCCGCCCTCCCTAGACTCCTAGAGAGGCCCTGCAGGCTGGGGACAGCAAAAAACAGGCCTTCCGGTCCCACCGGAAGTTGGCAAATGGGCCATTTTCAGCCTCTGGATGAGGCCAGAGGAGGGGGGAAGGCCATTTTTGCCCTCCCCAGACTCCTAGAAAGGTTCTGGAGTCAGGTGAGAGAGAAAAACGGATCTACTGGGCCATCATGTGCCAGGAGCGGAGGTGTTATACGCGGGGGCGGGGTGCATAGAATTATGGGTGTGGGCACTGTCAGTATTCTGAACTCAATACATTTCTTTATTTTTTTATCCCAATCAACAGAGCAATTTAATAATAGAATTTTGCAGGCAGAATTATCAGATTCTGAGAAAATGTCACTCCATGAAGAAGTCAAGAAAATCTATGAAACATATTGCTTAGATGAAAGTGTTGACAAAATTAAATTTGATCCTTTCATTGTGGAAGAGATACAAAGTAGTAAGTGAAATCAAAAGAAAAATGTATTTGAAGTTATTGTGGGTTTTTTCTGAACAGTGTACTTGATGTAGAAAAATACAGATGTTGGCATGAACATGTCTTAGCAATATTGAGAATGTGGGCATAGTGGTACCATTACCTACAGAGGATATATTGGGAAAGGCTGATCTACTCAATGAACATATATAACAATGAAATTCTAGCATTGCCTAATTATTTTTTAAAAATTGCTGTATTTTGTACCTTGATCAGCCCCACAACACTTTCCCATGAAATGAGAAACAAACAGATGTCATGCCTTAGTAAAAATCAAGGTTGACCTCTGATAACTTCATGGAAATGTACACTTAATTTTTTGACAGCAATACAGAAGTCATTTGCAATGGTTTCTTTTGAGATGTCCTTTTGGTTTCCTAGTCTAAACTATAGATTTGGGATTTTTTAAAAGTCTCCCACTCAAGTATTTATTTATTTATTAGGTTACCCAACTTACAAATGGTGTCTCTGGATAGCTTATATAGTTGTAAAAACATCAAATAACAAATAATATATCACACCAGACATATGGGCTCATTCAAGTTCTAGGCCCCATTTTGCTTAATTTCTAAACTCAAATAAAATCAGACAAATGCTGTTGAGACAGATATCATAATCCTGAAACTTTTCTATAAGTATTTTCATATTTATTACTGACACTCACATTTTCATCTGTAGTTGCTGAAGGCCCCTATGAGGAAGTTGTGAAGCTACAACAAATGCGGTGCTTCTTTGAAGCCTATGAACAAGTTTTCTCACTCTTAGAAAATGTCTTCATACCTAGATTCTGCCACACGTATGAGGTAACAAATATTTGTTTATATTTGAGCCACCTCAGTTTGTAATTTTAGCTGTTTTTCAGCTTTACTTTTTGAAGTTTTCGAGCTCAAGGAGTCCACTTACCTTTTGTCTTTCAACCGACATTTCTAGAATGAAATAACCCCTCTATATTAGCTCTAATGTCTTGATATATTCTGGAATTATGGAATGAAGTAACCCCTCTGCTTTAGTTCTAAGTTCTGCTTAAATTATTGCAGTACATTACTGTGGAGTTTCCTTAAAAATAATAGAGAAATAATAATGCAGAATACTGACAGGAATTGAGCATTATGATCCTGTTGTGCCACTATTGCTAGTTATAGTAATTCTTGGTCATTCAAAGCACTGGTTTCTTCTTTTAATGTCTGTATAGATTTAAGAGAAGTGTCTCTTCCCTAATACATAGGCTTGTGAAAGTCTTTTCCAGTACAATTTCTTAATTTTAGAGAGGTTCATCAGGATGGACACTAGTGTCTTCTTGATATCAGGCAAATATTTGTTTCATCTCATTTTTTTACTGTCATAAATACTGTATGTACTATACATTTTTAAGAATTATAGTATTATAATTCTTAGAAAATATGTTCAAACATTTTAGTTATTGCTACCAGTACCTACTGTTTAGGTCCTTTATAGATTTCAGTATTTTCCTGCTTTCCATGCTGTTATATATATGAACTATAGTGATTTTTATTTCTAATCTGTATCTTTGTAAAATCGTTTCTGAAGAAAATATAGCAAATAGAACAAAATAAAATAAGAGTGATCAGCAATTTTCAACTATTTTTCCTTATTTAGTATTTCAAGCACCTCTTTCAAGAAGTTGAATCCCCAACACGCAATTCCAAGTCAAACAAGTAAGTACAGGGTTAAGGTTAGTCCTCAACTTATTGCCACAATTGGGACTGGAAATCTTATGTAAGTTGAAGGACCCATGTGACAGGACCCAATTTTTTGACATTTCTTGCAGTAGAAATTAAACAAACCAACACAGTGGTTAAGCAAACCCATTCATCTGAATGGACTTTTTTTTCCTGGAAACTGGCAAAATATGTCACAAATAATGGTCGCATGATTACAGAACTCTTCAACTGTCGTAAAGGTGAGCCAGTTGCCAAGACCCAAAATACGGTCATGTGACCACAGGGGTTGGCAACTTTTTACAACAGTCGGAAGTGCTTTATTGTGCCATAAAGTACCCATTCTGAAGCGGTCATAACTCCAAATGGTCATAAATAAATGGTCATAAGGCGAGGACTACTTATATAATATACCTGCCTGAGTTGAAAGTTTTAAAGAAGGTATCTGTTGGATGTGTTCATTAATGTGTCTCATTAATTTAATTTAAATTAAATAAATAAAATTAATAAATTAAAATAAATGAAATGAAATGAAATAAAAGAGCAACTAAGATGATCAAAGGAGACTAAACCATATGAAGAACGGCTACAGGTTTTGGGTCTGGCTAGTCTAAAGAAAAGAAGAATTAGGGGTGACATGATTGCAGTATTTCAGTATATACAGAGGGGCTGCTACAAAGCACCAAAGGGCAGGACAAGAAACAATGGTTGGAAACTAATCAAAGAGCGAAGCAACCTGGAATTAAGGAGAAACTTCCTAATAGCAAGGACAATTAACCAGTGGAACAGTTTGCCTTCAGAAATCATGGACACTCCATCACTGGAGGTTTTTAAGAAGAGACTAGATAGCCACTTACGTGCAACAGTATAGGTTCTCCCGCTTGAGCAGAGGGCTGAATTAGAAGCCCTCCAAGGTCCCTTCCATCTCTAGTCTATTCTGTGTATCTTTGGCTGTAGTTCAGTATGTCATTCTTTTAAGTACAGGTAGCCTTCTGGCTGTGACGGCATTTGGGACCGGAATTTTCATTGCTACTTAAGGGAAATTACAGTAAAGCAGTCGTAAACTGGGGTTCCATGTAACTGAATCAACGAGACATGGTGATCCCAGCTGCCATCATAATCCCAGGATCACACAGGGCATTAAGTGGGAAGAGGCAGGTGTCCCAGGCAAACAGGCAGGTGGATGAGAGCTACAAGGGGGGGGGTGTCCACTCTGCCCCACCAAGAAGGGATCAGGGCCATGAGTCCTCTGCATTGTGCGCTACTGCCAGTGGAGCAATCCTGCTGGCCAGCACGATGGGGATGTTTCCCTGCTGCCTCCCTCATGCTTAGCTAGGATGCCTGGTAGTGATTCTTGGCAGCTACTTGACCAAATTCCTGCATGGCAGGTCAGCCGGAGGGGAAGGGGAGCAGTGAGTCTAGTGGAGGGGAGGCAGGCAAAAGACAAAGGTCAGCTGGGGGTGGAGGGGAGGCGGTTGTATATGCGGGTCTGCCTGCAAGCATCCAAATTTTGATGATGTGAACAACAAGGGCCAAAACTTCAGGAATAGTTTTAAGTGTATTTTTTAGCACCACTGTAACTTTGAACAGTCGCTAAATGACTGAACATAACCTGAAGACTATCTGTATTCTTTCTTCCATAATTTTCAATGACAATAAGGCCTATTGCGATAATGTGTCCATATTAACAAGAGGCAGCAGTCATCCTATTTGTTTGTTATCCAGTGTGGCGCCCAACGACAACAATGTGCCTGTTAAACATGCCATTTGATGCCTATTAGCTCCCTAACCAATTAAACTATTTTTTTTTATTCTTTTCATTAAAAAATAAATGGGAATTACCATATGGCAGAGCACTACAGCCTCTACTTAGCCAACTTTTATGTGGAGCACTAGTTCAACATACTTCATGAAATAATACACTTTTCCAAAAACAAATTAAAACTTCAAGGATAGTTGGGCCATATTGCTCTCCAGCAGTTCTAGGAAGTAGGACAAGTTTCTCTCCTACCAGTGAGCAGCTTGGAGAAACATCCTGAGCAAATTGCACTTATGCTGTGTCAGTGTGAAGCATAGCTGTGACACAGTGATTACTAATTATCTCCTTGGTTTTACCAATGAAAGAAAATGCTGTCATTAAAAAAATGCAGTTTTGTTGTCTTGCTTCCTCTTTTTTTATATGGTTGGTTCCTCTCAAGCCTCCTAAGAACCAAGAAAGACCCGTGGAGTTATTTCTGAGTAGTTTCCTTTTATGTTGTTCACCTATGGACAGAGTTTTTAAATCCATAGTAAGACCACACCTGGAATTCTGCATCCAGTTTTGGTCACCACATTATAAAAACAATGTTGAGTCTTTGGAAAAAGTGCAAAAAAGACCAACTAAGGTGATTAAAGGCCTGGAGACAAAAAAATGAAGAACGGTTGCAGGAATTGGGTATGGCCAATCTAGAGAAAAGAAGAACTAGGGGTGACATGATAGTAGTATTCCAGTGTTTGAGGGGCTGCTCCAAAGAAGAAGGGATCAACTTATTTTCCAAAGCTTGATTGGAACAATGGATATAAAGTAATGTGTTACTGTAAACTCTTAAATTGTGTACTTTTTGCTGAATAAGACTACCTTGAAATATTTTCTTATTTTGAAATTATTATGGATGTGCCATTTGCTGTTTGCTTTATGCAGAAGCATGCATAGAAGAGGTGAATCGTCTGGAATCAGAAGTATAAGCAGCAAAATCAAAGGAGTATTCAAGAGCACTACAATGGAAGGGGCTATGCTACCCGACTATCTCCTGGCTGAAGGAGAGGATGATTTTGTGAGTTGAGCTAACAATTCTGAGTTTGTGTGTATTTTATTGCGTATCTGCCAGTGATGGGCTTCAAATTTTTTTACTACCGGTTCTGTGGGTGTGGCTTGGTGGGCATGGCATAGCTTGGTGGGCATGATTTGATGGGTGGGGCAGGGGAAGGATACTATAAAATATCCATTCCCTCCCTACTTCAGGGGAAGGTTACTGCAAAATCCCCATTTCCTCCCGATCAGCTGGGACTCGGGAGGCAGAGAATAGATGGGGATGGGGCCAGTCAGAATTTTTACTACCAGTTCTTTGAACCATTCAAAAATTCCGCAACTGGTTCTCCAGAACTCTGCTGAAACCCACCTCTGGTATCTACCAAGCCTTTCTGCATTGTTTTTCCCATCCGTTCCAAGTCCCTTTTCACTTTGGTTTATGTTTGTTGGTTGTCAACATAACAGTTACACCATGAACATGAATTTCCAGTAATGAAGCACTTTTATTTATACAAATAGTCCTCAAGTTACGGCCACAATTGAGCCCAAAATTTCTGTTGTTAGGTGAGACATTTGTTCAGTGGATATGGACCCATTTTACGATCTTTCTTGCCACAGTTGTTAAGTGAATCACCATAGTCGTTAAGTTAGTAACCTGGTCGTTAATTGAATCTGGCTTCCCTATTGACTTCGCTTCTCCGAAGGTCACAAAAGGTAATCACATGACCCTGGGACATAGCAACTGCCTCTCAACAGATTAATGCAGTCTGTTATTAACACAGCTGCTTGCAATTACTGCAAGTTCAAGTCCCACCAGGCCCAAGGTTGACTCAGCCTTCCATCCTTTATAAGGTAGGTAAAATGAGGACCCAGATTGTTGGGGGCAATAAAAGTTGACTTTGTATATAATATACAAATGAATGAAGACTATTGCTTAACACAATGTAAGCCGCCCTGAGTCTTTGGAGAAGGGCGGGATATAAATTAAAAAAAATATATATGGGTATGTAAATATGGGTCAGTGGCCAAACATCTGAATTTTGATCATGTGATCATGGGGATGCCGCAATGGTCATAAGTGTGAAAAATGGTCATAAGTCTCCTTTTTCAATGCCATTGTAACTTTGAACAGTGACTAAATGAACTGTTGTAAGTTGAGGACTACCTATATTTGGGATCATGCGACACTTTTCTGAATTAATCCTCCTCTCAGATACCTTTCATTTGTGTGCACTTCAGTTCCTAGAATTTTCATTTATCAGTCAGCTAGCTGGGAAATTTCAGGAGTTAAAATCCACATAATTGGAGATGCCAGTGTCTGTGGGGAAGAGAGGTGTACAAAAGGTTGGGGGGAGGTCAGCGGTGAAGGGGACAAGGATGTCACAGCAGCGTATTGAAAGTCCAACCCCTTTGTGCGTGGATTATATCACACGCACCTACAAAGAGATGGGACTTGCATATGGCTTTTAATACATAATTAAATGTGGTCATCATTTCAGGATCTCCCAATAAAATTAGCTAATCATATGAGACCAATATCTGTGTCATATCAAGTGAAATTTTCTACAGATATCACATGTTGCATGTATAAGTCTCTTGGTAGCTAGCAAAAGAATCTGAATATTTACCATATTTTTTGGTCTATAAAATGCACTCCCCCAACCCAAAAGTGGGTGGAAATGTCTGCGCGTCTTATAGAGCGAATGTTGCCGAAGCCCCCACCCCCAGCCCCCCGGCAATGCCCACCCTTTGGCCTCTGCCTCCCAGCAATTTACCTCCTTGCAGCAAACAGCCTGGTCAGCTTCAGCACAGCCTGATTTAGCACGAGCAGCTGATTGACAGTTGGATCTGCCTCCCAGAATACCGCTGATCAGCTGTTCCAGGTTGCGGGGATCACCGCTGCGCATTGTCACCGCTGCCGCCTATCGCTACTTCCGTGTGCCCCATTTTTGGCCTGAAACAGCTGAGCATCAGTATTCTAGCCACCAGTCAGCTGCTTGTGCTAAATCAAGCTGCTGAAGCTGACCAGGCTGTTTGCTGCAAGGAGGTAAATTGCTGGGAGGCAGATTTTTTCTTCTTCTTATTTTCCTCCCCAAAAGCTAGGTACATCTTATAGTACAGAGCATCTTATAGTCTAAAAAATATGGTATATATTTCCTCTTTCATAAAAGAAAACTATAAATGAAGGTGATTCAGATTATGTCTACTAAGTACTCTTTTAAACTGTGTAATTAGTTTAGTTTGGTTTATAAAACATGCATGCAGATATGCATACCATTTGGTCTACATTGCACAAAATAAATACAATTTGACGGCCCGGTGCAGTATGTAATTTTTCAGGACAATTCTTATTAATTTCCTATTTAATTCTTTCTGCTTGTTGCCCTGTTTGCTTACACTTTAAGAAACACTTGGCTACAGATAGTCTTTATTTAGTGACTGCCTTGTTCAGCAACTGTGCAAATTGCGAAGGTGCTAAAAAAAATAACTTTATAATCAATGCCCAGGTTTATGACCTTTTCAGTCTCCCTCAGTCACATTCTTATAGTTAGCACACATTGTCCTTGGGCTCACCTGTTTATTTTTTTCCCCCTCTTGTAGAGTGGATGAGGAATGGACTGTTTGCACTGGCAGCCAGTTGCTTTTGATGTGTGCTCTCTATTGTGTGCCTGGTTATTCTCTTGCAGTCACTTCCTCGCCAATGAATGTAAATGCAAACATTAATGCCCTTCTTGCTAATTATTCCAGTGTCAGAGTAAGCATTCCAAGAGCAGGAGAGTAGTTAGGAGGGAAACAAAAGCCAAAAGTGTGAAACTGATTTAGTCTGGTCAATTTTAAGGTACTAACCAAACTTTGGGGAAAGCATTCTAAAGGGCAAAGGAACAGGGCAAAGGAAAACACAATCATAGACCCACTTAATGACTGTTTTGCTTAATAACAGAGGTGTTGGTTCAATAGAGATTGCTAAACGAGGACTACCTGTACAGCTGGAAATGTAAGTGCATGGCAGTATTGGCAGAAATTCCTCACAATCAAAACATCTTTGGGCTTATGTTGCTTACTTTCAAATTCTGTTGCCACTGTTGAAAAATTCTATGTATCCTCTTTGGTAGAATCATTGAATCAATTTAGTAATAATAACCTAACTTGCTTTTAACTTAAAGCAAGCTAACTATTAATAGAGTTCATATTTTGATTTTCATCAAATTATGGTCCCATCATATTATGGTTAGTGGGGAAAACATACCCCAAATCAGTGGTATTTTTTTGCAAAAGATAATTTTACATTTATTTAACAACTGCAATCTTATTTTCCATTGTACAGTTTTCGTTCCGTTTCATCCAAATATTTAACACTTAGAGAACAGGATCTCTACTATGCACATGGTACAATAAATGTAGTCACATGGGGTTGGACTAGATGACCTCCAAGGTCCCTTCCAACTCTGTTACTGTTACCTGTTACATAGCCTGGAATGGCCTTTGATGTGGTAATTTTTTACTCTAGATTGAAGAAGGCATTATGGTAATGGAAGATGATTCACCTGTGGAGGCACTGAGTATGCCTAATACACCTCGCAATTTGGCTGCTTGGAAAATTACCATTCCTTATGTTGACTTCTTTGAAGACCCGTCACTTGAAAAGAAAGAAAGGAGAGAGAGAATTCCTGTATTTTGCATTGATGTGGAAAGGAATGACAGGCTGGCACGTAAGCACTATCGGATGTATGCACAAAGTCTTCCAATGCTCTTCACATTTATACTCAATTTGACACTCATCTTGTCTCAGATAATGTTTCCAAAATCATTGAGCCCTGAAAAAGGGAAGAACGAAAACATCTGAATGGATGTTTTGCCACGTGGAGAATGATGGTAAAAATATAGCATCCATGGTAGATTGAGTTTCTTTTGTGAACACCTCAGGGTGAAGTTTAATGGAGGGATAACAGATCCATTGTTAGGCCCCACTTTTTGTGAACCATTTGTCCATGCAAAGTACATTTCCCAAACACTCCCAAGGCATAAAGCAGAACAGCTTCTCTGGTGTACACCTTCATATATTTCTCTGTACAGTACCTTTCCCTAACAAGAGTGCTGTCCAGAACTTGTTTTCTCATCATCTGTGACAAGAGAAAGACATCTGCAGATAAAATGCAGTCAGTTTTGTTTCCTAATGTCTTACAAGAGTACATTTTCTTTTAAAATATCACATCAGATGCTAGCACACATACAGAACAGTTTGATCCCAAAAAAATAAGACTTGTTAGTTCTTGATTGACAGACTACCAGGAAATCCCAGAGTTATTGACTAGACTGGGAAGTTGGGGGAAAAAAAACTACCTCAGAAAAAGGCAGGGGCAAACCATTTCCATATTGCTTTCTAGTTTAACTACATGAATGAATTCTGAAATCCTTAGAGTCAAACTTGATAAGAAGAGCATTTACCTTAATAATGACAATTATGATTGCTAATAAAAGCAGTCATAATTTTAGTAAGTTTGAAAAGTGTGAGGTTTAAATTGTGGTTGAAGACTTGCTTTTAGTTCTGTTAGATGTACATTTCCATGTAAAATTCTTTTACAGGTAGTTCTCAAGTTATGAATGTAATGGAGCCTGCCTGTTCCATTCATAACCCAAGAATTCATAGGAATGAATCTCGTACCTTGAATGAGATCACTCTCTGCTTTTGCTCATGCATTTGATAACTGAATGCACGACTTGTTAAATGCAGATGAGGTATCTCGGGGAGGGGAAGGCTATGGGGGGGGCTAGTTATAGAACAGGCCACCTACTTCAGACCACCTGACCCACAGACACCTCATTCTCTCTTGGGGCCCCACAATTGCTTCACCTCTCCCCCCCCCCATCCTACCGCACCAGATAACTTAACCTTATGAAGATCTGTCTTCTCTCTAGCCTTTTCCTTTGCCTCTTCCTCCTTTAAGGGCTTGACGAGGCCTCCAGCAATGAAAAGGAGACCTGGAGAGCCGTGTACGAGCTTCCGGGTCGGCAAAGTGCTTGAGGATTGCATCCCTTTAGGCATTGGCAGCCCTTTTCAAAAAGCCTTTGCCAGTAGGAACAGAGCTTCAGAGGGACACACCTGCTCCTCTGAAGCTCCGCTGGTGCCAACAAACGGTTTTACAAAGGGCTTCCAAAGCCTACATGAACACAATCTCCCTGCAGGCTTCAGAAAGGAAACGGCAAACGGAGGAAAGACCTAACGGACCAAAGCTTTCCCTCCATTTGCAAACATCCAGGCCTCAATTCACAGAGACTAGAGACCTAAAGTGCAAGATCACACAAGATCAGTAGCATGAGATCTCGCACTACTGGTCTCGCATGACCTCATGGTACGTTAGGCCTCTGTTCTCTGCAAATGCACTGAAAGCCTGAAGCAATGAAGCAAGCAATGAAAGCACAACAGAGAGGAGATCTTTGTAAAGTAAGTGAGTCTCTACAGGCCGAGTGCCTGTGAGGACCCAGCCGGGAGGAGAGGGGGGAGAATCGGGCCGAACGTTGCAGAACTTCTGCAACAGTCATTCGTAAGAGCCAACAATGGCCATGGTGCTGCAATATTAATAAGTTTGGGATTTGTTCGTAAATTCTAGGGTGTGCTTATTGCGTAACTTTGAGCATTCACTAAGAGAGCGCTCGTAACCCGGGGATTACCTGTATTCTGGACAAATAAAAAATGATAATTTTGTCTCTTTATTTTTAGTTGGGCATAAACCCGAGCACTGGTCAGTCTATAGAAGATATCTTGAATTTTATGTGCTTGAATCAAAGCTAACAGAATTTCATGGTATGCTTTCTCTACCACTTATTCCTGGTGATATTGTTGTGTATCAGTAACATTCTTTAGCTTGTATAAGTGAAAATGAACTTCCAACAGGTTTAAATTTTATTGCATGACCAGGTGCATTCCCTGATGCTCAGCTTCCCTCCAAGAGGATTATTGGACCAAAGAATTATGAATTCTTAAAATCAAAAAGAGAAGAATTTCAAGAATACCTTCAGGTAGGAGAAAATATGTTTTTGTGTTTATAAATCAATGGAAATATATATATATATATTTCCTAATAGACAGTTATGTTTGTCTGATATACTTGATTGATTGATAGATAAATTATACTTCTATACTTGCCCACCTTTCAACCAACTCTGGGCAGCTCCCAATCAAAATTTAAAAAGTATATAAAATCATTTTAAAAACTATAAAACTCAGCCAGCGAAAGTATAAAACATTAAAAACAACAAAAAACTGGCACTAGTCAACACTAACGTGCCATCGTCTAATGTTCTCCCAACACTTGGGGGAACGGGCAGGTCTTCAAAGCTTTTCAGAAGACCAGGAGGGTAGAGGCCTGCCGAACTTCAGGGAGCTGAGTGTTCCATAAGACAGAGGCTGCCATGGAACACTCCTAGCTCCCAGCAGATCACAATATTTGGGGGAAGCGACAAGGAGGATGCCCACCCTATCTTGCCTGATAGGATGGGTGGATGTCCTTAGGGAAAAGCAGCCTTGCAGATATCCTGGCCATGTGACGTTTAGGACTTCAAAGGCGATGAATGGCACCTTTAATTGCACATGGAAAGAAACTGGCAGCCAATGCAGCTCACATAACAGACATGTTACATGGACAACATTACTGGGTGCACTGCAGAATTCTGGACCAAGTGGTTTTCAAGGGAAGCCCCATATAGACTGCTTTGCAGTAATCTTATCTTTTCTCAGCATAATTTAAGTTTAAATTGTTTTTGCTGAAGAGAAGGTCGCTAGAATCTACCTTTTTGTTTTCCTCACAGAAACTTTCACAACATCCAGAGCTAAGCAACAGTCAACTTTTGGCTGACTTCTTATCCCGTAATGGTGGAGAGACACAGTTTCTTGATAAAATACTGCCTGATGTAAATTTAGGTAAGAGAAGTCCTGTTATTTTATTTTTTTTATAAATGGATTCAGAATTGAACGTCAAATATAAGGGACATTAAATCAATTCAAGCTGCCACTCAAAATTAAGGATAATTTATTGGCACATTTGCATGACAGAGTAGTAATGCTTTCATAAGAGTATAAGAGTTTTTCGCTTTAGTACTGGGCTGTAAATGAAAGCCAAATAAAGAGCTTTTAAAATATCTGCACAAACATTGTTATGGTTTGTTTTGGAATCCACAGATCATTAGATAGAAGTAGAACAAGAACAGATCATTTTCATTGACCTCTGATAAATTCTGTCTGAGTTCTATGAACATAATTTATCTGAGGAGTCTATTAACACTCTGAATCTTAGCTTCATATCTGAACACATGGGGGTGTTAAAGCGCTAAACACTGGGTAACTTTTCATTATGATGTAAGAAGAATCTGTTTCACGAATTTAGATATAAAGTAGAGAAACAGGCAGCAAAGTTAGAAAAGTGACAAGAGAATTTTTAAAAAATGTTGATAATGAAAAAAAATCTATTTCTCTTTTTTTTAAATCTTTTGGCATGTAGGTAAAATTATAAAATCTGTTCCCGGAAAATTAATAAAAGAGGTAAGATATCTTGTTTCCTTGTTATTTATGAACACCATTTATCCCATATAGCTTGTATGGAAACCTGTCCATTCTAACTATTTTTGGCATTAATTTCAGAAAGGCCAGCACTTGGAACCATTCATTATCAATTTTATTACCTCCTGTGAGTCTCCGAAGCCTAAGCCAAGTAAACCAGAAATTACTATTCTCAGTCCTACTTCGGAAAACAACAAAAAGGTATAGTATGTCCTGTACAGGAACACAGAAGAAAAATAGACTAGTAGACAAATATTCAAATAGAAGTATGACACTAGTTAATAACTCACTTTATTATTATGATTAATATATTTCTTTTTGGGTGAGTATTGTTTTCTTGCATATCCCTCACCGTTACACATTTATTATGGAAAACAATATTTGGCACATCTGTTAAAAAAATAAAGGTTCCTGGTGGGCATGAAACCTAGTATTGTAGAAATGAAATACCAATTATAACCTATTCTAATTCTTATTAACACTTTTTAAAATTATGATTTGGGGCCTCCAAGGACTAGGGTAGTAGAATCACTGTGATAAAATGACATTATAAATTAGGCAGAATTGAAATGTTTGGCCTTTTTTACTTAAGGAAGTTAAGGGGCATATACAGAAAAAGCTTAGTTGACTTATCCCAAAAATGTTTTTTAAAAGACAATTGGACTTCGTTTTTTTCTTGAGGAGTTTTTGCTTTCATCCAAGAAGCTTCTTCCAGCTCTCTTCAGAGCCGAAGAAGCTTCTTGGATGAGAAGCGAAACGAAAAGGCACTTGAAAAAACACTTTGGGACAACCATGACCTGGATAACTAAGAATCTCCATAGACACTTGGTTGACTTAATTTATATATATATAAAGAACCTCACACTGCTCTATGTCATTACATTTTGGCAGCTTTCTTTGGGGCCACCGAAATTGTGAAAGGGAATTGCCACTGAATACATCCATAATTAATGATTACTTTTTTGTTTGGTGACAAATTCCACAACATTCATGCTTTTTTAAAAACCTGATTTTCTCTGGTTTTAGCTTTATAACGAACTCTATAAGAACAATGCAAACCGTTCGGAGAATTTAGAAAGAAGACAGAATGAGAACTACTTCTTGCAGATGATGACGGTTGAAGGAGTTTATGACTACTTAATGTATATTGGTAAGAAATTGCTGGTGGGGTTTTCTAAGAATGAAAGCGGAAGTAATCTGATTTTGTTTTCTGCTTCTTCTTTTGTAATACAAGATCTGGTAAACTGGTTGTGAAATCAATGCCACCACTGTCTGTGCATTTTAATTATTTAGACTAGACTATTAATGTAGCACAGAAGAGCTCTAGGAAAATTGTTTCATCACCGGCAAATGAAACCAAAGTATTTTTAGAAATGGATGCCAAGAGAAGGAAGCCAATATATGTTCCTGATTTCATGGGCTCTACCAGTGGAATTTAAAGCCAGGAAAAAGTAAGAGATGAGGGCTCTCACAGTCATAAATTCCTTGTTAAATTCTTAGAATGGCAGGCTTCTGCAAGCTGAAAGAAAAGTTATTGCAACTTACTGCATAGGTAGTAATTCTGTCCCGGATAAATATGCATTGACAAAAATTCTCAGCATATGAATATTCTTATGAATATAAATATGAGAGAAAAGTAATATTTCAAATTATCTTGGGAGTCACTTGATAATGAAATGGGTGGCATATATAAATTTAATGAATTAATTTATTTATTTATACCATGTTTCTCTGAAAACACAACTCACCCCAATAATAAGCCCAACCTTAATTTTTGGGAGGGGGCCCCATTATTACCCCTACCCCAAAAATAAGCCCAGGGCATGGGCATGGCCAGCATGAGTGGTGGCACGGGGGGGTGGGGGGACTGTCCTGCTGCAGTTGCAGCCTGCTGGCCCCTTGGCACAGCGCAAATACCGCTTTTGCCCTTCACTTTCTGGTCACAGCGCTTCCGCTTGTTGGGCTGCTTCCCCAAAGCTGGCAGCTCCGCGGGTAGCTGCTTTGCTTTTTCCCTCTTTTTGGGAGGCTCACGGGAGGCTTTTTGGTGAACCAGAAGAAAATGGGGAGGGGAATTTTTATTTATTTTATTTAATTAATTAATTTATATACCGCCCTTCTCCCAAAGGACTCAGGGCGATTTACAGCCAAATAAAACAGATTTCACAAAAATTAAAAACATTTTAAAAATCTAATTCAATTAGGCCAAAAACAAAATAAAACAATAATAAAACCATAATAAAACCCACATTAAAATTACATTAGGCCAGCCCTGCGCGATAAAACAAAAAGGTCTTTAGCTCGCGTCGAAAGGTCCAGAGGTCAGGGAGTTGACGTATCCCCGGTGGCAGCTCATTCCAGAGGGCAGGAGCTCCCACGGAGAAGGCCCTCCCCCTGGGGGTCACCAGTCGACATTGTTTGACTGACGGCACCCTGAGGAGACCCTCCCTATGTGAGCGCACAGGTCGATGGGAGGCTATTGGTGGCAGCAGGCGGTCTCGTAAATAACCCGGTCCTATGCCATGGAGCGCTTTAAAGGTGGTAACCAACACCTTGAATTGCACCCAGAAGACCACCGGAAGCCAGTGCAGCTTGCGCAGGAGAGGTGTTACATGGGAGCCTTGAGTTACTCCCTCTATTACCCGCGCAGCTGCATTCTGGACCAGTTGGAGCCTCCGGGTGCTCTTCAAGGGGAGCCCCATGTAGAGAGCATTACAGTAGTCCAGGCAGGAAGTGACGAGAGCGTGAGTGACCGTGCATAGGGAATCCCGGTCTAGGAAGGGGCGCAACTGGCGTATCAGGCGAACCTGATAAAAAGCTCCTCTGGCGACGGCCGTCATATGCTCTTCTAAGGACAGCCGTACATCCAGGAGGACGCCTAAGTTGCGAACCCTCTCCACAGGGGCCAATGACTCGCCCCCAACAGTCAGCGATAGAGTCAGCTGGCTGTATCGGGATGCCAGCATCTACAGCCACTCAGTCTTGGAAGGGTTGAGTCGAAGCCTGTTGTTCCCCATCCAGACCCGCACGGCCTCCACACACCGGGACATCACTTCAACGGCCTCGTTGGGGTGGTTGGGGTGGAAATGTACAGCTGAATATCATCAGCGTACAAATGACATTGCACCCCAAAACCACGGATGATCTCACCTAGCGGCTTCATGTAGATGTTGAACAGAAGAGGCGAGAGAACCAACCCCTGTGGCACCCCACACATGAGGCGCCTCGCGGCCGATCTCTTCCCTCCTGCCAACACCGTCTATGACCGGTCAGAAAGATAGGAGGAGAACCACCGAAAAACAGTGCCCCCCACTCCTAAACCCTCCAGCCGTCGCAGCAAGATATCATGGTCAATTGTATCAAAAGCCGCTGAGAGATCTAATAGAACCAGGGCAGAGGAACGACCCTTGTCCTGAGCTCTCCAGAGATCATCTACCAACGCGACAATTTTCCTGCCTGTCCTCCATTCCTCAAGCTCAGCACAGACTGAGGGAAGGATGGCAGGCAGGAAAATCCCCCTCCCCATTTTCCTCCCATTCGCCAAAAAAACCCCATTCCGAACGCTGAGGGTTCCGAATGGAGGCGATGGTGCGGCCACAGCATGTCCAGCTTACCAAGTCTGGCCTGCTACACCTCAAAAAAAGTAAGACCGCCTCAAAGATAAGTCCAAGTGCTTATTTTCAAGTCTAAAAGAAAATAAGACTCGGTCTTATTTTCTGAGAAACATGGTATTTAATATTTCTTAACCTATCTCCCTCAAAGAGGGAGTCTGGATGGTAAATAAATAAATAAAATATTACTGTAAATATATGTCAAACACGAAACAGAAACAATTAAATAAATATTAGATTTGTGTATGATTTGGTAAAATCTGTTAAATTATTCACTGTACAGTATAAGTCTTGATTTAGGAATGTGTTATTTCAGAATATGAATACTCTGTTATATTAAATTAACTTTGTAATTAACTTTGTGATCTTTTGAATTGATTTTCATCTATTCAGACTGTGACAGAAATGTGTTTTAATAGACAATATGTTGTTTGGGTTTAGGGAATGATTTAAAGATAAATATGATGAGTTTAAAATTCCAGAGCATGCTCAAAGAATATATAATATCATATTTCTGATTATGCATGAAAGGCAAAGAAGGACTATTTTCTATTTTATATATATGAAAAGGTTGACTTGCAGATGAAAATCCCTTTGCCTTGCGTTCATTTTCCTTGATAAAACCATCGGAACTGGATAGGAGGTGGGTGGGACAAGGAGAAATTAAATAGACTCTTCTGATTAGCTATCACTGAGTAATATTTTTAAGAAATGATAAACACTGAGTGATTTTGTTTTGAAAAGTAAACTCATGAGTTGAGCTCTAATTCTTTGACTGCATGGATAATTATCTTGGCTAGAATATGGAAGTAGTTTGCCATGGCTTTCTTCCAGATTTTTTTTTTTCTTTCAACTTCCCAGTTTAACCTTGTTGCTCCCTGGATGTCTCCTTTCCAGGGAGAATGGAACTTCCCCAGACGTGCTAAAAAAGGTCCTCGCCCTGGGAAAGTCAAACACCTACTGAGACAAACCCATCCCCAAATTCTGTAAAACAAGAATATTTCTGTTTTTGTAACAACCGAGTATGAGTCAATGAGAATTACAGTATTTTAGAGACCAGAAGAATCCTTTGTTTTCAAGAATCAGAAATCAAATATCTGTCAAATCCTGTATGTTGCAAGTTAATGAAAACCAAGATCTGCAGGCCACATGGAAATCAGCTGCGGCTGGATGTGTTCAACAGTTTGCTCATTTTGTGCCTTTATTGGATCAGGTCACAGTCTGGCTAATCCAGCAAGGCCGTTACTAAGATATCAATGGTAAATGAAGGCAACAATTCTCCTGGTATTTAAAGTACTCTTGTTCTCAGTGTCAGAACTGAAGTATTGTGCCATCTTTCATAACTGGCTGGCAAATAAGCTTTTTTTTTCAATAGTGTGAAATCTAAAAGTATAAGTTGAGGAAATAGACTTTTAGTCAAAGATGAAACGGTGTTCTACAATAATATAGAAGGCATTCTATGTTACAGCTAGAGTTGTTTTCCATATTCCTGATTGGCTTCATCACATCTTGATGGGTGGAAGGATTCTCTTCAAAAATACCTTAGAAAAATATATCGACAACTACTTGCAGTACAAACTAGAACAGCTCTTTCAGGAACACCGTCTGGTCTCACTGATAACACTTCTCAGAGGTTAGTAGAAAGCTCCAAATAAAGTGTTGTTATCAAAGGTGCTGCTGTGCATACATGGAGAAGGGTTGGCCGTCTACCACAGGCAGACTTACCTTATAGCAAAAGCTAAATAAAACAAGTTTAATTTTACTGTGCTACTCTGGGGCCAAGTCTGTGATAAAGTGACTTAAATTGGCCAACTACCTTATTTCTCAGAGTATATGACGCTCCAGAGTATAAGACACACCTTATTTTTGTGGGAGGAAAATAAGAAAAGAAAAAAATCTGCTTGAGAGGCTATCTGTTTGGGAGGCTTCATTTGCAGCCTCCAAAGCTTCCAAAAGCTCTGTTTGCAAAGGAGCTTCTTTTTGCAAAGGCAGCCTCTCAAATGGACCTTTTGGAGGCTGTTTGAGAGGCTCTCCGAAAGGCTGCATTTGCAGCCTCCAAAAGCTCCGTTTGAGAGGACGCGCAGAGGCCGAAGGGTGGGGGCCGACGGGTAGGCGGGGCTGCATTCGGTGTATAAGACGCACCCAAATTTTTACCCTCTTTTGGGTGGGGGGAGTGCAACTTATACTCTGAAAAATACGGTAATTAAAGCAAGCCTGCATGGGTAGTTCTACATTGTCCAAAAAAAGTGTTGTTGTTGTTGTTGTTGTTTTTTAGATGCTGTATTTTGTGAGAATTCTCAACCTCGCTCTCTCCAAGATAAGCACAAACGGGCAAAGCAGACCTTTGAAGAAATGATGAAATACATTCCAGGTTCAGTGTTTATGTGGCATGATTTATCAAGAAGAGAGGCAGTCTAAATGACCAAAGTCCATCAGGTTGAATGGCACTTGTTAATATAAACATTCTTACTATATGTTTATCAAAGCAATCTAGTATGAAAGGAGCCTAGGATTTAGAAATAGCTTCATATGTATTACCTTGCTAAAACTCATGAAGCCCAAATAGGCTTTATAGGTATTGGTCTTTTCCTGTCCCCTTTACAAACTATCCCTCTTTATTCTAATAGTGGCAGTGGCCAAAGCTGGTACTGGACATAGCATCCTCAGGAAGTGATATGCCCTTTGAGTTGAGTAGCATGACCTGTGCTATGATATTACTGTTGTTTAGTGGAAGAAAATATAGAGATTAGAAATGACCTGATTTTAATTCATGAAACAGGTTTTCAGCAACATGCAATAACAATAGCACTCTATCGCTCCATTTATCTATTGCTTTACAGCACTCTCTGAACAGTTTACAAATGTCAGCATATTGCCCATACCAATCGAAGTCCTCATTTTATCGACCTCAGAAGGATGGAAGGCTGAGTCAATCTTGAGCCAGTCAGGATCGAACTCCTGGCTGTGAGCAGAGTTAGCCTGCAATACTGCATTCTAACCACTGTGCCACCATGGCTCCTGCATGGGGCTCAGTGCAATTTCTAGTATATATAAACTGTACGATGGAGCTATGTACACTGCTTTCCAATTAACCCACTGCTTGCCTTCGTAGGTTTGGTAGGCAAGACTCCATACTAGATTTAAGATTGGTAGAACTGTTTTTTTACTGCAGATCTTCCAGATGGATTTGAATTAACAGCTGTCAGCCAGTGTTCCCACTACTGAGGAACGGAGCAAGTTTCCCAGCCTGACTATGTATGAAGGCAAAATTAGATGGAGCCCAGAATTATGATAATCAAAAATGTTATGCTAAATGGAACCAAAAGATGACCTCTTCTTCATTAGAACTATTTCTCCTAGATAAATGACAAGAGTTGAGGAAACCAGTTTTGTACTTAAATATCCAAAGGAGTATTTACCGGGTAACATAGAAGTTTTGGAACATGGAAGTAAAGGAGGCAGCAAGCAAGCAAACAAAAACCCTGAAGTTTTTAAGAATAGGCGAATGGACGGTGGTGAGGCTGAACTTTGTTAGTAGCTTCCCAAATATATTCTGAATCCCTTTCTCAAAACCAGCATCTCATGCCCAGGACATAACCAAGGCAAAATGCCAAAATGGAAATTGAAGTTTTACAGGACGTGTCATACTCCCTGCGCTATAGACCCAGGTCCCAAATGCATCGGGTGCTTTATTGGGAGTGGATTTCTTTCAACTGTTATGACAAGTGGTCCACGAATATGAAAAAGAAAATCTGGCTCTAAAAATGTGGGTTGAGTGACAGAAAGACGAAATCACGCATCTAGGAAAGGACACGAAACCGAAGTTAAGCAAATCCTAGGTTAATCTTAGAACTCTAGGTCAAGACCGTAAAAGATCAGTAGTCTGATCTTGGGAAATGAAAATTAATCAAGTAACTGAATTAAGCTATTTCACTAAATACAGATAGTCCTCAACTTACAACAATAATTGAGCCCAAATTTTCCATTGCTAAGTGAGACATTTAATAGAATAGAATAGAATTCTTTATTGGCCAAGTGTGATTGGACACACAAGGAATTTGTCTTGGTGCATGTGCTCTCAGTGTACATAAAAGATAAGATACCTTCATCAAGGTACAACACTTAATGATAGTCATAGGGTACAAATTTAAGTGACTTTTGCTCCATTTTGTGACCTTTCTTGCCACAATTGTTATGTAAATCACTGCAATTGTTAGTAACATGGTTGTTAAGTGAATTTGGTTTCCCCGTTGACTTTGCTTGTCAGGTCCCAAAAGGTGATCACATGTCCTCAGGATACTGCAACCATCACAAATGTTAGTTACCAAGCATCTGAATTTTGATCATATGACCATGGGGATGCTGCAGTGGTCATAAGTGTGAAAAATGGTTATAAGTCACTTTTTTCAGTATCCTTGTAACTTTGAATGGTCACTAAATGAACAGTTGTGAGTCGAGGACTATCTGTATCAAAGAAACATGCTGTTGAAGGCAAGTTGTGTTTTGTTTAAAACATCTGTATTATAATGAGGGCTTTGGATGAGATATTTGGGAAATGCTTTGGGACTGAGGACTAACTAATTTTTAATTGTAAACCACCCAGAGTTGCTTTGCAGAATAATGTGGGTCAGCATATAAATTTAATAATTAACACACAATTTTGTGGGGGGGAATTAGTTGGACAGCAGAGAAACCTTGGTGCATAGCAATCGTTCCATGTGGACAATTTCTTCTAATTAGTGTAATCACTAAAAAAGTGCCCAAACAACTAGGCTAAAATGCCTACGGAGCTGCACAGGATGCTAAAATGCCTACGGAGCTACATTTATTTTATTTTATTTGTCACAACAGTATATATAAGCATAAGCATGAAGTAAATATATAATATATAAGCATATATAGGAGTATAAGTATGTAATAACTATATAAATTGGATATAATGAAAGGAAACAGTAGGACAGGAACGGTAGGCACGTTTGTGCTCTTATGCACGCCCCTTATAATCCTTTTAGGAATGGGGTGAGGTCAACGGTAGACAGTTTTTGGTTAAAGCTTTGGGGATTTTGAGTAGATACCACAGAGTCTGTACATACATATGTACAGTATGTACATATGTATCATCATATGTATGTATATATGTATGATATGTATGATATGTATCATACATATGTATGATACATGCAGGCCATTTTTCTCATTTGAGATTTCTACAGTTGAGAGCTGCTTCAAAAATGACATTCCTACCTCCCCAGTCTAATTTCTTTACATGATAGAAAATTCAAGGTATTTTTTTTTTATTTATTTACATTTATATTCCACCCTTCTCCGAAAACTCAGGGCGGCTTACATTGTGTAATTTAGATGATAAGAACTGTGCTTGAAAGCAAATCGGAAACCAGTGGAGCAGATTAGATACGTAATCTACATGCTGCGAATTAACAAATGCAAATTTTGCATTAACTTAGTTTTTGGCTCTTATGGCCCTGCTGGAGAACACATCCTCAGATGAGGAAGATGGAAATCCAGCACATTCCCAAGATTCCTTATTCACAACTCATTGATGTCTCCTCAGACTTTCAATCCTTAGTCCGAGGCAGAGGTGCTTAATGAAGACTCAGGAACAAAAAGCTGAACTTCACCCATCTGAGAGATTAGCTAAAAGGAATGGAAGTGCAAACAGGGAGCAGTTTCTGCATCCCCTGTATGATGTGTCTCAGCTATACATCAGCTGGAAACTGAACGTGGCTTATTTATTGCATTCCTTCCCTCTTAAAGGTGTCGAGAATAAATGTTCAAAACTCAATTTGATCTGCATGTATGATCTGCAGCCCCATGTAGAATGCATTATAATAATCCAATCTTGAAGTAATCAAGGCATGAGTGACTGAAAGACCTCCCAGTCAAAGGAGAAGGTACAATTGGTTATTGCAGGCAATCAGAAGATTCTATATGGTAAGAAATATACTGGGTGCCCATTGTACATTTAAAGTGTCCCGCTAAAATCTTTTACAGAAATCAGCTGTTCATTCAGTTGCTGCCAACAGTTATCCTTTTGTAGAATAGACGTTTGAGCTGACAAAGCATTCAGGGTCGGGCTTGAAGTTTGAATTCCTTTTGTTTGACTTGACTTACTTACGTTGTGATGTTTTTTTGCAGATCTGATAGGTAAATGTATTGGGGAAGATGCAAAATATGAAGGCATAAGACTTCTATTTGATGGATTGCAGCAGCCAGTACTTAACAAACAGGTGGGTTCTGTTGGACAAACTAAGCACCTATTGCATTTAAGGGTAGAATTTTTATCAGTTTTTATTTAGTTTTGAAATACTGTGCATCATTACAAGTGCATGAACAGCTGTCTTACATTAATAGCTAGTATGCAAAACATGTAAAGAAATAATTTTCAAAGTTTCAAATGTATTTCCAAATACTGTTTCTGTATGACAGATGTGTGGCTGAGAGAGCAGCACAATTAATAAGCATAGCATTATTGTGTTTCTGCAGTTAAGAGCAGGAACATTGTTCAGAGAATTAAGCACTCCAGAATAGCAAATGTCATTAATGAGTTAAGTTAGGTTAAACTAGGCCAAAACTCTTGGCATTTCCAGACTCAAGAGATTGGATGAAGCCTACAGAATGCTGTTTGTATTAGTCATAGCCAATCTGTTTTACATTTGTATCTGTAAATGAAGGTAATCTTTGTATCAGAGTGAAAAAAGGGGGGTTTATGAAATGGAAAGCCTGGGGATATGAGGAGGAATCAATGGAAGAATCTAGGCAGTATAATTTGCTGAGGAAAGGAGGAAAAGGGCATAGAAGAAAAAGCAAAAAAATAGAGATCAGGAATGGAGAACTTTAGGGATGGATGGAGGGATGGATGGTCAAACATATCCAGGAAAGAACCGGTAACTGTTAGAGATTCAAGGCAGAAAATAAGAAAGACTTAGAAGGCAAGAGTGGACATAAAGCAGGATGGATACAAAATATGGATGATAGGTACCAGTGGTTACTGGTTCTCAACTTCATGCTGTTGTCATTGGGCTTCTAACACATTTTCTTTTGTGGGTAAGTAGACAGGTTATTTTGAAAATTCTTAAAGATGGTTTGTAATTTATTGTGACTACTGGTTAAAAGCTTACTGCATTTTAAAAAAAACCAATGCAATAACTGAAATTTGAGAATAATTTTAGCTAATGTTTGAAGATTCTGATTGGTATGAATGGTAATTCTTTGATCTGCTAAATTTATGCAGATCTTTCCATGTTAAGGTAATATTTTAAAAGTTCAAAATTGCAACTTTTCTTTGCATTTTATTTTTAGTTAACGTATGTCCTACTGGATATTGGGATTCAAGAACTATTTCCAGAATTGAATGGTATGTCATAACACAAACAGTTCTAATTCATCTGATTGATGATGTAAAATACTAATGTAGGCAAAATATCCTTTGAACGTAAGAGTTGCTTCCTCTAATTATTAGGTTTTTTCCCTCAGAAAAGAACTAAAGGAATTAAAGCATTGTAGAAAAGATGACTTGGAGGGATTTTACTGGTTGTCTAGTTCAACCTCACTGCAGGAATCCATTAAACCATTCCACCCCACTTTGAAAAACCTCCAGTAAGGGAGAGTCTGCCACTTTTACTGGGAAGATTGTTTCATTGCTTAACGAGCCTTGGTGTCAAGAAAGCTCTCCAGCCTGAATTGGATTAATTAGATTGGACTTTTCAACCTTACTCTCTCCACCTTCATTGTAATATGAATGTATTTATTCAGCAGTTATTAAATCAATGTTCATTCTGGAGGCATCCATGAAGTTTTATTATAATAACATTTAATTATTAATTATTAAAGTAAAATATAATTGCTTTAATGTGTCTCTGTAGTAGTGGCTGTTGCAGCACTTAATGACAATTGCTTCCTTTTGAGACAATGCAAAAAGACTAATTTTCTTTTGTTTCTGGTATTTGAATTCTCTTTTGTTTGTCATCAATTTATTTCTGCACCCCACATTTTGTTACTTAGGTTAGGTTAGGTTAGAAGCTTCATTTGCAAAACATTCCAATATATTTTTAAAGTTTTTTTAAAACAAATTTTATTTGTTATTTCTCTATTTTTCCACTGTATTTTATTTAGATGTAAGAACACATTGTTTCTTCTAGACACATATAACTAATTTATATAAAACAAACAGGAATGTTTTAATTAAAGGAGTTAAGTGTTCACTATTGCAGAAAATATTATCAGGGCCACAATCTTTTTGAGTTTCAACACTGGAATGAATAAAAACTGCAGGCAAGCTGTACAGGACCCCAGTCACTACAAGGCGGAGCTTTTGTGAAGTATCTTAGTTAGGTGGTGGCCCTTAATTCATCAATGTATAAAGGAAGATCAGCCATTTTTATTAGGCTGTTCCGAAAGGATTTCTTAGAATACCACCGGAAGCTGTAAAGAACTTAGATAATATATGTTACAACTTTAGAGTGGTACTGTGGTACTCATTGTTAATTGGTACCAGAAAGCATGATGAGTACCAAAAATGATGAGTACCAAACAGATTTTTCCCATAAGTAGTAATATAGTGAGTCATAAGGCAGCAACACCTACAAGGTCTAGCTTGTGCATTGAGTAGCAAATAAACGATGAGTACCAGGACAATCTTTTCATGTCAAAACACATTTGAGTTTCAAAGCAGTTGAGTATCACTGTATTAGTATTACTTATGTTTATTGTACTAAATAGTGGTGGTCTTTTCATTGGCTGACATGATTTCTCTCCCCTCCCTCCCCCATTATTTTTCACAGGTTGAAAAGAATGACTCCTTTATCTTACCAAGATCACATACACATCGAGATACTGAATTAACTCCGTTTCATAGATGACTGCTGTGTGCTAATTTAATGACTAGGTTATTTGTTTAGTCTTGTATATTTGTTTGTACATATAATTAACCTTTATTTCAGAAAACAAAAACTTTTACTCAAAAAAAGATTGATTAAAGCCTATTGTTTATTGAATCTCAGGAAAATCCCATTATTTGTTCTACTGAATAATTTTCGCTGAGGAAAAATGCAGAACATGACTTTGAAAGATTATTCAGACTTCATCCATGATAACTTTTGCATTAACTGAAGATCATGTACAGAACCAAAAATGAAAGAATGCTCTTTTTATTAAACAGATTTTACAGAAATTGTTGCATAACACCATTTACTGTCACTGGCCACTTTTTATGAGTAACTTGGTTGGAATTCTTCAACCATGCATTGTGCTGTTATTCGGATGCAAATGTAGATCTGCAATTTATATTTCTACCATTTGTGAATGTCCCCCAGATGATAATCATTTGCCTTATTGGATCATTTAAATTGCTTTTTAAAAAAATCAAAGATGCTACATATATACACATTATATACATAAATCATATACATATTGTATTTAGTAAACTTCAAAGGATTCCTGCCACTCCAAGGGTTATTAAGAATTTACATGCTGGCTTCTGAGAGTGCATGAACTAAGTGTTGACCAAAGAGTCTGAAATAAGTTTGAAATTAAAGAAAGAAATATAAAAGTGAAATGCATAATCCCCAGGTCAAAAAAAGATGTGCTTGGAATAAAGTCCCAGCCGAAAACATCAAGCGACCTTCCACTGCTGGAAAAACCTTTCCCATTCTTTTGATGTAGTCACCGACAATGGAAATATCAAGATCACCTGTTTAAAACAAATTATTTAAATAACTTAATTATTCCATGTTAGCCAATTATGAACTGCCTATAAATGGTCTGTGTTAAATAGATTTCAAACAACGAAACGTGTTTTGGACACAGCCACTGTTAAATTCCTTGTCTTAAGACAATACAATAATCTTACATCTCCTTGCCTTCTACTATGACAGTATACTCCTAAGGAGAGGCTTCAAAGCCTAGAATCCTGATTACATTATTCTTGTAACGAATAGAGGTCACATTGTGCAAAGGGAGTAATCTCATTTTTGATAAGTAATCACAGTTGTACTTTGCCCAGGGAATCTGCAGCCAAGTATATCCAGTGGTTCTGTTCCCATGCAATCTTCAATTTATATCACCCAGGAGCCCAGTTTTTAATAGATTGGATTAAGAATAGTGACTGACTCAGTATTCTGCTGTGAAATTAACGGCTGAGTAAGCATTTGAACCGGGCAGTCCCCAATGTTAGTCAAATACTTTAGGGCACTGTAAACCCCTGGCTTTTAACTTTAGTATTTTTTTTTAAAGCCTGCATAGGATCCATTTACTGCTATTTGTAATGGAAAACACTCAAATTTTGTTTAGAATAGAACAGAATTATTTACTGGCCAAGTGTGATTGGACACACAGGAATTTGTCTTGGTGCATAGGCTCTCAGTGTACATAAAAGAAAAGATACTTTCATCAAGAATCAAAAGGTACAACACTTAATGATAGCCATAGGGTACAAATAAGCAATCAAATCGTATTAGGAAACAGTCAATATAAATCGTAAGGATACCAGCAACAAAGTTACAGTCATAAGTGGAAGGAGATGGGTGATGGGAACGATGAAAAAAATAATAGTAGTCAGACTTAGTAAATAGTTTGACAGTGTTGAGGGAATTATTTGTTTAGCAGAGTGATGGTGTTAGGGAAAAAACTGTTCTTGTGTCTAGTTGTTCTGGTGTGCAGTGCTCTATAGCATCGTTTTGAGGGTAGGAGTTAAAACAGTTTATGTCCAGGATGCGAGGGGTCTGTAAATATTTTCACAGCCCTCTTTTTGACTCATGCAGTATACAGGTCAAAGTATCAAATTTATATAGCAGCCCATATCATTCAAGGCAACTCTGCCAGTGTTGTGTTTTCATGACTGAGCAGAATGGCCGCTTGAATGCTAGTGTGCATTTTCTTGAATGGCTGCCGCTGTCCTTGCTGTTGGTCTTATGCATATTAAGGTTTCTCTGTCTTTCTATTCCTAGATTTTATAAACTGCACACGCAGCATCTGGAGCCTTAAGAGCTTTCTTGCTGGTGGTGTACAATAAGGAAGCAGCACCAACCATGCTACCAGATATAAAAGAGCAGTGAAAATCTTTTCTTTAGAGAGAAACTTGAGATCTACTCTCCCAGCTGCATTTTTGATACACAAGTAGATTTTCCTAGCTAGTTTATAAATAAACCTTGAAAATTTGTGTTAAAACCTTGAGTATAAATGCTACTTGATTATTCTATTTGGAAGTAAAAGAGATGAAAATGATAGCAACAGCATTTAGGCTTACATGCAGCTTCACAGTGCTTTACAGCCATCTATAAGCAGTTTACAGAGTCAGCATATTGCCCCCAACAATCTGGGTCCTCATTTCACTGACCTCAGAAGGATGGAAGGCTGAGTCAACCTTGAGCTATCAGGATCGAACTACTAGCAGTCGGCAGAGTTAGCCTGCAATACTAAAATACTGTGCTACCACGGCTCTTCATCGAAGATGACACTTCAATCAAGTGCATTTTTACCTCAAATCTTGCTTTACAGGAAAATTGTGAAGCCCCTTGCACTTCTACTTTCCCTCATTTGCATAATGGCCCAAATCAAACTGAATTCAATATTTTTTTGTTGCGGTTTGAAAAAGGGAACATAGAAATTGTGGGATGTTAGCAATAACTGTCCTTAGTTACGTCATGCAGCTTCATTTCAGGGATATGAATTCTAGTACTTCCATAATTAGTCATTCTAATTACATTGCCATCGGCTAATCACCAGAAAGGCTAATACTTACCACTGCTGTGGTTACTTGAGTCTCCCTTTAGCATGTAATATCCATCACCGCCAGTGGCAAGGAAAGAAGGTAAAAGCACTTTGTAGGTCTTTTTCATCTTAAGTGGCACGTAAGTTGGTACTCTGCACTCTGTGCAAAGAACATTTAAGCTGATCACCCTGCTCCCTGTCTTTCGGGAGAGATCATACACCACTTTTATGCCTATTAAAAAACACAAGTCACAAGTGTTTTAGGTACCATCTATTGCAAATCTCTTATTTGTATCTCTAAACATATTAATAAACAGTTGTGCTATTCATGGCTTTTGGAAGGTAGACAAATGGTAAAACCAGATTCATGGATGCTTACAAAACACTTCTACTAGCAGAAAGGGAGAAGTTATTCTTATTCATTCTCCAATAGCACTTTGTATCGGTTACAGATTGATATAGAACAGGGCTGTCAAACTTGCAGTCCCATGGGCTGGATGAGTCACGAGCTGGCCACGCCCACACTGGCATTAGCAAAGGTGGGGGGGAAGTCCCGATACGTCATGCAATGCCAGCGTGATGTTTAACACCCCTGGTAGAGAAGATGAAGGAGATGGTGCTGGTTACAGGAAATTCCCCTGTGACAATTTTCTCTTCCTTCAGCAAGAACCTCTATTGGAAATTAGATTCTTCTGAAAACAACTTCATGTCTATTCTTCCCTTAACCCCCCCACCCCCTTTTCTTTTCTTTTTTCTTTTCTTTTAAACCAGGAGTTTAAAACCCTTTTATACCTACTGCCCACTTTTGTATCTCTGTTAGTAGTAAAATTTTCTAACCACCCACCGGTTCCACAGTAATGGCGATTTATAAAGTAGGTTTTGGGTGGGGGGGCACCGACTATCAGCTCTGCTTGTCTGTTACAGCTGGGTGGTGTGGGGGGGAGATGCACGAGCTATTCTGGGACGAGGCTCTTTTGTTTGTGGTCACACTATAGCGCCATTTAATTTCACTTATGTAACGTGAACTAAAGTTATGCGCGGGCGATAAAAATAGTATATTTTCAGAAATTTAAATTGTCACAGGGAATTTTATGAAAACCTAATGAAAATGTTTTTAAATAATGCTATGATTTTTTTTTTAAAAGTCAATTAAATTAAAAAAAAGGAAAGTGCTTCAGTATTGGACAAAACACTTACCGCCCACCATGAAAGCTGGAACACCCACTAATGGGTGGTAGGGACCAGGTTGACTACCACTGTTTTAAACCACGCTAGGAGTGCCTACAATCTAATATACATGTACATTTCTAGCTTTACTGCTTATGGAAATTGGGGTAGGGAAATAAAATAAATATATTTCTGCAGGATTACAAAATGGAAAAGCGCCCTAACAATATAGGAAAATAACTTTTCAGCGTAATTTTTTTTTTGATTTTTTTTTTTAAACTAGGAGTGACTAATTCCTCTTTATAATAATTTACCACAAATCAGTACAGGGGTAATAGTTACAATTGCCGTTTTGCCATGAATCGCTATTGTTAAGTGGACCTTCCTTAAGTAAATAAAGGCATGAATGAATAAGTGTTTCTCATCTGCTCACCTCCAATTCAAAAACAGCCTAACGCTAAGAACTGACCTGCCATTCACAATCATCTTTCTCTTCATCTCCAGCATGTAAATACTGAAACATTTTGTTTATGATGTGGCTGCAGCAACACTGTTTTTATAGCACAGTGAAGCTCCAGGGAAAGAAATTAGGGCAGGAGTTTACAGAAGACCTCAACTGCATGACTTGGATTGATTGTCATCTCTGCTACCTAGGTTAGATGAATGTCCATGCTGAATTATACCTGACCTGCCCTGGGATCTGGGCTTCAGATTATTCTGAGGCACATCCCCATGAAAACCACAACCAAAGATTGAGATGTTTGGCATTATTTGAAGTTTAGGTGCCTTTTCCCACCTCTCTCTCCCTCACAATTTGGCAACAACATAGGGAAAGGTGAGTAATGGGGCCTCCAGTATGTTGTGTTTGTTTACATCCAAATGCTATTCAAGCCAGAAATCTGAGTCAGATTCTTATTTCCTGTTACCTGGCTTAGTGACACATACACCTCTGGAACAATGCCCATCCTGGAGATTAAATCATTCTCCCCAGAGGGGGAGGGGAGGGTTTTGAGCAAGAGAAGATGAACTGTTAATGCTCAATGAAATTTTTTTTAGCACTTTGTGATGGCAGCAGATGAAGGTAGCTAACCTGAGACCTGTAGCAATTCACCCGTTCCTTGCCCGTGTCGGTGAACACTGTGCTCAAACGCTTGTCTTAGAGCAGAACCTTTGATCTCCAGCAAGTCGAAAGTTCCTCCAAATGGCAGTACTGCTGTCAGTTCCTCCAAGGTAATAATGCCTGATTAGAACACAACACTGTTATTCAGTGATAAGTCACATTATGAACATCATTCCCCCAGAGATTAGAATGGCCTCCACCCTAATTCTCTTCCAGAAGGCGCTGAAGACCTGGGGAACCCAGAGCGGGATGGAGCCCATTAAATGGCTCGGGTGATCATCTCTCGCTAGGGCGGGAGGTGGGGGGTCATGGGTGATTTTATTACATTAATTTATTTGATTTTTTTTGTGAGTTTTAGTTTTTTAAATGTGTTTTTTTAATATTCTGTAAGCAGCCTTGAGTTGCCATGGGCTAATAGGCGGCAATATAAATCAAATAAATTAATTAATTAAATTCTGTTCCTTTTTAAGGCATCACAGTATTGGTTAACTGGAAGAGAGCTGAGTTCAAATCTTATTCCACAATGAGACTAGACTGCCTGTCAGACCTTAGCCTAGTCCTTCTCTTTAATGGTGTTGCAGGAACCACCTTGGGAGACAGGAGCAAGATCCATTTTTTTAGAAAAACCATCATGCAAAAGGTATCTCAGCCCTCAGAAGAAAAAAGGGGCATCTCAGAAGGGATCTTCCCTAGTTTTCTGGGAAGTAAAAAGAAAAAGGGAAGAAATGTTTTCGTATTTGAAAGGTTCTGTTAATCCAACATTACAACAAAGATATTACAGTCGTGCTTCTTGTCTAGGTGACTCAAAGGGCTAAACTATCTTCCACTCCAGTTTGCATCTTAGACTTGCATCTAGTTTGCATCTTAGGTTAAAAGTGGCAGGCCATCATTCATCCATACGAAGAGTATGGATTGTCAGGCCTGGAAACCATATTTGACTTTAGGGTTCCAGACACTGCCACATTTTTCCCCTGAGGGGAGGAAGGGGGGCTGAGGGGTATGGTAACATTCTTCAAGCGGTCAAGGTCGGATGGTGTTCACATCTGCAGGAAGAGTGGCAAGGAGATATTCGAATGAACTGGGAGAACGTGGGATCATATGACCATCAAAGGGGTCAGGGGGGTGGGACTCTTGGGGTTTGTATAACTGGGAAAAGAATCCGGAAATTCAGTTTTGGAATTTCACTCATTGTGTGCCAGTTTCCTCATGCTAGTAAAGAACTCTGGAAAACAATGGCTTCTGAGTTTTTTTTATGCAGAAGAGGTTTTTCTGGAACCATGACATTATTCCAAAACTGAATTCTGATTTCATTTCTTTGGTTTCTACCCATGCCATCTCATGGTCTCCAGTGCACTGCAGTATAAAAATTAAATTACATTTAAAGAATAAGTAAAACACAATTAAAAAAAAGATAATAATGTGCCATTTAAAAGATCAAAAAAATCTGTAAGCAATGTTTTTCAATGTGCATAAAAAATGATTAGATAATTTTCCAAGAGAAAAACTAGTAGTGCCACAGAGGATTTGGACAAGATATTTACAGCAAAATAATAGAAACATAAATAAGATGCTTTGAAAAGGCCGATCTGATAGTTTTTAAATATTAATGGATGAAAGGGCTTTTTTCTCTGTAAAGGAAGTTGCAAAAGAGGGATTTTTGCTAATTTTCATTATTAGGCAATAATCATGGTAGCTTTTTAGTTTGGTTACCCAAACTAAATACGGGATGTTCAAACAGGATAAGGTCAAGAGCTAAAGCTTTCCAGCCTGGCAAATTTTAGAAAACTATGACAGTAAGTTGAATAGTGAATACAAGTCCAAACTTAATTATTGATATAAAATGAAAAGAAATTGAAGTGCCATTGTATAAAAGCTCTTGAAATTACACATACCATTATTGGCTTGTTCATCAATAGGTGACCGTATTCCTCCACCATTTACGATGCACATAGAAACATGATTCCACCCCTCATCATCTGGATGTCTCAGGTTATTGTAAACCTAAAAACATTCACAAAGAAGAAAAAAATGTGAATTAAACCTCCACTATCCTTTTCACTTGGCTTTAAAGACATTGATGTATCAAAACTAGAACTCCTAAGGTGATATCTAGCAGCATAGCTATTTTCCACTAAAACCAAACAAGCCTATAGTAGTTTTGTTACAAGTCTTCCTTCCTTGCAGCACTCCCTCCTCAAAAAGCCCACCCTTTCTGTCTGGCAATGTGGCTTTCTAAGAGTTTCCACTGATGCCAATGGGAGCTCTTTTGCTATCTGTATGGAAATACTTTTTTTTTTTTTTGAGAAAGACATAAAATTGAGTAGAGTGGGCTTAGCTCGTTCCCCTTCCATAGTAGCTTCTTTTTAGATTGCCTTTAACAATACTTCTGGAAGCCTTACTGAAGGTTGTTGTTGTTGTTTTTTGAGGAAAAAAACCTTTATCCTGAGCAGTTCCTCATCAGAGATAAAGATTATTTCCTATTTTAGGGCAAATGAGAAGTGGGGTGATGGCTGTAGAGAAACTATGGCTCTGAGGAAGAAGCTGCTGGGTTATATTGGGCCTCCCAGCTGACTCCATTTTGTCTGCAAGCTGAGCATCCTTTTTTAAAGCACAATACAATTACTAGGTACATAAATTTGTTAATGCCAATAGTTACTCCTGTCAAGAACTGTGCCCCAAGAGTGATGCGACTGGCAGAAAAAGCACCACAACATGACAGGCTAGCGGGAGTTAGTAAGACAGCAGCAGGATGGAGATTGTGATAACAGAGCAGGAGTAGGAGGACCTGAAATTAGGGCTGCTACCAAGACCAGCAGCAGTAGAAATGAAGCATAGAAGGCAGACAACTGGTTGGGACTTTTGGAAATGATGCTGGCAAGGAGGAGGAGGAAAGACAAGCCAAACGAGATGCGAGGAAGAAGAATCAGAATCTGGGGCATCCATGGTAAATAAATAAAGCAAGAAGAAAGAGGCAGGGCTTGGAAGCAAGATAGGGAACTATAATCAGACAGAGTAGAAGTTTTGCCAAGCTATTAGGGGTTTCTAAACCAAGGCCTATGTATCCTGATCTATCATCACCCTGCAACTACTGGCAACTGTTGGGCAAAATAGATTTGAATTCAATCTTTACTAAGGTTAGTTGGACACATTTCAGCCTTAAAGGTAAAGGTAAAGGTTCCCCTCGCACATGCGTGCTAGTCGTTGCCGACTCTAGGGGGCGGTGCTCATCTCCGTTTCAAAGCTGAAGAGCCAGTACTGTCTGAAGACGTCTCCATGGTCATGTGGCCGGCATGACTCAACACCAAAGGCGCACGGAACGCTGTTACCTTCCCACCAAAGGTGATCCCTATTTTTTCTACTTGCATTTTTACGTGCTTTTGAAACTGCTGGGTTGGCAGAAGCTGGGACAAGTAATGGGAGCTCACCCCGTTACACGGCAGCGCTAGGGATTCGAACCGCTGAACTGCCAACCTTTCGATCAACAAGCTCAATGTCCTAGCCTCTGAGCCAACACATCCCCTATTCCAGCCTTAGCTGTACATAAATAAAACTTCAGAATTAATTCTACACTTTAATAATCTTTCTGACACTATAGAAGTTCCCGAATTTCAATGTTACGGGTGTGTACCTCCCTTAACATGTACAAGCAATGTACTTTTAACTATATTTCAGGTCATCAAGTACAGAACTAATTTGTTAATTCCTTACCACAGCGTCACAAATTAAATTTCCTAAATTGCACTCGTGAAAGCGGCAGGCATGCGTCGTACCATTTAGGTAAACAATTGTTTTCCCTATTTGTTGCGAAGAATAATTCTGTAGCTGAACCTTCATTTTGTCAACTTCTGCTTTCACAGCTGGATCTAAAACAAAAGTCGTGATTATAATAATAACTGAGTTGAGACCGGAGTCCTGCAATGCTGGCCATCTGCAATTGTTACAAGATTTGCGCTAGGTGATTGACTGCTACAGTATGTGAAAACACAGCTAGATTAAGGCGTTGCAGACAAGAACTGTATGAGCATCCAAAGTACTTTATTGCTTTCTAAACCAGGAGTCTCCAACCTTGGTCCCTTTAAGACTTGTGGACTTCAACTCCCAGAGTTCCTCAGCCAACTTTGCTGGCTGAGGGACTCTGGGAGTTGAAGTCCACAAGTCTTAAAAGGACCAAGATTGGAGACCCCTGTTCTAAACTACATATAAATATGGGGGAGATCTTTATTTTTTCACTATATAGCAGTACAATAGGATTGATATTTAATCACCTCAAAGAGAATGCAACAGAAACAAAAACTCAAAAGTAATCTCAGATTTAGTTTTGTAAGGATTTCACAATTAGATGCCATGGCTGTGGACAACTTGGATTTAATTTTCTTCAAAAGCAATCTCCTTTCTCTTCATATCAGGTATAAGATTATTTTCAAGACAAAGTGTACTTATAAAGTAGTTATGATAGAGAAAATTCAAGGAAGAGGGGAAAAACATTGCTGTTTCAGGTTCAAAGAAAAAGATGATTTGGCATGCACATGTGTGCACACAAAGCCTTTGTCAGTACTTAATCCAAATGCTATTTTTTTCCAAAATTGCACAACAAATAGCACAATTCTGGAAAAAGATAGAAACAAGCCTGTGGGTAAATCTACATTAATGCTTTGAAACTGATCCAGATCTACAAAAAGAATATATTTCTATGAAAGGGAGTAATAATAAAATCCAGATAACTACCAGCATGTTTATATTTATATGTATATACTGTCGGTACAGAATGGGCAATCAAGGTTAAACAAAATGGAAAACCTTTGTTTGTTCTTCCACAAATCCATTGAAAACATGCCACGGAGATTCTCAGTAATGCAGGTCATGATTATCCCAAAGGTGCTTTTTCAAGAGGCAACTGGACTTTTCTGGTTTTTTTTTGTTTTGTTTACATTTATACCCCGCCCTTCTCCGAAGACTCAGGGCGGCTTACAGTGTATGAAACATTTTCTTTGAAGATGTTTCCCTTCTAACCAAGAAACTTCTTCAGAGCTGAAGAGGCTTCTTGGATGAGAAGCAAAGTGTCTTCAAATTAAAACCAGAAAGTCCAGTTGCCTCTTGAAAAAGCACCTTTGCGACAAGCCATGTATATACTGCCTTGTTCTATATTTCATATTTTTAAAAAGACTCATAACTATCTTGTTGATATTATGCAGGCTTCTCCTGGAGAAAATCAAACTATGTGGCTAATGCCATAATCATCTATATATAATAGTATTAAGTTTTGAAAGATCATATTTATTCAGTTGATACTTATAAAATGTTTCACATCCCCTTCCCAATTCCATACCTTCAGGAATATCTTTATTCAATAAAATGGGATTTCCATATGCTTTGATTACATTTCCTTTATCATCAAATTCGACATTCAAACAGCCGAGATATTTTCCAAAGGCATATGCCTGAACAACAGGCACTTGACGTCCATCATCAGATAACTCCATAAATGGGTAATTACCAGCTGCCACTTCATTGGAAGGGGGACTTCCTAAAAAAAAAAAAAAGGCAAAAATGGTCTTCAAAACTGTGAATACAGAACACACCAATTGGCAGGGATTTCATATGAATAAAATGGTGACCTATTTACTTGGTTTTCCGTTATTAAAATCAATCCCGAAGAGAATATCAATGGTTGACTAATGATGTAAGTTTTCAACATTTCCAGATTGGAAGGACAAAATGTTCATTCATGGATCTCTAGCCAAGGACCTTTCCTCAGCTGCCTCCCCAAGGCATTACTGATCAGATCAACAAGATATTTCGCCTCTGCTCCCTCGACTCACAATACAACTGAAGTAAAAAGCAGAGCAAAGCACAGATCATTTATTTCTCAAGTGGCTTTTCCTCACTTCCTTACATCACGTCAGAATTATTGATTCAGCCAGCCGCTTCATCCATCACCTGCATTCTCAGCCACAGAAGGAGTTTCACTGGAGGGTTTATTTTTCCCCATGCAGGGAACGCTTCCATTTTGGAAAATCATGCCGTTGGAGTGCTTGCATATTTATTTATAATATCTGTAGCCTATCCTAATCAGGAAGGATGCTAGGTGAAACGCGCACACAGAAACCTACAACCTACCTATTAAAAAACCTAAATAAATCATTGAAAGCCTCATAAGCACCTCATAGGTTAAACTAAATCGAAGCTGAAACACCACTTCTTTGGCTTATTTAGGAAACACCAGGAGGACAATCTGTCTGCAGGGAGATTGTTCCTAGAAAGGGAGCCACCACCAGGAAGGCCTGCCATCAGGTCCAGCAAGAGCCTGCCCCACCCCCCAGCAAATAAACTCTCTCTGAGAGGCTGGATGGGCAGATTCCATTCTGGCACAGTGTTGTTTCATATCAAAGATTCAACTGAAATACAGAACAATTTTGAGAATTCAGGCAGGTGTAGATGCTCATATTTAAAAAAAAAACAAATGACAGGGTATGACTAGCTAATACAGCTAGTCCTCGACTTACAATCATTCATTTAGCAAAGTTTTGCTAAATGAACCAGGTAATTTATGACCAGGCCTCCAGACATAAATCATCCCCATGGTCATGTAATCAAAATCCCAATGTCTGGCATGTATTTATCATGATTGCAGCATCCTGAGATCATGCAATTTTCCATTTGTGATCTTCCCAATTAGCAAAGTCAATGGGAGAAGCTGGATTTGCTTAATGATGACATGATTCACTTAACAACTGCAGTGATTTGCTTAACAACCAGGGCAAAATGGTCTTAAAATCGGTGTGACTCATATAGCAACCCTCTTGCTTAGCAAGGGAAATTCTGGACCTAACGGTGGTTATTAAGTCAAGGACTATTTGTGTAAATTACACAAATAATATAATTTACCAGTTATTTGTCTGGAAAAGAGAAAGCCTAAGCTGAGGACTGAGAGAAAGAGAAAAGGGAAGATTACTTAGAGCCAACCTTTCAAAGCCATCTCCTACCTCTGGTGGAGAACTGAGCTGAGCTTCCCTCATGTTTCCAGCTGACCATGACAGCTGGGAAGCCATGGAGGTCACTTTTCGGAAAGGAGAAGGACTGACTCAGCTTCCTCAGCTGGAGCTAGCATTCCAGACTCCTCTATTGAGGGCATAAGCCGTAAACTGCTACTGCCAGGCAGCCTTATCATTTTTGCTGGGCAATATAATTGGATTACATTGAATGTGGAAGAATCGAACAAGATCAAAAGAATCATTTGCTTTAAAGCCCTGTCCCTGAGAGCCCTAAAGGGCGAGTGTGAATAAATTAGTCCCTTTTCCTTTTGTGTTGGTATATCCATCTTTGATCTCTTGACCTTGCAACTCCTCCTTTGCTTCCCAACTCTTTACCTAAAAACATAATTTCTATTAGTAATCCTAGTGGTTGACTGGAATGAAGACTGATTCATTTATTTATTAGAAAAAAAACCATTAGAAAAATGGTTTAAGGCAGGGGTCTCCAAACTTGGCAACTTTAAGACTTGTGGACTTCAACTCCCAGAATTCCTCAGCCAGCTTTGCTCCTAGAATTCTGGGAGTTGAAGTCCACAAGTCTTAAAGTTGCCAAGTTTGGAGACCCCTGGTTTAGGGTGTGCAGCAGTAATTAAGGAGTTCCTGCCAGCAAATACTTTCAGCAACTTGACATCTGCAATAAAATCCAAAAAGAAAGAAGTCGGTGATTTAAGAACATATTGGCATGTGTCAGATCTGGGCCCACACAGACTCTTGATCATCTCTTCTTTTTTCCTCTCAGATCCAGATTACTGCCTCACCCAAGGCTTTATCCATTTGTATTTTGAAGCCCTTAAGCTATTTTAGAAAGCTTAAAGGTGTGACCAAAATGAATCCTCCTGAATCATACCACATTACACCAATTCTGGGAAATAAAAGAGCAGCTGGAGGAAATCAAGACTGAAAAACCTTGATGCAGAAACAGAATATGTAGTCTTGGGTTCTGGATCCTGACTTTGAAAAACTGGAACATGGAGGAAATAAGATCTTTAAAAAGATGTTGGACTTGCAACACATATTCCAAAAGAAAAGACAATGGGATGGAATGGGATGGGACAGGATGGGAGGGAAGGGAATGGAAGGGAACAGAACAGAATGGAACAGAATGGAACAGAACAGAACAGAATTCTTTATTTGGCCAAGTGTGATAGGACACATAAGGAATTTGTGCAGAAAGTCTCAGTGTACATATACATTGTACATGCAAAGCCAAGTATTATGTATATACACAAAAATGAGAAATCACAGCTGCCAGTTCTTTAGTTGCCATTGGCCTTTAACGTACCTTACTCAATGACACCACACCTGCATTTAACTGGACACCAACTGTTTTATTGCATTTTTTTTTATTTTGTCACAACAGTATACACAAACAATTGTCATAGATAAAACAACAAGTATTGAAGAAAATATATAAGTAAAAATATGCATCAGTAATATTAATTTGATATAATGAAGGGAACAATAGGACAGGAACGGTAGGCACTATTGTGCTCTTATGCACGCCCCTTTTTTCTAAAGGTGCTAGGTTATTTTCAGACTGAAGATTAGATCAACAAATATTTCAGCCTGAAATATTTATCCAACCTGAAAGAGTTAACCAAACATTGATGAGTGTCCTGGAAAAACCACTCACTACATTTTTAAAAAAAATTCCCTTCCTAGTCAGCCAGCCAGCCAACCGCTTCCTGTCATGAATGCTTCTTTCTGGCTCCTGGCACAAACATTCCTGTTTGCCATCAAACTACACTCTTCAACAGCTCCCAAAGGCATTTATTAATAGCAGCCAAAAAACTCAAGGTGTACATGGTGCTGTTACTTAGCTATCACGTGTCTTTCAAAAAAGAAAATCCAACTCAGATTACTGAAATAGGTTCTAGAGTGTACTCAGATGAAGCTGCCTGCATTAATGGACATCAGTTTCTGTGTGACAAAAGATAAGTGGACATTTTAGTATAGCTGGGTTTTTCTAGAAAACACAGCCATTCCGGAATATATAACAATGTGTTTCAAACTGAGAGAAACCAGAGGCCAGCTAAAGAATGGAGAGAGAGCCAAGTAAAACCACAAGGAAGGGATTATTCCACAGGCCAAATTTGCAAAACAAGCCGCATGCATATATAAAATAAAGGAAGACATTAGCGGGTTCGTGTGTGTATTACAGCTGTCCATCTTAAAAACAACTCCAGAAGGCTTGCAGTCAATAAAATAACATAAAACAGTATGAAACCAGTAAAAATAAAGCTAGAAATAGAACAAACCAGCATCTGTCCACATTTTCATCCCACCCTGAGCCTGCCCTAACTTCCACATTTGCAGGGTCTTAAAATGCATTCTGGGAAGAATAAAGGGAGGGGGGGTCTGTCAGATTGTAGAAGGGGGAGGTTTGGGGCTGCAATGGAAAGAGTTTCCTCCTGAGAACCCACAAGTTGGCGATAAGTGTGCCCACTTTATCCGCTCTGGACATTACAAGGGAGCATGTCAAAAAATACATTTCCCCCCCCCTTTCATCTTCCTAAGAATTTTCATACTTAAAAGATAATTATGAATCAAACTGTGGAGAATTCTGACAACTTTAAAAATGCAGGTTAGTCCTTTACATATGACCAAAATTGGGACCGGAACTTCCCTCACTTCCATCATTAAGTTGTGCCTAACTTTACAACTTTTTTTTGCCATGGTCATTAAAGGGATCGTGCAGTTATTAAGCAACTTGTTAGAAGCCTCCTGGGAAGGTCACGAACAGCAATCTCAGGACATTGCAACAATACATGCTGTTGCTAACACCCGGACTTCGATCATGTTGCCACAGTGACTCTGCAACAGGTATGTGGTGTGTGTTCATAAATCACATTTCTGAGCACCATTATAATAATTTTGAATGGTCATGAAACAAATGGTCACAAGTCAAGGACTACCTGTATGCAGTTCTCCTTCAGAACCCTTAAACATTTCAGACGCAGGAAAGTTTGCTACACTCACTGAGCATAACTATTAAGGGGTATAAAGTTGTGGCAGGGGGGAAAAACAAGAAAAAATTGACAAATACAACAAAGATAAGACATGAATACAAGAAAAAAAAATTAAGGGAAGAGAGAAAAATGGTTCATTTAAGCAAGAAATATGAGACCAAGTTTCAGCATTTTGATATCCTTCAGCAGACTAAAATCAATGAACTTCCTGAGACCATATTGAAGCTCTGATGCCTAACAAACTGAAAAGCAAACTATACATCAAGCTGAATTTATAAAATATGCCATTATTAATCTCATGATTTTTCTTTTTATACTATTCAAACCAATGGGAAGGAGGGATTCATACCAGATTTATTAGTAAGTTCACTTAGAATTACAGTTGTCCAAACTATTCTATTTTTACAAGCAAGTGATATTTATACAAATCATGTAAACACATGCTGACTTCCTTAGATGGATCAGAGTGTGAGGAATTACAGTAGTTGGCACTCTAATTGTAAAGTTATATTAAAATCCATTTTGCAAAGGAATAACATACCTGTATAAAGAAATGTGTTTGTATGTCCCCCAACGACAACATCTACACCTTTAACTTTCTGAGCAATGCGTCGGTCCTCCTTAAAACCAGAGTGACCAAGTGCAATGATTTTGTTGACACCCAACGTAGTAAGTTTGTTTGCGTGTTTTTGCAATTCTTCAACTTCATCTTGAAACTCTAAATATGGTCCTGAAAAAATCCAGAAGAGAAATGCATGTTGTTATTGCATTGTTTACTCAGAAAGCTTGTATTACAAATGAAAATCCCAATTCTAGCAATAAAATCTATTGCTTCATTGTTTAAAAAGTTCCTTTCAAACAGGGTAAACATCACTTGTCTTGGAATTGTTTTGTTAATTTAGAGTGTCTTAGATGTTTAATACAGTTGAATGTCCTCTATAGTTAAAACTATAGCATTTAATGTCTTCGTATTTGTCAATGGCCACCCACACGAAAAAAGAACTAGGTACATTCCTATAGAATCAGATTTTCAATGCCCGTTAATCTTCATGGGTATTTACTTCCTCTAGGTTCTAAGGCAGGTGAAACTCAGTGGCTCAGATGCTGAGTTTATCAATCAAAAGGTCAACAGTTCAGTGATTCGAATCCCTAGTGCCGCGTAACGGGTTGAGCTCCCGTTATTTGTCCCAGCTTCAGCCAACCTAGCAGTTCAAAAGCACATAAAAAATGCAAGTAGAAAAATAGGGACCACCTTTGGTGGGAAGGTAACAGCATTCCATGCGCCTTTGGCGTTTAGTCATGGCAGCTATGGGACCACGGAGACATCTTCAGACAGCACTGGCTCTTCGGCTTTGAAACAGAGATGAGCACTGCCCCCTAGAGTCGGGAATGACTAGCACATATGTGTGAGGGGAACCTTTACCTTTACCTTAGGTTCCAAGGCAGCCAACCTTAAAACTAGCAGGGAGGAACAGTGCTATGGGTAGTAAGTGGGATCAGTTGTTTCTTTGGGTGTTAACAATTAACAACAGTAAAGCTGTTGGTTTTAATCTTGCAAACCACCCAGAATCACTTGCGTGAGATGGGCAGCTGTATAAATTATATAAATAAAACAAATAAGTGAAATCTAATGCTAGATATGAGATCTAATGTTCGCATGTTTTATCTGTGAAGATTCATCTATGACTGACCTGTTTGCAAAACAAAATGATGAACTGGAGAGTCCCATAGATTGACTTGGCAAGGGTCTTAAAAGGGAGAAGGGTATGTGCTCCCCTAAAAAATGATTGGTTCTGTCTTTGTATATTGCAACTATTTAGTTTAAACCCGATTTTGTAAAAGCCGGCAGCCAAGTATTTTCATATAAGGTGATGCCATTACCAATATTTAAATTATGTGGGAGAATGGAAAATTAATTTTTGTGTATTTTTTTTTAACATACCAGCTTTAAATGAATCTGTAGTACATCATCTCTTTAATGGAACAAATGTGGTTCCATTTTGCAAGCCATATGATGGCTTGCAAAAAAAAGTCTCTAGATTAGAGGTCCTAACTTGCATTTAATGAAGATAGTCACATTTTATAAAGTAGAATTGTTGAACCACACAAGGAAAATTCACGTGTAGGTTTAATTATGATTGAAAGGGCTAAACTATGGGTCAGGAAGTGTATTGTCATTGTAATTATTTTATGAAAACAATGGATTAAGGATTTGTATCAGATTATCTGACAGCAGAGACCCGTATGTATCCTATTTTTGGGGAATATTTAACATTCTTCACGATCGGAAATCATGAAATGTAGCAACAGGTTCTGCCTTGTCATATTAATGATATTGGAACAAAGCAAAATGACATTAGAAGGAACTTACAAATTTATGGAGGAAAATCCATCAAGTGATTTTTTTTCTCTACCTTTCAGTTCACATAGCCTGAAAGAGTAGAGTAACTAACAAATAGTGTAATTACAAAAAATAATATTTCTTTTGAATCAAGAATACAGCTAGTTCTCAAGTTATGACCAGAATTGAGCCCGACATTTCTGCTGTTAAGCAGACATTTGTTAAGTAAATTTTGCCCCCATTTTATGACTTTTCTTGCCACAGTTGTTAAACGAATCACTGCAGTTAAGTTAGTAACAAGGTTGTTAAGCGAATCTGATTTCCCCATTGACTTTGTTTGTCAGAAGGTCACAAAAGATGATCACATGACCCTGGGACACTGCAACTGTCATAAATATGAAACAGATGCCAAGTATCTGAATTTTGATCATGTGACCATGGGGATGCTGTGGAAAAAGGGTCATAAGTCAAAGTTGTAACTTTGAATGGTCACTAAATGAACTGTTGTAAGTCGAGGACTATATGTACAACGTTCACTTTCTCTACTTCTTTAAATACTACCTTCAACCTATTAAAGCAAAGGAACTAAAAACAAGATTGAAAATGTTGCCTCTTATAATTTCTAGTATTATATTTATTTAATATTATAGTTATTCCTACCCCAGGGGTCTGCAAACTTGGCTCTTTTAAGACTTGTGGACTTCAACTCCCAGAGTTGCTGGCTGAGGAACTCTGGGAGTTGAAGTCCACAAGTCTTAAAAGAGCTAAGTTTGCAGACCCCTGCCCTACCCCAACAATTTCTGTTTGAAATGATGTTCCAGCATTGGGAAAGCAATAGTTTCCAACCATTCATACTCTTGATATTTGAACCAAGACCATTTAGTCAACTTTCTCATATAAAACAAAGCATTTCCTTTGAACTGACAGTAAACTCCAAATTCCCATCCTGACGTTTTTAATCTGTAATCATAGACCATATTGTACATTTGGGATTCTTTAAAATATCTTGGGCTGCCTGAACAAAATGAGCTCATGCTCTTTCTATTCTTTGAGAAAAACAAGACAAGATGTATTTTATTTCAACAAGTGGGTGAATCAGGAGATCCCAATCAGTCTGTTGATCTTCACAATTGGTGTTTGGGAAAGAAGCACGAGTCTGTAATGGGGTGGGATATATAAACCAATATGGCATCCCCCCATTCCACAAGCAGAGTCTGTTTGGATCCCTACTCACTATGTAGTTCTTTTGACAAAAGCAGTGCTTCACAAGGTCCTGCTCAAATTAACCTGCTACTGCTTATCTACAGCCCGAAGAATAATTTAGGACAGGGAACGTGGCATCCCTATAGAAAATCTATGGATATTCAAATCAATGTCTGCAAAATGCTACACTTATAGAA
The DNA here is from genome assembly GCF_028640845.1 of Ahaetulla prasina. Taxonomy (NCBI): domain Eukaryota; kingdom Metazoa; phylum Chordata; class Lepidosauria; order Squamata; family Colubridae; genus Ahaetulla; species Ahaetulla prasina. The sequence continues at coordinate 128,681,001 of NC_080539.1, forward strand.
TTGTACGTGTTTCGATCTCTTCGTATGGTCTGAAATCCTGCTTTTTCTGTTTCTAATCATGTTGAATACACACCCACATATTTGGAGAAGCATGAAATAGCTTTACAATCCCAGAAAAACAGCTTGATGAGGACTCAATGCACTCAATGGACAAGGCATGCAGACTGACAGATATGGGAAAAAGTGGAAATCAAGAGAAGAAATAATGGATTGGAGTATTCTGAAAGACTGAAAAGCTGGAATATGGAGGAGTTCAGATCTCTAAAGCACTTTGCTGTGCGTTCCATTTGTTCAATGAAATATTCATAAAATAGAGTTCATTCTCTATTGTATATCATCACAGTTATTTTATAAAAATAGAGAATTAAGGATTATTATTAGATTATCTGACAGCAGAGGATCCTATTCTGGGGAATTGTCATCGTCTGGGAGCTCACAGCCTTGCAATTATCGCAAGGAACTGATAAGATTTGTTACTGCAGTTAATTCTTTGAAGGACTATTGTCTGGACTTTTAGGTGTGTGAATGTCATTAATTCACAAGAGGTAAATAAAGAGGGGTTTTTCGTGACAAGGAGTCTGTTTCTTGTTTCTGCTAAGGCTGGGTCAGAACAGGAATGATTTAACATTCTTCACAGTCAGAAATCATGAAATGTAACAATAGGTTCTGCCCTATCATATTAATGATATTGAAACAAAGCAGAACGACACTAGAAGAAACATCCAACATTATGGAGGAAAATCCATCAACTGATTCTTTCTCTAACCTATGATAAATCTTGAGGACAGCCCTGTTGAATCAGGCCTAAGCCCATCTCAGAGCAGCATTCTTTCCCTCACAGTGGTCATTTATGGTGGGCCCATCATCACATAGGGGAGACCCATGTCCTTGAAACTGGTATTTGGAAACATGCTGTAAAATTACCCAAGTACTTTAACAACCGGTTCTCTGCCCTAATAATTTCTCCAATAACCAGTTCGCCAAACTGCTCAGAAAGTTAACAACCAGTTCTCCCGAAGTGGTGCGAACTGGCTGAGTCCCACCACTGCCCCTACCCAGATTTATATAGAATCTTGACAGGTTTATCCAATCCCTTCGAAAGCCATCCAAGTTAGTGTCTATTGTAATGAATTCCAGAGGTTTCTTGTCTCCTGTGGGAGCAACTGCCTGTTCTTGTTTATAATATACCTCCTTCAAAACAGCCCTTTCTCATCCATGGTCTTAGCCTTTGGAAAAAGGAGAAAAACTTCTCCCTGTTCTTTTTTCCATGCCATGCAAACTTTTATACACTTCAAACATCACTACCTACAATAGCATTTTTTTCCCCAAGCTAAAGAGTCTAGCCTTTTCTTGTAGGGAAGGTGTTTAAGCCCTTAATTACTTTCATAACTTTCTTCTGTATCTTTTTGTCCTATTATATCCTTTTTCAGGATATAATAGGACTGTACTGTACATATTTTCTTGGTACAAAGATACCATAGATTTATAAAACTGCATGACAATATCAGTGTTTTTAATCTTTATATTTCTTTTCCTAATAATGGACATACATCTTTCATCTTACCCCTTAGCCTTTGATGAACAATTATCAAAAACATTTTGAAAATCCCCAAATACACTATCATTGGGTTAGCTGCTCTATGTACATTTATCTATCTACTAATCCGCATATAGACGAGAGGTCGAACGACTAGCCTTGTGGTGCAACCAAAACAATCTGGAACTGAACACGCTCAAAACTGTAGGAGAAACCCTTCCATACTTCCACCTCTCACAATACTTGACAACACAGTATCAACAGTAGAAACCTTCAAATTTCTAGGTTCTATCATATCGCAAGATCTAAAATGGACAGCTAACATCAAAAACATCATCAAAAAAGGACAACAAAGAATGTTCTTTCTGCGCCAACTCAGTAAGCTCAAACTGCCCAAGGAGCTGCTGATTCAGTTCTACAGAGGAATTATTGAGTCTGTCATTTGCACCTCTATAACTGTCTGGTTTGGTTCTGCACTCCAACAAGACAGACACAGACTTCAGAGGATAATTAGAACTGCAGAAAAAATAATTGCTACCAACCTGCCTTCCATTGAGGACCTGTATACTGCACGAATCAAGAAGAGGGCCGTGAAAATATTTACAGATCCCTCACATCCAGGACATAAACTGTTTCAACTCCTACCCTCAAAACGACGCTATAGAGCACTGCACACCAGAACAACTAGACACAAGAACAGTTTTTCCCCGAAGGCCATCACTCTGCTAAACAAATAATTCCCTCAACACTGTCAGACTATTTATTGAATCTGCACTACTATTAATCTTCTCATCGTTCCCATCACCAATCTCTTTCCACTTATGACTGTATGACTGTAACTTTGTTGTTGGCAATCGTTATGATTTATTATTATTATTATTATTATTATTTATTATATTTGTATATCGCCCATCTCCCGAACGACTCAGGGCGGTTCACAGCCAATAAAACAACATTTATAAATATAAATATTTATATTGATATACTGACCATCAATTGTGTTGTAAATGTTGTACCTTGATGAACGTATCTTTTCTTTTATGTACACTGAGAGCATATGCACCAAGACAAATTCCTTGTGTGTCCAATCACACTTGGCCAATAAAAAGTTCTATTCTATTCTATTCTACTAAGTTCTCAATAAATTCTAAATGGTTGGTGAGTCAGCCTTTATGTTTGTGGAATTCATGCTGATTTTCCTTTAGGAGGGCTTGTTTCTCTATATGCCCCATTTTTATTAAATTATTGCTCCTATCAGTTTGCCAGAATAGACATTAAGCTGACTATATTCTCCTGAATATTTACAAAATTAAAATGTTTTTTTCTTATAATACATATATTGTCATAATATTATTTTTTCTTTTTTGTCAATACAATATCTTATATGCCTAGCTGAACTTATGGGAAGGTTGGTATCATGTAGGAAAATAAGTGTTCCAAGAGGATTGTGCTGAAGAATATTTTTCTGTGCCATAAATTCTTAGAATAAGAATTACTAAAATGATGAAATCTGTGATTTCTAAATATATAAAAATGCATTTGTGAAAGGGTCAGACTGCAAATATTCTGAAAATTATGGTTCAACTTGCATGGTCTCTTCCAGTCGTCAGACCTTCAACAATTTTTCATTTCTCTAGAATAGAATATAATTTTTTTTATTGGCCAAGTGTGATTGGACACACAAGGAATTTGTCCTGGTGCATATGCTCTCAGTGTACATAAAAGAAAAGATACATTCATCAAGGTACAACATTTACAACACAATTGATGGTCAGTATATCAATATCAATATTTATATTTATAAATGTTGTTTTATTGGCTGTGAACCGCCCTGAGTCGTTCGGGAGATGGGCGATATACAAATATAATAAATAATAATAATAATAATAAATCATAAGGATTGCCAGCAACAAAGTTACAGTCAAACAGTCATAAGTGGAAAGAGATTGGTGATGGGAACTATGAGAAGATTAATAGTAGTGCAGATTTAGTAAATAGTTTGACAGTGTTGATGGAATTATTTGTTTAGCAGAGTGATGGCCTTCGGGGGAAAACTGTTCTTATGTCTAGTTGTTCTGGTGTGCAGTGCTCTATAGCGTCGTTTTGAGGGTAGGAGCTGAAACAGTTTATGTCCAGGATCTGTAAATATTTTCACGGCCCTCTTCTTGATTCGTGCAGTATACAGGTCCTCAATGGAAGGCAGGTTGGTAGCAATTATTTTTTCTGCAGTTCTAATTATCCTCTGAAGTCTGTGTTTTTCTTGTTGGGTTGCAGAACCGAACCAGACAGTTATAGAGGTGCAAATGACAGACTCAATAATTCCTCTGTAGAACTGAATCAGCAGCTCCTTGGGCAGTTTGAGCTTACTGATGATGATTACTCATGATGATTACTCATCTAGCTTACTAGATGAGCTTTTCCTAAAATTGCTTCACTTCATCCTATCATCAGCCAGTATCTTCTTCCCAAACTTCAATAAATCACTAACTCTGTTAACCTCAATTCATGTTATAATCACATAAAAAGATAGCAGAAACTATATCAGATTTATATTCTGTATAAAACTCAGCACCTATTGGCAGTTAACTTTTTTCTCTTACAACTGTGAAAGACAATACAATCCCAATTTCATGCTAGAAAAGAAATAAAATATGGTGGGAATGATGCAATAAATCACTAATTCTGTTAACTTCAATTCATGTTATAGTCACATAAAAGAGAGCAGAAACTATGTCAGATTTATATTCTGTATAAAACTCAGCACCTATTGGCAGTTAACTTTTTTCTCTTACAACTGTGAAAGACAATAGAATCCCAATTTCATGCTAGAAAAGAAATAAAATATGGTGGGAATGATGCAATCAGTATCACATCTAGTTATATAATTATTGTATCTAAGTAATTTTATATATAAGCATGAAAAAATGTGTACCTGGATTTGAAAGAACAGGTGTCTCCTTTGTAGTATAACCAATAATTCCCACTTTTTCTGAACCAACAGTTATTATTTTATAAGGAAGGATGTATCCTGAAATATTACTTGCTACTGGCCCTTTCGGTTTAATATTTGCACTCAGTATAGGAAAATTTACATGTTTAAGGAGGGGATCCAATAATCCATCCAAACCATTATCAAATTCATGATTTCCTAGAGCCTAGAGAGAAAACAAATATCAAAAAAGAAAGGAAAATACAATTAATCAGAATTAACAATTATGACATATAAATATATACATATCAATCACATTACTTTCTTTCAGATAAACAATGTTATACAGTTTACAAAAGAGGAAGAAATAGTAAGTACAGAAGAAACAAACATTTCTAAAACGTATAAATCAGCTATATCATATCACTAACAAGTTAAATCCAAATTTAATCTCTACAAAGACTTTCGTATCTATTTCAATGAACACCAACAAGCCCACACAGTTTTCTATTTTTCTGATTGTAAAAATTAGAACAGCACAATTATGTGCTTATGTGAATTATATTCTTTATGTAAAACCAAGGAGTAACTACATTTATTAACCGAAGTGAGTTTTCAAAACCCTTAATGATTTAGCAGACAGTGCTGGTTCTTTCTTTCTTCTTTCCTTTGACCAACCTACTGATTCTATTAAAATAAAATAAAGATAGCAGAGGCATGTCTTAGTCAAGAAACCTGGAGCCCTCTCACTATTGATATTTAAATAAAAACTTTTAACAATTCAGAATACAAAAAAATATTAGGAAAATAAAATAAACATTAATTCTTGATTTTCCCTATTTCAAAGTTCAAAGATCAAGGATGCAAAAATAGCATTTAAATTGTTCCAATTTAGATAATGAATAGCAAATAATATTTTAAGGTGCACCTTTATCGGTTTTCTATTAGTTGAATATGCTCTTGTTCAAAGGCCATAAATGGAATATTACATTGTAATATTTTATTTCTAATTCAAATCAATTGCTTGGAAATTTTTCAAGGCAGGAATCAAAGACTGTAAATCAACTATTCCAACATGGCTGGAAGTTATCATTCCATTATATCTGGAAGGGACCAGGCTGAAGAAACCTGCTATGAAGTGTTTTCCTCAAATTCTAGTCCAATCATCAAAGCTCATGATTTTAAATTGGATAATTTTATCCAGGCCCTTTTATTTGCTCTTTATGACTGCAAGGACAATACAGTTTCAGAAAAGGCAACATCAATTGAACAGCTGTTCAACCACAAAAGTGGTCAAAAATGGTTTAGCCATCCCCATTATACAAACCCACCTGAGTATTTTATCCATGTCATAGGTTTTTTTCCCCCTTTTGAGCCAGGTTAGGATAATATTTGGAAATATATTGTTTAGCTAAGTCCTTAATTAGATATTATCAATTTCTATTCAAAGGCCTTCTCTGTGGTGGCTCCCACCCACTCAACATCATCCCTCTGGAAATTAGACTGGCCCCCACTCTAACACTCCAATGAGGAAGAAAAATAATAGATCTCAAAAGAAACCAGCATGGATAAATAAAGAACTATCTGACAAATTGAAAGACAAAAAGGACACATATAAAAAGTGGAAAGAGGGGCAAATAACTAAGGCAGAATATCAGCAAATAGCCCGAGCCTATAAAGATGAAGTGAGGAAAGCTAAGGCTCACAATGAACAAAGGCTAGCGACAAAAGTAAAAAATAACAAAAAAAGCTTCTTCCAACATGTTAAAAACAAGAAAAAAGTCAAGGAAACAATTGGCCCACTGCTGGGAGAAAGTGGCAAGAAGGTGACAAGTAGATCTGCTTAACTCATTTTTTGCATCTGTTTTTACACAAAAGGAAAAAACAATCCAACCTATCAAAAACATTTTGAAAATCCCCAAATACACTATCATTGGGTTAGCTGCTCTATGTACTTGTATCTATCTACTAATCCGCATATAGACGAGAAGTCGAACGACTAGCCTTGTGGTGCAACCAAAACAATCTGGAACTGAACACACTCAAAACCGTAGAAATGGTGGTAGACTTTAGGAGAAACCCTTCCATACTTCCACCTCTCACAATACTAGACAACACAGTATCAACAGTAGAAACCTTTAAATTTCTAGGTTCTATCATATCGCAAGATCTAAAATGGACAGCTAACATCAAAAACATCATCAAAAAAGGACAACAAAGAATGTTCTTTCTGCGCCAACTCAGTAAGCTCAAACTGCCCAAGGAGCTGCTGATTCAGTTCTACAGAGGAATTATTGAGTCTGTCATTTGCACCTCTATAACTGTCTGGTTTGGTTCTGCAACCCAACAAGAAAAACACAGACTTCAGAGGATAATTAGAACTGCAGAAAAACCTGCCTTCCATTGAGGACCTGTATACTGCACGAATCAAGAAGAGGGCCGTGAAAATATTTACAGATCCCTCACATCCAGGACATAAACTGTTTCAACTCCTACCCTCAAAACGACGCTATAGAGCACTGCACACCAGAACAACTAGACACAAGAACAGTTTTTTCCCGAAGGCCATCACACTGCTAAACAAATAATTCCATCAACACTGTCAAACTATTTACTAAATCTGCACTACTATTAATCTTCTCATCGTTCCCATTACCAATCTCTTTCCACTTATGACTGTATGACTGTAACTTTGTTGCTGGCAATCCTTATGATTTATATTGATATCTTGACCATCAATTGTGTTGTAAATGTTATACCTTGATGAACATATATCTTCTTTTATGTACACTAAGAGCATATGCACCAAGACAAATTCCTTGTGTGTCCAATCACACTTGGCCAATAAAAAATTCTATTCGGGAAAAAACTGTTCTTGTGTCTAGTTGTTCTGGTGTGCAGTGCTCTGTAGTGTCGTTTTGAGAATAGGAGTTGAAACAGTTTATGTCCTGGATGTGAGGGATCTGTAAATATTTTCACGGCCCACTTCTTGATTCGTGCAGTATACAGGTCCTCAATGGAAGGCAGGTTGGTAGCAATTATTTTTTCTGCAGTTCTAATTATCCTCTGAAGTCTGTGTTTTTCTTGTTGGGTTGCAGAACCGAACCAGACAGTTATAGAGGTGCAAATGACAGACTCAATAATTCCTCTGTAGAATTGGATCAGCAGCTCCTTGGGCAGTTTGAGCTTACTGATGATGATTACTCATGATGATTACTCATCTAGCTTACTAGATGAGCTTTTCCTAAAATTGCTTCACTTCATCCTATCATCAGCCAGTATCTTCTTCCCAAACTTCAATAAATCACTAACTCTGTTAACCTCAATTCATGTTATAGTCACATAAAAAGAGAGCAGAAACTATATCAGATTTATATTCTGTATAAAACTCAGCACCTATTGGCAGTTAACTTTTTTCTCTTACAACTGGAAAGACAATAGAATCCCAATTTCATGTTAGAAAAGAAATAAAATATGGTGGGAATGATGCAATCACTATCACATCTAGTTATATAATTATTGTATCTAAGTAATTTTATATATAAGCATGAAAAAATGTGTACCTGGATTTGAAAGAACAGGTGTCTCCTTTGTAGTATAACCAATAATTCCCACTTTTTCTGAACCAACAGTTATTATTTTATAAGGAAGGATGTATCCTGAAATATTACTTGCTACTGGCCCTTTCGGTTTAATATTTGCACTCAGTATAGGAAAATTTACATGTTTAAGGAGGGGATCCAATAATCCATCCAAACCATTATCAAATTCATGATTTCCTAGAGCCTAGAGAGAAAACAAATATCAAAAAAGAAAGGAAAATACAATTAATCAGAATTAACAATTATGACATATAAATATATACATATCAATCACATTACTTTCTTTCAGATAAACAATGTTATACAGTTTACAAAAGAGGAAGAAATAGTAAGTACAGAAGAAACAAACATTTCTAAAACGTATAAATCAGCTATATCATATCACTAACAAGTTAAATCCAAATTTAATCTCTACAAAGACTTTCGTATCTATTTCAATGAACACCAACAAGCCCACACAGTTTTCTATTTTTCTGATTGTAAAATTAGAACAGCACAATTATGTGCTTATGTGAATTATATTCTTTATGTAAAACCAAGGAGTAACTACATTTATTAACCGAAGTGAGTTTTCAAAACCCTTAATGATTTAGCAGACAGTGCTGGTTCTTTCTTTCTTCTTTCCTTTGACCAACCTACTGATTCTATTAAAATAAAATAAAGATAGCAGAGGCATGTCTTAGTCAAGAAACCTGGAGCCCTCTCACTATTGATATTTAAATAAAAACTTCTAACAATTCAGAATACAAAAAAATATTAGGAAAATAAAATAAACATTAATTCTTGATTTTCCCTATTTCAAAGTTCAAAGATCAAGGATGCAAAAATAGCATTTAAATTGTTCCAATTTAGATAATGAATAGCAAATAATGTTTTAAGGTGCACCTTTATCAGTTTTCTATTAGTTGAATATGCTCTTGTTCAAAGGTCATTACTATATTTCATAATTGGGCCATAAATGGAATATTACATTGTAATATTTTATTTCTAATTCAAATCAATTGCTTGGAAATTTTTCAAGGCAGGAATCAAAGACTATAAATCAACTATTCCAACATGGCTGGAAGTTATCATTCCATTATATCTGGAAGGGACCAGGCTGAAGAAACCTGCTATGAAGTGTTTTCCTCAAATTCTAGTCCAATCATCAAAGCTCATGATTTTAAATTGGATAATTTTATCCAGGCCTTTTATTTGCTCTTTATGACTGCAAGGACAATACAATTTCAGAAAAGGCAACATCAATTGACCAGCTGTTCAACCACAAAAGTGGTCAAAAATGGTTTAGCCATCCCCATTATACAAACCCACCTGAGTATTTTATCCATGTCATAGGTTTTTTTTCCCCCTTTGAGCCAGGTTAGGATAATATTTGGAAATATATTGTTTAGCTAAGTCCTTAATTAGATATTATCAATTTCTATTCAAAGGCCTTCTCTGTGGTGGCTCCCTCCCACTCAACATCATCCCTCTGGAAATTAGACTGGCCCCCACTCTAACACTCCAATGAGGAAGAAAAATAATAGATCTCAAAAGAAACCAGCATGGATAAATAAAGAACTATCTGACAAATAGAAAGACAAAAAGGACACATATAAAAAGTGGAAAGAGGGGCAAATAACTAAGGCAGAATATCAGCAAATAGCCCGAGCCTATAAAGATGAAGTGAGGGAAGCTAAGGCTCACAATGAACAAAGGCTAGCGACAAAAGTAAAAAATAACAAAAAAAGCTTCTTCCAACATGTTAAAAACAAGAAAAAAGTCAAGGAAACAATTGGCCCATTGCTGGGAGAAAGTGGCAAGAAGGTGACAAGCAACAGGGAGAAAGCAGATCTACTTAACTCATTTTTTGCATCTGTCTTTACACAAAAGGAAAAAACAATCCAACCTATCAAAAACAGCATCACAAAAAACAGATTAGGAATACAAGTTAAAATAGGGGAAAATGGTAAGTGAACATCTGTCTACCCTAGATGAGTTCAAATCATCATGACCGGATGGATTACACCCCAGGGTTCTGAAGGAACCGGCAGATGAAATCTCAGAACCACTGAACTATATCTTTCAAAGATCCTGGAGCACAGGGGAACTGCCAGAGGACTGGAAAAGAGCTGATGTAGTTCCCATCTTCAAAAAAGAAAAAAAAACAGATCCAGGAAACTACAGACCTATCAGCCTGACCTCAATACCAGGGAAGATTCTGGAAAAGATAATCAAGCAACGAATCACCGAACACCTAGAAGCAAACAAAATAATAACCAAACGCCAACATGGATTTGTCAAAAACAGATCATGTCAGACTAATCTTATTGCATTCTTTGACAAAATGACAAAATTAGTAGACCAGAGGAATGAGGTCGATATAATTTACTTGGACTTCAGTAAAGCATTTGATAAAGTAGACCATAACCTACTACTAGATAAAGTAGAAAAATGTGGGTTAGACAGCACCATCACCAGATGGATTCGTAACTGGCTGACCAACCGCACTCAACATGTAGTCCTCAACGGAACTACATCCACATGGAGGGAACTATGCAGTGGAGTACCCCAAGGCTCTGTTTTAGGCCCAGTACTCTTCAACATCTTCATCAATGACTTGGACGAGGGGATAGATGCAGAACTCATCAAACATTGGGCACTATCTAACAAAATGAAATTCAACAGTGAAAAAAGTAAGGTTCTACATTTAGGCCAAAAAAACAAAATGAACAGGTACCAGATATGTGGTACCTTGCTCAATAGTAGTAACTGTGAGAGGGATCTTGGAGTCCTATTGGACAACCATTTAGATATGAGCCAGCAGTGTGCAGCAGCTGCCAAAAAAGCCAACACTATTCTGGGCTGCATAAACAGAGGGATAGAATCAAGATCACGTGAAGTGTTAATACCACGTTATAATGCCTTGGTAAGGCCACCCTTGAAATATTGCATTCAGTTTTGGTCGCCACGATGTAAAAAGGATGTTGAGACTCTAGAAAGAGTGCAGAGAAGGGCAACAAAGATGATTAGGGGACTGGAGGCTAAAACATATGAAGAACGGTTGCAGGAACTCGGTATGCCTAGTTTAATGAAAAGAAGGACTAGGGGAGACATGATAGCAGTATTCCAATATCTCAGGAGTTGCCACAAAGAAGAGGGAGTCGGGCTGTTCCCCAAAGCACCTGAGGGTAGAACAAGAAGCAATGGGTGGAAACTAATCAAGGAGAGAAGCAACTTAGAACTAAGGAGAAATTTCCTGATGGTTAGAACAATTAATCAGTGGAACAACTTGCCTGCAGAAGTTGTAAATGCTCCAACACTGGAAATTTTTAAGAAAATGTTGGATAGCCATTTGTCTGAAATGGTGTAGGGTTTCCTGCCTGGGCAGGGGGTTGGACTAGAAGGCCTCCAAGGTCCCTTCCAACTCTGATATTATTATTATTACTCTTCCGGAAGGCCCTGAAGACGAATTTCTGTCAGCGGGCCTGGATAATAACCCAGAACAAGATGGGACCAATTTTATTATTGTCATATTTTATTATTTTTATTGTTTTTATATTATGTTTTTATGTCCTGTAAGTCACTTTGAGTCGTCATGTGCAAGTAGGCGGCAATATACATTATATAAATTATAACAGTTTTCTGTACAGCTAGTTTTTGATTTACAACAGTTCATTTAGTGACCATTCAAAATTACAACATCCCTGGAAAAAACTGACTTGTGACCATTTTTCACACTTACGACCATTGCAAAATCCACCTGGTCATGTGATCAAAATTCAGATGCTTGGCAATTGCCTCATATTTATGACGGTTGTAGCGTCCCGGGGTCATGTGATCAACTTTTACAACCTTCTGACAAGCAAGATCAATGGGGAAGCCAAAGTCACTTAACAACCATGTTATTAATTTAACAACTGCAGTGATTCACTTAAAAACTGTGGCAAGTTCATAAGGTCATAAAATGGGGCAAAAGTCACGTCACAAATACCTCATGTAGAAACATAAATTTTAGGCTCAGTTGTGGTTGTAAATCGAGAACCACCTGTAATTTCCTAGAATGTAAGCTGTTCTGTAAATGTATCTTTCAGTCACTCAGTGTAAAAGAGACTATTGGAACCTGGCTGCATAAACCAAGCAATGCAGACAACAATGTGTACTATCAGCTAAAGCAGCGTTTGTTACTTATGATATTGGCAGACCACTCATTCTTTATCCTTGTCTGGCTGCAGAAAATCACCATAGCAGTAAATAGTGTATCACAACTTCTCCTTGCCCCTGGAGCCTTTCCAAAGAACAGGGTTGAGGCCAACATTTGGCCCTACATGGCTTGGGGCCTGGTTATTTGATGGACTCTCTCAATTTCTTCTACCCCGCCCATCAGACTAGGAAGGCATGGCATTGTTGCAGGTCCTAACTATCAAGGAAGCACATCCGGTGGTGCCTAGGAAAAAGGCAGCAGCTGTGGCACCTCTCTCTTGTTGGAACCTCACTCTCCCAGAGATAAGATTGGTTCCTGTCTTTGTTTCCACAAGTGCTTTCCTAGCAGACCCAATTAATGGCAAAAGAAACATTTCTGTCCTTTGCGCGGAGCTTTCTTGTAAAAACAAATTTGTGCAGGATGAAAGGGGAAATCAGTGAATGTAAACCAGATTTAAGTCACATTTAAACCATATACCCGATCTGCCACACCTTGAATCGCTTTTCAGCCGTACAGTAATTCATGAGCCAGCTTTGAGAACAAACTGTATTAGGCTCAAAGGAGTATGTTGAAAACGTAAAGATAAAGACATAGAATATCTTCTCCTTTTCAACAGAGCAAGTTCTTTTTTTCTGAATTCACAAAATATGAAAATTTGGATTGATTTTTTAAAAAAATGATAATACTTGAAAATGCTATCAGAAGGCAGGACAAGAAGCAACGAATGGAAACCAATCAAGGAAAGAAGCAATCTAGAACTAAGGAGAAATTTTCTGGCAGTTAGAACAATTCATCAGTGGAACAACTTGCGCCCAGAAGTTGTGGGTGCTCCAACACTGGAAGTTTTAAAGAAAAGATAGGACAACCATTTGTCTGAAATGAGCAGGGGGTTGGACTTGAAGACCTCCAAGGTCCCTTCCAACTCTGTTTTTGTGTTTTTCTGTTCAACTGAATTTGGCTTTGGCATATTTAAGTATCCCTAAAACTAAAAGCATTACTAGATTTCTCTATTCATTAGAACAATGCATTTCCTCTTCAATTTTTAAGTAATTGGATAACAATTTCCTGTATCAACATGTCCCATTTCATAGTAGCTCCTGCTCACTCTCATACTTAAAACAGAAACCCTCCTATAATAACTCTTATACTTAAAACAAAAACCATTCTCTAATAATCAAAGTCAGGGACAACAGGATAATGGAAGGCTATGAAAGTTCAAGATCCCATGGCTAGTATTTGCAGAGTTGGTTGCCAAACAAGGGAATGGAAGATCTAATTAGAGGGAAATGTAGAAGCCTCTTTCCTGCAGCCAAGAAACCAGCCAGTTCAGAGGAATCCTGAATTCTCTGTGCATGAATAAAATGCCAAAACTGGGGTGCTTCTTTCTTTTTCTTTCTTTCTTTCTTTCTTTCTTTTCCTCCTTCCTTTCTTCTTTGTTTCTCTCTTCCCCCTCTCTCTTTCTATAAATAAATATTTATTTATTAAATTTATATGCCAGGCAGCTTACAATATCAGTTGTTTGGCAAGATCGACTCCTGCCGGCTGATGCTGATACAGCTAAAAAAAAAAAAAGGCGAAGCGTGCAATGATCCTATAGAACCGCAGGGTCTGTTTAGGACAAGCTGAAACTTTCAGGCCTGCCCTGCAAAGTCAAGAAACTGCATCCTGAATTCTGCCCTCACGCGAGTTTCAAACTTGTTCCAAAGCCTGTTCCGAACTTGATACATTCGTTCCTGGAGTAAGGAACGAGAGGTCCTTGCTTGGTTGCCGGAGAGCACCAGGAGGAGGACGAGGAGAAGGAGAAGGAGAAAGAGGAGAAGAAAAAGGAGGAGGAGGAGGAGGAGGAAGAGAAGAAGAAGAAGAAGAAGAAGAAGAAGAAGAATTTCTTTTCACCTTCCCGCCTTCCCCACTTTTCCCGCTCTCTCTCGCTGTCTCTCTTCTCTCCCTTTAGCCCACATCCCGCCCCGCCAGCTCACCATCGCGTCGTAGCGCAGGCTCTTCATGAAGTGAACCACTTCGCGCCCTTTGAAGTAGTTGAACCAGATGGTGCCCTGGTACTGATCCCCGGCGTCCAGGAGCAGCACGTTGCGATGCTTGGCGCGGATCTCCTGGATCTTGGTGGCCCTGCGCGCGACGCCCCCGTAGCAGTCCTGCCCGGTGCATTTGCCCGAGTCTCGGCTCGTTTGCTCTACGCGGGCGTGGACGTCATTGGTATGCAGAATGGTGAGCTCGAAGGAGCCGGCGGCAACCGAGAGCGCGGCGCAAAAGCAGACGGCCCCGACTAGGAGCCGCAGCATCGACGAAGGGGCGCTGCGAGGGCAACTCTGAGCCCCTCGCCCTCGCCTCGGGGTCTGCATGGCGGCAATTCGCCTGCCTGGCCTCCGCCCTCGCCGGCGCCACCAAGCTCTTTTAGGCACCAGGGGTGCGGGAGAAGGAGCTCGGAGGAGGAGTTTTGACCTGTGGTGTCCCAGCGCCGTCTCGTCAGCTGGGTCCCTTTGCTCTTCTTTCCTCGTTCTTCCTCACCTTTACCCTGGGATGACTCTTAAAGGCGATTTCGAATCCGGTGCCCAGGTTGGGAGGAGGGATAGTTGTGCTTACGTTGTGAGCTTCAGCCCTGGTTCCATCGGTGAAAGTTAACACCTTCCAGGCATAAAACGGGATTTTATTAATAGATTCCTCCGGGCTGTTTGTTCCTCGCTCAAGCTTTTTATCTGAAAGTTCTATCAGTTCCAATAGTTTAGTACCCACTGGATTCTAAGGTGCCAAGAACCCGGAGACCTTCCATGCAAAGAAAAAGTACACTGGGTTGTGGTTTTTACAGTAATCCTGCCAGATCCATACAATTTCAAAAGCGGCACTTTCTCCAGCCAGTTGACGCCTATTAGCAAACACGGTTTCTGCTAGGATGTGGTTTCCAAAGGATTGTTGGAGATGAAGGGATTTCCAGAATTTGAAACCTCTGGTGACCTTTTCAGAAGAGAATTATTGGAACCTACTTTCTTTAAAGTTCTTGGGGCACATTTTTTTAATCTCTATTACAAACCAAAGTGACACTTGTTCCTCTATCCTTCACTCTTCCAAATGAAACCATAGAAAGTAAAACACTGAATTATGAGCTGTGCTGGCCTACTTTTAAGCATATTCTGTTGAACTAAATGAGATGTGATCACAAGCATGTTTGTTGGCAGACCTCCACCCTCCTAGCCTTCCACAAAGCTTCAATAACCTACACCTGGCTTTTCCCCCACCACTGGGATGCAATTGGATAATTACACTTTAGGATTTTGACTTGGCATAGGTCATTATTGATTTTAATGCTTTAATACAGGGGTGTCAAACTCACGGCCCGCGGGCCAGATATGTCACGCGCTGGCCATGCCCACACCTAGTTTGGCAAAGGGGAAAAAAGTCACAGTACATCACATGCAGTGGTGGGTTGCTACTGGTTCACCCTGGATCGGGCGAACGTAGTGGCAGCAGCGAGAGGCTCCGCTCACCTGCCTGGACGTCTCTGCGCATGCGCAGAAGTGTCACACGCCCCTGAGCAAACTGGTAGCGAATGAAATTGAAACCCACTATTGGTCACGTGATGCCGCCATGATGATGGAAGTTTGACACTCCTGCTTTAATCTGTTTTATATTTTAATATAAATAATATTTTAATATGATTCTATGTGTTGCTTTAAGTTTTGATTGGGAGCTGTCCAGAGCTGGTTAGAAGATGGGCGGCTACACACATCTTTTAAATAAATAAACTGACTAGGCCTGATGGGTGGACCACTCAAAAATTATTATTCACTTAAAATCTGTTGTGATTCTCTTAAATAAGCTAATAATACTGGTTTGCACAAAGGTGAAATATAGGTCACAATTCAGTTTAGAGACTGTGAAACCAGAAAGTATTAGCGTTTCATATCGAGAATGCACAAGTTAGCTTTTGGGTGGATGCTGAGAAAGTCTGTGATCAGAAATAAGTACGGTGTTTCCCCGAAAATAAGACCCTGTCTTATATTTTTTTGAATCTGAAATAAGTGCTTGGCCTTATTGCCATGCGCTCAAAAGCCCAATTGGGCTTATTATCAAGGGATGTCTTATTTTGGGGAAAACAGCGTAGTTGAGTTAGGTCATTCCTTTACATGTACATTTTGGTACTATTATACATATGATTACCTTCCAGTTTTGGATTTAATCATTGTCAGTCATTATCTAAAAAAGTACAAACTGGTAAAAAAATTTCAAGGTCATAGGCACACTGGCACCTTGAGTTATATATTAGTTTTATTTTATTTTAAAACGCTGGTTTCTCTTCTTAACAATGCCTTCAAAGTAGCTTATGTCATGTTAAATCATCTTGCTAAATCTTCAAATTACATTCTTGGGCGTTTTGACAAAAAATCCTTTATTGCAACATAAGAAACGTCTTTCAAAACCTACCCACGAATTCCAAAGCATCAGAGTGAGAAATTGGTTTGTCAAAAGTCAGAAAATAAAAATATAGGAAAAGAGATCTTTGGTGGTAAAAGCAATATGATTCTGTCCTCTCATATATCCTCTTGACTGCTTTTTACTGTGTAATAAAATCACTGTTAAACCAAAATGTCAGTTTAACACAGAAAAATCACTTTTCAAAATCACTCCATATGGAAAGAAAAATTGGTTAATTTTGGAAACCAGATCATTTGGTATCATGGAAAATTTAGAAATCCATACTATTTAATTATAGTAAATTTGGGTTTGATCAACGGAATCTTAAACAATTTTATAGTTCACCTGTGGTTTCCAAAGGTGAAATCTCTCTATCTCAGATGACTGGAAAACAGTAAAATGTTTCACTACTGGAGGGTTTTGTTTTCTTTTTCATGCCCAGATAAAGGTAACAAGCTCAAGGAAAGAAAAATATAATTAGAGAAAAAAAATGTCTTTTGGTTTTGAATAATTAACTTTCTATCTATAAAGCAAGTCACTTGTAATTGTATATACATACCAAATGACCCACCTACAGGAATAAAAATGGCTTTTTTGGGGGAAAGAATGATGTGAAAGCATAGCAGCAGGGAATTGTCCAACAGGATAAAATATACTAGCTCCTATTCAGATAGAATATTTTGCAAGCTGTTGCCCAACTGTTTCAAGTCCATTTTTCTTAAGTTATCTTAGATGAATCCTTCATGAATAGAACACAGAAGCATCTTAAATGGTATGCTCATTCCAGAGGTGGGTTTCAGCAGGTTCTGACCAGTTCTGGAAAATCGGTAACGGAAATTTTGAGTAGTTCGGAGAACCGGTAGTAAAAATTCTGATTGGCCCCACCCCCATCTATTCTCTGCCTCCCAAGTCCCAGATGATCGGGAGGAAATGGGGATTTTGCAGCATCCTTCCCCCAGAGTGGGGAGGGAATGGAGATTTTACAGTATCCTTCCCCTGACATGCCCACCAAGCCGTACCCACCAAGCCATGCCATGCCCACCTAGCCACACACACAGAACTGGTAATAAAAATTTTTTGAAACCCCACCATTGGTTCATTCCCCTTGCTCCACCTAGGTCCCAAATCACAAAAACAGAGAAGCAAGTTATATAGTAAGAATAATCTTTACAGCTGAACTTTCCTTTAAAGTTGAGGTGTTAACCTGAAATTACTTATCTTGGATTTGATATACTGTTGACCTTAAATCAAATGTTCTCTATGTGTTCATATTAAATTTTACTTCCTAATTGTAGCGGTTAATGACTGTTAACCTGATGTTGTAACCAAAATTGATATGATATGATCCTATAGAACAGGGGTCTCCAACCTTGGTCCCTTTAAGACTTTTGGACTTCAACTCCCAGAGTTCCTCAGCCAGTTGAAGTCCACAAGGGACCAAGGTTGGAGACCCTGGCTATAGAATACAGTGAGCTCAGTTTAATTTCATCACACTAAGAAGCCTAGAAAGTAACATATTTTGAAAATGTAAATTGGTGATATTGCACTCCCATGTCCCTGTCCATGCCCTCTCCTTAAACCATATCATTCCAAAGTTCAAAGCCTTTATTGTCATTATACATCATGTATACAATGAAATTGATTTAGCCTCTACTGGTGCAGTCCATACAAGGCAACATGAATAATAAAATGAAATATAAAGAATAATCCTTATACAAGTAGTTAGGGGAAAAAACTAGTCATACATTTCCATATGTACATCATATTCTGTAAAACATGTATATTACTCTGGTGTATGATCTTATATCATGGTGTATACATATTACACACTACACTGGCACCAGTGAAATTCATCATATTAATCTGTTTGTGGTGCTATATTGTGTTTAGGAGTCTGACAGCTAGCCCATGGATAGAAGCTGTTTTTAAAAGCCTTCTAGAAGCCTTCCCTGGACCCGGCTGTTTTAGGAAATTATCGTCCAGTCTCCAACCTTTGCTTCACGGCGAAGGTTGTAGAGAGTGTGGTGGCACGTCAGCTACCCCAGTACCTGGATGAAACCGTCTATCTAGACCCGTTCCAGTCCGGCTTCCGGCCTGGATACAGTACGGAGACGGCTTTGGTCGCGTTGGTGGATGATCTCTGGAGGGCCAGGGATAAGGGTTACTCCTCTGCCCCGGTCCTATTAGACCTCTCAGCGGCTTTTGATACCATCGACCATGGTATCTTGCTGCGCCGGTTAGAGGGGTTGGGAGTGGGAGGCACCGTTTATCGGTGGTTCTCCTCCTACCTCTCTGACCGGACGCAGACAGTGTTGACAGGAGGGCAGAGATAGACTCCGAGGCGCCTCATGTGTTGGGTGCCGCAGGGATCGATTCTCTCGCCTCTCCTGTTCAACATCTACATGAAGCCACTGGGTGAGATCATCAATGGTTTTGGGGTTAGATACCATCTGTACGCTGATGACACACAGCTGTACTTCTCCACCCCAGGCCACCCCAACGAAGCTGTCGAAGTACTGTCCCGGTGTCTGGAGGCCGTACGGGCCTGGATGGGGAGGAACAGGCTCAAACTTAATCCCTCCAAGACGGAGTGGCTGTGGATGCCGGCACCCCGGTACAGTTAGCTGCAGCCGCAGTTGTCTGTTGGGGGCGAGTCATTGCCCCAATGGAGAGGGTGCGCAACTTGGGCGTGCTCCTGGATGGGCGGCTGTCTTTCGAAGACCATTTGACAGCCGTCTCCAGGAGAGCTTTCTATCAGGTTCGCCTGATCCGCCAGTTGCGCCCCTTCCTGGACCGGGATGCCCTATGCACAGTCACTCATGCTCTCGTTACCTCTCGTCTGGACTATTGCAATGCTCTCTACATGGGGCTCCCCTTGAAGAGCACCCGGAGACTCCAGCTAGTCCAGAATGCGACTGCGCGGGTTATTGAGGGAGCCGTTCGGGGCTCCCATGTAACACCTATCCTGCGCAGACTGCACTGGCTGCCTGTGGTCTTCCGGGTGCGCTTCAAGATGTTAGTTACTACCTTTAAAGCGCTCCATGGCTTAGGACCGGGATACCTATGGGACCGTCTACTGCCAACGTCTATCTCCCAACAACCGGTGCGCTCCCACAGAGAGGGACTCCTCAGGGTGCCGTCAGCCAAGCAATGTCGGGGGAGGGCCTTCTCTGTGGGGGCTCCTACCCTATGGAACGAGCTTCCCCCTGGACTCAGACAAATATCTGACCTTCGGACCTTCCGCTGCGAACTCAAAACCTACTTATTTCGTCTTGCTGGACTCGCTTAAATTTTAAATTTTAGATTTTATATTATTAAATTGTATGGGTTTTTAAAAATTTTTAGTAAATTTTAGTGGGAATATTTTTATCTATAAGTAGCCAAATTAAATAGGTTTTTTAAGGGTTGTTTTTAGTTTTGTACTGTTGTTTTCTTTTTGTATTTTACTTGTGGCTGTACACCGCCCTGAGTCCTTTGGGAGAAGGGTGGTCTATAAATAAAAATATTATTATTATTATTATTATTATTATTATTATTATTATTATTATTATTATTATTATTATTATTATTATTATTAAACCTGTTTGTCCAGCTGGCTATACTTCGATGTCTTCTGCACACTGGCCAGGGTTTGAATCATCCCTAAATATCTTCCTTACTCTGCTGAAACAGCAAGACCTGGCGATGTCATCCAGTGGTGTTAGGGGGCAATCAACGGTTTCTTGTGCCAAATTAATCATTCTCTGTAGTGCCTTCCTATCTGCGGCTGTTAAACCAGCGTACCATACTGTTAAACAGTATGTGAGGACACTTTCTATCGTGGACCGATAGAAAGAAATCATCAGCCATTGTTCCACCTGATTTTTCCACAGGACTCTAAGGAAATGAAGTCTCCGTTGAGCCTTACTAACCACCAGAGATGTGTTGTTTTTCCAGGTGAGGTCTTGACTAATGAGCACTCCCAATAATTTAAAAGAGGAAACCCTCTCCACATGGCCCCCCTTGATATAGAGTGGGGTAGGTTCTTCTCTCTGCTTTCGTAAATCCAGCACCATTTCCTTTGTCTTGCTAGTGTTTAGTTGTAGTTTGTTTTTGGAGCACCATGTGAATAGCTTCTGGACTTCTTCCCTGTATGCTGATTCGTCCCCTCCAGATATAAGACCCGGAACTGTTGTGTCATCTGCAAACTTTATTATGATGTTTGAGCCCAACATTTCTGTTGCTAAGTGAGCCATTTGTTAAGTGACAAATGTCTCACTAAGTGAGACATTTTATGACTTTCTTGCCACAGTTGTTAAGTGAATCACTACAGTTGTTAAGTTAGCAACATGGTTGTTAAGTGAATCTGGCTTCCCTATTGACTTTGCTTGTCAGAAGGTTACAGAAGGTGATCATATGATCTTGGAGACACTGCAACTTTCAGAAATATGACTCAGTTGCCAAGCATTTGAATGTTGATCATGTAACCACAGGGATACTGCAAGTCGTTAAGTTGTTAAAAACAACGGTCATGCAGGAATTGGGTATGTCTCATTTAATGAAAAGTAGGACTAGGGGTGAGATGATAACAGTATTCCAGTATCTAAGGAGATGCCAGAAAGAAGAGGGTGCAAACCTATCATCCAAAGCATCCAAAGGCAGGACAAGAAGCAATGGATGGAAACCAATCAATCAATCAAGGAGAGAAGCAACTTAGAACTAAGGAGAAATTTCCTGGCAGTTAGAACAATTAATCAGTGGAACAATTTGCCTCCAGAAGTTGTGAATGCTTCAACACTGGAAGTTTTTAAGAAGAGATTGGACAACGATCTGTCTGACATGGTATAAGGTCTCCTGCCTGAGCAGGGGGTTGGACTGACAACCTCCAAGGTCCCTTCCAACTCTGTTTTTCCGTTATTCAGTTATTTTTCAGTGCTGTTGTAATTCAAACAGTCACTAAACAAATTGCTTAGGTTGAGGACTTCCTGTACATACGCAATTGTTTCTAGTCCCCACGGAAGACCAGACATCCTGGTTCAATGATTGTTGCAATGATTGAGACAATGTAATCACAAGTGTGACTGGACGAAGTTTAAACAATCGCTACAGTTATTGGCTAGCAGAGCTATTGATGTAATGCTTATGAGGTCCCCAATGAAATGCAATTTAGTTAGTTTTGTTTTTACCTATCATTATGAATGGAAATTTGGGGTCAGGACTTTTGCCTGTCATTTCTGCTGTCTCGTGTTTTCATGAAATGTGCTGCGATAGGTATTTCCTATAAACTTTTATACAAAAATGTAGTTTTTCATGTTTCATGATCTCTTAGCTAGGAGTGGAAAACAATTGTTCTGAAGTCAGAAGTATACATTTAGAAGTATATATTTAGGATAAGTTAAGACATAATAATACCTGCTTTTTTTTTTTTTTGAGATGACGACTTACTTATGTGTTTTGCAACGTGAAAAAAAAATGAACTAGAAACACAACTCCCACTTATTACTATATGTCTATTCTAATTTTCCATCCTGTAGTTTCTAATGTGTAGCTTTTAGATTTGTCCCAGTTATTGTTCAGAAATATCAGATCATTTCAAGCAATGTTTTACATAAATCTTCATGCTTGAGGGAGTATTTTGCACAAAATCGACATAGTTGTTATCTTTTTTTTAAAATGCGTTTTCCCGAATGGGCGTTTCCAGATTAAATGTTTCATGTACCGTCACACATGGAACCTCTAGAGCAGGGGTCTCCAGTCTTGGTCCCTTTAAGACTTGTGGACTTCAACTCCCAGAGTTCCTCAGCCAGTCCACAAGTCTTGAAGTTCACAAGTCTTAAAGGGACCAAGGTTGGAGACCCCTGCTCTAGAGTTCAAACACCATCGTCCATTTATAACCTCTCTGAACTTTCCAGTTACTGCTTTTTTACCTAAAATGAAAACTTTGGGGAAGGAAGAAGGGCATATTTGCATAATGCATTTCGAATTAATGTTAGAAAGTATTACTTTGCAGAAAAAGTAGTGGAAGCTTAGAAGCAATTTCCAGTCAAGGTAGTGGATCAATCACCGACAACTCAGTTTAAACATGCTAGGGATAAATACATGCCCATTATCTAACAAAAATATATTTTTTAAAAAATGTAAAAATAATAATTAAAAATAATAACAACTCCCTTTTTATGATCCTGTAAAAATAATAAATAAATTAAAAAGAAAACAAAAATATAGACAAAGTCAAAGGGAGACTCAATGGACCCACTAAGTCTTTTTTCTGCTGTCAGTTTTCTATTTTCCTACATTATGTTTCCATGAATAGTCATGTCATCCAAATGAAGAAAATCGGGTTTGTGATTGTTCCGTTAGTAATTCATGCACCTGAGACTTCCTCTTGAGGGTCCTCCTGAGCACAGAGTTGTAGTTTAAGTGAGTACTTTTTAATGTATGGGCAGATTGTTATCTATTAATTTGACTTGATATAAAGTGATAACCATGTATTACTAACACCTGCTAAGAAAAACATGTAACAATCTTCTCTGCTGTTTGTTTCTCCATGCCTGATGCAACCAGATTCAAGCAGCTTGTTCCAGAGTCTGACATCGATTGGAGCAGAGAAAGTGTCTAGTGCCAGATCACCCAGCTGGTTCTTTGTGTCAAGCAGAACTAGAATTTGGATCTCCCTGCTCCTGGTACAGCTTTTTTATTCACTCCCACTTACTCTCATTTAAAAGTACCTCAGTGTTTTTAATATTTCTGGAAAAGCCGCAGACAGAAAGAAGCCACATGAAACTGAGTTATGAAACCATATATTTTTTTTAAAAAGCCACATAAACAAACAGCAGAAAAGATTTCAGTTTGAAAACAACCGATATCTGAAGCAAAACAAGGCATATTTGTTTGATATGAGCCGATAACTTGAATGTGGCACAGAACATGCCTAGCACCTGGGCTAAGGTGCCGGTCTCAGGAACTAAATAGCAACCTGAGTTTCAGCAGGAGATTGCTGCTTACAGCATCCTTCATATGTTTACATGTTTTTATTGCATTATATAAGATGTATATAATAAATATAATTGATATAAAATGCTTATATAACATTTGGTAAATATTGCATGCATGCCCAGAGTCTAGAATTGAGCTGGCATATAAATCATTATGAACTACAATTAATGTATTGTGCTGACCCCAAAAAAGAATGTCTAGGTTGGTTTTCCTAGGATCTGTCCTTAAACTTCTAATACATACCATCAATTGCTCGTTTTTATTTTATTTTATTAGATTTCTATTTCAGGAACTGAAGGCAGCAACCACAGGATTCTCTCCTTACGTTTTCTCCACAACAACCCTCTGAGATAAATTGGGTAAAAGAGATGAACTGAACCAAAATCTCCTAGCAAATTTTCATGCTTGAGGTGGATTTGCACCCAGGTCTTCCCATGCCTAGTTTAACATTTTAAGTACCATACCACACTGGCTGAAAATGGTTATTCTTGCCTGATGTGTTTGAGCATATGGCAGGTTTTCTTTTTAATTTGAAGTCATGCTGGATGGTTGTGATTACTTAAATTAATTCAATTAATTTAAATTTTACAGGATTAGGCAGACCCATGAAACCTTGAGAGAATGAAGCATTGCCTGGAATAAAGTAACTATTGTTTGATTCCCAACTGCAAAAGGAAAAGTGCCTGATGTAAAAGAATGATTATTGGACCTTGAGCTTACTGTCAGACACAGTTAAAAATACTGCAGTAGCATCAAAAGCAGCAAAGAAGTTGCCTTTCTTTATAACCAAACTCAAACTGTTCTAGAAAAATAAAAATGAACATTGAAAAAATTCTCCTGTGCGGGAGATCCAGTGGCTGCTACTCATTCAATAAAAGATACTTCTCTTTTTCTGTGGTGTTTTCCTTCTTGGGTAACCATCCTAAGATCCTGAGTACAAGTCAAATTCTAAAGCCAATAAATAAAATGAGTTCTTATATCTCCTAGTTCAATACTTTGCTGTTGAAGAAAAAGAAAACTCAAGTCTAAATATTCTTTTGTGGCATGCCCTTTTAAAAATATTATTAAACAATGGATACTTTTTTAATGTGTCAACAAAGAGTTCCTAGCTTTTCACTTTGCATGTTTTTAAAAATACTGCCTTGTCTGCGGAAGCCATGCCTCCTTGTGATGGACAGAATATAAAAAGACTGGATAAGAAAGGCAACTGGTATGTAAGAATATGGCAGGCGGGTATGTAAGAATATGGCAGGCGGGTAGCCTTCCTTCCTCTAAAATAAACAGCGCTCAGAGCAATCAACAATCAGTGATGTGGGTTCTTATTATTAGAACTGGATATTGAACTTATTCAATGTATCTTGGGCAAGAGGTGAACTCAGATGCTGAGTGAGCAGCTCTGAACCTAGATTCCCCAATCTCTTTTAATCGTTTTATTTTTGCTTAGCTTTTTCCCCCTTCGCATATACTTTGTTGTATCTTTCCTTGTACCATTGATATATTAAGTAATAATGCTATTAACTCCACCCATTACAGTCATTAATTACTGCATATGTATCCTGGGGAGATTTATCAACAATAACTCCTTTGCTGGTGCTCAGCAGATCAGGAAATTTACGGGTAAACATTAGTAAGAATAGGCAAAAAAGGGTTTCCTAAAAAAAGAACTAAACTCTCAAATAAAAACAAAACAGTGAAGTGCCAAAGCCATGAATCACCAAAAGATCATCAGATGGGGGAGAATGAGGCGCTTTAGAAAGGAGTTAATATAATAGGCTGTGAGAGTAACCTTGGGAGGAAGGAGGAGGAAGAACCACAACTTAGACAATGGTCAGATAAGAGATTTATCAACCCAGAAGGAAAGGGGGGGCAAAGAGAGTGTCTCAGAAGAGACCCTCCTTATTTCTCTTGAAAGTGAAGGAAAGGGGAAAAGCCAAAAGTCAGAATAAGGCAGTGGTGGGCTTCAAAAATTTTAGCAAGCGGTTTTCTGCCCAGTTGGGTGGCGTGGCCAAGGTGGGCGTGACCTAGTCAGCCTCCTGCACCACAGTGGGGGTGGGTAGGTATTTTTGCCCTCCCTGGGCTCTGTAGGCTTCTTTGTGCCTCTGGGAGGGCAAAAATGGCCTCCCCAGGCCGGAAACGTGCTTGTTTCCAATCTTCCTGAACTTCTGGTTTTTTGCCATCCCTGAGCCTCCGCACGCTTGCATTTACCTGCATCCAAAATGGGCTGTGCGGGGACTCCTGAGAGGGTCGGTGTCGGTGGGGCCAGCTAGGAGTGGGATTTGGGGGTTCTCCAAACTGCACAGAATCTTAGCTAGAGGTTCTCCTGAACCCATGCAAACCCCCAGCAGCCCCGCCCCCCCTGAAAAAAAGAATCATGACCCCAAACTCTAGATGTAGAACTACTGGCTAAGAATTGTCTCTGCCCTTTCCCCTCCCCAGAGAGTAAATGTCTCTTTATGATTAGCTTCCAATCATATAATTAGTATGGAATGAAACCTGTAAAAAAATGTTTATGTTCAAATTTAATTCTTTTTCCGGATACACATTAACATCCAATGAGAAGGTTCCCAAATGCCACTGGGAGCAGGGGTCAGCATAATACTACTGGGGGGGGTGTTAAATATGTAACTTGCCTGAATCTAGATGGCAGAGGGAGAGTTCTGCAGCCTGATAGAATTATGTTGCTAATTGAGGAGAACAATTAGTCACACCCTCCTAGAGTGCTCCCTCTTTCCCTGCAATTAACATTGTTCTCCTCAGTTATCTTTGGAGATTTTCAATCATCGAGTCATGGTTGTCCCAAAGGGGCTTTTTCCAAAAGGCAACTCGACTTTCTTTTTTCCTTCCTTGAAAATGTTTCGCTTCTCATCCAAGAAGCTTCTTCATTTCTCACTCTCATCCAAGAAGCTTCTTAATTGCAGGGAAAGAGGGAGGTGTGGCTCTTTTAGAGATTTATACAGCTGTTATGCTGTCAAGCTTCTCACAGAAAATTTAATGCAATCAAATGACTTCCTAGGCCAGTGATGGTGAACCTTTTCAGCACCGAGGGCTGAAAACTTCGTGCGGAAATGTCACATGTGCACAAACGCCCTCGTCACAGCTGCGCTCCAGAAAAGCCAAATTTCCAGGTTCTTGCGCACATGCGTCCCGATGATCAGGTAGCCAGTGCGCATGTGCAGGCCGGATTTTGGCACTACCATACACACAAATAGATCATGCTCCAGAAAAGCCAAATTTCCAGGTTAGAGAATAGAATAGAATAGAATTTTATTGGCCAAGTGTGATTGGACACACAAGGAATTTGTCTTGGTGCAGATGCTCTCAGTGTACATAAAAGAAAAGATACGTTCATCAAGGTACAACATTTACAACACAATTGATGGTCAATATATCAATATAAATCATAAGGATTGCCAGCAACAAGTTACAGTCATACAGTCATAAGTGGAAAGAGGTTGGTGATGGGAACTATGAGAAGATTAATAGTAGTGCAGATTCAGTAAATAGTCTGACAGTGTTGAGGGAATTATTTGTTTAGTAGAGTGATGGCCTTCGGGAAAAAATTGTTCTTGTGTCTAGTTGTTCTGATGTGCAGTGCTCTATAGCGTCGTTTTGAGGGTAGGAGTTGAAACAGTTTATGTCCAGGATGCGAGGGATCTGCAAATATGGTTCTGGTGCGCACCTGATAATCAGCTAGTTTTCTGCACTGGCGCACGCACGGACAGCTGATCATTGCATGCGTGCCAGAAACCCGGAAGACAAACAGGCAAGTCTGCGCATGCCGGGCGACATGGATTCGCGTGCCACTTTGGGCACACGTGCCATAGTTTCACCATCACAGACCTCGGCCTTCTGGATTAACAAAAATAGCTCTCACTTTCAAACATGGGGAGGTTCCTTCTAACACTGTGGAGAATGAAACCATTTAACCATGTGAACCATATTTCACATTTTTTGCTGTTCAAAGATGTTGGAATTGTTGTTTTTTTGCCATTTTTTGCAACTGGGGTGCCTTGGAAGGTTTGTCAAATATACAGTAAATGCAGGCTGATTAGCAACTTTGCCAGTCAATACCGCCAAGAACTAATAGTATCCAACATTCCCCCAGGCTGATCCTCAATAGATGAGGTTCTTCTGACCAATTAGAGTGGAGACGTGTCTCACAGTCTCTTTTAGAGATTTATACAGCTGTTATGCTGTCAAGCTTCTCACAGAAAATTTAATGCTCTTGAAAGTGAAGGAAAGGGGAAAAGCCAAAAGTCAGAATAAGGCAGTGGTGGGCTTCAAAAATTTTAGCAAGGGGTTTTCTGCCCAGTTGGGTGGGCGTGGCCAAGGTGGGCGTGACCTAGTCAGCCTCCTGCACCACAGTGGGGGTGGGTAGGTATTTTTGCCCTCCCCGGGCTCTGTAGGCTTCTTTGTGCCTCTGGGAGGGCAAAAATGGCCTCTCCAGGCCAGAAACGTGCTTGTTTCCAATCTTCCTGAACTTCTGGTTTTTTGCCATCCCTGAGCCTCCGCACGCTTGCATTTACCTGCATCCAAAATGGGCTGTGTGGGGACTCCTGAGAGGGTCGGTGTCGGTGGGGCCAGCTAGGAGTGGGATTTGGGGGTTCTCCAAACTGCACAGAATCTTAGCTAGAGGTTCTCCTGAACCCCTGCAAACCCCCAGCAGCCCCGCCCCCCTGAAAAAAAGAATCATGACCCCAAACTCTAGATGTAGAACTACTGGCTAAGAATTGTCTCTGCCCTTTCCCCTCCCCAGAGAGTAAATGTCTCTTTATGATTAGCTTCCAATCATATAATTAGTATGGAATGAAACCTGTAAAAAAATGTTTATGTTCAAAATTAATTCTTTTTCCGGATACACATTAACATCCAATGAGAAGGTTCCCAAATGCCACTGGGAGCAGGGGTCAGCATAATACTACTGGGGGGGGGGGTTAAATATGTAACTTGCCTGAATCTAGATGGCAGAGGGAGAGTTCTGCAGCCTGATAGAATTATGTTGCTAATTGAGGAGAACAATTAGTCACACCCTCCTAGAATGCTCCCTCTTTCCCTGCAATTAACATTGTTCTCCTCAGTTATCTTTGGAGATTTTCAATCATCGAGTCATGGTTGTCCCAAAGGGGCTTTTTCCAAAAGGCAACTCGACTTTCTTTTTTCCTTCCTTGAAAATGTTTCGCTTCTCATCCAAGAAGCTTCTTCATTTCTCACTCTCATCCAAGAAGCTTCTTAATTGCAGGGAAAGAGGGAGGTGTGGCTCTTTTAGAGATTTATACAGCTGTTATGCTGTCAAGCTTCTCACAGAAAATTTAATGCAATCAAATGACTTCCTAGGCCAGTGATGGTGAACCTTTTCAGCACCGAGGGCTGAAAACTTCGTGCGGAAAGGTCACATGTGCACAAACGCTCTCGTCGCAGCTGCGCTCCAGAAAAGCCAAATTTCCAGGTTCTAGCGCACATGCGTCCCGATGATCAGGTAGCCAGTGCGCATGTGCAGGCCGGATTTTGGCACTACCATACACACAAACAGATCATACTCCAGAAAAGCCAAATTTCCAGGTTAGAGAATAGAATAGAATAGAATTTTATTGGCCAAGTGTGATTGGACACACAAGGAATTTGTCTTGGTGCAGATGCTCTCAGTGTACATAAAAGAAAAGATACGTTCATCAAGGTACAACATTTACAACACAATTGATGGTCAATATATCAATATAAATCATAAGGATTGCCAGCAACAAGTTACAGTCATACAGTCATAAGTGGAAAGAGGTTGGTGATGGGAACTATGAGAAGATTAATAGTAGTGCAGATTCAGTAAATAGTCTGACAGTGTTGAGGGAATTATTTGTTTAGTAGAGTGATGGCCTTCGGGAAAAAATTGTTCTTGTGTCTAGTTGTTCTGATGTGCAGTGCTCTATAGCGTCGTTTTGAGGGTAGGAGTTGAAACAGTTTATGTCCAGGATGCGAGGGATCTGCAAATATGGTTCTGGTGCGCACCTGATAATCAGCTGGTTTTCTGCACTGCCGCACGCACGGACAGCTGATCATTGCATGCGCATGCGTGCCAGAAACCCGGAAGACAAACAGGCAAGTCTGCGCATGCCGGGCAACATGGATTCGCGTGCCACTTTGGGCACACGTGCCATAGTTTCACCATCACAGACCTCGGCCTTCTGGATTAACAAAAATAGCTCTCACTTTCAAACATGGGGAGGTTCCTTCTAACACTGTGGAGAATGAGAAACCATTTAACCATGTGAACCATATTTCACATTTTTTGCTGTTCAAAGATGTTGGAATTGTTGTTTTTTTGCCATTTTTTGCAACTGGGGTGCCTTGGAAGGTTTGTCAAATATACAGTAAATGCAGGCTGATTAGCAACTTTGCCAGTCAATACCGCCAAGAACTAATAGTATCCAACATTCCCCCAGGCTGATCCTCAATAGATGAGGTTCTTCTGACCAATTAGAGTGGAGACGTGTCTCACAGTCTCTTTTTAGAGAAGGAATTCTCAGTATAAGATCGACCCAGTAAAAGATTAATTCACAATAGTTGTACCTTCACCTTCAATAAAGGATCTAGAACTGCTGTTTAAAGCAATGGTGGGTTGCTACCTGTTTGGACCGATTCTTGAGAATTGTTGGCAAAAATCTGGCCAAGTTCGCAGAACCGGTAACGATGCCCAGCTGGCCATGCCCTCGAACCGGTTCCCTTGGCCAAAGAGGTTGTAAAAAAAAGCTTTTAAAAGGCTCTTCTGGCGATCCCAGCTGAGTTGCCTGATCACCAGAACCTTTAAAAACATGTTTTCTACAAGCTCTTCAGCAGAAGAACTTGTAGAAAAAATCCTTTTAAGAGATTCTGGGTTGCGATGAGGCAACTTCAGCTAGGATCGTCAGAGGAGCCTTTTAAAATCTTTTTTTCCTCTGGCGATCCCAGATGAGTTGCCTGATCATCACAGGCTTTTAAAATCATTTTTTAACAACCCCTTACAGCCAGCCCCCACCCATGCCCAATCCCCCTCCCCACTTACCTAATTACTGCTCCTTTTGGGCTCGCTAAGCCTTGCAATCAGTTGTATCAGATAGCAACTGAATCTGCCTGCCTGCAATCCATCTCCTCGGTGAGCAACTGAATCTGCCTGCCTCAATTGGGTAAGTAAACTATTAAAAATAGTTAACTGGGTTTTCTTTAAAGGAGTTGGGTTTTTTTAGACAGCAATTTAAAATTAAGGAAGTTTTAAATTTAGCTGCTTTTATCTAAAACAGGGGTCTTCAACCTTAGTACCTTTAAGGCTTGTGGACTTAAACTCCCAGAGTTCCTCAGCCAGCTTTCCTGGCTGAGGAACTCTGGGAATTGAAGTCCTCAAACCTTAAAGTTACTAAGGTTGGAGACCCCTGATCTAAAAAAATATAAATAAAATAAAATAATAAAATATAATAATATATATTAATAATATATATAATGTGTAATATATAATATAATAATATATATAATGTGTATATAGTGAATTTTTACTTGGCTGTACACCGCCCTGAGTCCTTCGGGAGAAGGGCGGTATAAAAATCGAAATAAATAAATAAATAAAATAAAATATTTGTGCAGATTTGTGTGTTTTTGTAGTGTTTCACTCTAATTACACAAACACACAAAATCTCACAAAGCTGTATGTGGTATTTTGTGTGTGTGTGTGTGTGTGAGTCAGTTGTATTGTGTTGTGTTGTGTGTGTGTAAAGCGTGGTTTTTGAGCTTTTTGTGGCTGTGTGAGGTTCCTGCTCGTTGCAGGGGCCATTTTAACATAACATAACATCAGAGTTGGAAGGGACCTTGGAGGCCTTCTAGTCCAACCCCCTGCCCAGGCAGGAAACCCTACACCATCTCAGTCAGATGGTTATCCAACATTTTCTTAAAAATTTCCAGTGTTGGAGCTTTCACAACTTCTGAAGGCAAGTCGTTCCACTTATTAATTGTTCTAACTGTCAGGAAATTTCTCCTTAGTTCTAAGTTGCTTCTTTCTTTGACCAGTTTCCACCCATTGCTTCTTGTTCTACCCTCAGGTGCTTTGGTGAACAGCCCGACTCCCTCTTCTCTGTGGCAACCCCTGAGATATTGGAACACAGCTATCATGTCTCCCCTAGTCCTTCTTTTTGTTAAACTAGACATACCCAGTTCCTGCAACCGTTCTTCATATGTTTTAGCCTCCAGTCCTCTAATCATCTTTGTTGCTCTTCTCTGCACTCTTTCTAGAGTCTCAACATCTTTTTTACATCGTGGCGACCAAAACTGGATGCAATATTCCAAGTGTGGCCTTACCAAGGCATTATAAAGTGGCACTAACACTTCACGTGATCTTGATTCTATCCCTCTGTTTATGCAGCCCAGAACTGTGTTGGCTTTTTTAACAGCTGCTGCACACTGCTGGCTCATATCTAAATGGTTATCCACTAGGACTCCAAGATCCCTCTCACAGGTACTACTATTGAGCAAGGTACTGCATATACGGTACTGGTGCATTTTGTTTTTTTGGCCTAAATGTAGAACCTTACTTTTTTCACTGTTGAATTTTGGGTGAGGTGCAGTTGCTTTTACATTGTGTGTGAGTCAGTTGTGTTGTGTTGTGTTGTGTTGTGTGTGTGTAAAGTGTGAAAGTTGGTTTTTGAGCTTTTTGTGGCTGTGTGAGATTCCTGCTTGTTGCAGGGGCCATTTTAGGTGAGGTACAGCTGCTTTTACATCGTGTGTGAGTCAGTTGTGTTGTGTTGTGTGTGTTTAAAGTGTGAAAGTTGGTTTTTGGTACCTCTTATGGTTTTGTATACTTTGTTTATTATTTTTATTATTTATTATTATTGGCCGCGCCCACCCACTCACATGACTACCAAGCCACTCTCACCCACTCACATGACCACCAAGCCACGCCTACAAAATAAGCCACGCCCACAGAACTGGTAGTAAAAAATTTAGAACCCACCCCTGCTTTAAAGAGGTCTCTGAGAACATCAGTGGACCAGCTTGCTAAAAAACTAAGATATCCATTGACCTAGAGGCCTATTGTAGTAATCTTTTGATGTCCTCACTCTTATGTAATAATTGCTAGAACAAAGGCAGATAACCATTACCATCCTGATTTTAAGCAGCAACTAATCAGCTCTGATCAGGTCATGAGATTACTCCCACTCACCAACCCACCCACTCACTTTTAAGGGAAGCCAAAGATAACACTGAAGACTTCAAAGGTTTATATCTGACTCAAACCCTTAATAAGTTAGATCTTACAGAGTATCCTGTACAATGTTTTCCCAATTGAGCAGGAATCTGATATCTTAGATTACATCATTGTGTCAAGAACCCTTTGCCCCTCTTTGAATTCATTATCATTCTGAGGAAGTTGGAGGTCAATCCTTCTTCTGTTACTTATTTGCCTTGCCACTGGTCATTCTGTTCTTCTTTTTAGGTATGGAAATATCTCTGAAACTATGAGCCAATGAGCATGGGTAGTCTAGTTTTACTAATAATAGATTGGTAATTGGTGGGAAGGTTCTACTTACTTTTTTTGAATGTATGTACACACACACACACAAGCAAAACTAGCTTACCAATGTTCCATTGGCTCATCATTTCAGAGATATTTCCTTACCTAAACAGAGAAATAGAATGACCAATAGCAGGAATATAAGCAATGGAAAAAGAATTGACTTCCAATTTCTTGTTAACTTCCCCATTGAGTTTCCTTGTAGGAAGCTGGTAGGGAACATTGGAAACCTTCCTTCCTTCCTTCCTTCCTTCCTTCCTTCCTTCCTTCCTTCCTTCCTTCCTTCCTTCCTTCCTCCCTCCCTTCCTTCCTCCCTCCCTCCCTCCCTCCCTTCCCTCCTTACCTTCCTCCCTCCCTCCCAGCTCACTTGGTAACTTTTAACCCAACCTAGCCTATAAGATCTTGTGAAGAAATGCAGGAGGATAGGTATCAGTGGTGGGTGGTCCCCGGTTTGGACCAGTTTGCAAGAAATGGTAGTAAAACCAGCAGGAGGCTCCACCCACTGACCCGGACGTCATCAAGAAGCTTCTGCATATGCGTGCGCGGCCCAATTGCGAACCAGTAGTAAAGGTAAGTGGGACTCACTCCTGATAGGTATATTCCTTGAGTTTCTGAACAAAGATGGGATATCGATATGTGTGCATGTTTGTGTGCCAGAGAAGGGGCATATAAAACAATAAAAATATCCAATAAAATATTAATGAACCTTGAAGTTGTTATTTCTTTAAAATTTCTTTGCTGCTGGGAAGAGGATGGAGTGAGGGTTTGCGACATAGGCTGTTCAAAGTGATATGACTGCAGCAGCCTGAAACAATCACAACTTCCCCAATTTCATTCTCACGGGCCTGGATTTTGGCTGTATTCTGTACATTAGTTCATTTGAAGTAACTCGGTTCAAAAATTGTTGCCCAGTTTTGCCCACCGAATAGAATAGAATAGAATAGAATAGAATAGAATAGAATAGAATAGAATAGAATAGAATAGAATTTTTATTGGCCAAGTGTGATTGGACACACAAGGAATTTGTCTTGGTGCATGTGCTCTAAGTGTACATAAAAGAAAAGATACGTTCATCAAGGTACAACACTTACAACATTTAATGATAATCATAGGGTACAAATAAGCAATCAGGAAACAATCAATATCAATATAAATCATAAAGATTACCAGCAACAAAGTTATAGTCATACAGTCATAAGTGGAAGGAGATGGGTGATGGGAACAATGAGAAGATTAATAGTGCAGATTTAGTAAATAGTTTGACAGTGTTGAGGGAATTATTTGTTTAGCAGTGTGATGGCCTTCGGGAAAAAACTGTTCTTGTGTCTAGTTGTTCTGGTGTGCAGTGCGTCTATAGCATCGTTTTGAGGGTAGGAGTTGAAACAGTTTATGTCCTGGATGTGAGGGATCTGTAAATATTTTTATGGCCCTCTTCTTGATTCGTGCAGTATACAGGTCCTCAATGGAAGGCAGGTTGGTAGCAATTATTTTTTCTGCAGTTCTAATTATCCTCTGAAGTCTGTGTCTGTCTTGTTGGATTGCAGAACCAAACCAGACAGTTATAGAAGTGCAAATGACAGATTCAATAATTCCTCTGTAGAACTGGATCAGCAGCTCCTTGGGCCGTTTGAGCTTTCTGAGTTGGTGCAGAAAGAAGATTCTTTGTTGTCCTTTTTTGATGATGTTTTTGATGTTAGCTGTCCATTTTAGATCTTGCGATATGGTAGAGCCTAGAAATTTGAAGGTTTCTACTGTTGATACTGTGTTCTCTAGTATTGTGAGAGGTGGAAGTATGGAAGGGTTTCTCCTAAAGTCTACCACCATTTCTACGGTTTTGAGTGTGTTCAGTTCCAGATTGTTTCAGTCACACCACGAGGCTAGTCGTTCGACCTCCCGTCTGTATGCGGATTCATCATTGTCTCGAATGAGACCAATCACTGTTGTGTCATCTGTGAACTTCAGTAGTTTAACAGATGGATTGTTGGAGATGCAGTCATTGGTATACAGAGAGAAGAGAAGTGGGGAGAGCACACAGCCTTTGGGGGCCCCTGTGCTAATTGTACAGGTATCTGATGTGATCCTGCTTAGCTTCACCTGCTGCTTCCTGTTTGTTAGGAAGCTTGTGATCCACTTACAAGTCTGTTCAGGTACCTGTAGCTGGTTTAGCTTAGTTAGAAGAGTGTCTGGGATGATGGTATTGAATGCTGAACTAAAGTCTACAAAGAGGACCCTTGCATAGGTCTTTGGAGATTCAAGATGTTGTAGGATGTAGTGCAGAGCCATATTAAAAGCATCATCTGTTGATCTATTTGCTCGGTATGCAAATTGCAAGGGGTCTAACAGCAGATCCGTGATGGTTTTCAAGTGGGACAGCACTAGCCTTTCAAAGGTTTTCATGACTACAGATGTTAAAGCAACTGGTCTGTAGTCGTCTGTAGTCGTTCAGCACTGGGATGATGGTAGAGCGTTTGAAGCAAAAAGGAACATAGCACATCTCTTGTGATTTATTGAAGATATGGGTGAAGATGCGGGCCAATTGGTCAGCACAGACTTTTAAGCAAGAAGAAGTTATCTTGTCTAGGCCTGGAGCTTTTCCTGGCTTTTTTCTATGAAATAGGTCCTGCACTTCCTTTTCTGTGATCACTAGGGGTTGTGAACCCAATGGGATGGGGTCAGTTTTAGGAGACTTGGCTGTTGTTGGTGTGTCTGAGATGGGGGTTGTGGAGATAGGTGGCTGTAGTTTCAAACCTGCAGTAAAACTCATTCAGGTCATCTGCCAGTTGTTGATTACCTTCAGCCTGGGAAGGAGGTTTGCCGTAGCCTGTGCTATTTTTAAGAGTTTTCCACATGTTTGCTGGTTCATTTGTTGAGAACAAATTTTCATATCAAATGATCTAAGTTCCAAAGCCCACTGCAACTACATCGCAAAAAAGGCTTTAAGAATTGTAAACCTAATCTTGCATAGCTTCTTCTCCAAAAACACTACACTACTAACCAGAGCATGTAAAACATTTGCTAGACCAATTCTTGAATATAGCTCGACTGTCTGGAACCCATACCACATTT
This sequence comes from Ahaetulla prasina, assembly GCF_028640845.1. Classification (NCBI taxonomy): domain Eukaryota; kingdom Metazoa; phylum Chordata; class Lepidosauria; order Squamata; family Colubridae; genus Ahaetulla; species Ahaetulla prasina. The sequence continues at coordinate 128,717,244 of NC_080539.1, forward strand.
CTGACATCAATACAATTGAACATGTCCAGAAATATTTTACAAGAAGAGTTCTCCACTCCTGTGAATACAACAAAATACCTTATGCCACCAGACTTAAAATCCTGGGTTTAGAAAATTTAGAACTACGCCAACTTCGACATAACCTGAGTTTAACTCATAGAATCATCTATTACAATGTCCTTTCTGTCGAAGACTACTTCAGCTTCAATTGCAATAATACACGAGCACACAATAGATTTAAGCTTAATGTTAACCGCTCCAATCTTGATTGCAGAAAATATGACTTCAGTAACAGAGCTGTTAATACTTGGAATAAACTACCTGACTCTGTGATCTCTTCCCAAAATCCACTAAGTTTCAACCAAAAACTGTCTACTATTGACCTCACCCCATTCCTAAGAGGTCTGTAAGGGGCGTGTATAAGAACACACGCATGCCTACTGTTCCTGTCCTATTGTTTCCTTTCATTATATACAATTAATATAGTTATTACATACTCATGCTTATATATATATAGTTATTTCATGCTTATGCTTATATATACTGTGTGACAAAATAAAAAAAATAAACTGATTCTTTAGCTTCTTTTTGCTGCTCTGATCTCCCTTGTTAGTACATTTCTGTGTAGTGTAGCTTTGCTGGCTGGGGAATTCTGGGAGTTGAAGTCCTCCAGGCTTAAAGTTGCCAAGGTTGGAGAGCCCTGCTCTAGACCACTTGTATTGTATTTCATACCACAATCACAAATAGGATGCATAGAAAATACAGAGTCCAAAATGCCCAAAGATCTGCCACAGCTTTGGAAACATTTTATGCTAAACTCAAGTGTGCTTGCAAGGACAAGATTGTTTACTAGAAGCAATCAATCAATGTCAAAAAATTGACATTCAATCAGATATGATGTCCCTTCCTACAGACGTAATTTAGGTAGCTCCTACACCCTTTCCATACCTGCTAAATACTGTACTTACGTCTAAGTACCGCCCCCAAACTCAAGAGAGCTCTAAGAGTTTAGTGTGTTCCCATTAGCTGTTCTGGAGGAGAGGCAGGCTATTGAAGGAGCTATTGAAATTGTAAGACATGTCTCATTACACTGTTCAGTTTATGCCGATGCTACCTTGAATGGATAAATCCACAATTAATCAGCTTGTCCACTCATTCTGATCAGCTATTTTTAAACTATTAGTCTTGGACTAAAGTGACTCTTTTTAAGTGTAGCCGAATTCTGTTATGTAATATATGAGATACATAGTAGTTTGACTGACACATTCTATTCATTTCACAACTAATGTTAATTTTACAAATGTAATGTGTTCTTATGGATTGGTTTAAAAGAAAGCCTAGTAGCTGGGGAAAATAGGCAAAAAATTTGAGAGCACATCAACTGGCAATCATACAACATGATGAAAACTCTCTAATTCATAACACTGATAAGTTAAACCACAATTTTCAGTCAGGAAACTTTGGATATGTTAAATTAAGCCAGATCCAAAACCGAAAGGGAATTCTTGAGATATGATGCTTTGACAATTTAGCCATTAATTGACACTTTGAGATAGATTCCATTCATGAACCCTTCATAAAAAGAAGCAACCAGAGCAGAGGTGGGTTTCAGCAGGTTTGACCAGTTCTGGAGAACCTGTAGTGGAAATTTTGAGTAGTTTGGAGAACCGGTAGTAAAAATTCTGATTGGCCCCACCCCCATCTATTCTCTGCCTCCCAAGTCCCAGATGATCAGGAGGAAATGGGGATTTTGCAGCATCCTTCCCCCAGAGTGGGGTGGGAATGGAGATTTTACAGTATCCTTCCCCTGCCACACCCACCAAGCCACACCCACCAAGCCATGCCATGCCCACCTAGCCACACCCACAGAATTGCTAATAAATTTTTTTGAAACCCACCACTGGTTCATTCCCCTTGCGTCATCTAGGTACCAAATCACAAAAATAGAGAAGCAAGTTATATAGTAAGAATAATCTTTACAGCTTCCGAGCATTATGCCTGTCCCCCTCCTGCCAGAATATGCATATTAAGGAGACCCTTCTAAATGGGCAACTTTACCTAACTGACTCATGTTAAATCAGAGCATTCAAAGAAAGCATCTCATAGGAAGCAACATAATGTTTATGTTTAAATTTAATGTTTAAATTTAACTCATAGAATCATCTATTGTAATGTCCTTCCTGTCAAAGACTACTTCAGCTTTAATTGCAACAATACAAGAGCAACCAACAGATTTAAATTTAATGTTAACCGCTTTAATCTAGATTGCAGAAAATATGACTTCTGTAACAGAATCATCAGTGCTTGGAATACTTTACCTGACTCTGTGGTCTCTTCCCATAATCCTAAAAGCTTTAACCAAAAACTTTCTACTATTGACCTCACCCCATTCCTAAGAGGACCATAAGGGGCGTGCATAAGCGCACAAACGTGCCTACCGTTCCTGTCCTATTGTTTTTCTTTTCTTTTCTTCTTCCTATATATATATTGATGCTTATACCTCCTAATATTTACTCATATATATGTCTATATATCCTAAAATCCTTTTTATATGATGTTGTGACAAATAAATAAATAAATAAATAAATAAATAAATAAATAAATAAATAAATAAATAAATAAATAAATAAATGTAATGGTATGTGGAAAGGACCTTGGGAGGAAGAGCTGCACCAGAAGGAACATCCTTCTATTCTAATCAGCCATCAGAAGGGAGGGAGGGAAGAGGAATGGAAAGGGGCTCTCCCTAGTTTCCTGGAAAGCAAAGATAAAGAAGGGAATAAATATCTTCAGTTTTGCAACATTCTATCATTCTAATCATACAATAAAGGAAGTGCTATTACTCATGGTTTGTGCTTCTTGTCTAGAGTACCTCAAAGGCTGACAGATAGACATGAAGTCTCATGAGTACCCACCTAAGAAAATGAAGACCAATTCAATTAATCAAATGGTTAGCACAGCATCACAAAAATACCCCCTTATTTAATCACTGACAACAGTTAGAACAATTGATCAGTGGAACAACTTGCCTCCAGAAGTTGTAAATGCGTCAACACTGGAAGTTTGTAAGCAGATGTTGGATAACCATTTGTCTGAAGTGGTGTAGGGTTTCCTGCTTAAGCAGGGGGTTGGACTAGAACAGTGGTCACTAACCTTTTGGACCTCAAGGACCACTAAATTCATAATTTTCAATCCCATGGACCACTAATATGATCTGCCTAATGACTGACTGGGTGGGTGTGGCTAAGTGGTCATGTGACTGGGTGGGCATGGCCAACTTGATGCCATTCATGTCAAGGGGTGCCTCACCAGCTTCAACTTGCCCCTCCCTTCCCAGCCACTCCTCACCTACCCGTTCAGGCTCCTTAGGGCCCCAACAGGTAGCAGTTGTTGGAACTAAGCAGCCACCATGAGAAAGAGTCCATAGTTTGAGGACCCCTGATTTCGTGCAATATAAAAAATGCAAATAATTTTTCTGCAGACCACCAAAATTTTCTCGCAGACCACCAGTTGTCCATGGACCACCAGTTGGTGACCACTGGACTAGAAGACCTCCAGCGTCCCTTCCAACTATGTTATGTTATGTTATGTTATGTTATGTTGTTATGTTATGTTATGTTATGTTATGTTATGTTATGTTATGTTATGTTATGTTGTTATGTTATGTTATGTTATGTTATGTTATTCTACTCTATTCTACTCTACTCTACTCTACTCTACTCTACTCTCTCTATTCTGCTCTGCTCTGCTCTGCTCTACTCTATTCTATTCTATTCTATCCTAACACTTTAAGAAATTACTGTACATTTTACTCTGGGTTATTGGAAGGTACATGGAAGTTGACTAAGTATACTTCGCTAATCTAGAACTAGCACAGCAGGAAATGGCACACTGCTATCTTGTAAGTTACAGAAAAGGCAGAGAAACACGCTTGTGAAGAAATGGGCTTTATCTATAACGTTTTAATGCTGCATACTTCAAAAGATTACAGAACTGTGACATTCTTTTAAAAACATTGATAACCATAATTAAGCCAAGGGGCCAAACCCATAAGCTTCCCCAAAGTGTGTCTTCCAAGTGGCTTTTAATCTAAAAACCAATGAAGGCAATCTCTTTTTAAATGCTTCAGATTTTATCCAGATATTTCGAAAGGATATTAAGTTTACGGATAACCGTGAACAATTTTATATTTCCATTTTATTATAAAGGCTCCTTTGGGCAAAATGGTGGAGCAAATAGACAAAGACGAATATACGTGTCCCACGATAAAGTTGCACAATCCAATCTGGGTCAGTCATTGGGACCAGAGGTTTTGTCTTCCGAGCTTTCTGACTCATGCTGGGGAGCCCATTTTCAGGGAATTTCTCTCCAGCAGCTGCTAGACTGACCCAGATTGGATCCTGCAAACAGACAAAATACAAACTAAAATTTAGATTTCAATGAAATGGAGAGCGAAGAAAAATAACAGGAAAAGTTGATATGGATTTAAAGCAGTAATAAAGTTTTTTTCTTAGAGTGTCCATGAATCCAAACCACTAGGTTTGGAACCCTAGGAGAGATAAAGCTATAGTCAATATTCATGATTAGTATTTCTTGCCTGGACTACCTCAAAGGGCTGACAGATACTGTAGACATTAAATCTTATGAGTATCTGCCCAAGAAAATGAAAATCAGTTCAATTAATCAAATGGTTAGTGCAGTATTACAGAAATACTCCGTAGTGACATTTCATGGCTTTAGTCACTGACACACTTTAAGGAATTACTGTAAATTTTGTTCTGGGTTATTATGAAGAACATTGGAGTTGTCTAGCAAAGAACCACATGTGCAATTCAGCACTAGCACAGCCAGGAATGATCGATCTTGTAACTCACTTACAGAAAAGACATAGGTTAAGTAGGTTCAACAGCTTACATTGTAGCCAGTTCTGTGCTTCTAAAGACAGTCTGTTGCTCAGATGTGCAATATTAGAAAGAAAAACCCTCAAGTATGAGAGGGTCAAAATTGTCTTAAGCAGGGAAAAGTCTTGAGTTTGTTCTTATTTTGGCCATGTCCTTGGGTTGAAACCTGTCTGTTCATGTGCTACTCAGCTGTAAAATGAAACTGAGATGGCTAAAGGAGACTGAATATTTATGCCGGGGTGCTATTCAGCAGGTTCTGACAGGTTCTGGAAATTTTGAGTCGTTTGGAGAACCAGCAAATGCCACCTCTGGCTGGCCCCAGAGTGGGGTGGGAATGGAGATTTTGGAGTATCCTTCCCCTGGAGTGGGGTGGGAATGGAGATTTTGCAGTATCCTTCCCCTGGAGTGCGGAGGGAATGGGGATTTTGCAGTATCCTTCCCTTGCCATGCCCACCAAGCCACGGCCACAGAACCGGTAGTAAAAAATTTGAATTCCACCACTGGTTTACGCTCAGCAATGAGGAGATCAGGAATCCCAAATGCCTTCTTATTAGATCTATAGAATAAAGCTTAAAATTTTTTGGGGGTGGGATGCTTAAATCTCTTCTTCTGGATTAAAATGAACCTGACACGGAAGGGCAAATAGTTTGCTTCTGAGTTGCTACAGCTTATCCTTGGCACTCTGCACTGTCATGTCGCAGTCTATAATTCAGATGATTGTTGGTTTCTTCAGTGTTGTTTTTTCTATATCAGTCTAGTACTTGGGTTTGTTGTTTATCCTCCCACACTTTGCACTACTGCACTAAGCATACAGAGCTGACATTACAGTTACCTTTACAAGGACCGGGGAGAGAGGGGTTTCAATGTACAATACAGGCCTCTACTGTTTAAAGCCTGAAAAACTATTTATATTCATCTGAAACAATGATTTTAGGGGTGAAATCCAGCAGGTTCTGACAGGTTCTGGAGAACCATTAGCGGAAATTTTGAGCAGTTCGGAGAACCGGCAAATACCACCTCTGGCTGGCCCCAGGGTGGGGAGGGAATGGGGATTTTGCAGTATCCTTCCCCTGCCACGCCCACCAAGCCACACCATGCCCACCAAGCCACGCCCACAGAACCGGTAGTAAAAAAAAAAATGGATTTCACCACCGAACGATTTATGAATAAAAGCACCTGTTGTACTCGGTTGTAAAAACTTTAGTTCACAGTATATCATCTTTGCAAAATAAAGTCTTTTTGTACTGTTTAATGCTGCTCTCTGCAGGAAGAGAACGGAAAATTCTGTTCCAGTTTATGACAATTTTTCTCACAGGCTTTAATTTTGCCCAATTAAACCAGCACAAATGCTGCGCTTCTGTCAGTAGCTTGCCAATGGCCCCAGGTTCCATCTGAAGCCACTCGCCCTTTACAGAAAGAAGAATAAAAAACAAATTATCACATTTTTCATTCTCCCTGCCCCATCATCCATATCCTGTATATTCCTCTGCATGACTTGGTGCATGACTGTTATGCAAAAAATCCCAAAGACAATCTGAGGGTAAGCTGTGTGCGGGGAGAAACTAACCAATATGGGAAAAAAAAAAATGTATCGCAAAAGCTTCCCCCATTCCTGTCACACTAGCCACAGCAAACCTTCCAGTCTCCTGTGGTTGTTAATGCTAGTGAACTCACAGTATTAGAACATTACATGTGTAATCTTAGACCTACAGGAAACTAATTTAACATATTTTTTACATTTATAAGAGGCAAAGAATTTTTATTTATTTATTTATTTAATTAATTTTGTCATAACAATATATACAAGCATAACACAGAAGATTATATAATATATAAACATATATATGAGGAGAAACAAGGTAGTATAAGCATATATATATATATATATATATATATATATATATAGGTCTTTGGTTGTTCGGGTTTTCTCCCGTGTAAAATTGGAAGTGTCTTGGCGTCGTTTCAAGTCTCATTCGTCATCTTCAGGCTTCAACCGTGCTTCTGGGAGCAATGTGTGATCGCAGCTGTTTCTTCCTTTTAACTGCTAGTGGGGTTTGAACTGATTGGGTGGGAGCTTGGCTGTGCTCTGATTGGATGGGGTTTTCTGTGCTCTGATTGGCTGGGGTGTGTCCTGTGTTGGTGGGGGCTTGGTTGTGCTCAGTCTAGTCTGTGCTGCAGGGGATTTGAGCTGGTGAGCTGCATAGCTGTTGTTTGGCTTTGTGGTCGTGCTACATCTTCATAGTGGGTGTCAGTCTGCTGCATGAATGGATTGGAGGGTTTGAAATGGCTAATGTTGCAGCTGCGGTCTGGCTTCTGGTCCTTGGTGGTGCTTCATGATCAGTGTGGGTTTGGGTCTGCTTTCTGGGTGGATGTGCGGTGGTGACATCCTGTGTGGACCTTGTGAGTGTGGGTCTGGTGTCATTCCTCGTGTTAGGGACTCGTTTGTCAATAAGGCGGGTTTCCAAATGGCTGGTAGGCGGAGGTGTCATCTCGTTTGTTCATGCTGTGTGGGCGTTTTCATCTCAAGATTGAGACAGAAAACCCCATCCAATCAGAGCACAGCCAAGCTCCCACCCAATCAGTTCAAACCCCACTAGCAGTTAAAAGGAAGAAACAGCAGCTGCAACATTAGCCATTTCAAACCCCTCCAATCCATTCATGCAGCAGACTGACACCCACTATGAAGATGTAGCACGACCACAAAGCCAAACAACAGCTATGCAGCTCACCAGCTCAAACCCCCTGCAGCACAGACTAGACTGAGCACAACCAAGCCCCCACCCAAACAGGACACACCCCCATCCAATCAGAGCACAGAAAACCCCATCCAATCAGAGCACAGCCAAGCTCCCACCCAATCAGTTCAAACCCCCACTAGCAGTTAAAAGGAAGAAACAGCTGCGATCACACATTGCTCCCAGAAGCACGGTTGAAGCCTGAAGATGACGAATGAGACTTCAAAACGCCGCCAAGACACTTCCAATTTTACACGGAGAAAACCCAACAACCAAAGACCTATATACAAACACCGTGAAAACCTCAGAAAACAAATATATATATATATATATATATATATATATATATATATATATATATATATATATATATATATATATATATATATATATATATATATATATATATAGAGAGAGAGAGAGAGAGAGAGAGAGAGAGAGAAAGAGAGAGAGGAAGAAACAATAGGACAGGAACGGTAGGCACATTTGTGCTCTTATGCACGCCCCTTAGAGTCCTCTTAGGAATGTGGTGAGGTCAACAGTGGATAGATTTTTAATAAAACTTTTGGGGTTATGAGAACGCATTCCAAGCATAGATAATTCTGTTACAGAAATCGTGTTTTCTGCAATCTAAACTGGTGCGGTTGACATTAAGTTTAAATCTGTTGGTAGCTCTTATGTTATTGTAGTTGAAACTGAAGTAGTCATTGGCAGGAAGGACATTATAACGGATGATTCTATGAGCTAAACCCAGGTCCTGTCGAAGGCGACGAAGTTCCAAGTTTTCTAGACCCAGGATATCAAGTCTGGTGGAATAAGGTATTTTATTGGTTACGGAGGAGTGGAGAACTCTTCTCATAAAATACCTTTGGACACGCTCAACTGTATTGATATCAGATATATGGTATGGGTTCCAGACAGGTGAGCAGTAATCAAGAATTGGCCTAGCAAAAGTTTTATATGCTCTGGTCAGTAGCGTGGTGTTTTTGGAATGTCTATATAGAATGTCTATATAGAATTGGCTGACAATTGTACTTTACTGGAAGGTTAAAATGGAGGAGGGGCTATTCCTCAAATGATAAAGGGTGTTTTACTATTGACTCATTTTGCTCTAATAACCATCAATTTACTAACATGGGGCTATAAGAATCATTGCAGTTTAAAGATGTATTTATTGATTTATTTTTATTTTATTTATTTATTTAGTTGGTCAAACATGTACGAGATAACAGGTATAAGTATAAACATGGACATGAACATGAACACAAGAAATGAGTACAAAGAAATGGGGACAGTAGGACAGGGACGGTAGGCATGTTGGTGTGCTTAAGCACGCCCCCTTTACTAATCTCTTAGGAATAGGGTGAGTTCAAGGTAGACAGTTTAAGGTTGAAACTGTGGGGGTTTGAGGATGTAACAACAGAGTCGGGTAGAGCATTCCAGGCATTGACCACTCTGTTGCTGAAGTCGTATTTTCTGCAATCAAGTTTGGAGCGGTTTACCTTGAGTTTGTATCTATTATTCGCCCATGTATTATTGAGGCTGAAGCAAAAGAAGTTGTTGACAGGTAGGATGTTGTAGCAGACAATTTTGTGCACTATGCTTAGGTCAGACTGATAGATCGTTCCCCGAATGGGTTCAAATTTCCCGGCTGGGAGAGCCTCTCCAGCAGATTGGAGCGTTGCCGATGTGTTAGAAGAATTGAGATCGAAGCGAGCTGCGTGAAAGCGAAGTTTCTTTATTTTTCAGGAAGACGAATCCAGCAAGCGCAAGGACCGCGTTCCTGGGTGAGCTGACAACCATATACAGTAAGTGTACATTTTTTATACTCTTTTTCCCTTTTCATTTCTTTGTTTCGGGAGTACTTGATGGGATTTCCTTTGTGTGTGCTTGCTAAGTTTTCTGTGTTTTGTCTTTCTGATTATGTTAATGTGGGTGGGTTTCATGTTCGGGCGTGCATTCCGGTTTAATCTGTTCATTCTAACGATTTGATTTCCTTTAAGTATTCTCCCTTCCGTTAGTTGTTTTCCATATGCTTTGACTGAAGTTAATCTATTCAGGCTTGTGATTGAATCTTGTCCTGATCTAATCTATTCCTTTATTTGGTCGGCTATGTCTGTGTGACCTAATTATTTCCTTTCCTGTATTTCTTGGTATTGTCTTTTAAATAGCCTTGAGGTTTGTGGGTTTTTCCCTGGCCAGATTTAATTCTGAGCCAGTGTCTTTTGTTATTATGATGTGCCCTTTGCTTGGTTTCCTTTTGCTCAACACTGCCTGGGTGAAGTTCCCTTCCTACAATCCTTCATTTTTTTATTTATTTTTTTAATCTTGGCATTCCTCCTTCTCTCCTGTGCTCATTTGGTTGCTATCTGAGTATACCTGGTATTCTTGGTCAATTTGTATCATCATAAGGGCTGCTTGATGTTTCCCTGTGTTTGGTCTAGATGAATTTGGTTTGCAACTCCTTAAGCAGCTAAGGCATAGGGGAATACAGTAACAGAGACAGCACATGAGAGCTCCTAGTACATAGATAATGATTATGCCTGTCAGGACAATTTTTAGCCAAGAGAAGTCTGGCTGCCAGGAGAAGAGCCACGAGAGGTCAAAGGCTGGCTGGTTGTGGCCAATATCTTGGGTCAGCTCTTTTAGGTGGTTAATGTCTTTATTTACGCTTTCTGCTTTCTTCTAATTCAAAGCAGCAAAGCCCTCTGAATTCTTTGCAGCCATGATTGTGCTTTAATAGCAGAAAATCAATCGCCCAATTCTCAAGGGTTGCCTCTCTGACTTGTCTTAGTTCTCTATTTAGGGCATCTAAGGCATGGGAGGTCGAATTTAGGCCTTTCACTAGGGTACATGCCAAGCTGTTCAAGTTTCTAGAATTTCGGACTGCCAGTCCTGGCACTCCCACTAGTGATACAGCCAATGAAACATATTCTGCTTTTGTGAGTAGGGACACATGTGAATCACAATCTGGGTCTAGGGTGTGAAATGCTCTCCTGTGTCGTCTCTGTATGGATGACAGTAACATGGTTAGCTTTCCTAGAGTACAAGGCCCTCCTGTTGAATTGGCTGGTAGGTATGAATAGGCTTGTAATCCACACAGTATAAACCAACCATGAGGTAGCCTCAGGTAGCTATAAGAAAATGGAACAAGTTCCGTGTGATTGCATCTTAGTTCTGTGTTATTTAGGTTGATGCAATTTCCACTATCCTTCTTGCTACATCCAAAAACCTCAAAGCACCAGGAAGAGGTGGAGGTGGCAGCTATATGAAGAGTGTACATGTCTAGTTCTTTTGTTGAGGAGACATTTCCCCAATCATAAATGGTTGAATATGTCATTGTGATAGGAATGTGTCTGAGCCTAGTGTCATTGAGTATAGCTTGAGGTCTAATTGCTACTCCCATTAGGCATGTTTTTAAGATATCTTTCACTGAGTTACCCCCTGATAGGCAAAATTCTGTGGTGTTGAGTATCTCTCTTGCTAGATATTCCCAGATGTTTCCCTTTTCTGGGATGAGGTTTGGTTCAAGGAATGCTGTTATCTGGGTTACAGTTAGCAATATACAATATAGGTTACATATAGTGTTAATAACTGGTTTTTTCCCTCCCATTATATAGTTAAATTCTCCCCCCTCCCCTCTCTTTTTTCCTTTTTTTTCTTCTAAATATTACAAACTTGGATTAAAAGAAAAACAAACAAAAGACAACAATATATACATATAAGAAGAAAGGTGATGGTGGAGACAGTCCGGGTTATATATTTTTCTTCTTTTTCTTATTCAGTGGTGTTGTTAAAAAATGTTTCCAAAGTCCATTCTTTTGTCTCTGGATGTTTCTTCAATTTAATCGGTGGGATAGCTGGGCTGTTGTCCACAACTGCAGGTTTGGCGTTTGTCCAATGTATCCAGCAGTCCCTTTCTGCAACCCGGATGGCAGTCTGGGTTGTTAGTAGAATCTGATACGGTCCTGTCCACTTGGGTTGCAGTGGTGAGTTTCGCGTGAAGAACTTTATCCACACCCAGTCACCTGGCTCAAAGGGATGTAGATTGTCCTCCAGAGGTAGCGTCTGGGTCAGGGCGCTCTGTGTCCACAGGACCTGTAATCTTTTATGCAGGGCTGAAAGATATGAAGAGAGAACTATGTCCCCCCTATCTAAGCTGAGGGACTGGGGATCGAGGCCCTGCAGGATATCAGGTGGGCGTCCAAAAAGGATTTCAAAAGGGGATATTCCTATATCCTTTCTAGGTCTAGTTCTAATGTAAAATAAGGCAATTGGTAAGACTTGTGGCCATGAGAGGTGTGTCTCTTGGCAGAGCTTACCTAATAAGGTTTTTACCTCTCTGTTTGCTCTCTCTGTTCCACCTGATGAGGATGGGGAGTAGGGGCAATGCAGGTTCTGGGTAATGCCAAGTGCTTGGTATATATAGGTGAGAACTTGGGCTATGAAATATTTGCCCCTATCCATATCTAGTACACTTGGTACCCCAAATCTGGGTACAATGTCTTTAATGAGGTGTTTGGCAGTTTCCAAGGCTGTAGCATGGCGACAAGGGAAAGCCTCTACCCAGTGTGTTAGTTGGTCTCTACATATGAGGGCATATTGGTATCCATTTGCTTTAGGCAATTGAATATAGTCCATTTGAACCCGTTCAAAGGGTCTTTGTGCCCATGGTCTGCCCCCCTCATGGATGCTTTTTCTGGAGGTACTGTTATTAGCCTGACATGTTTTACAGGTGCTAGTCACTCTGGTTGCCTCTGTATAAATTCCAGGAGCATGCCATACCCTTCTAGCAGCATCCACTATTGCTTGGGTCCCACAATGGCCTTTCGAGTGTAGCCTCTGGCAAATTAGGCGTATGAGGCGACGTGGGGCTATGGGTCTGCCATCTGGGACTCTCCAAAATCCATTAGAAAATGTTGCACCTAATTTTCCTTCCCACATTTGGGCTTCTCCTTCTTCAAGGAAGTCCTTATATGGGATTTCTGGGTTGGCTCTTATTGCTGGAGCAATAGTGACCTGTGGAGAGGTTGGTGGCTACCCATTTGGCTATTGCATCAGCGTATTTGTTTCCTTTTGTGTATGTGTTTGCTAAGTTCTCTGTGTTTTGTCTTTCTGATTATGTTAATGTGGGTGGGTTTCGTGTTCGGGCGTGTGTTCCGGTTTAATCTGTTCATTCTAACGATTTGATTTCCTCAAGTATTCTCCCTTCCGTTAGTTGTTTTCCTTTCTTGCGTATTGTCTTTCAAAAAGGCTGATATCTTCGCCATCTCAGCCAAATTGGCAACTTTCAATATCCATTCTTCTATTGTTGGTACTTCTTTTTTCTTCCAATATTGTCCTATTAGTAATCTTGCTGCAATTATTAGATTTAAAATCAATTTAGTCTCAATTACTGTACAATCCGTAATAATTCCCAACAAGAAAAATTGCGGCAGGAACTTTATCTTCTTTTTCAAAACATTTTGTAAAATCCACCAAATTTTTATCCAAAAGGCCTTTATGTCCTTACAAGTCCACCAAATGTGAAAATATGTAGCGTCATCACAATTACATCTCCAACATTTTGCTTGCATATCTGGATACATACACGATAATTTTTTAGGATCTAGATGCCATCTATAAAACATATTAACTTTAGAACAAATGGATGAACTGAATCGGCCTATAACCTCGGAAGAAATTATTTTGGTAATTAAACAATTAAAAATGGGGAAAACTCCTGGTACGGATGGGCTCACAGTTAGTTATTATAGGAATTTACAGGATGAGATGTTAGGTCCACTTAAGAAATTATTTAATCAGATACAGCTAGGAGAATTCTCATGGAGAACCTCTTTATTTCATTGATACCAAAGAGGAACAGGATTGTTCTAAACCTGGGAATTATAGGCCAATCTCACTTTTAAATAATGATTATAAGATTTTGTTAAAATAATAGCTAATAGATTAATGTTGATTCTGCAGAGAAGAATTCATAATGACCAATCTGGATTTATAAAAGGGAGACAGATGAGGAATAATGTTAGGCAGATTGTTAATTTACTGGAGTACTTAGAGATGAAATATTTTATACCAGCTGCATTTATTTTCTCGATGCAGAGAAAGCTTTTGATCGATTGCATTGGGATTTTTTATTTAAATTAATAGAAAAGATGCAATTTGGAGATGGTTTTTTAAGAATAATTAGGGCAATTTATGGAGAGCAAACAGCACAGATTATAATCAATGGTAGCTTAACAGAACCTTTTAAGATTGCGAAAGGAACAAGACAGGGATGTCCTTTATCACCATTATTGTTTATTTTAACTCTAGAACCATTATTGGATAAAATACGAGAAGTAAAGGAGATAGAGGAATTAGAGTTAGACAATATGAATATAAGTTAAGAGCTTTTGCAGATGATTTGGTGATTACTTTAACAAACCCTATAAATTCTAGTAAATCTTTGTTGGAAATAATTGATCAATATGGGAATGTCTCAGGGTTTAAGGTAAATCAGAAAAGACAAAAGTGATAATAAAAATATGGCCAGACAACAGAAAGAAAAACTAGAGGAAGTAACAGGATTTGAAATTGTAAAGAAGGTTAAGTACTTAGGGGTTTATATTACGTCGTCAAATGTGAAATTGTATAAGAATAACTATGAGGTTTTATGGCAAAAAGTTCAGAAGGAGTTGATTGTTTGGAAAAAATTGCAATTATCTTTGCTGGGGAGAATTGCTGCTATTAAAATGAATGTTTTACCTAGATTTTTATTCCTCTTTCAGATGATACCAATAATTAAGAAAGATAAGAATCTTGAGGAATGGCAGAAGGGAATTAACAAATTTATATGGGAAGGTAAAAAAGCTAGGGTTAAAATGAAAATAATTCAAGGTCTGGATTTTCTAGAGGGTTGTCAGTTAAGTCTGGGTAGCTCTGCATCCTGTATTAGGTGGAGGCAATCATGGAGGTTATTATCCGATTGTTCTGTGGGTAATAGGGTAGCAGGGTTTAGGGTGCTACACCGTTCAAATGTGATGTGGTCAGATGTAAACAATTTCGCCTCGTATTGCGCTAGACGCTGCTGTGTGAAGGCTTGCGTTTGCGATTTTAGGAGAATAGCGAACACTTCGTGGGGCACTTTTAAAGTTAGCGGCCGTCCGAGGACTAGGTCCTTGGATCGTTTTACTATTTCTACCGTGGCCGCTACTGCCCTCAGGCAGGGGAGTGTTCCCCGGGCTACCGGATCTAACTTTACTGAATAGTATGCCACGGGTCGCTGAGCTAGACCACAGCTCTGTGTTAGAACTCCCGATGCAATGCCTAGTTTTTCGTGTATGAAGAGGGTAAATGGTTTTTTGTAATCAGGCAAACCCAATACCAGGGCTGAAGCTAGTGTTTTTTTAATCCTCTCGATATGCTGGTCTAAAGATTTTGTCCATTCTATAGGATCTGGCATGTTTTTAGTAGTTAAGTGTATCAGGAGTTTTGCTAGTTCCCCAAACGACGGGATCCAGGGGCGACAAAATCCCAGGACCCCTAGGAGTGCTCTTACTTGTCGTTTCGTGCTGGGGGTTTTCATGGCCAATATAGTTTCTATGCGGCTGGGAGCTAGTTTCCGTATTCCCGGCGCAATTATGTAGCCCAAATAAGTTATTTCTTGTTTCAAATATTGCAATTTGGTGGGGGAGGCTTTATGTCCCTTCTCCGCTAAGGCATTCAATAGATATAAAGTATCACGTTTACATGCCTGCTCACTTTCTGATGCTAGCAACAAATCATCTACATATTGGATTAATCTAGATTTTTCTGGTAAGTCTATGGAAGATAGATCGTTCCTTAAAATTTGGGAGAAAAGGGTGGGAGACTCCGTGTAGCCTTGAGGCAAACGGGTCCAAGTATATTGCTGTTCCTCCCAAGTAAAGGCAAATAAGTATTGTGATGCTGGATCTACCAGAATGCTAAAAAAAGCAGAACAAAGATCCACCACGGTGAAGTGAGTGGCAGAAGCCGGTACTTCCGTAATTATTGTTGCGGGTTCGCACTATCGGGCTCTAGGTATCACGTGACTGTTGATGGCCCTCAAATCGTGAACAAAACGATAAATGGGATTCCCATTCTCATCCACCTTTGATTTTTTACGGGAAAAATTGGGGTATTACATGGGAGGTACATTTCATAAAACTCCCTGTTCCAGATAGGCTTTAATCAGTTTGCGTATTGGTTCAATGGCCTCCGCTTGATCTTGTATTGTGGGATGCATGGTGGGCGTCCAGTTTTCACTTTTATTGTCACCGGGTGGCCTTTAAAAGTCCCACTTCAGTTGAATCCCAGCCCCAAAGTGAGGGGGCAAAGTTGCTAAATCCGCATGTAGCGGGGTGGGTGGGTGGCTAGTAGGAAAGTTTTCTTTCCGGGATGTCTAGGGTGAGGCCCTTTTCCCACATTTGGGCTTCTCCTTCTTCAAGGAAGTCCTTATATGGGATTTCTGGGTTGGCTCTTATTGCTGGAGCAATAGTGACTTGTGGAGAGGTTGGTGGCTACCCATTTGGCTATTGCATCAGCGTATTTGTTTCCTTTTGTAATCAGGCAAACCCAATACCAGGGCTGAAGCTAGTGTTTGTTTAATTCTCTCGATATGCTGGTCTAAAGATTTTGTCCATTCTATAGGATCTGGCATGTTTTTAGTAGTTAAGTGTATCAGGGGTTTTGCTAGTTCCCCAAACGACGGGATCCAGGGGCGACAAAATCCCAGGACCCCTAGGAGTGCCCTTTCTTGTCGTTTCGTGCTGGGGTTTTTCATGGCCAATATAGTTTCTATGCGGCTGGGAGCTAGTTTCCGTATTCCCGGTGCAATTATGTAGCCCAAATAAGTTATTTCTTGTTTCAAATATTGCAATTTGGTGGGGGAGGCTTTATGTCCGTTCTCCGCTAAGGCATTCAATAGATGTAAAGTATCACGTTTACATGCCTGCTCACTTTCTGATGCTAGCAACAAATCATCTACATATTGGATTAATCTAGATTTTTCTGGTAAGTCTATGGAAGATAGATCGTTCCTTAAAATTTGGGAGAAAAGGGTGGGAGACTCCGTGTAGCCTTGAGGCAAACGGGTCCAAGTATATTGCTGTTCCTCCCAAGTAAAGGCAAATAAGTATTGTGATGCTGGATCTACCAGAATGCTAAAAAAAGCAGAACAAAGATCCACCACGGTGAAGTGAGTGGCAGAAGCCGGTACTTCCGTAATTATTGTTGCGGGGTTCGGCACTATCGGGGCTCTAGGTATCACGTGACTGTTGACGGCCCTCAAATCGTGAACAAAACGATAAATGGGATTCCCATTCTCATCCACCTTTGATTTTTTTACGGGAAAAATTGGGGTATTACATGGGGAGGTACATTTCCGCAAAACTCCCTGTTCCAGATAGGCTTTAATCAGTTTGCGTATTGGTTCAATGGCCTCCGCTTGGATCTTGTATTGTGGGATGCATGGTGGGCGTCCAGTTTTCACTTTTATTGTCACCGGGGTGGCCCCTTTTAAAAGTCCCACTTCAGTGGAATCCCAGCCCCAAAGTGAGGGGGGCAAAGTTGCTAAATCCGCATGTAGCGGGGGTGGGTGGGTGGCTAGTAGGAAAGTTTTCTTTCCGGGATGTCTAGGGTGAGGCCCTTTTCCCACATTTGGGCTTCTCCTTCTTCAAGGAAGTCCTTATATGGGATTTCTGGGTTGGCTCTTATTGCTGGAGCAATAGTGACTTGTGGAGAGGTTGGTGGCTACCCATTTGGCTATTGCATCAGCGTATTTGTTTCCTTTTGTAATCAAAGAGTCATCCGTTTGATGGGCTTTACAATGAATGACTGCTATTTCCTGGTAATTGAATGGCTTGTAATAGTTTGGAGACCAGAGCTGCATGTACGATTTGTTGACCAGCTGATGTGAGGAAACCCCGTTGTTTCCATAGTGCTCCTGTGGCATGGCAAACACCAAATGCATATCTTGAATCAGTATATATGTTAACAGACTGATTTTCTGCTGCTTCACAAGCTTTGGTTAGTGCAATTAGTTCTGCTGCCTGAGCGCTATGTGAGGGGGTTAGTGGCTCAGCCCAAATGATTTCATGGAGAGAGACTACTGCTGCTCCTGCAACCCTTCTGTCCTCGTGCATATAAGAGGAGCCATCTGTAAATAATTCAAGGTCTGGATTTTCTAGAGGGTTGTCAGTTAAGTCTGGGTAGCTCTGCATCCTGTATTAGGTGGAGGCAATCATGGAGCCCAAATAAGTTATTTCTTGTTTCAAATATTGCAGTTTGGTGGGGAGGCTTTATGTCCGTTCTCCGCTAAGGCATTCAATAGATGTAAAGTATCACGTTTACATGCCTGCTCACTTTCTGATGCTAGCAACAAATCATCTACATATTGGATTAATCTAGATTTTTCTGGTAAGTCTATGGAAGGTAGATCGTTCCTTAAAATTTGGGAGAAAAGGGTGGAGACTCCGTGTAGCCTTGAGGCAAACGGGTCCAAGTATATTGCTGTTCCTCCCAAGTAAAGGCAAATAAGTATTGTGATGCTGAATCTACCGGAATGCTAAAAAGCAGAACAAAGATCCACCACGGTGAAGTGAGTGGCAGAAGCCGTACTTCCGTAATTATTGTTGCGGGTTCGCACTATCGGGCTCTAGGTACCACGTGACTGTTGACGGCCCTCAAATTGTGAACAAAACGATAAATGGGATTCCCATTCTCATCCACCTTTGATTTTTTTACGGGAAAAATTGGGGTATTACATGGGGAGGTACATTTCATAAAACTCCCTGTTCCAGATAGGCTTTAATCAGTTTGCGTATTGGTTCAATGGCCTCCGCTTGATCTTGTATTGTGGGATGCATGGTGGGCGTCCAGTTTTCACTTTTATTGTCACCGGGTGGCCTTTAAAAGTCCCACTTCAGTTGAATCCCAGCCCCAAAGTGAGGGGGCAAAGTTGCTAAATCCGCATGTAGCGGGGTGGGTGGGTGGCTAGTAGGAAAGTTTTCTTTCCGGGGATGTCTAGGGTGAGGCCCCTTTTCCCACATTTTATGGTTGCTCCCAATTTACATAGGAGGTCTCTTCCTAAAAGGGAGACTGGAGATTGAGGGCAGATGGTGAAGCCATGTTTTAACGAAAAGGGACCTAATTCGACTGTTAAATCTTTGGTAAATTCTACCGGGATGACTTTCCCCCCCACTCCTACTATATTATCTTGAGCACCTTTCTTTATTGAGTCTTTGTGGGGTGGGTTGATAATTAGTGAGGCAGTCGCCCCAGTGTCCACTAGGCAGTTATATTCTTTTCCCTCTATGAGAAGGGAGATCATAGGCTCCCCTTCGGGACCATTCTTTAAGGGAATTGCAAGCCCCTGGAGCGTGGCCATGAACTCCTTCTCTTCTTTCTCTAGTCATTGAGTATCTGGGTCCCTTTCCAGTTCCCAGTCCGGGTTTCTCGGACCATTGCGGTTGTTTAGGTGGGCTGGATTGTATGGTGGAAGTGGGGCTGTTGGTGGTTCCCGATGATAATTGTTTCTCCGTTCGGAAGGATAATGAAAATCATTTTCTCCCCGAAGGGTTTTGGGCGGTGCGCTATACCGGGAATGGGTTTGGGTCTGATTACAGTGCCAACTTAGGTGTCCCTTTCCTCCGCATCTGAAACAATGTCGGCATTTATGTGTTGGGACTCCAATTTTGTCACACCGCCTGCACCGAGGCCGTCTATCGCCCAATTGCTGTTGCGGTGGCCTTGCGCTGTCTTGCAGAGCCACAAATATTTGTAATTCCTCATGTCTTTCTGACTTCCTTCTTCTCTCTTTGTCTTTTTCCTTTTCTAACTCCCTCCTTTCTTTTTCCTCCTCCTTCAGTTTGTCCCGCTGGTCATAAACGAAGTTGGCAATTCTGCGCAACTCCGATATCTCTAAAGAGGACCAGTTAGACACTATTTTGTGGAAATGTTCTTTTATATCACGGGCAGATTGGTCAACGAAGGCTGAGGCTAATATCCTCTGGTCCTTCTGGCAGCTGAGATCGAGGTGGGCATAAGTCGTGGCTGCCTCAGAGAGTCGGACCCAAAAGGCGTCTGGGTTTTCCTGCTCTCTTTGGGTTATTCTCTGGAATTCTGACCAATTTAAGGGTTTTTTCCCAATTTCTTCCAGGGCTTCCAATAGGTTTTCCTTTGCCCTGGTGTATGTAGCCCCGTGGTTGTTATCATTATAGTCCCAGTCAGGGCGCTGTAATGGCCAGACTACCTGGGCCTGGGCTACCTGGCCCGGAGCGGCTATAACTGGCTGTTTGGCAATCTCATCAGTTTTCTCAAATAATTTTAATAACTCATCTTTTGTTAAGAAGACATGCAACAGCTGGTTCATGTCTCCCCATGATGGATTATGGCTCTCTATTATGGCCTTGAGAGTCTGAATTACTGTAAGGGGGTCAGCCCTAAAAGATGGTGCCTCCTTTTTCCAAATTACTAGGTCTGAGGCTGAAAATGGGGTGTGTGATAGGATGTATTCTAGCTGACCCCTCTGGCTCCCAGGCACAGGTTTACTTATTAGTGGGGCAATTATTTTTGCTGTGTTTTCCTCCTCCTCGCTGGTTGGATTTCTTTCCCTCAAAGGTTCCTTATTTTTAGATAGTTCAGCCCAGCAATACCAGTAGGGTATATGGCTAGGCTTTAATCGTGGTCTAAGTGCTATCAGGATTTTCATATCTAGAGTACCGCCATGAGGCCAAATTTGTTTCCCAGTGTCATCTTTTAGCAAAGTCCATTTATTACACAATTTCCTCAATTTCTTTTTTCGCATACCAGGTAAAACTGGCAGCCTGCGGGCATCCCAGGCCCCAAGCAGGTCTCCTAGGGGATTTCCCGCCACCCTCGAGCTATTGCTTCCCATGTTTCCCTCTCCGATGTGAGGTTTTATTTTTCACTTTGGCTTAGCCGGGTGGACCCTCCTACAGTTTTCAGAAAAAAAAGTTCTGGGAAGGACTTCGACTCCCTTCTGTCGAAGTATGGGCCCCTTCCTGTTAAGGGAGCTTCGTTTTGGATCAAAAAGGTGATCCCAGAGGACCTACTGCCCCTCCAGCAGGTACGAGCACCTCCTCAACACTGCTTCCTGCTTCCTTTTTCGCATACCAGGCAAAACTGGCAGCCTGCGGGCATCCAGAGCCCCAAGCAGGTCTTCTCCTGCTTTGCTTTTTCCTATCGCATACCAGGCAAAACTGGCAGCCTGCGGGCATCCAGGGCCCCAAGCAGATCTCCTGCTTTTTCTTTACTCTCTTAATTGCTTCATTCACACTTACTTTCCTCTCGCTTGGCTTCCGTTCCCAATAAACACAAAGTTCCACGTTTGGCTTCCCCCCCTTGCTTTCTCTATCCTACTGGTCACGGCTCGGTGGAGCTAGCAGTAGGCAGAGGTGCGGCTAGAGGTTGCTCAAAGAGGTGGAATCAGACTGTTTCCTTAGGTGGAATCCCACTATCACACACACATGCACACATACATACATTCGTTTCTCTAGGTTCTGGGAATTATCCTTTTTAAAATAGTAAATTTAAGGCGGTAATCACCTGCTTTCAAGCAGCTGTTGAGGGCAAAGCTCAAAAACTCCCTTTACTACCCGACACCTCCCGGGCAGGGTCCGTTGATTCTTCCCCGGACAAAAATGGTCTGTGCCGACTGGGTTGGATCTTCGGGCCCCGTCCGGTGGCTGGGTTGGCTGGGAGTCCCTTCGTGGAGGTCGCCAATTGATAGATCATTCCCCGAATGGGTTCAAATTTCCCGGCTGGGAGAGCCTCTCCAGCAGATTGGAGCGTTGCCGATGTGTTAGAAGAATTGAGATCGAAGCGAGCTGCGTGAAAGCGAGATTTCTTTATTTTTCAGGAAGACGAATCCAGCAAGCGCAAGGACCGCGTTCCTGGGTGAGTTGACAACCATATACAGTAAGTGTACATTTTTTATACTCTTTTTCCCTTTTCATTTCTTTGTTTCGGGAGTACTTGATGGGTTTTCCTTTTGTGTATGTGCTCGCTAAGTTTTCTGTGTTTTGTCTTTCTGATTATTTTAATGTGGGTGGGTTTCGTGTTCGGGTGTGTGTTCCAGTTTAATCTGTTCATTCTAATGATTTGATTTCCTCAAGTATTCTCTCGTTAGTTGTTTTCCATAAGCTTCGACTAAAGTTAATCTATTTAGGCTTGTGATTGAATCTTGTCTTGATCTAATCTATTTCTTTATTTAGTCGGCTATGTCTGTGTGACCTAATTATTTCCTTTCCTGTATTTCTTGGTATTTGTCTTTTAAATAGCCTTGAGGTTTGTGGGTTTTTCCCTGGCAAGATTTAATTCTAAGTCAGTGTTTTTTATTATGATGCATCCTGGCTTGGTTTCCCTTTGCTCAACACTGCCTAGGTGAAGTTCCCTTCCTACAAGACCATAGGCAGAGTAGATCCAGATTGTCCAAGCCCAAAATTTCAAGTCTGGTGGCATAAGGGATTCTACTGTGAGCAGAGGAGTGAAGGACTCTTCTTATGAAATACCTCTGGACCCGCTCAATTGTCTTAATGTCCGATATACAGTGTGGATTCCAAGCAGAAGAGCTGTATTCCAGAATTACCTAAAAACATGGAGCTTTCATGTGTAAGGAATTATGTATTAATGGATTCTGAGGAGCCACAAGTGATTCTGTTCAGTGTTGGATAGAATACAACATTTATATCAAATTGTGTTGATAAAAATTAGAAATGGCTGCCTATTAATGTAATATAAAGACTGATCAATACTATTTTCCGCCGCGAGCTGAAAACGCATTAATTTATTCACTGTTGGAGAAAGGGGGAAAGAGTGACTTTCATTATTATTTTCTTCCTAAATTAAAAAGACTCAGGCACTGAAAATTATTAGGTCTCATCATATTGTTTGTCCTTTTCTGTACTTGGCTCATGTCTACATTAGTTTTTCAAGTTCAGTTCAGTATTCAAAATTTAGTGTTCCTTTCTGCACAATGAGATTTCCTTATTTCATATTAATGGAATGAGTGAATTATGAAACAATTATGTTAGAGCAGTCTTTCCCAACCTCAGCGACTTTAAGCTGTGTGGACTTCAACTGCCAGAATCCCCCAACTAGCCATGCTATTCCCCACTATCCTATCAGAGCTGAAAAAGCTTCTTGGATGAGAAGCGAAACGTCTTCAAAAAACAACAACAAGAAAGTCCAGTTGCCTCCTGAAAAAGCACCTTTGGGACAACCATGACCTGGATGACTGAGAATCTCTACAGACACACACAGCTTAAAGTTGCTGTGATTGAGAAAGACTGCATTAGAATATTGATGTCAAAACTCTTAATACTTTAGTGTCCATAAGATGGTGCTCTATTTCTTCTGAATGAGCCAATAATACTTTTTCTCAATCAAGACAATTGTAAAACCCTTCAATTCTTTCTCACTGTTGCCAGGGACAGCTCCATTCAAAGTTTATATTTTTTTTTAATTGTTTGTGCTATGTGGCTTACTATGATGCAGAGGGGAAAAAACCCTGAAAAAAGCCATTAAAATTCATTCATCTTCATTCCATTTTAATCTAATAAATAAGCTGTGAGGACATCTGAAGTTTTGAACATTCCACAATGTTCAGCAAGATTTCTTGAAGCCTATGATTCTCAGATTTCACTGCTGGTTCAGAATCTCACGATTTGCAAGCATTTCCTCAAAACGACTAACTGGGCGCATTATCAGGCAGGGGTTGGTGGCAATGTGTGAATTCCAATCTTCAGTCTTTTTTCTGATCTGAAGACCATTTGGAAAGATATCAGTCCCAATTAAAATTATCCAATAGACAGAATACAGTAAGCCATCTCTAATACTGAGAACAGGTTCCTTTTATACATGAATTCATTCATGGCAAGAGCCACATCCACACTGACAGTCCTCCCTGTCAAAATACTGAAGAGGAAAATCATAACATCTCAGAGATTTGAAAACTCCAGGACTATTGCCTACACTTTTTTTTTTTTGAATTTATATCCCGCCCTTCTCCGAAGACTCAGGGCGGCTTACACTATGTCAACCAATAGTCTTCATCCATTTGTATATTATATACAAAGTCAACTTTTATTGCCCCCAACAATCTGGGTCCTCATTTTACCTACCTTATAAAGGATGGAAGGCTGAGTCAATCTTGGGCCTGGTGGGACTTGAACTTGCAGTAATTGCAGGCAGCTGTGTTTATCCCATTTTCCTCTACACTTTTTCTCGATATTCAGTTTTTATGATTTCCCCTCTGTATTTTTTTTATCTTGACCACCCTGAGATAGATTTGGATAGGAGATGACACGAGTCACAGATCTGATAAAAATATGCATATTCAAAGACAAACCAACTTGAAATCGCCAATGATTTGAGAGCAGAAATTTGAACCCAGATCTTCCTTGTCCACGTCTGATACTTAAATCATTGCCACACACACTTATTTGTTCATGACTGTGGCTTGAAGATTGAGTCAGGTACCAAAGACAAGGTAGTACAAGCCTGTAGTAGGAATGAAATAATGTGTCAGGCATGCAGGACAAATTGATAGACAGAGCTAAAGAACAAAAGAGGAATCAGCACTAATGCAGAGAAATGGACAAATGAACAACTGGTATAAAAAAAAAATACCACAAGATGCAAGTTAGAATTTAGCTAGAAAAGGTTACCAGATTTTTGTTTTGCTTTGTTTTGGGCCAGGAATACATCAGAAACCCCTTTGTATTGACCATCAATTGTGTTGTAAATGTTGTACCTTGATGAACGTATCTTTTTTTTATGTACACTGAGAGCATATGCACCAAGACAAATTCCTTGTGTGTCCAATCACACTTGGCCAATAAAATTCTATTCTATTCTATTCTATTCTATTCTATTCTATTCTATTCTATTCTATTCTATTCTATTCTATTCTATTGTAATATTGTGTTACATGGTCTAATGCAGGGGTCTGCAAACTTGGCTCTTTTAAGACTTGTGGACTTCAACTCCCAGAGTTGAACTTCAACTCCCAGAGCAAAGCTGGCTGAGGAACTCTGGGAGTTGAAGTCCACAAGTCTTAAAAGTTTGCAGACCCCTGATCTAATGGTATGCTGGACAAGCAACCACTTCAAGTCTGAAAAGCTTTTCATTGCGAAAGTTTCCACATAAGGTCAATGCATCTTCACAGCAATCAGCCAGATTGATATTTATTAAATAACCCATTATACTAGATCAGGATTTTGGTGTGTGTCAATAATTGCACAAAGTGCTCAGGTGGCATGCCAGGGGCTGTATTCTGGAAAATGGGCAGGGCAGGGTGAAAATGGGAAGTGAATATAGAGGGGGGGGAGAGGGAAATCATTAATATTTTACCTGTTTTTATGTCTTTTTGAGTTCAGTGTACAGTCTGATATCCATTGTACTGTAGTTGGGCAGCCAATAAGTTTAAATAAATAAAATTGGAAATGCTGTCCTATTTTCCATTGTATTTCAGCTAAATTTAACATTTTCAAAACCTTACAGTTTTGCAAAAACTTTAAAAATAACATAAAACTCTTCAATCAAATTTTGATAGCATATCATACCATTATGTTTTGGTGATCCCAGGAAGATACTGCAGAATTAGAGAGGTGGGGAAAATACTACAATTAGGAATTGAATTGCCATCCTATATTTTTCACAGAAATACAGTGCAGTTAACATGGCAACATAACACACGGTACCATACACAGTGCGGTACTCTTCATATCAGTGAGCAAAATATTACAATCTCCAACATCTTAGAGGTAAGTTATATTTTTTATTATAAATTCCATTTTGTATTCACTTTCTATGGTCTACAGAGTGAAGAAAAAAGTATTTTTCGTTACCTACACATAATGTTACTGATAATTAGTATTGCATTTAAGCAAAAGAATTATACAAAGACAATTGCAAAGACAATTATACCAAGTTTGACATAAGAAAAATAGTTTCTAAATGTTTCAGGGTAACTACAGAAATATATTCAAGCAATACTTGCTAAGAATTTAAAATATTCCTCTTGATGTGACTTCCTTCAATTATATTTATTATTGTCCTTTTTCCAGTGGAGGGCACTGCTGGTCTTATGAGAAGGAGATACTTGATGCAATTGGTCTGGAAGTTTGCAAAAGAGGATTTATAACTCCCTAGTATCTGGATTATAAATCAGCACCAGATGATAAATTCAGATATTTATGACACCACCGTTTCCCACCCCTGACAATACAGTGCTAAATATCAGATAAGTTGTTCTAAAAGTCACCAGCAATAATTTACTTCAAGGAGGGGAAGCGCACTCAAAGGAATGATTTACTCTCAGTTCCGTTGATGTATGTTCAACTCTCAAAAATCAGAGTCAGACTTTCTTCACATTTCTTTTGAGAGAAGGAAGCCCTTCAATTGAAAAAAGTCCTCACTATTTAAGAGAAGATAGAGAGCAGTAAATCACACGGACTCATCTAGGTGTTTGGAGAGAGGGAGGGAGAGAGAGAGAGAGAATGCAATTAGTATGGCTCACATATGCCTCCCTTTCTGGTTCTCTGGGACTTTTTCTATTTTGGTTCCAAAATAATTTGTTTACATTCTCACTTTCTCCTCTGAATAAAGTATATGTTTCCTTCACAGTGATACTGATTGTAGCCAGGATAAATTGAGCACCATATGGGTTACTGCAGTGCTGCCACCGAACTTACCTTCCGTAAATAATAATTTTAACTAATGAAATTATCTGGTGACATGAGCTCTTACACTGAGAAATAAAAGGTTTAAAAATGGTTTTAAAAATGATAATGGAGATAAGGGGATCTGCTTGTATTAAGGGCAAGCCCCTGCTGGTACCTAGATCAGTTTTCTTTGTTATAAATTTCTCCCCTCTATTTTTTCTTATTTTTGTTTCCTTCTCCCTTTTTCACTTTTAGTCCAGGCTACCCTTCATCCAGAAAAGAAGCTTCTGGTGCTTGGGACTGTCAAACAGGAAAGATTTGTAGAGAGATTTTACAAGGGGAGTTAACAAGCCAGGCTACAAGAGACATTGACAGAACGGAAGTATCCCTTGTGGCTACAAAGTGTATGAAACATTTTTCTTTTTTTTCTGAAGCAGACTCAAACCACACCTGCTGCAAGTGCAAGTTTGGTTTCTTGTGGGAAGAAAAGAGGAAGGAGTTTGAGAAGAAGGTCTCTGCCCTGAAATATATCAGAGAAGGAGAGAGGTTCCTGGATGGAATAGCTGAAGCTCTCCAGAAATGGTAGACAAATGAAGATAACACCAAAGAAAGAAAGAAAGAAAGAAAGAAAGAAAGAAAGAAAGAAAGAAAGAAAGAAAGAAAGAAAGAAAGAAAGAAAGAAAGAAAGACCTCCTCTGGCAGAGGCAAACACCAAAAAAAAAAAAACAGAAACCCAAGAGAATCAGGAAGACAGGTGCCTATTACTTGAGGTGAAAGAAAATGTACGTTCAAAAAGATCTAGACAAATTTGAACAGAGTTATGAATATATTTCTTGGTAGGAAAAAAGTAAAGTACTAGGAAGAGTTGGTTTAGCAGGAATACACATTCAAGAGATGTGGGTGTTCTTGTGGCCCACAAATTGGACATGAGCCTGCTATGTGAAGCAGCTGCTAAAAAGACAAATGCTACCTTTGGGTGTATTGGCAGGAGCATAAAAGTCTACATAATGAGAAATATTATTCCATCATATTTTGTCCCAGATAGACTTGACTTGTACTGCTGTATCACATTCTGGGCACCACAATTCAAAAATGACAGGCAACTAAGGAGCGTGCATAAGAGCACCAGCATGCCTACTGTTCCTGTCCTAATGTTCCCTTTAATTGTATCCAGTTTGTATGGTTAGTTCATGCTTATACTTATATATACTGTTGTGTTTGACAAATAAATAAATAAAAAAAATAAACATTTAAGAGAAAAGCTACCAAGAAGTTAAAAAGTCTGGAAATTAAGCCCTGTGAAGAATAGTTCAAGGATCTAGATATATTTAGTTCACACAAAAGAGAATCCAGGGGCAATACAATAACCGTCTTTGAACATACAAATGAAAATGGATTTATTTTCTATTGTCTCAGAAAGAAGATTGATTTATTTATCATATGGCACACTAACATCATATTTCAGTAAAAAGGAATAATATATCTTATATATATATATATATATATATATATATATATATGTGTGTGTGTGTGTGTGTGTGTGTGTGTGTGTGTGTGTGTGTGTGTGTGTGTGTGTGTGTTTTCTCCGTAAAATTGGAAGTGTCTTGGCAACGTTTCACGAAGTCTCATTCGTCATCTTCAGGCTTCAACCGTGCTTCTGGGAGCAATGTGTGATCGCAGCTGTTTCTTCCTTTTAACTGCTAGTGGGGGTTTGAACTGATTGGGTGGGAGCTTGGCTGTGCTCTGCTTGGCTGGGGGTTTTTTGTGCTCTGATTGGCTGGGGGTGTGTCCTGTTTGGGTGGGGGCTTGGTTGTGCTCAGTTTAGTCTGTGTTGCAGAGGGACTTGAGCTGGTGAGCTGCATAGCTGTTGTTTGGCTTTGTGGTCGTGCTACATCTTCATAGTGGGTGTCAGTCTGCTGCATGTATGGATTGGAGGGGTTTGAAATGGCTAATGTTGCAGCTGCGGTCTGGCTTCTGGTCCTTGGTCGTGCTTCATGATCAGTGTGGGTTTGGGTCTGCTTTCTGGGTGGATGTGCAGTGGTGACATCCTGTGTGGACCTCGTGAGTGTGGGTCTGGTGTCATTCCTCGTGTTAGGGACTCGTTTGTCAATAAGGGCGGGTTTCCAAATGGCTGGTAGGCGGGAGGTATCATCTCGTTTGTTCATGCTGTGTGGGCGTTTTTCTATCTCAATGGCTTCTCTGATTATTCTGTTGTTAAACTGTCCAAAACTGAACAGTTAACATTACGTGGAAACAGATTGAGGCTTCCTGAAGAATTTCTCAACCATGTGAACTGTCAGCCAATGGACCAAGCTGCCCCATGAAGTAGCTTCTTCCCCTTCCCGAAAGGCCTTAAACAAAAGCTGCATAGTCCTTGGTCAGAGATGTTGTAGTGCAGAGGTGGGGGAATGATAATGCCCCATCATGCTGGCTCAGGAATTCTGGGAGTTGAGGACCACCAGTCATAAAAGGGCCATAATTCCACACCCCTGCTGTAGTGGCACCTACACTGAGGAGTGGTTGGACAGGAGTACCTTTTATTTATGATGATGATGATGATGATATTATCCATTCAGTCGAGTCTGACTCTTGGCGGTTCTATGAGCCAA
This sequence comes from Ahaetulla prasina, assembly GCF_028640845.1. Classification (NCBI taxonomy): domain Eukaryota; kingdom Metazoa; phylum Chordata; class Lepidosauria; order Squamata; family Colubridae; genus Ahaetulla; species Ahaetulla prasina. Next base: position 128,746,178 of record NC_080539.1, read on the forward strand.
GTCTCTCCTCATCTATCAAATTCTATGGAAAGGATCTCAGACATTTTATGATATTATATGCAAATAAAAGTAACTTCTTTATCATCACAGAAAGAGCAGTGAGGTTGATTAGAAACAGGCTTACTGTATAAAATAACTCCAGAACAAATGAAGACTCCCCCCCCCCACATTTCTCAGCAGCCTGCTAGATTTCAGCTCTCACCTCATAATGATATATAATAGCTCTGGGATTAGTTTTCTTACCAAAAGAGACAGGGAAGGAGAGGAATTAAGAAATACAATATATTTCTTGCCTCTTTCTCTCCATTCCTTCCCTTTCCAGTGTCACAAGCAAAAGAGGCCTGTTTTTGTGGTCAGTGGTGGGATGTGCAAAGTAATGTTTCTAATTCTGCAAGGACCTGTTCTGTGTTTGAAACAGGCTAGTGTCATGGGTGATTCAATTAACTATGAGAGAGCAATGATGGCTATACGGTGGGAGGAAGAAGGAGGGGAAAAATGTCTCTTCGTAATTGGCAAAAAGGCAGAACCTAAGAACAGCCCCCTATCCTGACATCTTGAAATATAGGTGCATCGAGAGAACATAGTTGACATCTCTGGGGGCAAAGGTCATCTGTGTTAGATTTTCCCCAATTATTTTTTTTAAACAATCATTAAGTATATTGGCAACCACAGCCTGATCTTTGATTTATTTATTTTAAAGTGGGAGAATACAAGCTAAGTGGGAGAATTCGGTATTGCTGTGCTTTTAAAATAATTTCTTTTCTTTTTTTTTGGAAAAAAAATTCTTATCATAAGATGAGGTTGGCACTGCTTCAGGGTTTTGTTTCTGATTTTATTTTTTCATTTCCTCTTTGATAACTTTGTACCTTGAAGGATTCAGTTTTATTTATATTATTTTAAAGATCCCTGGGTCTAATTTAATTTATGGAACAGAGTAAGCGATGCTAAGAAATTACTGAGGTTTTACTCATGTGGTATCCCTGTCAAAGGTCTCCTCCTCCTAGGAGATTCAGTGCGAAAACCCAAAACACTTCATTCTCATTTTACAGGTCTGTAGTTTCCTGTTACTTAAACACAAAATTGTTTTATGAATTGCACTATGCTGTTAATATAATTTGATTCTCGCTTTACAGTTTTGAAGAATAATGGTGACTAATAGGTAATTGTTCTTTTAAGCACCAGAGATTTCTAATCCCATACACCTGGCAGGATGTGAGTTACACTTAGTTTGGTCTGGCAGAGTATGGGCCATTGATGCATACAGTATTGATCATATGATAAAGAAATAGAAAAACATTTCGTTGTATGGAATTAAAATAAGCAATTGAAGTTAAACCAGATACCTCCATTTTGCTAGATACTACTACATGCATACAGGGGTTTTTGAGTGCTAAACCTCACAATTTGTTGCCTTCCAGATGTCTCAGGAAACAGGATATTACATAATTCCTAATATGCTTCACCTGAGGTTTTTTTTTAATGTGACCTTAATGACATAAGTAATTTGCACACAGAAGCAGTGGCTTTCTTTACGTCCAAGGCAAGGATACCTTTGAGTTTCATAGCACACTGAGAAATAGCAGCAACAGCTGACTCGAACCAATGTTTTGGAAAAATAGAGGAAGAGAAAACAGGTAAGTGAGATCTTGGAGGGGTGGGATTCAGATGGTTCAGGCGAACCGGATGTTAATTTTAATCTGGTTCGCCAAACTGGTAGTTGCAAGGACTGGCTGACCCCACCCACCCCTCCCATCCCAGGAGTCTTCAAGTGGTCCATTTTGGATGCCAGGTAAGTGCAGCACCCGCAAGGAGGCTCTGGGAGGGCGAAAAACACTGGAAGTACAGGAAGTACAGAAATGGGCCCATTTCCAGCCTCCGGAGGGCCTCTGGAGCCTGGGGTAGGCCATTTTCACCCTCTAGAGGTTCGAGGAAAGCTTCCGGAGCCTGGGGAGAGCAAAAAATGGGCCTACCAGAAGTCTGGAAACAGGCCTGTTTCTGGCTTCCGGAAGCCTCTGGAGCCCAGGGAGACCACTTTCCCCCTCCCGGAGGCTTGAGGAAAGCCTCCAGTGCCTGGGGAGGGCAAAAACCGCCCTACTGTGGTGTAGGAGGCTGAGTAGGCCATGCCCACCATGGCCACTCCCACCCAACAACTGGGCAGAGAACCAGCTGTTAAAATTTTTGAATCCCACCCCTGGATAGAAACGATTGTGAGGTATCTTCACCAGCGTTCTTCTAGTAAATGGCTGTTTTGCGACTGGCAATGCTCATGTGGCAGCCATTTTGGGAAATGGGAAGTCACTTACCATCTCTCTGTGGCCACCAGTTTTTGAGTGAACCCAGGACATGCTATCAGCATTCCCAATATGCCCAGCACTCTAACAAGATGGTATATTCTATAATGTGCAAACAGAAACCATATATAAAGGTAAAGGTAAAGGTTTCCCTTGCACATATGTGCCAGTCATTCCCGACTCTAGGGGGCGGTGCTCATCTCCGTTTCAAAGTCGAAGAGTCAGCCCTGTCCAAAGACGTCTCTGTGGTCATGTGGCTGGCATGACTAAACAACAAAAGCGCTGTTACCTTCCCACCAAAGGTGGTCCCTATTTTTCTACTTGCATTTTTTACATGCTTTCGAACTGCTAGGTTGGCAGAAGGTGGGACAAGTAACAGGAGTTCACCCCGCTCCGCGGCACTAGGGATTTGAACCGCTGAACTGCCAACCTTTTGATCAACAAGCTCAGCGTCTTAGCCACTAAGCCACTGTGTCCCTTAAACCATATATAGCATGAGTTAAATCCATATCTGCTGAGAAATAGGTCCCTCTGATTTCAACAAGACTTAGCTCAAAGGTACGAACAAACAGTTCACACCCTTCTAAATGAAGACCAAAGGTTCTCAGAGCATGAACAGCTGATCTTGAAAAGTAATCGGAGCCAGACTTGGTTAATATCTGGATGGTAGACGGGTGAGATATCCCAAGCATTCAACCATCATGGATGTCTCCAAGAGGTCACTAGGTGTCAAGATCAACTGATACATTTTACTTTTTTCTCTAGCTGATGTCCAGGGACTACTGAACCATTGAAAGGGATCTAATTTGCATTGAGGTTTTTTTTTATTTTTGGCTCTCGAAATAATTTCTCTTTGAGAAAGGAAAATAAAACTCTTAACAATCTTATTCCAGGCTAGATTCAAATAAAACTGGCCAAATTTTACATTGTTCTATTATAACTACTAAATCATGGGTGTCAAACTCACATCATCACAACGGCGCCACGTAACATATTGGGACTTTCCCCCCCTTTGCTAAACTCTGCGTAGGTATGGCCACCGCTTGATGCATCCTGCCTGCAGGCTGGGAGTTTGACAGCCCTATAATAAGCAATGCATATATCTCATTAGATTCAATTGGATATTTTAACATCCATATTCAAAAAACATCATATTTTTCTCATATGCAATTTAGTCACATTTTTATAAAATTGCCAGTTTTTTTCATAATAAAAATCTCCAGAAGGGGAGGGAAAAGAAGCTTCAGGCTTAACCATTTCTGCTCTAAATGAAATAGTTGTCTTGGTTCATTGCTTTTGACTTGAAGGTGTTTGGGTGTATCTCTGTATGTACGTATGTAACAATATAACAGGCTGTAACATATCAAAAATTGTATAGTATCAGTGTGGTAGGTTATAATCAAGTGTAATATGTTTTATTTTTATTTTTAAAGCAGCACCCTGTTTACTATATGTACAGAGATGAAAATACCCCACTGTTGAGGATAGGTTGATAGATTTTGATGAAACGGATAATCTGACTTCTTTAATTAAAGACATTATCTACATTTTTGAGGGGCTTTTTGAGTAAAAATGGAAAAAATGAACGTGATTTATAGTTTTGATGATTAGATAGAAAAAAATTATAGGAGGAAGAGTAACATGATATTATAGAAGGAAGAGTAACATGTAATTAATTAATCCTTCATTTGGGGGGGTATTGAAACAACATAACTGATGTGAATTTGTCAGAACCCACATATTTATATCTTTTTTCTTTATTGTAATGTTTTTGCAACTTTTTTTGCACTGTTTGTGTTTTATTTGGTTTCTTTTTCTCTTTTCTTCCTTACTTCATATTAGTTTGTATTAGTTTTTATCTTTTTGTTTAAAGGATTCCATAAAAATTATATATTTTGTTTTATATATACATGTAAAGCAGTAGCCTTTAATTTTCATCTGAAGCAAATGGTTGCTGTTTTTAAATACACTCTACAAAGCATATGCATAGAGAAATACCAAGTGCCACTTTTCTATTTTAAATAATTTTACTTAAGTAATAAGATACTATTAGCATCCTTGAGTTAAAAACTATAGGTTCCCATTTTGTGCACTGTAAAGATAACAGAAATTTAATTTGGTAGTAGAAGATTGAAACAAAGGAAATATGAAAGGAAAGGAAACAATAGGACAGGAACGGTAGGCACGTTTGTGCTCTTATGCACGCCCCTTATAGACTTCTTAGGAATGAGGTGAGGTCAATAGTAGAGAGTTTTTGGTTAAAGCTTTGGGGATTTTGAGAAGAGACCACAGAGTCAGGTAGTGTGTTCCAAGCACTAATAACTCTGTTACAGAAGTCATATTTTCTGCAATCAAGATTGAAATGGTTAACATTGAGTTTAAATCTATTGTTTGCTCTTGTATTGTTGTGATTGAAGCTGAAATAGTCTTCAACAGGAAGGGCATTGCAAGATGATTCTATGAGTTAAACACTGGTCCTGTCGAAGGCGGCGGAGTTCTAAGTTTTCTAAATTCAAGATTTCAAGTCTGGTGGCGTAAGGTATTTTGTTGTATTCAGAGGAGTGGAGAACTCTTGTAAAATATTTCTGGACACGTTCAATTGTATTGATGTCTGAAATGTGGTATGGGTTCCAGAGAGGCGAGCTGTATTCAAGAATTGGTCTAGCAAATGTTTTATAAGCTCTGGTTAGCAGTGTAGTGTTTCTGGAGAAGAAGCTACGTAAGATTAGGTTTACAACTCTTAAAGCCTTTTTTGCGATGTAGTTGCAGTGGGCTTTGGCACTTAGATCATTGGATATGAAAACTCCAAGGTCTTTAACAGGGTGGGGGTCATCTGTAAGGTAATGTCCATCGAGTTTGTATTTAGTGTTTAGATTCTTTTTTCCAATGTGTAAGACAGAGCATTTGCTGGTTGAGATTTGGAGTTGCCAAGTTTTTGACCATTCTGACACAAAGTCAAGGTCTTTTTGAAGGGTAGCTGTATTGTTGGTAGTGTTAAATATTTTGACATCATCAGCAAAGAGAACACAATTACTTTTAATATGGTCACAGAGATCATTAATTTATAATATAAAGAGTGTTGGTCCAAGAACACTGCCTTGGGGAACGGCGCTATTGACAGGAACAGGATTTGATAAGGCACTGCCTATTTTGACTACTTGTTGTCTGTTTGACAGGAACGCTGTTATCCAGTTGTGGAGGGGTCCGGAGAGACCGTAGGATTTCAGTTTTAGGAGAAGTTTGTCATGTACCACTGAGTCAAAAGCTTTACAGAAGTCTATGTAAATTGCATCTATTGCTTTGCCCTGATCAAGATTTGTAGTCCATATGTTTTTGCAGTGAAGAAGTTGTAAGTTACATGATAGTTTTTTTCTGAAACCAAATGGTTTATTAGAGAGTAGATTGTTTGTTTCTAGGTGGAGGGTAATTGATTGGTTGATGATAGATTCCATAACTTTACATATTATATTTATTAAAATCATACATCTGTATCTGTTATTATTATCGTCCCCCACCTTCATGGTTGAAAAAATATTGGGAGATTTAATTATGGATTTGTTAAGTTGTAATTTTTTTTTCTTATATGGTAGAGTAAACTGAGGAAAATAACAAACTTTTGTAAAAAATGGCAAACCTAACAGATAACAAAATATTGAAGCAAATTAGTCCAAAGAGTTACTACTACCATCATCCTATACTGGCAGACTGGTCAGTAACCAAAGATTTATTATGACTCACCCATAGTGTCTTAGGGAACTATAGTTCCCTAATTTGCTGTGTGACATTGACTCAATCCATCTGTGACAATGTATCTATGAAGATGCATCTTAATAATGCATCTAGATCATTATCCACCCAGTCCACTTGCAAGGGGTGGTTAAGGCATCAAGCCTGAAAGCAGAAGATTGTGAGCTCTGGTCTCACGTTAGCCACAAAAGTCAGTTGGTGATTTGAGGCCAGTCATTCTCTCTCAGCCCAAGCCACCCCATAGGGTGACTGTTGTAGGGAAAATTGGAGGAGGAAGATGTGTTGGATATATTTGCTGCTTAGAGTTATTTGTAAAAATAATAAAGGTGAGACACTAACTAGCTAACTGAACAAAACTTAAATGTTGATTTCTCCTTCCCTATGCCTTGAAGTCTAAAAGTCTTTTCTACGGCACCATTTGATGGGTTTCTCTTGATTGCATCTTGAGAATTTTGTGAGATCTATCACAGGTCCCCATTATCATTCACACCATTTCATTACATCATGTTACCAGACCCAGTTCCTGGCTGGTTAGCTGAATGAAGCCAGTGGGGAAAAATGTCTTCTTTAATACAATGATGGAGTCCACTGACAAGAAATCTGTAGATAATAGATGCTCCAACAATTCCTTTTGGGAAGAAGGACCTGTTTTTATAATACCTTTCCCCCATTTTTGATATTGCCTTTAATTAATTGAAATATACCCCTTTTTATGGTGATATTCAGAACACCTGGCCTTTCCTTGCATATTGTTTATGGTTAACTTGTCACTGTTTGGATGTTTCCATCACTCTATATGCAAAGCTGAAAGAGAATATACCCCATCTAGTGGTGGACATGGAGGGTCCTCCTTCATGTGCATGTTGCAACAGAACATGCAGAATACAGAATAACATAATTGGAAGAGACCTTGGAGGTCTTCTAGTGAGTCCATCCCCCTACTCAGATAGGAGACTTTATACCATTCCAGACAAATGGTTATACAATCTCTTCTTATTTTTAAAAAAATATTTTTATTAAACATAATTTAAAAAAACTTTTTTGTCAACATTTCCACATCAGTATACACTAAGGGTGAAATCTACTATCTTTCCTACCAGTTCGGAAGTGCGCGCTTTGCGTGCACACTGAGCAGTGCACACTCCACATGTGTGTGTAGACCCTCTGCGCATGCGCAAACCCTTCTCCGCATGCACAGAGGGTAAAAAACAGGATACTTCTTGGTTAAAACCAGGAAGTAATGACGACCGGGCAGGTGGGTGGAGCCTCGCGCTGCTGTTGCTACCGGTTCTCGGAACCACCCGCTACCATCACTACTGGTTCAGTTGAACTGGTCGGAACCGGTAGCATTTCAACCCTGGTATACATCCCTTATGTATCCCTTTCCCCCCCTTACTTCAATTTACCTTTATCTATACATGTGGTTCTATTACCTATTTATATATATTAATATATCAATATACTAAAACGCAATCATACATTATGTGTTCCTTCTATTTCTACGAGTTTGTTACTAAGTTCTAACTTCTATATCTTCTTCATTTAATCTTTCCTTACCCTTTGCACCTATCCTCTAACCATTCATACCATTTATTCCATACCATATAGTACTCTGTTTCACCCTTATCTTGTAATTCTTTTGTGAGTCTATCCATCTCTATGCACTCTAAAACTTTCCTTATCACGTTTTCTTCTGGTGTATATTGTTATTCTTCCAATTTTGTGCATATATTATTCTTGCTGCTGTTGTAATATGTAGAATTAAATATTGTATTTTTTGTCATAATTCCTAACAAAAATAATTCTGGTTTCATAACTATTTGCTGTTTGGTTATCTCCTCTAAACATATTCTTATTCTATTCCAATATTGTTTGCTTTGGGGCATGTCCACCACATATGGTAATATGTTCCCTGATTTTGTCTACATTTTCAACAGGCTGATGAAGTATTCGGGAACATTTTAACCAGTATCTCTTCTTAAAAACCTTTACCCACAACTTCTGGAGGTAAGCAGTTCCATTGATTGTTTTCATTGGCAGAAAATGTCTCCTAAATTCTGGGTTGAATGTCTCCTTGATAAGTTTCCATCCATTGGAGAATAAATTGGCCCCTTCTCTGTGACAGCCCCTCAAATATTGGAAGAGTGCTAGAAGATATGCCCAGTTCCTGCAATTATTCATACTATGTTTTAGCCTCATTGTGAGATCCTTCTGGAGAACATCTAGCTATATGGTCGCCAAAAGTCAACCCTAACTTGTTCACACATCATCATGATTTTCTTAATTTTTTGCTGCTTGATGCTGTTCAGTAAATAGTATTTGTTTGTTATGCATCGGAATTGTGTTGAAAGGAGGAAAGAACGTCTACTCAGAAAGCCAAACTGTAAACCACAGACCCAAAAGCTATGTATTTGCAGATCTGTGAGATGGTAATTGAACAAAATCCATGCAATTTTTTCCAGTATTTCTCTGTTCCAAAATATTGTTTGTCCTAGCACACATAATGGGATATCCTATATGACTCTCATTGGATGAGTGATTCTCCAAACTACCCCACTCTGCTTTTTGATTACATTTTTTTTTAGTTTTTAAGCAAAATTAACAAAAAAAGAAGTTAACATTGTGCAAAGCCTTTATTTCCAAAAATATCCTGTGATTATTTTGTGAAACTCTTCTAGGGTTTCTTAGAAAATAAAAATAGTACAGACCAGTGCTTTATAATTCCAAGAATAAAATGTGTGGCAGGCAGTCACTTGTCTTCCACAAAGTTAATGTTTTCTGTTTACTGGTGTCAAATACAACAATATTTTTTTTGCATACATAAGTTTCACCCCATTTCCAGCCATTTTCTTAGACTGTCCATAATGTGCTTTCAAAAGAACCTGCTGTCCCCAGAGGCTCACAAGCTCCTGTTCAGCTTTATTACTGATTCTAATACTACCTAGCCCAGCGGTTCTCAACCTGTGGGTCGCGACCCCGTTGGGGGTCGAATGACGATTTGCTAGGGGTCGCCTAAGACCATCGGAAATATGGGAAGTATACTTGCGAGTCGAAGAATCGCGAATTCGACTTCAGGCGTGATGAATTAAAAAAGAGAGAAATCTTTGCTCTGATGTCTCCCTGTCAAGCCAGCTGCAATCACTCCCAATTGCTAGCCTAATCTGGCTTCAGGCGCGATAAACTTAATAGGGGAGGAGTCTCTGCTTTAATGCTTCCGTCCTCAAGGCAATCGCAAGCAATTCAGATCGCTAGCTAATACGGCTTCAGGCATGATAAATTCAAAAAAACAGTTTGCCGCTTTTCCCCCCTTTCTGTGGCTGCTGAGGCATGCTGAGATCGCTGCCTAAAAAAATAATTTTACGGTTGGGGTCGCCACATCGTGGGGAATTGTATTAAAGGGGTCGCAGCACTATAAAGGTTGAGAACCACTGACCTAGCCTGACTAGGTGGCTCAGTGGCTAAGACATTGAGCTTGTCGATCAGAAAAGTCGGCAGTTCAGCAGTTCGAATCCCTAGTATAGATCACCTGTGTGAGCAGGGGACTAGACTAGATGACCTCCAAGGTCTCTTCCGACTCTATTTCTGTTACTATTGTCAAGGGCTCAGACTATGCTGTTTATCTGGGGGAATTCCTTTGACACTGGGGAACAACAAGTCACAAGATTCACTTCTCTAATGCCTACTATGCTGTTGTACAAAAATTACAATAATTTCCCCCGTTTTGGAAGCTGGGCATCCTGTTGTACAGATTTTTATTTCGAAATGACAAACACCCAAGTTATCAGTAGAAGTAACCACAGGTAGGACTTGAGCCCAAAATTTATGTTGCTAAGTGAGAAATTTGTTAAGTGAATTTTGTCCCATTTTACACTTTTCGCCACATTTGCTAAGTGAATCACTGCAGTTTCTTAACTTAGCAACATGGTTGTTAAGTGAATCTGGCTTCCCCATTGACTTTGCTTGTCAGAAGGTCGCAAAAGGGGATCACATGATTCCGGGCACTACGACCGTCGTAAACTTGAATCAATTGTCAAGCATCCGAATGTAAATCACATGACCATGGGGATGCTGCAATGGTCATAAGTCTAGAAAATGGTCATAAGTTACTTTTTTCAGTGCTGTTGTAACTCTGAACGGTCACTAAATGAATTGTCATAACACGAGGGCCACCTGTATATTGTTGAAACACATTTTCTTTCTACATCTAATTACACGCATAGCAGTGGTGGTATTCAGCCAGTTCTTTGCGGCGGCTGTGGGAGGCTCCGCCCACCCGCCCGGACATCATCACGTCCCCTTTTTGATGCACTGCACGTGCGCAGAAAGTCCTGCACATGTGCAGAGGTGTTGCATGCACGCACATTCACGCTCACATATGCCAACCAGTAGCGAAGGTAAGTCAATACCACCCCTGATGTATGGTCTCATGCACAAAACTAGGCTTTTCGATCCTCATCAGTTATTTTTATTTGGTCTCCTTTCTACAGAATGCCCTTAAAATGACAAATCTCAGGTGCTCTTTATCCAACATCCTGCCCACCATTCTTTCTGAACCGTTTACCCCTTAATTGTATTGCCAGAGTTGAATTGATTGTTCCCTAATCTGGCTATTCTGCTTTCCCCTGTCCCGCCTTTCCACATCTGCACCCCATCCTACCTTTCCATCAACCACTGCTTTCTCCATTCCCTATCTGGCCATTCCCCATCCTTCTTCACCCCCCTCCCCCACAGTTTACTGACACATTATTAAATATTAGTTATTCATTAGGTTCTGCCCACTTCAAAAACATACAAATGCAAGTAGGTAACACTTTGGTGAGAAGGTAACAACGTTTCTTATGTCTCACCATATAGTCATGCTGGCCACATGACCATGGAAGTATTTTTGGACAACGCTAAAAAACTCCGGAGATGAGCACCACCAAAGTCGAGCATGATTGGACAAGGAAAACTTTACCTTTATCTTTTTTATTAACAGTACCTTTGTGCTCAAAAGCCTTTGGGAAAGAAGGAAATGTGGTAAGGGTGGATCATGCAGCGCCAATGCCTTTTTTGCATTCCACCACCCTCCAAAACACAATAATGCAGTACTTAAAATGTGTGCCTTCTGTGCCTGTAGCTACCTTTCTCTCTCCTCTGGCAAAAAAATATTATTATTATTATTATCATTTCTGTGGTTGGCTTTTGCTTTTCTGTATCATCTTCATTTTCCCTACCCCATGAATGATAGCCTTTCATCACAGCAGGAAGCCCGTTCCTTAAAGTCTACCCAAGAATTCTTTATTAAATTAGAACCAAACCAATTTATGTGAGCATAAAAACGATGAAAAATGGATTAGTTAGTGGTAAGGGGTCCAGGCTGCCAAAATGAGCACGCTTGCTTGTCCTTTCACACAGCAGCTGTTTGTTCAATTGGCCTTCAGAAGAAACCCAGATTCTCCCAGCTGGCTATGGATGGATGTAGACTTGTGAACATTTTTTTCAATGTCAGATTATTCTCGGCACCCAAATGGTTCAGTTTTTCTTTGTGCAAGAGATGAAAACAGTAATTAAGTCCATAAATATGGTAAACAAAATATGGGAATGCTACCAGCTGCCCCGCAAATTTCTTCCTCCTTTATTTTCATTTCACCACAGCCACTTCAAAAGACACTGAACCAAAGCATGTGAAATCTACTTGCACACATCGTTCAAGAAAGACTTACAATTGACCAATTGAAAATATTTGGAGGATAATAGAATACTATCCTTGTTTGGCAGTCTTCAAATGGACTTGAAGCCATCTCTTATCATGCCCTAGTGCAGAAATGGTTTATGTAGGGAAAAACTGATTGTAGTATCCAATGCTAGACATTCAAGAGTAAGACAGCCAAGGGTCTTCACTTCTTCCATCCTTTTGTGCTCCTACAACATCTTTTGAGTATGACTAATTTTAGACAAAGTATGAATGCTATGTGCTACACAGCAAGAATTTATTTATTTATTTACCTACAAACTTTATATGGGTGCACATCTTACATATAAACTTTGGGTGGCTAATAACAATCAACCACAAGATGTGAAAGATGTGTGCAATTGTATAAAATCTAAGTCAAGCAAAAAGCAGAATTAAAACAGTCTTAAAAACAGATTTATAAAGATTCCATGGCAGCAGTATTACACAGAACAGTCAACCTAGCCAAATACACTAAGAGCACAATTCCCAAAATCATGCAACTCATCAACTTCTGCCTCACTGCCTACTTTCAGTTTGATGGATAACCACACCAACAAATCAGAGGGACACCCATGGAATCACAGGAGTCCACAGTATAGGAATCATAACAGAGGCTGTAATGCAGCATCTAGAAACTATAGTACTCTCATACAAAATATTGTATGAGACATACAAACAAAATATTGGCTTTGCTACATAGGTAATACCTTTGTGGTAATAAAAAGGGGACAACCAGAGAATGAAATTCACAAGGGAAAAAGAAAACAACACACTGTCATTCCTGAATATCCTCATCAGTAGAGGAAATGACAGCAAATTAGAAACACAAGTCTATTGAAAAACAGCTCCCACTAACCAGGTGCTCCATTACCAAAGTATCAATCCAATCTTCCACAACAGTAGTTGTATAAGAACATTATTCAGGTGAGCACAAAAGCATTAAAACAACCCAGAACACTAGAAAATGTAAGTAGGCCACCTAGTCAACATCTTCTAACTATACAACTTTATCAGAAAGTTCTTGACCACTCAACCCAATACAACAGAACTAACTCGTGCTATAAAAAGGATAGCCCCAATTACATTTATATATGTGTGTGTGTCTATAAACATTACATATATACACATATACACATCTATCTATCTATCTATCTATCTATCTATCTATCTATCTATCTATCTATCTATCTATCTATCTATCTATCTATCTATCTATCTATCTCAATCAGAAATAACCAATAGACTATCACCACATAGCACTGCAGTAGCACACAAACCAACTAAAGCTCTCCAAAACATCAACCAAAAAAAGCCAGTAGCCCAAGAGGAAAAAACCAGGATTCATCTATAACATAGAATGTAAGGATTGTAACAACCACTCTGTAGGACAATCAGGCAGAAGACTAGAGAGAACATCCATGAACACTAACAGTCAGAAAACATGATGACAACTCCTTAATTTCACCACATATGGAAAGACTTAACCATAGTTACACATGGGAAAATGTGAGCATCCCAGACCAAACTAAATCCCAAAATGCTATGCAATTCCTGGAAGCTTACCATTCAGACAAGTCAGCCACATAGAAATAAATCATATTTACACACCATTCAGAAGAGACAATTAAAATGCTAAGAAGGAAACAAAAAGAATTAAAATAACCATAATGCTATAACTGAGGCACCATATAACTGAATCATTATACATACACACCAAGGTTGAGTTCCTCTTATAGGCAGGCTGAGTGCCAGGGGAAAAGCCAAGTTTTTACAGCCTTCTGGAAGGCTGAGAAAGTCAAGATCTTCTAGATATCACAGAGGAGGCTTGTTAAGTTTGGGTATTGACGAGGCAGGAGACCAGGTTAGTGACAACAGCTCTTTAATATAGTGTGACCCAGCGAAACTCTGGAGAAAAACCTCTCCTTATATACACTTCAGCCTGAGGCTGCATCCAATCAGAAACGAGATATTTCCCGCCTAAAACTCCCGCCAAAACTTACAGTAATACATTACACTCCTTCCCTCCCAGAAGGCACTTTGCCAATATTTGCATATTACTTCTCTACGTAGTCCTGCAGGTACGTGGGGCGTCTCCTGACTCTCCCGGACCTGCGCAGTTCACTTTCTGGAGTTGAGTCGAGCTTGCCGGAGGGACTTTTCGTTCCTCTGAGCTCCTCCTCCCGGCCGTCCGGCCCTGGATTATTCGCCGGCTCGGACCTGCTGTCCTCTAGAGGGACCGGAGGGTGTCGCTGGACCTCGCCTGACTCAGATAAGTCTCTGTTTGGTTCTTTGCTTACGCTTTCTGTTTGTTCTTGGCGCGGTCAGCTGTGGGGTTAATTAAATCATAGTCAGGGCTGTTCTCGCCTAATCCTGCCTTATCGCTCAATCTGTTTCTTAATTGATCTATGTGGCGCCTCCAGATTCTGCCATCGTCTAGTTCCACTAGATAAGATTTGGGGCCCGTTTTGTCTATGACTATCCCCTCTTCCAGTTAGGGCCGTCGCTGTAATTATGTGCCCACACCGAGTCTCCTATGTTTAACTCTCGGATTCTATCTGGTTTTGTTTTGAACCCGTCCTGTACGTAGTTCGGTGTAGCCGGTCTAGCGGGCACCGTAGCTTCCGCCCATTAATAGCTCGGCTGGGCTGCGGCGGTGGCCACACAGGGGTCCTGTGTTGGGCGGTTAGGAATCGTCGATTTGTGCCTGCCAATCGCCGGGCCGCTTCGTGATAGCGCTTCTTCGCACTCCGGACAAAGCGTTCAGCAAGGCCGTTCGGCGCGGGGTGGAGCGGCGCTGAGAGGGCATGTCGGATGCCCTCTTCAGCCAGGTACCCTTCAAATAATGCTGCGGTGAACTGTGGGCGTTATCGGACACGAGGGTGTCCGGTAGCCCGTGCGTGGCGAAAAGGTGTTTTAGTGCTGAGATGACAGCTCCAGCGGTTGTGGATTTCATTAGGATGATCTCCAGCCATTTGGAGAATGCATCCACCACAATTAGAAATGTTTGGCCGTGGAAGGGGCCGGCAAAATCAATGTGTATGCGGGACCAAGGGCCTTGGGGTTTCTCCCACTCCAAAACTGGGGCCGTAGGTGGTAGTGGTCTGGATTCCTGACATACTTGGCATCGGCCAACCCTGTCACTGATTTCCCTGTCCATTAGGGGCCACCAGACATAGCTCCTAGCCAAACCCTTCATCCTCACAATTCCTGGGTGACCCTCATGCAGGAGTTCCAGGACTTTTTTTCTCAGCTTCTCTGGAACTACCACCCTATCCCCCCAGAGCAGGCACCCCCCTTGCACAGACAATTCCCCTTTTTTCTTTACAAATTCCTTGAAACGTTCGCCCGGCGCAGCGGGCCATCCCCTTTGAACCCAACTGATTACAGTCCTTAAAACAACGTCCCGGTAGGAGGCCCGAGCCACTTCCTGCGATGTGACTGGCCCCGAGTCCAAAGAGTCAATTAGTAGAACGGGTGTGCCTGGGGTGGGGTCCTCGATTTCCCCTGGCAATGGGCATCTGCTCAATGCGTCCGCATGCCCCAGCTCCTTTCCAGGCCGATGCTGCAGCTTGTAGGAGTATGCGGTCAAAAAAATAGTCCATCTGGTCAGTCTAGGTGAGAGTGCTACTGGCGTTGGGCGGTCGCCAGCCAGTAACCCCAATAGCGGTCTGTGATCAGTAACAATTTCGAAATCTCGCCCAAAAACGATTCGTGAAATTTTTCACCCTGACACTATTGCGAGAGCCTCCTATCTAGCTGGCTGTAATTCCTTTCAGCCGGGGACATCGTTCGTGAATAGAACGCTATAGGGGCTTCAGTGCCGTTTGGGAGTCTGTGGCTAAGTACAGCTCCTACTCCATAGGGGACGATCACAAACCAATACTAACGGCAGTCTGTTGTTGTATTGTATTAACAGGCTATCGCTTGATAGCAAACTTTTTACTGCCTCAAATGCCCTATTCTCTGACTTCCCCCACGACCAAACAGTGTTTTTTCCAAGCAATTTATGCAGCGGTTCAGCAACGGTTGCCTTGTCTTTTAAAAACACGGCGTAAAAGTTTACCAGACCCAGGAAAGCCTGGAGTTCTGTCTTGTTTTTGGGTGCTGGGGCTCTCTTTATCGCCTTGACTTTGCTCTCAGTGGGGTGAATCCCTTTTTTGTCTATTCTATAGCCCAAAAATTCAACAGATTCGACCCCTATCTGACACTTGCTTGCTTTGACTTTTAATCCTGCCGACCTAAAAATGGCCAAAACTTTCCTTAATCGCTTCCCCAGTTCTCTTAAATCTTCCCCTGATACCAACACATCATCGAAATAGGGTACGACTCCCGGTAACCCTTGTAGGAGCCGCTCCATCAAATTTTGGAATAGCCCCGGGGCCACACTCACCCCGAACTGTAACCGGGTGCACTTAAAGGCACCCCGGTGCGTTACAATGGTCTGGGCCTCAGCTGTGCTAGCATCTACGGGTAGCTGTTGGTACGCTTGTGCCAAGTCTAATTTGGCGAAAACTTGTCCGTGCCCTAGTGAGTGCAATAAGTGTTGCACTACTGGAACTGGGTAGGCGCTCTTTTGCAATGCTTTGTTCAAGGTAGCCTTGTAATCAGCGCAAATCCTTATGGACCCGTCTGGTTTTATAGGGGTGACGATTGGCGTCTCCCATTTGGCATGGTCAACTGGCACTAGTATCCCCTGGCTGACTAATTTATCTAACTCTTTGTCGATTTTAGGTTTGAGTGCAAAGGAACCCTCCTTGCCTTTAACCTAATGGGAGCTATTTGGGGTCTAAATTGAAGGAGATAGGGGTCCCTTGTACTTGCCTAAACGGTCCTCGAATCGTCTGCGAATTCCTCCAGTAGGGCGTTTGCAGGTTGCATCCGCTCCGGTGGGCGCCAGTCACCCCATTCCCAACGCCCGGAACCAGTCTAGCCCCAGCAAGCTTGGCAAGGTTCCCTCGACTAACGTGATGGGCAGGGTCTTTTCGTATGTCCCGTACTTGACCTCGGCGGTCGTTGTCCCTCGAACAGGGATGCGGTTGCCCTGGTAATCCTGCACCCGGGCCGTTGTTTCTGTAGCTTGCGCTTTGCGATGTCGGCAAGGCTTTCACAAAAGTGTCCCAGGACATGATTGTGATAGCTGATCCTGTGTCTACTTCCAGTCGGCACGGTACGCCTTCAATTGTCGGGTTTGTGAAGATCTTTTCTTGATGCGGGTAGCTGCGTGGTCTATGGTAACAGTCATTCGGTTTGACTTCGCTCTTTCTTTCCTGGCCAATCGCGGGTCGCCTCGCCGATCTCGCTCTGATTGGCTGGTTTGAAATTCGGCGGGAATGTGGGGTTTGCATCTCTGACTCAGAGCCGCTCTGATTGGCCGATTTGAATTTTCGGCGGAAGGTTGGGGTGCTCGGCAGACTTGAGCCAGGTGCCCTTCCTTTCACACCGCCGGCAAATGGCGTCCCTGAACTTACATCTTTGGCGCTGATGTCGCCCGCAACTTCCGCATTCCTCCGGGTCTTCCTTGTCGATTTTCGGTGTAGTGGACTTCTTCCTCCTCTTCGCTGGTTGACTCACGATAGGTTTCTTCGTGGTGGACTGTGCTCGGCTTTGCGCCCGCCATCGGCGTGAGTCGCTTTGTAAGGTGTCTGCTGCATGGTTGGACATCTCATGGGCTCTGGCTTCGTCCAGAGCGTTTGCCAATGTCAGGTTGCTCTTGGCTAGCAACCGTCTCCTCAAACGGATGTCTCTGACCCCCCGTATAAGTTGTTCCAGCAGCTCTTCGTCCAGATCGCGGTACTCGCAATGCTTGGAGGCTTGTCTCAGGGCTGCCATGTAGTCGCTGATAGACTCGCCTTCTTGGTGCCTGCGCTCCCCAACCTCGTCCGGTCGAGCGTATTTGGACGGGGCTGGTGCGTAGTGATTCTTCAGGAGGGTCTGAAGGGTCTGCCACGATACGGAGTGTAGCGGTGTTGGCTCCGCTAGGGCTTCTGCGACGGCGATGACTGCTGACCCACAGTGGCTTATGAAGTAAGCCCGTTTGCGGTTGTCGGAGACTCCCTGTAGCTCGTTTGCCTCCAGGAAACTTTCGAAACGGGTCATATATATTCCCCATGTCTCCTGGGCAGGGTCAAACGGAGTGGGTGGCGTGTAGCCGGTCATCGCTGCATTCGCCGTCACCTTGCTGGGTTTGATTCTCGTAGTGAGTTCAGCTCTGTTCTGGTGCTCTGCCTCAAGATCCCACCTCGTCGCCAATGTTAAGTTTGGGTATTGACGAGGCAGGAGACCAGGTTAGTGACAACAGCTCTTTAATATAGTGTGACCCAGCAAAACTCTGGAGAAAAACAGCTCCCACTAACCAGGTGCTCCATTACCAAAGTATCAATCCAATCTTCCACAACAGTAGTTGTATAAGAACATTATTCAGGTGAGCACAAAGGCATTAAAACAACCCAGAACACTAGAAAATGTAAGTAGGCCACCTAGTCAACATCTTCTAACTATACAACTTTATCAGAAAGTTCTTGACCACTCAACCCAATACAACAGAACTAACTCGTGCTATAAAAAGGATAGCCCCAATTACATTTATATATGTGTGTGTGTCTATAAACATTACATATATACACATATACACATCTATCTATCTATCTATCTATCTATCTATCTATCTATCTATCTATCTATCTATCTATCTATCTATCTATCTCAATCAGAAATAACCAATAGACTATCACCACATAGCACTGCAGTAGCACACAAACCAACTAAAGCTCTCCAAAACATCAACCAAAAAAAGCCAGTAGCCCAAGAGGAAAAAACCAGGATTCATCTATAACATAGAATGTAAGGATTGTAACAACCACTCTGTAGGACAATCAGGCAGAAGACCAGAGAGAACATCCATGAACACTAACAGTCAGAAAACATGATGACAACTCCTTAATTTCACCACATATGGAAAGACTTAACCATAGTTACACATGGGAAAATGTGAGCATCCCAGACCAAACTAAATCCCAAAATGCTATGCAATTCCTGGAAGCTTACCATTCAGACAAGTCAGCCACATAGAAATAAATCATATTTACACACCATTCAGAAGAGACAATTAAAATGCTAAGAAGGAAACAAAAAGAATTAAAATAACCATAATGCTATAACTGAGGCACCATATAACTGAATCATTATACATACACACCAAGGTTGAGTTCCTCTTATAGGCAGGCTGAGTGCCAGGGGAAAAGCCAAGTTTTTACAGCCTTCTGGAAGGCTGAGAAAGTCAAGATCTTCTAGATATCACAGAGGAGGCTGTTTCACAGGCAAAGTGCCAGAGCAGAAAAAACATGATCCCCGGGTCCCATAAGACAACATTATTTAATAGAGAGACTTGGAACATACTTTCCTTGTCAGATCTGACGGAATAGATATGGAAATAGGTAGGCGGCCAAGTAATATGGCCCTTTGTCATCCCCATCTTTAAAGGTGACAATCAGCACCTTGAACTGTAATCAGGCAAACTTTTCTCCCAGTACCAAAATATTTATCAGCTTGGCTTCCGTTTGTTACAGAAATGTCCACTCTAAAAATCAGGTTGCATTTTTTAATTATTATTATCTCTTTTATTAAACATGAAACTCAGTCAACTGGACATTTAAAAATGTATCACAAATATCATTGACTGGCACTGATGGTTGATACGGGTTGCTGCCAACATCCTATGTATCAACCAAGTATCTTCTTAAAATGTATGATGTTCCAAGTAGCACAGTTTTTTGCAGTTCCACTGGTGTTATTGCAGGAAGCTGCAATTTCTTGATGTATTTTGTAAAATTCTTGGACATGGTACCAAGTGCCCTGATGACAATGGGTATCATCCATAATTGCGTAATTTTGATGACCAGGTCACAATATTTCATGATTTTTTCCAGTTCTTTTTCTTTGACTCCGGCATCTCCTGGTACAGAGATATCAATAAACTGTACACTTCAGTTTCTGATAACCGTGATATCTGGCGTGTTGTGTTTCAAATGATGATCCGTCTGTATTCAAAAGTTACAGAAGATCTTAATCTTCTCATTTTTGACAACTTTGTCCACAAATACCAGGTTTCATCTGAGAAGGAGAGAAGAAAGAAAGAAAAAGGAAGGAAAGAAGGAAGGAAGGAAGGAAGGAAGGAAGGAAGAAAGAAAGAAAGAAAGAAAGAAAGAAAGAAAGAAAGAAAGAAAGAAAGAAAGAGGAAGGGATAGAGGAGAGGAGGGGAGGGGGGAAAGAGGAAAGGGAAAGGGAAAGGAAAGGAAAGGAAAAGAAAGGAAAAGAAAGGAGGCATATGGCAGTTCCTGAAGGCTAAGAATGGATTCCCCATCTGAAATCAATAAATAGCACTTTGGGAGAAAAATCTGTTGTAAAGTTGACAATCCTGAAGAACTAAAACAATTCGTCAACTGTGGAGTCCTTGCAGTCAATCAGCTCCAGACCAAACAACAGTGGGATCTGGAATCTCTCCCATAGCAATGCCTGCGCATCAGAATAGCTCGTTATTCTGACAATGTTAATTCATTAATCATTGCAGATACTTTTATTGTGCCTTCTTTGAAGCTCTCTGCATGTTTTCTTTCCCCTTTCAGATGAAATGTGGTCAATTATAGCAAGGCATAGTATGTCACAGCTAAGAATCTGTCCCATTTTTAATTTATTTCCACTACCAACACACAAACATTTCCCAATGCTTTTGTAAGGAACGCTACATGTATTGGTCTTACTAGACCAAAATGCAGTTCCAGGAATACAACATGACTTTCACCAGATTGTGAAGCAAGTTTCGGTTCTATGATATGATATGATAAAACTTTGTGTGATTTTTCAAGCACTTAAAATCTGTGCTTTCGCATATGCAAAAAAAACTACCAGTTGTAATTTGCAGATTGATTGGAAACAGGACTGAAAACTGATGTGGGCTAAAAATAGATTAACTCATCCATTCATCTGTCCATACACTTTTAGGCATTAGGCCAAACTCTTTCAGTTTTGATACAGCTCTGGAGTGAAATCGTTTTGCCAAATTTGATTTTTGTCTAGACTGACTTTTCTTCTCTTCTTACTCCCATTCCTTTAACCACTTAGTGGCTTCTGTTGAAGAATGCAATAGAATTCATATTTTCAAATTGTAGGTTGTTTTCCTTTTCATTCCTGGCTGCTTTCTACAGTTAAAGTTGAAACAAATAGTTCCTTGGCCTCTTTATTATTTGCACACTTAGAGATGCATAAAGGAACATCAGGGAAGCTTGATTGCTCATCATTCCACCAAATGATACCAAGGAATTTACCACAGATCCAGCTATAGACATGCTTGGAAGCAGATGTGGGATCCATAGTTGGATGAGGAACTCTCACACAAACGAAGGACTTTTTTGTCATTTGGGAAGAGTGCATGAGTGTAGTCCCTGAATTGACAATATTGCCTGAAGATGAACATCAAAAAACTTTGACAGGCCCACAAGGCAAAAATAAATGGGGATATAGCCAAAAATGATAATACTGAATTGATTTAAATAGTTGAATAATAATGTAAAACATTCTGTCATATGTACATATGCACAGTATGTATGTACTGTATGTGTCTATGTATATACAGGTCAAGTTTATATATAAACTAAGTTATATATAAACTCAGTCCAATTCACCTCATAGGGCTGTTGTTGTTTTGGGAAAAATAGGGGGGGAAAAGGTATATTGAATGAATAGATATAGATAGATATAGATATATCTTCTATATACCATTTTTCTTCCTATTTTCCCCAAAACAACAACAGTCCTATGAGGTGAATTGGCCTGAGAGTGTCTGACCCAAAGTTACTCAGCCGACTCCCATGGTTAAGGTGGGACTAGAACTCACAGTCTCCTGCTCTCTAGCCTGGTGTCTTAATCACTAGACCAAATTAGTTCGCTATCTTGTATTCATCTGTCGACAAACAACCCTTCCACCCCTCATTACTTTGGTTCATTTAATTGCACTCAACATTTGGCCAAATATTCACTTCTGTCTATGAATCACAACTTATAGGAACTTGTTTATTTTCCAAGGATAAACCTGGGATCACTTGCCATTTTCCATCTAGATCAGCGTTCTCCAACCTTTCCGGGTTGGTGGCCCGGCCTGGCGAGGGGAAGAGGGGATGGTTTTATGTGAGGGGCAGGTGTGTGCGGGCACATAGCTTCATTTGTGTAAATGGCAGGCACACATGCTCACCTCTTGCGTGAGTGGGACTGTGAGTGCTAGTGCCTGCCACTCACACAAGTAGGGTGCCCACCGCTTGTGTAAGTCGCACGTGGATGCTGGCCCACCACTCACATGACCTGGTTGCAAATAGGCTATGGCCCGGAAGTGGGCCGTGGCCCACATGTTAGGGATCTCCAATCTAGACCTTTGGTTTTTCTCTCTTCTCAAATATTGCATAGCAGAGTGATATATTCTGACCCATCATCCCCTCAAATCACACAGCCAAAGTACATGCATTTCTGCTTGCTGTTCATCACCTCAGGTGGGTAGTCCTGGTGAAAGATGGAATTCTTCTGTCTCCTTCCCCACCTTGGAGTAACGAGCTGGCCTTCAGCCAGTGGATTCATGGCTCTTATCAGTCCTGGCAGAGAAATCACAGCTGCTTGCCAAAGTTCAAACAAATGACTCGCAGAGTAAGACTTCAGCTCTCTTTGAAACGGTTCAGCTAATTTTTTGCTCCCCGTGGAGTGCGAGCAGTCCCAAAGCTCCTTATATATCCTGTGGGGTGGGGCTCCTGCCCCACCCTTCCCTTTGATGGTGCCACCTCTCTAATCTTCTGAAGTGTGGGTTAATCCAAGCTTGATTATTATTATTATCAGCTGGGTCTGAAGGCGTATCCTGAGGAAGGCAGGAATCAGGGGATGTCAGCCTCATTGCATCCTCCAACTGGCCTGGTTCTGGTTCCTGGAGCTGGGCCAAAGGCATCGGTGCTCCCAAGGTAAGCCTTACCGGCCCTTCCCCCTCACTTTCAGAGTCACTTTCGGGCATGGGGCCAGGTTCGGGGGCTGGAGTCACAACAGGACTGTTTTTTCCTGCAGTCCATACCAGAGGTCTCCAACCTTGGCAACTTTAAGCCTGGAGGACATCAACTCCCAGAATTCCCCAGCCAGCAAAACTGGCTGGTGGATTCTGGGAGTTGAAGTCCACCAGGCTTAAAGTTGCCAAGGTTGGAGACCCCTGGTCCATACTATTGTACTAACCTTCCCTAGATCTATAATTCAAAGACCTGTCTTCCTTATCCTACTTTTTCTCAATGCCCCCCCAGTTACAACATTGCATTCAGTCAAAATTTATTTACAGTCTAAAACCAAACACAATAAAGAGATCAGCAACTCAATAAAATAACTATAAAAAGGAATTTTAAAAATTGTGAGAAAATTCTAAAACCACTAGCAGCTAATAACTAATAAAGTGAGGAAGGAACCAGACGGTTTCTAATAGCTTTTGCTAAACATTTTGTAACCTTCTTTGTGGTTTCTAAAGAAAAGGAAGGGTCACGCAAAAGAAGGGTAATGGCTTTTTGGTCATAATGGCAATTAAAGTTTTTAAACTCTAGAGCAGGGGTGTCAAACTCGATTTCATTGAGAGCCACATCAAGATTGTGTTTGACCTTGGTGGGGGGCGTGGCCAGGGTGGGCATGGCCAGCTCGACATCACTCGTGTCAGAGGCGCCTGTGATGGCCCGTGCACTCTGCCAGCAAAAACAGGCTCCCAAGCTCCATTTCAGCTGTGACAGCCTCCTGCAACCCTCTGCCAGTGAAAACGGAGCTCAGGAGGGCCGCACACAGCCCTCCCGAGCTCCATTTTCAGTGGCAGAGGCACTGCGGGCCAGATCTAAGCAGCCCGCGGGCTGGATCTGGCCCCAGGGCCTTGAGTTTGACACCCCCGCTCTAGAGATATTAAAATTGATGACCATTGGGCTCCACCTTCGTTGGAATATAAATATCTTTATACTTCACAAACATCTCAAGTTTTTCATTAAGGGTGTCCAACCCTTATCAAGGCTCTGGAAGGAACATACACATATATTTTCTCAGAGATATATTGCCACCATGGACTAATATGTATTTTATTTAAAAAAAATAAGATGAATAATTCAAAATGAGTTGAATATGTAATTTGAAATAACACATAAAACCTATTTTGATATTTGGGCCATTTGAAAACAAATGAAAAAAGTAAAGTATAAAAAAAAAACAATTCTGAAAAAAAATGAGCCTTAAATTCATAACATCTATTGTTATACATTCTATACATTCTATTTTAATTCTGACATAGTTAACATTAAACATGCATGACCAACTGAAGAGGGAAACTGCAACTCACTTCAAGCTGTTTGTCTCATTTTCAGCAACCAAGAAGTAGATTCAAAGTATTGTAGAGGCAAATGCATTTAGTGCCTTCCTGTTTTCACCACCAGCTCAAAAACTACTTTGGGAAGAAACAAAAGGATTATGTGTGTTAAATATAGTGATCAAATTCTGTTCCTAGATTTTGTTGTAGATCACTGTGATCCTATTATTTATTTACTGTTATTTGAATGAGACATTCATAATCAACTGATAATATCCCTTGGGAAATATGTGAACATTTTGATTTTGTGGAGCTAGAGATATTGAACTCCCTTGGATGCTCCCTTGCATCCAAATTTTCAGATTTCATTTGTATTTCAAAGACTTCAATCCCCATCCACATAATCTTTTCTCTTTGCAAAATATTTCATTTCCAGAGTACGAGGCTTTTCATTACCCAACTCTTTTAGTTTTACATTTGAAACAGAGTAGAGTTTGAGCAGATTATTTGGGCTATTAAAATTATCAAGACATTATGGTACCTCTATGGAGCAAGCTAGTAGGTTATGCAGAGACCTTAAAGCTGGTGAGAATGTACCTTTCCTGGTTAATTGGTAAGCAGATACATCTCAGCCAATTCCTGCTCAGCTATTGACCAGTCACTGAGATCAAAGGAAAACTCAGTTGCTTTTGCTGCAACATTCACTGCTTGCAAATAGGAATTTTATATTTGCGAAAACGGTCATCACAGCTTGAGTAAACAAAACTGCCTCAAATGTATCTGGCAGGGACAGCAACCTCTGTTTTGCTGTAGATCAGGGATGTCAAACTCAATTTCATTGAGGGTCACATCAGGGTTGTGTTTGACCTCGGGGGGGGGGGGAGTGGGTGTGGCTAGGCTGGGCGTGGCCAGCCCAATGTCACTCATGTGGTGCCCAAAGCACTCTGCCAGCAAAAACGGAGCTCCATTTTCACTGGCAGAAGCACCATGGGCCAGTCCTTCACTGTTTCCAGGACAGCCCCATAGGCCAGATCTAAGTATTCTGCGGGCTGGACCTTGAGTTTGATACCCCTACTGAAGATTCTCCTATATATTTCATGGAGTTCAAGAAGGCTGGTTTCCACCAGCCTTCTTGAACTGGTTTCCACCAACATTATATCAAAGGTG
Source organism: Ahaetulla prasina (assembly GCF_028640845.1). NCBI lineage: Eukaryota > Metazoa > Chordata > Lepidosauria > Squamata > Colubridae > Ahaetulla > Ahaetulla prasina. The sequence goes on from NC_080539.1 coordinate 128,771,445, forward strand.
AGCTTGGCCTAGGGGTTAAAGCACTAGACTAGAAACCAGGAGACTGTGAGTTCTAGCCCTGCTTTAGGCATTAAAGCTGGCTGGGTGACTTGGATCAGTCCCACTCTCAAAGCCCACTCATTTCACAGGGTTGTTAGCAGGAAAATAGAAGGAGGAAGGAATGTTTTTAACTATTTTTCACTGTTTTAAGTTATTTATAAAAATAATAAAAGCAGGATTAAAAAAAATCTTCAAAAAATCCCCTGGAAGTTCTTTCTAATTGTATCAGCTGGGATTATAACTCTCATAAAGTGCTTGATATGGCAGTGCTATTAGAGGACTGGCAACCTCAGGGAGAAGTTCAGTCAACAGCATCTGTCCATCATCTTTCTTTGCAACTGTTAATTACCTTGATATGCAAATTTATCAGAAAGATGTTATTAAAGCATTCCAAGAGCCAGATTTATTGTGTGAATATTGAAATTGTCAAAATAAACTTCTAGCTGTGAATACATCTGGTTTCTTTTGAGTTATCTTCAATCCAAGCTTTGTCATCCAAAAGATATTCTAAATGGGGAACTCGTCAAATTTGCAGATGACACCAAGCTGGCAGGAATAGCCAACACTCCAGAAGATAGGCTCAAGATATAGAAAGATCTTGACAGACTAGAACATTGGGCGCTATCTAAAAAAATGAAATTCAACAGTGAAAAAAGTAAGGTTCTACATTTAGGCCAAAAAACCAAAATGCACAGGTACCAGATATGTGGTACCTTGCTCAATAGTAGTAACTGTGAGAGGGATCTTGGAGTCCTAGTGGACAACCATTTAGATATGAGCCAGCAGTGTGCAGCAGCTGCTAAAAAAGCCAACACAGTTCTGGGCTGCATAAACAGAGGGATAGAATCAAGATCATGTGAAGTGTTAATACCACTTTATAATGCCTTGGTAAGGCCACACTTGGAATATTGCATTCAGTTTTGATCGTCACGATGTAAAAAAGATGTTGAGACTCTAGAAAGAGTGCAGAGAAGAGCAAGAAAGATGATTAGGGGACTGGAGGCTAAAACATATGAAGAACAGTTGCAGGAACTGGGTATGTCTAGTTTAATGAAAAGAAGGATTAGGGGAGACATGATAGCAGTGTTCCAATATCTCAGGGGTTGCCACAAAGAAGAGTGAGTCAAACTATTCTCCAAAGCACCTGAGGGTAGAACAAGAAGCAATGGATGGAAGCTAATCAAGGAGAGATGCAACTTAGAACTAAGGAGAAATTTCCTGACGGTTAGAACAATTAATCAGTGGAACAACTTGCCTGCAGAAATTGTAAATGCTCCAACACTGGAAATTTTTAAGAAAATGATAACCATTTGTCTGAGATGGTGTAGGGTTTCCTGCCTGGGCAGGGGGTTGGACTAGAAGACCTCCAAAGTCCCTTCCAACTCTGTTATTATTATTATTATAAATCATGGGTGTCCAAACTTTGCAACTTTAAGACTTGTGGACTTCAACTCCCAGAATTCCTCAGCCAGCAAAGCTTGGCCTAAGGCTTAAAGTTGCCAAATTTGGACACCCCTGTTCTAAATCATGAAGTCAGCTTTGCACATTTAGCTTTGAAGCAACATCAGTTTTTTTGATTAGTAGTTGACACTTCACGGTATATATCTGCATTGAAAAAGTTATATTTGATTATACTACCTGATATATGCACATAAGAAATTTATTTTATAGCAACAGCACTTAGACTTACATACCGCTTCACAGTGCTTTACAGCACTTTCTAAGCAATGTACAGAGTTAGCATATGGCCCCCAACAATTTGGGTCCTCATTTTACCAACTTAGGAACGATGGAAGGCTGAGTCAACCTTGAGCCGGACAGGATTGAACTCCTGACAGTCAGCAGAATTAGCCTGCAGTGCTACATTCTAATCACTGTGGCACCACGGCTCTTATGGATTGATAATTCTAAACTATAATGCAATTATTTAAAATAAATAAAATCTTCTCTAAGCTATTGTTCTCTATCTTGGACTATGTGCATACTTTGGCATAGATTTTGCATTGTGATAAATCTAAAGTCAATTTTAAAAGCATAATTTTATTTTGCTTAAATCAAAATAATCATTATCTCAACAAAATAACTGATGAAACAAACTTGGCCCATGGAATGCTAGATTACAGTTTGCTCAAATTAACATGCACTGAGTACACTAATGAAATAATTATTGTGATCTAACTAAAGAAACCTGGGTCCCAGTTATTCTGATATGTCCCGCAAAGTTAAATTGAATATCTTCAGATAATGTTATACAGAACCACAATATTGATGTATGTTATTGTGGTTGAAGTCCTGTTTGAATTGTTGTAAACTACCTTGACATTTTTGGCTATGTTCATATTCCAACAAATCATTAAATACAGGCAGTCTTTGCTTAGTGACTGCCTTGTTTAAAAACCATTCACAATTACGATGGTGATGAAGAAGTAATTTTACATCCAATCTTCACATATTCATACGTATATGTATAGTTCTATAAAGCAAAGGAAAGCTGAGGTAACATCTTAAGCACAGTCATGATTAGCATTTAGTGCCCATTTGGCATAATAATCAAATTGCCAGGCCCAATTGTGATCACTCAATGAGGACTATCCTTACTAGCATTAAAATGTTACAGATTTTTTTTTTTTGAAAAAGCCAGATTTTTATCTAGAATGAAACACTGAAGAACGATAAAATCAGGAGTATTTCTACTGATACAGTGGCCCCATTATGATTTTGTTGTGCTTGGATTGGAGTTAGCTTTTTTCTACCTTTGAAAGGATAATTATGAATGTTGCTTATTAGACATCTCACAAGTAATTTATCAAATCCTTCAAAAACATGAGACAGGCATTGCTTCTCCTTCTTGCTCCCAGCAATTTAAGAAAATTTGGGTTACATATAAGGTACAGTTACAGCAAGTATAATGGGAGGAAGGGGAAAATAGCAGAATCATATAGAGAAATTTCACTTAAGGAAAGGCCTATCTGAGTTTCTCTAAATGCAGAATTGCATTTAGAAATGCAGATTTTTTTTTATACCAATTTTTTTTATACCAATTCGAAAAACTTGTAACTATATATGTAAGCTGGAGGCAATATATATACTCTGACTAAAAGCTGAGAAGAACAATTTGTCTTAAATTACATTTTGCAAACTGCAAATGTTCCCCCAAACAACTTCAAATGCTCTGTGAGTTGGTCCCAAGATTCCAGAGAAGATTTTTTATAGATCTGGATTCAATTCCGTTTCACTTGCCAAAAAGTACCATATCAATAAATGAAGAAGAGATGTTGGCAGATCTCTGCCCAGAAATTTCATTGATACAACTGAATATATATATATATATATAAATAAATTTATTTTCACAGAGATTATGAGATTTTAAGTGAAAAAACATTGGAAGTAGAGCAGCTTTAACACGTCTTTGTGAAATGGGATTTTCAGCACTTAACTACAGTCAAGAACAAATATTGAAATAGTTTGAGTATTAGTCAACACTAAGACTTTCTTTAACAAATCTTTCTTCATACATTGATGAAATATACTACCATATGTAAATCATTCACCCCTTTAAGATTTATGTATTAAATTTATGTAAGGGAAAAATAAAGAATAATATGTTTTCACTGCTATATTACTGTCACTCCTGTCCTTTAAAAAAGAAACAGTTTTATATTGATTTTGGTGGTTCATAATCTTGAAATTTTCAAAAAATGCTGGACTAAATAACCCCCCTTTGTTCTGCTCAAGGACAAAGTCTGTCTGGATAGAAAACAAATCCATTTATCTCTTTTATTTATTTTGATTGGGGAGGTCTATTCTTAACTTCGAACCATTGAGAAATTACTTTATTGGGAGAAAATATGAATGATGTGGCTGGTGGATAAGTACAGTTTGCTATATCTATATCCACTGATTATGCTGACTGAGGCTGGAGTGAGCTGAAATCTAACAACATCTGAAGGTCTTAAGTTTCCTAATTTTGTTTAATTGGATCAACTATAGTTAGGGACACAATGTGGTCCACTTACTTCTGCCAATGTAATGTTCACAGCAATTCAATTTATCAGATACTGTGCTGAAGGCCACTTTCAATTCAGCAGTTGTATGTGCTGAATCTTTCCTGGATTACGTCATATGTTTTTTTTTTTAATTTCATTTTTTAGTAAGGCTCACTTTCTTCAAAAGTGGAGTTATCTGACAGAATGCCAGAAGAAAATAACCTTTCAGTTCCCATCCAATGTTTTAATCCCTTCCATGAATTCATCTGTAATATAATGAATTCTCATTTCCTGTCTTTGGTCTCCCACTAGGAACATAAGAATTGCCTCATACCTGAATCAGGCTACACCGTTTGCAGAGTCAAGCCACCCTTGGCCTCTGAATGTATATGAATGGAATTGTATTCCATAAACCATGCAGCCAGGAAAAAAAGTCAGTGGGGCCAATGACTTGGGTCAACCCTCCTGAGTAATCTAGACAGGAAACTTGATTGGATAAAGCTATGTTAACAGAATCGTGCAAGTCTGAAGGTACTTCCCTCCATCACTTTTAAGTGCTTGATCAGTTAAGGAGGGTCCTTCCTGAGCTTCTTTCTCTGACTGTTAAGGGAGGATAGGCACCCCTGCCCCTCTTTTCTGATTGTTTCCTGGGCAGCATTTCTCCCCCAAGGCCATCCACACATTCCATTACAGTGGGACCAATGGCTTGGCAGAAAACTGAGGTTATTGTAGGCCAATTCAATGGAATTCCCAATAATTCTGTGTATCTGATGGGACATTCAGGCTTTATGTATCATTGTCATTCTCCCTGAACTGCATGGAATATATAATTACATGTAGATATCTGGAATGAGTATGTCTCTATCCCCTAGTTTTTGTAAAAAAAAAAAAAGTACTTACAAATGGGTGTATAATGTGAGTATTGTGACTCTCTTCTCACTGCTGTGCCTTGTGTTTTCTTTCCATACGTTACTCAAAGCTGGAGGATATCTAAAAAATAGCTGGGATATGAGGTGAGGGTATAGCAGGTAAGGATAGATAAGTCAAGTCAAGAGAAACCAGGTCAAGTTTCTCTAAAGTTTCCATTTCTAAGCCTCTTATCTTCAGTTTCTCTCGATTTCTTTTCATTTTTTCATTCATTTCCTCCACTTCCTGCATTAATCTGAGCGAATTTTTAAAGTTTGCACTGCAATGCTTACGTATTATCGTACACAATGTCCAAGCATAGTTTTGCTTATAATTTTGCCTACCATCCATAATTTTTCCTACATACAAAAATTGTATGTATATGTATGTATACATACATACATATATATGTATGTATGTATACACACACAAATACTGCAGCATTCAAAGAAATGTGGATTTTGAAGCATCATTGAGTGTGTGCTTTGGGTATGTGAAAATGTGAAATATGATCTCATTCAAACGTGTTATTGAATTTCTTCCACATCTCTATGGTGCTGCTAGAGATGTGGGATATAAGAAAAAGCAGAGGTAGCTAGTAAGGGAAATGCCCTTTAGGATTGCCCTTAAGCACCATCCTGGATACGAGCCCACCAAAGGGTGATGTGGGATGGGGAAGCATTCCAGGGGTCCGCTGGCTTTGGAAGATTTCTAGCCAGCAATATGGCAGGCTTTTCTATGTGTTGACAATCAGCATCAACAAATCATTAAAAAAGCATGAAGATACATGTCACACATTCTTTAAAATTGTGAAAACAATTTTTAAAGATTAAAAACATCTAATTGGAAACAAATATGTGGTTAAGAAAACATTTGGAGTCTGTTAATTTTAGTGCACTTTTTTACTTGTTATGAGTACATGATGTTCCAATGTTCTCTTAAGCTCTTCAGAACAAAATAAGATTCTTGCTTCACAGGTTCCCCCCCCTCATTAGGTACACAAGCTGATCGGCAAGGCTTCTGTCATTTATGCTGAGAATTTTTTTTTAAAATTCTTCTGAGCTACTTCTTTTTTACAGGCCATCATATAAAAAAATGGGGAAGCAGAATAACAGAGTTGGAAGGGACCTTGGAGGTCTTCTAGTCCAGCCCCCTACTTAGGCAGGAAACCCTACACCACTTCAGACAAATGGTTATCCAATATGTTCTTAAAAACTTCCAGTGTTGGAGCATTTAAAACTTCTGCAGGCAAGTTGTTCCACTAATTAATTGTTCTAACTGTCAGGAAATTTCTCCTTAGTTCTAAGTTGCTTCTCTCCTTGATTAGCTTCCATCCATTGCTTCTTGTTCTACCCTCAGGTGCTTTGGAGAATAGTTTGACTCCCTCTTTTTTGTGACAACCCCTGAGACATTGGAACACTGCTATCATGTCTCCCCTCGTCCTTCTTTTCATTAAACTAGGCATAGCGAGTTCCTGCAACCATTCTTCATATGTTTTTAGCCAGGAGTGGTATTCACTTATATTTGTTATCAGTTCGCAAATGTGAGAGCATGAGCATTTCATAGATAACCCAGCCCAGCAGCATAAAGGACTTTATACCACCAGAAATCTATGGACAGGCACTCCAGATTATACAGTAGTAATGTCATGTTGGAATACTGAGGTGCTCTCATAACTATTATGCCTTACACTTTTCAGATAGTCTTCAAGGGCAACCCATGTTGAGTATAGTAAAGTAATTGAAAGAGAACATGATTAAAGTGTGAGTGACCTTGGACAGGGTCTCCTGGTCCAGAATGGACATGATTGGTGCACACAAATATACCGGTAGTTGTGCAAAGAACTCCCTAGCCCTAGTCTGAACCTGTTTTCGGAGCAAGAGCCAACAGTTCAAATAGACTGCACATCAGTTTTACCTCAGACAATGCCATCCCTCTCAGTACCAAGGATAGAAAGTCCCCAAAACCACAGAAACCTAAAACTTATAGATGGTTGGCCTTGTTTCAGTTGAGCCTAAATCTATTTCTCTCCACCTAGAGAGAGGAACATTAAGTAAGCACGCCACCTTCAGTGGACCAAAAATAAAGATGAGATAAAATGTAAATCAAGAAAGTTTTTAAAAAGAAGAGAAATGGAGGATAAACAGAAAGGGAAATGAAATTCAGGGGGAGAAAAGAGATCATACGTATTTAAGTCAACAATGGGCATCCACAATGGATGTTTCATTTTTAAGCCATAGGAGATAAAACTAAACCTGTAGGGCTACCATTGCATTTTAAATCTGTTACTATTCCTCTTCCCTCCAACCCTCACCATTAATGGTTGGCTAAAGTCAGTGGCTAAAATGGCTGAGATTGGCTTATCCACTTACTCCAGCAGAAGGCCTTGCAAATACTGGCTGGCAGGTGCAAGAGAAGAGCCTTTTCTGCTGTGGTTCCAACTTCTGGAACATTGTGCCCTTGAGGTGAGATCTGTCCCCATCCTTTTGGTCTTCCAAAGAGGTCTGAAGACCTGGCTCTGGGGCCCTGATGGGGACATCCCGCTTTGGATATAATTAGTAATTAATAAAAGATTTCACCTACACTCATTTACATAGCAGTTTCTTTTTGTCTAGTTCTTGGTAAATTTTAATGTTTTAATTTTTAATGAGGAATGCTTTTAATCTTTTAATCTTGTCATTTTGCCTTATGCTTTTATATTGTTGTAAACTGCCCAGAGTCACTTGACAGTGAGATGAGTGGCATATAAATTTAACAAACGAGTAAGTTGGAGTATTTCTCTATTCGTTTTGAATACCTGCATAGTCCTGTTTGTCCCGGGCAAAAAAGATGAGGATGCAAATAAGAAATGAGACTATACAACATTGGATGATGAGAAGCTGTGCAAATTCCTGATGTTGAGGGAGAAATGATTAAGATCTGAGGTAGTATGTGGAGATCTAGTTGTACTAGGCTTGATTCTTGAGACTGAATCTTCAATTCCATTGTGCCTTATTGTTGCTAAGAAGCCCTCTTAAGCTATTATCTTGAGGCTTGTCCAAGGCTTGTAGACAGGTACTATAGTTGTGGGCTTTGAGAGAGGGAGGGAGGGAGGGAGGGAGGGAGGGAGGAAGGAAGGAAGGAAGGAAGGAAGGAAGGAAGGAAGGAAGGAAGGAAGGAGTGTCTTCTGGATCTGGGCCATGGTAGCTTTGAGATTAAACTTGTTCTGTTGGCCTTTCTGGAAGGGGGCATTGTTGATTGAGAAACACCTGATTATGAACATGGGTGTCTGCCTCCATGGTTTGAAGAGCAATGATTGAATCCTAGGGTCTGGTTTAGACAATGCCCTTATAAGCCCCCTTGTATGTTGTAAGCCACCCAGAGTCATTGGATATGAGATAGACGGCATATAACATTTATAAATAAATACACCTAAGGACAAGTGACTTTGGCAAACTTCCTATTTTTCTTACACTGGTCCTATTTGATTTCAATCCCATTAGATAACTGATGGAGAAAGTTATAGCTACTCCTTTATTACAGTAACATTATGTGCCTGCTTGTGCATTTGAGAATATATCATCTTAAATCTTTAATATATAATAAGTTGGAGCCGTTTAGAGCACTATTGAAATGATAAAGTGTTACCTCAGCAACAGACAGCATTTGTTCAATTTACCCAGTGGCAATCCAGAAAGAAAAAAAAACCCAGTTAATTTAGGAAAAGGACTTACCCTGAAACTATCTTGTCTTTCCGTTTCTTCACTACCTCCTGAACAAGGGTCTCCAAAAATGTAACCCACAGAAGATGAATATCTATCTTCCTTCCAGACTTTGAACAACGTGAAAACAGGCCATAACTGCTGGGTGAATCAAAGTTTTATTTTAATTTTCAGGCTAATTGAGCCAATACTTAACTGACTTCACTGTTATTAGTCCTGGGTATTTGATAGATGCAATTTATATAGACTTCTGTAAAGCCTTTGATTCAATGGGGCATAATAAACTACTTCTAAAACTAAAATCTTATGGCATTTCTGGATCCCTGCATAAGTGGGTAGATGTAGTCCTATCAAACAGGCAACAAATAGTCAAAATAGGGAACGCCCTATCAAACCCTGCACCTGTTAAGAGCGCTATCCCCCAAGGTAGCGTTTTAGGACTCACACTTTTTATACTTTACATAAATGACCTTTGCGATCATATTATAAGCAACTGCATTCTCTTCGCTGATGATGTAAAACTATTCAACACCAACAACAATGCTGCTACCCTACAAAAAGACCTTGACTATGTGTCAAACAATTGGCAACTGCAAATCTCAACCAACAAATGCTCTGTCTTACACATTAGCAAAAAAAATCAGAACACAAAATACAAGCTGGGCGGATACAACCTAGTAGATGACCCTCACTCTGTTAAGGACCTTGGAGTACTCATTTCAAGTTATCTAAGTGCCAGAGCTCACTGTAACAACATTGCCAAAAAAGCATTAAGAGTTGTTAACTTAATCTTGCATAGCTTCTTCTCCAGTAATATTGAACTGCAAACTAAGGCATACAAAACTTTTGCTAGACCAATTCTTGAATACAGCTCATCTGTCTGGAACCTGCACTGCATATTGGACATTAATTCAATCGAACAAGTCCAGAGATATTTCATGAGAAGAGTCCTCCACTCCTCTGCTTGCATTAGAATACCTTATGCCACCAGGCTTGAAATTTTGGGCTTAGACAACTTCGCCGTCTTTGGTCCAATCAAAGCATAGTGCATAAAATTATCTGCTACATTGTACTACCTGTCAATGACTATTTCAGCTTCAACCACAACAGTACACGAGCACACAATAGATACAAACTTAAGGTAAACTGCTCCAAACTTGACTGCAGAAAATACGAGTTCAGTAACAGAGTGGTCAGTGCCTGGAATGCACTACCTGACTCTCTGGTTTCATCCCCAAACCCCCAAAATTTTAACCTTAGACTGTCTACTGTCGACCTCACCCCATTCCTAAGAGGTCTTTAGGGTCATGCATATATACTGTCCCCATTTATTTGTAACCATTTCATGTATTCATAATCATGTTCATACTTATATCTGTTCTCTAATACATGCTTGACAAAATAAATAAATAATAAAGTAAAATAAAACACAACTGAAGCTGTCCAGTCTTGTTTAGAATGATTCACAAGGGAGCAAAGTCCAAATTAGTCGTGGGTTTTTCAGACATAGGGAAAATTAAGGATTCAGGAGTGGACTGAGCCATGTTCTTCTCCAAAGAAAATGAATTCAGGCAACAGCACATCTGCTGATCATTATAACAACAAAAAAGCCCTCACTGCAGCTGAATACTCAATAATAGATTCTAAATTGCTTGAACAAATTGTCACCGGCTTTAGCTTTTCTTCATGACAGTGAGTAACAATAAAGCCTCAGCCAAAGTCAGCAGAGCTAATATTTCATTCAAGAAGGTAGAACTGACCTCTTCCATTTGAAGGTCAGCTCGTTCAATTCCCCCACCCCACCCCCCAATCCCTCACTATGCACTTTGCTGGAATCTCGTCGGTCAGAAAGGGAGAGGGATCAGTCTGGGCACTAGCGCATGTCACATGTTTATGTGTTGTGACGTTCAATCCCTGCTTCAAAAAGGAAATTGGAAAGTGCCTATGGTCTGAAGTTTCCCTCTTGAGTCATCAAGGCATTTCATTGAGTTGTAAAGAATTATGCATGGACGAGAAATTTGAGCAATTCCTTAGGGGAGATAACTTCACATTATGCCCTGCAGTTTTCTGGAGTAATCTAGTCAATGGCAAGAAACAGCAGGTGGTTTAATTCGACTTGGTTTTTGTAGAATTTATTCCCTCCCCTAGGTGGTGGATGGACATAAATCATTCAGATTCACAGCAGAGGAGTTCTCATTCTAAACAACTGAGAGCCACCTTGCCTTATAAATAAGCTGGTAACTAAACAGCCACTAGTGAATTCTCTTGAACAGATTACGATCTCTACCCTTAAACAGGTAGTCCTCAATTTATGACCACAATCGAGCCCAAAATGTATGTTGGTTAAGTGAGTTTTGCCCCATTTTACGATTTTTCTTGACCCATTCGATAAGTGATTCACTGCAGTTCTTAAATTAGTAACACGGTTGTTAAGTGAATCTGGTTTCCCCATTCACTTTGCTCATCAAAAGGTCGCAAAAGGGGATCACATGACTCCGGGACACTGCAACGGTCATAAATGTGAGTCAGATGTCAAGCATCTGAATGTAAATCATGTGACCATGAGAATGCTGCAACGGTCATAACTATGAAAAACGGTCATAATTCACTTTTTTCAGTGCCGTTGTAACTTCAAACGGTCACTAAGTGAACTGTTGTAAGTTGAGGACTACCTGTTATTTCATCTTTGCAATTAACCTGAACATCCTATACTGTCCCTGTTGTGAGATGTTTTTGCAATTGTTGGCCAGGATTGAGGGCTTTTATTCTGGGGTCAAAGGAGAGATGAAAGAGATGTTTATTTTTATCTCAAAATAATTGGAAATAATGGTGCGAGTCCAAGTTTTCAAGCCAACTGTCCTTTTCCATAGGCCAGAATTCCAGTGGGTGAAAGGAGCAACCTAGGTCATTGGGCCCAGTGACCTATTTTATGCAAGACACCTTCCTACCAGATGGAGTAATAGAAACCAACAAGGCAAATGCAAATAGGTGCCATGCCATCAATAACTATGCTAATGTTGTGACCCAGGCCCAAGTAGGTAGCAGGAAACTCAGTCCGTGAAAAAAAAAAAAAACTTTATTCGAACAGCTGAGAATTACTTCATTCCCAGCGTAGTTCAACTCAAATTAAAACAAATGCCTCCCAACACGAATTCCTCAGTCCTATCGCAAACCTTGGTCCAATTAGGCAAACTGCCAAAGGCCTTTCTTGGCAAACGTTCAGAAGTCACAAAAATAAATGCAAGACGTAGATGAAGCAGAAGACTAAGCTACCAACATTGTTTTCTGGCAAAGCTCACACACCTTTGCTGGTCTCTTTTAAGCCTTATGGGAGGGACCAATCATCTCTTGGCCCTACTCCCAAGTTGCCCTTTTTGCTTGAGCTGCTTTTGCCTTCTGGCAGTTCTTCTCTTGCGTGCATTAGGAAGAGGCTCCTCCTGTTCCTCTGCCTCACTACTATCAGTCTCTGGAGGCTCTGGAGTCTGCACCTCACTTCCTGATGGCCCTGGCCTCACTTTCCGATGGCCCTGGCCTCACCTCAGCCACATCACTGTCCGACTCCGTTGCCAGCTCCGTAGGCTGCCGATAGACCACAACAGCTATCAACTATTTGTTTAGAAACAGGGGTGTCAAATGCAAGACCTACAGGCCGGATCCGGCCCATGGAGTGCTTAGATCTGGTCCATGGGGCCACCTGGAAACAGCAAACAACTGGTCCATGGTGCCTCTGCCAGTGAAAATGGAGCTCGGGAAAGTTGCAGGAGGTCATTGCAGCCAAAAGTGGAGCTCAGGAGCCATTTTCGCTGGCAGAGCGCTTGGGCCACCACAGGCAGGACATGAGTGATGTTGAGCTGGCAATGCCTACTCCAGCCATGCCCACCCCAGCCCCTAAGGTCAAACACAACCCTGATGCAACCCTCAATGAAATCGAGTTTGACACCTCTGGTTTAGAGTAAGCTTCCTCTACATCAGCGGTTCTCAACCTGTGGGTTGGGACCTCATTGGGGGTCGAATGATGATTTGCCAGGGGTCGCCTAAGACCATTGGAAATATGGGAAGTATACTTGCGAGTCGAAGAATCGCGCTCCAATGGTTGACTCCACAAGCCAGCTGCAGGCTCTTCAAATTGCTAGCCGAATTCGGCTTCAGGCGCGATGAATTAAAAAAGAGAGAAATCTTTGCTCTGATGTCTCCCTCTCAAGCCAGCTGCAATCATTCCCAATCACTAGCCTAATCTGGCTTCAGGCGCAATAAACTTAATAGGGGAGGAGACTCCACTTTAATGCCTCCGTCCTCAAGGCAATCACAAGCAGTTCAGATCGTTAGCCAATACGGCTTCAGGCGCGATAAATTCAAAACAAAAATAATTTTATGGTTGGGGTTGCCACATCATGGGGAATTGTATTAAAGGGGTTGCCACATCGTGGGGAATTGTATTAAAGAGGTCGCAGCACTATAAAGGTTGAGAACCACTGCTCTACATGATGCTTTGCAGATGTATTCCACTGTACAATAAATCCCAGTCTCCTGAGGCAGCTGAGGCAGTCCTAGGCCTTTCATAGGACATGCAACTAATATAAAATGATCTAAAGCAGGGGTCTCCAACCTTGGCAACTTTAAGGCTGAGGAATTCTGGGAGTTGAAGTCCACAAGTCTTAAAATTGCCAAGGTTGGAAACCTCTGATCTATAGCACACTTCTAAGATATGTGCATCACTCAGGGCAGCTTGAAACAATTAAAATCAACACAGTTAAATGTTTAATATAGACATGCACACACACACAATGTTAAATCCACTTCCAAAAATATTACAAAATCATATAATTAAAAAAGGGTAAAAGCAGACAGAGGTATGAACATTTTATGAAACTTAAGTTACCCGTAAATACCTATGTTTTCCTAAAAAGGAAGCTAAATAAACTTATTGGCAAGATATCAGAAATTAAACATAATTGAACCAGTCTTTCACAGTATCAGAGTAATTGAAGAAGAGGAAAGGGGGCTTTGTCAGAAACTCCTACCCTCAAAACGATGCTACAGAGCACTGCACACCAGAACAACTAGAAACAAGAACAGTTTCTTTCCGAACGCCATCACTCTGCTAAACAAATAATTCCCTCAACACTGTCAAACTAATTAATCTGCACTACTATTAATCTTCTCATCGTTCCCATCACTCATCTCCTTCCACTTATGACTGTATGACTGTAACTTTGTTGTTTGTATCCTTACGATTTATATTGATATTGATCATTTCCTGATTGCTTATTTTTACCCTATGACTATCATTAAGTGTTGTACCTTATGATTCTTGATGTACATATCTTTTCTTTTTATGTACACCGAGAGCTTGTGCACCAAGACAAATTCCTTGTGCGTCCAATCACACTTGGCCAATAAAAAATTCTATTCTATTCTATTCTATTCTATTCTATTCTATTCTATTCTATTCTATTCTATTCTATTCTATTCTATTCTAAACATTGGCCCCACAGTGGTAGACCTACAGGATAAATGTCAGAGGTTGAGACACTCAAATAACAAGAGTGACCAACCATGATTTAAAACACAGTGTTGTCTGTCCCTGCAAAGCTAACTGCTTTCTCTACTTCCGCATGCGTGAAAATCTGATATAATGAAAAAAATTAAAGAGAAAAAAATAAAGTGAAAAAAATGCTGGGAAAGAATTCCACAGAATGCTAGTAAAGGAATTTGCCACTACATACTATTTCTCATTTTATCTGTGATGAAGCACTTGGCATTCTCTCTTTCGCTCATGAAGACCTAAACATATGAACATATAATAAATCTAACTCATACCAGTGACAGTGACTGATTGAGTGACTGACTGATTGATGATGTGCCATCATTGGTATGACCTGAGCATAGCTCATAAAATCATCTGCTACAATGTCCTTCCTGTCAATGACTACTTCAGCTTCAACCACAACAATACAGGAGTACACAATAGATACAAACTTAAAGTGAACCGCACCAAACTCGACTGCAGAAAATATGACTTCAGTAACAAAGTTGTTAATGCCTGTAATGCACTACCAGCCTCTGTGGTCTCATCCCAACCCCCCCCCAAACTTTAACCTAACACTGTCTACTGTTGACCTCACCCCATTCCTAAGAGGTCTGTTAGGGGCGTGCATAAGAGCACCAGCGTGCCTACCGTCCCTGTCCTAATGTTCCCTTTACTTGTATTCATTTTATGTATTCAATTTATGCTTATACGTATATATATTACCTAATATGTAAATAAATAAATAAATAAATAAAATAAAAATCATTTGTGTGGGTCCCGACATACTAAGACTCTACCACCAGGTAGCGCTAGACTGATTTGTTTGGTGGGGATGGAAAGAAAGCATTTTCTATGGCTTTCTTGTCCCTGTCCTGAGTGCAATAAACTTTGTTTTGCTTCCTGCCCACTGAGCCTCCCAGGACACACTGTTCCTGCTTTTGCATAAGTCTCCCTTTTTGTGTGTGTGTATGTTTCTTTTCCATCACTGGCATTTTCTGATGGTTATTTGGCTTTTTGCCTTAAAAGTAAAACCCCTAAACTCAGTTTTCAAAACATACATCTTTTGTTGATTTATGGTTTGCTAAAATAGCCTGCAATAGAAAATATGCTCTGGTATCATATTCCCAAAACCCAGAAAAACTGAAAAGGCCGTTTACGATGTGCCTTATTCAATCATATTTCAGAAGGGCCAGAGACACCACTAGCTGACAGGGCCCTTGATGCGTTTAGTCTTGTCATGTTCTGACTTGCATATGGAGAATATAATTATTAGCTAATGGCATCGGTGTTCTGAACATCACTGGCTTTAAAAGTATGCTTTCATTCTCTGGTGAGCTTTCTGCCTCATTGCCTTTTACTGCTGGACAAAATCAATCCATCTTGCAACTCAGGATTCCACTATTAACAAGACAGTGTCTAAACTTACAGTAGTGGCCAAAATTGTGGAAACCTTTTGAGAAAAGTGTATTATCTAAAACTAGCTAATAACACCACTTTTTTTGGGGGAGTACCATAAAATTATATATCAATGGAAAGATAATTTAATCAAGAATGTAATGCAATAACTTTAATGAAGGATTTGCTATTAGAATAGCAGTTCCAGTATAAAGAAGAAAAGTGAAACACTTAGAAAAAAACGAGATATACAAAAATTATCATGTCAGTTAATACTTAGTTGGGTAACCTTTAGCATGAATTACGACTTTACAATGTCTTCCCATAGAGTGAACCAAGTCTTTTAGTTCTGGAGCTGTTATAATGTGAAACCAAGATTGAATGACTGCTTCTAATAACTGGGTTTTATTGCTGGGTCACTTCTGACTAACAAGTTTCTTTAGTCGAATCCATAGATTTTCAATTGGGTTAAGGTCTGGGCTATCCCCAGGCCATTCCAGCAGTGGAATATGATTATCTTGAAACTCCCCCTGCCCTCAAAAGAAGTGGTGTTATTAGCCATCAAACCTGAAAAATACACTTTTCCCAAAAAGTTTCCACAATTTTGGCCACTATTGTAATATAAGAAAAAAAAGCAAATTAAATATGATGTTCCAGAACTTTTGATCCAAACTACGGAGTTTCCCCAGACTGGCCATTTTCAGGTTACCTGTTTTTACTTCATAGATTTTGCATTATTAATATGATTCGTTAATAAGTTTCAACCCTAACTTTAACCCTCTCTTTCTTTGAGCTACCAACTTTTCCTTGGGCTTTTTAAAAAAAAAAAAAAAGCAGTGCACCTTTGGATCACAGGTTTTGTCTATATAAGTGAGCATGTGAAATAAGAAAATATTGCCCCAAAATGTCTGAAACTAGAGCCATGGCAATTGAAATTATTTTTCTTGTTACTTTGAGATGTTTCACTGCTCATCCTAGCAGCTTCATCAATCAGTTAATTAGGAACAGAGTCACTGGAAGGTACCAACTTCTCAAGCACCAACCTCAGGGGTTTCCTCCCAAAGTGCGTTGCAATGTCTCAATGAAGATATTTTGTCATCCAGATAAATAAAGTCCAGCTGCCATGACACAACTTTCATACAATTTTATGTGGACGACTGATGCCTCAAAATGTTACCTTTTCCTCTTGTTTACTGAAGAATATTTGCCATTTTAATATTTGTTTCACAAACAGTTTTGAAATATTTTAAATAAAGAACTCTTTCCTAATTGCTTCACATAAACTCACAATGAAACAATTTAGAAATTAAAAAAATCCTACAATAATAAAAAAGAATAAAGGAAAATCTTCACTAATTCAGATTGCATAGTGGTTACTGAATTACTGAACGGATGGCAAATCATTAAGTCATTAAGAATAGTAGATTTAATCTTTAGAGGCTGGGGGGGAGTAAGCATGCCACAGACATTGGATTCAGACCAAAGTACATGCAATATCTCTTCACATTATTATTATTCTCACAGTCAGTCAGGGTTTGGCATTTCAGACTGGGTTTGGCATTTTTGTCTACCTATCGAGTCCTTACCAAGGACCTGGGATAGGCAGATGTATGTGCTTGACGCTGTTACAGATATCTTCACAGGATGGAAGATGATGATGATAAATCAAATATTACAGTGTTTCTGATCATTTGGATTTTAACCAGAAGCCTAGGAATCATGGTGCTGTAAATATGTAGGACATTCCAAACAAAGTAGATAAGTATATGTGTGTGTGTCTTTCAAATTCAATTTGTACATCCCAATATTTTTCTATTTGTTTTCCATCAATTCAGCTATAGTATTGCTACACCTATGAACCACATTTCTTTTCAGTGACAATAATGTGGTTATGTTGTGTTTCAGTTTCAGGTATCTATTGATTGTAGTTGAAGATCCCACAAAGTCTTTACCTCCTCATATTCTCTTTGTTGGATGTGTTGTCCCAGTAGTTTCTGTGAACAATAAAACCAAACCTTCTACATAAATTCACAATTTTTGCAATTCTATTATAGCATTACTTACACCATTCATGGAGATGATGATGATGGTGGTGGTGGTGATATGATCTCAATTTTTTAAGGCTGCCCACTTACCATCCTAAAAGCATCAACATACTAAATAATGATTCAACAAATATAACAAACGAATATTCTCACAACTCATACAGATTCATACAGCATTTTGTTTTCAAAGAACCAGATTCTCTGAATCCATTGAAGAGAATTCGGAAGGAGTTAATGTCCTGACTACCTATAGTGTCAAACTCATGGCGTCCCATTGCCGTCATGTGATGTTTCATGACAGTTTTCCCTTTGCAGAGCTAGGGTGGGTGTGGCCTGCGTGTGATGCATCCAGCCTGCAGGCCGCCAGTTTGACCCCCCGCCCTAGAGGGACAAGTGCCCAGTCAGGCAATCTTGAATGACAACTCTGACAAAGTCATGGGAAAAAAAGTTGAGATTTACATATTTTATTTGGAACCAATTTTGTTTATGTTTCTAAATATGTTGGAAATTTTTTATCCAAGAGGTTTATGAATATGAGAAAAATGTAATATATCTATATTACTAATCTCCATGGGATGGAAGGAGACTACACAGAGCAATTATCTAATATCTCTATGCCTAATAATTTCCTATTAGGAAATAGAAACCTTTTAAACATAAAGTATTTAATTTTAGGTACAATAAAGTACAATCCTATTGACATGTGCTTTGGATTAAGTCCTATTAAATGTTTGCACTGTAAAAATAGTACTCTCCAAATCACAATATCTTTAAAAAATTTTAGGGCTGCAATTCTGGATATCCAGGCCAGATACATCTGATTTAATTAATGGAACTTAAATGGCTAATTGTGTGCAGCTTAACAGCCAAGATGTTTCAAAAATAGATCAACCAACATTCAGCAATTGTAAAGATCTGTGTCTCCAGTGAAATAGTTAATTCCTCAATGGTGTGTTTCTTGTAAAAATGAATAATAAATCAACTTATTTAGGAAGATCGCTCATCTGAAATGCCAAAAAGAATCTGAGATTTATTAAAGACATGCTATGTTTACAAACTGAAATGTGCCCCTAATAAACATGTGTGTAAGTGTGTGTGTGTTTATGTGTTTTGAAACAAAGTTAAAATCTCATTAAAGCAAAAGCTTACTTGGGAATCAGTTTTAACAATAGATATAGAAGCTTAAGACTTCACACTGTTTTTGTTCTCATTAGAATACACACTTAAAAATTTGATAATTTTTTCCAGGTGGCTTAAAATAAAAATTTCTAGCTAGTTTCAAATTTTAAAATAAACAAGGTACTTGAATGGAAGGACATGATTTGTCCATGATATATCCCATCTGGGGATGTTTATTTTAAACACATCATTAAAAAGAAGCCAGCTGAAGGTTTTTTAAAGAAATTTCCTACCATGCTAAAACATTTGAAGGAAATTTTCTTTTAGTTAGAAGCATTATTGCTTCCCACCCCCCACCCCCAACTCTAGTTCAGTGATAGGCACAGTGGGATGAAAACACAGATGTGGTGAATTATCTTTCATGAAGGGAGAGGAAGAAAAAAATGTCATTTTAGGTTTTTTAAAAAAGCAGATTATGCTGAATATCAGGTTGGTGGTTGGTATCAACCACAACTTTGAATGAACTTGATTCATGGAACTTGTGACTGATTTGCCTGAGACAGGAGAGGTCCTACACAATTTTTCTCACTTGGATCCACTGTGAAGTCGAAACGCTAGAGGAGGGATGAGCAACATTTGATGAGTGACAGGCTCATGTCTGAACCTCATAACCTAAATGGTCAAATGGAGAGGATCAACCTATTTTGTCCCATGATAGTTAAATATGGGAACGGGAGGATGAGGTCTCATACAGGCAAGTCACTCCCAGTTCCAGTCTTAAAACCATATCAAAACCTAAAAATCAACCTTCCAAAATCCAGTCATTTTTGCCTCACAATTTTAGCAAGGTTTGTTGTGTAGCTAGCCAGATGTTTAGACTAGATTTGACATTTTTATCCACCTATTCTCAAGGACCTGTGATACTCAAATGTTGTTTGATGGTATTAAAGGTCTCACCGCAAGATGTAAGCTGTTCTAAGTAGAGCTGCCTTTTGCAATTGATTGATGGTGATTTTGTCAGTGCTGATGGTTTCCAAGTGATGTTCCAGATGTTTTGGGATTGTCCCCACGTCACCTATCACTATTGGTACTACCTTTGCTTTCTTTTGCCATAGTTGGGCTTATTATTAATTTACAAGTAGATTCACAGTCTTAGACTGGTGAAAACTTAATAACTCTCCTCTTGGATCACATGTGGTGGTGCTGATGCGAAGGAGAGTTTTGACTTGCAGTGGACATCACCTCTTTGGTTGAGCTGAACTTGGAAAGATTAACAGTACTCAACAGTACTTTTGCAGCAAAAATGGACCTCCCTAACATAAAAGTTGTGAGAGTTGCATTAATCCCTCGGAGCACTTCATATGAAGATGTGGGAAATGATATGTGTGCATTGTTAGAAGATGAAATGTACATTCTGCCATGCAAGCATTTAAATCAATAAATGAATATTAGGAAAACCATAGAGATGATTGGAAAGCTATAAATCTGATCACTGCATCAACCCACTGGAACCATTAAGCAATGTACCCATTTATTTAGAAAGTGTGAGTCCCCGCCGCAACTTTTTTTGAGCAGTGCTGACACTCCAGATCAGCAAATATGTTAATTCTGCTTTCTCTGACTTTCTTAGTTTTTTTTTTTTATTCAAAACGTTTTACAAAAAAAATTTTTTCCCCCTTTTCCCCCCAACCCTCCTCCCTTCACTAATCCCTCCCCCCTCCCCCCTGACTTCCCGGATGAAGCACAAGGTATAGTTAAAAATAAAACAAACATATGCTAAGAAGATTTTCCCCCAAAACTATTATACCAATTTTCCCCCTCTAGCTCTGACTTCCTCCTAACACAACCAAAATCCTTCAAGAAAAAAAAAAATTAATAATTAAGAATAACAAAATATGTAAATCAATAAAACAAATTAATCCTAAAGTATTTAAAACCAACTAAAACATAAAAATCCAATCCAATTCAAAGAATATCTCCCTTATAGCTTCTATAACCATATAATTTTTCCCCCAGGTCTTTCTTACATAAACTCTTTCAAAAATATTCTATTCAAAATACAATACAACACATTATAAAATTTCAATACCAAGAATTACAGTAGCTATTCAAATTTAGTCCATCCTCATCAAAATCCAGTATAAATCCAAATACCTAGTCTTTTATAATAGATATAAAACATATAATCAACCCATTTCTTCCAGATCTTCCTCACATATTATGACTTTCTTAGTTTTTCAAGTCCAATTTTTCTGCATGATTTTATTTTTATAGAACAAAAATTAATTCATGGAATCTGAGATTCTTTAGAAATTTGCACATAACCTTGTTGTGGAACTAGCTCATCCCCTGTGGTGCACCGTGGATAGCACTTGAGTGTGGACTGAACAGCCTAGCAGTCTTAGGCAGCAAAATAACTACTATGTATTAGTGTTGTATTCTCCTGCTTAATGTAATATCGCCATATGCTAAATAAATAAATACTGGTCAAAAATACAAACTTAGGTACAATATATAACTCTGCATTGAGACGTAAACTCTGCACTCAGAAATTAATGTCTCTTCTATCCCTTCATTGATGTATGCATGTCAAGCTACAAAGACTTCCCAGACAAAAAATGCAAAGTAAGAAAATAGATTTCCACAAATAAAAAGGAGTATGTTCTGAGATCTTGTATAACTAGGGATCTACCTTATTCTTAACTGCTTTGCTCTATTTCTTGTATATTTGAGTCTTAATATCTCCTTGTTTCTCCATTTCCAATGCTTTTTAAAATATTCCGTATTTTAAGTTGTTTCTAAGGGACTCCTAAGTTGGTTCTCTTTGAAGCCGTGGTTGGTTGGTTTCTGATTTGGAGAGCCTATCTATAGACTGTAAAATAAGACCTTCAGGAGACAGTTCACTTATTTCAATCTTCATCACCATTTCACCCAAGGTGGATGTCAAGGCAATGAAAAAGCTATCCAGTGTCAAATGCCTTCTCAATTATTCAGAGGCTATTTAGAAGCTAAACAAAATTTCCTGGACTGTTAAATTATTAACTAAAGTGTATTTTTATGTCAAAAAGAATGGAATGGTTAGGCATGTGTTACAAACGGCAACAGATCACCCTTAGGTAGAAGTTCCTTGGTCAATTATCTCTTTTTATCTTATGGTCACGAAAAAGACCTGTTGATAAATGGAGACATTTTTGTCTGAATTTTTTACAGTACAATTTGCTTTTCGGTAGTTGTTCTTAAGCAACTGGACAGGAGAGCTAACAATTTCAGTTACTGTATCAAGGCAGAATTTTACATCTTTAATTATTGTGTAGACAAGAACTAGTATTTTTCCATCTCTACAATACACAAAATTGAAAAAACTTAATTCTTTCCAGAGGTGGGTTTCAGCAGGTTATGACCAGTTCTGGAGAACCAGTGGCGGAAATTTTGAGTAGTTTGGAGAACCAATAAATACCATCTCTGACTGGCCCCACCCCTATCTATTCTTTGCCTCCTGAGTCCCAGCTGATCAAGAAGAAATGGGGATTTTGCTGTAACCTTCCCCTGGATTGGGGAGGGAATGGAGATTTTACAGTATCCTTTTCGTGCCATGCCCACCAAGCCACACCCACCAAGCCATGCCACACCCACCGAACCGGTAGTAAAACATTTTGAAACCCACTACTGAGTCAAGCAACTGAAGATGACCGGGGGTGTGTGTTAAAACAATTGAAAGATATGGAGAACGTTGTTGTTCAAACTTATAAAATGAATATCTTACATAAGCATGCATTAAACATTTCATCTTGTATATTCCATTTTAAATGGTGTAATCTAAGAACAGCTAGGAAGTGTTGTCTCAACAATTCATTTAGTAAGCATTCCAAGTTACAAAAGCACTGAAAAAGTGACTTATGTGACCAAATGAGTATGGAGATTCTCTTATGACCTAAGACCATTTTTCACATGACCGTTGCAACATCCCAATGGTCATATGATCAAAATTCAGAAGCTTAATAACTGACTCATATTTATGAGGGTAGCAGGATCTCAGGGTCACGTAATCACCTTTTGCGATCTCCTGACAAGTAAAGTCAATACGGAAGCCAGATTCACTTAACAACCGTGTTACTAATTTAACAACTGCAGTGATTCACTTAACAACTGTGGCAGGAAAGGTCATAAAATGGGGCAAAATTCACTTAACAATGGCCTACTTAGCAACAAAAATTTTGGATTCAGTTGTGGTTGTAAACCAAGGATTACCTGTAGTAAACCCATGCCATGTAAGTCTAGAACTACTTTTATTGGAACAGCTCTAGCAACGTAAGTTTGCAAGTCTGAATGTGCTTCCCCTGCCTCATTTGTATATTGATGTGAATTAGAGAGAGACCTGTCTGAAACATGGGCTCAAGCCATGCTTCTCTGGTTATTGTTTTGGTAGCAGCTCTTTCTCCTGCCCTTCTGTCCTTCAAGAACCGTTCCCTACACCCTCTCTACTTTTAAATCTCTACGGATAGCTTATCTCTCCTCAGTGTAACACTAAGGAGCAGTTCTATGCTCACAGGCTCTCTTTGGTGGAACATAGAGGTTGACAATTCAAATATTGACCTGTTTATTTCATAATATATTTGACAGAGCGGCTGCTCTTTTTCCAGATAGGACATTGTTAAGGGAATAACAATAACTCCCTGAAATATTTGCATTTATTTATTTTTATTCAATAAAATTGCTTAGTGACAACAACATCCACAGAGCTTTACTCAAAGCGATATATTCTTTGATCCCGTTAAAGATTTGCATTTATTCATTTTAAATGCTATCGTAAATAAATGTACACTTCTATCTATATTTTTTGTTTGCCAGGACAAATGAGCATCCTTTGGATTTTGAAAGAAAAGACAAATCCCTTGGGTGTTCTCAATAGAAACCCCTTCAGTGACCAGAACAAACTGTCAGAAAGATGTGGCTTAACGTGGATGTGGCTTAACATGGATTACCTGCAAAGTAAGTTTGCCTGACATCTTCTTTCTCTCTTCCCTCTGCAGTTCAACTGGAGAGAATGCATAGGTCTGGATTATGGAGCATTCCTGCCCTGCAGAGTTTCTAAATCTCTAGTTTCAAGCTTCTCTCCTCCTTCCCTCAGTGACATAAGAAACCGATTCCCATAGTGTCAGCTGTACTAAGAACTTCAGATAAGGTCCATGAGGTCACGCAGGAGGAGCTGAAACTCCAGCAGCCTCACTGAAAAGGTACTTATATATTTCTAAGATCCTTGAGAAACCTGCAGGGATCCTTTCTGCACCTCGGGTGGGGGAGGGTTTGCTATCAGAGGTGGGTTTCAAATTTTTTTACTACTGGTTCTGTGGATGTGGTTTGGTGGGCATGGCATGGCTTGGTGGGCGTGGCATGGGAAAGATACTGTAAAATCTCCATTCCCTCCCCAATCCAGGGGAAGGTTACTGCAAAATCCCCATTTCCTCCTGATCAGCTGGGACTCGGGAGGCAGAGAATGGATGGGGGCAGGGCCAGTCAGAATTTTTACTACTGGTTCTCTGAACTACTCAAAATTTCCGCTACCAGTTCTCCAGAACTGGTCAGAACCTGCTGAAACCCACCTCTGGTTGCTATTATTAATTCTGTTCTGCAATATGGATTCAACCTTGAGCGATCTTGACAATATGGATTCCCGATTAATAGTTGTACTCCAAAGCTTTTGCATGACATCTGACTTTAATTCTAACCCATATCAAACCATATTAAACTGTACTAATCTTTAATTATGTAGGAAACTTGATTGAAGAGACTTTGATGGTAACAAATTCCTTTTAAATGTAATTCACTGGGTGATGTTAACTGTGAATTCTACCTAGGTTTTTACCCAGAGGTGGAAGCCTTACTGATATGTGGAGATTCTGTATGTATAGATTCTGTGTGGCATGAAAACCTGTGTCACATACTCAAATTTACAATGGGTTGGCCAATATTTAGCCTTTAGAATACACGATAGCGTTATGAATATAAATTCCTACAGCAGTAAATTTCATAAATCAATTGCATTTAAGTACAATTGTAGACACACTTTTAAAAATAAAAATAATCAAGCAATCAGTTATTTGGCACATTCTGTGTGTGAATAAAAGGGCAGAAACATAAACTACCAGACTAAATATATTATTCTTTTTTACCATTGACCTTCTTCAAAGGATAAAATTCTTATTTCTTTTTTTTTCTTTGTCATAAAGTACAAACCTTTTTATTTATTACCTGAGATGCATCTATTGTGTAATCAGTGAATTAATTATTTCCCATTTACCTTTTTCCAATCAACAAGTTCTCGGTTTCTTTAGTGAATGTGTACATTGTTTTCCAATCGGTGTGCTTTTTTGGGGGGTGGGTAATCATTTTGTTTATGCAAAATCCAGCCTTAAAATCTCAGACTTTTTCCCTGATGTTTGATATGATGGAGTTAATGTGGGAAGATTTAAGTCTGCATCCTTAGTTGTATATTTGAGTTGAACATTTCTTTTTATTTTATCATTTTTTAAAAAGTCATTGGACTTTTCTTTAGATTGCCTCAAACTTTTTACCATGAAAGCATGTTCATGTGTTACTGGGAAAACTGGTGGTCTTGAAACTCTAACAAAAAAAGGTGAGCCAGTGGATTCCTGCTGTGATGATCCCAACCATGAGATCTTTTTTATAATGTGATTCTTTGTAGCACCTGGTTTCAATCTGGGTAAAGGTGAGGGTTGAGGTGTTTCCATAACCAGAAAAGCAGAACTCTTTCTTTCTTGCTGTTGCCACTTTGGAGCTAGGATGTTCTCATTCATTGCTTTCAAAAGATCTTTGACTTTTGTGTTAGGAAAAAACATAGGATCTTGATCTACAATTCTATTTTCATTTGTTGATCTTGGTGTTAGTCTACATATATATGACACGGAAGACTTCTCAGTCTCGTGATTCATAGCATATCTTGGGTTATTTCTTAGAGGAGAAGGTGGCTTTTCCAAT
Source organism: Ahaetulla prasina (assembly GCF_028640845.1). NCBI lineage: Eukaryota > Metazoa > Chordata > Lepidosauria > Squamata > Colubridae > Ahaetulla > Ahaetulla prasina. The sequence goes on from NC_080539.1 coordinate 128,797,162, forward strand.
AAATACAATTTTCTTACTTCTGGCCAATCTTTAACATCTTCTTCAATTTCCTGTGGTTCAAGTTGTGTCTCATTGAATGGCCCACATGAATTACGTGGAGATTTAGGGAGTTCAAAATAAATCAATTCTCTGCCTGCGAACTTGGAAGCTAAAGAAAACACAGAATACGTGAAATCAGGTAATGAAAATTTAAAGTCTATAAACATCAAAATAAGAACATCTGCTTTGCCTCTGTTGATCATAGCCATGGTGGCTCAGTGATTAGAATGTAGCATTGCAAGCTAACTTTGCTCACAGCCAGGAGTTCGATCCTGGCCGGCTCAAGATTGACATAGCCTTCCATCCTTCTGAGGTCAGTAAAATGAGAAGCCAGACCGTTGGGGGTAATATGCTGATTCTGTAAACTGCTCAGAGAGTGCTGTAAAGTACTATGGGGTGGTATATAAATCTAAGTACTACTACAGCATTTTGAAAGTTCTTTTAAAATTTTAACAAGCAAGAATTCATACACTGTTTAACAAAGCATTGAGGATTATTATTTAGCCCCATGTCAGGATTTTTTTTACATTCTCTGTTCTATTTAACAACATTTTCTATTCTATTCTATTAAACAATACATCATACTTCAGGAGAAGATACTTAGAGGAATAGGATTAGAGTGATTACAAATAAATTCTGAAGATTCTGTTGATTAATCAGTTGTGTGAAAACATGTCTTGTTATCTCCTCAGAACTAGCATGGCTGTGGCATAAAAAACGATATTTAGTTCTATTTCTCATGCCACACCGAAATGTTGATGCTGTAAGAGCATGAGAGAAACTGTTTCTATTTCCTCAGAGGGATAACAAAGTCACCCCTGCACCAGATTTTAAGGAAACCTTCCTCCTAAATGGGAAAATGGTGAGATAATTTAGCAGGTTAGATTAAAAATTCTCCTGTATGGATATTTGCTAATTGGCTACATTGTGCTGAGTAACTAATTTTTTTGCAATTGTCACATCAGGCAGATGTTTAGCGTTCTAAGAAGCTCTATAATTTTTTTGTCCTTTTAAGTTAATTTGTCATTTTATCTATTATCTTCTTGCTGTTTTAATCCCAGGCAAGAAAAACATTAATTATTTCCCTCTAATCAATGATGGAATCTGTGTGTAGAATCGAATTTTGGACAGAAGTGCACTTCCTTAAAGAAGAACAAGTTCACAAAATGGAAGTATTCCTGAACCTACAATTACAGTTCTGACCAAAAATGTTGGCCTTTTGCTCAGTATAATTTACTGTGACAATTACACCTTTATGGGCTTTTATCCATCTTAAGAGGTATTTTTTCTTTATTCCATACTGCCTTTGAACATTATTCAGAAGTATCAACTGACAAGGAGGGTTTTAATGTCTATAAAATCCTGGATTGATTGGTAGATATGCCAGGTGCAGCTTTTTCTATTGCTATACTCAACATGATGCTGTGATTTATTTTATTTATTTATTTATTTTTATTTTATTAAATTTTTATACCGCCCTTCTCCCGAAGGACTCAGGGCGGTGTACAGCCAAGATAAAACACGAAATATATACAAGTTAAAACATTTAAAACCTAGCAAATTACAAAAAGGCTGAATATTAAAATTTAGTTTTAAAATTTTAGAAATATTAATAAAACCCCAAATTAAAATTTGACACTATTATGCCAGTCCCGCTTGAATAAATAGGTGTGTTTTGAGCTCACGACGGAAGGTCCGAAGATCAGGTACTTGACGTAAGCCAGGGGGAAGTTCGTTCCAGAGCGTCGGTGCCCCCACAGAGAAGGTCCTGCTCCTGGGGGCCGCCAGCCGACACTGTTTGGCGGACGGCACCCTGAGGAGACCCTCTCTGTGAGAGCGTACGGGTGGGTGGGAGGCATAAGGTAACAGCAGGCGGTCTCGTAAGTACCTGGGTCCTAAGCCATGGAGCGCTTTAAAGGTGGTAACCAAAATCTTGAAGCGCACCCGGAAAACCACAGGAAGCCAGTGCAGGCTACGGAGTAGTGGTGTTACGTGGGAGCCATGAGCGGCTCCCGTTACCACTCGCGCAGCCACATTCTGGACTAACTGTAGCCTCCGGGTGCACCTCAAGGGCAGCCCCATGTAGAGAGCATTGCAGTAATCCAACCTAGATGTAACCAGAGTGTGAGTGACCGTGCATAAGGCATCCCGGTCAAGGAAGGGACGCAACTGGCGGACCAAGCAAACTTGGTAAAAAGCCCTCCTGGAGACGGCCGCCAGATGTTCATCAAAGGACAGCCCAGAAGGACGCCCAAGTTGCGAACCACCTCCTTTGGGGCCACTAACTCGCCCCCAACAGTCAGCCGCGGATGCAGCTGACTGTACCGGGGTGCCGGCATCCACAGCCACTCCGTCTTGGAGGGATTGAGCTTGAGTCTGTTTCTCCCCATCCAGACCCGTACAGCTTCCAGGCACCGGGACAGCACTTCGACCGCTTCATTGGGGTGGTCCGGGGTGGAAAGGTACAGCTGAGTATCATCAGCGTACAGATGATAACTCACCCCGAAACCACTGATGACCTCACCCAGCGGCTTCATATAGATGTTGAACAGGGTCCAGTTTTTCATCCACCGCCTAAGAACTATATCTCGTCTGTCTTTCACCCGGAATTACTGGTGTGTCAATTTTCATCTTGACAGGTCCAGGATGGGTCTGTTTGCCGGACTCTTATCATGCGGACATTTACAGCGGCTGACCTTCTTGTCCTGTGAGATTCCCCTCTCTCACGGGTTTGGCCCCCCACATTATCGAGGGCCCATCTTGAGGACGGGTTTTGGAACCCCGAGAGATGGCATGCCAAAAACAGGAGACTCAGGGGATTTTTAACTAATTGTTTTAATCGGTTTTTTAAGGGGAGTTTTAATGGGAATTTTAAGGGGAGGGTGGGAACTGACAGGTTTGGGTTGGAGGGGTTGGGGGGAGGGTGGGGAACCCGTCGGCTAGAGTATGTCCAGTCCCAGCGCGCGCTCACGATATTATTTTAGTTGGTCCGAAGACAGGGGAGAGGGGATTGTGCAGAGCAGAGAGTGTTTTTCCATCTGTACGGTAAGTGGGAGAGGCAGATATGGCAGAGGCAGGGGGCCGTATCGTTCTTTGGGAGCACGTGTTCGATGTTTAAAAGCGATCACGTGCTCCGGCCCCCCAGTCCTCACTCGTTCCCCGGATGGTCAAGACCCTCAGAGTTTGGGTCTTCGGCTGATGCTTTGCAATGCCCGGTCCGTGGTTAATAAGGCTCCCCTGATTTGTGATCTCATTCAGAGGGAGTCTGCGGACTTTATGGGCATTACGGAGACCTGGTTGGGCACGGAAGGGGGTGTACCCCTGGTTGAACTGTGCCCTCCGGGTTTCCGGGCATTTCATCAGCCGAGGGCCCAAGGTAGGGGTGGGGGGGTGGCGGTTGTGATTAAAGAAAGTCTGGAGCCGAGGGAGTCCACTGTTCCTCAGATAGCTGGTTGTGAATCCCTCCTTGTGAAGTGGGGCCATCGGAATCAGATGGGTCTGTTGATCACGTACCTGGCTCCTTGCTGCGTGACTACGGCCCTACCTGAGCTACTAGAGATGCTTGCTGGCGTGGCGGTTGAGATTCCCAGACTTATGGTCTTGGGGGATTTCAACTTGCCATCGGCCGGCTTGTCATCAACGGTGGTTCAGGAGTTCCAGGCCTCCATGACGGCCTTGGACCTGATTCAAGTAACTGATGGCCCTACACACAGCGGGGGAGGCGCGCTAGACCTGATTTTTATCTCTGGTCAGTGGGTTAATGATCTGGTTTTAGGAGATATAGTGAAGGAACCGGTGTCATGGTCAGATCATTTTCTTCTTCGCCTAGACTTTCAGACCGCCGCCCACCACCGCAGGGAGACGGAACCAATGCGTTGGTTCCGTCCCAGGCGCCTGATGGACCCGGAGAGGTTCCTGATGGAGCTTGGGCCGTTTCCTGAGGATCTTACCCACGGCACGACTGAAGAACTAGTTGCGGCCTGGGAACGGGCCGCGGCTGGGGCTTTGGACCGTGTCGTGCCTGTGCGGCCTCTGACCCGGCGTAGATCTCAATTGGTTCCCTGGTTCTCCGAGGAGCTGAGAGAGATGAAACGCCGGAGAAGACACCTAGAGAGCACCTGGAGGTCCAGCCGTTCCGAGGCTGATCGGACACTAGTGAGGTCTTTTACTAAGACCTACCTAGTGGCAACGAAGGAGGTGAATGAGTAATAATAATAATAATGAGTTTAATATTTAATATTGTTTCAGTTTTATTGTCCTGCGTTAGGAAATTTTGAAGGTTTTGGTTAAAAAAAAAACCCAATAACTGAACTGTGTATTTCTTTAGACTCGTAAAAGATTCATAAAACCTTATAGGTTCTTTGGAGTGGAAAGTGAAGAAATAATTTTTGTTTCTATTTCTGTGTGGAGGATTATAATTCTAAATAAATTATCTATCCTTAGAGTACACTGTGTTTCCCATAAATAATAGATTGGGATCCAACGAAGTATTCCCAGGAATAAAAATCCTCCTTCCCATAGTTGAAAGCATTTGATCCACTGGAAAAAAATGTTTTTCACTGTCTAAGTAGAGAATAATGTAATCCATTGCTGAAATTGCATAAGTCACTTCAAACTCTAAAATGAAAAGGAAACAATGTAGATTGCTGAAGAAATTTAACTATTCCAGAAGTGGAATAAACATCTGGATCCAACCCAATGTTTCTAATGACCTTTTCATATTACAAAGCTGGCAAAATTCAGAGAATCATGAAGACCTATCAAGCAACTCAAGACTGCAAAAACAATAGCAACAACAACAAATTTCAGAATGATGCTACTGTATCCCAATAACCTTTGCTTCCATTATTTTTCTGTGTATTTGTCTCTTATGAAAACCTTTAGCTTAACTTTTAGACAAACAAACAGCTGCCCTTTATCGTTATCAGTACAAGGTAGTAATGAATAATAATAATAATAATAATAATAATAATAATAATAATAATAATAATAATAATAATAATAATAATAATAATAATAATAATAATATAATTTGTATACCGCCCTTCTCCCGAAGGACTCAGGGCGGTGAACAGGCAGATAAAATACAGGCATACACAATAATTAAAACAACCCTTAATGAAATAGAGCCACACATTCAACTGAGGTCAAGATCCTTGTCATTAACTTCTATATGCAAGACCCTTTCATGCTTTATCAGGGTCTCATACATTAAAAACCTGGTTAGGCAAACTCAAAATATGAATTTCAGGCATTAAAACATTTATTATGTTTTAATTTTTCTTCATCCTTAATCAAAAAACATTTCGACAAGTATAAAATAATGTTCTACTTTTTTTAAGAAGTCTTATTCCCTGCCAGTATTATACATTTATAATATCCCCAGGCTATCAAAAAGAGCAATACAGATTACCTTCTGGTAAGATTTCTTGATTTTCAAGAATAACTGCAATGTCATCCTCCTTGGTAACATATGGCATTTTTGAGCCGAGCGTGGAATGAAACGCTTTATTGTTGCCACTTTTCCATTTTTCTGCTATAGCCATTTTTGTCTTCTGTAAAACTGGAACATCTGCATCTTGACTTACGCTTCCAGGATGTTCACCGTGAAGCTTTTCTGGTTCATGTTCTTTCTGCAGACACATCAGGCACAGTAATATTATTTTTGTTTTCATTCATTCAATCAGGTCTGATTTTTCAAGACTTCCTGGGCAGGTACTTGCAGCTTTTTGGCAAGACTTTTTCAGAAGTGATTTGCCACTGCCTCTCTCTTCTCTGAGAGAAAGGGACTAGTTCAAGGCCACCCAACTTGGGTGACCTTGGGCTAAAGCAGTGCTTTTCAAATAGTGGGGCGGGCCCCCCAGGGGGGGCGCGAGGCTCCGTAAAGGGGGGTGCGTTTGACCTCGGCAAACACTGTCATAACAAGCTAAGCCCAGTGTTTACAGTCGCGCGGGGGGCGCGAAAAATGTTTTCTTCTTCCTAGGGGGGCATGACAGAAAATAATTGAGAAGCACTGGGCTAAAGCAAGTCTAGAACTCACAGTCTCCTAGTTTCTAAGCCTGATGCTTTAACCATTATACCAAATTGGTTCTCAGTATAAAGGAAAGTAAAAAAAAAGGAGATGAAAAGTGCTAAGTTATTTCAGGCATCTAGAATAGAATAGAATAGAATAGAATAGAATAGAATAGAATAGAATAGAATAGAATAGAATAGAATAGAATAGAATAGAATAGAATAGAATAGAATAGAATAGAATTTTTATTGGCCAAGTGTGATTGGACACACAAGGAATTTGTCTTGGTGCATATGCTCTCAGTGTACATACAAGAAAAGATACGTTCATCAAGGTACAACATTTACAACACTAATGCTGGTCATAGGGTACTAATAATATGGAAATTTCAATGAAAGGAAATTTTATGAAAACTGGTATTGGAAGTAATAGATGATTGTTATTTCTAACTGAATAGGCTACCTTTCTGTTTCCTCACAAGACAGATTATATCTTACATTGATGCACAAAAAATTACAAAGTTAAATGGATCAAGGTGGCTAAAATAATCTCAGTACCCTTTCTCAATTAACCCTCCCTGCCCAATGGATTTAGATTATATTCCCCAGGTACTTCTCAATCTCTTTTCCCAGAATTGGAAAACTTGGGACTGGCTTATACTATAGACCAGTGTTTCTTAACTTAGCAACAGTAAGATATGTGGGCTTCAACTCCCAGCATGCTGGGAAATTCTGGAAGTTGATGTCCATACATCTTAAAACCCCAAAGGTGCTTTTTTCAAGAGGCAACTGGACTTTCTTTGTTTTTCATTGAAGACATTTTGCTTCTCATTCAAGAAGCTTCTTCAGTTCTGACTGAATGGTGGAAAATGGAAGGATTTAAATGAAGAAGCTTCTTGGATGAGAAGCAAAACATCTTGAAGGAAAAACAAATAAAGTCCAGTTGCCTCCAGTTGATTGAGAATCTCCATAGACATACATGTTAAGTTTCTAAGATTGAGAACAGACTCTCTATCCTTTTCAGGCATACTTGTTATTTCTACATCCAGAGGCTGAGGCTGATCTATAATTTAGGTATATTTACATAGTTAATTTGACCTGACAGTTGACTATTGTAGCACTAAACTTCAATGCCCATTGCACTTCAACAACCTGACTAAAACTAATAAAATATACCGTATACGCACTTGTATGCATTTGCATATATAATATATATGCATCACATATAATATGTACAATATATAACTTTTGAGTGCATTTTGGTGGCTCAGGCTGTAAGATAGCCTGTTATTAAATCACAGCAGCCTGCAATTACTGCAGGCTCGAATCCCACCAGGCCCAAGGTTGACTCAGCCTTCCATCCTTTATAAGGTAGGTAAAATGAGGACCCAGATTGTTGGGGGGGCAATAAGTGGACTTTGTAAATATACAAATAGAATGAGACTATTGCCTTACACACTGTAAGCCTCCCTGAGTCTTCGGAGAAGGGCGGGATATAAATGTAAATAAATAAATAAATAAATAAATAAAATTTTGTGACTTCAGGAAAGAAAAGAGACATCTAGAATTAGATACTTTTCTGATGAGTCCATCTGTATCAGATATTGTCAAAATTGTGGGTTTTTTTAACAATTGCTTCAACAATTTTTGTAACATTTGAAAAAAAAAATGCACTGCTCCATCTATACTACATCGGGGTGGAGGTGCATATGAGATAGATAGATAGATAGATAGAATTCTTTATTGGCCAAGTGTGATTGGACACACAAGGAATTTGTCTTTGGTGCATAGGCTCTCAGTGTACATAAAAAGAAAAGATATATTCATTAAGGCTCATAAGGTACAACACTTAATGATAGTCATGGGGTACAAATAAGCAGTCAAATCAGACTAGAAAACAATATAAATTGTAAGGATACAGCAACAAGTTACAGTCATACAGTCATAAGTGGGAGGAAATGGGTGATAGGAATGATGAGAAGATTAATAGTAATAGTAATGCAAACTTAGTGAATAGTTTGACAGTGTTGAGGGAATTATTTGTTTACCAGAGATGGCATTCGGGGGAAAACTGTTCTTGTGTCTAGTTGTTTTGGTGTGCAGTGCTCTATAGCGTCGTTTTGAGGGTAGGAGTTGAAACAATTTATGTCCAGGATGCGAGGGGCCTGTAAATATTTTCACAGCTCTCTTTTTGAGTTGTGCAGTATACACAAGTCCTCAATGGAAGGCAGGTTGGTAGTAATCGTTTTTTCTGCCATTCTAACTATCCTCTGAAGTCTGTGTCTGTCTTGTTGGGTTGCAGAACCAAATCAGACAGTTATAGAGGTGCAGATGACAGACTCAATAATTCCTCTGCTTCCTAACATAAGCATTCTAGCCAACTCAGTCAAAGACTATCTTAGAATTTTTACACTCCTAACTAAGAAATCAAAGTTTCATCTTAAGATTTTTTACAGTCGCTTTATTTACTGTCCATCAGAAAACTTGCTATGGCCTGGATTCATAAGAACTAATTGGTTAAGCATCTTGACAGGAAGTTCTTTGGCAAGCACACAATTTCTGCAACACTGAACTAGATGGTTTTGGATGACATTAGACTGTCCTTTCTACAACAAATGTCATAAAATGCAAGTTGCTTGGAGAAATCACAGGGTGTAACAGAACAGGCCCTTCTTTTATATGTGCAGTTAATGGTTCAAACATAGTCATGGAAAAAAACAAAACTTCTGGGTTGCTTTAGTCTTTTCAGAGCCAAATTTCCAGTAGGTTTTCCTCATCAAACAAAATGACTGTCATGCCTAAAAGCAAAATCTTTTGCGACGAGCCCCGAAGGTGCTTTTTCAACAGGCAACTAGACTGGACTTACTTTCAGTTCAAGAAAGTCCAGTTGTCTCTTGAAAAAGCACTTTTGGGACAAACACAACCTGAATCAGAATCTCAGGTCTTGGTACTTGATACCTTTGCCATTATTACTAAAGTGATTATCTGTCTCTGGCATCTTCCTATATCAGTACTACCTACTGCAAGTGCCTGCTTGCTTTGGATGGGCAGTTGGGATGATCTTCCCACCTAGGTGATTCTTCTGGAAATATTTATTCTTGGCATACGCTCTCAACATTCTTCACTCAATCTTCCCAAGAGCACCCCTTTATCATGACAAAACAACACAGCAGGACGTGTGTGTGTGTGGATCTAGAACAACTTGAATAATAAATAAATAAATAAAACTTGGCACGGCCAGCTCATCACCACCAAGTTGTCTCTGCCAAATCACTGCCTTCTAGTTGCTGCAGGAAAACTCAATATGGCCAGTTCACCACAGAGACAACTTGTCACAGGTGGTCAGAGAGAGACCCAGGTGGGTGAGCAAGCAAGCAGGTGGGCAGAGCACAGAGCAGCGGTGGCAGCCAGGGGCTTCCCACTGGAGGGAGAGTTGAGTGGGCAAGAGAGCAAACATGTTGTATCATCACTGCTTGGAATACTTTACCAGACTCTGTGGTCTCTTCCCATAATCCTAAAAGCTTTAACCAAAACCTTTCTACTATTGACCTCACCCCATTCCTAAGAGGACCATAAGGGGTGTGCATAAGCGCACAAACGTGCCTGCCGTTCCTGTCCTATTGTTTTTCTTTTCTTCTTCCTATATATATATATATATATATATGCTTATACCTCCTAATTTTTACTCATATATATGTTTATATACTATATAATCTTTTTATATGATGTTGTGACAAAATAAATAAATAAATAAATGTGGGCACAGAGGAATGGCGACAAGGGCGGGGGGGGGGCTTCTCATTTTCACACCTTGCATTGTCGCCACTGTCGCTGTTTGGCAGTAATGGTGATGGGAAGGGTGGTCGAGGGGAAGACTGTGACAGCCAAGTGCATCCCATTTGCACACACCCTCACCGCCGCCTTTGTTGCCATGCTGAACTCCAGGCCATTTGGAGTTCAGATCATTCAGTGGCAGCTGTTGTGTCTTGCCCGCTCTCAGCGCAGCCGGGGTCTTCTTATCTGCTTCTGAACACTGAAGAATGTCCTAGTATGCCTCCCGGCCCCAGCCCTGGCTCCATGCCCAGACAGGCTGATGAGGAGGGGGCACCTCCCGGCCCCAGCCCTGGCTCCATGCCCAGATAGGTTGCGGAGGAGGGAGCACCTCCCGGCCCCAGCCCTGGCTCAATGCCCAGGCAAACGGAGCAACTAGACCCCTCCCCCTCCCCCACAGCATGTGAGCCTGAGGGAGGTTTATTACCAACAGCTGCCGACTGGAGTGACCCTCGCTTCAGAAGAATTGATAGGCGGCGGCGTCAGAAGGAAGGGAGGGGCAGGCCTGGATAAGTGCTGAGTCATGGAGCCACACCCCATGGCCTATATAAAGGATCTGCTTTCTGGCAGTCTCTGAGTCAGGCAAAGTCGAACATATCTTGCTGAAGTCACTTTCTGGTCTCCTGCCTGCCTTGAGGACTTTGCTAGGACTTTGGCAGAGCTGCAGAGGCACGCCTGATTCGGATTTCCCTGACCCGGCCGTCAGCGGAGGAGTGGGACATGACAGCAGCAATGGTATCCAGGCCATTCAGTGGTGACAGTAGGCAGGGAGCTGGTGATGGCCAGGCATGTTCCATTTTCACACCTCCACCACTACCACTGTGCCAAGCTCCCATCACCACTGCTGAACATCCTGAACTCTGAATGGCTCACAGCTCAGTGTGGTGGCTACAACAGCAGCAGCAGGGGATAGGAAAATGAGAAGCTCCTGGCCACTGCCGCCGCCACTCTGTGCTCTGCCCATCTGCTTGCTCACCGACATGATTATACCTCCAGCCACCTACAGCGAGTTTTCTCTGCACTGAATTGGCCATGTTGAGTTGTCTTGGTGGTGGAGGGGAAGTAACTTGTGGTGCATTGATAGAAGCAACTTGGCAGTGACAAGCTGGCAGTGGTGAGCTAGTGTCTGTTACAGCTATCTTATAATAGTTTTTCAGTTGTGTAGTGGTTATAAAATTTACCCAAAGTTGCTGGGCAATTAAATCATATGTTAGATTAGGAATTTGAAAAACACCATAGACAAAAGTAGTAGCAACGATATCCATAATGCTACCAAGTAAATTATATAAACATTGACTTAGACGTAAAACATCTAAATATTGAGCATGACTTGAAAGATACTGGAGGGCATTTTTTCATTACCCTTAAGTAAAAAGTGCTTAAGCTTTGTATGTGTGAATATGGTAGCTATTCTCCTTATCATAAGGCAGTATTTTTGGATTTTTTGTAAAAATAAAATAGACATCTATCAATGTTTTACTATAAATGCTGCCACAGAAAAACAATTTTGTAATTTGTACAAAGAGGCCTACTTTGCTCTTGTTTTACTAAGTACTGGTCTTTTTGAAGATGGGGTGAGAGTAGAATAATTATTTTAAAGAAAAAATCCAGGAATGATCTATTTGAACCTTCTTCAAACTCATTTTTAGAGGTATTAGGACAGTATTTCCCATAATCTAGAAATGCCACTTTCCAAGTATTAGGGACATTATAACTGGCCAAACTTGTTTGGAAGTTCAATCATTGAATATTAAAATATACCAAGGATATAGACTAAATAATTCTGGAAGAAACTATTGATGACCCACCTTTGTTGCTTAAAAAAAGCCTGCATTCTGTAATTATGGTTTTAGTGATCAAGATTGAACTCAGGTATCTCTTCAGTTGGTAATCCAACAGGAGGATGCTAATATAGGGAAATCTGGACCAGACTATCAACTTGTATTCATTCTTGGCCAACTAGATTATCTTAAAGGTTTACTTCTTGGAAATTCTATCAGCTTTCTCTGAGATAATCTCAAATGCAACTGAAGCGCCTTGCATTTCCAAAGACTGTATCATTCTATTTTTCTTAGGGAAAAGAACCCCTGAGCCAAGTCCACCTCACAGATAACCTGGACAAGACTGTACATTAACCACATGGCTTGACCTCATGCATGGGTATATGAAAAGAAGCAAATCCTTTTTCAGATATCATCTTAACAGCAAATTGGCTTGCTAGATTCATCCAGTTAATTTAATCCAGGTTACTTATTTCTTTTTACAATTTCAGGTTCTCCAGATGATCAGCTATGCTAGCCCTACATTTCATAACAGTGGATTTATATAAATAATTAATTAGGTATGATATAATATATAATACATTTATATCACATATTATATTTATTACATTACATTATATATAAATATAATATGTTTGTATAATGTAATGTAATAAATATATAATATAAATAATATAAATAATATATTACATATAATATAATATAAATTATATTATATAAATAATTAAACAGACTGCAGCCAAGCTATAAGCAAAATGTGCTCCTTAATTTAAAGATTGCAATGAAGTCATATCTTACCTTTTCAGTATTGGGTTCTCTCTGATATCTAATTAATTTCTTCAGCAATAAGTAATATGTAGCCATGATGGAAGATGGCTTGTTTTTAATCAAGACAGTCACAACATCTGAAAGGTTAAACTCCATTATTTCTGTCATGTAACTCAAAACAACAGGATTCAATTCATTTGGGTGAAGCCTGAAAAGAAGAGGTTAAGGGATAGGCAAATCAGGGGTGGGTTCTACTTATCTTTACTACCGGTTTGCATTGTGCCCACGCGGGTTCGCTCGCTTAGCTCTTTCTCTCTTGCACTCTTCTGCGCATGCGCAGATCACCTATGATGATGTCCGGGTTGGTGGGAGGAACCTCCCACCGGTTTTACTACCAGTTCTTACGAACCAGTCCGAACCGGGGGCAACCCATCACTGAGGCAAATCTGTTTGGCTCAGGTTGCTGCAATAAACTGAGCTATATTCTTCTATACCAGTGGTTCTCAACCTTTATAGTGCTGCAACCCCTTTAATACATGCTGTGACCCCTTTAATACAGGACGGAGGCATTAAAGCGAAGACTCCTCCCCTATTAAGTTTATCGCGCCTGAAGCCAGATTAGGCTAGCGATTGGGAGTGACTGCAGCTGGCTTGAGAGGGAGACATCAGAGCAAAGATTTCTCTCTTTTTTAATTCATCGCGCCTGAAGCTGAATTCAGCTAGCGATTTGAAGAGCCTGCAGCTGGCTTGTGGAGTCAACCATTGGAGCGCGATTCTTCGACTCGCAAGTATACTTCCCATATTTCCAATGGTCTTAGGCGACCCCTGGCAAATCGTCATTTGACCCCCAGCGGGGTCACGACCCACAGGTTGAGAACTGCTGTTCTATACCAGAATAAATGGTAGTATAATTTTGTTCAAAGTTTAGTCTGAAAAATCTTCCCTGAGTTCACCGGTTTTTCCAACCGGTTCACCCCACCCCACAATACACAATTGGTTCTAAATTTATCTGGTGTCCGGAGCAAACTTTCCCAATGGTAACACAAGGATTCACCAAGAGCTTCAGGGTATAATCTCCCTCAGTTTCTAGAACTTAGAACATTTTGACGTGAATGCTTACAGTGGATTTTTAGCACTGTGGAAATGCATTTCATGACTCATTGTCATAATAGAATCTGCTAAATGAGCAGTTAATGTCAGTCCCGCTAGATAGACCAGGCCAGGAAATTAATTCCACATGAAGACTAAAACGACTTTTATTGGGATTGGTTAGAATAACAGAGACTTGCAAGTTTGATTGTGCTATCCTTTCCCTTCTTTTTATCCTTCAGGGAGGCATCTGACTGAGCTGCTTTTGAATGCTCTCTCATTATTCTGGACTTTAAAAATATTACATCCCATTTCACCTAGGAAACAGTTCTTACATATTTTTATCAAGGTCTTCTTAACTTACACTCAAGTGACATTTCAAATAGTTTTCTATTTTTCTTTCTAAGAAGGTTTTTTTAAATCAAATTTAGACTATATTTTTTATCACTGCTATTAAAGCAGAGCATTCCTGCTTTCATATGTCCTTCAGGCCCTCAGGTATCTCCAATATATGAGAGATGTCACACAACACGCAGGCAGGAAAATTCATATTGACTTCAAATGCAAGCACATCTATGGGAGATGGCCCTTAGGCTCTTCCTTTGTGCTAAAGAGAACAAAAATACTGGCTTTTTAGAATCCTAGCCTCCAAATAGGAGAGATAAGAAGAGCCATATGATTTGAGCAAAAACAGGAAGAAATTTTCCAGTCCCATCTTGTCTTTTTTGGAGACAGACAGATTTAGGCACACATGAGGGGAAGAATTGAGGACAGCAATAGCAATAGCATTTAGGCTTATATATTACCCTATGGCCCTTTATATCATTCTCTGAGCAATTTGCAATGTAGAAGCATTATTTGCATATTGCTTCCAACAATCTGGGTCTTCATTTTCCAGACCTTGGAAGGATGGAAGGCAGGATTGAACTGCTGGCTGTGGGCAGTTTGTCTGCAATCCTGCCCTTTAAGCACTGCACCACCAGGGCTCTGAGATGTGAGAAAGGAGGACCAAACTTCTGATTGTTTCTCAGAGGAAGAGACAGCAGTGCCAGAAGGAGATGGCTAAAACAGCACCCAGAAGACCATATTGGTCTTCTCAGATAAAGGAAAGTAGAATTCTGGATAATGGATCCATGCTCTATTAATTCAGGAATGGAGAACCAAAGTTTTCCCAATTGGTTTGTCTGGACAATAGAGATGAGAAGGGACTCAAATGGGGACATGTCAGCCCAAGGATGATCCAAGTATTTGGTGAAATGCTCCTAAGTCTCTAATAAATAACTAGAAATCTGAAAGAAACAGAGTTTAACTCTTAACAGAATTTAGAGTAAGTGTTAAACTGATCAGTAAGCTAGATCTCTTCATCAGGATGTTCTGCTTTATTTTCTGGTTGCTGAATTTGCTTGATTCTGGCAATTGTTCCTAGTAATGTTTGTATCTTTGTGCAGAGCTTGAACTTTTGCATCATCCCAAGTTTTTTGAGCCTCAGACCTCATCTATCTATAACTGTGCCTGAATCTCCACATAGTGTTATAGGGGAGAATGGTGTCTGAAGGACTATTTATGATCTTTTGAGAGCAAAAATGTCTTATTCCAGCTAGTTATCATTATTCTGGAGAAGCTTTATTCTCTCTTAAATTGCTTTTTTAAAAAAACGTGAATTGTATTTCTGCTTTATCTCCTCAAAAGGAGACATAATTGCTGTTCTTTGGCTGTACCCCCCCACCCAAAGCAACTAGAACTGGAGTAATGGGTTTTTTGGATGCTTATGATTTGCTTCACTTATTGTTCTGGTTTTTATTAGGTACAGAGTTTGGAGTTATTTGAAATCAGATACTCTTTTCAATCTAAATAAATGAATAAATAAAATTATGCCCAGACTGTAAAAGGCTCATCTCTTTCACGAGTTGTTCTTAAAAGGGAGAAATCAGGCAAGGCATCACCTTCCTTCAGAAAAGTGGATGATGGCAATGAAAATACTACACAGTGGATGAAGTAGTAGGAAATACTACACAGCCCATAAACAGAAACTTTCAAGCATGGTGGGATGATGGGACCTGAAAGGTATGGTCAGAAGGGTCGAAGCCTCTTTCACCACATGGCCGAAGTGCCTTTTTGAGCAAATTCATTACTGTTGAAAATGAAGAAATAAAGGATGACAAACTTGCAATAATTACCTATTTCTATAGATGAACGCATTTGGTGGTTTGCTGATATTATTATTGTTTAACCATTTGTCTTGCATTGCCTCTTTAACAGTAGGCCGCTTTGTGGGATCAGGTTCAAGCAAAGAGTGCATAAAATGATCAGCTCCTGTGGAGGAATTTTAAAAAACCCAAAGTTCTTATAACAAATTTATTGAGCGGCATTGCTTTTTTGAAACAGTCTACAGAGTCCTCAAACAACAATAGGGAGAATTAATGAAGCACTTTTCCTGACAACGTCATCATGGAAGAAAGATTACCAAAGTCAACATTTCTGACATCGGAGAAATCACTGCTGAATTTAAATTTCTGAGGTAAAGTAAAAGCTATTCACTTTCAACAATGATATTCTTTCAATAGACCTATTCTTGTAATTGGCTCTCATACAGATACAAAATGTACTCTCTCATTAATACACTTTTATCTACTCATCTTTCCAGAAATCCCTGAGCCATTCTTCAACATTATCATGGACAAATGATCTAGTTCAAATACTGAGGAGTCATAGCATTTTATTCTTCCCTTAAACTTAGGCAAAAAGCCAAAACTACTTTAAAAAGTTAATATTTTAGAGAAGAAAAGGGAAAAAATGGACTGCATTCAAATCTATTCTATTTTCCTAGACCTTGGGCCACTTCCATTTAAACCATTTGATTATTTTGTCATTTATTGATTTGTAATTTATAGGATGAATTCAGGATTATTGTGAATATAAGCCAATCCAGAAGAGATTCACCAGCTATTTCAGCTGGAGAAACTAGACTATCAGGGTCATCTAGTGCTTCCTATATTGTCCTTGCACTACAAAGACCAGCAGGAGCCATGTTCAAATCACAGAATTCACTGATGACTTTGAGTTCATCACTCTTTGTCAGCCAGATTGGAATGTTGTAGGGATAAAAAATTATTTAGAGCCCTCAGAGCTCTCAGAGAAAGGACAAGATAGAAATTCAATCAGTCATTCATTGTCCTGAAGAAGAGCTGTGCCTAAATGGCCGTTCTTGTTACATTACACTGAAATTGCAGCAATATACTGTAAATCTGTCTTAACTTGGTGTCTTCCAGCTGTGTTTGGATTACAACTTCCAGAATTCAAACCAGCCTGGCTGATGGCCACGCTGGCTATAATCTAAAACAGCAGGTTTTATATTTATTAAAATATAAAATAAACCATCCCTTACCCAAGGAAATGTTGGGAGAGATGGGGTTCATTTCTCCATTAACCATCTTGAGATGAAGTTGCTTGATGTTAAATGGCTCCACGGTGAATGGCAGCGTGCCAGTCAGCATGGCAAATGTGCTGATTCCTCTGTCCAGGGAGAAGACAACACAAAATGGCTATGGAGATGACCCAATTCATCTCCCCCCTCCAGGGGTGAAATGCTCCCAGTTCAGACCAGATCGCCCGATCCGGTAGCTATGGCAGTGGGTTGTTCAGAGAACTGGTAGCAAAAATCTCTGCCTCCCCCCATGCCCAGCTGAGCCGCACAATCATCAGAGGGGTTTTTTTTTTAGTTTTAAAAGCATTTTTTTCTTCGGCTGAAAAAATGCTTTTAAAAGTTAAAAAAATAAGTTGGCCACGCCCACCCAGTCATATTACCCCCACTAAGCCACGCCCACAGAACCGGTAGTAACAAATTTTATATTTCACCACTGCCCCCCTCCCTTTGTGTATCAAACTTGTTCATTGATGGGAGTTGCTATACCAAAAAAAAATGGGCGAGTTATTTCCTACAAAAAGCAATGATGTATATTCCTGCTTTTATACACTGTAGCCATTTATTACACAAATCAATAGAACAAGAGAAGCCAAACACAAATCGAGAAAAGATGTTTTTTTTCTCTTCTCCATTCCTTTATAAAAAAATAAAATAAAACTTGGTTTACACTGTTGGGTATGATGATATTAACCCAGAATATTCCTCTTTTTTGATTCAGTGTCTATAGCATAGCCTTGTAGAAGTT
Organism: Ahaetulla prasina; assembly: GCF_028640845.1. NCBI lineage: Eukaryota > Metazoa > Chordata > Lepidosauria > Squamata > Colubridae > Ahaetulla > Ahaetulla prasina. Next base: position 128,814,851 of record NC_080539.1, read on the forward strand.
CTGGAGAAATTATACATTTTATCAACTTCAGTTTTCATAACATTATTTAGTATTTCTTACAATCTTATTTCTACAGTAGTATTTGAGGTCTCTATACATTTTTAAATGAATTCATGATCTCATTGTTGTCAAGGATTATCAAGAGCTCTTTAAATCCACAAGGGAAAGACACTGACAGTTTACTGATTTAAATAAAATAAAAACAATTGGTAGGAAAGGTATTTATGTTGTCAGAGTTTGACTTATTTTAGAACAACATCTTGGAGTAGCCTCCTTATCTTCCTTGTGTTTTATTTTTCTAGCTCATCAACTCACTCTGGGTAAACCAGATTTTTAGGTGATGTAATAGAGAGAAAACAGTTCCCATTATGCATAGTTATCCCACTGACATTATATAGCACTTTGTCTCCCTAAAAGTGCTGAAGGAGAGATAGAAAGGTCCATAATCTACTTACATGGACCAGACATCCACTTTTGGCCCATATGGCTTATGAGCTAAGAGTTCTGGGGCTGCATAAGCTGGACTCCCACACTGGGTGTTTAACAGTTCTTGGGAAAGGCCCTGAAACTTTATGATATTGCTCAGTCCAAAATCTGAAGAAACAAACAGGCAAAAAAAAAATCATTTTAACAGTCTGCATGACAAACTCTAGCAGCTTTAATCATACAGAAAATTGATTTAAACAACAACACTCAGTTGGAGGCTGCACAGAATATGCATTCAGAATAACTCACATGATGTGTTATATGGGCATATGAGCATAGAAGACTTTTGTGGCTTTGTGTGTTATATTAATTTAGAGAAACTTTTTTGTGGTTACTTGATTTTAGGTTTTCTTTTTAGGTACAATTTAAAATAGTGAGGTTAAAAAAACCTACACCAATTTCAGGGAATTCATGATTTTAATTGTAGCTGTTGAAGATATTACAGCAATATTTTCCCTACATCAATGCTTATCTAAATGTTCAGATGAAAAACAATGGCCCCAAGGCATCACCCATCATAAATGTGAGCTTTCTCAGATGGAATGCGACAACTCAACATAGCCACCTCACAGCAGCCAACTCACCATGGCCAACTCAATGCAGGAGAATTCACCACGGCCAACATGCCAAGGGACAACTCGCTGCAGGACAATTCAACCATTCAGTTTAATTATTTAAAATAGTTAAAATATTATTTTAATTTTTGTAATTCACATTTCATTCTGTCCCTCCTTTCGCATCCTTTTTTAATTATTCTATTCCACTATTTCTTTGATATTAATGTGACTCTTGTCCAGCAGTGACTTGGCCATGATGAGCTGGTAAATTGGCTGTGGTAAATTGGCTGTGGCTGTGGCAATCCCTTGGCACATTGGCCATGGCAAGTTGTTATAGATCAGGGGTGTCAAACTCAAGACCCGGGGGCCGGATTCGGCCCAGGGGATGCTTAGATCTGGCCCTCAGGGCCACCCTGGAAACAGCAAAAGAGCCCCAAACTCCTGAGTATTTGGGCCAGCACAGGCGCCCCCAACACGAGTGATGTCAAGATGGCCACGCCCACCCTGGCCACGCCCACCCTGGCCCCCAAGGTCAAACACAACCCTGATGCAGCCCTCAATGAAATCGAGTTTGACACCCCTGTTATAGACCCTTCTCAGATCATGCTGGTGATGACAGTTTAAAAGACAACTTATGTCAACATTTCATTCTTCAAAATGCATGCAAAAATGAGGGAAATAGAATAGAATTTTTATTGGCCAAGTGTGATTGGACACACAAGGAATTTGTCTTGGTGCATATGCTCTCAGTGTACATAAAAGAAAAGATACCTTCATCAAGGTACAACACTTACAACACTTAATGATAGTCATAGGGTACAAATTTAACACTTAATGATACAACACTTAATGATAGTCATAGGCTACAATTAAGCAATCAGGAAACAATGAATATCAATATAAATCATAAGGATACAAGCAAGAAAGTTACAGTCATACAGTCATAAGTGGAAGGAGGTGGGTGATGGGAAAGTACTGTAACATATAAAGCAATAAACTTTATTTTCTTCCTAACAAAAGTGTGGCAGGATGAAGAGAAAAATGGAAAGAACAAGAATAAGCGGTAAGGCCCTTATGTACTTCCATCTTTCCAGCACATCAAACATTTTGAAAAAGAAGTTTTAACACACTGTATAGAAAGATTTTGCAGACTCCCACTCAGGAGACCACAAAACCATCCAAATTCCCCAATTAACTGAAGACATAAATTTATATATTACAAATACTTTACAGGACATATTGCTGTGAAATGAAAAAGAACTTCATATCTACCTACCAACAATTTTAATGCTATTGTTTTCATCCAGAAGAAAATTTTCTATCTTTAGATCTCTAAAAGAAGGAAAAACTGAAAGTAAATACCCAGTCTTGAAACTTAAGATTTGCACTGCAAATATCAATAACTGAGGTTATTCACGATATGCCTGCTTAATGATATTAGTAGGAATATAGTTAATAGGTCTCTAATTTATTGAATCTCTCACACACGCAAACATACATCACACACATGGCCTTTATATCTGCCTGAGTTCTGGAAGCAAATGTCTCTTCTCAGGGATCTCACAACAGAGACACATTAAACACATTAGTCTAAAAAATAACAATTGGCCCACAGTGCCTGCTGAACAGTTATTGTTAAAGTAAGAGCTTTAAGGGCAAGGATCTTGGAGACACAAATTCCTTTACTACTCTCTCTCTCTCTCTCTCTCTCTCTGTTAACTTTCTGAGCACTTTGGTGAACTGCTTGTTGGAAGAATCATTAGGGCAGAGAACCGGTTGTTAAATTATTTGAATCCCACCACTGTATTTCTCTCTTTCTTTCTCTCCCCCCCTCCTCAATCTGGAAAAAATATTTCAGTTTCCCCCTCCAATTTATTTAATATTTTAGTAAGAGCTAGAAATTCTGCTTCAAAATATGTATAATATTCATTATTCTTTATAATACTTCAAATATATTTCAAAATAGTAGTACAGTGTTGGCGAACCTTTGGCATTCTCGTGTGCCAGAAGCGGCATGCGAAACCCTCCCGTGGCGAATGCACTGCCTCACCAGCTCCTCTCCCGCGTTCCTGTGCCTAAACGCATGCCGGACAACTGGCTGCCGCATGCGTGGGGACGGCGAACCACAGAAGAGCGGCGGTCCATCGCGCATATGCAAGCCGACACCCAAACACCCGACGAACAGCTGCACATGTGCGATGGACCACTGCTCTTCCGGGATCCACCTCCTCCGCGCGCACAACAGCCAGCTGACCGGCGCACGTTTAGGCACAGGAATGCGGAAGAGGAGCCGGCGAGGCCGCACATTCATGCAAGAGGATTTCGTGTGCCGCCTCCGGCATGCGTGCCATAGGTTCACTGACACTGTAAAAGTACAAGCATATATATATTTCTTCCTGACGATCTTACTGATTGCATGCAAGCTTTTCACAAGACAATGTGGCAATGTACATATTTTTCAGCAATGTACAGGTAGTCCTCAACTTACAACATTTCATTTAGTGACCATTCAAAGTTATATCGGCACTGAAAAAAGTGACTTATTAGCATTTTTTACACTTACGACCATTGCAGCATCCCCATGGTCACATGATCTCAATTCTCACACATGGCAACTGGTTCATATTTATGACAGTTGCAATTTCCTAGAGTCATGTGATCACCTTCTATGATCTTCTGACAAGCAAAGTCAATGGGGAAGCCAGATTCACTTAACATCCGTGTTCCTAATTTAACAACTGCAGTGATTCACTTAACAACTGTAGCAAGAAAGGTCATTTGTTGTTAGTTGCGAAGTTATGTCTGACCCATTGCAACCCATGGACAAAAACTCACTTAACAAACGTCTCAATAACAGAAATGTTGGGCTCATTTGTGGTCGTAAGGTGAGGAGTACCTGTACATGTGCATTATAAATGTATTTTTAAAAGTAACACACAATTTTATAAAATTTACACAAAGTGTAATCTTGGAAGGTGTGTAGGTATTATACTATAGTAAACCTTCTAAATATTTAGGAAGTACAAATTCTGTAATTCAAATATCATAAAGATAACATAAAGATTGGATGGAGTGAATTTCCTGTTCAGTTCCATACATTTAGTCAAGAAGAATTTAGGCAAGGAGAAAGATCCCCCCACCAACTTAGTATCTTATCCAATAATAGTAAGTGGTTCAGTTTAAATGAGGCATGGGAGATATTAGAAAATTGACACATACTTGTAAAAAATAAAGAACCTATAGGATTCTTTATTCTGGATGATTTTTTTATTATTATTATAGCCAAGAAAAATAACAATAAATAAATTCCTTAAAGTTTATGTGTTTTTTGAATTTTCCAGACTGTTTCATCAGGAAAACATTAAAAATTATGCTACTTCTTCCGTATCTTTATTTAATATGTTTTATTGTACAGCTGACTATCGTAATCTCACAAGAATTTAGAATGAAGCAAAAATAAAAAATAAAAAACAAGAATTGAAAGTAAAATTCAATTGTCAACCGTTTTAACCTGCTATTGTTGCTTTTACTCTTCTTTAACCTTTTGTGATTTTCTTTTAATAATAATATCAATCAGTTATTTTCTGTGGCTATTTTCCCCTTACGTTTTACGTTATGAATGGCCTGTGCAAATTAATTACTTTTTCTCCTCTTCTAACTTCCTACTTTTTTCCCAAGAGCTTCTTCAACAATCATATTTCCTAGAAGCCCACAAACTTTTAGGAAAGGCTGAACAAATATATAATATTCTGCTTGTTTAGCTATTGACCCTACTATGTAAGAATATCCATTTATTTGGCAACAGTCCCAATTCATTTCCCATATGAAGCATATTTCCAAAAGAGGGATTAAAATAAATATTCTCATTTCCTTTCAAGTTTTTGTCACAACCTAAAGCAATCAAGAATATGGATGTGCACCTGACACGTATTAATTTATTTTTTAATCTTTTTATATCAGACAATAATTGCTAATCAGCTTTGAAGTAGGGAAAAATTATCACATTTGGATTTATCATTATTATTTTCATCCACCCTAGTCAGGTAAACTTAATGTTTGCTAACGAGAATCATGAGGAACTTTTCTTAGATGAAAGCAAGTCATTGAAACCCAACACACTACAGATAGTCCTCGATTTACAACAGTTCATTCAGTGACTGTTCAGAGTTACAACAGCATTTTAAAAAGTGACATGACCTATTTTTCACACTTACGGCTGTTGCAGTATCCCCATAGTCATGCGCTCAAAATTTGAATGCTTGGCAACTGACTCACATTTATGTCGGTTGCAATGTCCCAGGGTCATGTGATCCATTTTTGCGACCTTCTAACAAGCAAAGTCAACAGGGAAGCCAGATTCACTTAACAACCGTGGTACTAATTTAACAAGTGCAGTGATTCACTTAACAACGGTGGCAAGACAAGTGATAAAATGGGGCAAAATTCACTTAACAAATGTTTCGCTTAGCAACAGAAATGTTGGGCTTAATTGTGGTTCTAAGTCAAGGACACTCTGTAAAAACACCAGTTTATAATATAGGTTATCCTTCCACCCTGTACTTTAAAAAGAAACAGTAGTGCCTACCTGTGGACAATGCCATGGTGATGCAGATGGTCTACAGCAGCCATGATGTGCCTCGTATATTCCTTTACTTCTTCTTCATCTAGCCTCTTTTTCTCACATATCCTGTCCATGAGGTCCCCGCCAAGGCACAGCTCCATCACCATGTAATACGAGTTTTCTGTCTCCAAAGTTTCATACAGCTGAACTATGTTAGGATGCATAATCATCTGATGTATCCGAGACTCCCGCTTCATATTTTTTAAAACGTATGAGTCTTGCTTAGCCTTTTTCTTGTCAATAACTTTTATGGCTACCTAAATCACAGAAATGAATGAATCCTTCATTTACATATAATTACATATAATTCCCACCGTAATTTGGCAACAGCCATCCCATTTTGTGAATAGAATAGAATATTTATTTATTTATTTATTTATTGTTTCAATTTCTATACCGCCCTTCTCCCAAAGGACTCAGGGTGGTTTACAGCCAAAGTAAAGACAGTTAGTACAATTTTTAAGACCAGTTTAAAAGAATAGAATAGAATAGAATAGAATAGAATAGAATAGAATAGAATAGAATAGAATAGAATAGAATAGAATAGAATAGAATAGAATAGAATAGAATAGAATCGAGTCGAATCGAATCGAATCCTTTATTGGCCAAGTGTGATTGGAATTTGTCTTTGGTGCATATACACTCAGTGTACATAAAAAGACAAGATATACTCATCAAGAATCACAAGGCACAACACCCAGTGATTAAATATAATATAATATAATATAATATAATATAATATAATATAATATAATATAATATAATATAATATAATATAATATAATATAATATAATATAATATAATATAATATAATATAATATAATATAATATAATATAATATAATATAATATAATATAATATAATATAATATACAGTAAATAAACAAGCTCAGCAATAGTTGATTATCACTATGGATGGCATTCAGATATTAAATCCAAACTACTAAAAATAAAAATGCATAATTTTTAAGACCAGCAATGTAATCAGGCCATTGTCTGCACTAATATGCAGTTCTATAGTAATATTAGAGGCATAGGTAAGTGTTTTAACAGACATCTTTGTAGGTATATGTTCAGGTATCATTTTGTACATTTCTTATAGATAACTTGAGTGCAGAAATTTCCATGGGGGACTGAACAAGTCTTGCATTACTGCACTCACAGATTACTTGAAGTCCCTTGAAATGCTCCAGATATACTCAAATATCAACAGAATCACCCATTTGGGGGAAATTCACAGTACAGTCAAACCTATAGAGCATATATTGTATGAAATATACCCTTATCTTCCAAAGCTATTTAGGAACTTGAGAAAAGTAAGTCAGTGCATTACTTTTATACTTGCCACTTGAGCACCGCTACCGTAATTGAGTAAAGCTATGAACAAACAAGAAAAGAGAAGATAATCCATGAATTATCACATGCTATTGTGAGATGAATGCAGTTGCTAATCAGGCCCATGTAACCTTGCTCAGATTACCTTCTCCCCAGTGAGAATGTGCAGTCCCTCCATCACTTTGGCAAAAGAACCCTTGTTGATCACTTTGCCTACTAGGTAATTCCCAACTTGTTTAGTGTGTGGAAAAGTCTTCTTAGGCTCTTCTTGGGAGAGTTTCCTGAAACAAGCAGGTATCTGTAGATCTTTATGGTTTTTCTCCATGCCTGATAGTATCTTTTTTTGATTTGTTGGATTGATGATGCTGACATCTGGAGTCTCTTTTATTGCTGCAGGCATCTTCAAGAAGTTGGATTGGGTTTGCAGCCTTGTTTCCCAGGAACACAACTTGCCAAAGGAAGTTCAGTCAGAAGACACAAGAACTAGATCTGCTTATGGTGAGGCAGCCCTACAAATCTACTGCTCATACAGAATTTAATTGGGCTCCCCTGGAGGCTATGTTTTCATTACTGATCTCTACCTGCAGGCATGGAGGTCCGCTCAAGCAGAACCAAGCTGGAGATTATTAACTTAACCTGATACAAGATGTCAATTAATGCCCCACAACTGACAGCTCCAATGTCACATAATAATTTCATGAAATAAACCACTCCCGTTTACAGAGGCCAACATTACCTAAACACCAATCAACTAAATTAGACTACGGCTCCTTCCCCCTGTATTTTCAGAGACAACAGCCACAATGTTTACTATGTAATGGCATCAGTGCGGCTCAGGTTAATCCAGAGGTTTATTTACACAGAAAGTGATGGCAAGCGTGTTCCAAATGACTTACTTAAACTTGTGTTCTCAGATCCCTTCCATCCCTCCCTTCCAGATCCCTGGCTGGAGTACAGTTTCATCTTGTACAAGGTGAGAATTGCACCTTGTCTTTAAGCTTCCCTGGGATCAGGGAAAGGGGGAAAAATGTTGGTTCATTGAATTGTGTCATGGTGAGCTTGAATGAGGATACAAACCAGCCTGGTCCGGAGTTACCTGATGAACCACTGCTTGAAGACTTGAGATCAGCCAAGGTTGGGGCTGTCAGGAGCAGTTGCCATTGGTTTCCAAAGGTGAACTGTCCAGTGGTGGGATTCACGTACCTTCCCTAACAGTTCACAAATGTGAGCTCGTCTGCACATGCGCATGGCCTTCTGTGTTTGCACAGCGTTCGCATATTACATGCGGGCAGGTAAGGGGAGCCTCCCGTAGTCGCCGTTACCGGTTTGCCCGATCTGGAGAGAACCGGCTGAATACCGCCACTGGAGCTGCCTCCTCTACCCAATTCAAGGGCTTGCCACATGGAGAGGAGAGGACAAGCATTCTGCAAGGCACCCCACAAAAAAGGAACTGTGGCCTCCTGTGATGAGCAATACTGGCCCTGGCCCTATGCAGTGGTGGGTTTCAAAAGTTTTTACTACTGGTTCTGTGGGTGTGGCCTGGTGGGCGTGGCAGGGGAAGGGTACTGTAAAATCTCCATTCCCTCCCCACTCCAGTGGAAGGTTACTGCAAAATCCCCATTTCCTCCTGATCAGTTGGGACTTGGGAGGCAGAGTATAGATGGGGGCGGGGCCAGTCAGGATTTTTACTACCGGTTCTCCGAACTACTCAAAATTTCTCCTACCGGTTCTCCAGACCTCATCAGAACCTGCTGAAACCCACCTCTGGCCCTATGGTAGCAAACTAAGTACTGCATCTCCATAAAAAAAACAACAGTTAGTCAACCCAGCCTCTTAGAGAGCATTATTATTGATACAGGCAGTCCTTAGTTAACAATTAATCTCTTGAGGTTGCTATAGAGCACATTCGTTTATTTCCTGGAGAAAAAAGACAGGATACAGAACTAACAAATGTAGAAATAAATTTTTTGTCCACGACAGAGAACATGATGGTTTTGTAATGGGAACTAAGGACTGGTAGGAGAAAAATGATAGGATTCCTAGAAATAGTTGAGGAAGGATGGGGCGGAGTTCACTCAAAAGACAAATATTTCTCCTGTATAAAAGTCATGGAAATATTGTGTAAAAATCAGTGATTCCCAGAATTAAAGAAGAAAAAAGTGGGCCTGCCAATTTGGCAGGAAAGTCACTTATGTGCTGATTGGCTTAATGCATCTATCATCTCTGAACTGTGACACACATTGTTTGTGTGTTATTTTTCTTGCCAACAGAGAAAAAAGTTTGCTAAAATATGTTTGCTTTTTTCGGATCTGTGGTTTCTGTGATTTGTGATTTGTGTGTGTGTGAACAAAACAGCATTTCCTGCTTCATTTCGCTAACTCTTTTGTCTTAATCTGCCAGGTCAAGATTCTTGACAGGTTTTATAATTTAAAAAAAATAATTATAATGAATAATAATAAATAAATAATGTACAATAAATTACATTATTTACTAATGTAGACGCAGCAGCATGCAAAACCATGCCCCCTCCAGTTTTCAGAAAAAACTCTTTCCATAGAACTAGTCCCTGGCCTCTGCCTTAAAGAATCCGTCTCTTTTCTTCAGATTGTGAGGCACATGTATATGTTTTAAAGAGTCTGATATCTTTTTGTATCCTGTCATAATCAAGTCAGAACTCTCTTCAAATCCAGATTTCTTAAAATGAAAATTAAAAAAAAAATATTTTAAAAATAGCGGGCAGGTTTACTGGTAGATTCTCTGAATGCATTCATGAGTGTGTGTATAAGAATGCATTAAATATTCAGTGTCAGGTACCAATGACTGGACTTTGCTCGCTTTCTTCTCTTTATTTCCTTGATGGTTTGCCATTCTGTAGGCAGAATTCTGGACAACCATCTGTTCCAGTGGTGGGTTTCAAATTTACTACCGGTTCTGTGGGCGTGGCTTGGCTTGGTGGGTGTGGCAGGGGATGGATACTGTAAAATCTCCATTCCCTCCCAAATCCAGGGGAAGGATATTGCAAAATCCCCATTTCCTTCTGATCAGCTGGGACTTGGGGGGCAGAGGATAGATGGGAGCAGGGCCAGGCAGAATTTTTATTACCGGTTCTCCAAACTACTCAAAATTTCCGCTACCGGTTCTCCAGAACTGTTCAGAACCTGTGGAAACTCACCTCTGATCTGTTCTCTTCTGTCTTGGTTTTGCCAGCTCTTGAACTTGCCTTCCTCTCAGGGTCAATAAATTCTGTAACACATCAATCCCAGGTAGCAAATGTGCATCTGTAAAATTCTTCTGAGTTTCTGCCCTGGCATGAAACATCATTTGATTTGCACATGATATCCAGATAATGTGCTATCTATAATCCTCTTCTGAGAACGCTTGCTTAACAACCTTGATTCTAAATATTAATATGAAATGGAGAGTTTCCTCCTGCCTCAAGATTCTGCCTTTGTGTTATTGTTACTTCTCTGCTCCACATACATTTTTTTTTAAATCCTACTTTTTGAGCCAAAAGTCTGTGCTTTTGCCAAATCATGAATTTTCAAAATGATTAATAACCAACAAGTTCAATAACTAACACATACATGTATATATTTATTTATATATACATACAGAGAAGAAAAGAAAAATACTCCTTTTATGTAAAGCAGCTACTGAAGCTAAAATTTGGATGGGGGAAGAGTAGATCAGTGAAAAAGACGCACCTTAATCCTTCAGAAAGATTTACAGAATTGCACACACTATGTGTATTATCATTCCAAAAGATTTCTAAGTGTAATTTCTGTGTAATAATTGGCAAAAAAAATGGCAGTAGCAGTCAATGTGAAGACAGGGAAAGATTAAAAAGGGGTTGTGTTGTTTTTAAAAGTTTGCTCTCCACTCCCCCCTCCGGAGAAAACAACCTTTGTTCATCTTTCTTGTGCATGTTGTGCTTCTGTCTGGCTTCTATTAGGGTTATTGTGTTTGGGCAGAAAAATTAAAGGTAGCAAGGAGTTAATAGTTTCTCTAACATTTTGCTACCATCTAGCTGGGGTCTGGACCAGGGGTGAAATGCTTCCAGTTCAGACTGGATCGCCCGATCCGGTAGCAATGGCAGCGGGTGGTTCAGAGAACCTGTAGCAAAAATCCCTGCCCCCACCCCATGCCCAGCTGAACCACGCAATCATCAGAGGTTGTTTTTTTTACTTTTAAAAGCATTTTTCTTTGGGCGAGGGATTGTCAGAGGCTTTTAAAAGCATTTTTTCTACAACCTCTTCTTCAGAGGCTTTTTTTTTCTTTTAAAGGCAAAAAATGCTTTTAAAAGAAAAGAAAAGCCTCTGACGATCAGGCAACTCAGCTGGGATCGTCAGAGGAGCCTTTTAAAAGCATTTTTTTACAACCTCTTCGGCCTAAATAAAGTTGGCCACGCCCACCCAGTAACATTATTCTCCCCACCAAGCCATGCCCACAGAACCGGTAGTAACAAATTTTACATTTCACCATTGGTCTGGACCTTTGCATTTCATTCATATTAGAACTATTCTCCCAACATCTGAACAAGTGAGACTTGGAGGAAGTGATGTGAAGCAGGCACAAGACAGACTTAGGTACAGGCACTTCTGTCTGGTAAATACACACATGCACAAACACAATTTGTGAACACTCCCCATCATCACCCCCAGTGGTGGGTTTCCCCCAGTTTGGACCGGTTCTCAAGAACCTGTAGTAAAACTGGCGGGGGCTCCACCCACTGACCTGGATGTCATCAGGAAACTTCTGTGCATGCGCAGAAGCACACGCGGCCCCATTGCGAACCAGTAGTAAAGGTAAGTAGAACCCACCCCTGATCACCCCTCTTCGTTTCTCTCATCCTCTTTTCCTAGAAAAAAATTAATGGCCACTCTAGGTGAGACGAATGACTAGGCAGAATCCAAGGTAACTTTAGAGAGGAAGGTATTCTATCACTTATTACAGTATTATAATACTATATTCTTTCTTCCTCTCTCTTTCACACACACTAAAATCTAAGTTTCAGTTTTGGATATATATATATTTTTTAAAAAACCAAAATATTTTAAAAATCGTCAAAACCTGTATTTCTTATCTCAAGCACTTCTTAATGACTCGCTTAATGAAAGAAGCCTAAGTTCAATAAAAATAATAAATAATAGTCAAAGGAAACAATCAAATCAAAAGCAATATCACACAGCGCCATTACCTGTGTTTCTTTACTTTAAATTCATAGAGGACCGATCCATATCAGGATTACCACACTTGAGGAATAAAATAGCTAATCCTTTTTCCAACCCTCTTTTAAATTCCCATGCACAGGCATGGGGTTTTAAAAACTTCCGTTGCTTTCCAAGTTTCAGATGGTAATTGATTCTTAAAACATTTTGAAAATAACCAAAAATGTCAAAGGGAACTTTTACTTAAGGCTTTACTGGAAATGAAGCAAATTACATCATCAAATACCCCAAACCTGTAAAATGAGTAAGTTATCGAATAAACAGGTACAATTAACGTTTTGATTTTATTCTTGTTTTGTGATATGATTTCTCTGAGTGTGTGTGCCACTGTGGTGTGTATATGCACGTGCATTCGTTTTTTTTTATTGAATATATATAAAAAAAGAAAGAAAACAACAAAACAACAAAAATGTACAAGGTATATCTTGGATAAACATTCACCTAAGTATTTCCATGAATACTTAGCCATATTTCATTATAATCATCCACTGATCATCTATAATAATGTACAATTTATTGCTTGCTAACAATAGCAAGTCTGCTTTTGCTTGATTTTCCTGTTACTTTTCTTTCTCCTGTGTGGTCCATCTAGAACAGGGCTGTCAAACTCCCAGCCCACATCCGGTTTAGAGAAGGGGAGGGAGTCCCAATACGTCACGTGACACCACCATGACGACATGAGTTTGACACCTCTGATATAGAGTCTCAATGGGTTGAGGCAGCCTACAAGTATTTACAATTCTAAAGAAACGAATGCTGACTTTTTCTAATTGGCAAACAAGGTGCTAAAAATTAATTCAAGAGACATAAATAAAGCCATAAAAAGTTGGGCAATTGGAGAGCTGGGAGGGAGGTCCCCTATTTCCAAAAATCTAATCAGGCTTCCCCAAGCAAGGTAAAGCACCATGGAAACTTGCTCTGGCCTTTGTTGGCCTTTTTGTCTAAATAACCCCTCAATGGGGTAGTTTTAGTACCACAATATTTAAGAACGCGTCATGATATGTAAATTAAATTATTAAACAGTGGTATGTTTAATTCTTGCCCTATTCTAACCTCAGTGAAATTGTAAGTTTTATTCATGGAGATGGATGTACAAGTTCATTTAAGTAAGTCATAGCTTTGTAAAGTCTGAGAATGCCAGGAGTAACTGCTTTACAAAATGTTCTATGTTTTTTTTTTAGTCAATAGGAATCTGATCTGTTTTTTCTATCCATGTTAGTAAGGCCAATTTATTTATTTATTTTTAAAGATTTTTAAAAATCTGAAAAATAGGTTTGTCTTATTGAAGTTTTTTTAAGGAGCAAAGAAAGCCAGAATAGGGTAAGTGAACAAAGAGCAAGCCCATACAGAATAGATGTGGGACAGCAAGATAAGCTTCCTGCTCATATTTTCTACCTTAAAATGTGAAAATTTTCTACCTTAAAATGTGAAAATTGTTATCCTCATTCCTTCTAATAAAGCAATCCTATTATTAGGGCATCCTGTAGCTTCCCCAAAGGTTCAAAGCAGGGGTGAAATGGTCCCAATTCGGACTGGATCGCCTGATCCGGTAGCGATCTTGGCTGATGGTTCGGAGAACTGGTAGCAATCACGGTGCGAGGCTCCACCTACCTTCCCGGCTGTCATTACTTCCTGGTTTTTACCAGGAAGTAATGTGTTTTGTACCCTCTGCACATGCGCAGAAAGATTTTGCAATTGTTCCAGGATTTGAATGCTTGGGGCAGAATCTTAAAAATTGGAAATTCCCAGTCTGTACTCAAGGAATTCTTCTAACACTAGCCTCTTCCCCAGCGGTGAAATCCAAATTTTTTTACTACCAGTTTTGTGGGCATGGCTTGGTGGGTGTGGTGTGGCTTGGTGGGCGTGGCAGGGAAAGGATACTGCAAAATCTCCATTCCCACCCCACTCCAAGGGAAGGATACTTCAAAGTCCCCATTCCCTCCCCACTCCTGGAGGAAGGATATTGCAAAATCTCCACCCCACTCTGGGGCCAGCCAGAGGTGGTATTTGCTGGTTCTCCAAACTACTCAAAATTTCCGCTACCGGTTCTCCAGAACCTGCCAGAACCTGCTGGATTTCACCCCTGCTCTTCTCATATAGAGCAGCCAGTCATACAATCATGGTAGTCATTTGGGTGGTGTGATTCAGACTCTAGCTCAGTATTCAAGGAGACTGAGTCCATTTTTCTCCAAGGACAAAAATATAGAACAGGACCTGTTTTTACCTCAGCTTGGCATGACTGCTAATCCCTCAGCATCAGAGGTCTGGTAGATTATTATTTCCTTTTTCTTTTTCTCTTCCCATGTCAGGGACATGACAAATGAGAGACTAAGGGAACTGGATATGTTTATCATTGAGAAAAGAAGATGGAAGGGGGATATAATGGCATTTTTCAAGAAATTGGAATGGTTTTACGAAAAGAAGACTATGGTCCTGTCTCTGTGGCCCCATTATGCAGGAAATGAAATAATGGTCTTAAATTATAGAAAGGCAGGATTGAATCTTCCAAAACAAGTTCCTCTAGGTTGAGAGTGATTCAAGAATATAAGCAGAGGTAAGCTCTTTTTCTGGCTATATGTTCAAGGAAAGGTTGTTCAGCTATCTGTTGAGATGCTTCAATTTAATTTCTACACAGAGCAGAGTCTGACTCAACATCTCCTTACACATATGATTCTATCACTCCCCTGAGATTAGAACAGGGTGTACTGACTTCCTCTCAATCTTATTTTTCCAAAACTGGTATTCACAAGCATGCTTTCTATCTTGCTTTTGGCATATAAAAATCATGACTGATGACGTAGCTGCTGGTAATCTTATCCTTCAGTTCCTTATCAGGCAATTCATCTCTGGTTTCGTCTTACACATGGGCTTTTGCTTGTCTCTGTGTTGTCTTAGTAATTGTTTAGATCAAAACATTTTAACAGAAACATTTTTCCCCTCCGAGATGAAGCAACGTTTATCTCTCCCAAACCTACTGCAGAGAAAGGAAAGAAAGAAGTGGGGAGGGATATAAATCCCTAAATGATAACTGGAGAAATATTTTATTTCAGTTGGTAGAAAAATAGATTCCCCAAAACAACTGAAACATTATAACAGCTTTAAGTAGTGATAGATGATGAAGGTAATGATCATGGTGATAATGATGATGATGATTGCAAATTTCATTAGTTATCAAACTTCTAATTTGATCACACAATTGGCATACAAGTCTACAAAATTTCAGCAATTGGCTAAAAAGTCTACAAAATTCCTTATGACCAAAAAGATCAGTAGTATTTTCTAAATCAAGGTAATTATGCCGCATTCTCAGTGACCCTGGAAAAATTTCCCAACCTTTATTTTATAATTAAAAAAGCATTGCCTATCATAGTTTTCCCAAGGTACACATTTGAACATGGATTTTTGCTTAATGTAGGCATTTATAAGCATATTTATAAGTGTATGTGTTTTTGTACATTAATTTGTGTAATAGTATATTTATATTTTAAATTGGGAACCATAATACAACATTTGGAACACACACACAAATATGTTTGTGTACATGTGTATATACCACATACATGTTTAATTATTTGTATGTTGGTTCAGAAAATACACATTATTTTGAGTTTCATTAAAATATTAATTAAACATATGTCTTCCCATCCATGACTCTGGAACATCTGAAGGGTTGATTCAGTGATCTGAAAAGACAAAAATAAATTGAGATCAAAGATCATTTGTCTACTCTTTGCTTTAATTTTGACTTTTCTGAATACTGCATCTTTGTTTTTAAAAGGGGCACTATCTTGTGCAAAGATGTTTGCATTTTATTAGACTTAATAAACCTGTTTTGGACTTATATATATGAAGTAGAAATCTCCAAGCTGAGCCCACATAAATAATATAATTAAAGATGTGGCTGAGGGACATTCAGTATTTACCATTACTTTGCTGTTTAACAGGAAATGTGTTATCTTGTCTAAATAATTAATTATAAAACATTTTCTCTAGTATCAGTGGCCTTTCCCTACTTAGCCCTAAAACTCACCTAAAATCAATAAATGTCAATCTTTCTACTAACATATAATATTCCGTTAATAAGGAGTCCAATCTCCTAGAAATAATAATTTAATGTGAAATAATTTAATTTAATAATTTAAATTTAATAATCTAATGTGAAATAATAATTTCACATGTAGGCAAGACATTAATTCAGTTTCATATCACGTTTTGTTGAATATCTAGCCTTGCTTTGCAACGCTGAGAAGGACAGTTGAGTAGACACTCCACTGTCTACTCCAATGTAGACAGCACTACTTTGCTTCTATTTCATAGACCTTTGCATTCACAAACCTTCATAGAGCGGCACACTGAGGCACACATCTTTGTCCCTACTTTGTAACCTCATCAGCGAGGAGCACAATAGCTCACATGGTTAGAATGCTGGATTGGAGGTTACCAAGCCCACGTTCAAGACCCAAGTGCTGCTGCTTGGCGAGATGAGTTCCTGTCACTTGCTCCAGCTCCTTGACAGGGATATGAAAGGAGCCCCCAAAGGCAATGGCGATATCACTGGCTAATCCTTTCAACCCAGAAGCGCCTTAAACAATGCCTCCAATATGAACGGGGTGGAGGACCTTCACCTTCAGTGCCCTGTCACCAACATTGATGTTTCTCCACCTGGTGTATCAAAAACTGACATGAATATACATGTACGTTTGTACTGAGGATATTGTTTTACAATTCATTTGGATTTTATCCTAGAGTCTCAGACAGGGACCACTCCAAACAAACCTAGTAACCTTTTTGAAATGGATATCAGGATCAAAATTTTAATCTGACTTTTGTGAAGAATCTGATCATTGTGTCACTTTAAAAAAAAACAAAAAACAATGTGCTGCGTAAATCAAAACCAAATTGAAACGTTCTTATTTTAAGCTTCAAACCTTTAGAATCTTAATTTCCTTTTCATTTTAATGTTGTTGAACAGGTCATTCAGATGAACATTCGCTGGCCACTTTGCTTCTAATGAAATACTACATTCTGTGTCATGCAGGTGTTTATAGCAGCTGGGTAATCCAGTTGTGAAATATTTGAAATCAGAAGCTTTTATGTGGGATAGGAGTAATCATCAGTCTGTATTCTTTCTTCCCTACTAAACAGCACAGATAGTGGATGTCAGGGTTGTCAAACTCGCGGCCCATGGGCCAGATGCTTCACGCACTGGCCACGCCCACACCCCATTTAATGAAGGTGCCGATAGGTCACATGATGCCGCTGTGACAATGTGAGTTTGACAGCCCTGGTGTATGTGATGGAATGTAACGAGGAGCTGAATTCCCAGGGGGGAGGGGGTGCATTCCAGAAAAGTAAAAGAAAACTCAGTCCAGATGTTATGTGCGAGAGAAGAGGATGAAGACAGCCCTATCCCTAATAGTTTACAGAATATATTGTAGATGTAAATATTCCTCAGTCTGGTAAGATTTTGTCTGTAGGTGTGAAACCAATAAAAAAACTCAACTTGGAAGAATCAATATGTGTCATTCTTGGTTTTGGGCCTGACAGTGTAGTAGAAGTATGTATGTCACATAGACCCTAGCCTGGATCTTTATTTTCCCATTACCCAGTCCAGGGTTCTGTTTTTAGTTATTGCCATGAGTGGAAGAGTTCCCACCCAAGCTTTGCTGTCACTATCTCGTCCTAAAGAAAAGATCTCCCTTGCTTGAACCTCCCTTTGGTTGAAGGAGAAACAAGATTCCTCATTCCCAGGCTTAACTTTTAAATAGATGATTCTTGTTTTCTTATTTAATGCGGGCTACCAGGAGCAAGTGGTGGTTTCAGAGCATTTAGGGCTAGTAATAGAGCAGAGGTCTCCAACCTTGGCAACTTGAAGCCTGGTGGACTTCAACTCCCAGAATTCCCCAGCCAGCTTTGCTGGCTGGGGGATTCTGGGAGTTGAAGTCCACCAGGCTTCAAGTTGCCAAGGTTGGAGACCCCTGTAAAGGAGGATGTGGATGAATGCATCTACGATTCAAACAATAGGCTCTAGTCTAACTGCATGGCCAAATAGCAAAAAACAACTGTCCTGCTTTATATATGGAGATGAACTTTTATCATTGAAGCTTTTTCTAACATCCAGTATAGGTTTTATTAAGGGTTCTTCTTTTCATATATTCCCAATAGACATCTGCCATTAGAAAAAGAGCTAACCCGGATTTCATTGCCAACATTTTCACAACAAATATATTACTAGAGTGGGAGAGACCACGGTTCTCTGAGTTTAAAACTCATTTGCTTTTTTACAGGAGGTGAATCTGTGGAAGTGGTTGGAAATTGACCAGTTTTTGCACTAGAAGAGGATGATCAAAACAGTATATTGTAAAGCATTGACATACGTAGACACTATATGTTTCATATTTATTATTCATAAAAATGATTTTCAGGACCTCTCCTGATTTTTTTGAGTTACTAGATTTAAGCAAAGTATTTTAATTCCAGAAGCAGAATTGGAATGTTTATTGTAGTATGTCTCAATGAAATAGTTCAGATTTATAAAACTTTACTGTGTTGCAAAAACAAGGAGAAAATTGAGGTGCAAGCAGGACGAAACGGTTTTTTAAAGGAAGTTTTTTAAAAAAAACATTTTATTTTCAGCACCAGATGGTAGAATGATTTCTGTCTTTGGAGGAGTGATATAGTGTTCTTTTAAAATTTAGGTTTATACTTCTTTATTTCTCCCTTGGCCTGGGCATATGGAATGGTGCCTACCTAATTGGTCATGAGAGGGGATTAAATTAAATAAAATCACAGTTCACAGGGGGGCTGTAAATATGGCCTTTTAATTTGAAAATTTGTGGGTTGCAGTGTAATTCAAGCTTTTTTGGCTTTATTTGTGCGTCACTATTCACAGAACTTGCCAAGTCAAACCTCAAGGAGTCTGTTATGTTGGCCATTGTTTATGCCCAAAATGAACCATTTTGCTACTCAACAAAAGACCTCCTGTCAACAGCTCAAGTCAGAACAGTTGATCAAGGCTTCAGCAGGAAGGGGCTGCGTTCTTCTGTTAAGCCTTGGGGTGCAACAATCGGACGGATCTGGTGTCTGCAGCTACTTTGACAATTCTATAAGCAAACCAAGGATGTCCTGAAGAGAGATTAATGAATGCGAGCAGCTCTTCATGTGTTCTCTGCCATTAAAATGAAACAGTCAGCTTGAAGTGACTAATTGCCTTGGGAGGAGAAGGAACCAAGAGCACTCAGTGCTGGAAAGCTGCTAACGGAGAACTTATGGAACAAAGTCCAAGGTTTCTCGTCCAAACTGGAATGTGATCGAAATCTGTTGGAAGGTGATGACAGAACTGAAGTAAAGCAGTTGTTTCCTGAACCATGTACCAGATGTGTCATATACTGTGATAAATAAGATCAGTATTTTACACGCCAGAAACCAGGGAATACCATGAGTGCTCATTACAAAGTACCCCCCAGAATCTACTTGAAGTGTACTGTTACTTGAACCATCAAGAAACACATAGGTATTGCTTAATACTTAGAGAAACAGATTTATTTAACTTCGGACCAACAAAGCTGATTAAGAGCTTCAGTTTAATTTACTATTAAGATATTTAAAGATTATGAAAAGATATTTAAGAATTCCAAACTCTGCTGTTTCTTAAACTGTTTTTTTTAATTTGTTCCTTTTCCTCCTTAATTCACTGCCATGTTCTGAAATATCTTTCTTACTAATTGAAGAATTGCCTAGCATAATATTTCTCATCTGGTTAAAAAGTGGAAAATCCTAACCACAGTTCAGATAAATCAAAACACTTGGAGCTTAAGTCAGATTCTTTTTCTATGGAATTGATAGGGGACATTAATAGCTTTCATTCTTTCATTCTATTATAGGAGTAAAGGCAGATCTCAGTCATGGAAGAGGGAAAGAAAGAGAAACAAAATATTACATTTTGGTATATCTTTAAAAAGTAAAGAATGCAAGATGAATTTGTAAAACATATTTATTGTGGAACTGCAATCCAATAGAAGTAAACCTCATTTAACTCAATGAGGCTTAGTACTGAAAGGATACATATTGACATTTGTTATTAATCTGAGTTTAACTTAATTTATTTGTCTCCACATGGGATTCTTACCTATTCTGTGGTTTCCTTGCGCAGATCCACAAAAGTCCAGTGAAGCAAATCAGCACCCCTGTTCAACTTGTATGATTTGACAGGAGCCTTTGCAAAAATATAAGCTCCATGAACATTCCTTCTTCTTTCTTCCCTGAAGGTCAGTCATTATTTCGCCCCTTCCCCCCAATCTTCTAAACAAGAGATACGAATTATAATTTAAACTTCTCACCACTTTCTTTAGGGTTCCTCTTATAATAAATGCAAACAATAGAAGTGAGATGTGTGAGCTCTCTGTGCACTGCCTTACAGACAAAAATATGGAGCTTCACATTTATGCAACCAGACCTTTGTAAGAAGTTAATTGCTGGTGGAACAGTAGGTAACACAAGCCGAGAACAATTTATTTTGAAGTACCTCTAGGTCCCCAGCATCAGAGGTGGGTTTCAGCAGGTTCTGACCAGTCCTGGAGAACCAGCAGCAGAAATTTTGAGTAGTTCAGAGAACTGGTAGTAAAAATTCTGACTGCCCCTGCCCCCATCTATTCTCTGCCTCCCAAGTCCCAGCTGATCAGGAGGAAATGGGGATTTTGCAGTAACCTTCCCCTGGATTGGGGAGGGAATGAAGATTTTACAGTATCCTTCCCCTGCGACACCCACCAAGCCACACCCACCAAGCCATGCCACGCCCACCAAGCCACACCCACAAAACCGATAGTAAAAAAAATTGAAACTCACCACTGCCCAGCATCCCTTCAGACCAACACCAATTTTGAAGATTTAAGTCATCACATAGTTGTGATATTTCCTCACATTTTTAGGAAAAAGAGAAAGTGAAGGAAGTGAGGGGAATGGGCTGTGTAAAAGATTGAACTAAGAAATACATACTAAGTCATTCATAGGCCTTCCTTTTATAAAAGCTTTTTAGGTTTTCAGAAGAAATAATCTTCTGCCAAGTAACGTGGTTGGTCACTTACTTAGATTGCATGGACATGAGCCAAGGATTACATCTCAGACTTCAAATGCCAGAAGAATTGGCAATGTAAATCCAGATAAGGCGCTTAACCATCTGATGACCTGAGTAATGGGAAGGAGGAAACACCAGTTTTAAAAACTGATTTCTAACAATGTTCTGCTGTGGTAGTGCTGTGATCTGTTTAGAAGCAGAATTCTGCATTCTTAAGCATATGCCACCTGAGGCCTGCTCTTCAGTGAGGCCTGCTCTATTTGATTCAGATCAGATAGCTAGCACTGAGCTATGTTTTTAAGAGATATTGCAGAATTTCTACTTGGCTAATGTGAAAGTGTGAGAAGGAACAAATATATGGCTTGAGGAGCAAGAATGAAGATGACTGAACAGGAGCCCTTCATGGTTATGGCATGCTTGTCTTCCAGCCTGAAACACATTTGTGGGAAATTGAAGCCTGTAACAGCCTTTGAATAAGAAATCAAAACCCTGGAACAGAAAACAACATGCTTCATCTGATAAGAAAGCATGAACAAAGAAAGGAAGGTATATAACAATAACTGTCAGCGGAGGTATCTTTTTCCTAAGAGGACCAAACCCAATCAATGACAGTAACAACTGTAATAAATAGATCTAGAAGATTGTATGTAGTGCTGGAATTCAATAAACTTTTTCAAGGCCCTGCGTTGGAAACAGGCTTGGAACAGTCAGAATGGAGCATTGAAGAATGGGAGAAAAAACCAACAGATTATCTAAAGGGCAGAGACTACATCCTGTAAAAAGTTAAACAGAAGAGTCACGGTATAATTCATCTGCAAGGAATTGAAACACACATATGCTGACAGGATCCACTGGCTCATGAAGTGTGCTAGCTGTGAGGATAAAAAAAAAATTCAGGCAGAGTTCCAGGGCTTATTAAGTCCAGTGAAAATGATTCCATCCTGTTAATACACCTGGGGGAAAATGCTACAGCAAAGAACTATATCATTACAGACTTTGAAAACCTTGGAAGGAAGCTCAGAATCCTGGGACTCTACGAATACCACCCTTGCAGTCCATGAAGGGGATCAGAAAAGGAAAGAAGAATACTGGAAGTATTGCTTGGACTGGTCGCGCAAATGGTTTCGGTGGGAGAGATTTGATTTTAGGGATCATAGCCTGTTATTAGTTAGACTTCATGGTTGAGTTGGATTGCATTTCACAGGAATGAATACAAATGCTTTTGGCCATAAGGACTTTAAACTGAATCCCGTAAATGGTGCATTTAAAAGTAAAGATAAAACTTGCTACTGAAATGAATGGGAATACTGCTGAAATAGGACCTGTTGAATCTGAAAAAATCCTAACGATTTTTTCCATAAAGTATATGGCCCTTATTGTCTGGGCTCAGAATATGGAAAACACACATGATGTGTTTGATCTCTTGATAGAAAAAGGCAGTGTGCAAGGAACTTAAGGAAGTGATACATAAACTAGATACACACCCAGAAGGAAATGTACTGTTTCAGAATATCAATCAAGTGAGAAATGAGCATGTGAAATAGACCCGTTGTCCCTTCCTCAGATTACTACATGTTAACTTGGTTTATGCATGAGTGTTAAAGTCAAGGGTAGACAATGTTTGAATATTCAGGGGCCATAAATCAGCCTTCTGGTCTTCTAAGGGTTTTGAAGAGGCATGGAAATGCTTCCAAAATAAGCATGGTTGGGGTTTTTTTTTTAATTTTTGTTTTGTTTTTTTGGCCTATTATCAATTTTTGGGAGGAGTGAGAATGGAAGAGGGAAACTTCTATGAGCAAAACCTATTTCCTATTTCCATCTTTAATTGCCCTCAAATATGCCAATTCGAGAAGTTTCTGGAAGGATTTGGGAAATACAGGATGAGCATGAGAGCAATACAACACCCAGTTTGCTCACTTCCATGTTCACAACTTCGGACTACCTGCCAGCTTTCCCATTGCCTTTCCTTGTGTGAAGTCAACAGGGAAGGTCACAGGCTGAGATCATGCTGCCAAGGTCAGAAAGTCTAGGAGCAGACCATTCATTTAGCACCGTTAATAAGTTTGAACTGTTGCTGAAGGAATGGTCATTAAATAAGTACTACCTGTCCTGTCAATTTCAGATTCAATGGCAGTCTACTTTGTTTTGTAACTGGAAGGGAAGAAGGGGCCATTTCTTTCTTTAGAACAAATACTAAAATGTGTTGGTCACCCCTGCTGCTACATACAGAATAATTCTATGTCATAGACCACCCACCTTAAATTTAAATCAGCACAGTGTTCTCTATAGCAGGGGTCTCCAACCTTGGTCCCTTTAAGACTTGTGGACTTCAACTCCCAGAGTCCCTCAGCCAGCAAAGCTGGCTGAGGAACTCTGGGGGTTGAAGTCCACAAGTCTTAAAGGGACCAAGGTTGGAGACCCCTGCTCTATAGCTTCATTCTGAAGCATAGTCTCTGAGTCTATCATGAAATTTGGTGTACATGTGCCTTCTACTGATCACTGATCACTGATCGCGGGGCTGGCTTAAATTTTGTTGGTTTTTAGATTTATATTATGAATTTTAATGGGTTTTTAGAATTTTAAAGGTTTTTAAAGTCTTAGGCCAATTGTGTAATAAGTTTTTTAATTCTTCTTTTAATTGTATATTGTATTGTTTGTTTTTATTTTGGCTGTACACCGCCCTGAGTCCTTCGGGAGAAGGGCGGTATAGAAATCTAATAAATAATAATAATAATAATAATAACTTGAACCTGTTGCTTCGTAGCAGCCCAAATCCCTACTGTATATTCCATGGCTTCCCAGGTTATCTCCCAAGAACACAGAGAGGTTGAAAACACAGTGAAGTTATCACTGTAGTGTTTTGGCAGTGGTTATTTCTTCTGTATGTGCATTTTCCTTTTTTTAAAAAAAATTGCGATGTTTGTAGCATTCCTTTGGCTCGTGTTGGTGTTACAAAGACTGTGGGCCTAATATACTAAGTGCTTTGGTTCCTTTGGCAAGGCGTACTTCTAACCACAAGGCAAGAGAGGGGAAGGATTAAAACAGGGTGTCAAACTGGTAGCCCGTGGGATGCATCATGTGCAGGCCCCTCCCACCCCAGCTCTACAAAGGGGAAAAACATCGTGAAGCATCATGTGATGGCAACATGACGCAGCGCGTTTGACACCTGTGAGTTAAAAGAATTAAGCTCTTCTTAGATCATGTTCAAGGTGATGAATAGAATAGAATAGAATAGAATAGAATAGAATAGAATAGAATAGAATAGAATAGAATAGAATAGAATAGAATAGAATAGAATAGGTTATCCAACATCTTCCAGTATTGGAGCATTTGCAACTTCTGGAGGCAAGTTGTTCCATTGATTAATTGTTCTAACCGTCAGGAAATTTCTCCTTAGTTCTAAATTGCTTCTCTCCTTGATTAGTTTCCACCCATTGCTTCTTATCCTACGCTCAGGTGCTTTGGAGAATTTGGAAAGCTTCTACTCTTTCTGTGCTTTGACTGAGACTGTTCTTATTTCTAACCACTACTCTCAGAGGTTGGTTGGCCAGGCCTACACATCACAAGCCTAAGAAGGGGAAATGCATCTTTATAGTAATAGCCTAGCTATTGGAAACCACTCTCTTTTCCTGCTGTTGCAATACAGCCCAGTCGCTATTGAGCAGTGGCTTGCAAGCTTAACAATGCAAAGCCTTGATCATACCCTCCCTCTGAATCAACAAACTCATCATGTTGCTGAAGTCTTCCATGAAAATCATGCACCAGACAAAGGCTATTTTACAAATAGCCATTTCATCCTCACAATTCTCTCATAAAATTAGAGGAAGGGGAAAAGAAATGCCAAGTGGTGAAATATCTCGGGTAATCTTCCATATCATCCATCTTCATTATATATAGCTCTTTAGCATTGAAGCATAAGGACCAGAAACAGTGATAATAACAGGTTATTCCACTGCTTCTCAATATTGACCACTTTAACAGATCCAGACCTTAACTCCCAAAATTCTCCAGCCAGGCTTATTAGTCTGGCTGGACAATCCTAGAGTTGAAGTGGACCTCTTAAAGTCATCAAGGTTGAGAAACACTGATTTAATCCATTCAAAAAAACAAGGCATTCACAAATTTGTAATGTATAAATTGGGTTCAGGAAGCATACTTTTCATAAATACACATCATGAGGAAGGGGTAGATACATTTCACATAATTTTAATACTTTCCATTTGTAAGCTATTTAAAGGCATCCAGGAAGAAACCATATTTAGTCCATCAAGAAATGACAATTTACTTATTTAACTTATGAATTTTGCTCTAATGTCTTCTCTGCATGGGCATATTAGCCGTTCATGCTTTTATTTTATTTCTCTTGAAGTGTTCCATTTCTTGCAGGAGTAATTTGAAATGTGTTTGAAATAAAAGTTTAATATCCACTTAAATATTCTGACTCTCTTTCATGTGAAGCTTGTGATTTATTTCCATATGATATAAAATGAAACACCGCTGTCTTGTTATAAATAAAAGGAAGTGAGGAATCCTGTTGCATTATAACTAGTATAGTATTCTATGTTTTGGTAATTTAATAATTCTTTGTTACAATATCTAAAGTGACTAATACGTGACCCTTAATCAGCTCAATTAATTTAATTCAAACAAGGCCTCTTTTGACATCATAAGCCAAAAGGGATCGGTCTGGACATTTTGAAATGGCAGAGTTATAATATAATTATAAATTATAATATGGATTATAATTTCATAGCTCAGTTTGAGAACACATTTTCTTTTACAGGATATTAAAAAAAAATCTTACACACTTTTCCCCTTGTCAGATGAATGTGACTAATCAAAATATACAGGAGCACACTACTGAATTTTCAGAAAGTGGACTCTCATAGATAAAGGAATGATTAACATAGTTATTATGAAGGGTTGTTGAAGATGTGGATGAAAAAGGAAGGGGAATGGAGCTTTTTACCCAAACTAAGTAACATCATCAGTGCTAGTAAGGAGTGGGGTTTGCTCTCAATTTATATTCTTAGTGGCTTGCTCTGTCAGTATTGGTGGGAGTGGTCTTGGAGGTTTTTTGTTTGGGCAGTTTATTGTTAGCTTGTTTGGCACTTCCTTGATTGGGGTATTGTTTACTTCTTGATTGTTGGTCTGATGTTAATCTTGGTGTTAATCTATGCTCATCTAAGTGTTGATTCTTTGATATTTTGGTCTTTTTGTTCCCTTTTTTATTTGTCTATTTTGCACAGTATATAGACGCAGTGGTGGGATTCAGCCAGTTCGCACCAGTTCGGGAGAACCGGTTGTTAACTTTCTGAACAGTTTGGTAAACTTATTTTTGGAAGAAATCATTAGGGCAGAGAACCGGTTGTTAAATTACTTGAATCCCACCACTGTATAGATGTTTATGTCTATGTGCCTCTTGATGGCCAATTTTTCAGAGTACCAGGCTTCCAGGAATTCTCTAGTGTTTTTGAACTTAGATTAGTCTAAGATGATCAATAATATAGATGCATAAAGACAATCTGTTTTCTGCCCAATAAGATGGTGCAACATTTCTAGGGCAGAAAACGAAGCATTGCGTCATAATCTCTCATAATTAGTGGCCAAATTTAGTCCCACTAGTTTAATGGTGCAGAAGTGAGTGAGCAGAATTAGAGAAATTTCTGTGGTTGGCAGAGTAAACTACAGTATGGCTGTTGCTCCATCATACCGTATTTGCCTATTGCTCTTGGGGAAAAAACTTCAAGACAAACACAATATTCAAACGTAATTCAGCAACAGCTTTTTATTTTCTGCCTGAGTTGTTTGATATACAAAGTAGAATATGTTGCATGATCATTATTATTGTGATATAGTGTACTTTTTAGAATAGAATAGAATAGAATTTTTTATTGGCCAAGTGTGATTGGACACACAAGGAATTTGTCTTGGTGCATATGCTCTCAGTGTACATAAAAGAAAAGATACATTCATTAAGAATTCTAAGGTACAACACTTCTGTAGTGAGTCACAGAGAATAATTAAAAATAAAGAAACCATTAGAGAGCATTTCACCGAGGCAGCCTTCAGCGGCGCCATCTTGGAACACTGTTTTTCTGTCCACAGCAAAGCCTTTTTGATGATCAGAATGCATGACAGAAAATCTATTACATTTAAGGAGCATATGTGTATTGAGCATTTAAACAGAAAGCATTTATATGATAAGCTGAGTCATAATGATGTTGTTATTTAATTCAAACAACACATTGAATCTTAATTACAGAGGGTGGGTTTTTGCAACAATCTTGTGTTTATTAGCTAGTTTGTGGGACAGAATGTGATACCTATTCACTGTGGTGAGACCTCACAGTAAAAATGCTGATCAACCCACACCAAATTAGGGAAGTCTGGATGACCAACGATAGCTTGAACTGGTTTTTTTTAAAATATTATCAACTGAATGCAAAAAACAAACATATACAAAATTGTAAAAGGGAGAAAAAAGGTAAAAGAGAAGAAACCTACAAGTTGTGTATTTACCAACAATAAATTGATGCCTTAATTCATTGCAGACATCCATGGCTAACCTATAATAATCCAATTTTTGAGTCATATGTTTGTCTTTCTGGTGCTGAACAGTAAGTCTTTTGTTTTAAGTCCATTTTCTTTGTCCAAAAGTAAAAAAAATAAAGTGTTAATTTCGCTGCATCTCCAATAACAAATGATGTAAGATCATTTCAAAACATCATTTGTTATTGAAAAGGCAGTAATCTAAAAAATTCAATTTGTTGAAGTTTATATATATATGTTTTCTGTGGTTTTCACGGGTGTTTGTATGTAGATCTTTGGTTGTTCGGGTTTTCTCCCATGTAAAATTGGAAGTGTCTTGGCGACGTTTCGACGAAGTCTCATTCGTCATCTTCAGGCTTCAGCTTCGTGCTTCTGGGAGCAATGTGTGATCGCAGCTGTTTCTTCCTTTTAACTGCTAGTGGGGGTTTGAACTGATTGGGTGGGAGCTTGGCTGTGCTCTGATTGGATGGGGGGGGTTTGTGCTCTAATTGGCTGGGGGTGTGTCCTGTTTGGGTGGGGGCTTGGTTGTGCTCAGTTTAGTCTGTGTAGCAGGGGGATTTGAGCTGGTGAGCTGCATTGCTGTTGTTTGGCTTCGTGGTCGTGCTACATCTTCATAGTGGGTGTCAGTCTGCTGCATGTATGGATTGGAGGGGTTTGAAATGGCTAATGTTGCAGCTGCGGTCTGGCTTCTGGTCCTTGGTCGTGCTTCATGATCAGTGTGGGTTTGGGTCTGCTTTCTGGGTGGATGTGCGGTGGTGACATCCTGTGTGGACCTCGTGAGTGTGGGTCTGGTGTCATTCCTCGTGTTGGGGACTCGTTTGTCAATAAGGGCAGGTTTCCAAATGGCTGGTAGGCGGGAGGTATCATCTCGTTTGTTCATAAATAAATATATTTATTTATTATTGGTTAAGACATGCAAGCAAAACAAAAACAAAAAAGACATTTTTAACTTATATCTGTTTGGATCATATTGTTATTATTACTAGTGAAACAAGTTCCCCTGTACACTTTCCCATTCATATAGAATCAGTAATTAAAATCTGGGGGAGGGGGAGAAACATTTCTCCCAAACTTCTGCCCTTAAGATCATGACACAGCAGCAGTTTTCCTCTGTCACACCCACTTCCAGACCAATTCAGGGCTACCAAAAAACCCAATATGACAATGTCAAATGTAACACAGCAATAAGCTTGCAGTACATTGTCTACAATCGTGTAAGTGGGACTTCTTGGTTTTGGTTTGGTTTTTTTACTTCCCAAAAGTCTTCTCCCATAATTCTCTGGTTTTCAGAGTATAAGATATTGGTCTGGTTTTCCTCAACTTCGGAGATGCAAAGCCTAAGAGGGATAGTAGCTACTTGTTCCCAGGTCCTCTATTGTTTCCAGAGCAAAAGTGCAGTCTCTGCTGTCTTCTACCTTTAACAGTTATTTTAGGTCTGCATTAAAAGGTATTGTCCGTTGATTTGAGAAGAGCTTCTCTATAATACAATGGGAAGATTGGATTGGCTGTGATATTCCACCTTGTTTTGGGTTTCAAGTCAATAAAAAAGGGTGGACGACAAAGGCCAGAATTGGGGCATATCTTCCACTTGAAGAAGAAAAAATGTCAAGCGAAATCAGGGAAATACTTCTGTAACATTGCTAACCTGAATGGAATTAGCATGATATGTATCTATTTCAGATTATTGCATTACTATGGCTAAATGCTTCTTCGGTATATGTTCCTACTCTGACATTGTCTGCATTTTAATTTTAACTTTTACAGTGAATCGTATGAAGAGGGCTCATAAATGCAAACAATTTGATTTCTGAGCTTCAGCTTCATGGGTTTTCCAAGATGTTAATTACTTCATCAACAGGTGTTCCTCTTAAATTTAAGAGAAAGGAGAAAGGGATCGTGGACTCTTGGCCTGAGAATTTGCTTCCTCTCTGAAGCATTTCCAATGTCACAAAAGTGAAGAGAGAGAGAGAGAGACAGACAGACAGACAGTTATATCCTTAACCTGATATAAATCCCTATCTTCTAACCATAAGAAGCAGCAAAGCAGTTTTTATTGGCATGCACACATAACAGTTATCACTGGGCTCCTTGCTAAAGAAATTCAGAAGAGCTCTGAACAAAGCAAGGTTACATAAATTTGGTTTTTACATTACATAGGAACTATAATGAAGATTGTACTTCATAATATGACCCCTGTATCAGAATGCCTTTGATAAAAGATTGATCTTTACTGCAGGGCCCTTCATTTCTCTCTACTATCTATTACAATTTTAATCTTCTAGTACCATCACTTAGGTTTATAAACATTATAATTTATTGGCTTAGGTGTTCATGGCAGGTATTTGTTGGGCAGTGTTGGCTTCAGGGTTTAATGCATAGCATAGAAGACCACTCTGGCTCTGAAAATGCCAGCCATATTAACCTGGAAATGTCAGGGAATGTATTCTTTATACTATGGTCATTAATTTATTTATTGTTCATTGTTTCCCTTCATTTGCTTCCATTCACATTTCAAGAAAGGACAACAGACTGTTTTCCATTTCAGGGTTACAGCTCTAGCCATTTGCCTCTATGTATGATTTTACTAGGCCTCACATTTTTAATAGGCTAAAGAAATAGGTCAAATATACTTCCAAATAAAATATGTTTGCCCATCCTGTCCATCAATTTTATATCTTGAGACACCAGGTCTCCTTGTTTCCATTGCAGATTTAGTACATTTCCACACATTTGAAACACATTTCAACATTTTTCTGTTTATGGTTTGCCAGTAGACTTTTATTATTAGACCATTTTATTGGTATTTTTACACATTTTCTTTGTTAAAGCCTAGTTTAGAAGCTACTTTCAAAAGCTTGTAAATACAAAGTGGAGTAATTTGTTTGGCAAATATATCCTATGGGCTCCTGGTAAAAATATCATGGATTAATTGGGTGGCTTCTCTATTGGAACAAGATTACCTCCATTTTCTTAAGATGCTAAATTGGAAGGTCAACCATTCTGCTGTTAGACTTGGAGGATTCTGCTTCTGCTGGAGGTGACTACAATATGTGCAGAAATGCATTTCCAAAAGATAATTTATACTGCTCAAAAATTCAAGTCATCCCAATTAAATGAATAAAACATTAAGGTTAAGAATGTAGAAAACTGAGTTCCCTTAATTCTTCCAGAATACCAAGGAATAATGTGTTTAATCTCTTACTTCCATGCTAGCTAACTTCTTGAACCTGATACCTGCTGGGATGTCTGGCAGCTGTTTAAAAACTCTGGCAATGAAATTCATTAGCAACATAATCTGTTGTGTGTACTAACAGTTATGGTGACCAGAAAGTTGAAGATATCACAACAAATGATTAACAAGTATATTCACATATCCCAAACTGTGGAAAAAAATGTTCATGTAGCTTGATTTTTCCAGCACTTTTTATGTTATAAAATTATTATATTGAAAAATGACATTCTTCCTTGTGTTGTTGATGTATATCAACATTTTTCTATATTTTTTTATTTTTGATAATCGGAATGTAAATTAAATCTGTGGTCTAAATTGTGGCCTTTATTTCTTAGGCATTTGCTACCATTAAATGCAATGAAGCAGCCATCTGAGGCAATGAATTGTATTGGTTGAGGAAGAAATGATTGGACAATAGAGTATTTGTGTCATGTACCCCCCTCCCCAACTAGGTTTCCATCTTTATATAGTGGAGGCCAGTATGTACATGGTTAGTGATTTGGTGTTTTTATTTTTTGAGGGGAGCTTATTTTTTACCTTATTCATACTCCCTCACGCCCTTTGTATCAGCAAGAAAAATGTCTAGCCCAGTTTAAAATAACACTTCTCCTTATGGAGATTTGAAATATTGAGGTAATGCAGGTAGTCTTTGACTTACAACCGTTTGTTTAACAACCATTTAAAGTTACAATGGCACTGAAAACAGTGACTTACAGCCAGCCCTTGTATTTACAACTGTCACAGCATCTCTACGGTCACGTGATCAAAATTCAGCCGCATGTCAACTGGCATGTATTCATGACACGTATAACATCCCAGGCTCATGTGATCGTTAATGGCCAGTTTATTTATTGGTTGCTTGGTTTGCGGTCCATTTTTATTATTTTCACAAATAACTCAAGGGGGTGAATGTATTCAATGTATCTTCCTACTCCTATTTTCCTTACAACAATCTTGTGAAGTGATTTGAGCTGAGATTGAGTGACTAGTCCAAAGTCATCCGACTGGCTTTCATGGCTAATATGGGACTAGAATTCACAATCCCCCAGTTTCTAACCTGGTGCCTGAACCATTAAACCAGATTGACTTTCACCTTCCCAGCCAGCATCCAACAAGCAATGGGGGAAGCCAGATTTTCTGAGTAACACGATTTACTTAACAACTTGGCAAAAAAGGTCATAAAATTGGGGATGACTCACTTTTTTTTTTTTGTTTACATTTATACCCCGCCCTTCTCCGAAGACTCAGGGCGGCTTACAATGTATAAGGCAATAGTCTCATTCTATTTGTATATTTTTTTACAAAGTCAACTTATTGCCCCCCCAACAATCTGGGTCCTCATTTTACCTACCTTATAAAGGGTGGAAGGCTGAGTCAACCTTGGGCCGGGCTCGAACCTGCAGTAATTGCAGGCTATTGTGTTCTAATAACAGGCTCCTTACAGCCTGAGCTTAACAACCACCTTGCTTGGCAAGGTAATTTCTGAACCCAGTTGTGATTCTAAATTGAAGATTACCTGCATTATGAGCCACTTTCGTTGAGAGAAAACAACAACAACAACAACAGAGTTGAAAGGGACCTTACAGGTCTTCTAGTCCCCTGCCCAGGCAGGAAACCTTACACCACTTCAGACAAATGGTTATCCAACATCTTCTTTAAAATTTCCAGTGTTGGAGCATTCACAACTTCTGCAGGCAAATTGTTCTAGTGATTAATTGTTCTAACTGTCAGGAAATTTCTCCTTAGTTCTAAGTTGCTTCTCTCCTTGATTAGTTTCCACCCATTGCTTCTTGTTCTACCCTCAGGTGCTTTGGAGAATAGTTTGACTCCCTCTTCTTTGTGGCAATCCCTGAGATATTGGAACACTGCTATCATATCTCCCCTAGTCCTTCTTTTTATTAAACTAGGCATACCGAGTTCCTGCAACCGTTCTTCATATGTTTTAGCCTCCAGTCCCCTAATCATCTTTTTTGCTCTTCTCTGCACTCTTTCTAGAGTCTCAGCATCTTTTTTACATTGTGGCGACCATGCTTAATGCTTTTAGATAAAAAGAAAGATAAATGCTTTCATTTTTATAGCTCATGAATTTGTTAAGCATTTCATGTTTGCTACCTGAAAATACTTTTATATAAAGTATTAATTAATTCTAAGTTTAGAAACACATTCACACTGTAAAGCACAACAATGGTTTAGGGTGAAAAATACTCAGAAAAATATTTCTTATCCGAAGTTTTTTTTATTATTTTTTTATTTTTTATTTTGTCACAACAGTATATATAAGCATATGCATGAAATAGAATAGAATAGAATATAATAGAATTTTATTGGCCAAGTGTGATTGGACACACAAGGAATTTGTCTTGGTGCATATGCTCTCAGTGTACATAAAAGAAAAGATACGTTCATCAAGGTACAACATTTACAACACAATTGATGATCAATATATCAATATAAATCATAAGGATTGCCAGCAACAAGTTATAGTCATACAGTCATAAGTGGAAAGAGATTGGTGATGGGAACTATGAAACGATTAATAGTAGTGCAGATTCAGTAAATAGTCTGACAGTGTTGAGGGAATTATTTGTTTAGCAGAGTGATGGCCTTCGGGAAAAAACTGTTCTTGTGTCTAGTTGTTCTGGTGTGCAGTGCTCTATAGCGTCGTTTTGAGGGTAGGAGTTGAAACAGTTTATGTCCAGGATGCGAGGGATCTGCAAATATTTTCACGGCCCTCTTCTTGATTCGTGCAGTATACAGGTCCTCAATGGAAGGCAAGTTGGTAGCAATTATTTTTTCTGCAGTTCTAATTATCCTCTGAAGTCTGTGTTTTTCTTGTTGGGTTGCAGAACCGAACCAGACAGTTATAGAGGTGCAAATGACAGACTCAATAATTCCTCTGTAGAACTGGATCAGCAGCTCCTTGGGCAGTTTGAGCTTACTGAGTTGGCGCAGAAAGAACATTCTTTGTTGTCCTTTTTTAATGATGTTTTGACGTTAGCTGTCCATTTGAGATCTTGCGATATGATAGAACCCAGAAATTTGAAGGTTTCTACTGTTGATACTGTGTTGTCAAGTATTGTGAGAGGTGGAAGTATGGAAGGGTTTTTCCTAAAATCTACCACCATTTCTACGGTTTTGAGTGTGTTCAGTTCCAGATTGTTTTGGTTGCACCACAAGGCTAGTCGTTCGACCTCTCGTCTATATGCGGATTCGTCATTGTCTCGAATGAGACCAATCACTGTTGTGTCATCTGCGAACTTCAGTAGCTTAACAAATGGATCATTGGAGATGCAGTCATTGGTATACAGAGAGAAGAGAAGTGGGGAGAGCACACAGCCTTGGGGGGCCCCTGTGCTAATTGTACAGGTATTTGATGTGATCTTGCTTAGCTTCACCTGCTGCTTCCTGTTTGTTAGGAAGCTTGTGATCCACTTACAAGTCTGTTCCGGTACCTGTAGCTGGTTTAGCTTAGTTAGAAGAATGTCTGGAATGATGGTATTGAATGCTGAACTAAAGTCTACAAAAGGACCCTTGCATAGGTCTTTGGAGACTCAAGATGTTGTAGGATGTAGTGCAGAGCCATATTAACAGCATCATCTGTTGATCTATTTGCTCGGTATGCAAATTGCAAGGGGTCTAAAAGCGGATTCGTGATGGTTTTCAGGTAGGAAAGCACTAGCCTTTCAAAGGTTTTCATGACTACAGATGTTAGAGCAACTGGTCTGTAGTCATTCAGTTCCTTGATGGTGGGCTTCCTTGGCACTGGGATGATGGTAGAGCGTTTGAAGCAAGAAGGAACATAGCACATCTCTAGTGATTTATTGAAAATATGGGTGAAGATGGGGGCCAATTGGTCAGCACAGACTTTTAAGCAAGAAGGAGTTATCTTGTCTGGGCCTGGAGCTTTTCCTGGCTTTTGTCTGTGAAATAGGTCCTGCACTTCCTTTTCTGTGATCACTAGGGGTTGTGAACCCAATGAAATGGGGTCAGTTGTAGGAGGCTTGGCTGTTGTTGCTGTGTCTGAGATGGGGGTTGTGGAGATAGGTGGCTGTAGTTTCCTTTCAAACCTGCAGTAAAACTCATTCA
Source organism: Ahaetulla prasina (assembly GCF_028640845.1). Taxonomy (NCBI): domain Eukaryota; kingdom Metazoa; phylum Chordata; class Lepidosauria; order Squamata; family Colubridae; genus Ahaetulla; species Ahaetulla prasina. The sequence goes on from NC_080539.1 coordinate 128,850,021, forward strand.
GGTCATCTGCCAGTTGTTGATTACCTTCAGCCTGGGAAGGAGGTTTGCCATAGCCGGTGATATTTTTAAGAGTTTTCCACATGTTTGCTGGTTCATTTGCTGAAAATTGATTCTTTAGCTTTTCAGAGTAGCTTCTTTTTGCTGCTCTTATCTCCCTTGTTAGTGCATTTCTGGCCTGATTGTACAGCATTTTATCACCTTTTCTGTAGGCTTCCTCTGTGGAATGTCGTAGCTGCTTAAGTTTAGGTGTAAACCAAGGTTTGTTATTACTGTGTATTCGCAAGTTCCTTGTAGGTACACATAGGTCTTCACAGAAGCTGACATATGATGTTACAGTATCTGTGAGTTCATCCAGGTCTGCAGAGGTATCTTTAAAATATTCCAATCAGTGCAGTCAAAACATGCCTGTAGCTTTAATTCTGATTCCTCCGTCCAGGTTTTCACTGATTTAATTATTGGTTTTATGGCTTTAAGTCTTTGCCTGTAAGCAGGTACAAGGTGAATCATGCAATGATCAGAGTGTCCTACAGCTGCACGTGGTAAAGACCGATAGGCATCTTTTAGTGTTGTGTAGCAGTGGTCTAGAGTATTCTTGCCTCTGGTGGGACAATTGACATGCTGAAAGTATTTTGGTAGTTCTTTCCTTAAGTTTGCCTTGTTTAGATCTCCCAAAACAATGGCCAGTGAATCAGGGTGTTTGGCTTCAGCCTCCATGATTTGGTCAGCTAGAGTTCGTAATGCCTCGTTTACACAGGCTTGTGGTGGGACATAAACAGCAATTAGAAGAAATGAGGAAAATTCACGAGGCGAATAGTAAGGTTTGCAGTTGATAATTAGAGTCTCTAAATTGTTGTCACAGAATTTGTAAATTATGTTAAAATCTTGACACCAGGTTGAATTAATATATAGGCATAAGCCTCCTCCTTTCTTTTGACCAGATGTTACTGGAACCCTGTCTGATCGTTCAATTTGAAATCCTGGAATGTTCAGGCTGCTATTTTCAATTGATTCATTTAACCAGGTTTCAGAGAAGCATAGGACTGCTGAATTGCGAAAATCAGAATAGTATTTGTTTAAGAGGAGTATTTCATCCATCTTATTTGCAAGTGAGCGTATATTTGTTAGGAAAATTGAAGGCAGAGGAGTTTTAGTGCGAGTTCTTAGCTTGATTAAGATCCCAGATCGTTTACCTCGTTTCCTTCGTTTCCGTCGTTTGGTTTTTTTAGTAATCCATGGCTCCGTGGGAATTGCCTCCTCCTGTGTTAGAATCTCCTCCGTGTTTGTAAAGACAGGCGGGGGTGAGATTAAAGAAAGCTGCTCCTTAAAGAAATGTTCCTTAATTTTTAGCAGATGGTCTCGTGAGTAGGAAATCCGTAGTGAGTCACAGAGAACAATTAGAAATAAAGAAACAATTAGAGAGCATTTCACCGAGGCAGCCTTCGTCGGCGCCATCTTAGGTTATACTTATAATTATACAATATATATAAGCATAATTATACAATATATATAAGCATAAGTATGTAATAACTATATTAATTGGATATAATGAAAGGAAGCAATAGGACAGGAACGGTAGGCACGTATGTGTTCTTATGCACGCCACTTACAGACTTCTTAGGAATGGGGTGAGGTCAATAGTAGAGAGTTTTTGGTTAAAGCTTTGGGGATTTTGAGAAGAGACCACAAAGTCAGGTAGTGTGTTCCAAGCACTAATAACTCTGTTACAAAAGTCATATTTTCTGCAATCAAGATTGGAGCAGTTAACATTAAATTTAAATCTATTGTGTGCTCTTGTATTTTTTAATTTTAATAATTTTAATAATAATTTAATAATAATTTAGTAATTTTAATAAGTTGTTGTTGGGGGGGGAACAAATCTGTTTTTTGAAGAATTTTTTTCAAAATTATGGCTTCCATATCATTTAGAGCATTCCTTTAACTTTAAAAACAATCTTAAAACTTACAGCTGAAAAATTAGCTTCTATTTTAAGTAGCCAAGCTACCTCACTTGATTTGTCGCAACAGCTCGACAATAATGTGCTAACTTGTGGATTTTATGGAAAGGAAATTGGGTGGAACAATATATGTGTTTCCTCAAGCAACTAAAAAGCTCACAATCCTGTGGGATTCCTTAGGGTAAATTCTTTATTATGAATTACAACCTGCTTACTGATGAGTTGTTAATAAAAACTGGAGTTGCTGGGCTGTTATTTTTTTTTTCCACATGGTATACTAAGACTCTTTGAGTCTTATTATTGTTTTTTTTTCTAAAAGAGGTTTTCATTAGTGCACTGAATGTGAATAAATCTGTTTCCCATTTATAATTGTTTTCTTTCTCCAACTAAATGTAAAATGTATTGTCAGATCTAGAGCTTGTGTATTTTCTTGAACCACAACAGATTGAAGAATTTACTTTGAAAAAAGAAAGAGAGAGAGAGATCAAAATAGTGCTGAGTGAGAGATTAAAAGGTTGGAGAAATGACAAATGCGAGTCATCCAGAGTCTTTTGTTTCCTCACAGATCATCTAAAGGCCCAAAAGTCATGAGAAAGGGACGTTGGGGTCCCGGTGCAGCCGCAGCCCTGTCTGAGGTAGATATTAGTTGGTTTCAGACATGGTAGAAGAAATGATAGAAAGGAAAACCTCAAGAGAAAGTAGAAACAGATGGTAACCTGAGATGGCAGGATGGCTTTATTTAATGTGGTGGCTTTTTCATTTATTTATTTATTTGCCTTGTTTATTCATTCATTCATTCGTTATTTTTGCATCTGCTCACATGAGGGAGTCCCTCAGCTTTTACTCCTTATTACTGGGTAATCAGATTCTCCATATATTGAAAGTTTGCTGGACAAAGATAAGGGGATAATATGGTTGCCAAGACTCTGGTTTTGAAGCTTTTGAGTTTATCAGTGGTCATTGAGTGACTTATGAGCATAATTGTGGGCTCAGTTGTGATTGTAAGTGGAGGAGGTCTTGTACTATATTGAACAAGTTGCGGTTTGCTACTTTAAGCAATGCTCCTGAGAATATAATGAGGAGAAAAACGTTTAACAGAATAATAGATCTTGGAGGTCTTCTAGTACAACCGCCACCCAAGCAGGAAATCCTATACCATTTTAGGCAAAAGGTTGTCCAATCTCTTTAAAACCTCCATTGTTGGAGCCCCCACAACCTCTGGAGGCAAGTTGTTCCACTGTCATCAAGTTTCTTTGCCTACTGCTTTTATTAAAGGCATATTATCATGCTAATAAAATTAGCATCAGTTGGGCACCAAAATTGTGAAAAGGACAGACTGAGGTCTGAACCATACAGCAGGTAGGTACCGGTAATTATGTCTTTAGAAACAAAGACTGAAACCTGCCTTATAGTTAAAACAAAATGACAACCTTCAATTCAGGCCCTGGGGGCAACTTATTCATTCTCCTCAGGCAATTATTTTTGGGGAAAGCAGTGCACAGGAAAAACAAAGTAGAGAGCTGGCCATTAGGTTGAAGTGAAACACAGATTTGTTACTTAGAAATCTAGTGTCACACAATATATATGATTAGAAAGGAACCTCACAGAATGTCTAGTCCAGCCCATCCACCAGTCCCACTGAACACTTCCAGCAAAATCATTCTAGGCAGATTATTCAATGTTGAAAGTTCTTGGCATCAGAACATTCTCCTAATACATTTGAATCTTCTTCCTTTTGTTTTCAAACCATTGCTCCTTATTTTGTTTTCACGTTTAGGAAGAACAAGTCTGCCTTCTCTCGCACCAACAGAGGTGTAGCCTTCCTTTTTGCAAGCTAAAGATGCTTTGATACTTTAATGGCCTCATAAAGGTTAATTTCCAGATTCTTTAGCATTCAGGTAGCTCTTGTCTCTATTGGTTCCCATTTCTCAAGGTCACTTTTAAAGCATAGTGCCACTTGGACCAGAACACAAGGATACACCAAGAGTAATCCACTAACTAAGAGTAAAATGCAGCTTTCCCTTTGCATAAAGTAGAGGCGAGGGAAGAATTGTATTGGCCTGTCACAAGGCCAGGTCTCAGTCACAGGAAAAACTTAATAATGTGTTTTCTTTTCATTATAATTGCCAAGAGCAGATTATTCTCAAGATTCTGGAGCAGTTGCTTAAAGCAGCAAACAACAAGATGGCATTTTATTATACCTTTATTAGTCCTGAGCTATATTCCTCCCTTTTCACAAATCACATTACAAAATGCTCTCTCCCCCTTCTGAGAGAAAACAGATGCAAAGAAGGCATAAAGCTGTTGTACCTTCTCGCTTTTTCTCAGTTTTGCTTCCCCACATTGTCCATGCAACAGAACAGCTGCTTTGATTCTTATAGTTTACATTCCTGGCACATCATTCTGGGCTTTGCTACTCCTGACAACATGAAGATTTTCTTGAATCTCTTGCCTACATAGGACCAGCCTAAGGCATTTTGCTGTCTGAAGATAACAGCCAAATCCTGACCCTATTGAACCAGACAGGAAAGAGAATGTTAGCTCAAATAGACATATGGTTGGGTCCTCAACAGAACCCTGAGGTGGCAACTTTGTTTAATTCTAGAATTGGCTTGAAGCAGAAATATTTGGTCTGTGCAACCCCCAGCCCTATTTTTGCAGAGTCCTGAACTCCCAGGTATTATGTCATCAAAAGTGAGCAACAAAATTGCCAATCTCAGCAGTATGTTAAAAATTAATCTATGCAACAGAAGCATTGAATTCTGCAAAACTATACACCATTTGGTTGCTATCACTGTACAGGTTGACTTAACGATCACAATTGAGCCCAATTTTTTGTTGTTCAATGAGACATTTCTTTAGTGAGTTTGGCCCCATTTTGTGACCTTTCTTGCCACAGTTGTTAAGTGGATCACTGCAGTTGATAGATTAGTTACCTGGTTGTTAAGTGAATCTGGCTTTCCCATTGGCTTTGCTTGTCAATAGCCAAGTGATCATATGACCTTGGGACACAGCAATGGTCATGAATATGAACCAGCTGCCAAGCTTCTGAATTTTGCTCATGTGATCATGGGGATGCTAGAAAGATCATAACTGTGAAAAACAGTCATAAGTCACTTTTTTCGGTGTCATAACTTTGAACAGTCACTAAACAAACTATTATAAGTCAACTACCTATATCAACCACCTTCCAATTTCAGAGACTTGGGCGAATCAGCAGCCACCATAATATCACAAAGATAAAGGAACATGACCACACATACTTTCAGGTCTATCATTTTCTAAGCACAGTTTATCTTTAAGAGAGGATAAACTCCTCTTTTTTACATTAAAGGCAAAGCAAAAAGAAGTGAGATGGGATTTTGTTCAGGCCTATTTTCTTGGTTTGAAATCTAAGAATCCAATTTACAGGTAAAGAAAATGTTCACTCTCATGTTTGAGAAGCATGAATGACAATTTTGCCTTTCAGATGCCTTTTTTATGATATGCACTGCAGACTTACGTGCATATGTTTGAATATGCTGCATCCATTATATAAGTCTTCCTCAATCTTAAATTTTCCTAATGCAAAATGCTCCCTCAAACTGAGCTCAGCCTTCTGGGGACAAAAAAGAAACATCTATGTTGCTTTCTTGGTTACAGTTCAGAAGTAGTTTTCTATTGTCTTCTTCACTAAGATGCTTTTTCAACTTTCCAGTTAAAAAATTCAGCTCTTGAAGTATCTGGAAGACTCCATCCAAGTAACCAGATGTTACCCTGTTCAGCGTTCAAATGACCAAGATCAGCTAGATGCTGCCATCTACTGTGAACTCTCATAATTTCCAGGCCTCTTGGACAAATATAATGCCTTTAGAGGAAACAGGCAACAGTGGTTCCCAAGCCATATTTGTAGAATATCTTGGTGGATTAAGGGGTAGGCTACAGAAATTCAGATTATAGTGACATGATCCTTGCAGAAAATAATGTGCACATTCAGAAATATTTTAATTTCAGAAATTAGGGCAAGATGACTGGATCCCTTGAGACCTTGTAAGCAAACATGTTTATAGTCGTCGTCCCCCTCCCCTCCGATCTTAGTTTGGAAAGATGACTATGGAAAGAACAAGCTGAGGAGGCAAATTCCTTGAAGGAATTACAGATATCTGAGAAGATGTAGCACCCTCATTTAAGTTCTCCTTATTTGTATTTTTTTTTAAGTATTTCTGTCCTTTGAAAAGATACAAGATTTATTTTGGGTGTATTGCAAACATTTTGCAAAAGAAATTAAGCCCTCCATTCCATGCTACTATTCCAACAATCTTTGGAGCCCCTCCCACTTCAGCCAAAAATCCAAAAGTTGTTCAAATTCCCTTACTTTCTGTTTAATTTGACCCACAAATCTGCTTCTAAGTCAAAACAAGTTAATATTTGAACATACTCTGTAGGGCCAGATTCTGATGCCATTCAAATTCTGATAATATATGTGTTGAGAATAAATTGATCTACATAAGCCACTTGGGCTGGTAAGTATATCTATTTTACATTACACCGTTGTTTATTTACATGAGTGAGTGTGTGTGTATGTGTGTGTGTGTGTATGTGCACATGAGCATCACAATTGGGCTAGTTATCCTCAAATTCCAGCACACATTTCCAATTCTTTCCAAAGTTTAGCTGGGTGGGTAAATGGATGGGTAGGATATGCCAAAACACATTCCTTTCCCGATTCCTTTCTCAGGCATATCTTCTTCATTTCTTTCTAACTCTGACAAGAAAAAATGGGTCCGGTTCTAAGCCAGGAGAAAGATGCTTGAAATAAAATGGAGACTGGCTGGTTGGAAAGAAGATCTCTTTATTTGGATGCCAGAAACTTCAGTGACAGCAGCATGTTTCTGGGGTGGCTGACAAAATGGCTGAGTGAGTGGATGGATTTTTATACCATAGGATTCTGGGATTTGATGATTGAGATGCTCCAGGGGGGTTGTGCAATGGTAGTGAGCCTTGTGTCTTTTGCTATTCTAATGATGATGGGTAAATCCTATTATATCCTAAAGGTCAAGCCCTGTCCTTAGAATTTGGGTGGGTTGTAAATTCTTAATCCCATCAGCTCCAGCATTCTGTGGGAGCTGTGTTTGAAGGTGTTTTGTTTGTGAATAGGCTGGCCTGGATTTCTGTAAATAGATACTGAATGGAATGCTCTAATTTTCTCAATAGATACATAAGTATTTCATTCATAAAACTTAACTGTTGGAGGGACTGCCTGGAGTGTTTTCCTGGTAGTGAAGTGAACGATTTGATCCTAGGAAAGCCTTTTTTCTAGGGGGTGGAGGGAGTGCTGACTTTGTGCATGACTTGGGGACTGCTGCTTGATTCCCCAAAGATGTATAGTTTCATGATACTTCTACAAAAGCTGTTTGGTGGTCAAGAGAAATTATGCAGGTGCTTTTTTCCTCATGGTCTCCACTTTCCAACCCACCTTTATTTCCTTCTCTGTCACCATGGAATTCATTCCCTCAAGATCAGTTGGATTGTCCTGGTTGTTTGAATCTTCTCTAGGGATAAGCAGATAGATAAATACTTCATTTTAATTGTGTTCACTGCTCTGGGTCACATGCTGTATAGCATGGGTCTCCAACCTTAGTAACGTTAAGACTTGTGGACTTCAACTCCCAGTGTTCCTCCCAGCTTTGCTGGCTGAGGAACTCTTGGAGTTGAAGTCCACAAGCCTTAAAGTTACTAAGGTTGGAGACCCCTGCTATATACATTGTATTAATAAATAACAACATAGGAAAACACAGTCAAATCCTCCCTTTTGCCATGTGTTTTCCAGAATATTTTTATCTGGAAACAATGATAGCCTACCACTTTCCCATGTGATCACCTTTATTTTAATTGCTTGTGAAAACCTATCCACAATGATACTAATATTACTTTCACCAGATGGGAATCTTATTGGAAAATCATAATGAACCGAGACAAGGATGTTTAGGCATCTCAGCAGCCAAAACTGTATTGCTTGATATCTTACTTTCAATTGGAAGTTGTTCAATTTCCTTTCTGGGCTCTTCTATGATCTTGGTGGATTATCAGACGGGTCTCTTAACACGAGGAATATTTTCTTTTTCTCAATTAATGGCTGCCAGTCATACTTTTGGCAGAAGGGGAAAATCTTGTATTAGAACACCTGGAAACAGGAGAGACAGCATTTATGGGTTATTTATGGGTCAGGAAAGAAGTTAGCATCAAAGGAACCTTTGATGGATAGTGTCCAGAAGGAACCTTAGCTCCACAGGACTGAGGAAGTACACTGACTTAGTCAATTTTTCCCCCCAATCTCTAAGGATGAAAAGCAAATTGAATTTGATATTAATTAATAATTTGACCATATCAAGAAATCTCAAGCATGGTCTCTCCATGAATCACGCAACTATCTTGTCCATTCGTTCTGAAAGCAGCAAAGCTGAAGCTGAGGATCAAAAAGCCTTAATTCCAATTTAACTTTAAGCAGAATCCTACCTCTTTACTAAAGTGCTATTCTTTCTGGCTATTGCCATATCTGAGTAACATAGGAGTGAAGTCCTTGCATCATAGCACTTGGCTCATGTTTTAGAGGAGGTCAAATGTTAAGTACCAGAACACTTTTAGCTACTTTCATGCTGAGGCTATAACATATAAACAACCCCTTTATTCAGATTAATCTAACTTTCCCCAATCTGGTGCTCTCCAGATGTAAAGACAGTCGGGGAAGGCTGGTGCAATATATAAATGTTGCAAACTGAGTCACATACATGTAAGAGAGTACAAGTGATTCTTCAAAGTAAGCTTTTGGAGCAATTTCTTTAATGCAGAATGTAGAAGACCTCCACGGTCCCTTCCAACTCTTAGCAAAGTTATTTTGCTATTCTGAATCATGCTAAATCTTCCTACAAGTACTTTTTTGACTGTCATGGTCATAAAATCCCTCCCCATCATTACAGGATATCATACCTAGTTTTTTAGCATACATTCCCTCCATACAACCATTTAAGCTAAATGTTAAATTTATTGGTCCATTTCCTATAAATCTATAGATCAGCCCAGCAATCTTTTATCTGCAGTTTCTAGTCATACTGTGTGTGTGTGTGTGTGTCTGTTGGTGTGTGGCCATTTCTTCCTAGTCCTGAAATACCTTTAATTTAACCTTTGTCCCATATCAACATCTACAATATGTTATGGGGGGGGGAGGGTATGAAAGGAGGAGGAGAATTCAAGGTAGAACTTTATTTTGAGCTCAGAGCACAGATTGGGCAGAATAAAATATTTGACTATTTGGATAGGCTACCTAGACCCATGATGGCGAACCTATGGCATGGATGCCACAGGTGGCACATGGAGCCATATCAGTAGGCTCAGCTCTGGCGTGCATGTGTGCACTGGCCAGCTTATTTTTGAGCCTTCTGGGCCCACCGGAAGTAGGGAAACAGCTGTTTCTGGTCTCTGGAGGGCCTCTGAGGGGTGGGGAAGGCCGTTTTTGCCCTCCCCAGGCTCCTAGAAAGGCTCTGGAGCCTGGGAGTGTGAAAAATAGGCCCACTGAGCCATCGCATGCCAAAAGTGGGGGTCGCACCGGGGAGGGGTCGCACGCACATGTGGGGGGACAGGACACATAGAATTATGGGTGTGGGCATGCGTGTGCATGACCCCCCCCCCAACATTCCCCCTGCTTTTGGCACACGATGGCAAGAAGGTTAGACATCACTGACTTAGACACTAACCATTCTAGGGAAGTGCCGGATAATGTTCATACTCTATTTGCATCTGACATATCAACACAATCCTAATTTATCATACAATCAGGCTGTTAAGGGAAAAAAAGATTTGTTTGGAAACACATTTGTGACAAAAAGAGAATATACTCCTCTGAAAAGTTATGAAAATGGACTTTTTAATGAAAGAAAATCAAAGAGGTAGTAAATACCCCTATTTCAGCTGTCTAGTTTTGGAAGAGGTAAGTATAGATTAATCTGAAAAGGGGAAGATCTCATCAGCTTCAGCTGAAAAAGAAATAGAAAGAGGAAAACATTTGTCTCCAAAACCATTTCTTCACCTCCCTCACCCAGTAACCAGATGGAGAGAAGGGCAGAAATTCTTGGCACATCCAGATTCATAGGGGAAAGAGAAGGAGAGGGAAAAAAGGAAAGATATTGGTGTAAGGAATGAAACTGGCAAGAAAGGAACCAACAGTTATTTATTTATTTATTTTTATGTATTTATTTATTTGTCAAGTACGTATTAGATAATATATATAAGTATAAGCATAGATTGAATACGTAAAATGAATACAAATAAAGGGAACATTAGGACAGAAACGGTAGGCACGCTGGTGCTCTTATGCACATCCCTTATAGATTTCTTAGGAATGGGGTGAGGTCAACAGTAGACAGTCTTAGGTTAAAATTTGGGGGTTTGGGGGATGAAACCACAGAGTCAGGTAGTGTATTCCAGGCATTGACCACTCTGTCTACAGAGAAGTATTATGTCAATGTAGATCAGGTGCCTCCCCAAACCATCAAGAGAACAGCCAATATGAAAATGTCTAGAATTTAAACTCAGAAGTACAGATCTATATAAAGGCTTTGACTTCAATATAATACAATGGTCAAAGGTTACCTGTTCATTCTGGTCTGCAATGAAGAGCCCACGCTTACCGTGTCTCAATGAGGAGACTTTTGGCTAGTACTGATTCCTGAATAAAGGGATAAGTGTCCAGAAAGCCAAGATTTACAGCTGTGACTGCATGAAGCCTGACAAGTTTGGCAAAACTTCAGATGGAATTTATTTTGGAGCATGGCAAAAAGCCAAGAATTAGAGCAACTTTTCACTGACCTTTCATTTAACAAATAAGATTTTTTAAATTTAAAACTGGCATTTTGACAGCTGAACAGATCATATAGAGTAGAGCATCTCATCATTTTTTTTAAAGATAGATGAATATGAGAAGCAGCTGTATGAAGCAACAAGTTGTTTAACATAATTATAGATAGTTGGTAGCAGAAAGCAGAATAACAGAGATGGAAGGGACCTTGAAGGTCTTCTAGTCCAACCCTCTGCTTAGGCAGGAAACCCTACACCACTTCAGACAGATGTTTTTCCAATCTCTTCTTAAAAACTTCCAGTGTTCGAGCTTTCACAACTCAAATATCAAACAATATCCTGATACCTTTTTCTTTGACGGTAAGAAACAAATCAGATTTGTGAAAACCAATAGTAATGATATATTTAAAAAATTATGTGAGCCCAAACTGAGGTAGCCCTGCATAGTGCTTTAAAAAGTATTAGGAACTAGTATTTTTGAGGGTATTAAATAGATAGATTTTACAAATGACAAATTAGCAATCCATTTTTTTTCAAAAAAAATATTTTAATATATACTTAAATTGTTTAGTATACTTTATTGTCATGATAAGTGATGATTATTTTAAATATTATATTTAATTGATTAAATGTTTAACACTGCCCAATTCAAAACAACTCTGGGTAGCTTATGGTGTTAAAAACAAGTAAAAAAATAGCAGCACATGAAAATCTGTTTTTTTAAAGGGAAATGCTTTCAATGTCTGTTTTATTTTGATAAAAAGAGCATGTATGTTGTAGTAGCATTCTTTCATTACAATAGGGGGAAAAAATCAAAACTAAGAAGTTGCAGGGAGCTGGCTTCCAAAAATCTAATGTGCAAAAAAACCACAAAAAACTTGTAAAAAGCAGGCATATGTGAGGAGCAAAACCGAAAGTTTTTTAAGAAATTGCCAATCATTTGTGGAGCTTTGGAGCTGAAAATCAGACTAATACTCAGTATAACTTTGCCTTTATGTAAATCTAGGTAGTATAAATACATACTGATGGTGTTTTTTATATGAGATTGTAATATATTTTTATATTTATACATTTTAAATCTTTGTATAATTTTCTTCTGTACAAAAACAGATGATAATACAGTTTTGATCTTATGACTTGGATACATTACAACCTCAAAAAAAAATTTCTGTGAATGATAGGTCATCAGTTAAAGAGAGACAGTTTTTCTTCCTCTGCATTTGCAGATGTTAAAAGGGGGAAAGATTGCTTCATTATGGGGGAGGGAAATAAGAGAATAGTAAGCCAGGTTTAAATGCTATTTTGATGCTATTTTTAAATGCTATTTTGAAGACAATATTTACATTATATGCTCATTAGCTGAAATACTTCATTAGAAAGGGTTTTGTTGTTTGTAGGTAGCCTAAGACTATCTATCTGTCTATTATACAGTAATATAAAATACTGAAAGGCTTTTTTTAAAAAGTCCTATTTAAGGTTTACTTTTAACAATTTAAAAAATCTAGAAAATACTATTGTGGAAGAGCTAGTAAATTGGCAGTAAGAGAAATTGAGGAGATAAAGTAAATAAATATGTCTCCAAGATTGCATCAGCTCCCAAAATCTTTTGGAGAAACACTGGGACACATTTCTGGCATCTATTGTTAAAAACCGGCAGGACTGTTCCGTCATTTTGAGGCAAGATAACCTGAAACAAATTGTAATATAAGCCTTAAAATAAATTAGCATAATTAATAGAAACAAACACAGAGACACCTTTTGGTATCACACAGGCACAGACACCTAACAAATTAGGTAAAAAAAAAACACCTCTAAAAAAATCCATGGATGGGGCAAACAGATTTGGAGTATACAAATCTGAATGATTTGCAAGTAACAGCCAAGATGGTGAGAGCCCGTGGTGGCGCAGTGGTTAGAATGCAGTACTGCAGGCTACTTCTGCTGATCACCGGCTGGCAGCAGTTTGACAGTTGGGGTCTCACTCCAACGTTGACTCAGCCTTCCATCCTTCCAAGGTCGGTAAAATGAGGACCCAGATTGTAGGGGGTGATATGCTGACTCCGTAAACCACTTAGAGAGGGCTGTAAAGCACTGTGAAGTGGTATATAAGTCTAAGTGCTATTGCTATTGCTAGTGCTGTTGCTATTTGCTCTCACCTAGTGATCGAACAAGTTCTTGCTTTCCAGATCTAGTAGCCATTATATGGCTCGATCCAATTGATACCATTCCATTAACCAATGACATCCTCAGCAATATAAAAGTCTCCTTGATCTGATGAAGGTGGAATGACAGCAGTCTGCAACCATTTTGGAAGGACATAACAATTACAGTAAGTTGAGTAGTCCTCAATTTACAACCATTCATTTAGGGACCGTTCGAAGTTACAAAGGCACTGAGAAAAGTGACAGTTTTTCACTGTTACGACCTTGGCAGCATCCACACTGGTCATGTGATCAAAATTCATATGCTTGGCAACTGGTTCACATTTATGACCATTGCTTTGTTCCAAGGTCATGTGATAACCTTTTGTGACCTTCTGACAAGCAAAGTCAATGGGGAAACCAGATTCACTTAACAACTGAGTTACTAATTTATCAACTGCAGTGATTCACTTAACAACTGTGGCAAGAAAGGTCATAAAATGGGACAAAACGCACTTAAGAACAGAAGATTTGGGCTCAATTATTTGGACTACCTGTACAAGAGGCGCAGTTTGGTGCAATAGTTAAAGCATCAGGTTTATCAGGGAGACTATCAGGGAGACTGGCAATTCTAGTCCCACCTTAGACCTAAAGCCAGTCGTACTCTCTCAGCCCAAGAAACAAAGCAATGGCTAATCATTTCTGAAAAACCTTGCCAAGAAAACTGCAGGGACTTGTTCAAGCAGTTTCTGAGAATCAGACATGATTGAATAGAGAGGGAAAAAATCCCATTACAATCAATAGCTCTCAAGCAGAGGTGAAATGCTACCGGTTTGCTCCAATTCGAGCGAGCTGGTAGTGATAAAAACCGGTAGTAAAAAAAAAAGCTACCAGTTCTGTCTAACCATTAGTTAAAAAAGCTACCAGTTTGAGTGAACTGGTAGTTAACTACTAGTTCAGTTGAACTGGTAGTTTAAAAAAGCTACCAGTTCCTCCGAACAGTATTGTTGATGAGCAGATGAGCCGTGGCGTTTCGCTTTTCTAGAAAGCAGAAAATCCTGCTTTTTAGCTAAATTAAATCACGCAGCACAGCTGATCCCACCCCCACTGTTCTACTTATGTTCCCAAGTCTCTTTTTGGAGCATATTGTGATGTGCGCGCATAATACATGCTTGGTGCGCACTGCACATGCACATGCACATGCAGCACACACTTGGTGTGCAGCATGCATGTGCACACAATGCATCTTTGGCGCACCAAACCAGTTCAGATTTCACCACTGCTCTCAAGTCCAATAAATTTTCCAGTTCGTGAATTTGGATTGATTGTGGGCTTAAGCAGGGTTTACCATGAATTACCTGGTATTACACCGTTCATGATATAATCTTTTGTTTTGGGGGTAGCCTAAGACTAATCATTAATCATTAGCCTCTAAAAATAAGGGTAAACCTTTTGGGGGGGGGGAAATCCATAGCTCTGATGGGAAGTGAAAATATTTTTTAATTCCAGTTTGACTTAGAATGTTGTGTTTGTGGCTATTAACATAAACAAGAAATCTGATCTACAGATCTTCCAGCAGCTCTCGTGAACTTGTATCTTTTGTTACATGGACTGCACATTATGCATATCAATAAAGTGGTAGATTTAGCTATTTGCTTCTGAAATACAATAAATAGTGTATTTCATTTATTCCTTATCAGGTCATTTTTACTGCCAATTTAATAGGATTTATAAAACTAAACATTATGATCAATATTACTTAACAGTTTTCCCATATTTTGTCCACTGGACAAAATATATTAGCATTGGTTCACAAATAAATGCATTTCTTTCTATGGAGCATGCTTGTGTTCATATGAGAGTTTGTATGGTGTTTGGAGTTTGTATGATGCAACCAATAGTGTATTAGACCTAAGTTTTGTAAAAGTTCAGATCGCCACTTAACAAAGAAGCTCATCTACTTAACACAATCCATTTTATACGGTTATATAGGAAAGACAAAATGATATTCTCTCTGAGAGGGGAGGTAGGGAGGGAACCGGGATGGTACGGAGAGAGAGAGAGAGAGAGATTTATGCAATAGTTTTGATAAAGAATTATGGTATTTCATTGTAATAAGCCACACATAAACTGTGTCTATGGACGTGGTGGCTCAGTGGCTAAGACGCTGAGCTTGTCGATCAAAAGGTCTGCAGTTCAGTGATTCGAACTGCCACATAACAGGGTGAGCTCCCATTACTTGTCCCAGCTTCTGCCAACCTAGCAGTTCGAAAGCATGTAAAAAATGGAAGTAGAAAAATAGAGACCACCTTTGGTGGGAAGGTAACAGCGTTCCATGCGCCTTTGGCGTTGAGTCACGCCAGCCATATGACCACAGAGACGTCTTTGGACAGTACAGGATCTTCGGCTTTGAAATGGAGATAAGCACCACCCCCTAGAGTTGGGAATGAGTAGCACATATGTGCGAGGGGAACCTTTACCTTTATCTTTTTATCTGTGTCTAGAGTAAAAACTGTATATTTTCTCCATTTTCAGTTAATTCTTTAGAATTAACATTTGTTTCACTTTTAAAGCTAACAAATATATAAAAGCAAAGACCTTTGTCGGTTGCAGTTTACGATTCTTTGTTAAAAAAAAGGCTAGCTTTACAACCTATGGACTGAAACTGCTTTCCAAGAAACCGTCATGAAGATAATTTGCCAGATTTGACTTACACAGAAAAAAATAATTGATCAAAACATTTTCAGCCTCTTTATATTTACCACTGTACTGGACATACATTCTGTACAGCTTTATGCATCTGAGAAAGTTAATTCTTGCACTTGGAATTTCATGCCACAAAACATTTCTTCCCATATTTATGATTCTATTAAACTATGTTCTTATATTCTAACAATATAGAGTTCCTCTTTTAAAGATTCCTCCATTACAGAAGCTCATCTATCTAATATTCAGGAGAGTGTCTATGGCCTTCAGATTACGAAATGCACTTCCAAATACATGCATTCAGCTTTCATTCTCCCACTATCCATGAAAATGACAAAGAATAGAATAGAATAGAATTTTTATTGGCCAAGTGTGATTGGACACACAAGGAATTTGTCTTGGTGCATATGCTCTCAGTGTACATAAAAGAAAAGATACGGTCATCAAGGTACAACATTTACAACACAATTGATGATCAATATATCAATATAAATCATAAGGATTGCCAGCAACAAGTTATAGTCATACAGTCATAAGTGGAAAGAGATTGGTGATGGGAACTATGAAACGATTAATAGTAGTGCAGATTCAGTAAATAGTTTGACAGTGTTGAGGGAATTATTTGTTTAGCAGAGTGATGGCCTTCGGGAAAAAACTGTTCTTGTGTCTAGTTGTTCTGTTGTGCAGTGCTCTATAGCGTCGTTTTGAGGGTAGGAGTTGAAACAGTTTATGTCCAGGATGCGAGGGATCTGCAAATATTTTCACGGCCCTCTTCTTGATTCGTGCAGTATACAGGTCCTCAATGGAAGGCAGGTTGGCAACAATTTTTTTTCTGCAGTTCTAATTATCCTCTGAAGTCTGTGTTTTTCTTGTGGGGTTGCAGAACCGAACCAGACAGTTATAGAGGTGCAAATGACAGACTCAATAATTCCTCTGTAGAATTGGATCAGTAGCTCCTTGGGCAGTTTGAGCTTACTGAGTTGGCGAGAAAGAACAGTCTTTGTTGTCCTTTTTAATGATGTTTTGATGTTAGCTGTCCATTTGAGATCTTGCGATATGATAGAACCCAGAAATTTGAAGGTTTCTACTGTTGATACTGTGTTGTCAAGTATTGTGAGAGGTGGAAGTATGGAAGGGTTTTTCCTAAAGTCTACCACCATTTCTACGGTTTTGAGTGTGTTCAGTTCCAGATTGTTTTGGTTGCACCACAAGGCTAGTCGTTCGACCTCTCGTCTATGTGGATTCATCATTGTCTCGAATGAGACCAATCACTGTTGTGTCATCTGCGAACTTCAGTAGCTTAACAAATGGATCATTGGAGATGCAGTCATTGGTATACAGAGAGAAGAGAAGTGGGGAGAGCACACAGCCTTGGGGGGGCCCTGTGCTAATTGTACAGGTATTTGATGTGATCTTGCTTAGCTTCACCTGCTGCTTCCTGTTTGTTAGGAAGCTTGTGATCCACTTACAAGCCTGTTCCGGTACCTGTAGCTGGTTTAGCTTAGTTAGAAGAATGTCTGGAATGATGGTATTGAATGCTGAACTAAAGTCTACAAAAAGGACCCTTGCATAGGTCTTTGGAGACTCAAGATGTTGTAGGATGTAGTGCAGAGCCATATTAACAGCATCATCTGTTGATCTATTTGCTCGGTATGCAAATTGCAAGGGGTCTAAGAGCGGATTCGTGATGGTTTTCAGGTAGGAAAGCACTAGCCTTTCAAAGGTTTTCATGACTACAGATGTTAAAGCAACTGGTCTGTAGTCATTCAGTTCCTTGATGGTGGGCTTCTTCGGCACTGGGATGATGGTAGAGCGTTTGAAGCCCCTTCTCTATCACAAAGCTTCTGCTAGTTGAAAGAATGCTGGTTTCATCTATTCTAATTTGTGTTGTTTTACTTGCCTTTATATTCATTTCATTTCATTTTTAACTTTATATATTATAATTTAATTGCTAGTAGTCACTCTGAGTGTCGCATCAATCTAAAGCACGGGTGTCCAAACTACGGCCCGCGGGCCAACTGCGGCCCGCGGGTCAGTTTTTATTGGCCCGCAGCAAATTCTCGGTGGACAGTGGGGTGCGGCCCCCGTCCTGGCCCCCAAGGAAGCCGCCGCTCGCCAGGTTGCAGATGCGGAGTGGCTCCGCTGAGGCGATCCCCGCCCACCCGGGGCTGCGGGCCGGCCATTCCGCCACTGGGCTGTAGGGGCGCCCAGGACGCCCATGGCTCCAGCCCGGCCCACCAGACAGAGGAAGAGGCGGGCGGGCGGCGACGCCCATCGTCCCCACGCGGGGCTGCAGCCCGGAAGCCAGGCGGGCGAGGCGCTCTGCTTCCCAGCCCCACGCGGGATCCTCTCCGGGCGCGGCGCTCTGCACGCGCTCAGGGGGCGCTTACTTGTCGCGGATGATGGTCTGCAGCCCCCGGATCGGGTGGTCCATGGGCAGGAGTTTGAGCTGGGCCGCCGATCCCGCCAGTCGTGACGCGTCGCCGTCGCCGGCGTGGCCGTGGCCTCCTCGGCGCCCCGTCGCCCACACAGCAGCCGTTCCGCCAGCGCAGCAGCATCGGCTGCCGTCGGCGCTGCTGCTGCTGCTGTCCGGGCTCAGGCTGTCACCGCTGCCCGGCCGGGTCGGCGCGCAGCTGCCGAGGCCCGCCGCCGCCGGCATCCCGGCCTCTGCCCCCGCCGGGCCCACCACGTGCCGGTCGCAGCAAGGCATTGCCTCCATGCGCCGCCGAAGCAGCCGCCGCGGCGCCCCGCCACACGCTCCGCTTTACCTCAGCCGCAGGCCCGTGACGCGGCCGAGCTCGCCCGCTCCCATTGGCCGCCGCGCCTGCCGCTCCGCTCCGCGCCGCCACTCGGCGTTCGGAGGAGGGGCCGGTGCCCGCCCACTCTCGCCCCCTAATTAGCCCCGTCCCTTTCTGGCCTGGGTGGGAGCCGCGTGGCACACCTGAGTGGCTGCGAGGCGGTGCGGGCCTCGCCTGGGCCTCCCGGAGTCCCTCCATTGGCTGCTGTGTCTCCTCAGTGGGAAGAGAGTTCGCGACGGAGGGCGGAAAATCCCCAGTAAATACATGCTGGTTGCCAAAAGCTTGACTTTTGATGTAACTGGGGATGCTGCGAAGGTCATAAATGCAAAGACTGGTGGTAAGTCACTTTTTTCAGTGCTGTTGTATTGGTCGCTAAATGAGTGGTTGCAAGCCGAGGATTACTGGTAGCCGCTGTCAGTATTTAGGTCTCTATGTATTTAGGTTTCTATGCCCATAGCCACATCCACTCAGTCACATGAGGAGTTAGCCACGCCCACCAGTCACATGACCACCAAGCCACACCCCAAAATAAGCCACGCCCACAGAACTGGTACAAAAAAATTTAGCCGCCCGGTGGCCCGGGCCTTTGCTTATTTTTCTGTATTTGGCCCTCACTCAAAAAACTTTGGACACCCCTGATCTAAAGGCAGGTTATAAATGTAATTTAAAAATAGGTGACATGAAAGTGATTGAGCTACTGGCTACCTTGAAAGTCCTTTTTAGAAAATAGAAAAAAACAAAAAAATTATTTTAAAGGATAACATATGTACCTTCAGTTTTATGTGCTGAAATTTTTAGCAACATGTTCATTTGAACAATTATATGAAGTAGTACTTCAGTTTGGAATTGAGGGGAATAGCTATTCTTAACAGAAGACTAAAACTGCATTCAGAGTAGATTGCACATACATGTTTTTCAAAGTGTTAATGTGTTAATCTGCTGGTTACTTGATCCAGGCAAAATGCCATGATATTCCACACGAGCAAAATAGCATGGTGGCTGGAAGTTTCACATAAATATTACCCACTGTGTTTCCCCATTTGAAGTGTTGTACTTGTCTGTTAAAAACATGCTGAAAAGAGTGTTTGGAGATAAGCAACATTATTACATTTAGATTTATGAACACTAGATTAAAAAAAACTTCATCTTTAATACATGGAATGGACTAAAATACCAACCTCATTCTTTCATTTGCTGCCTGTGAATAATTTACCCATGGTTTTCAGCAATAAAGAACACACTATAAGACATTTTTTTTTACCATAACATTAGTAAATGTCCAACAACATTAGGCTGTCAAGTCGAGTATAAAGGCCAAACAGCGAGCAGGTGAAAGAACAGACTGAGCTGTGAGGAAGGATCTTGATTTACACTGAAACAGACCTCACGCTAAATAAAGGAGTTCATCCATCATCTGGAGAAGCTCATTATTCAGAAAATAATCTCTTTCTGAAGAAAAGTAATTTAGAAAGGCCTGGCCACATGTGCTGCTTCTATTTGCAACGGAAGTCTTATCAAACAAATGGCTAAGTTTTATCCTTTTGTATGGAAACTACAGCACAGTTTTACACATTGTCCTTGGTAGGGAATCGCAAATGTACAGAATGCATGCAGACTGTGAAGTTACCACCCATCTAACACACAGCCTTTCTTACTCAAACTTCATCTTCCTAGCAATTGGGTTGAGCAAATGCCATTCCTGGCTTCAAAGGAATATATAGCCAAACTTGCCTCAAATGGAAGGAATTGCAGCCAGGGTTAGAAGAGTTTACTTAGCCTTTAACTCTTCCTCAATAGCAATTAGATGTGGGAAATTTAAATACTCATGCTTAATGGCAATGAGAGAGTTCACAGTTGGGATATAGAGATGTGGGAGGGTCACAAATGACATTATGCCATCTCAAATCATCATGACTCTATGTAACCAATCATACAGGTAGTCCTCGATTTACGAACACAGTTGAGCCCAAAATTTCTGTTAAGTCAGATTTGTTAAATAGTTTTGCCCCATTTTATGATCTTTCTTGCCACAGTTGTTAAGTGAATCTCTGTGATTGATAAGTTAGTAACCTGGCTGTTAAATGAATCTGGCTTCTTCACTAACTTTTGTCAAAAGGTTGCAACAGGGGATCACATGACCTTGGGACACAGCAACGGTAATAAGTTTGAGCCAGTTGCCAAGCATGCAAATATTGATCACATGATCATGGGGATGGTTCAAAGGTCGTAACTGTGAAAACTGTGAAAAATGGTCATGAATCACTTTTTTCAACACTGTTCAATGTAACGTTGAACAGTCAATAAGTGAACTGTTGTAAATCAAGGAGTACCTGTATGTTTATGAACTATGTTCAGTAGAAGTGAACAGGTAAAAACCTGGCACTTTAATGACTCTCTTCCATGAGGTAGTTTTCCCAGCCACTTAAGCTACACACACAGTATCTATCTATCTATCTATCTATCTGTCTGTCTATCTATTGTATCTATCTATCATCTATCTTTCTATGTATCTATATATCATCTATCTTTCTATCTATCTATCTATCTATCTATCTATTGTATCTATCTATCATCTATTTTTCTATGTATCTATCTATCATCTATCTTTCTATCTATCATCTATCTATCTATCTACCTATCTATTTATCTATCTATTGTATCTATATATCATCTATCTTTCTATCTATCTATCTATCTATTGTATCTATCATCTATCTTTCTATGTATCTATATATCATCTATCTTTCTATCATCTATCTATCTATCTATCTATCTATCTATTGTATCTATCTATCATCTATTTTTCTATGTATCTATATATCATCTATCTTTCTATCTATCATCTATCTATCTATCTACCTATCTATTTATCTATCTATTGTATCTATCTATCTATCTATCTATCTATCTATCTATCTATCTATCTATCTATCTATCTATCTAATCTCCCATCTTTATTGTTTTATAAATCACTCGAGGCAGTAGATATACTAATAATCCTTCCTCCTTCTATTTTCCCCACAACAACAACCCTACGTGTTGGCTGAGAGAGAGGCACTGACCCAAAGTCACCCAACCTGCTTTTATGCCTAAAATAGGACTAGAACTTGCTGCTTCCCAGGAAAAGCAGTCCAGTTGCCTTTTGAAAAAGCACCTTTGATCTGGATCACCAAGAATCTTCATAGACATTCACTACCATCTCCCAGTTTCTAACTTAGTGCCTTAAGCACTACATCAAACTGGCTTATTAATCACACAATATCATATGCCAGTGAGGACTGAGGTGGTGCAAATTCTCAATTTTTCCCACTCCCCTTTGGAAAACCAACTTGCCTTTTCATTCATTTTTAGAGATGGGTGAAACTTGCTTGGATGTATGGCCTAGAGGTGTCCCCTCCGCCATTTTCTATTTTTTGTTTCTATTTTGGCAGTACTGGGGTAGTTGTAGCAGTGCCACCGCTCAGCAGTTTGACCTTCCAAGCCAGTTCCTGTCACTGTTAGTTGGGGGAAGAAGAGAGGTTGAACTGTAGACCTCTGCACTGCAGGGAACTCAAGGCTTAATTCTCTCTCCACTTGTGTTTAATATCTGCATGAAGTGCTGGGTGAAATTATTTGTTGGCGCCCAATTAAATATAATGATTCTCTTTTGTACATCTCTGCTTCTGACTGTTCAAATGATGCAATCAAATTTCTCTCCCAGTGTCTAGAGCCATGATGGCAAATCTATGGCACGTATGCCAGCGGTAGCACAGAGTGCCTCTCTGTGGGCATGCAAGCTGTCGTCCCAGTTCAGCTCTGCTGCGCATGCGCACACACCTCCCACCAGCCAGATGGTCTTCAGGTCTCTGCCATGCATGCACAGGGGGGTGGGGGGCATGTGTTCATGCACGGAGCACATTTGGGGGCGGGGCACATGCACAGGGGCACATGTGCATGCACAGCATGTGTGCATGCATGTGGCATGTGTGGGGGCTTGTATGTGCATGCATAGGAGCCACACACCCATTGCATTTTGGGGGTTTGGGTGCACAGGTGCATGCTTTGGGTACTCGGTCCAGATAAGGCTAGCTATCACTGGTCTAGAGGCTGTAGGGGCCTAGATATCAGGGATAGATTCCAGCTCAACTCTAGTAGGAATAAACGGCTATGATTTTTAGGGTATCCTCGATCTGGAAATGTTCCATCCTTAAGTAATTCATTTTTCATTTTCAGCAAATTCTATAACTATGCCTTCTGTAATTCCAAAGCCTTAAGTTTTCTCATTAACTTTTGTCCCAGGCTAATATTATATTTCAGGAATCGTTCAACTAAAACCAGCTGGAAAAAACTCTGCTAATAGAAATACTATGAAGCAATTAATGACAGCGACTAAATATACTATTGTTTTTCATTTGAATTTCTTAAAAAGGAAACGAAGCATAAACCCAGGTTAAATTCTTAAAAAATATTATATAGTGCTCTAAAACGTTGCCAACAAAAATGCAAAATGTAATACTTTAACAGATTAGAGTTTGGTGTCAGTCATAGATCTGTGCAAAATGATTTTATACTAAAGTATAACAGCTTCCATTAATTAATTATTAATTCATTCCCCTTCCAGCATTTATTGTATTTACCTGACAGGAAGACAATATTGAATTTAATATTAATTTAAGATTTATGATTTCCCGAAGAGAAGCTGATAAAAGATACAAAACAAGCCTCCATCCTAAGCAGTGTCCAGTTTTTTTATCATGGCCACCACTTCAAAATCCAGGGACAGTTAAGCAACAAGCACTCCCAAACTACAGATCATCATTTACTTGAGTGCATACATCCTCATCTAGGACAGGCATCACTTCATTCCGAATAAAAGTTATTTACTTACTAACAGACCCTCAAACTTTATTTTCAGTTTTTTCTCTCTCATCCACTTCACTGGCAAGGTTAGACATGGAAAAGTTCAATCCAGATTCCAGAAAAAGCTAATCCTAAACATTGTCATGTTGACTGGCCATCTCAGCCTTCACATTTCAGAAATATCATTTTTGTACATGTGAAATTTGGGAACAGAGACAAAATCAGATGAGGCTTTATAAATCTCTGCTCCAAGCAGTCCAAACTCCACAATGCACTCAGCCAAGTAGGAAACAGTCCTCCCAGCCTCATAATATTTGGTTTAGTAGTGGTTTTCATGTACTTTCACTACCAGTTTGGAACTGTGAGCTCGTGCGCGGCACTTCTGCACGTGATGACACCAGGGTGGGTAGGCAGAGCCTCCCGCCGCTGCTGCTACCAATTCGCTCAAACCAGGACAAACTGGTAGAAACCCATCACTGATTTGGTTCCATCCAGGCACTTAGCTGATCATTATGTGGAGATTTCATGGTCTTCTGAATGGCTCCAAGAAGCTTTTTTCTCCTTCCAGTTAGTATCCCTGAAAGAAGTTCATAATCCTTGAAAAAAGAGCAAGAGAGAAGAACAGATGCAACTTCTCTGGCAGGAAGAAATAAAAGCCAGTGATAGCCAAGAAAATGAAGTAATATAGTTGTATTTGTGACACAGGGAACATTTGTGGGTCACAAATGATGCAACTCTAAGGGAATGGAGCAGTGGTGAAATTCAAGTTTTTTTACTACCGGTTCTGTGGGTGTGGCTTGGTGGGCGTGGTGTGGCATGGTAGGTGTGGCGTGGCGTGGTGGGCGTGGTTTGGTGGGCATGGCAGGGGAAGGATATTGCAAAATCTCCATTTCCACCCCATTCCAGGGGAAGGATATTGCAAAATCTTCATTCCCACCCTACTCTGAGACCAACCAGAGGTGGTATTTGCCGGTTCTCCGAACTATTCAAAACCACTACCGGTTGTCCACAATCTGTCAGAACGTGCTGGATTGCACCCCTGGAATGGTGGATATCTATGGAGGTTCTCAGTCACCCAGGTCATGGTTGTCCCAAAGGTGTTTTTTTTTTTCAAGAGGCAACTAGACCAGTTGGAAGTGGCCAACCCAGAATGGCCATTCAGGCTACTTTATTATATGAGAAAATGGGAAGGAGCATAGCTTAGACCACTCCCTGCTTTCTTTCACTTGTTCATTAATGTAATTATACATATGCCTTGTAAATATATAAACCTGGCACGGCCAGTTTACAACTAAAAGGCTGATTTTTTTCTGAGTGGTCCTTGGTGCTGTCTGAGCTTGGTTGTTTTCTTGCAGACATTTCATTACATTAACTAGGTAAAATTAACAGTGTTGATAATACTGGAGTTTTCATATCAAACGATCTAAGTGCCAAAGCCCACTGCAACTACATCACCAAAAAGGCTTCAAGAGTTGTAAACTCAATCTTGCGTAGCTTCTTCTCCAGAAATATTACACTACTAACCAGAGCATACAAAACATTTGCTAGACCAATTCTCGAATACAGCTCGCCTGTCTGCAACCCACACCTCATTTCGGACATTAATACAATTGAGCGTGTCCAGAAATATTTTACAAGAAGAGTTCTCCACTCCTCTGATCACAACAAAATACCTTATGCCACCAGACTTAAAATCCTGGGTTTAGATAATTTAGAACTCTGCTGCCTTCGGCATGACCTGAGTATAACTCATAAAATCATCTGCTACAATGTCCTTCCTGTCGAAGACTACTTCAGCTTCAATCACAACAATACACGAGCACACAATAGATTTAAGCTTAATGTGAACCGCAATCTTGATTGCAGAAAATATGACTTCAGTAACAGAGTTGTTAATGCCTGGAATGCACTACCTGATTCTGTGGTCTCTTCCCAAAATCCCCAAAGCTTTAACCAAGACTATCTACTGTTGACCTCACCCCATTCCTAAGAGGTCTGTAAGGAGCGTGCCTACCGTTCCTGTCATTATGTTCCCTTTGATTGTATCCAATTCGTATGGTTATTTCATGCTTATACTTATATATACTGCTGTGTTTGACAAATAAATAAATAAAAAAATAAATAAAAAAATAAATAAAAAAATAAAAATAAAAAAATAAAAAAATAAAAAAATAAAAAAATAATAATAGTATTAGCACTGATGATGTTACCTAGTTTGGTTAATGAAACATCTGCAAGAAAACAACCAAGCTCAGAAAGCACCAAGAACCTCTCATTTCAACCCTGAGCTAAAAATATTCTCCTTTATCATTACTGATCTTTTCTTTTGAATTCAGAGGCAGCATCCATGAACGGCAATCATATTAAAACAGACAACTTTGGTAATATGTTACATTCTAAGATTTGGAGGAATATATGGATGGATTTAGGCAAGTTGACTCAGTAAGTGGCCGCATTTGGCCCACCAAGTCTAGGCTAGGAAGGCTAACTCAGGCCTAGTTAGCATTTCATTAAGGGAGTACCAGGCAATGACAAAACCAAAGGTAAAGCTGGGAATTTGAAGAAAAAACAAATACTCTGGAAGAAAACAATTACCACTTCCAGATGGTTGCCAAAAAACCCTCCTTGGATGTGTTCACAAAGTTACCAGGAATCAAATGCAACTTTTATAGGCAAGCTAAATATACAGCAAATGGAACAATATTTACAAATCTATCAGGAAAAACAGGCAGTTTTCAGCTGGGCCATATGGAGCTGCCCTAGGCTACATTGCGATCTGTTTGTGTTTTGTGCCAAACAAAATCTTGAGCTGTATTATAATTAAGGAAAAGCTGGGCTCCTCTGTCAACCATTCATTGCAAAGATTCTTGAACTTCACAGCAGAGGCCGAGGGAAGAAACAAAGGCTGCTAAGGAAACATTGCAGTTGGTGGCCCAAAAAAATGAACCCTCAGTGAGAGGTCAAGTTGGCCATCAGAACAAAAGAACATAAAGGCAGGGGAGTTTCAGACATACTGTGATGTCTGTTCATTGTGACCTGGGGTTAAAGCAACCCCCAACTCTGTCTCAACAATAGCATAGAGAACAAGGGAAATAGACTCACCTTTTCTCATTTTCTCACGAAGGAAGAAAACTCCACTAAGCTGAAGAAACAGCTCAGGAAGGAGGAGAGAAGATGTAGATACATCAATTTGACCAGAATCTAGACAAGTATGACTCAACCTCAGCAATTTTAAAAGACATGGACTTCAACTCCCAGAATTCCCCAGTCAGCATGGTGGCTGGGGAATTCTGGGAGTTGAAGTCCACTCTTCTTAAAGTTGCTTAGGTTGAGACACACTGAATTAGATCAAACTTTCAGGCATAGAACTGCAATTCTCTTACTGTGGAAAAACCAAAATCAATAAACCACTGACTAATTGCCCTTTTTACAAAATATGGAAAGACTAACGTTCTAATGCTTTTCCCTGACCTCTTCTCACAGGGCTAAGTGTCAGACTTAGAAAGAAATACATACTTCTGGAATTGGCACATGCATTATTGAAATAATTCAAGGAATGTCCAGCATTGCCCACCATTTGATAATACAAGATGACGGCTATGCATGATTTAGGGAGTGTGGTTAATAAACTTTCTTCAGACAAATTTGTCAAGCAAATTTTAGGGCTGGCTGTCACTAAAGGAATAGACTTAATGGAACTTAATGGAACTACAGCGTAAACAGAAATATATAATATAATAGGATTCCGAAGGTCATGCAATGCTAATAGAAAACTTACAGAGGCCATGGACTTAAGCTTGACCCCTTAATCCCAAAACATATTGAATAGACATGCTCTGCTTTAAAGATACACACTAGGAATGTTGGTAAAATTAGGGAGGAAAGGGATATTGAAAGAAACATATTTGAAAGGGATTTTACATTTTCTGCTTTTTTACAAAGTGTTGTTCATTTACAAATGTGTCAGTTTGGTATAGCAGTAAAGGTGAAGGCCTAGAAACCAGGAGACCGTGAGTTCTAGTGACACCTTTGGCATGAAAGCCAGCTGGATGACTTTGGCCCAATCACTGTCTCTCTCAGCCCAACTCACCTCACAGAGTTGATATTATGGGGGAAGTAGGATATGAAGGAGCATTAGGTATGTTCACCACCTTGAATTATTTATAAAATAATTAAGGTGAGATTAAAAAAACTAACAAACAAACAAATAAATAAATAAATAATATGTATGCTTTGTATTTCTGGGTTACCTTGGGAAAAGATGGCTTGTGTTCAGTAATGTCCTACATGGAGAAGTTGGATTTTTAAAAAAAAAATGAATGCTAAAAAGCAACTGTTCCCAGCAGCTGCTTAGAACAGCAAGCCCACCCCCCCCCAGCCCCCTAAAAGCCTGACAAACAGCATAGTCTCTTAAGAAAATAACCCTTACAAGGAGTGTGTGGCCATTGGTGCACCTGCATAGGAGGCTTGTCCAAGAGAAAGTGTCTGCTCATGTCAATGAGAACAATTCATGGATTCATCCTGGAACCTTTTTTTTTTTTTTTTTAAATGACCACATTTACACAGATGTTAATCCCTGGAGTGCAAACCCCAGAAGAATAACCCTTCTGTAATCCAAAGAGCATGAGAAAATGAGTTCAGATCAGGAAAGCTATTAATTTTCATGTGTATTTAAGCAAGCCGTTATTTTCCCTGATGTGCATATATTGATAGGCTGTGGTTAATATTCCTAGAGCATTACTTGGAGCAGTATCATCCCACAGAAAATAATGTATTGTTTTCTGTGAATGATACCATAAGCATTTTTTGAAAGAAACTTGAGCTTACTTCCAGCTGGGGGATTTTTATTGCCTTTACTGTATTTGTGAATGAATTCATCAAGGCAGAGAGATAATACTGGGGATTTTATTTAGCGTCAAAGTCCTGTCAGCGTTTTGACCTAGGAAGCAGTTTTGGTATCAAATGTACCACAAATGGTGTATTTCCTCACAATACAGAATAGTCCTCACAGTAACAAATACAGTCTATATATATACTATATCTTAAAAAGTCATTCGAATCTAGTACCATTCTTTTGAATTTGGATGCAGTAAATATTTTTTTTTGATGAAAGTTAACTGTAATATGTTATGTGTTATAGAACATATAGAATTAATATTCCCAGACAAAAAAAAAAGAATTGCTTGATTTTTAAAATTTTCAACGAAAGGCTTTCCTCATAATCTTTTCGTGTCTTTTATCTTAGGTCTTTTATCTACAAGAATGGTATATAAGATATAACTTATTTAAAATCAGATAAAGCTTGCTTGAACCAGAATCAATCTGTCTGGTACCAGCAACTGGGGAACGTGTTGCTTTATCTGTGCCAAGGTGAGTAATGAAACTATTGCCAAAAAGGCTGCTGGGGAGGCCCTGAGCTCTCTTTCCTATTCTCTTGCAAGCTGGATGAATATATTTATTTTGGGTTGTTTCCTTTTGTTTATCAAACTTCTCTTCAGCCCCATGCAACTATGATTTCCTCAACTTAGTCTTCCCCTTACTTTTAGGCCATTCATTCATCTCTCGCATATTTATTTTTTGTATTTAATCTTCATTTGTTTTCTCTATAGTATCAAATCTCCTGCATAATTCTTTATTTTGATCTCTCCCATTTGGATTCAATCCACGTTTGTTCTTCAACCATTTGATCTTGAATGAATCTTTTCTTATTTTGCTACGTACACGTCTTAAATTATCCATTCTTAATGCATTCACTTGATTTTTCTGCCTTTTCCTGCCATGATGAAATCTCTGTTTCATATAAGAAAACAGGCAAACAGACAAATATTTTTATATAGATAGTCCTTTACATGACCACAACTGAATCCAAAATTTATTTGCTAAGTGAATTTTGCCCCATTTTATGATTTTTCTTGCCACAGTTGTTAAGTGAACCACTGCAGTTATTAAGTTAGTAACACGGTTGTTAAGTGAATTTGGCTTCCCCATTGACTTTGCTTGTCAGAAGGTCACCCAAAAACAATCACATGATCTCAGGACACTGCAACCATCATAAATATGAGTCATTTGCCAAGCATCTGAATTTTGATCACATGACCATGGGGGTGCTACATAAGTACTCTGATTATTATCAAAATCTGGCAAAATAGCAGTAAGTATTATTTTTATTGATTCATTCTTTAATTAGTATTATTCATGTGGTTAATTATCCCTAATTCCACCGTCCCCTCTTTCCTTTCAGGCAGCCTACGGAATGTTTAAAGAAATATTTCTTGATATTATAGTAATGGAAGGGGCTTCCTGCAATGAAACGTTCAATTCAGGGGATACTAAATAATTGCTAATTTAAAAGAGCTGTTAAGAATAATTTCTTCTCCTGTATAAAAGATACAGGAGTTGGACTAAGAACAGATTCTTCTATTTCCTTTTTTAAAAAAAAAAATTAAAAGACACTATATATATACATACAAACACCCGTGAAAACCTCAGAAAACAAATATATATATATATATATATATATATATATATATATATATATATATATATATATATATATATATATATATATAGATCTTTGGTTATTCGGGTTTTCTCTCGCGTGAAATTGGAAGTGTCTTGGCGACGTTTCGACGAAGTCTCATTCGTCATCTTCAGGCTTCAGCTTCGTGCTTCTGGGAGCAATGTGTGACTGCAGCTGTTTCTTCCTTTTAACTGCTAGTGGGGTTTGAACTGATTGGGTGGGGGCTTGGCTGTGCTCTGATTGGATGGGGTTTTTGTGCTCTGATTGGATGGGGTGTGTCCTCTTTGGGTGGGGTTGGTTGTGCTCAGATTAGTCTGAGCTGCAGGGGGATTTGAGCTGGTGAGCTTCACAGCTGTTGTCCGGCTTCGTGTTTGCGGTCGTGCCACATCTTCACAGTGGGTGTCAGTCTGCTGCATGTATGGATTGGAGGGGTTTGAAATGGCCAATGTTGCAGCTGCGGTCTGGCTTCTGGTCCTTGGTCGTGCTTCATGATCAGTGTGGGTTTGGGTCTGCTTTCTGGGTGGATGTGTGGTGGTGACATCCTGTGTGGACCTCGTGAGTGTGGGTCTGGTGTCATTCCTCGTGTTAGGGACACGTTTGTCAATAAGGGCAGGTTTCCAAATGGCTGGTAGGCGGGAGGTATCATCTCGTTTGTTCATGCTGTGTGGGCGTTTTTCTATCTCGATGGCTTCTCTGATTATTCTGTTGTTAAAGTGTTCAGTTTTGGTGATAGTTCTGGTCTTTTAAAGTCAATATCGTGTGTCCTGTTTGGGTGGGGGCTTGGTTGTGCTCAGATTAGTCTGAGCTGCAGGGGATTTGAGCTGGTGAGCTTCACAGCTGTTGTCCGGCTTCGTGTTTGCGGTCGTGCCACATCTTCACAGTGGGTGTCAGTCTGCTGCATGTATGGATTGGAGGGTTTGAAATGGCTAATGTTGCAGCTGCGGTCTGGCTTCTGGTCCTTGGTCGTGCTTCATGATCAGTGTGGGTTTGGGTCTGCTTTCTGGGTGGATGTGTGGTGGTGACATCCTGTGTGGACCTCGTGAGTGTGGGTCTGGTGTCATTCCTCGTGTTAGGGTCACGTTTGTCAATAAGGGCAGGTTTCCAAATGGCTGGTAGGCGGGAGGGATCATCTCGTTTGTGCATGCTGTGTGGGCTTTTTCTATCTCGATGGCTTCTCTGATTATTCTGTTGTTAAAGTGTTCAGTTTTGGCGATAGTTCTGGTCTTTTAAAGTCAATATCGTGTGTCCTGTTTGGGTGGGGGCTTGGTTGTGCTCAGATTAGTCTGAGCTGCAGGGGATTTGAGCTGGTGAGCTTCACAGCTGTTGTCCGGCTTCGTGTTTGCGGTCGTGCCACATCTTCACAGTGGGTGTCAGTCTGCTGCATGTATGGATTGGAGGGTTTGAAATGGCTAATGTTGCAGCTGCGGTCTGGCTTCTGGTCCTTGGTCGTGCTTCATGATCAGTGTGGGTTTGGGTCTGCTTTCTGGGTGGATGTGTGGTGGTGACATCCTGTGTGGACCTCGTGAGTGTGGGTCTGGTGTCATTCCTCGTGTTAGGGACACGTTTGTCAATAAGGGCAGGTTTCCAAATGGCTGGTAGGCGGGAGGTATCATCTCGTTTGTTCATGCTGTGTGGGCGTTTTTCTATCTCGATGGCTTCTCTGATTATTCTGTTGTTAAAGTGTTCAGTTTTGGCGATAGTTCTGGTCTTTTTAAAGTCAATATCGTGTCCTGTGGCTTTAAGGTGTTGGACCAGGGAAGAAGTTGGTTCCTCTTTTTTGACTGAGTTCTTGTGTTCTTCAATGCGTGCACTTATTCTTCTGTTGGTTTGTCCAATGTATGTGGTGGGGCAGGCGGTGCATGGGATTTCATATACTCCTTGATTTTCTAACTCAATTTTGTCTTTGGGGTTTCTTAGGATGGTGGATATTTTTTGGTTTGTGCAGAATGTTGTCTTGATGTTGTGTTTGTGGAGGATCTTGCTGATTCTGTCTGTGGTGCCTTTTATATATGGGAGGAGGGCTGTGCCGTTTTCTTGTTCTCTGTCTTGGATTTTAGTGGGGGGTTCTTTTTGGATTAGTTTGGTAATCTTATTTCTCTGGAATCCATTGGATGTTAGTACGTTAGTGAGAGTGTGTAGTTCGGTTTTTAGGTGTTGTTCGTCAGCTAAGCGTTTTGTTCTGGAGATGAGTGTCTTGGCTACGGAGTTGATCTGTGCTGGGTGGTGGTGTGAGAGTGCGTGCAGATAGCGGTTTGTGTGTGTTTTCTTCTGGTAGATGGTGTGTCCTAGGGAGCCATTGGGTTTCTTGTAGACTAAGACATCTAGGAAGGGAAGTTGGTTGTTAACTTCTGTTTCCATGGTGAACTGTATTTTGGGGTGTAGGCTATTGAGGTGTGTGAGGAAGTTTTCAAGTTTTTCTTTCCCGTGTGGCCAGATTATGAAGGTGTCATCTACGTATCTGAGCCAGAGTTTGGGTTTGTGATCAGATTTTTCTAGAGCTTGGGTTTCAAAGTGTTCCATGTAGAGGTTGGCAATGACAGGTGAGAGGGGTGATCCCATGGGTGCTCCTTCTATTTGTTTGTATTTTTGTCCATTATAGATGAAGTATGTGCCTATCCAACACATACTTCATCTATAATGGACAAATATATATATATATATATATATAAAATAAGAAGTACATTCAAAGAAAAAAATAGAGTAAATATGAAAAAGCAAAAAAGAAAGGAAAGGAGGAAAGACAAAGAAAAGAGGAGATAGAAAAAAAGAAAAGAAAAATTTGGGTGTGTGTTTGTATGTGTAAGGGGGGTGGGCTTCTAATCTTCCTTTCACCAGTTCTATACACAATTCTACTCATATCTCTCTATAACTTATTCTTTCTAATAGTCAAAACCGTAAGTCACAAAATCATTTTCTTTTTTACACAAAAAATCCATAAGGGGCTTCCGGTCATTGATGACATTTCTGTAATGAGGGAAGTCAGTCTGGCCATCAGTTTCACCAGCCATTCTTCCAGGGTCTGTAAAGTAAATGAAAAATGAAACCTTGAACAATTGGTGGGGGGAGGGGGGAGGGGGATTGAGATTTTTCCATTGATCCTTCACATCTCTAAGGATTTAAGTTTAGATCATTCAGAATGAAGGTTTGTATAATTGTATAAATAGTAATTATTAAAAAAAAGTATGCCGATTCTAAAAGGCAGAGTCAAAATACGGACTCCTCAGTATATTATGTGATGGAGCTTCTTTTGAAAATCTTCTCTGATTAAATGGGAAAATTAAAGCATTCTGTAGGAGATTTCATAAGTAGCCATTAACTGCAAGTACCTCCGTTGCTAGTCCTCATGATAATTTTAAAAAGCAAATACTGACAAGTTTATTCTAGAAACTAGAAATATTGGAGGAGGTGGGGGAAGGGAGAGGATGGAATGCATAGAATGATACTCAAAACATGCTGTTTTAAAGCCAGCCCTCTGAGTTGCCAGCTCAATAAGACTGTACAGTATTTCTCCCCGCTGTTAGTGTTGGATACATTTGTAGGCAATTGGACATGCATTCTTGAATGCAGATAAATTTATTTTAGTCTGCCAACTTCAGCGCTCTTCCGTTAGATAAGTTAAGGCGAATGATTTACACCCTTCTCTTGTGGGAGCTCCATATTTCAGTCTTTCCCAGCAAAATGAATCTGAATTCTATTTTATTCATTGGGCAGCACTGCACAGCCTCCAGAACTCAGCTTCCTGTAAAATATAGTAGTTTGTTCCATCCTCAGAATTATGTATTATTTTTATATATCAACAGTCCTCTCACACCCTATCCTTAATCCTAGTCAAGAGGCCCAAAAGTGACATCAACGATCCGCAGATCTGGCAAAATGAGAATAAACCTTGATTCCAATCATACGGACTGAGAAAATATAAGAGTAAGATTTCCACATGAATTACATATTTTCTTTTGCAATTATGTATAAACATCCCCATCTGTTGAACCACTCTGTCTTACTTCTGTTTTTTACATTTTGAGCTCTCCCTTCATCACTGAGATTTTTTTTATCAGGAAAGAAATGGGCTCATTCTATTTAAAGCTGTCTCACATTTTGGTTGTTAATAAACTTCACAAGCCCCCCAAGAGCAGGATTTTATGGGACACACGTATTTTCACACCTCAGTACAAAGTTGCTTGTGCTTTGTTGCCTGAAGTTGCTCATTTTCTGGCATTAACATGACCAGGGGTGAAATCCAGCAGGTTCTGAGAGGTTCTGGAGAACCTGTAGCGGAAATTTTGTGCAGTTCAGAGAACTGGTAGCGGAAACTTTGAGTAGTTTGGAGAACCGACAAATACCACCTCTGGCTGGCCCCAGAGTGGGGTCAGAATGGAGATTTTGCAATATCCTTCCCCCAGGAGTGGGGAGGGAATGGGGATTTTGCAGTATCTTTCCCCTGGAGTGGGGTGGGAATGGAGATTTTGCAGTATCCTTCCCCTGACATGCCCACCAAGCCACTCCCACAGAACTGGTAGTAAAATAATTTGGATTTCACCACTGAACATGACCAATTGGATAATTATTGCATGGCTCTACTTGAAAGTGTGAAATGGGTCTAATTTGCAAAACCAGAACCTGGGACACACATAATACCGATAGAACATATATTCTAA
The DNA here is from genome assembly GCF_028640845.1 of Ahaetulla prasina. Classification (NCBI taxonomy): domain Eukaryota; kingdom Metazoa; phylum Chordata; class Lepidosauria; order Squamata; family Colubridae; genus Ahaetulla; species Ahaetulla prasina. Next base: position 128,884,464 of record NC_080539.1, read on the forward strand.
AGTTAGAATTTGGAATTGTTTTGAATATTGAAGAGAATTTACAATCTTCAACTACAAAAATCCACTTTGGATTTGTCCACGTTTTTCCCCCCCTTCATTTCATCAATATAATTGACAGGAGGAGAGCCCTATTCTTGTGTTTTGTTTAACAACTGTGTGTCTCAAAGCCTGCTGATCTTTCTGCATATCATCCAGAGATCTGCCAGTAAATCCTGACCTGCCTTCAAATTAGCTTTTCTGACAGTTTGGGAATTCCTAGATGTGGCTCTAGAGAAGGAAGTATAAAATATAAGTAAAGCAGCTTTTAAACTGTAATTAAAAAGACAAGTCTCTGATCATAACATTTTGATGACAAGGGGGATTAAATAAAATAGAAGTGATGAAACACCGAAATGTTTACAGTGAAGTAGTCCAGACAGATGATTATTAACTGTTACCCAAATAGTTTCTTGGCAATGAATAAAGGCAACCTGATAGAAAACTTAAATGATTGGGAAATGACCATTCTTTAGGAAACAGCTTGCTTGAAGCAAGAAAAATCCTGTTATGAAGCTGTTGGACACATATGCAAATAATTCAATTCATGTGTTCATATTCTTTCAATCCACTTTTAATTTCTACATTCATCGAAAATAGAATAATAGGGTTCGGGGGTACCTTTAATTTATTCATCAGAAGCACTTATTCCCACAATTCAGCATAATACTATAGTCCCATGATGGCAAACCTATGGCATACATGCCAGAGGTGGCACACAGAGCCCTCTCTGTGGGCACGCATACTATCACCAGCTGCTCTTCCGGGTTCCATCACGCGCATGCGCAGCAGCCAGCTACTCTCTTCCAGGTTCTGGCATGCGCATGACCGCCGGCCAGCTGGCACGAAGACTAGCTGACCGGCAAGCAGGCACGTACCGGAACTCGGAAGAGAGCAGCTGGCTGGCATGCATGCGCGCAACCAAACCCAGAAGATCAGATGGCCACCATGCACCAGCTGCTCTCTTCCAGGTTCCGGTGCTCCTGCGCGCGCATGCCCATGCACTCCAGTTTTGGCACTCAGTGCTGAAAAGGTAACCATCACTATCACTAATCAGTCTATTCTTGAACATGACAAAGATGATGGTGATTGTGTCACTAGAAAAGCACTATTGGTTACTGCACTGTAAATCAAAAGGTCAGATCATGGATCGCTTTATACAGTAGAAAGAATGCATGGAGGAAGAAAAACATCCAGGGTATAACTTTATTAGCAAAGTATTCTTGAGTCTTGTGCTTGTGCGAAATAAATTACAGATGAGCCATATTTAGGAAATAATAGAATGATAGGAAATTCTAAGTTAAATAAGTCTGCCTAAAGCTGGTAGCCTCTTCCATTGCAGAGACAAAACAAGAACCCGAACTGCATAGGTCAGAGTCAGGAGAAAAACAGCTCCATTTTCTCTGGCAGAAGGTTGCAGGAGGCCGTCCCAGCCAAAAACGGAGATTTTGCTAACTACCTGTTAGCCCTAATGGTTCATAGGTGCAAAAACTTGTGCATGCAAAGTTGAATTCCAGTGCAAAACACTTAACTCTGTATAGGTTGTCCTGAAAAGTGAGAAAATATTTATCTCAAGTATTTCCTGCCCGCCCCCCAAGCTATTCTATATCTGCCTGGGATAAGTATGTTGGCTTTACTATTACTTATTTAATTTTCTGCAAACATTTTTGATGGCATGAGACCCTCAGTCCATACATACAGCAATAGTATGTGGTATTATGCTAGTATTCCGTTGCCCTTTTAACTTCTCAGTGCTCTGAAAAAGTCCCCCCAGTTTGAGCCGTGGCTCCTATAATCCCTATCCTGCATGACTAGCTGTTTCTGTGTAGACCTGTGATGGCTAACCTTTTCCGGACCGAGTGCCTAAAGCATGTGCGTGGCCAAGCCCCCAAAATGCAATGCGCGTGAGGCCCCACACATGCACCCTTCCTCTGTGCATGTGTGCATGGCTCCCCCACATGCGCCCCACCCTGCACATGCATGCCATGGGGGGTGGGGGCCCCTACATGTGCCCCGTCCCCCGTGCATGCACGCCCTGCCTCCCTGCACGCATCCTGCCCCCCGCATAAGCACAGCAGAGACTCGAAGACCAGCTGGCCAGCGAATGGTGTCCGCGCATGCACAGCAGAGCTAAACTAGGGTGACGGCTCGCGTGCCATCAGAGAGGGCGCTGCATGCTACCTCTGGCACACATGCCATAGGTTCGCCATTATGGGTATAGACTGTACAGTACTATAGATCATAGAAATTGTCATCTAATCCACCAGATTGGAGAAGACAGATGTTAAAAGTCCAAGACATTGAGGGAAAGAGAAAGAACAGTAGTTGCTCTTACTTAGACCATTTCTAGTGCCAATGCTACCAACTGCCAAATAAGATCACTAAATGAAAAGGAATACAGAAAAGAGATCCTCTAGACCTTGAACACCAATTCTGTAATCCTCAGACTGAAAATCTCTATTAAGGCATTTTTTAATTTTAATTAAATTAAAATTAATTTTATTTTAAAAGTACTTTCAGTCCTCCTGATCACTCCTCCCACCCAACTCCAATTGTCCTTTTTTAAAAAAAAAATCCAGGTTTACATTGATGCTTATTCTAAAGAAAAATGTTAATTTCCAACTCTCATTCTAATAAATAAAATGATTAGGGAGAAAGGCAGCTGGCAAGCAGAACTTATCTATACTGTGTGGAATAATAAACGAAGGCCAAGTCTAAGGTTCATCCGTAGCTTTGCAACTGAATCTTACAGCTCCCATTCCAAACGACAGCAATCCTGTCCCCGTTGGCTCATACTTCAGTAGTTTCTGCTTGTGGGTGACTTGGGATCACATCTAAGCAAAGTGTTTTCTCTGCCTGCTTTCTCACCCTCCATCAATGTTCTGTTTCAGACAGATTGTCTGCTAGTACAGAGAATGTAACCAAGCCAATCAGAATGAGCTGCTTCGTGTCTCATTGACTGAAGAGGCATAAATGAATTTGTAAGTAAGCCAGCAAAAGAATATCCATGATTTTTTCCTTTCTTTCTTTCTCATGAACATTGGGCAACACAATGGTTGCAATAATCATCAATAGATGGATGTTCATGTACACTTAAGGTAAAGAGATCAAACAACATTCAACGCTATAAACCTTGAGCATGAAAATTAAAAACATAACAAACTTTAGTCGGACTGTAATGCTTGGTTAGATGCCTAGTGTTAAAAAAAGATTTTAAGCAATGGAGATAAAACAGTTAAAATGATTTCTCTCCATGCAGTTTTTACCTTACTGGTGTTAGTTATTTTGTGGGTTGGCCGTGTCATACCTTCAGTCATTAATTGATTGCCTCTAGAGTAGTTACAGACGTTCATTGAAAACTGGCTTACACATTCAGCCTGCTCAATATTGCTCTCAATCTTCAGATGTTGAGCTGGGAGGTCTAAACAAAAGATGTTGGCTTGAACATCATCTAGGACTCTTATAGAGCTGGGTCCCAGTTCACATTAAGAGAATTTCTAGAAAATGCTTTCTGTTTAATTGGAGAGAAGTTGTGAAGAAAAGGGAATGGGGAATGTCCCAAAGGTGGTTTTTCAAAAGGCAACTGGACTTTCTTCGGGTTTTCCCACCTTGAAAACGTTTCATTTCTCATCCAAGAAGCTTCTTCAGTTTTGAAACTTCTCCATAGACAAGCCGGCGAATGGATACATCCAGTGGTGGGATTCAAATAATTTAACAACCAGTTCTCTGCCCTAATGGCCGGCTGGTTGGGTGTGGCCATGGTGGGTGTGGCCAGAGGGTGTGACAGGCTGCACTCGGTCTCTTGCACCCCCCTGGGAGCAAAAAGGGGCCACATGGGGGACATGCACCGCCCTCCTGCACCCCGTTTTGGGCCTAGGAGGCCTCCCTGAAGCCCCCTAGGAGCAAAAACAGGCCATGGGGGGGCACATCGCACCCCCAAGCACCCCGTTTGGTGCCTAGGAGGCCTCCATGAGCACCCCACACACACTGTTTTGGGCCTAGGAGGCCTCCTGGGAGTGAAAACGGGCTGCGGGGGGGGTGTGCCACACCCACACCCACACCCCATTTTGGGCCTAGGAGGCCTCCCTGCACCTGGGAGCCAAAATGGGGTGTGTGGGGACTCCTGGAAGGGGCAGGAAGGGGTGGAGCCAGCCAGCCAGCAATTTAACTACTCATTCTCCCGAACCGGCTGATTCCCACCACTCTTTCATTACCAAGTGTGAAGTCTTCCAAATATTTTATTTATTTATTTATTTATTTGTCACAATAGTATATGTAAGCGTAAGCATGAAATAACTATATAATATATAAGCATATATATAAGCATAAGTATGTAATAACTATATTAATTGGATATAATGAAAGAAAACAATAGGACAGGAACGGTAGGCACGTTGGTGCTCTTATGCACGCCCCTTACAAACCTCTTAGGAATGTGGTGAGGTCAATAGTAGATAGTTTTTGGTTAAGGCTTTGGGGATTTTGGGAAGAGACCACAGAGTCAGGTAGTGAATTTCAGGCATTAACAACTCTATTACTGAAGTCATATTTTCTGCAGTCAAGATTGGAGTGGTTCACATTAAGTTTAAATCTATTGTGTGCTCGTGTAATCTTGCGATTGAAGCTGAAGTAGTCTTCAACAGGAAGGATATTGTAACAGATTATTCTATGAGTTAAACTCAGGTCATATCAAAGGCGCAGAGTTCTAAGTTTTCTAAACCCAGTATTTCTAGTCTGGTGGTATAAGGTATTTTATTGTATTCAGAGGAGTGGAGAACTCTTCTTGCAAAATATTTTTGGACTCGCTCAATTGTATTAATGTCCGAAATGAGGTACGGGTTCCAGACAGGCGAGCTGTATTCAAGAATTGGTCTAGCAAATGTTTTATATGCTTTGGTTAATAGTGTAATGTTTCTGGAGAAGAAGCTATGCAAGATTAAGTTTACAACTCTTAAAGCCTTTTTTGCAATGTAGTTGCAGTGGGCTTTGGCACTTAAATCATTTGATATGAAAACTCCAAGGTCTTTAACGGGGTGGGGGTCATCTACAAGGTAATGTCCATTGAGTTTGTATTTGTGTTCTGATTCTTTTTTCCAATGTGTAAGACAGAGCATTTGCTGGTCGAGATTTGGAGTTGCCAAATTTTTGACCATTCTGACACAAAGTCAAGGTCTTTTTGAAGGGTAGTCATATTGTTGGTAGTGTTAAATAGTTTAACATCATTAGCGAAGAGAACACAATTACTTATAATATGGTTACAGAGGTCATTAATATGAAGAGTGTAGGTCCCAGAACGCTACCTTGGGGATGCCGCTATTGACAGGAGCAGGATTTGATAGGGCACTGACTATTGTGATAATTTGTTGTCTGTTTGACAGGAACGTTGTTATCCAGTTATGGAGGGGTCTGGAGATGCTGTAGGATTTTAGTTTTAGGAGAAGTTTGTCATGTACCACTGAGTCAAAAGCTCTACAGAAGTCTATGTAAATAGCATCTATAGCTTTGCCTTCATCAAGATTTGTAGTCCATATGTTTTTGCATTGAAGAAGTTGTAAATTACAGGATAAGATTTTTTTTGAAACCAAATTGTTTATTGGAGAGTAGGTTGTTTGTTTCCAGGTGGAGGGTAATGGATTGGTTGATGATTGATTCCATTACTTTGCAGGTGATGCAGCATAAAGAAATTGGTCTGTAATTTTCAACTAGACTGGGGTCTCCTTTTTTGAAGACAGGGATGACCATGGCTTATGACCATAGTTTGGGGAAGGGAGCTGGTCCTGAAAGATTTTTCAAAGATTATGCTTAGGGATTCTGCTATATTAGTGGAAAGTTTTTTTAAGAAGTATGCACATAGACCATCAGGTCCAATAGATAGAGATGGTTTCAGTTTGTGAAGGGCCTTTTCAACATTATCCTCTGTGAAATCTATTCATGTTAGGTCATTGTACTTATTGTTGGTACGAATGGGGAATGTTGGGTATGAGCCATTACTATTAACAAAGACTGAGCCGAAGAATGTGTTAAAGAGATTTGCTTTAACTGTATCATCATTATATTCTTTACCGTTAGGTCCTTTTAGGGGTGGGATGGATCTCGAGTCTTTAAGTTTGTTGTTCACAAAATTATAAAAAGCCCGATTGGATTTTGTGCGCAGAAGGTCTTCTTGTTTGATATGGTATTTGGTGGATTCAATCTTTATTTGGTTGCATATATTTTTGTAGCGGTTTCTGAAGTTGGCTATATAGCCAGTTTTGTTTTTTCACCAGAGGGATTTTTTTGGGAGACTGGAGCTTTTTTATTGATATGGGTAATTTGCTTTTTCTGATTTTGTTGGTGGTTTGTGGTACGTATAGTTTAATGACTCAATTGACTTCAAGTAAGGACACTCTATAATGGTCTTCAACCATGATACATTTTGAGAATAGATTTTGCCAGTCTATAGATGAGAGGTCGGTGTTTATAAGGTCATAGTTGGCTTTTTTGAAATTGAAGTTTGGAATACTATTGTTATGGAGATTATTGTAAGGCGTATATTGAGACGTAAGTCTATCATGCTGTGGTCACTGTTGGAAAAGGGTTCTTTTATTTGTAGTCCATAAATTGAGTTTGCGTTGTTGCAGAAGATGAGGTCAAGGCAGTTGTTGAGTCTTATATTGGTAGTTACTAGTTGATCAAGACCTAGATTTGTAACAGCATTGTACAGGGTAGTATGGATGGGCTCAGTTGTACATTCATTTGTTATCCACTTAATAAGAGGTAGGTTGAGGTCACCCAGGAAGATGAGAGCATAAGGGCAATGTTAGTAGTATGGTTAAAATGTTCGCATGTGCGATGTCGTAGTTAGGGGCTCTGTAGTATAGTAAGAAGCGAAGTGTGATGTTAAGGGACAGTTCGCATACAATAGTTTCAGGAAGAGCGAGTTTATGTGCAAGTTCAATATTTTTTAGATTCAGTTACTTTTTGTAAAAGATAGCCACTCCACCTCCTCTGCGGGTTTCGCGATCAGACCGGAAAACATGATACTCTTTGTCTGAAATAATGGAGTCAGAGAGGGATGAGTTCAGCCATGTTTCGCGTACAAATATAATGTCAAATGTACCAGTATTTAACAAGAGGAGAAATTCAGGCAATTTGTTTACAATGCTTCTTGCATTTATCAGTTTGCATTTAAGATCTGTAGTGGTTGGTGTAGAGGAAATAAGGGGTGCGTGTACCTAGTTTATTCTGGTACCTAGTTTATTTTGCTTATTTAGTTTATTCTGTTTATTCTGTTTATTTAGTTTATTCTGGTGAAAGCTAAATATAGGGATTTTCCAAAACATTATATATAGTTTCCTCTGTTACATTCATTTTATATGCAATTTTAAAAAAAAAATTTGCACACTATTTTTTCTACTTATGCCTTGCCTAAACAGAGTTTTCCAAAAAAAGAGTGCTTTTTTTTATACCTTCTCTGGAAGGTTACTTACAGGAATTTTGTACCCAAATGCATTTTTGAATAAAACTCTTCCAACATTCAAAACTCCTCCAATGCTTTTTTTGGTGCCGTTTTTTGGCTACTTGGAAACTTAGTGATGTCTCAACTGTTTATGTTTTCTGCAAAGCAAATGTTGCAGCACAGAGAGTTATGAAGGCCGTCCAAGACTGTGGCCATGCCATGTTTCGCCTCTCTGGAAATGTGGCATAGCTAAAGATAGAAGGAGTTTCCATTAAACTACTTAAATATCAGGGTCAGGTCTAGTCACATGCATTTTTTTTTTCATATAGGATAAGTCGTTGAACAATTTAAATAGGGGGAGTTGGAGAATCATAGATATGGTTCTCCAAAGCACCTGAAGGCAGGACAAGAAGCAATGGATGGAAACTAATCAAAGAGAGAAGCAACCTAGAACTAAGGAGGAATTTCCTGACAGTTAGAACAATTAATCAGAGGAATGACTTGCCTCCAGCAGTCGTCAATGCTCCAACACTGGAGGTTTTGAAGAAGAGATTGGACAATCATTTGTCTGAAGTGGTATAGGGTTTCCTGAGCAGTGGGACAGCAGGTTTCCTGAGCAGAGGGGTTGGACTAGAAGACCTCCAAGGTCCCTTCCAACTCTGTTATTCCGTTATTCTGGCTCTTGGTCTAGGCTTCCTTTCCACAGAAGGAAAGAAGGACTTGCAAAGCAGGAAGGAAATTAGAGAGTTAGACTCAAAGCCTTATATCCCTTGACATCATCAGCCCTTCCAACTCCCGGCTCGAAGTGGAGCAACCATTGCTTATTTAAAGAATCTATTGCACTGAAAGTCAAATGCTGTGCCTATTTTATAATCACTATCAGAACCAAACACCCACCCACCCCGAGTCACGTTTCTTTGTTTTCTGTGGTTTTGGATGTCGCCAGAAAAGCCTTCAGCAGCTCTAGATGTGTCATCTTACGAGCATTTAGCATCTCTATAAAAAAGTCGGAATTAGATTTTGCCTGTACTTTTGTAGCTGTTTGCTATTACAGCCACATGAGAAATAAATAAATAACACATTGTACAAACTTCCTAATCAAAATGTTTTTGGTATGAATGAGAATTTAATGGCTTGTGTGTCCCAAGTTCAGGCTTTTTAAAAATACTAATTGTTATTTTCTTCAGAATAAAAGTCACTTGATTTTGTATGTATGTAGCAATAGCAGTTAGGTTTATATACCACTCTATAGTGCCTTAGAGAAGGGGTCTCCAACCTTGGCAACTTTAAACCTGGAAGACTTCAACTCCCAGAATGCCCCAGCCAGCAAAGCTGGGAGTTGAAGTCCTCCAGGCTTAAAGTTGCTAAGGTTGGAGACCCCTGCCTTAGAGCATTCTCTGGGTGGTTTATAAACATTACCACATTGAGATGAGACAGCACTGTTCTTAAATGCTTTTTAAAATTCTTTTCTCCTACTAAGATTAATTTAGAACACACTGCTGTGTATATAACTGCATCTATGGAAAGGTGCAATGCCTTGTTACTGGAAAGGTGTCAATCTCATACTAAAAAAATATTTTCTTGTATCCTAGCAATTGATGATAATTATGATGATAATAGAAATAGCAACAGATTTATATACCGCTTCATAGTGCTTTGCAACCTTCTCTAAGCGGTTTACAGAGTCAGCCTATTGCCCCTAACAATCTGGGTCCTCAATGTACCAACCTTGGAACGATGGAAACCTGAGTCAACCTCGAGCCATTCAGGATCAAACTGCAGACTGTGGGCAGAGTTAGCCTGCAATACTGCAGTCTAACCATTGTGCCACCATGGCTCGTATATGTATTAGATACTTTGCCCAAAGCATTTGCGAATATTGGATATAACGTATTTCTCTTTCAGCATAGTTTTAATCTTGAGAGGGAAATAAATCTTATCATTTTGCGAATACTCGTTTGTGGGGTATGACAAGAAAGGCATGGATAGCAATCTGTTGTGAAAATAGTAGAGCTGATAACAGCATGTCTCCCATTTCCTTTTAGATATCATTATTTGTCAAAGCAACAAAGATTAAATCTGTAGCATTACCTGTTATACCCTCTCTATTAAATAAACACAGTTCCCTAGCAGATTATCTTGAGATATTCATCAGATGCCAGAAGAACCAGACTTCTAGCCTCCAGACTCATATCCCATCCTAGCCCAAAATTTGGGGGAACCGCTGGGGCTTTATGGCTTTCCAGAAGGCTAAATAGGCATTATTTAGAGCCGTGGTGGCACAATGGTTAAAAAGAAGTATTGCAAGCTAATTCTGCCAACTGCCGGTAGTTCGATTCAGACCAACTCAAGGTTGACTGAGCATTTCATCCTTCAGAGGTTGGTAAAATGAGAACCCAGGTTGTTGGGCGCAATATGCTGACTCTGTAAAACCGCTTAGAGAGGACTGTAAAGAACTATGAAGTGGTATATAAGTCTATTGCTATTGCTATTATTATAATTATCATCAATTGCTAGGATAGAAGAAAGTAATTTTTTAGTATGAGATTGACACCTTTCTGGTAACATTGCACCTTCCATATATGTAGTTACATACATAACAGTGTCTTCTAAATTAATCTTAGAAGGATAAAAGAATCTTAAAAAGCATTTAAGAACAGTGCTGATTCATCTCAATGTGATAATGTTAGCTTAATGTAGCTATTCAGTGTTAATGGGAGGCAAAGTTAATATGGATGGACTTCCAGTGAGAGGAAAAAAACCACAGATGTTTAAATAGGTCAGACTGGAGTTGTGAAAAATAAAAAAAATTAAGAAAAACCTTTGTTTCACAGGGAATTTTCACTCTGCTTCTCCAAATGGGATAAAGTTATATGAGCTAAGACTGAAAATGAGTTCATTTCCATCATCTGGGGAATTGTAGAATTTAATATTCCCCAGACAGATAAAAGGGATAAGAGAAAAAATATGTTTTCCTCATGTTTCCAAAAAGGTCTGAAAGCTCAGTAAAATGTGGCCTGTCTTTTGCTAAGGAGAGAGAGAAAAAATGTCTTACTGACATTTTTATTTTATTTTAGCTCGCTTTTATGTTTTAGATTTTACAAGTCAGAAACAAACACGCTAGATGTTGCATGGCAGCTGTCAACAATTTAAGCCATTGTAGAGGATAACTGACAGCCTGGACTGATCTCTCTCTTTCAGAGCCCCAGGGTAGCAAAGCTTTGTGTGAGAACAGGCTGGGGGAAATGGGGAGGGGTTGTCAGCCCTACAGGGTTGCAGCTGCCCCTGTGGCTCCAAGGATAGGGTCTAGTACAGGGATTCAATCTTTTGTTCAAATTATAGGAAGTCCTCATTTAACAAACATAGTTAGAACTGGCAACTCAGTGAAACAGTCGCTAAGTGAAACCGTGACTGTGCTTACAATCGTACTTCAGCTTTTCTTTGCTTTACATACTCACAAAAGTGTATATATATATATATATACTTTTTGGATGTAGGTCTGTGGTTGTTCGGGTTTTCTCCCGTGTAAAATTGGAAGTGTCTTGGCGACGTTTCGACGAAGTCTCATTCGCCATCTTCAGGCTTCAGCTTCGTGCTTCTGGGAGCAATGTGTAATATATATATATATCCAAAAATTGGTCTTAAAGATACTTCTTCATGACCTTTGTAACTGTAATTGGTCATTGTATGAGACGGTCGCTAAAGGAGGACTACCTGTGTTGGACAGGGGAAGCAGCAAGGCATGGTGGTCAAAAGGTTTTCTCCATGTAGAGCTGTTAATTGGGGTTAATTTTTGGGTCTGCCACAGTATATTTTTGGTTAGCGTAATTTTATTTATTTAGTAAACACATTTATATAGCAGCCCAACTCAGCCATAGGTGACTCAAGGCAGCTTACAACATTTAAAAAAATCTATCACATAATAAAAACCCATTAAAAAAAAAACTCCACCCTATCCCACATGGCAGCAATAACACAATCAAATCAGCCACTTGATTGGTTCTGTTTCTATTCGTGATCCACTGTCAAAACCACATTTTCAGGGCCTTCCAGAAAAGCAACAAGTTGGGGCTAACCATACCTGGAGGGGTGGGATAATTGTTATTACTACAGGAAATCTTAAAAATTCCTATTGCATTTTTTTCCTCTGGCATCTGTCCCTTAAATATTCCAATGACATGACCTCCCCACCACCACCAAAAAAGAGAAATACATAAGATCTATTTACCCCCAAATACATAAGATATAATCAAAGGGTTTTTTCCTCAGGGGATTCTCACATGGATGGATGAGGATGACGGGGTCATGCTGCTTGTCTTACTTTCATTGTTGGGCCCTGAAAAACCCACCACTTCCAGTATTGTCTCCCAGTATTTTGGGAAAAGATCTAAAGAAGGTGAAGGATACAGACTATATGGTCAGTGTCAGGGGTGGGCTGCTAGGGGTCTTCAGGGATTCAGGAGAACCTCTAGCTAAAATTCTGTGCAGTTCAGAGAACCCCCAAATCCCACTCCTGGCTGGCCCTGCCCACCCCACCCCTCCCCTACCAGGAGTCCCCACACGGCACATTTTTGATGCAGATAAGTGCAGGCACATGCGGAGGCTCAGGGAGGACAAAAAACGGGCCTACCGGAAGTTCAGGAAGGCCAGAAATAGGCCTGTTTCCTGCCTCCAGAGACTGGGGAGGCAATTTTTGCCCTCCTGGAGGCTCAAGAAAGGCTTCCGGAGCCCAGGGAGGGCAAAAAGGCCCCCCCCCATGGTGCAGGAGGCTGACTAGACCACGCTCACCATGGCCACACCCACCCAGCAACCGGGCAGAGAACCCCTTGCTAAAATTTTTGAAGCCCACCCCTGTTCAATGTACATTCCCTGAGAAATATTGAGAAAACCCATCTGAACCCATGAAATTCAGAAGAGATGGCACCCTTTAGATACCATATTTTTTGGAGTATAAGATGCACTTTCCCCCCCACCCAAAAGAGGGTGAAAATTTGGGTGCGTTTTATACACTAAATTTAGCCCCGCCACCCACCAGCCCCCACCCTTTGGCCTCTGCCTCCCAGCAATTTACCTCCTTGCAGCAAATGGCCCGTTTCAGGTTCAGCACAGCCTGATTAGCACAAGCAGCTGAATGTCAGTTGGATCGGCCTCCTGACCCTCAGCTGTTTTGGGATGCAGGGATTGCCATTGCCTATTGCCACACAGGCCTCCGCTGTTTGCTGCAAGGAGGCAAATTGCTGGGAGGCAGATTTTTTTTCTTGTGCTAATCAGGCTGTGCTGAAAATGAAAATGAAATTAAAGCAGGCTGTCTGCTATTTGCTGCAAGGAGGCAAATTGCTGGGAGGCAGAGGCAGATTTTTTTTCTTGTTTTCCTCCCCAAAAAAGGTAGGTGCATCTTATAGTCTGGAGAGTCTTATAGTCCGAAAAATACAGTATTTCATTTGCCAGTATACCCTTTAGATTTCCAGTTTACCTTTGCTACCTGCTAACTCATTTTTGCAAATATGTGTATTATATAAACAATTCCACACAGTGTAATTGCCTCTTGGACCTTATATGTAGACTGGAGCACAGATCTAAATTAGTGTATGAAACGCCTGTCTGTGGGCGAAGGGTGGGAGGACCAGATGGTGTTTTTCACTGACCATAACATTGTGTGAGCATTTGGAAGGGAATTCATACTGAACAGTGACTTGCATTGTTCTAGCTTTCCCTCTTAAAAAATGAAATTCAAGAATTCCTTTGAAGTGGACAGAAATATTTAGCTTATAATAGGAAATTCATGAGGACTAGTAGTTATGGATAACCTCTTTGATGCAGATTGTAGCCATGCATAACAGGAATCTGAGTGCTACCTATTAATCATTCACAGATAGACATCCTGGAACACAATATGTTTGTGGATGTCCTAGAGGTGCATTCCCATCTTAGAAGGAGCTCGTCTGTCCTGTCATTTGATTGGTGAAATGCATAGCTGCTACTGTGCTGTTGGTCCTATGATTCCCACCTTTGCCACAGTATTTGGTACTACTTCAAAAGTATATTCTAACATGTGTCAGTAGTAATGTGGTATACTAATATTTAAAAGGCACAGTATGCCCCAATTGCTCTGTAAACACTTTGACTGTTTGGTCTGGAATCTGTTAAATATATTTTAGAAATAATTGAAACATTTCACACATGCAGAATTGATTCAGGGTATTTTTAGATCTAAACCATCTGAACCTCCCATCATTTGTGAAATGGATAATGTTTTTTAAAAATTGACATTCCTTTGGACTGGGGAAGGATACCTGACCAATATAAATAAGTTCCGGATTTATACAGGGACAGAAGCAAAATACAGTGTTTTCCACATCAACACATGGGGATTGAAGGCTGCCACTGCTAAATTGGCACTTTGGAATACTAAATTTGTGTGTTTTACTGTACTTCAACTTCTACACTCCACTAAGTGTTTAGGTAACTGTTCAGTAACTGCACTGATCTGAATGTGGCTATAAGGAAGACCATCTACTCCGAGAAAGTTGAGGCATCCAGAAGATGATGGAAGGACAAAATCTTTCAAAACATCTTATTTTGGTTTAATGGGAATTGTGATTTTTCCCAATCTTTCCTTAGCAGCAAGATGACCCAGGACAAAGGGAAGGCAAATCAATTTGCTGAAACAGAGACATTTTCACCTGGTGGTAAAATCTGTATGTGAATTGAAAAGGCAGATCACTCAGGGCAGGTGGTTCCCTACTTGGGTAATGCCACAATCAAAATATACACTTAATAAATAAATAGTTAAATATGTCCCTTTTTCTATTAATCAAACCACAGAAAGTGGACAGAGACGCAAATGATATAGTATGATATGGTTAGTAGCACTTTCTTTACAGGCGTGTTCTGGTGACAAGGGCTGATTCATAACTTACATTATTGTATCTTCATAAATTATGTCAGCTGGTTCATTTGTATTGAAATCAAACAATCCAGAACTGCTGAAATCTGACTGCACCAAAATGCTAAACTAAATTTATGTGTCCTCTTTTAGTCAGAGTGCATCATGCCACTGATAGCAACTCTGTGGTTTCAGTGATCTTAAATATTTCATTGAAAGGTTTCCCAGTATAAGTTTATTGCTTATTCTTCAGTATTGTCTAAGTGAAATTTAGTAGCCCTGTCAGCCCACTTGGGATGAACTGCTTAATGCAGGGGTCTCCAATCTTGTCAACTTTTAAGACTTGTGGCCTTAACTCCCAGAATTCCTCAGCCAGCTTTGGAGGTTGGAGACCCCTGGCTTAATATGTGTGTATGGCATGTGGCATGTATGTGTAAGCCATGTTATAGAATACGGTAAGTCTGACATTTGCGCTAGAGCATAGCTGAACTCATCTTCAGCTGGTGCTAATTGTGATATTCCAAGTTAATTGGAAACAAGAACAATTTATTCTAGTCATGTTTCTGGCAAAATATCCTCATTTGTATCATATGTCCAAAACAGATGTTTCCTGTGCATTACATTATGCCCTATATAACTGAACAGTCCATGAATTCACTGATTCCAGTACCTATTGACCATCAACCCACTCTTTAGTGTATCATTAGCAGTATATCATGTTTGGTGTAGGTCAAGAACATAAAAAAATAAACCCTTATATCAATTAATTGTTAGAACAATTAATCAGTGAAACAACTTGCCTCGGGAAACTGTGAGTGGTCCAACAATGGAAGTTTTTAAGAAGAGATTGGACAACCATTTGTCTGAAATGTTACAGGGTTTCCTGCCTGAGCAGGGGGTTGGACTAGAAGACCTCCAAGGTCCCTTCCAACTTTGTTATTCTGTTCTGTAAAAGATCACCAGATTTTATTCATTTCTTTGTGATCATTATTTAGCATTTATCTTCCCTTTAAATTTCTACAACTTGACACATTGTTCACAATGCTACCACAGGGCTGTCATTAACCGTGATTTAATTACCATTAATTTTAAATTAATTATCAGCCATATTCCAAAGAAACTATAGTTGAACATAAGAGGGCTAGTTCTCAGAAAGTAATCCTCTTTGTCTATCTAGCCAGAACAATGTATGGGAAGCCCAGAAATTATTTGTAATGTATGCTTATAGTGAAAGAAAGTTTTCTCAAATAATACATAATCCTTTTACAAGCCTAAATAATATGTGTTGACGCATATACACACACACACACAAATTTAGATAAATAAAGGATGAAGAAATTATTTTAATTATAGATTTTGTTACTTTCATATTTAAAAAAACATATATTCTTTTGTTTCTAGAATAATCTGTATTTCCAGAGGCCTCCATCTCTGGGGCAGAATGGAGTGGGGGGAAATGCATTTCACTGTGATGTCCTATGGGTGTTTGGTAATTGACATCAGCAGGACATTATTTTGTGAGAATACTCATAAGAGGCTCTCAAAATTTCCCAATTCATATTCACTAGCACAAGAACTGGTGCAGCTACTAATAACACACACACACACACGCACACAAATGAATGAGAGCTCTTAACAACAGCTAGTATTCACAAAACTGTAAGAACATAAGCTGGATTGGCGCAATGAGCCACGGTGGCGCAGTGGTTAGCGTGCAGTATTGCAAGCTACTTCTGCCTGCTGCCTGCCTGCTGCCTGCAATTTGAAAGTTCAGTTCTCACCAGGCCCAAGGTTAACTCAGCCTTCCATTCTTCCGAGGTGGGTAAAATGAGGATCCAAATTGTTGGGGGGGCAATATGCTGATTTTGTAAACCGCTTAGAGTGGGCTGTAAAGCACTATAAAGCGATATAAGTGCTATTGCTATTGTACCCCAAGCCTATCTAGTCCAGCAGGCTGTTCTCACGGTGGCCAGCCAACTGCTCAAGGAAGCCCACTAGTCACCAGACAGATGTCCTACAGAGGCTGTCACATTGCTATCCAGGCTAATAGTTATTGACCTCATGAATTACTACAACCCCTTTTTGAAGCCAGCCAAGGTAGTAGCAACACCACACCTTATAGTAACTAAACAAATTTTCAGAGGTTTGACTCTAGGTTCTAATGGTAGACAGCAAGAGAATTCTGAATCTGCATACAGTTCTGTCCTGGGGACCAGTGGTGGTATTCTATCCTGTTCGGGCGGTGGCGGAAGGCTCTGCCCACCTGCCCGGATGTCATCACGTCCTGTTTTTGACACTCTGCACATGCACGGAAGGTCCATGCACACTCACATTCCAAACTGGTAGCGAAGGTAAGTGAATACCACCCCTTCTGGGGACGTCACCAATCCGACTGAAATTGGTGACTCAAGCACAGGGACTTTGTCCTAGTTACCACTGGTCTCACATCTGTGCCTTGTCCAATATTCATGCCCCATGATTCCCTTCTGAACTTCCAGACCATCTGATTATTCCTGGAAACCAAATGTTTCCAAGTTAAAGAGACTTTGGTCTTGATGCAGCAAGCGAGGTTTTCGTGTTCTTAAAAGCAGCACCCAATCTACAGATGTCAACGTGAAAACATGTCCTTGTAATAAAATGAAGTATCATGACATTGGCTATATTTTACTAATTGGCTTCCAAGCACAACCATTGATTGGGCAATAAGCCACACTAGACAAGATGTGGCATTTATTTTAATAGGAGCATTTTTTTTTGGTTTTGTTTACATTTATACCCCGCCCTTCTCCGAAGACTCAGGGCGGCTTACAATGTATAAAGCAATTTTATTCTAACTCCAGGGAAGGGAAAAACTAAAGGATCAAGGAAACGAAGGAAAACAAACAAACAAACAAGGCTACAGAGTGTGTGTGTTTTTTTTAAAAAAAAAAAATTCTGGGGTCAAGGGAGAGGAAACCAGAAAGTAACTGGATTCAATTTCAGGGTGGTGGCAAAGAGAGAAGGATTTCAGGTTTGATTTGGTTTGCTTTTCCTCTGTTTGTTTTTTGTTTTTTTAAAGACAGGGCCAAGGTTTTTCTTATAAATTAATTCCACGCATAATTTTTGGAATTCTTTCTTATTTATCCAAACTTCATCCCCCCCCAAACGGTCAAACGAATAGTTATCAGAAACTGGCAGTGGAGCATGGAGGAGTGAACTCGTTTACTTTTACTTTTAGCCTTTCATATGCAAATTGGGTGCTGCCTTTCGTTGGCTTTTTTTTGGGGGGGGGGGTCATTGCTTAACAAGATCTAAGCTTCCTTCCTGAGACATCATCTTTTATTAATCAGCTTATCCGCAGCAGAGTCCAAAGAGACTGGAAATGGGTTTGGGCAGATGTTGATAAATGTCTTAAATTTCTTCTAAGCTGATTCAAGGCCAGCGATGTTTTATTAATAAGCTAACCTTCAAACACACTTAGGCCTCCGTGGACCATACCCCTTTTTTCTAGACATCATCCTGTTTATACTGTTGGCTTGATTTGAGCAGCCGCTGTTAACATCTTTTGTTTGCCATGGCAAGCAGCAAAGTGTACATCTGAATATTTGTGATTCAGTGTAAACTGAAACACTCTACAAAGGAATCCTTTGCTACATATCA
Source organism: Ahaetulla prasina (assembly GCF_028640845.1). NCBI lineage: Eukaryota > Metazoa > Chordata > Lepidosauria > Squamata > Colubridae > Ahaetulla > Ahaetulla prasina. The sequence continues at coordinate 128,902,463 of NC_080539.1, forward strand.
GGTGTTGGAAATGCTAGCGTTTGTTTCAATTGTGCTTTCTTTTTGTCATTTCTTTTTTAATGCTTCTTGGTCTCAGTAATGCAAAACCAAACACTCAGTGGGTCAATGTGATCTCTCTTCTATGGAAAATATAGAGACTTTGGGTCCCATAAGACCTTTTTGGTTCATATATATTAACACAGCATTATTTAAAGTTTTGTTCTGGAGGTTGCACTTCCAAAATGTCCACATGATGAGGAAGAAAGCCTTACAAGCCAGTTCAGATTTTATAATGATTACAAGTTTGATCAGCAGTTGCTTTAAAATTAGAATGATAAGATGCCTATATGTAATTCAAAGTTCTATTCCTACAGAGCAAATAATGAAACATAAATGTATTATATTCATTGTTCTTTCACAGGAACAGGGATTTTCATTTGTTCGAAAGCAACCAGCCAATCATCATGTGCCTTCTCTGGACAACAAAGACACAGAAATGTTTCATCCAATGAATGTGATCTACTGGAAACTCTGGTATAATTGTACCTTACTTTTTACATAATTTTTTAAAAAATTAAATTATATATTACATCTTTGTGTAGATATATACGCTTATTCCATTTTTTTAATATTATTTAAATAATTAGTTTTGCTCGTTGTTATACATTTGCGTTTTTTCTTTTGTGGGTTGCAAACTTACAGATGTATAAAATAATACATTATTATTTCCCCAAGTACTCAAACTAAGATTCTTTTCAACCAAATCCAGAATATAACACAGAGACCAATATCACAACAGGAATTAGAAGAGCACTTTTTAACTGCCTAGCTATAACTTCACAAGGAACCAATCACAGTCTGCCAAGCGTGCTCTGCTGAGAAATAGGATCACCTGACCAACCAGGATTCTAAAACGACTAAACAGCTGAATGAAGGACTCCTAATAAAACATAGGAGATAGTTCAGAATTCAAAACTGTGTTTATGTTGTTATTGAATTAATGCTTCCTATACACAGCTTCACATCAGCACTCTTCAACTTCAGCCTGATGCTCCAACAACACCCTGAAGCTACATATCAAAAGTACCCCAAACATCAAGTTATACATCAAACTTTATATAAAACTATCATATTGTGGCAATGCATATGAAAAAAGGGATGAAGACTCATTTGGTATATTTATATTCCAAACTTTCTAACATATATGATCCAACATTCATTATTCCAACATAATGAAATGTAAAATCCAAAAACCACAAAGCATTCATACAATGAATGAAGTATGTACAAAGTAATCAATGCTATATTTATGTTTAAGAACAAACTTACTGCTAATGTCACCTTTTTTATATAGAGAGAGTTTTATTGGCCAAGCGTGATTGGACACACAAGGAATTTGTCTTGGTGCATATGCTCTCAATTTACATAAAAGGAAAGATACTTTCATCAAAGTACAGCACTTACAACACTTAATGATAGTCATAGGGTACAAATTTAACAATGATACAACACTTAATGATAGTCATAGGCTACAAATAAGCAATCAGGAAACAATATCAGTATAAATCGTAAGGATACAAGCAAAAAAGTTACAGTCATAAGTGGAAGGAGATGGGTGATGGGAACGATCAGAAGATTAATAGTAGTGCAGATTTAGTAAACAGTTTGACAGTGTTGAGGGAATTATTTGTTTAGCAGAGTGATGGTGTTCGGGGAAAAACTGTTCTTGTATCTAGTTGTTCTGGTGTGCAGTGCTCTATAGTCTTGTTTTGAGGGTAGGAGTTGAAACAGTTTATGTCCAGGATGTGAGGGGTTTGTAAATATTTTCACGGCCCTCTTTTTGATTTGTGTAGTATACAGGTCCTTAATGGAAGGCAGGTTGGTAGCCATTGTTTTTTCTGCAGTTCTAATTATCCTCTGAAGTCTGTGTCTTTCTTGTTGGGTTGCAGAACCAAACCAGACAGTTATAGAGGTGCAGATGACAGACTCAATAATTCCTCTGTAGAACTGAATCAGCAGTTCCTTGGGCAGTTGGAGCTTTCTGAGTTGGCGCAGAAAGAACATTCTTTGTTGTCCTTTTTTGATGAAGTTTTTGATGTTAGCTGTCCATTTTAGATCTTGCAATATGGTGGAACCTAGAAATTTGAAGGTTTCTACTGTTGATACTGTGTTGTCTAGTATTGTGAGAGGTGGAAGTATGGAAGAGGTGGAAGTATGGAAGGGTTTCTCCTAAAGTCTACCACCACGGTTTTGAGTGTGTTCAGTTCCACATTGTTCTGGTCGCACCATGAGGCTAGTCGTTCAACCTGGGCCGTGGTAGCTCAGGCTGTAAGAAGCCTGTTATTAGAACACAGCAGCCTGCAATTACTGCAGGTTCAAGCCCGGCCCAAGATTGACTCAGCCTTCCATCCTTTATAAGGTAGCTAAAATGAGGACCCAGATTGTTGAGGGGGCAATAAGTTGACTTTGTAAATATACAAATAGAATGAGACTATTGCCTTATACACTGTAAGCCGCCCTGAGTCTTCGGAGAAGGGCGGGATATAAATGTAAATAAATAAATAAATAAAAAACCTCCCATCTCTATGCGGATTCATCATTGTCTCGAATGAGACCAATCACTATTGTGTCATCTGTGAACTTCAGTAGTTTGACAGATGGATCATTGGAGATGCAGTCATTGGTATACAGAGGAAAGAGAAGTGGGGAGAGCGCACAGCCTTGGGCCCTGTGCTAATTGTACAGGTATCTGATGTGATTCTGCTTAGCTTCACCTGCTGCTTTCTGTTTGTTAGGAAGCTAACAAACTTACAAGTCTGTTCAGATACCTGTAGCTGGTTTAGCTTAGTTAGAAGAGTGTCTGGAATGATGGTATTAAATGCTGAACTAAAGTCTAATTCAGAAGCAAAGCTGGCTGGGGAATTCTGGGTGTTGAAGTCCTCCAGGCTTAAAAGTGGTCAAGGTTGGAGACCCCTGTCCTAGAGTTTGACACGGCTGGACAAGAAACCTTTTACCTTTACAGGTTTACAATTTTTAAAAACAAATTGCCATATATGTGTTTTCTTTTCCACTAATTGTTTTTCTGGGATGCTAATATTTATAGCATTTGATTCACTATTATTTCTATACACATTTCTAAAATACTCCTTCAAGCATTTACTTCAGTATCATTCCAAATTATTTCATTGTTAATATGTTCAATAATTATCAGCATCAACATTTACAGATATCTGTAGTGCTAAACATAGCTTTGGTTGATTTTTTTCTTTTTCTTCCTTTTTTTAGATATATTGGCTGCAAATCCAAAAATTTTAGGTGGCATATAGAATTTTGAAAAAGGCTTTTACACGTTTTTATTTAGTAAGATAGGGAAGTATAGACAAGGTTACTATACTGTCATGCCTATACCATAGGAGACAAGTATCAGTCAGTTTAAACCAAACAGTACCAACGCTCAGGTTTGCCTCAAGCATTTGCCTCAAGTATTCTATACAAGCTAGGATCTCTAACTAGAAACCTCTTTATGAGTGAGTATATTATCAACTAAGAGAAACATACTCAAGAGTATTGAGTCATTCAAAATATTTATTCATTATAGTCGTATTTCACTTTTCCTCTAGGGATTCAAGAAAGGTTATATAGGATTTCTCCTCATCACTAATTCTGAGTACAATAGTATGAAACAGTTTGGACTAGGAAATAGTAAGCTTGCTTATTCTTCAGAAATAGTCATTGGCCCAAATAATCCAGCAGCAGACTTTAGTTCCTCTTTCCTATGCTGTATATATTAACCTTACTTCAGTAACCTTTAAAGCAGGGGTGAAATCCAGCAGATTCTGACAGGTTCTGGAGAACCGGTAGTGGAAATTTTGAGTACTTCAGAGAACCTGCAAATACCACTTCCGGCTGGTCCCAGAGTGGGGTGGGAATTGAGATTTTGCAATATCCTTCCCCCAGGAGTGGGGAGGAAATGGAGATTTTGCAGTATCCTTCCCTTGCCGTGCCCACCAAGCCACACCCACCAAGCCACAGCCACAGAACCGGTAGTAAAAAAAAATTGAATTTCACCACTGCTTTACAGTGTATATTTATCACCCTATATGCCCCTTTCTCACCCTTACAAACATAATCCTTATAAAATAAACCAATCTGAATAACATTGAACATAAAAATTACTACAGGTAGTCCTCGATTTGCAACAGTTCATTTAATGACCTTTCAAAGTTACAACGGTGCTGAAAAAAGTGACTTATGACTATTTTTCACATTTATGACCATTGCAACATACCCATGATCACGTGATTTATATTCAGATGCTTGAAAATTGACTCACATTTATGATGGTTGCCGAATCCCGGGGTCATATGATCATCTTTCGTGATTTTCTGGCAAGCAAACTCAGTCGGGAAACCAGATTCATTTAACAATCATGTTACTAATTTAACAATTGCAGTGATTCACTTAACAAATGTGGCCAGAAAACTTGTAAAATGGGGCAAAACTCACTTAAGAAATGTTCCACTTAGCAACATAAATTCCGGGCGCAATAATGGTCATAAGTTGAGGACTACCTGTAGTGCTCTGGAAAGTAGGATTAGGAACTATTAAAAAATTACGGTTAAATTATACTAGAAACATAAGAAGTTGTGTTATACCAGAAGTTGCCTCTTAACATCTTTCATAGTGTTCTCTATTCTGTCAGGTAACAGTTCTTGAAGGTTCTTGAAGGTTAGCTGATCCTTGGTAATGCTAAAGATATATTGCATATATATTGCATGTAATTGACTCTTCCCTCATTCTTGAAATGTCACTATTTGATCATATGCAATATTATTCAATGTTTTTGGAGATCATAAATTGAAGTGGTTCACAAACTCCTAGCTACCAAATGAATATTTCATCTTGGGACTCACCATACAAAGAAAGATAACTCATTATAACTCACTTTGACACAACAGCTGCACACCAGTCTTTTAAATAATCCCTTGATTTCTTGACTTTCATTATCATGTTTATCACGATATTCATGATCATGCTTCTATATATGAACTGCTTAGCCAACAAAATCTGACATACTTTTTTTTCTGGTGTTGTTTCCTGTACATGTCACTGTGTAGTAAAAAAGCATTTTGCAACAAGCTGAAAATTAATTGGTATCTAGGGAGGAGAAATAACAAAAATATGCATAGCAAACACAATGATAATAAATCTTATTTTAACATTAGGAAACTTTATACAAAGTCTTAAAGTGACTGAAGTGTTACATCTGTAAATGTTAGCTGATCTGAATACACACCAACATGTTCATGCATTCCCCTTTGAGTGTTTTTTTATTTTGCAAGCAAAATTTCACAAGATGCAATATACAGTAAAGGAATATCTAAAGTAAATACCGTATATACTCGAGTATAAGCCGAGTTTTTCAGCACATTTTTTGTGCTGAAAAACGTCCCCTCGGCTTATACTCGGGTCTATACGGCTTATACTCAAGTTTTTTTTTTTTAAGCCCCTCGGCTTATACTCGAGTATATACGGCTTATACTCGAGTATAAGCCGTTTTTTCCACCACTTTTTTTGTCCTGAAAACCGCCCCCTCGGCTTATCCTCGGGTCTATACGGCTTATACTCAAGTTTTTTTTTTTTAAGCCCCTCGGCTTATACTCGAGTATATACGGCTTATACTCGAGTTTTTTTTTTCTTTTTTTCACATTTTACCGGACTGAAGCCCTGCCGGTGCAGTGGGAGGGGGGGGGGGGGGGGGCGCCAGCCTTCTCAGCTGAGGGAGGGAGGGTTTCCCCAACCGGTAGGTGCCTCATTTCCCACCCTCGGCTTATACTCGAGTCCCCAGTTTACCCCAGTTTTTGGGGTAAAATTGGGGACCTCGGCTTATACTCGGATCGGCTTATATTCGAGTATATACGGTAGTCCAGAATTCAAGCAACATGTTGAGATTAAAAAAAGTAGCAACATATAAATTTGAGTGGCTGATTATCACATATAAAATCCCTGAATGTTGTGTCATAATTTTTAAGGCAACAAATCGAGCCAAGATGTCCTGTCTGGAATAAAAGAAAGACACGTGCAAAAACTCATTGTCAAAGTTTTTCTTTTTTAAATGTCACAATTCATAAATGGGTCAAGAGTATTTTGTGGTTGAAGTAATGCTAAAGTGATATAGAAATAAACAAGGTTTCCTACCAATATTTTTAAAACGATACATCTGTGAAAAATGTTTAGACATAGGATAAGCCTATAGAGCACAGGTGTCAAACTAGCGGCCTCACATTGCCGTCACATGATGTTTCGCGATGTTTTACCCATCCATGGAGCTGGGGTGGGCGTGGCCTGCATGTGATGCATCCATCCTGCTGGTTGCCAGTTTGACACCCCTGTTGTAGAGAGATAGAAAGGATTATAGACCAATGTTTTCTAAACTAAAAGCGGTTTACAGAATCAATCTGGATCCTCATTTTACTGACCTCGGAAGGATGGAAGGCTGAGTCAACCTTGAGCCTAATGAGATTTTAACTGCCAATTGCAGGCAGCCGGCAATCAGCTGAAGTAGCCTGCAGTATTGCATTCTAACTACTACACCACTGTGGCTCTTAGATAGTTTGTTACCCGACTACGTTATATTGTTCCTTGATTAGACTATTCCGGTCATCCTTATTATGCACTAAACTATACTGCGAAGAGACATAATGTTTCTGTGGCTTTGAGATTCTATTCTTAAAAATAAGTGCTTCTCCTTTTCATGCAAGAAAGCAACCGCTTATTTTTAAAAATAGAATCCCAAAACCAAACAAACATTGAGTCTCTTCATGCTATTATTTAGTGCGTCTTTATGCACACAAACTTTATATATACAGTCATAGCTCCCAATGCCACCAATTAAAACCTTTTTAAAAGGTATCACTGAGATCTCTGTTCTTTTGAATATGATTGAGGCATTCTTTTTAACGGCTGCAAGGAATCAAAAATATATGTGTGCAAGATGGCTGAGAGAAACGCCAAAGTTTCACCTAATAAAATTTTGTTATGCTTCAATTTTCAAAGTAAATTTGATTTATTGGAGCCACCAGCCATATGATGACAGCCTCATGTTTTTTATATGAGTCATGTCCCTGAGGAGTTTAGCAAAGGCCAATAGTATACCTTGGACTAGATCCAGTGTCCGCATACAGGTTTTCATTAGACTTTGATGCCAGTTGATTTGGGGAACAAAGAAGCTGCTGAAAACTAGCTTTTCTTTGGGATAGTTTCCTCTTCTTTCTTTTAGCAAAAAAAAAATAACAAAGTCTTTTTTTTTTCCCTGAGAGAAGCTTTGCGCCTCCGCATTGTAGGTGTAGGACAATATTTTAGGGAACAGTAATCTGTTATTGCAGGTGGCCATGCTTCAAGCACTTCCGTATTTTGAGAACAGATCAGACAAAGTGCAACAACTTATTGAAAAATTGCCAGATTTGTAAATTAGAAACACACTGGTTTGTGGCTAGATGAAGTTAGTGTGTATTACAATTGCTGGGACTTCTCTGAAACACTAAAGGAATATAATTACTTACACTACTCCACATGTCACAAGGCTAGGGGCATAAACACATTAAAGAAAGCTTTATAGCAATATCCTATTAGGATTCTTCTTTTAATTCAGTAAAGAATATACATAGCTGCCCAGAATCGTGTTATACAGGAGATGGGTGGCATAAAAATATTACATTTTTATTGAAATAAATAATAAACTTATTATTTAACTAAATAATAAATATACAGACAATTTGAGTAGTTAGAATCGCCTGCAAAATCTATTCTGCACTTTCCCAACTTTGTCACCTACCACTTTCCAAATTTGTTTGTAGAACATAATTTCCTCTCTGGTATGATGTCCTGATAACCTCCACAGGTTTTAAGATGCTTCATTGCACTCTGTTTCTTGACATGACTCAATGGGAATGCCTGCATTAGGAGACCAGCTATTTCTCAAGGAGTTTTTCAGAAATTTAAAGAGAGAAACAGTTGGAATGCCTGTCAATTTCACTCTATTCTCTTTCCTTGGCCGACTGTATGCTTCCAAAACTGCAAGGGTAAGAAAATAGGCAAAACTGCCCATATCTTTAACAGATTAACAGAGTTGGAAGGGACCTTGTAGGTCATCTAGTCCAACCCCCCCCCCCGCCCAAGCAGGAGACCCTACACCATTTCAGTCAGTTTTCTCCTGTTGCCACAATACAATCATAGCCAGGGCAATTGCAAAAAGAAATATCTAGTTGCAATAACAAGGACACATCTTTTTCATGTTCATAGCTTAAACTATTGAAACCTAGTGGGATGGCAACAGCATCTGTCTCATTTGAAGAGAGGGGAACAAACGGTGTCCCACTCCCCAGGAGCTGCAGCTCAGAAGGCGGGGCACGTCTCCAAATGACATTTTTCTACTTTTTTATAGGTCAGCCAGAGCAAATACTGACTTGTGTTTAATGCCTTTTCTCAGGATTCTGAACTTGGCAGAAGCAAAAAAAAAAAAGGATGCAGATAGGTTTCAAAAGATTAGAAAGCTTAAAACAGGGGCATGTCAAAGAATCTAGTGACCTAGTATGCAAGGATGCATAAAATGAAAGTAATAATCTGTCTGCCCAGAGCAGTGGTTTAATGCCTTCTAGATGTGGATATTAGGTCTGATTTATGTGAGTTCTAATCCAGTATCTAGCATGGATCATAAATATTTAGAATAGCGTTGAGCATTTTTTTTTTTTTTTGTGGGTGTGTTTGACTAATATCTCTATTTTGCCAGCTCCAGAGATTCTGGACTACTAACATCCAAATAAAAGTTTTAAAATACCTTGTGAAATATAAATAATGACCATAGTAATAATATTAAACAATAATATGAAAGCCAGACATGATAAAAAGACATATTGGTGTTAAAAATAATCCATGCTATGTTCTTAATTTCCAAATGTGGACTTTCACAGCTAGTTCTTTGATTATCTACGAAAAGATAGGGATATAAATTCATTTAGATTTCAGAGGACAGAAATAGGATAATTATTTAACTATTGATATTTTTACCAGGGCCTTCCCCTGAATCCATCAAAGCAGGCAAACCAGGTCAACTTTATATTCAGTGGCACTAAATGAGAACATTTATAATGCATGTGCTAAGCATTTTAGATGACAGAATTATAACATCTGTATCTATGTCATAAACAACATTGTATTATGATTACTTAAACTTCTCCTTTCTCAATTAATTTCCTGTACATGTATGGAACTATTACTCCCCAAACACCTACTTAAGTGATCAAGATACAGTCCAAAATACTGGAGGGCACCATTTTGGGAAAAATTGTGAAAATAAAATATATTTTATGTTTTGTTGAGTTTGGGAATAATTGAGTTCCATCTTCTTTTTTCTTCTTTTTAAAAAAAGTCATTTTCATGGAAATATAGGAGGCAGCAACCTTTTCTGGATTTCTACATTCGGCCACAAGGCATTTTCCAACCCGTTGACTCATATTATTGTCCATTTATATCATTGTGTAAATGTGACAAATGACGATGAAATGAGATAATGCTCAGAGAAATCTTCATGTCAGATTCCAAATTTCCACTGGATTTGATTCAGCTTTTCCACATTCGTAGTTCTTAGCAAAGTTTGGCTCCATGTGTAATTAAAAAGCCTTGGTCCCAATAGCAAGTATTGTTTCCAGGATACCATTAGAGCTGAAAGCCTTCTGGTGAACTTCATCAACAAGAATGTTGAAAGTCTCTTTGGGAAACACTGAACAGACACAAATGCCTCAGGCCAAATATTGCTTTAACTTATGGCCCATGTAGTTCCATAGACATCACGGGGATTATACTAAGGTCAGTGAATTATACTATGGGCTCCTGAATTTAAAATACAGTATTCATAGCTTGACCCAAAAAAATCCAACTCCCCTTTAAGATATTCCTGATTCTACAGAATTTGGTGTTAGCTCAGAGAGAAAAGTCATTTTTTTCTAGACTCCTGATGGCAAACTTATGGCACTCATGCCAGAGGTGGCACACAGTGCTCTCTCGGTGGGCACGTAAGCCGTTGCCCCATTTCAGCTCCACCGCGCATGCATGTGCACCTCCTGCCAGCCAGCTGGTCTTCTGGTCTCTGCCACACATGCAAGGGGGTGGGGCGTGTAGGGGGGTGAGTGCACATGCACAGGGGGCAGGGGGCATGCAGGGGCCATGCACGCATGTATGGGGGGCTGTGTGAGCATGCGTGGGGGGCAGGACGCATGTATGTGGGCCGCATGTGCATTGCATTTCGGGTTTGGGACACGAACCCCCAGAAAAGGTTCAGAAAAGGTTAGCCAACACTGTTCTAGACTATTGTCAGAGCAGAATAACGGGGGGGGGGGGTGGAGTCTGCAGGATATCTTCAGGAGACAGAATGTGATGATTTGACATCTGAGTCTGAGAATGAAAGTGTGACTTTTTCAAACAGAAAGAAAAGATCAGCTAATGGATTACATCCAATGTTACACAAAGTGATTTTTTTTTATCAAGAGCTCAGAGCCTTTCATCACTTTCTTCCACCATCCCACTTCTGCACTTTCTCCACAACAGATTATGAGTGGGGGTGGGGGGAGGATAGAATTAATTCCACTAGACAAAACTATTCCATCAATCAAATAACACTATTATATATGACTCATGGATTGGGCTGAATCAGTTTAACTCCTACAGGCATCTAGAAATCACTGAAAACTGGCATTTTGTGAGAGTACTATTACTACCTCACCAAAAAAGGAAAAAAAGGAGTTTAACATTTAATAGAGAAGAGTTCTTTCTGGAGAGTTCTTTCTGGATAGAAGATGTAGAGAGTCAATTGACCAGTTTAATCTTATTATATGTCACTGAATCCTTGATCCATCCCCCTGCAGGTGTTTCTGCCTATTACTTTAATTCTCGCTTCATTGGAACTTACTTGCAACTAGGATAGAAACATATAAGTACTTGAATTGTCATTCTTTTGTTAGCTCCATCTCCACTGAAATGACTACATGCCCATCTGAGTGTGTGTTGCAACCATTTGTCTCTAGCAATTTCCCAACACATGTCTGCCCAGTCTGGCAATGGGGCAATAGACATGGTAAATAAGTCTGTGGAACAGGGGTCTCCAATCTTGGTAACTTTAAGCCTGGTGGACTTCAACTCCAAGAATGCCCCACCAGCTTTGCTGGCTGGGGAATTCTGGGAGTTGAAGTCCACCAGGCTTAAAGTTGCCAAAGTTGGAGACCCTTGCTGTGGAAGATGGATACATGGGGTTACATCTGAGATAGAAACCCATTGAATTATATTATATTAATTATATTTTCTCTATAAACCAGGAAATTCTTTACAGGCTGAAGGCTAAGGCAAGGTACCCCTACAGATTAGGATGTAGCTAATATTGGGATTCTGGTAACATGACTGCTATTGTAGATATGGCTTCAAAGTTGTCACAGCACAAATCCTGCTTTTTTTGTCCCTTGATATATTGTAGAAGTATTGTTAGTATTCATCCTTCACCAAGATCAGGTTAGAGATACATTTTCATGGAGAAAATCTCTATCTTTGTGGTTGACTCCAGGAATTGAAAATGACTTGATGGAACATAATCAATCAATTCTTACCCATTAGGAAGTTTTCAACCAGAAACTGCCTTCCTGTAATAAAAGAGTGTGATTCGTTGTCCTGTTTTCTGAAGTGATTTTGTAACAAGTCTTGATTTTCTTCCATATGACATTCCATCCTACAGGCCATGAAGACTATTGTCAAAACCCTTCCCAGTCTTTCAAGTAAAATATACCCATTTTCTTCAGTCCCTCATCATTAGTTTCTAGGGCTTGTCTTTGTTGTCTTTCTCTAAGCATGCTCAGTTTCTTTAAGTCTTAAAATGTGTTACTCAAACCCAGACTTGCTCTTGAGATGGATCAAGATAGATAGATAGATAGATGGATAGATAGATGGGTGGGTGGATGGATGGATGGATGGATAGATAGATGGAAAGATAGGGAGGGAGAGAGAGAGAGATGGATGGATGGATAGATAGATAGATAGATAGATAGATAGATAGATAGATAGATAGATAGATAGATAGATAGATAGATAAGAGAGAGAGGCACACACAGACAGATATCCCAAGCCATATCTGTATGTGTCTAGGGGTCAGGTTACCTAAGGGACTATCTTATCCCAGCTGTCTCTATCTATCCATTTGGTCCAACAACTTGGGCATGTTATGGGTCCTGTCATTCAAGGAATATTGGCAAATAGGGACTAGGAGACGTCACTTCTGCAGTAACCCTGCCCTCCAAAACTTTGTCCTTTCAGAGATCAGATCCCAACCCTGATGGCCTTCTGCAAGGCCATGAAGACCTGTTGTCTTTACGCCTGGGGCCCTGAGTGTGTTAAAGGTCCTGTTTCCTGGATACATTAATGTCTATGGCGATGGTTTTACTCAGTGTCCATATATATTTATTCTTTATTGTTTTAATTGTTTTAATCCTGATTTCCTGATTGCTTATTTGTACCCTATGACTATCATTAAGTGTTGTACCTTAAAATTCTTGATGAACATATCTTTTCTTTTATGTACGCTGAGAGCGTATGCACCAAGACAAATTTCTTGTGTGTCCCATCAGAATTAGTCAATTCTGTTCTATTCTATTCTTTGTCAAGTTTTTTATAATGTTCACCTCCCAGAGTGATTGGTTAAGATGGGTGGCTGTAGAAATCAAATAAAGTACAATTATTTCTAATCGGTAAATAGAGACTAAAAGGGAAGCATGACAAATAAATAAGCACGGATAAATACAATCTAAAATTAGAATTCTCTTCCGCTTGTACTTTTCCCTGATCCTGATTCTCTATCTGTTGATGCTCAGTGATATTAGAATAGCTTAATTTGCAATACATTTTGCAACAGATTAAATGACAGAAAGAGGAAAGGGAGAGGGGATAAAATGTCAAGGGCCATCAAGCCATGAAACGGTATAAGAGTTCTCCTTTTTCTTGCCTTAGACAATAATATTGCCGATCCTGAATATAGGTTGTGAAAGTAAAATATAGTTAATGCTTTCTGGCTTTTAAAATATAATGCTAGTTAGGCTACATATGTTTAACATTATCTATAGAAATTTCAGACACCCCACCACTTCCCTTTCTCAGTAGAAGCAGCTATGGAAGAGGGCCAAGATGTACAAAACTGCAGTTCTGCTATTCCACAAGATATACCCAGTCAATAGCTGTGGTGCTAATATCAATAGAAGCCATAAAAATATCTAGGAATGAAGTGATTTTCACATAAACGCCTGGGAGGGTGCAGCCGGTTTTTTCCAGCGTGAAATCAGCTAATGAAGACTTATGTATACAGTTTCAGCACAACTCACGAAGGTGAAGATTTCCATGGCCTACATCTAACGATTATTATTTATTATGGTTGGTTGCACAGTCAGCCAGATGTTTAGACTGGATTGGACATTTCTATTCACTTATCAAGGGCCTGGGATAAGCCAGTTTGATGGTGTTAAAGGTTTAATGGTATTGCTGCAGGATGTTCCGTAAGAAAGGCTCTGCGCATGCGCAAGATGGCTGCCTAACCGGGAGATCGGGAGGACGACGATCCGGTGAAGTGGGGGATGGCGACGCTCAGGCGGCCTGCCAAGCAGCCTACGCCCCCCGGCTAGGTCTATTACCATCTGAGCAGCCGTGAGAGGGGTCTTGGGACCTCCTTGGACTCACGGCTGCCGAGACCGAAGCCGGGGAAGAGCGAGCTGCGAACGGCGGCCATTTTACTACTCGGCCGGGCGGGAGCCGAAGAAGGAAACAGCTGGGCATGGAGGAAGGACGCCGGTACCTAGGTGGCCTGCCGAGCGGTTTCGCCCCCCAATCCCGTATGTCATCTTCGGCAGCCGGGAGAGGTCTGGGAGCCTCTCTGGACCCCCGACTGCCGGGAACGAGGCCGAGGGATGGGCGAGCTGCGGATGGCAGCCACTGGGCTACGGACGAGGCTGCGGCTTGGATTTGGCTGTTGGAAGCCGCAGCTGGGTTTTTCCCCCCGTTTCGTTGCTTTCTTGGCATCTGACGTCTTCGGATGGTTTCTGGGCTCTCCAGCTCTTCTTGACTTCCCCTGACCCCCTCTGGACTTGGTGGAGGGGCCTAGGGTGAAGGGCTGTGAAAGATCCCTCTTGTGGCCCCCACCGGAGGTGTCCTGGCCTAGCTTGGCCTGGTCAGGCCTAGCGGGGCCTGCCTCTTCTCGGACTAGGAGTTGCATTACCATCTGCAACATGGGTCAGCTGCATTTGTCATCTTGCACTTTATATGGCCGGCTGGAGTTAGGGGTTATGGCCATTTTTGGGACTGTCCGGGAAGGTGACTGGAGACCGAAGGGTGTATTGGGGCCCTACTCTGCAACATCTTTTGAGGAAACATCCACTTTGGAAATCTCGGTGACGCCACGAACGGGGGAGATGAATACTACCTCTATTAGGATGGATTTTAGGACTGAGCTTTCCGCAGAGTCACAATAACTTCTTACTATCAGACTGCATCTGCGACTTATACCAGCTTGTACCAGCTTTAAGCCAGCCACCATCTGAAGACATTTTGGAAGATGGGTATCCACTTGGACTTGGCATTACATCCTGCCACCCCAGACTTTACCTTGCTACCTCACGTCGTCTTCTCTCTCCTGTTTATGCTTTTAACCTATTTATGCGATATTCTGCCTTAGAACTCTTGCGCCTGCGAGGTGCCCCCGCCTCGCAGGAATGGCCCGCCGCATTATCAAGGGCCGGCCTCAATGACGGGTCCTGGGACCCACAGAGGTGGCATGCGAAAAAAAAGAGCCTTTGGGGGTTTTTAGATAGGGCTTTTTTAAGGGGTGGGAGGGTTAGGGCGGGCGTTGGGGGTAGTCCGTCGGGAGGGGAGCCAGTCCTTGCGCGTGCTCGTGACGGTTCTTTAATAGGTTCGGAGGTTAGGGGGGGAGATTGCGTTCCTGTTGGTGAGGGTGGCCTGATTTTCACGGTAAGTGGGAGGGGCAGATATGGCGGAAGGGGGGGATCATATCGTTCTGGGGGGGCGCGCGCCCGATGTTTGCAAGCGGTCGCACGCCCCGATCCCTCGTCCTTTTCCCGTTCCCCGGATGGTCAAGACCCCCAGAGCCTGGGCCTGCGGCTGATGTTATGCAACGCACGGTCCGTAGTTAATAAGGCCCCCCTAATATATGACCTTATCCAGGGGGGCGCTGCGGACCTTATAGGCGTTACGGAAACCTGGCTGGGCACGGAAGGGGGTGTGCCCCTTGTGGAGATGTGCCCGCCGGGTTCCCGTGCATTCCATCAGCCGAGGGCTCAGGGTAGGGGTGGCGGGGTGGCGGTTGTGATTAGAGAGAGTCTAGAGCCGAGGGAGACCACTGTACCTCAGATTGCCGGGTGCGAATCCCTCTTTGTGAGATGGGGTCATAGGTGCCAGATGGGTTTGCTGATCACGTACCTGGCTCCTTGCTGCGTGACAGCTGCCCTGCCCGAGCTCCTGGAGGTGGTGGCCGGGTGGTAGTTGAGACCCCAGACCCTAAGTCATGGGGGACTTTAACTCGCCAGCGTCCGGCTCGCCATCGACGGCAGCTCGGGAGTTCATGGCTTCCATGACGGCCTTGGACCTGACCCAAGTAGTTGATGGCCCTACTCACATTGGGGGTGGCACTCTGGACCTGATTTTTGTCTCTGGTCAGTGGTCGAGAGATCTGGACTTAAAGGAAATAGTCACTGAACCTTTGTCATGGTCAGATCACTCTCCTTCGCCTGGACTTTCTGACCGCCATTCACCACCGCAGGGAGACGGAGCCGACACGCTGGTTCCGGCCCCAGGCGCCTGATGGACCCGGAGGGGTTCCGGACGG
This sequence comes from Ahaetulla prasina, assembly GCF_028640845.1. NCBI lineage: Eukaryota > Metazoa > Chordata > Lepidosauria > Squamata > Colubridae > Ahaetulla > Ahaetulla prasina. The sequence continues at coordinate 128,918,361 of NC_080539.1, forward strand.
AGCTTGGGCCATTTCCTGAGGGTCTGGCTCACGGCTCGGCTGAGGAACTTGTTGCGGCCTGGGAACGGGCCGCGGCGGGGGCCTTAGACCATGTCGTGCCTTTGCGGCCTCTGACCCGGCGCAGGTCCCAACCGGCTCCTTGGTTCTCCGAGGAGCTGAGAGGGATGAAGCGCCGGAGAAGACGCCTAGAGAGTTCCTGGAGGTCCAGCCGTTCAGAAGCTGATCGGACACTAGTGAAGTCCTATACTAGGGCTTACCTAGTGGCATTGAGGGAAGCGAGGCGTAGCTACGCCTCCTCCCTCATTGCATCGGCAGATAACTGCCCAGCCGCCCTGTTTCGGGTGACCCGCCCCCTCCTACACCAGGGGGAGCGGGATGACCCGTTGCAGGGACGTGCTGAGGAGTTTAACGGTTATCTATACGATAAAATCGTTCAGCTTCGGGATGGTTTGGACCAAGATTGCGGTGATACGGGTGAGACGGCTGAGGGTGGTCTTGGTGACATTTTATGGGATGAGTTTGACCCTGTCGCTCCCGAGGACATGGACAGGCTGTTAGGGAGGCTGAATGCCACCATGTGTTTACTGGACCCGTGCCCCTCCTGGTTGGTGCTGGCCACGCAGGAGGTGACACGAGGCTGGCTCCAGGCGATTACGAGCGCTTCCTTGGTGGAGGGTGTCTTCCGCCGCCTTGAAAGAGGCGGTGGTGAGGCCCTCCTCAAGAAGCCTTCCTGACCCGCTGTTTTAGGTAATTATCGTCGGTCTCCAACCCGCCGCGCGAAGGTTGTAGAGAGTATGGTGGCATATCAGTTTCCTTGCACCTGGATGAAACTGTCTATCTAGACCCGTTCCAGTCCGGTTTCCGGCCCGGTTACAGCACGGAGACGGCTTTGGTCGCGTTGGTGGATGATCTCTGGAGGGCCAGGGATAGGGGTTGTTCCTCTGCCCTGGTCCTATTAGACCTCTCAGCGGCTTTTGATACCATCGACCATGGTATCCTGCTGCGCCGGTTGGAGGGATTGGGAGTGGGAGGCACCGCCATCGGTGGTTCTCCTCCTATCTCTCCGACCGTCGCAGTCGGTGTTGACAGGGGGCAGAGGTCGGCCCCGAGGCGCCTCACTTGTGGGGTGCCGAGGGATCGATCCTCTCGCCTTCTGTTCAACATCTACATGAAGCCGCTGGGTGAGATCATCAGTGGGTTCGTGTGAGGTACCAGCTGTATGCGGATGACACCCAGCTGTACTTTTCCACACCGGACCACCCCAACGGTTATCAAGTGCTGTCCCGGTGTCTGGAGGCCGACGGGTCTGGATGGGGAGAAACAGGCTCAAGCTCAATCCTCCAAGACAGAGTGGCTGTGGATGCCGCATCCCGCACAGTCAGCTAACCGCGGCTGACCATCGGTGGCGAGTCATTGGCCCCGATGGAGAGGGTGCGCAACTTAGGCGCCCTCCTGGATGAACGGCTGTCTCTAGAAGATCACTTGACGGCCGTCTCCAGGAGAGCGTTCTACCAGGTTCGCCTGGTATGCCAGTTGCGCCCCTTTCTGGACCGGGAGGCCCTATGCACGGTCACCACGCCTCGTGACGCCTCGCCTGGATTACTGCAACGCCTCTACATGGGGCTTCCTTGAAGGGCATCCGGAGGCTACAGTTAGTCCAGAATGCGGCTGCGCTGGTGATAGATGGAGCCCTCGTGGCTCCCGTGATAACACCCATCCTGCGCAGGCTGCACTGGCTACCTGTGGCCTTCCGGTGCGCTTCAAGGTTTTGGTGACCACCTTTAAAGCGCCCATGGCATAGGGCCGGGTTATCTACGGGACCGCCTACTGCGACCAGATACCTCTCACCGACCCGTGCGCTCTCACAGAGAGGGACTCCTCAGGGTGCCGTCAGCTAGGCAGTGTCGCCTGGCGACGCCCAGGGAAGGGCCTTCTGTGGGGCTCCCACCTCTGGAACGAACTCCCCCCAGGACTCCGTCAACTTCCAGATCTCCGAACCTTCCGTCGCGAGCTCAAGACTCATTTATTCATCTGTGCAGGACTGGCTTAGATTTTTAAATTTAGAGGGGTTTTAAATTGATTTTAATATTTATATTTCTATTTTTAATAATTGGTATTATTAATTATTGGCATTAGAATAAGTCTTTTAATGATTATTTTAATTTGTATATTGATGTTTTTATATGCCTGTAAACCGCCCTGAGTCCTTTGGGAGATAGGGCGGTATATAAGTTTAAATAATAAATAAATAAATAATAAATAAAAAAGCTGATCGAAATAAAGCTGCCTTTTGCAGTTGACTGACGGTGATCTTTATCAATGCCGAGGGTGTTCAAGTGGTATCCTGATGTTTTGAAATAGCACCAGGCGTTTATTATTGTTGTTGTTGTGACCACTTGGACAAGCCCCTTCTTGGAAAAGTTTTCAGCTGTGCCCTTGCCTTCTTCCTGGGGCCGAAAGAGAGTGACTGGCCCAAAGCCACTCAGTTGGCTTTGTGCCTAAGGTGGGACTAGAAATCACAGTTTCCCAGTTTCTACTTTGGTGCCTAAACACAAAACTCGCTCACTTACTTTAATTTACCACAATGTATATATAAAAAAGACCTGGCAAACTGTTTGTCTGAATTACTTGCTATGAAATCATTTTGAAATAAAACCAGATCTTTATTATAGTCATAGACGACAGTAGTGTAATCACTTTGCATTTTCCTGCAAATCTCTTGTGGATTTATTTGCTGAAAATTGGGGGTGGGAGAGAATGAACTGGTGGTTTATGTAGTTGTTTAAAAGGGAAGAAGAGAATAATAATGTAATTTTAATGAGGGAGGTTAGATAATAAATTATGTAAGTACTTAGATGATCAGAAGTTGCTTCTCTATATATCTTTTATGCTATTTTCTTTCTTTCTTTCTCAAATGCAGAAATTTGTTCCCGTCCAAAAGAAAATTTCATGTGTAGCCAGTATTAGAAGAAATATGTCTCAAAATGCCTATAAATGAAAGAAAAGTCACAAACTGACACCAAAATGAGACAGAAGCAACCTAAGATTAGGAAAACAAATGGAAAAGTCTGCATTTGATAGAGTCATCCACTCCTAGCCTTAATGGACAAACTGGGTAAAACTAGTCATGACATAGAACCTATTCCAAGGAAGCTTTTAGAGCTCAGTTTATGCGAGACCTTATTTTAACCTCTCTGTGTTAAAGCAAAACTGATGCCACATCCATCAATTAATCCAGCTCGACACCAAATTAAATGATTTGCACATGGTAACAAAGCAAATCAAATTACCTCAGCCATGTATTTTCTTTCATACGTAGTAAAGATATAACTTTTAGAGCAATGCATTTGCTTTTCATAGAGCTAATGGTAGCATTAAGGGGAAGGAAATGACTATAAAACTGGTAGGATGACGGTAGTTTTGGCTTTTTCACCAGCAGATGTTTCATTTTGTTGGTCAGTTATGTTATAAAATCAGTCAAAATCACTGCATATGATTGGAACTTTTCCAACACTTAAATCATGTCTGGCTAGCATGAGAAATGATGGGCAACTATAAGGAAAAGTAATTTTGGTATCCTGTACCTATTCCAGCTTGGCTGCTTTCAGCTTGAACTCCCCTTGCTTATAAGGGTATAGGGGATGTATAGGGAAGATAACTTTTTAAGCAGCTTTTGCTTAACATTGTTAAATGTCCTACTTCCTTAACTTCAAGTAAAGTCTTCTGCAATACAATTTGTGTTTTTCCCCCCATTGCATTCAATTGCTAGAAAATGCAAACAGTCCTAGTCTTGCCTCTTGCATTGTCACCATGGACTCCTGATTACATTTCCACAACACAAAATTTGATATAACTCAGTCAGTATTCCTCGCACCATTCATTGAGACACAATTTATCAGTTGTCCTGGCTTGCAATGTTATGCAGCTCAGGAATGGTCAGAAACAATGAATGAAGAATTTGCTGGAAATACAGCCTTGATCAATAGTTAGCTGTTTAGGGGAGGAATGCACACACCTTGCAGTGAGATATCAATACTTCTGGGACCCTAGACAAGTGACTGGTTCTTTAAATGACACACAGCTTCCTTTTTTTTGTTTTTTGTTAATTTCTTAGCTTTATTGATTATAACGTGCAATGGCAAGGCTTTCAATTCAATTCAGTTTATTACAGTCGCAGACCAGAGACCAGAACAAATAAAAAGAGTAAATATATAATTAAAAATTATAGTATAAAATAATAAATAACAGCTAAAATCTATGATAAAATCCAGTCTGTCAATTATACATGGTCTAATATGCTAAAATTACAATCCATAAACTGTATGGCCCATAGTCAGTTTAATACTAAAAGGAAAAAGAATAAGCGGTGCATCGGGTTTGCCACTTCTGTTGTATAAAATAGCTATGGTGGATTAGACACATATCTGTCATTCTTACTTGCTCAAACAATCCTACCAGAATAATGGATCAATAAACCTTACAGGACTGAAGAGGACAGATTCCAGTTCAGATGCTTGCATTGTGCATGTTGTATCTTCCAACTAAGTCCCTGCCTGGCTTTGCTTTTTATTATCTGTCTCAGCCATGCTCTCATTGGTTGCTTTCCTTGTTGGATTGGATACATGTTACTACGTCATGTGCAGTTTTCATCAATGTCCAGAGCAGTTTCACACTCACTGATCTTCATATGTCCAGGATTGGATTCCTTAAATTGCTTTGTTTGCTTTCTTGCTTTATTCACTGACCATTTTACAGGCCATTGCCTATGTGGTGTTCTATTAAATTCAGATGGCATCCATGCATTTTACAAGTATGGCATTTGAAAAGCAAGAATCAGCTATGCTCAGAGCTTGTTCTCTATACTTCCTTATGCTAGCCAAGAATCTGAAGCTAGTTAATATGAAGGCTTCCCTTGCATGTCAAATGAAATCCTTGGTAACATCATGGCATAGTAAAGCTTTTCATTAGAAGACACAGCAAATTCCTCTTTACCAATCCCTAGTCTTTCTAAGAACAGTTGAGCATGGCTATGTTGAATATAAATATTGCAGGCAAAAATGCTGAACAAAATAATTATTTTACAACACTGCAAAATACTTGCAATAATTAGCCCCGTATGAGAACCACTGTGGTAGACAAGTTACAGTGTTGAAGGGCCTCAGGCTCCTGCCCACACTCAGCCATACAAGCCACAGTAGAGTCTCTTTCTTTCAACTGAAGAAAGTTAGCACCCATGCCTCCTAGAAGAATGGAATATTTCAGGAAACATTAAAAAGGCAGAATATTATATTTCCCTGGATGAGAAAAGAAGAAACAAGTTTTTAAAGACAAAGAGCAACTCCCTGCCCCCAGCAGATATTTGGTGCACATTAAGACTGGGCCAGCCTATCTATAAAACAAAACCTCAAATCTGAGCTCCAGGGTGATAGGATTAAGACATGACCCTCCAGGTCATAATAGGATTATCTATCAGCAAAGCTCACCACATGGCACAACCAAGCCCCTTCATTATATCACCCAGCAAGGTTCAACCAAACTCGATTCAGACAAACATGACTCCACATGGGATTCCTCAACCAATAAGATACATGCCCTTGCCACAGGAACAGGAAGCTCAAGTTTAATGCCGAGGAGAGGGTATAAATAACACTCACTCTCCACTCCCTGTGGTCAGCTATCCAGAATCACATGTGCTTGGTGGTTCTGCTTCACCATTAAACCATCCTTCCAAGCAGCTGCCATGTTTCCAGTGTCTTTCTCCCCACTTGGAACTGAACCCAGATGGACATTTCTTCCAATCAAACCAAACCGAACCGAACCAACCTCACAGGTTTGTTGTGAAGAAGAATAGAAGAAGAGAGCACTCTGTAAGCAACTTGGAGCTCTTGAAATTAAAGGTAGGGTGTAAATCAATTAAGCAAATAAGGGCTGCTTTTAAGGATGGATGCTCTTTTCTACATGGAAATGGAAAGGCTAAAATTGTGTCCACTGCAATGTGTAAAGTTAGAAATTGTAAATGGAGTCCACTCAGAGGGCACTTTGGCCTTTTTTTTTTTTTGGTACCATTTGCTTGTCTTTCATAGAAGGGAACAGGATAGGGGCAGAGGATAGGTTCATTGTATGCAGAAATAAAGTATCATTGCAGGTAGAATTCATACAATACTTATTATCCTATCTTTCAAATATAAACTTTTTAATAATGTGTTTCCTGTCTTTCCAGGTAGATTTAAAGGCACAGAAAATATATTATAATGCCTATGGTTTTTAATATTTTTTAGGACTGGAGACAAAGATCTTAGGTGTAGTTCACGTGTCAGGAGCTTTGTAGGTGGAAGCCTCTGAGTGGCCCAGCCATGTCTCCCTTCATGCTGCAGAACCCCAAGTGTAGGCGTCCTTGTGCATGTAAAGAGAAGTCCTCATTCAGGAAAAGGGAAAAGGCCTACAATCAGAATTAATATCTGTTTTTGTCCCACATTCCCAAAAATCATAGTCTCATAGACTCTAGAATCATAGAATCATAGACTCCAGAATCATAGGATCACATAGCATCATAGGGAACCATAGAATATTGGAACAATAGAATTGGAATGGAATTTAAAAGTCATTAGTCCAACTTTTCACCCAAAGCAGGAATCCTCATACTATCCCAGGCAAATAAAGCTCCAATTTATTTTGTCCTAAAAAAAAAAAATCTCCAACAATGGAGTTCTCAGAATTTCAGCACTTGTCACAGTTTGAAATGGAAGAAAAGAAAAAGGAAGAGGAGTGGATTCTTTTAGATTAGACTAAATTCAGTTGAAAAGACATTGAATTATTTTAGATCCACAACAAAGGAAGAGAGGTAGCATGCCAACCCGATGCTGTGTGATTTCTTGCTGCATTATGTACTCTGGACAAAATTATGTGCTCGACACAGTTACTGGGAACCTGAACGTTCTTTTCAGAACCTTCAAGTATTTTCCTGCCTCTTACTTTGAAAAGAAAGACAACAGAGAAAAGAGGAAGGGGTTTGCTGGGATACCAATTTTTCCACTCCTTCACTGATCAGCCAGATGATTTTTCAATTGCCCTCCTCCTCATTCACCTTCATCCCACAAAACCTCAGGAAGGATCTGAAACTTCAGCAAAAGGAAAGAGGGTGATATCAAGAGCTGACTTGAAGATATGCACGGTCACTCATGCTCTTGTTACCTCTCGCTTGGATTACTGCAATGCTCTCTACATGGGGTTCCTCTTGAAGAGTACCCGGAGGCTCCAGCTGGTTCAGAATGCAGCTGCGCGGGTGATAGAGGGAGCTGGTCGGACCTCCCATATAACACCAATCCTGCGCAGACTGCACTGGCTGCCTGTGGTCTTCCGGGTGCACTTCAAGGTGTTGGTTACCACCTTTAAAGCGCTCCATGGTTTAGGACCGGGTTACTTACGGGACCGCCTACTGCCACCGTTTGCCTCCCACCGACCCGTGCGCTCTCACAGAGAGGGACTCCTTAGGGTGCTGTCAGCCAAGCAATGTCGGCTGGCGGCCCCCAGGGGAAGGGCCTTCTCTGTGGGGGCTCCTACCCTATGGAACGAGCTTCCCCCTGGACTTCGCCAACTTCCGGACTTTCGGACCTTTTGCCGCGAGCTTAAGACCTATTTATTTAACCGTGCGGGACTGGCATAGAATTTTAGTTGTTTTAGGGTTTTAAATTTTTAAATTAGGTTTTGGGATTTTAAAAGTATTTTTAGATTGGGCTAATTTAAATAAGTTTTTTAATTGTATTTTATTCTGTATGTATTTGATTGCTGTTTTTATTTTGCCTGTTCACCGCCCTGAGTCCTTCGGGAGAAGGGCGGTATAAAAATTAAATAATAATAATAATTATTATTATTATTATTATTATTATTATTATTATTATTGTTGTTGTTGTTGTTGTTGTTGTTGTTGTTGTTATTGTTATTGTTGTTGTTGTTGTTGTTATTATTATTATTATTCCTAAAATGAAATGGATGGATTCACAGTTGTCATAAAAGACTTCTTAGATATTATTTGATCTCTGGGAGGCTATATATTAAATCCCACAGATCTCCAAAATGCTTTTCCTGGTTGACTCATAACAAAATCTAAGCTTTTTTTTTTTTTTACTCGACACCATGGATATTCAATGCTATCCAGGTTGAAGCAGGTACTTTCAGTTCTCATCATGAAAACAGAGAGACTGTGTATGCAATTATTGGAACTACAGAATGAGTAACCAAGTTGAAAATGCTTTTGTGAATGTTCTATAAGCCTCTCGTTTCACTGGCTGCTCGTCATTGTAATACCCACCCACAGAGGGAAGTTAAAGCAAGCCTCAAGAATGCCACAGTGGTTTTCATTTGGCTTGATGGTTTATTTATAGAAAAGTATGAATGTTAGAATAAGCGCTGCCTTTGGTAAAATCTCTAGCATTATCTATCATGGTGTTTTTAAGTTACTACTCTGATCTACTCCTGCATAGTGAGCTAACCATTTGCTCCAGCAGATGGCAGTCTATTCACTGAATACCCTTTGAAGGAGGAGTGCTGTGTCAGTTGTGGGGGCAAAAAAATTAGGAGTCTGGCAGCATCTTTTCTGAGGAAATTTTTTTTTTAATTAAACAGCATAAGCTTTCATGAACTGCAGCTTACTTTGGTGTATCTAATAATGATCTGATTTGAACAGCCAAGTTAAAAGAACGATAATGGAATCTATCTCTCCCAGAGTAAATATACAGCTTTATTTCAAACCTTTCTTCTGTTTTCTGCTATATATTTTTACATCACTAAATAGTTCTAGTAAGTAATTAATGTATTGTTTCTTGATTTGGAAAAATAACTTACGCTGTGTTCCAGAGACCAGGCTTATTAAGGATACCCTACATTTCAGTTTAGCGACATTTCTTTTTTAAAATTACTAGACATTTTTTAAAAAATTATAGATACATTCTTTAAAATAATTTCCTGTTTCTTTCTTGCTCTTTCTATTAAAACGTCAACTGGAATATCTACTTTTTTTAAAAAAATTGAACATCCACTGCTTATGGAAGTGAGGAACCCCACGTGCTCCCGCCGTTTCCATGGCCCAGTTGTAAACCCACCAGGTTGGGGATCCCAGCTGTAGAGCATTGTTGATATATTTTTAATACATGTATTCTTTATTTATTTTAGTTTATTTTATTTGTTTGTCAAACATATTGTCGTGTCCCACTCCTCCGCTGACGGCTGGGTCCGGGAAATCCGAATCAGGCTTGCCTCTGCAGCTCTGCCCAAAGTCCTAGCAAAGTCCTCAGAGCAGGCAGGAGACCAGTAAGTGACTTCAGCAAGATAAGTTTGACTTTTGCCTGACTCAGAGACTGCCAGAAAGTAGCTCCTTTATATAGGCCATGGGGTGTGGCTCCATGACTCAGCACTCATTAAGGCCTGCCCCTCCCTTCCCTCTGTTGCCTCCGCCTCTCCAATCTTCTGATGCGAGGGTCACTCCAATCAGCTGTTCTTGGGAGTAAACCCTCCTCAGGCTCACCTGCTGTGGATGAGGGGGAGGGGTCTAGCTGCTCCGTTTGCCTGGGCATGGAGTCAGGGCTGGGGCAGGGAGATGCTCCTTCTTCTGCAGTTTGTGGGGGCATGGAGCCAGGACTTGGGCCGGAAGGCATACATTCCTCAGTGTTGGGGAGCAGGTAAGAAGGCCCCGGCTGCTCTGAGGGCGGGCAAGACACAACACATATACAGGATAGCAGGTATAGGTATAAACATAAAGAAAGTAAGTAAGTACAGATAAATGGGGACAGTAAGACAGGGATGGTAGGTACGCTGGTGCACTTATGCACACTCCCTTTACAGACCTCTTGGGAATGGAGTAGACAGTTTGAGCAGGGGTGAAATCCAGCAGGTTCTGACAGGTTCTGGAGAACCGGTAGCTGAAATTTTGAGCAGTTCGGAGAGCTGGTAGCGGAAATTTTGAGTAGTTTGGAGAACTGGCAAATACCACCTCTGGCTGGCCCAAGAGTGGGGTGGGAATGGAGATTTTGCAATATCCTTCCCCCAGGAGTGCAGTGGGAATGGGGATTTTACAGTATCCTTCTCCTGGAGTGGAGTGGGAATGGAGATTTTGCAGCATCCTTCCCCTGCCATGCCCACCAAGCCACCCCACCAAGCCACACCACGCCTACAAGCTACGCCCACAGAACCAGTAGTAAAATAAATTTGGATTTTACCACTGAGTTTGAAGTTGAAGCTGTGAGGGTTTGAGGCTGTAACAACGGAGTCAGGCAGTGCATTCCAGGCATTGACCACTCTGTTGATGAAGTCATATTTTCTGCAATCGAGTTTCGAGCGGTTTACTTTGAGTTTGTATTGATTGTTTGCCCGTGTATTATTGTGGTTGAAGCTGAAGAAGTCGTTGACAGGTAAGATGTTGTAGCAGACAATTTTGTGTACTATGCTTATTGATCAATCAAATTTAGAAACCACCCATCTCCCTGACAGAGCAACAGAATCCGGGTTTTCCTTGACCGCTGGAAAGCCACATGCTTCAAGCCCCAATGAGATAATTATCAGCAGAGTCTCAGAATCAGACCAATTCCCAAATTCAGCTCTCTGTGAGTTACGCTAAAGTCTGTTTTTCTCCAAGCTAGTGATGCTTGAAGAACTAACAGCTGTCAGTTGATTTTCTAAGATTATCCCACACCTTATAACATTCTAAGGGCACTTGGGATAAATAAATTAGGCAATCGTTTTTCTTCCAAAGGCTTTCAACAGGGTAAAAGCTGCCGGAATTAGACCTACCACAAGACTAAGCCACTGATGACAACTACAGGTAGTTCTTGGCTTACGACCATAATTGAGCCCGAAGTTTCTGTTGCTAAGTGAAACATTTGTCATAATGTCATAATAACAGAGCTGGAAGGGACCTTGGAGGTCTTCTAATCCAACCCCCTGCCCAGGCAGGAAACCCTACACCATTTGTTATAGTGAATTTTGTCCTATTTTGCGACCTTTCTTGCCACCCTTGTTAAGTGAATCACTGCAGATATTAAGTTAGTAACACAGTTATTAAGTGAATCTGGCTTCCCCATTAACGTTGCTTGTAAGAAGGTCGCAATAGGTGATCACACGACCCCAGGATGCTGCAACTCTCCATTGCCAAGTATCTGAATTCTGATCATGTGACCATGGGGATGCTGCAGCAGTTATAAGTGTGAAAAATGGTCCTAAGTCACTTTTTTTCAGTGCTGCTGTAACTTTGAACGGTCACTAAATGAACTGTTGTAAATCACCTGTACAACCACCACCACCACCACCACTACCACCAAAGCACCATAAGATGAAAGTCAAAGAACAAATCAACCACAATACATCGGAACCAAACATCTATAGCAATAATAGATCATGTAACTAAAAGGTCGTGTTGCAAGACCGGTGGTGGTGCAGTGCTTAGCGTGCTGTACTGCAGGCTACTTCCGCTGACTGCCAGCTGCCTGCAATTTGGCAGTTCGAATCTCAGGAGGCTCAAGGTTGACTCAGCCTTCCATCCTTCCGAGGTCAGTAAAATGAAGATCCAGATTGTTGGGAGCAATATGCTGACTCTGCAAACCGCTTAGAGAGGACTGTGAAGCACTGTGAAGCGGTATATAAGTCTAAGTGCTATTGCTATTAATAGGTATGCCACAAATGATGCATTTGAAATAAGTGCAGAACTGAGTACAAACATTCTTGTAATCCCAACTACAAATACAAGAGTCAGACCATCATTGCTTTAGCACTACGAATGAAGATATAGTTGGAGTTTTATTCTCATTTGTTTCTTTGCTTGTTTTATTTTGGGGAGTAGCCAGAACATTCCTATCTAAAACCTATCCCTTGGATGTAATATGCATTTTTTCCCATTTGTTTTTGGTAAAGCTAGGTTATTCCCCATCCAAGTCATTTGGCTTCACTGGGCTACAGCCTAGGCTGCTGGGGAGGGGTGGGGGGGAGAGACAGAAAAACATAGAGAAATTATGTAGCTCTCTCACAGGCCTGCAGCCAGACCTAGTTCTCCTTTCTCTCAGCCAGGAAGGAGTTGGTCAGTTTGCGTGACAGTAATAAAAACGTCAGACACCATCATTCTGAATGATCATCATATGGCTTAAATAGAATAGAATAGAATAGAATAGAATTTTTTTTATTGGCCAAGTGTGATTGGACACACAAGGAATTTGTCTTGGTGCATATGCTTTCAGTGTACATAAAAGAAAAGATACGTTCATCAAGGTACAACATTTACAACACAATTGATGATCAATATATCAATGTAAATCATAAGGATTGCCAGCAACAAGTTATAGTCATACAGTCATAAGTGGAAAGAGATTGGTGATGGGAACTATGAGAAGATTAATAGTAGTGCAGATTCAGTAAATACTTTGACAGTGTTGAGGGAATTATTTGTTTAGCAGAGTGATGGCCTTCGGGGAAAAACTGTTCTTGTGTCTAGTTGTTCTGTTGTGCAGTGCTCTATAGCGTCGTTTTGAGGGTAGGAGTTGAAACAGTTTATGTCCAGGATGCGAGGGATCTGCAAATATTTTCACGGCCCTCTTCTTGATTCGCAGTATGCAGGACCTCAATGGAAGGCAAGTTGGTAGCAATTATTTTTTCTGCAGTTCTAATTATCCTCTGAAGTCTGTGTTTTTCTTGTTGGGTTGCAGAACCGAACCAGACAGTTATAGAGGTGCAAATGACAGACTCAATAATTCCTCTGTAGAATTGGATCAGCAGCTCCTTGGGCTAAATAACAATTAGAGTTCAAAAGAGGAAAAGCCAAGCATTTTGATGCCATCATAAATGTGAACTTGAAATCCTTTCTGACAACCACAGTGGCATTTCTCTCCTGCTTGGAATGAAAAGCGAGCACTAAATTGCCCATGGGCAATAAATATGACCATGACATGATTGCTAATTAACTGAAGTTCTCAATGCATTCGAGACTGTCTAAACTTGAAAACTAAATTTCAGTCCAGTGTCTCTGCAAGGTCGCTCACTAGATTTTTCCACCTAAGGAAGCCCCGTAAATAAGACTGAATTTCTAGGCAGGAATTTGATAGGTCCCCTAGCCAAGGCCAGATGCAGCAATCTTTCCTTGCCCCTCCTCCCATGAGTGTAAGATCCCTTTTTAAAGTAGGAGTGGAGGAATAAATTCCTACCTTCCCAAGATCATGAATCACAAAATCATATCCCATGCCAGTGCATTCACAAATACTTCTACATATTCACAGAACCCTGATCATTGAACTCCAATGATGAAATCCTACAGCAGCCATTTCTCTCTTTTTGCTGGATTCCCCTTTTTTTACTTCCTCCCCATCATTCCTCCCTCTCTCCCTCCCTCCCTCCCACACACACACCTCTCTCTGTGTCTCTGTATGTCTCTCTCTCTCTGACTCTCTCTTTCTCTTTGTCTCTGTCTCTCTCTGTGTCTCTGTCTCTCTGTCTGTGTCTGTGTCTCTTTCTCTATCTTTCTCTGTCTCTCTGTCTCTGTCTCTTTTTTTCTTTCTGTCTCTTTCTCTGTCTCTGTCTGTCTGTGTGTGTGTGTGTGTGTGTGTGTCTCTCTCTCTGTCTCTCTCTTTCTGTCTCTCTCTTTCTGTCTCTTTCTGTCTCTCTCTCTCTCTCTCTCCCTCTGTGTGTGTGTGTGTGTGTCTCTGTGTCTCTCTCTGTCTCTGTCTCTCTCTCTCTCTCTCTCTCTCTCTCTGATTCTTTCCCTTTTCAGTTCCTAGGTTTTGTTTGTCTTATATTTCTTCCAAATGCAAACTATTTTTAGGAATGAAACTCCCATTAAGGCAAAACTCAGCTTCCTCTTCCCAAAGTCTTATTGCCCCAGAGGAGTGATTGGAATGGTCATGAAAGTTTCCCACTTGGAAATCATTGAAACGTTTCTGAAAACTAATTGCCACAATGTGAAGAATCACACTGCTCTAAGTTTTGTTGGATTTTCTACCTCCCTTGCTTAATATGCCACACAATTCATAATCTGTCTCTTCTACACAGGATACACACATGTATATGGATGTAGAAAAGACAGACAGTGAATTGTGTGTGATTAACGCATAAGGACATGAGTTCTAGTCTCACCTTAGGCACTAAGCCAGCTGGGTGGCCTTTCTTCTAGCCCTAGGAAAGAGGCAATGGCAAACCACTTCTGAAAAACCATGTAAGAAAACTTCAGGGACTTCTCCAGGCAGTCTCCATGAATCAGACCCAATTGAACAAAAGAGGGAAACATATATACACAGACATGTAAACAGGAAAGGAAAAGATTTTTCATAGACACAGTCTGAAGGGTGTGAAGAGCTAAAAATTGCTAAAGACTTCATATATTATACACTATCAATGAGTTCTTCATACAGACATTGACCAGCTCAAAATAAATATATAGCAAACCCAACAACAAAATATTGGCCTGAAAAATATGTTTCCCTTAAAGGTAAAGGTAAAGGTCCCCCTCGCACATACGTGCTAGTCATTCCCGACTCTAGGGGGCGGTGCTCATCTCCGTTTCAAAACCGAAGAGCCAACGCTATCCGAAAACATCTCCGTGGTCATGTGGCCGGCATGACTCAACGCCAAAGGCGCACGGAATGCTGTTACCTTCCCACCAAGGTGGTCCCTATTTTTTCTACTTGCATTTTTAGGTGCTTTCAAAACTGCTAGGTTGGCAGAAGCTGGGACAAGTAACGGGAGCTCACCCCGTTACACGGCAGCACTACCGCTGAGCTGCCGACCTTTCGATTGAATGTCCTAGTCCCTGAGCCACCATGTCCCCTTATGTTTCCCTTATCACTAGCCTAATTCCCTACAAGTCATTTGATAGACTTGACAGGCTACAGCTAATTTCACTGTGCTAAGAATAACAGCTGTATTTGCCAATAAAAAGATGTATAAAACATATTGGATCTACATAGGCTATTAAAAAATAAGAGACACAAACATCTCAGTAAAATAAGCAATACATGCATCGTAAGTATGGATTTCAATCTTCTCTGAGTCACAAGGAGAAATTCAATTTCCCTTAGGAATAGTGAGAGTGTATGTGTGAGAGAGATTTAATAAACACAGATTTATTATAAACAAAGAATACTTGGAAAAAAACCCAGGCTTACTTGAAGCAATAAGGGGGAAAAACTCTTGTTTAAAGTAACCCTTCCCCCCCCCCCCACTACTCCCTTTTCTTCTCAGAGGTCACCAGCTGAAGACACACATCAATTTGAAGGCCTCCAGTTGCAATGTAGGAAACTTTCATCTATTGTGTTTGTTGGACAAAAACATTTTCTTTCTGTAAACAACTTGAATAGGTCTTCATTCAAACCAGTTATTCTTGGTGTGACTTATTTGCAAGTTAAACGATCTGTTCTTTGCAGAGGATTATTTTAAAAGTGGACAATGTCCTAGGATAATCACATTGATGCATTAGAATCTCCATATTAGTTTCAGACCTGGCTGAGGACCCCTGGGAAGACAATTGATGCTAGGTATTGTTTTGATTTGGAACTGAAATTCGCTGTTCTGTACCATTTATTCTTGTGTTCCTGGTTGTTCTTCGTTCAGGAGTATTGAGTTTTCCAGATGTTTATAAAAGGAGCTTGAAAAAAGAGCCACTAAGAGACTGTGCAGTGGTTCCATGAAAAGTTATAAACCAGCTTTAGCATACAAAGGCATGAATGCCCAGATGCTAAACTTAGGTGGGTTTCAAAGCATTATTTGCCTATATATCCAAACGCTGCACAGTTCTATGAAATCCAGGTAGATAACTAACTGAAAAGTGCACATCTAATTAATTAACTCTACAAGCTCTTCTTTATCATTGTGTTGCCTTACAGTTATGTTGAAATTACAAGCCCATAACTGGGAACTATGCAATGTCAATGCATTCTGAGGGCAACCGTTTGGGGAAGGCAAATGCAGCCCATCTCCTCAAAAAGTTAATTCAGATGTTTATATTAGTTAGCCACGTGTTGAAGGTGAGAAATAACATACTATGATTCCTGGATATCATTAGAAACATATTATGCTAGCTAGCGCTCATCTAAAGGTTTTTGGGCAAAGAGCAGAGATACATTCAGGTTCAGATATGACAGGATTAGTTTTTGAAAATGTTCATAGAGAATAGGAAGAATGTGATTCTTCATTTATTTCATTCATCCCAAAAAAATTGAGTACATGAACTATGGTAATTGATTTTCACAGAATGGCTTCCTCTATTGTTAAAATGTGAAGGTGTATAGAAAATAGGTGGGTAGGTAGGTAGGTAGGTAGGTAGATAGATAAATAGATAGATAGATAGATAGATAGATAGATAGATAGATAGATAGATAGATAGATAGATAGATAGATAGATAGATTTTCTATATGCCTTCAAATAAAACTACATATACAGATATGTACACACAAGTTGTTTACTGCTATTATTATTTTCTATATAACTATCCTGGCAAATATAACTTTCAATTATAACTTCACATATATGCAGACAAAAATTGATAGTTTCTACTCACATTCAGAGTATTTCCTTAAAGAAAAGAAATTGTTGAATAAAATTGGTTTGCTCTAACTTATCCAGAAGGTAGCAATTATTATGGGAGCATAGTAGGAAGTGGGGAGGAAAGGAATAGAAATACAGGTAGGCTTTGCAATGGAATTCAATGCATGCCCATTAATGATGCTCAGCTGCCTTTTAAAGGAAGGTGAAGCAAACAATGAAGTGACCAACAGTCTTTCGATTGGGGTTCACAACTTTTTATAAATTGAGGCTGCACTTAGCCTTGTTGAGTGACCTACAAAAGCAATGCTCCAAGAAGTCAATGGTGAGATCAAGACAAATCATATAGGGCAGTGATGGCTAACCTTTTTGCCATCGCGTGCCAAAAGTGGGGGGAGTGCAGGGGGGTCGCGCCCGTGAGTGCCCACACCCATAATCTTATGCACCCCGCCCCACGCATGCTCATGCCACACACCCCGACTGCCCCCACTTTTGGCATGCGATGGCACGGTGGGCCTGGTAGGCCCATTTTTTGCTCTCCCGATGCTCCAGAGCCTCTCTAGGAGCCTGGGGAGACCGAAAAACGGGCCTTCCGGTTCCACTGGAAGTCGACAAATGGGCTCTTTCCAGCCTCTGGGAGGGTGTGAAAGACTGTTTTCACCCTCCCCATGCTCCTAGAGAGGCTCTGGAGCCTGGAGAGAGCAAAAAACAGGCCTTCCCCCCCACACTCCCCTGGCTCCTTGGAGGAAGGAAACAGCCTGCCCAGAAGGTGGGCCCAGAAGGCCCAAAAATCAGCTGGTGGAACTGAGCTCGCATGCCCACCAATATGGTTCACTGTGCCACCTACGGCACACATGCCATAGGTTCGCCATCATGGATATAGGACTTCCTGCCTGAGCAGGGGGTTGGACTAGAAGACCTCCAATGTTCCTTCCAACTCTGTCATTCTGTATTCTGTATTCTGAGTCAGGGTTGACACAAATAAAATGTGAATTTATCTATGTGTAATTAAATTTAAAATTAAACTAAGTACTGTTCATATTACTTCCCGCATACTTAATAATATTCCCCAGGTTGTTACTTTTAAACATTATAAACAAGGAAAGGTGACTCTGAAAATTGCCTCCCCAAGCCTGAACCTTCACGTTGTGCACTCCTGCCTCAAATGCTCACAAATGGTCATTGTTCAAAAGCAGGAAGCACCTCCAATGCATCTGGATTCTTTATATCATCACATA
Organism: Ahaetulla prasina; assembly: GCF_028640845.1. NCBI lineage: Eukaryota > Metazoa > Chordata > Lepidosauria > Squamata > Colubridae > Ahaetulla > Ahaetulla prasina. The sequence goes on from NC_080539.1 coordinate 128,936,106, forward strand.
TCAAACCAGTTACAGGAAGATCAAAGATTCTTTGGCTTTATTATGCAGAGGTTAATCCATCAGATGCTACTTGAGATTGTGGGGAAACGTTTCGCATATTTTCATGTTCTATCAAAAAAACTATCAGCATTTGCTGATACATTTGCATCCTCTCTTTCTTCTTTTCTCTCTGTCGCTCTACACCCACACCCACCCTTACACAGACATACACAACGCTTGCATAAAACAAAACAGCCCTTGTATTTCACAGCCTGGAATGCTTTTCTTCCAAAACCAAAGTAAGCACTGCATCCAAGATCCATACTACTGTACACTTCTAACGACAGAGGAGAGAGGCTATATTTTCTTCTTGAAAGATCATTTGCTTGCTTAGGTGCCCAATTCAATGCTGCCAAATATCTGTCCCTATTCTCATTGTCCCATTGGATAAAACACAAACAAAGTGCCATCTGGCTTGCCTTTTAAGAGCCTTTCTTTGATCTTAAGTAAATGTTGATAAAAGAATCTCAAGTTCTTTTCTTCCTTTAACACATATGGATAACTTCCATCAATGTCAATGTGACTATGGAGAAAAAAATAGAAACCCTGTTATATGTAAGTGGCTGGACAGCATTGTGCCGTGATGGAATTGGTTTTCTATAGTCATAGTCTATATCTGAAGTGTCACATTCAATTTCATTGAGGGCCGCATCAGAGTTTTGTTTGACCTCAGGGGCCTGGGGTGGGCATGTCAAGCTTGACGTCACTCTTGTTGGGGGCGCCAATGGCAGCCCAAGTGCTTTGTCAGCGAAAACGGGGTCCTGAGCTCCATTTTCACTGGCAGAGGCACTGTAAGCTGGTCCTTTGCTGCTTCCAGGGCAACCCCGCAGGCCAGATCTAAGCACCCCGTGGGCCGAATCTGGCCCATGGGCCTTGAGTTTGACACCCCTGGTCTTTATATTGATGATACAGTTAGCGATATTTTCCAATTTTATTCCACATTTGTTATTTTTATAAATAACTCAAGGCAGCAAATATACCTAATATTCCTTCCTCCTTTTATTTTCTCGACAACAACCCAGTGAGATGAGTTGGGCCGTGGGTGGCTCAGGCTGTAAGACAGCCTGTAATTAAAACACAGCTGCTTGCAATTACTGCAGGCTCGAGTCCCACCAGGCCCAAGGTTGACTCAGCCTTCCATCCTTTATAAGGTAGGTAAAATGAGGACCCAGATTGTTGGGGGGGTCAATAAGTTGACTTTGTAAATATACAAATAGAATGAGACTATTGTTCTTACACAATGTAAGCCGCCCTGAGTCTTCGGAGAAGGGCGGGATATAAATGTAAATAAAATAAAAAATAAAAAAATAAAAATGACTGGCCCAAGACACCCAGTCAGTTTTCATTGCTAAGGCAGGATCAGAACTCACAGATTCCTGGTTTGCAGCTTGCTGCCTTACCCATTAGACCAGGGGTGTCAAACTGGATTTCTTCAAGGGCCAGATCAGCATTGTAGTTCTCCTCCACAGGAACGGTGGGGGAGCAGGGAGTGAGAGGCAAACAGGACAGAAGCCTCCCGCAGCACTCTGCCTGTCAAATGCCCTCCTGCAGCACTTTACCAGCCAAAATGGGGTGCGGGGGTGCACGCAGCCCCCCGTGCCTCATTTTTGCCATCCATGAGCTCCTCCTCCTTTCTGCCAGCCGAAAACAGGCTGAAAATGGGCCAAAAATCGGCTGTGCGGGGGCTGCATGTGACCCATTTTAAGCACCCCACGGGCCAGATTTAAGCACCCCACGGGCCAGATCCAGCCCACAGGCCTTGAGTGTGACACCCCCGCATGGCTCTATTGTGTTAAATTGTATTGAATAGTCATACGAGTGAAGATAAACTCTCCTTTAAGTCCAATACAACTCACAAATATGTCGACATTATTTTCTTAATGATAATATGGAAGTCACTGCTTACTTTCAGGATGTTTTCCAGTTCAGTTCATAACCTCTGGGATTTTTCCAGTGATTTCCATGGACCTTTTGAGTCTTTTTAGCTTTTCTGAAATTGGCTAGCCACTGAAGACATGAGGAAGACCAATCAAAACCAATACATTAGACAAGGAATTCAATTTATTTATTTTATTAAAGTTATAAAACTCAATGAGTGCCTTAACAAGGAGTACAAGACTTGCCTAAATGGTGGGTCAATCATAAGACAATTCAGGAAAACCCCAGGCCAGTCTTAAATTTGACTGAGATTAAACATCTAGATGGACAATATTTACACATCCATTATAAACTAGCCAATCACATTTTAGCCTCTTATATGTTTGGTATATCATGCAAATCCAGAGAGAAAGAGCAGTAACATTTAGGTATATATACTGTCCAGTGGTGGGATTCAAATAATTTAACAACCGGTTCTCTGCCCTAATGACCGGCTGGGTGGGCGTGACCATGGTGGGCGTGGCCAGGGGGTGTGACAGGCAGCACTCGGCTTCCTGCACCCCCCTGGGAGCAAAAACGGGCCGCGGGGGGACGTGTCCCCCCCACGCCCCGTTTTGACCCTAGTAGGCCTCCTTGCACTTACCTGGGAGCCAAATTGAGGTGTGTGGGGACTCCTGGAAGGGGCGGGGCAGGGAGGGGGAGGGCCACAGACAGCAATTTAACTACTAGTTCACCCGAACCAGCCTGAACCAGCTGAATCCCACCACTGATACTGCCCCACAGTGCTTCCCAGCATTCTCTGGATGGTTTACAGTGTCAAAGCATTACTTGCATATTGCCCCCAACAACCTCCTTTTACCAATCTCGGAAGGATGGAAGGCCGAGGCAACCTTATGCCGCAACAGTTCGAACTCCAGACTGTGGACAGAGTTTGCCTACAATACAGCACTTTAACCTTTGCACCACCTGTAGTCCTAATAAATCCAAGACATTTTTAAAATGATTTAATTTGCTCTTTCTGCATATTAGAATTCCACAGCTTGATCGTTGATGGTTTGGGGCTTTGGAAGGCTGAGGACATAATTTTGTTTTTAATCAGCCATATCATTCTACAACATGGAATATAGAAAAACCATGGCTCCCTGCCCCTTTTTCCCTGTTGAAATTACAACAGCACAATGTTATTAGCTTTATGCGGGTCTATCACCTAAATACAACAAAACAAATAAAATAAAACCATCGTTGTTAGAAGACAATTCTGGCCTGTTTCACAGCCAAGTAAATGAGCACACCTGCTTGAAGTCAAGGTAGAAAGTATTTGACTTTTTTGTGTTGCTGATATCTGTTTATTTCCTTATGTCAATTGTCAGAAATTGGGCAGAAAAGTTTCAGTGTTTCTTTGAATTCACCTGTGGGTCAGGGACGGTTGCGGTTGATGTGTGGACTGGCTAACAGAGGTCTCATAAAAGCTTTTACCTTCCAACATTACTATGGAGCTTCCTAAATTGGCAGCAGAAAAACCAGGTGATGATGCTCTTTGGACAGGCAAAGCCTATGAAAGTATGAAGTAAAATTAGATGAAATATTCATTACAATCAAAGACCGGTACAATTAAAAATGCTCAAAGAGTATCTAGTTAAAAAGTTCTAGAATAATATAATACCAAAATAATAAAATCTATGTTAAACTCATAATTTGGCATCCTATCTATCTGTTGCACATAAACAAAATGTGGCCTAAACTGCTATAATATATTATTATTATTATTATTATTATTATTATTATTATTATTATTATTATTATTATTATTTATTCGATTTTTATACCGCCCTTCTCCCGAAGGACTCAGGGAGCCAAGGTAAAACAAACAGTGCAATATACAATTAAAATACGAATTAAAAAAACTTATTACATAATTGGCCTAAAACTTTGGAACATATAAAACTAAAACCCATTAAAAATTAATAATAAAAATTTAAAACCAATAAAATTTAAGCCAGCCCCGCGCGAATAAATAAATGTGTTTTCAATTCGCGGCGGAAGGTCCGAAGGTCAGGTATCTGGCGTAAACTATTAATCCTTGAATTGTGAAGGCCTATAGTCATTACATACCAAGATGCAACAGAGTGATATGACTAAGATAGCCAGTGCTCTAGCATTTATTAGTGAGGTCCAGAATGAATATGCAGACAGTGAGTGTGAGGAATATTTATTTATTTATTTATTAATATCCCGCCTTTATTATTTTTATATTTGTATGTATAAAAATAAAATGCAACTGCAAACTATTTAGCCCCCTAGCCTATTTATTTAAATCAGAGAGTGGCTGCCGACTGATCATGGTCACAGGCATAGTAAAGCATGGACAACAGAAATGTGTAAAATGGGCAGCCTTCCCATGATTCCTATGTTGTGAACAGTGGTGAAATTGAAATTTTTTTACTACCGGTTCTGTGGGCGTGGCTTGGTGGGCACGGCATGGCATGGCATGGCTTGGTGGGCGTGGCAGGGGAAGGTGACAGCAAAATCTCCATTTCCACCCCACTCTGGGACCAGCCAGAGGTGGTATTTGCCAGTTCTCTGAACTACTCAAAATTTCTGCTACCGATTCTCCAGAACCTGTCAGAACCTGCTGCAAACCCTTGTTTGTGAGCCTCCTTTTTTGCAATGAAGGAAGTCAAGCCCCACTTGGGAAAGGCACTGTGCCCCTCTTTAAAGAAGAAGAAAGCTCCAGATGTATATTGTCCTGGCTCCAGCCCCCTTAAGCTATTTCAGTGTGAGGGAGAGGGTGCCTACCGTCCCTGTCCTAATATTCCTTTTTACTTACTCTTTTCATGCATCCAAATTATGTTTATACTTTTACCTGTTGTCTTATATATGACTCACTGACTGACTGAATGAATGAATGAATGAATGAAAGGGAGCCTTTCCCAGTCTAGATTTCTGTGTCTCCTTATGATGAAAAAGATCGCTTCAATGCACTGTATGGTGCATCGCTCCGGTCTGTGACTTCCTGCTTGGACTACAGTCAGATTCAGCTCACCTTGCAATGAGCTGCGGCCGTTCTCTAGGAAAGCCAAGCGTGGAAAGATTGTAATTTCCTTGCACGGGGAAGCTTTGCTTCCTCTCGTCCCTCGGGGCAATAAAGAACAAAGTCGGAATTGGGCGTCTGCTCCCCCTTCCTCTCTCCAGCTTCTATAGCGAACCGGAAGTGTCAAACAGATGGCCCGAGGTTGGCTGAGGCTTCTAGTTCGGGGCTCGATGGCGAAAGAAACCTCCGATTACCCCCTGCTGGAGGTTTATTCTGTTTTGTTTGCAATTTCTCACCCTCCGGCTCTTCTAATGAACGCTGCGATCCTTCCTTCTCCAAATTTTGATTTCCTGGAAAGGTTTTTTTTTTCCCCAAGGCACCTTGTATAAGGAAACAAACTTAAACCTTAAAACAAACTTAAAACAAAAGCAAAAAAATAAAAAAGTTTGTTTTAAAAAACAAACTTAAAGTAAACCGCTCCAAACTCGATTGCAGAAAATACGACTTCAGCAACAGAGCGGTCAATGCCTGGAATGCACTACCTGACTCTGTAGCTTCATCCCAAAACCCCCAAAACATTAACCTTAGACTGTCTACTGTTGACCTCACCCCATTCCTAAGAGGTCCGTAAGGGGCGTGCCTACCATCCCTGTCCTAATATTCCTTTTATACTTACTCTTATCGTGTATTCAAATTATGTTTATACTTATACCTGTTACCTTACATGTGTTTGACAAATAAAATTAAATAAATAAATAGGAGCCCAAAGGCTCTGAGTTCTTTGGACTTTGCAGGAAATCAGGGCAGAAACTGAACCCCGACTAGTCCCCTAATTTGGACTGGAAAAAATGTTGACTGGAGCACAACGGCAGGCTACAACACCCCCCAATTCCTCTAAATGCAGCATCTTTCTTCACTTCCCCGCCCCCCATCTCCCTGGACTAATCTCCAGCTTTAGCAGAGAAGGGAATCTGGATGAATTTCAAAGCGTTCCTTTCTCATTATCAGCATTTTTTCCCCCTTATTTCTAGGTTGAACCTCTCCTTGATCAGTTTCCATCCATTATCCCTTTTCTGGCTTTCAGGTGCTTTGGGGAAAAGATAGACCCCTTCCTCTCTGTGGCGGCCCCTCAAACATTGGAAGACTGCTATCATGTCTCCCCTGCTCTTTCTCTTCACTAGACTAGCCATACCCAGTTCCTGCAACTGTTCATCTTATGTTTTAGCCTCCATTTGTACACTATAACATAACTACAATATGTCTTGGCTCTGTAAGTCTTTCCTTTATCCCCACTTCAGCTCTTGACAATTTCAGCCCGTCTGCATGTGAAAAACCTTTTCATTCTTCTCTACATTTACCAATGGTCTTTTCTCTCCCCACCTGAATCAGCACCCATCGTTTTCCCAATGTGGGATTTGCAGACTCTCACTTCACTGCTTGCAGTTCTTCTTGTTTATTGGGGCCTGCAGCTGAGATACTTGCCTTTGTTGTCTTGAGGTTTTTCTTTCCTGCTTTTCTGCTGCCTTCCTGGCTTCACCCCTTTCTCCACACGCCCACACACGTGCATGATTCCTCTTCCATTTTATGGGACAAACTCTCCAATTAAGGAGACAGTGGGGCTGTTTGAACCTTCCTTCCCAGGCAGCACAAAACTCTGGATCCCAAATGCCAGCTCACTCTGGGTGGTGCATTCACTCTTCTACAGGCATGTTGGTTTAGATGACTTTCACCACCACCTCTTTGGTCTGTGTCAGTGTGTTCAATATGTGTCCACCCTTGTCTATTTCCATGCAGCTTTTGCCAACCTGGAGCCTGCCAGATGTGATGGATGTCAGTGTAATTCCTAGAATTTCTAGCCAGCATATGCAGGCACCAGATGGTGGTTTTGATTTATTTATAGACATAGAATCCATACATTCTCTTTTGAACTTCAATCTGATGCAGCAGAACATCCTTTTCAATCCTAAATCCATTCATTTTATGTAAGAAATATAATACACTATCTGGAATAGCCTAAGCCTTCATGAACCAAGATCTGATGACTTACTCACATCTCGGCTAATATGCAAGCCACAATGGCTGGCTTCATATATTCCAATAGTCAAAACCAAACCACATTATGTTTTGATGGGTTTTGTAAACTTGGAAATTGAATGCAATCCAGTGGGGATTTCTTTTCCTTTGAATTTGTCTGAAATGTCCTAATTTAACTTTAATACAGTATTGATTAATTTCATTTTTGTCTTGTTTTCTATTTCACTAAGATCTATATAGAGCTGAATTCCATAGTATTTGACATAATACTATGTTTAAAATGGCTATGTTGACACAACACTCCTAACCCTGTCATTTAAAGATCTAACAGAACCTCAATATCCTAACCATGGTTAGAATTAAACTTGGTTCATTTTAATAGATTGGAGTTCCCAAACCGTTTTGTTAGTTTGTGGTTCAGTTTAATGCCCAAACCAGAACATGGATTCATTCCATAATCAGGTTATGCATGTTTTTATGAAGAGACTTCCTATAAGATACTCTGGTTTCAACCCTTTAATCCTGATTCTTCAGAGATAAGTCCCGCTAACTTAAAAAAAAGTTTCTTCTTTCAGTTTATTTTATACTACTATACCTACTATACTTACTACACTTACCTATTATACTTCACTTCATTTTACCTCACCCATATCTATTTTATTTCACTCCACTACATCTTATCTCGTTTTATTGTGTTTTATTGTAGTTGATACTCATGTCTGTCCTTAAGTAGTTAAATGTCTATGGAAAGTCTCAGCCATCCAGGCCATGATTGTCCCAAAGGTGCTTTTTCAAGAGATAACTGGGCTTTCTGTTTTTTCTTTGAAGACTTTTGCTTCTTATCCAAGAAGCTTCTAATCCAAGAGCTGAAGAAGCTTCTTGGATGAGAAGCGAAACATCTCCAAAGAAAAACCAGAAAGTCCAGTTGCCTTTTGAAAAAGCACTTTTGGGATGTCCTTAAGTAGGTTTCACTGAATGTAAACGGCACTTATTGCTACACAGGGTAAGCATGTAAGTTGAGAAGGGAATTCCAGGATTCCTAAGGACGCGGGATGGATATTTATATCTAATCAGTTGGAAAAATATGCTCAATAAAGTAGCCTGTCCTGAAAAAAGAGCAGAAAACACCGGTGGAACGGGGTTGGGGGATGGGGGAGCCCAGAAGGCTGCTGAACACGGGATGGTGGTGATAATCCAACAGGAATTCCACCCCCGATAGGTGACTAAGGAGTGTTCATGCGGCTCTTTTGCCAGAGTTAACCTAAGAATCAAGGACCAACCCACAACACTTAGTCAGATTAAGAGGTAGGCAATGTAGCGTGAACAGTCTTTCGATGTCCTGCCGTACGTATGATTATCGCTGTACCTATGGTGCTGAAGGGTAAATTGGGGGAAAAAATAGATTTTCTGTCGGCAAGAGACAGAAACCGAAAACACCGAAGATTTGGGGGAGGGAGGGTCCTCCTTCTTCCTGCCCGCCTCTCTTTCCCTCCCAGGGCGCAGTAAGAACTAGATTATTCCCTTGCCTGAAATCAAGGCGCAATAACAGGGCGATCATCTCCCCACCAACATTTCTCAAGTCAGCGATGTTTGCAATTCTTTCCCGTCAAAAGGCACTTTTCTTACCCTGTCTGACTTGGAGACCCGGAGGAGACGGCATTTTTTCACCCGCGGCCACTTTCAGAGGAACTGGTAGGAAACGCAGTTCTGGGCAGGTTGAAGGAAGTGGGGGGGAGGAACCCGATCCCTGCCCGAATCACCTTTGGTGACCACCAGTTGTTTTCAGAACAACCTCGTGGTTTGCTCCCAGGGAAACCCGTTCCAGCTACAGACACCCATCCATCCATCTCCGAAACACACACACACACATTCAGAGGCCTCTTGTACATTCTTCCACCCAGCAACCCATCTAGCCATCCCTTCGCCGCATACATACAGGGCAGTGGTGGGTTTCAAATTTTTTTTACCACCGGTTCTGTGGGCGTGGCTTGGTGGGCATGGCATGGGAAGGTTACTGTAAAATCTCCATTCCCACCCCACTCCAGGGGAAGGTTGCTGTAAAATCTCCATTCCCTCCCCACTCCAGGGGACAGTTACTGCAAAATCCCCATTTCCTCCCGAACAGCTGGAACTCAGGAGGCAGAGGATAGATGGGGGCGGGACCAGTCAGAATTTTTACTACCGGTTCTCCAGAACTGGTCAGAATCTCCTGAAACCCACCTCTGATACAGGGCAGCGACCATTCATCCGCAACTGCCAAGGTCCTTCGCAGACGGCTCCAGTTCTTCTGCTTTTCCGCCCAACGTCTGGTCCAGCCAAGCCGCTTTCCAATCCCAGCGCTTGTCCCGAGCGCTCGCCGATCTCAATAAAGGAGAATATTTTGTAGCTCGGGGTTGAAACTTGCGGGTCCTTGGTGCTCTCTGAACTTGCCGGTTTTCCTGCGGGCGTTTCCTTACCCAAACTAGGCGACGCCGCTAGCACTGATGATGTTGCCCAGTTTGGGGAAACGAAACGCCTGCAAGGAAACCGGCAAGCTGGGAGAGCACCAAGGACCCTCTCGCGTCGATCTGCTTGGACGGACTTGGCAGACCCCCCTACCCCCCGCGCAAAAAAAGACCCGCCGTCCCGCCTGTTTCAGCCGAGGAGTCCCGGTGACTCCGCTTGGCACCGTCTTCGGGCGATGCGCTGAATCCGGGTTTTCCAGCCTTGCCTTCCCATCTGCTCTGCGCCTCTGGTTTTCTCCCCGCTTCAGACCTGTCGCCCGCCTTTCACAAAGTCCCGTCTTTTGCTTCGCTTCTCAGCCGCGCACATTTCTGCCGACAGCGCCTGGTTCGCTCTTCCGCCCTTCTGCACGCGACGGATGACCCCGAGTTAAATTTAAGGATCACAGCTAAGTTATTGTTTCCTGCAAAGCCAGTTGCCAGCCTCCCAGCTTCGGATGAATTCAGCGACCTTTTGATCGTGGCGATTGTTTCCACGGCTGCAATCCTAAACGTTGGACTTCGTGAGACTTGCTTCCGAGTAAATCAGAATTGTGGACTCTCCCCCCTCCCTTTATTAAATCACCTTTTTGCATATGGAACCTCTATGCAGAAATATTCGGGTGAATTCAAGGTGATTTTTGCTCGTGGGGAAGAGTTTACTGGATCCTGTAAAGAGAAGAGATATTTACCAAGAGAAAGTGCATCCTATTCCTTTTTGGGTGAACAGAAAATGCGGGGAAACATATTATGACATCCCAGGCGGAAAGCAGTCAATTGCTCCCGCAGAAACATGGCAAGGAACTTGAAACAGATATCAGCAATTTATTTCGGTGGGAAGGATCATTTCTATACAAAACTTAAGTCGCGCTGTGGGACAAATTCGTAACAATAAACACACTTCTAGCTTTTCTCTTTAAACTTTATAGTTTAAAGTTTCCTTTAAACTTTTTAGACTTAACGTGTCATAAATCTGGTCAAATATGGATTCGAACTGGCTGGGAATCTGGCAATGCAAAAAGTAAACTGTCTTAATTTAACTCGCCATGGCACCGAAAACTCGGAGAGGCCTAATATCAGCAGTTTCTTATTCACATTGACAGAATACCAACATACACGCACACCGCCATCTTTTTAAAGTTGGAAACATTGTGATTTAAGCTGCTCTGAGGAGTTCCGTAGCTTGTAATGCGAGAAGTTTGGTAAAACTAGAAGAAACTTGCTTATGATATTCCTTGTCTCCGCATTTCTGGCTCTTTCAAAAAAATTGTCTGCAAATTCCAAACGACGCGATCCTTTTAACCATTTTGAAAACAAAAACCAAAACGGAATGGAATGGAATTCAATTTGAAATACTAACCAGGCGAATATTTCCCCGCTGCAATCCTAGCATTGAATTTAGTGAGACTTACTTCCGAGTAAACCAACTGTCGTCTCTCTTTAAATCAGTTTTTTGTATGGAATCTCTATACCGAAATACCTCAAGTAAATTCAAGGTGACTCATAAGCAAGTGAATGCGCAGTCCCTGGGACTCAACCCTCATTTTAACTGGGGTTGCTTCAGATTCAGGATGGTTCCTATTTTTGCCTTTCATAGAGCCAAGGGAGAGACCTCCTCAGAGTCTGTCCCCATTGCGTTTGCAAATAATGCTTTAGCCAATAGGGGGCACACGATGACCGTCTCCCAATGGCAAAACCTGGGATTAAAATTTCCCTCCCGTTTCCCCCCACAATTTAAAAAAGAAGGGTGTGTATATATATATATAAAAAAAAAAAATTGGAAGTGTCTTGGCGACGTTTAGACGAAGTCTCATTCGTCATCTTCAGGCTTCAGCTTCGTGCTTCTTGCTCCCATATAATATATATATATATATATTATATATATTCGCCTGTTCAAACTATGTGCTCTTTCCATTCTCCCGTCTATGCATGCCCCCCTGGGACTTTATCAAGCTTTCAAAAAAAAGTAAAAATTAAAGTTGCAGGTGTCCTTATTGTGAAGGAAATCTGTTTACAATAAGTTACTTTAGAAACAAAATTTATAACATTAGTACAGGTTTTTTTAGTGCAATATGTAACCTACGTGTGTAGTTCAACTCTTTCTTTCACTTTTTTTTCCTGTTCTTTTTCCCCCCTTTCTGGACAACTGGAGCAGATAGGAATATTGCATGTACTATGAGACCCTGTCAGAAGACTGAAGTTTCCATTAAACTCAGGCACACCTCCAGAGAATGGAGATATACTCATCCCTCTGGCTACAGAATTCTCATTTATATTTCCTCTGGAGTAGTGTATCAAACCCTGGTGTGTGTGTGTGTGTGTGTGTGTGTGTGTGTGTGTGTGTGTGTGTAGGGAGCAAGAAGGAGAAGGAGAGAGAGAAAGACTAGAAAAATAATTACCAACTGATACCTTCTACCTTTATATAAATGATGTAGATTTTCATATCTTAGTTTTAAAACCCAGTGTTTAAGGAGTTTTTTTCCTTAAAGGTTCTACAGTATTTACACAATATGCCTAACCAGATAAAATAAAAACCTAGACCCAACCTGTACACAGCCTAGTACATTTAGTTAGTATAAAACTTAGGGAGTGTTGGGGAAGGTGGCTTAACCAGTTGCGTAAAGGCAGTTTGTTCAGTTAGTTTCCAGATCGATGGGTTGTGAAAGCTAAAGAGAGAATGGATTGTGTCTGCTCTCAGGGAACTCAGAAATGTGTTGAGCCAGGAAGTGCTGTCCTTGGATGCCATTCTACCAGCTTTGGGCAAAACCTGTTGCCCTATATTAATGGCTATCCTATCTGGCCAGAGGGGATCACTCCAGTCCTTGCAAGCCAGGAAATTTAGAGTAGCACTCTGTAGAGACCACATCCTTCATCATTGCCCATGCCTGACCGTGGCCCAAGAGCGTGGTTGGGTACCTATATAGAAAGAAATAGCAGCAGGGTTTTTTTTTTGGGGGGGGGGTTGCTTCCTTTTTTTGAAAAGCAACAGAGGGTGGTCAAAATGTCAAGATGTGCATTTTAAAAACAGGTAGAACTTTGGATGCCCTATCCCGAACATCAGTTTGATTTTTTAAAAATCATGTCCTGCAGACACCCCTCCTAAACAGAGTCTAATCTGCTAAATACAGATATGGGCAATCATTTAAAAAGCCAAAGCTCATAGGGCTAAAAAAAACCGGTAAAAGTCATCTCCATAAATTTGCCAGGCAAATTGCCGAAAAGCTGAGCAGAATTTGGACTATCTTATTAGTTCAAGGCATAGAAAGAGAATCAGCCCACTCTGGAATTCAAACAAGCTCACTTGGCTTGCTTTTTAAGAGGGCCCAAAATTGAAATTGTCCATTCCCATTGAGCTTAGGAGAAAGAAAATAAATTTGTTCAAGAGGAGATTGGCAAATGTTCTTTGCTTCTTGCAGCTCCTTCCCTTGAGACCCAATGCCTCCCATTCCCCACTTCCCATCCCCAAAGGCCCAATGCCTCCTAATACAGAAATGCTGCCAATTGTGGCCAATTCGCCTCCCCTTTATGATTTCCTTGTATTTCCACTTACAAGGAAATCATAAATATAATATGGCTTGAGGGGGCCTATGCTTTATCTCCCTTGGGAAATGTCCAGTGAAGACCAGTGGACTTCAGTTTATTTATTTATTAAATTTATATTCTGCCTTTTGTACAGAGCTCAAGGTGGAGAACATAACTAATTGTCCTATTTTTCTTCAGAATAACCCTATGAAGAAGGCTGGCCTGTGAATGACTCACCCAAAGTTGCTCAGCCTGCAGTCATAGCTGAGAATGGACTTAAAGCTGGACACTCTGATTACTATTCCACACTACCTCTCTTGAATCATCACCGAAAGGCTAGGCTTAGTTCTAGTGTTTTAAAACAGCAACTTCTCTTGTTTTGAAGAACATCTTTCCCAACTCTCAAAGTCCTTTTCTTCTCTCCCTTCATCCCAGAGTTTGGGATTGCTACAAAGTGCTGGACATGAGCTTGTGGGAGTGCGTTTGAGGAAATGCAAGCTGCCTTCCCCTCAAATTCTTTAATAAGAATCATCTTGGCCAGATCCTGACAAGTAGATTCTGATCTTTCTATCTTTCCTTTTGCAGATCCAAAATCTGGCGGGCCAACGCAATTTCGCTCCATTCATTTTGATGAGAATCAGGAAGTAGGACCAAGTTAGAAGCAACGTCCCACTGAATCCCACCAAATATCTCAGCTCAACGTTATTCCCAAATTTGGACAAATTTTATTCAGGAAATCGAGGATTCAGGACAGCACGAACTCACATTCCCTTTTGCTTAAAAACTGGGCTTCTTCTGCTTCTAACCAGTTACTCAGTGTTCCTTGGGACCAGCGCCTGACTTAGCGCCTGCTCCCTTTCCCATGGCCACCTGTGACCTCCACAGTGCTCTGTCCGCAAAGACTGAGATCCACAGGGGGCTCCTTTTAAATGGAAGCAAACAAAATACTCATGCACCAAGTCTGACGCAAATCGAAGTACGGGACACAAGAAGTCTTGGCCCTGTGTTTCTCGCCATTTATTTACTGCGCGAGAATTGTGCAAGGACTTCAATGGGCGGAAAAACCAGCACACTTGCATCTGCCCTTTAAAGAGAGACAGCTGTCATTAAATCAAAGGCCCAATGTTAACATTAAGCTACCATATGTACTTGTGTGTGAATAACAGGCATACCGACAAAACACTCAAGGCAATGCCTAGATGACACTTCAGATCCTGAGCTGCTGGTGGAACTTTGCTGGAAATGAAGTTGTGTTCCCTCCGCCACCTGGAGCTCTAAAAATGATTTGGTTTGTGGAGAGAGTTTGAATGTCAGAATAAGAGTAAAATTCTAGTCTGCATCACCCCCACTTAACCATGAACTTCACTGGGTGACTTTCAGCTTACCTACAATAATCCCCACAGTTTGTGTGAAATAAGGCGGAAAAGGTTGGGAGTGTAACCTCTTATCTGTAAGCCATTATTAAATTAAATTAAATTAAATTAAATTAAATTAATTATCTCTAAGCCATTTAGGGCATGGCTATTGGTTTTCTTTCCTATCAAGTTAGGGCAACTGTTATCTAGATGGCACTAAGCATTCATCCTGAGATTTTAGAAACATTTTCAAATGCATATACAGGTAGTCCTCAATTTATGACCACAACTGAGCCCAACATTTATGTTGCTAAGTGAGAAATTGGTTAAGTGACCTCTGCCCCATTTTATGACTTTTCTTGCCACCTTTGTTAAGTGAATCATTGCAGTTATTTAAATTAAGGGAATTAGTTAAGGGAATTTGGCTTCCCCATTGACTTTGCTTGGCAGAAGGTCGCAAAACAAGGATCACCGGACACTGCAAACATCATAAATGTGAGTCAGTTGTCAAGCATCTGGATGTAAATGACATGACTATGCAGCTGCATAGTGTGAGAAATGGTCATAAGTCACTTTTTTCAATGCCCTTGTAACTTTGAACGGTTACAAAGTGAACTGTTGTAAGTCGAGGACTACCTGTATAGCAAGATACATTCACACATTAAAAAAGCAAAAAGTCTTTTAGAGTTGCCTTGGCCAACAGATGGTGTGGTGCAGCTTTTCTAGGCTTGATATTTTCACTGTTACGTGTGTGAAACGCAGCTATCGTGAAACGGCACTGTGAATTATCTATTGGGGGAAAAACCCGTTTCTAAGATGCTTGCTACTTCCTTGCCAATAATCATGCCGCCCGAGACTGATGGACGCTGCTATCCAAAATATGTGAAGGACACCAGCTTACCTACTTCTTAAAGTCTGGGGAAGGGGGGAATATTTATGTTCCTAATGAAACTAGTAGCCAATTCTCAATAAAGTTACGCCCAAGTAAATGTGTGCAAAGCAAGCAGACGTTGGATCAGCTGGGGCCATATCGATCTTAAATCATCTTGCGGAGGAGACGATTTGTGCCGAGGCAATGGTGATATTCAGGAAGTTCGCTTTTACTTCACCCACGTTAGTCAGAAACGCTCCAATTTGGATTAAAAACTTGCTCAAAGTAAGAAGCCGCCGCTGCAAGAAAGCGGCGGCCTCTTTGCCTTTTCCTACCTTTACATTTCTCTTTTCTATCCGGAAATATTATTGCAACGAATTTACGCGTTGCAGTGGCCGAGTTCCAGGGAAACAATAATTGGACACCCAAATAGAGACGAACCTGAAAGCGAAGTTTTCCAGCGCTGGCGAATGCCGAGGAAGCTTTCCCTACCCAGAGAAATTTGCAGAGCGCGGCGCAGTTCGGATTTTAATTGCTCCGAGAGCCAGGCTTACAAAGATGGAGATAGGCTTGGGGTGGGGGCGTTAAACCGCGATCTAGCAATAAATGAATATGTTCCACTAAACCGCCGTTCTTGAAATTGGGCGCCCCCCTCCATTTGCCCGTCTTCAGGGGGAGAACAGTCCACCAAGAGAACAAAAATCGCTTTTCTGCCTCTTCTTCCTTTTTAAAACGTTGATCTCCTGTATTCCCCCCCACCAGTACTTTTTAACTGAAGGATTTAAAATTGCCTTTTTTTTTTCTTTAAGCGGCAACAGGGACAGGAAAAGAGACGGGATGGAGGGGCTGGTTTCAGTGGTTGAGAAGGAACCGTCTTCATATTTACTTGAAAACAGATTGAGATTTGGACGACGACAGTGGGAAAAAAATCGCTCTGGTCTTATCCTGGATTTTGCTAGCAATGCTTGGTGCCTGTCACAATGGGACTTATTCCCAGGCATTAAGCAACTAAATTTATTTTCCTATGATAACAAACCGAGGAAACTAGAGAGCGATCTATAAAAGTTATCTCCATTTTTGGCTAAACTCAAAATAGATGGTGCTAATGTGGAATATTCTCATAAAACCCCCAAAGGCTACAGCGAGAGATTTACCTGCAAGCCACCTCAGTGAAACGCACAGCTATCTTTGGAAGTGATTTCCTTCCTTCCTTACTTTCCTTCTTTTCTCCCTCCCTTTGAGTCAAGGGCTGCTTATTCTGTTACTTTAGAAATGCACCAGATGAACACGAATATTGGTTTGAAGGTAAACTTCCCAAGGTAAAATCTACTTCCAAATGAATTTATTTAGGATCAAAAACCAAAACCAATAATTATTCCCAAGAAATAAGAATAATTATTCCCAAGAGCACTCTTTTACAAAGAATTGTTTTAGTCTCCTGTCCTTCACACAATTAGATGGTAGACAACTGGATAAAGGGGTCACTAAGGGGAGAAATTGTGGTGGGTGGGTTTTCCCAGGCAGAGAAGACGACAGCTGAATCAACTTTCAGATGAAATAAATAAATATATGTTTTTATTTGGCCACTATCCGTTAGGGCAACCATTTAGAAGAGCTCAAAGGTCCTTGATTTGGAGCCGTATGCCTTTTTGCAATAGGTTCCACACTAACAACAACTTACCTCTCTAGGGACATAAGAACATTGGTCTTTATTAGCAGAACAGAGATCAAGGATGAGTTCTTAAAATATCTCTCCTATTGCCTTGCCCGTGGGAAATTGTTTTAAACCAGTGTGAAACTTTTTAATTCCATCTTCATGAGATTCCATCAATAAATTTACAATGTTTTGATCCTAAATTCATTCAACAAATATCCTTTCTTGTTTATTTTCAACTATTATTGTAGCATCTTAAACACTTGCTTACTTAGCAGTGGTTGGAATTCACTTCCATTGTGTGTGTAGAAAGTTGTGGCAATAACAGTGCTTGACAAAACCCTCTTCTTTTTCTTTCTTCAGTGAAACAAAATCAATAAGCAGTACTGACATGTAGTTGCAAAGACCCAATGAAATCCAGATACACAGCGGTGGAAAATTTTGCTGATGACACCAAGAAAATCTTTGTAATCCTCACACAGTTTTGCATCCAGAACTGATCTAAAGGATCTGGAAGATTCCTTGTATTGGATTAGGATTTTCAAGTTGTACAAAGAGTTTCCAATTTTAGGAAATATTTTTCTTTAATAGCCCTACCTTTTCTCTAGGGCATTTCTATAGTAAGACACAAACTGAAGAAACATTTAAGAAATGTATTTATTTATTGAGCATAACATATTCTACTGTCTTTTCATAGAGATCCCCATGGCAATGTACAAGATTGAAGAAGAGAACCAAAAGAAACACTGAAAGATATTTAATGGTGAAGTTGCAAAGATGATGAAGATGAGTGGAACTGGGTCTTCCAAAATATTCCCAACTTGGTGCTTCAGATATGCTACACTACTAACCTCTTATTATTCCCAGTCTTCCTAACAGTCTTCATTACATTGAAGCTATTTTCTTATACTACAAAGCCCATTGTCCTCAATGACATAGTGGTTGTGGGGGGATAAGAGTCATAGTTGTAATATATCTGTAATATATTAGATGCCAGATTGGGAAAGTTTAAATGTAAATGGAAGTAAATCTTCCCTCTTTTTCACTATCCTAGGCTTTGGTCCCCAAATAATACAGAATTGGGGGGGGGATTTAAATAAGGGAAGGTAAATAGATTGCACATATGCAGTAATTTCAAGTATGATACTTCTTCTGGCCATTTAATTAAAAAAACTGCACTCGCTTTCTCAGAATGAAATCTATAGTAAGCAGATGACTTGTATGAGAATAAATTCAGCTGAGAATTCATTAGAAGAACAAACTTTCTTGTCAGTCATCTCTACGTAGCGGGAGGAGTATGGATAACTCATTGAAGTTACCGAGAGAAGAGAATATTTTTAGCTCCAGGTTGAAATGAGGGGTCCTTGGTACTCTCTGAGCTTTGTTGCTTTCTTGCAGATGTTTCATTACCTAGTTTGGGCAATGAAACATCTGCAAGAAAAAAATAACCAAGCTCAGAAGGCACCCAGGAACCCACACCGAAGTTATCCTCAGTGGAAGAGAAAACATCCTTTTCTTTTTTAGGGAGTTATAGGGAACCAACAGCTCACCTGGGGACAGGTCACCTCATTCCTTAAATGCAATACCAGGCATCTGTGGAAGAGTCAGGGGAAGGTGGCCGGACCCTACAGAAGATTGTCTGAAAGGCTAAGGGAATGTGTGAGACAGGAAGGGCAGAATAACTGCAATGACTCCAGATGCCTCCTTCCTTTTCTGTAAAGTTTCCTAGCTTTGTGTGGTGGGATTCGGAATAGCTTTGAAATTTTTTGGGCGGAGTGTGGGGGAGCAGCATTGGGGCTGGCTGGTCTGATTTCGGACTCATATGCTGCTTATTGCCAAAATAGGAAGGTGGGTTAAGAGACCTCACCCATGAGTAAAATGAAAAGGAACACAAAAGCAATGGGCTTCAAAACACTTAAACTTTTTTCCCTAATACATTCCTTTTCTTAGTACATTTCTTAGTTCCATCACTGTTGCCACTGAAGCTGCAAATGCTGTTGTGTTGGTGTTCAATCCTGTTCCTGAATTTTTAAAGTTCTTCTTTGCAGGATATTAGAAAAAGCACCTCTTTTTTTTTTGCCAGGATCCCAAAACAAAAGCAAAAAGCAAAACAGGCATGTAAAACTTATGAAATTTTTAATGGTTACTGATTTTTAAATTCACCTTGCAAAGGGATTCCTCATTCAAAGAAAGTAAACTCAATCAATCAGTGATTTACAAAGGGGACCAGCACTGAAATTATATTGTAATATACAAATGAAGAGTCACACTACAGAATAAAATGAATTTTAAGAGGCCATTATTATATTCAGATTTAAAATTTCTTATGGCACCATAAACTGCTAATTTTAGCTGCTGTTAAATCTTTTGAGGGTTTTTTTTTTTTTGCTGCAATAGATTAAGACAAGCAGCTCTTCTGAAAATGTTCACATTTATAGAATTCAAATTATGGCACATTTCAAAGTTCAAACCAAAATGAGTATATTCAGGTTGGTTGTTTGGAATCAGCAACAAGATTGCTTATTCTGGAATAATCTATTTCAAAGGGCTCTTTTGGAATGACGCTATTTCAATTCCCTCAAAAATATATTTTATTTGAAAAATCAAAAGGAAAATATTAGGGTGGGGTAAAATTATAAAATGATAAAATGGATATTGAGATGAATCTTTGATGTTCCTGCTTTATGCCAGTGAAAATCTTTTGTTAATGATAAATAAACTTCATTTTCTGACCAAAATACAGAGCCCCTCAGAACAAAGCAAAGTTGCCAAGCCTGTCTAATATTAGAAAGGGATGGGTTTTGTTTCTTCGCTTGTTGCTTTGGATCTCATGAATTTTTTCAAGGAATGCATCAGTTCATTAGACAAATTAACTAGGCAACAGTTCCATAAGACGTGCATGAACATTTGCTGACAAAATGAATTCTAGCAAATACCAAAAACTCCATCTTTCCATTTCAGCAAAAAGTATTTACAATCTGGCACATTTGTGTGTGTGTGTGTGTTTGGCTTGATGTGAATCCCCATCGCCTGAGAAATCATCACTGAAAAGTTTGCTATCAAAAGACACAAGAAGTGAAAGGCGATACTGAACATTCAATTAAACACACCAGTAATCAATGCTCTCTCCCAGCTGCAGAAATAATTGCACAAAGAATAGAATAGAATAGAATAGAATAGAATAGAATAGAATAGAATAGAATAGAATAGAATAGAATAGAATTTATTGCTTAGAAGGCATAGAAAAGTATGCCTTCTAAGCAATAACTGCTCAGTTGGGCTCCTGGTTGCTTCTACAATATGTATCTGAATCATCTGGAGTCAAACAGGACAAGAAAAGATAGGACCAGAAACGGGAACATTTTGGAAGTGATGTAAGCAAAAAATATATGTAAGCACTGGGTGTACCCAATGAAAAATAAATCTTGTGTAGAGAGGCCTCTCCATAATGCTAATCTTTGCTATCTTAATCAATCTTCCTCTTCTGCAGCTATGGATAGCAGCTGGAGAGCAAAGTTCCTGGCCTCTTGAGTTGCACATATTCCTGCAAGCCTTACCAGCTAACAGCTTCTGCAAGCAGGTGATCTAGCCCAGTCCCAGCCTTGGGTTAGGTTAGGATATTGGAGGAATATCCTATACTTTTTATAGGCAAAGCTCATGCTTCCATGCCTTGGAAGGGCTCTTTGGGGAAGGCTACCTTACCAGCATGGGACAGGGTTGAGTGCTACGGAGGTTCCCTGGAAGGCTCAGCGAGCAGTCCCTTACCTTTCCTAGTGTGGCTCTTAGAAGAGGCAGTGGCTTTTTTCTGTGATGGGTGGAGATAAAGGGGGAAAGCAAGGATCTTTCCCAGTTTATAGATTCTAGAAGGTAGCATGGAAAGAGCTTTTTGGGTATTGCAGGCCTGTAAAATTGTGGGAGGTTTTGGCTAGTCAAAGTTCTCCAGCTTGGATTGCCATATTTGGGGGTCAATAAAAAGGGACCCTGATATATCTCTTTCTCATACACAGACAGAGAGACTCTTCACGTTGCTCCTTGGCAGAAAAGCGGTTCCTGAGCAGGAGCTACTCACAATACAGTACCTGAAGCTGATCCTCAGCTGCAAGCCTGCGGGAAGCTCAGCTAGCAAGTCAGCAAGTTTCATACACAAGTATGCAGGCGGGTTAGAGGGAATATAGCCACCAGTTATTATTTTAAAAGGAATATATGCTTGGAATGGATTGGCACGGATGGCATGGATGGCCTATTGCTTTGGGACACCTTGGTCCTCATTAGACTTCAGGAATGAAAGAAATCCCTATAAAAATAATGGGAAGAAAAACAACAGAGAACTGGGCGACATCTTACTCTAAAACTTTACAGTGGCATATACTCATCATCACCAATGTTAGTGGCTTTGGGTTCCAGGGAGAAACTTTAATGCTCAAGCCAGTCAGGATGAATGTTGTCCAATATATACATATATGTAGAAATAGAGATAATGATATACTCTTATCATCTGGCAAATGATACATTGATAGCCTAAGACTATCATTAAGTGTTGTAACATTAAGTGTTAAATTTGTACCCCATGACTATCATTAAGTGTAGTAAATGTTGTACCTTAATGAAGGTACGTTTTCTTTTATGTCCACTGAGAGCATATGCACCAAGACAAATTCCTTGTGTGTCCCATCACACTTGGCCAATAAAAAATTCTATTCTATTCTATTCTATAAATTGGCTTTGGAAACGAGTAAATCATTGTTTTTAGGAAATACGTCTACTAAAAGAGCTCATTTGCTCATATGGAATATAGTTATTAACAGCAACCTATATTTCTCGAGTAGGCAGGCAAACTGAAACTGGTCTTAGCTATTGATCACTGACATATTGAAATGTTTACTTTCTTTGTTTAAAGCCATCGATATTTCTATTTGCATCGTTCCCATTTTTAAAGACGGATAACTGAGATTGTGACGGAAAAATAGCACCTAGCCCATTCACTGAAAGAGCGAGGGCTTGATTTTCAGTTCTCCCGTCTGCCTGTCGTTTCGGTAGGGAGAAAAATGAAAGGTTGTAACGGGCTGAAAGCGAAAGTCTTGCTCGGAGGGTCCAGTCAAAAAAGCATGCCCACATTTTGGCCTCTCTAATCAGGCACTTTTAGTACCCACTGAGGAAGAAGCAACAGGGGGTGGGGGGGAAGGCTATTCCTAATTTCTGATTGGCCAAAATCCCGTCTTGATTGACAGCCCTCCTCCTCGCTGGGCTCCGCCCGGTCCCAGCCACTTTACTGACACTAATGAGCAAATTCTTCCCACCGGTCTCCTGCCTGGAAGTGCTGACAGATCAAGGCAACAAATTTCAATTCCAAGCCCTAATTTGTGTCCGCAGAGCGTTTGTTACCCATGTCAGAGCTGCTCGGCCCCTCAGACGAGGCAGAGCTTGCGGGAGGAGAAGGAGGAGGGGAGGACGAGAAGCCCCGCTTTGGCATACAGGGATCGTCTGGGCTTGCAAAGGGAAGAGGAGGGGGGAACGCTCGGCGACCCACTTCAGGCTGCTAGAAGGTGGATGCAAAAGGAGCGGCGAAGCCAAGCGGCGCGGCCTGGAAGAGCAAAGCAGCCGGCGGGGGCGAGAGAGAAGACGGGAGGGTTCCAGTTGGCCGCTCCGATATGGCAGAGAAGCGGAGAGCCTCGCCTTGCACTGTGCTGAGTCTCAAAGCTCACGCGTTCTCGGTGGAGGCGTTGATCGGAGCCGAGAAACAGCAGCAGCAGCCGCGGCAATCGCAACAAGAGCCGCCGCCGCAGAAGCGACGAAAGCTGGCTGGAGCCAACGGGGAAGAGACGCCGTCCGAAGGTGGTGGCGGCGGCGGCGGCAGCAGCCACCGGAATAGCTGCGACACGGACTCCGGTGAAGGCGCCGGGCAGCGCGCCTCTTCGCTCTCCGGCGCAGAGATCTGCTCGGCCGCGCCTGAAACAGCGAAGAACTGTGGCACCCGGGAGATACCTCCCGGTAAGTCTTTGCGCCCTGTTGCCTTCATACCCCGCTTAAGAAAGACCTTCCCGCCCCCTACATTTTCAGATCCTAATTGAAAAACGGGGATGTTTTCCCTCCCAAGACTTCCAATGGTCCCATCCCCAGGCTGACGTCTCTTCTCGGACCGAGAGAAGGCTGTCATAGCTTGGCTCAGCCTCAGCGGCCTGTCCTTTCCCTTCAATTTACCGTGCATAAATCAGACCGAGCTGTCCCGCGATTTTCAGAAGCATCGACAGGGTCATGGTAGCAGAAAATGCAGGATTATTTAAAAAAAAAAAAACCCGGGCAAAGTTCTAATGCTCTGTTCATTCTTTACTAATTAACAATGGTAAAGCACCATTGTTTTACCATTGGTAAAGAAGTGAAGTGTAATTTTTATTCCGTTTTGTTTCGTTTCTGGAAGGAATTGGTTTCTGTGGGATTTCCCCCAACTGAGTATATATACTAGCATGTTTCAGCTCCAGAACCACTGCTTGGCAAATTTCTTTCCCCGATTGAAGGAGACTCAGCCCCCAGGAGTTTTGAAATCTAGAAAGAAAAAAGCATAAATCCAATTGGAAATAAAGGAAACTAAAAATCACACAAGGTTTGCCTTCACCCTAAAAATGAACCCATTTGAATTTGTACAATAAAAACGTAACAAAACTTGATGTTTTGGCCCACAATGCTAAGCTACAGGTTTTGTACTGTCTCTTAGTATCTATCTTATATGGGTTGCATAACGGAGTGAGCGAAAGAATTGTATTTATTATCATTACTGACGGGGTAGGATTATTGGCTGCAGTCTTCAAAACATATCTGGTGGTGAATTGAACTAAATGGGAATAAGCTCCATTCAATAACCCATAGATATATCTAGAAAGGTCATTCAGATGAACTGCACATGATCTGAAACCTACTTAAAACAAGATCTTTATATTTTGTGGACAGACATTACATTTTAATTTCTAAGAAAAATAATTCAATTTACTCTAAATCGCTAATAAGAAAAATGATTTATATTAACTTAAACATGGATGGGATGCACTTTTAACCAGATAACCTTTACTGCTTTTCAGCTTCTCTCTTTTAATTGGACTGAAATGTTATTTATGACAATGAAACCTATCATTTTTTTCTCGATAGTTACAGTACTTCAAGAATATAGATGTTAATATTTTAACTTCCCCAAAAGCTGCATTGGATTTAATTATGGTCCAATTCAGTGTATGAAAATCAAAATACACTTAATATATTTATAATAATGTTTCTACCCTTTAAATTGATAAAATATGTATTACATACTTTCCTTCAAGTGAAAGAAAATATGGGTGACCACAGGTTTTCTTACAAACATGAATTTGGTATTTAAGCTAATTGAAATTTACAGATTTATCTTCAAGTGTATTTTGGATTGGATTGCTAAATTCATTTGTTTGTTTGGGCAAACAGTCGATGTAATCCGCCCCTGCAAAATAACCAAAGTCCATTATGGTGTTTTTGCTTTTATGTTTGGCAATGGTGTATTTGTGGGAGCATCTGATAAAGAGGCCTAAAACCCATGAACCTTTATTTTACAATACATCCCAAAATGAAATAATACTAAGGTTCTTTGTTGTCTCAATTTACTTCCAAGTCAATACACCCAGGGTGGCCTTGCCCGCCTGGTACTAGATACCATCAGCGCTGAAAGGAAGTGGGTCTGGATTTCAGTTAATACTTCCTTTCTGCCGCCTTTTAAGTAGGATTTGGGGCCTACGCTGTGAAGTCTCCAAAATCAGCTTCCAATCCATTCAAAAAAAAAAATCTGCAATTAAAAGACATGTAAAGCATTTCAGCATGGCGAAGCTTGCTTTCCTTAAATTGAGGCCAACTTCAGTTCAAACAGCCCTGGAAAAGGGACGGCTGTCGATAATAATAACCGTTAAAAAAGAGCGAATGTGAAACCAGCTAGGACTGCTTCTGGGTTGAAGGCGATTTATTATTTCCTGGAAGCGGCGGCCCCTAATTGACGTTTAAGCCTCCGCTACCTTTTTGCTGCAAGGAAGCGCGAGACGACAGATCGCACGAACGAGGCGGCTCTTCAAACGTATCTCGCCCTCCCGGGTGGGCCTCGCGCTATTTTTTTCCAATAGGGATGCTCGCGGTGGGGGAAGGGAATGAATTCCCGCCTTTTCCCAGCGAGATTTTTTTTTTTTGTTTTACTTCCGAGCCTTTCACCTCGCTTCTCCCCCCCACCCGCCTCCCCTCCCCAATTGTTGCCTGTTTACAAACATCCGCGTGGAATTTAGGCTGGAGGAGCTGTGGCCGTACCCAAAAAAAAAAAAAAAAAAAAAGGCACTGGGGGGGAAACAGGACGAAAAGCACGCGCCCTTTTCTAAGGGAGGCACGTGCGCATGAAGCGCGCGGGAGAGTTGGCGGGGTAGAATAAGCGAGTCACTTCAGGCGCCTTCTCCCATTGAACAAAACAAAACAAAGCGCTAGTTTCGTGGTTAGGGTTTCTGTGGATATATTATTATTATTATTATTATTATTATTATTATTATTATTATTATTATTATTATTATTATTATTATTATTATTATCCCTTCCCACACGGGAGCGCAAAGATAGCCAGCAACCTCTCCTTTCGGGCTAGGCTTAAAGCTTTTTAGGCCATTTATGTGCCCTAACCGCCCTCTCCTATCTTCCACCCCACCCCTTCCTCTGTTTTGATTCCTACAGGTGGGTGTGAAGAGAGTTTCTTAAATTGTACGTCACCCCCTCTGACTCCTGCAGGCTCCGCCAAGGCTGCCTCGCCTTTACTCGCCCCACAAGTGCCTCGGGTGGACCTGCAAGGCGCGGAGCTCTGGAAACGTTTCCACGAGATCGGCACCGAGATGATTATTACCAAGGCGGGAAGGTAAAGGCTGGGCGAGTCGTCCGACTCAGTGATTGGGGGAAAACAAAAAACAAAAACCCGGCAATGCGCCTAAATCTGAGAATCTGCGCAGCTCCAACATTCGCTATGGAATTTCCGTTTGGGTAGAAAGTTTTACGGGCGAATTATATTTCCTTAGAATTTTGTGGTTACACGTTGCTCTTCAACATTCGGTCACAGAACTGACCCCGTTCCTCCCGAACGTATTTTGCTGGTGGATGGGTTGTCAAATAAATGGATAATCAATCACGGAGTGTTTTTGACGTTAACTATTGAAACGCTCTTCCATCCCCTCCTTGTTGATTTGTAAGTAAATCTTAAAAGTCAGAATATGTTTTAGAATGAAATACCAAATCGAAAGGCAAATTATCTTCAAGTACATATATTCAGTATTACAGGGATTGTGTGTGTAAATCATTGGAGTTAATTACCATGTCCTTATATTGCCAGACTTAGAGATATATTTTAAAAATATGGCGCACAGTTTTAGTAACAGTGCTAAAGATGAAGTTCTTTCTCCCCCATCCCCACCCCCCAGGTAATCACTGATCTTCAATATATTCCTTGGAAAGGCTATTGGTTTGAAATTGTTTATTATCAATAATGATCAGTCTATGTTAAAAAAGTCGAATATTAGCTATGGCTTGAAATGTTATTCTCTGTCGTATCTATTTTTTGTTCATAATAGTGAAAATATTTCACTTACCATTTCTAGCATTATGAAGAATAAATAAAATTTCTCTAGATGTTTTCCGATTGAAAATCAAAAGATTAGATCAGAAGCAAAATATTCAGGAGAGACAATTGGTTGCCTTCGGCTTTCTGCTTCAGATAATTTGTATTGTCTCAAACATTTTTCATGTTCAAACTTTCACCACTATGCTAATTAAACATAAACATTTACTGTTGTGAAAGTTGGAAGTTTAAATTATATCTAACATGTAATAATATTTAAGAATGGTGGGTATGAATTCAAATTGCTGATATGTGAAAATAATTTAGCAAATTATGGGGCTGGAGAGGCCGTTAGAATTATAAATGATGCAGAACCTGAAGAATGGTAGGTTTCCTGTCCATTATTTTAGCAAAACTACATTCTCCTAAAAATAACCTTTTCTTGTTTTCTAAAGAATGTATACAATGATAAAAATCTGCATTGTAGAAATGTATCTGCATGCATTAAAAATGACAGAAACACATTTGATTGAAGCCATATGTTACCTTCTTCATTTTCAGAGAGGCTTTATTAATGATTGAAATGCAGTATTAAAAAACACAAGGCAATAATTTTTCTTTATCTTACAGATTTAAAAAATGTTAAAAACTAATTAGCCACAGCTAGCTTTGCTTCTTGGTTTTTAAAAACATATTAATAATTTTAATATTTCTAGAATGTAATTTAGATTTCATATTTTTAGAAAAATATATTTTTTAGAATTTTAGCAAAATAGAACTTTATGAAAATAAAAAGATACTATTTCTTTGTTACAAAATTCCTTTAAAGCTAAGACAGTTTTTACTGAAGAGCTAATTTGAGAAATACATTATATTACTTTTTATTTAGACAGTAGCAAAATTGCTGCGTGGATTTTTGAGGTAATTTTTGAAGTAGGGTAATTTTTCCTCTCTTTGAGGGAGATGGGCAGTTTAGAAATATGAAATATAAATACATTTTATAATACCTATTAAATACTATACTTAAGTCTTTTTACTTAAAAAGTGGGGGAAATAATTCATAATTGTCTTTATACAGAAGTAAATCATATTTGTGTTATTGGGATTTGTTTCTAAATACACATTTAGAATTGTACCTTTATGGATGGTACTGCTGAAAAGGTGACATGCTATAATCTCTCACTATGCTAATTATTAGAAGCAATTGATCTTTTCAGTGACCTTTTCCCATAGCAGAACTGATGGTTTTGATCATCTGTTTACATATCAATTTGGGATGTGTGTGCATGGTAGAGGGAAAATATTTATATTCAGGGCTCTAAGACATGAAAATGAGCTATACCTATTTACTTTTGAGAAAACATTTTTGAGGATCAGAATGGCAAACTGAAAATCGTATTTCTGAGTAGCTGCAGCTGCTACTTCAGCCTGGGATGAGAGTTTTAAAACAGAGCAACAAATTAAAAGCAAAAAATAACTTGCTAATTCACATCTATACTTATATGGAGTTGAGTGTTCTTTGAAGGAATTTCACTAACAAATAAAATACATGTAAAAGTTATTGAGACACAATTTGCTAAGGTTGTTTTGTTTTGGTTATGATGATTTAAAAAGGAAAAAAAATCCTGCAGATAACTTTAAATGAGAAAGAGTTGAGTTACTTCAATCATGTTCCTGATTTTGTGTCCAAATCTGCTTTTTATTAAAAAACTCTTTCTATATTCAGACGGATGTTTCCTGCAATGCGAGCGAAAATTTCAGGCCTAGATCCTCATCAGCAGTATTACATTGCTATGGATATTGTCCCTGTAGACAACAAAAGATACAGGTAAAGTAGCATTAATATTTAATACATGGGATGAGGGAAATATAGTTTATTTGGAAAATAACAAAGATTGTGCTTAATTCCCTTCCAAATTCCCATCTTCTTTTTACCCATGAACAATCCCAAAGTTGGTGATTGTTTTTTGTTTTTGTGTTTGAGTTGCATTATACATTTGGTTCACATTGAATATCCTCTGTTACCATTTTTTTTTCTCATCTTGTAAGCAACAGTGTTCAGCTCCTTAGTTGCAAATAGTTTCACCATAAGTAGTAAGACTGGATTGTCTTTACTGTGTGCAAATCACTTTGCTAGCCCAATTAAGAACAACAACCTTTTTGCTGGGAATACTCAATAGGAAATACAGTAAAGAAATAAGGTATCTAATCTTACACATAATAACAGCTGCAAGAATATCTTATGCACAGAACTGGAAAAATGAGAATATACCATCGGAGGAGGAAGTGGTAAGGAAAATTCTGGACTGTGCTAAGATGGATAAATTAACAAAGGAGATAAAAGAAAAGGAAGATATGGAATATTATATAGTATGAAATAAATTGGATAATTGGATAGAAATTAGAAATGGTAAATGACGAAAAAGGGGAAAAGGACACACACACACACACACACACACACACACACACACACACAAGGATAGTGCATGAAAGAAAATGAATTGTTATAATGATAGGTATGATGGAATATACAGAAATAAGGGATAATGGGACAAAAAAGAGAAGTATAATTAAAGGAAACGAGAGGGGGAAAATATAAATAATAGAGGAATACCGAAACAAAGCTGATGTAAAGAAGGAGTATATGTTTTATGTTAGTGTTGGTTATGTCTTGTTGGTTTTGTGAAAAAAATAAAAAGTATTTTTTTCAAAAAAAAGAACAACACTGCATGAATATGGAACTACTCAGTAGCTAAAGTTACAAGTATACAAGGCAGCTGTAATTTGTCTATTTCGCCATGGAAACTATGTCTTTACCTAGTCAAGAGGCAAAGGTGATGTGGTATGCCTTATTGAGATCTTGACATTTGATAAGCAGGTCTACTAGGAATAGCACAGAAGCCTCTTCCAGATAGTGGAAATCATGGAGGAGACTACAGAGCTAAAAGAAGAAATGTACTTGCTTTGGTTAAGCCATAAAAAGGTGGTGAGATGGTGTTTGCTTCATGAAGCAGTTATGATAAAGCATCCCTTTAAAGCTTATACCTGGTCTTTTGCTTAAAAAGAGAAGAAAATGGAAGAAATACTCAGCAATTTTCACACCCTAAGTCTTCCTTGAATTATTTCAAGATGAGATATTATTGCAAATGTTTTACTGGACTGAACACATTTTCAAGACGGATGCTTCATGGCCATAATGGAATTATGATTATTCCATGGGATATTAGTAGTCCTTCTCTCCTTGGTTATTTCTTTGAGAGGGTAGATGTGTAGCAGTTGATTTTCATGCCATCTCCAGTAGCAAAGATGTAGCAAAAATAGTTGTTCAATTATTCTTGTGTTTGCTTCATGAAGCTAAACAAATGTCCTGAGATAGATAGATTAGATTATTTCTTAAATTAAAATGAAAATTGAAGAAAGTTGAAGAGACATTAGTAAAATACTTGAGAACCTTTTGACAAAATGTAGAACAGAATTAAAAATATTTCAAAAGAGAAATGGAACAAAGATAATTTTCTTCTCTATTATCATATGTGCACAAGTTAAGTAATGGATCTTTTGCTGGTATACATAGGTGTATATTTGGGCTTTGGGGAAATAATGAGGCTGGCTCAGTAGATCATTACATCCAGTTAAGCAAAGAATTTTGCAGATAAATTCATTCATACTCATTAGATTTGAATACTATCATTAATGGAGTTTAATGGAGTTCTGTTATTCTCCACTTTTGATGGGTATTTTTCAGTTTATATAGCCCAAAGAAGTGAATACAGTTCTGGGAAAATTAACATACACCATGTGTATTCTTGAATGGTTCAACCGTATTTTCTTGGTTTATAATAGAAGAAAGCTAGCCTTGAATTCCATTTTGTTGTGTGATTTCCAGATTTTAATAAAACATGTTTAGGAGCATATAATGGCATGCAATATACATTTTCCTCCTTGAGAGTATTGTACAGCTTACTGGATTAACTTGAACATGGGTTGATAGTTATTATGGGATCAAAACTATTTTGACTGTCTTAATAGATGCCCTTCCATTGGGCATTTGATAGGAGAATGAATTTTTGGTGATCCCCCTTGACCTTTTATCAGTTTTAAACAGCATAGTTTCCTTTTGAAGATTGACCCTTGCTTTTCACCTCGGTGTTACCACAAATTGTATGATTCCTAACCTATCAGTCATAATCCAAATATAATGTTGAACTTTTTGAAATACAGTTTGGTATGGATTGGATGAAAGCAAACAAAATGAAAGTATCTAGCTGCTCTTGGATGGTAAAAAGATAAGCGAATTGGGGTTCAAATACTTAATTTGAGGATATTTCTAGATTTAATCATAATCTGGATACTTCCCTTTCAGAGGAGTCGTTTGCTCGGCTCCAAATATGCCTGCTTAAGGTGTATGACTTGGCAGTGGTAAGACATAGTATAGTTACATCTGGATTAGATCACTTCCATACTGTGTAGGGTTGCTTTTGAAGACTGGAAACTTCAGCTAACTTAAAGTGCCGCAGCTAGGCTGTAGACTTAGACCAGTTATAGAAAGAGTGTAACTTTTTGACTACAATATATGGCTGGTAGTTTGTTTATAGGTACAATTCAGAATGCTTGTTATAAATTCTTAGATAATATAAGGTCTGTTTATTGAAGAATTGTCTTCTCTAAGATGAGCTGCCCAGCTGTCAGATTCTTCCAGACAGGCTCCTTCTCTACCTCTTCTAAGTTTTATATGCATTTGCATGTCTTTTTCAATGATTTGTACCACATTTGGAAATCACTGATGAAGAAAACCTGGCTGATAGCTTTCTACTAACATGCAAAAATAATTTTATTCAAGCCAGTATTAGATTTCATTCAAACAATTATGTCTCTTTTGCTCCTCTGTATTTAAACTTTTATTTCATTTAATAACATTCATGGCATTGTACTGATTTTTAAATTGTTTTTTAATCAAGGAATGTAACTTTTAACCATATTGGATACATAGTTAAAATACATAGAATTACTATTTCTTCCTGGTTTTTAGTATGGAAAAGCCAGGCTAGATAGCAAGAAACTGAGTTCTAGTTCCACTTTAGCTATGCAACCTGTTCGTTGGGTGATTTTGTGCCTATTACCGGTAGACTTCAACTTAAAACTGGTTGCTTCATAACTATTCGAAATTACAACAAGGCATAGTATAGAAAATACTGGAAAAGTTTGGTTCAGCTATTTTATATGTGCTGTTACTTCTGTGCAACTGTTTTTAATCATGGAATGGATGTCAGTGACATTTATTAAATATGTTAATATAAGATTTCAGTCTTATAGATCTTTGCCAAAATGGTATATATCTGCAATTCCCACTAAAATTCCTAAATTTGTAGGAAGGGAAATACAATGAATGCTTTCAGAAAATTACAAATTTAAGAAATTAGACATTCATTTTCAGAATATCTTTGTTATAAAATTAGGTGGATTTACACATTCATTTCTCTGAGGAAAATACTGGTTTTATTTATTGGAAGTACTTTTAAAACCATTGTTGTTTGAAAATGTGTTAATGTATTCTTTTTTTAAAAAAATCCAAGTTATTGAATATAATAAATACAACATCCTTATATTTATTCTCTTTTCTCCAATCCTGATTTACCTTTTGAATTTATAAAAAAAGCCCAATTCTGCATTTCATATGTTCTGATATGTCATCCTAATTGATTCTAGTGCATAATATTGTGATAATATTTTAATACTTTGACCCAGTCATTTATTAAAACAGCTGAGGGACCTCAGTTATCATATAAGGGTCAAATAAATATAATTAAAAACCGATTAATAAAACATTTTTTATGAATCTAAATTGCACTTGATTACCTTCAGTTGCAGAACTTAAATAAATTTTCTAAATCTTATTCAATAGAATTTCTTTGCTTAAGATTGCTCTACTCATAATGAATACAAATATGTTTGCAGGTATTATACAAAAAGCCACATTTCTAAATAACAGCTTAATTTTTAATTTTTAAAATATTTATTTTTTACTATTAACTTTAGCGAAACTTAAAGTTACAACTCATGCAGATAATTTCACATCTACATTCAATTCTGCAGAGAAATAGTGTATTATGAGTAAACTTTCTGCTAAATGATTATCTAAATGTATGGAAAGAAATGTTCTAAATATAGATTTAATGTTTGGATATATCACCCAAAGCCCTTCTCTTAGCGAATGGGCAGTTTAGAAATAAGAAATATAAATAAATCAACATAATCTTTTGGATGGATGGATGGATGGATAGATGATAGATAGATAGATAGATAGATAGATAGATAGATAGATAGATAGATAGATAGATAGATAGATACTTTGCATCAATTGTCTTTGATTGTTGAGTTGATGATTCTGTTTTCTTGGCAAAAGGAGGGGGTGTTGATTTTGCTGATTTATTTTTCTTGTTTAGTCCTTTCAACTCAGTGATAAAAACATATACAAATCATCCTCCTGGATTAGGTCAAAATCAACCTTAATCCATCAAAATCTACCTTAATACAACATTTCATTTCTCAATACTGGATGCACTCTCTGCACTTACAGTCATGAAACAGACATGCCACAGTCCTTTGTATCTGCTATCTGGAACCTCTTTGCCCCAACTTTCTTCAAAACTAATAAGCCTATGGATAGCCTTACCTCCACGAATCCTCTTTTAAAGCCACACAGATTAATGGTCATCATCATATCTTACTGTGGTGAATTGGTGGAGAATTCCTCAGGGTACAATCTGTTGCGAAATAAAGGTATTGTTGGATTGTAAGGAGAAGGGAGCATTGATAAAAGCTGTCTCTGTCCTCCCTTCTCATTCACCAGCATTGCTGGGTCAAAAGCCTTTCCCATTAACAAAAGACCCTTTCTTTTTGTGGGCTGCCCTTTTAACACCTTTACCTGGGATTAATTATTATATAACACATAGTTTATTCTTGTACTAAGGACATGTTTTTCATCTCGTAAGATAATAAGCCTGATTATTTTGCTTTTCCAAGCAAAGTTTTTGTTTATTCAAATTATGATTTTTGAATTGCTTTAATTATCACTGAGAGATTTGGAACAAATATTACTATCTGTAGTTCAATTTACTGATAGAAAAATAGTATAAAATATGACCACTAAGCTTAAATCATATAATAACAATATTCTTCTTTACGGTAAAGAAGTAAGGCTGATCATGGAAACATTCCCACTCTTTTTTTTCCTCTGTAAGTATGTTGGCTGTGCCTGACTTTCTGGATCAGCATTCCACCCCCCAACCCCCACCCAAGGTCTGCATGGCCCCAGTTGTGCTGTGTTTAGGAAAGCCTTAAGACGGGACTCTTCTCAAAAACACTGAGCTTAGACAGTGCCTGAACTCAATAGCACATAGCAGGCTTTGAATCTGTTTTCCATGGTGTGGTGGTTTTACTTCTGTGATGTTTTAGTGTTCTGTTTTTTTGATGTTTTTAACCCTCTTGTAAGCCACCCAGAATCTCTTGGATAGTAGGCAGCCTTAAAAAGTAAGTAAATAATAATTATTTATTTACTATATTGCTTTCCATGCCAAAGCATCTTGAAGCAATTTTTTCAGTACGATTAGAAATGCATAATAAACCCTCCTTAAAAACAATATAAAACAACTATCAACTAAAATCAAAAGGGGCGGGGGGAATTATATACTTATATTACAACAAACTTTCAAAAGAATGTTTTCATTGTGAATGTAATAAATCTCCCCAATAGGTATGTTTATCATAGTTCCAAATGGATGGTAGCTGGAAATGCTGACTCACCTGTGCCTGCCCGTGTATATATTCATCCGGATTCACCTGCCTCAGGAGAGACTTGGATGCGGCAAGTGATTAGCTTTGACAAGCTGAAGCTTACAAACAATGAACTGGATGACCAGGGTCATGTGAGTTTTTTTCTATATTTGTTTCTCAATTATCTTATTAGCATAAGATAACCACTCTTAAAAAATAAATTAAAACACCTTTGGACTTAACGTTAACAAAAATTTATTGATTTAGCAAAGCTTATGTCAGCTTTGTTAATGAATGTTTTCATATTTTGCCACATCAGTGAATTAGTAATAGTTTCCATCAGATGTTCCTTTGGGGCTTTTGGACAGAAACAAAAATGAGCATATGAAAAATATCAAAACTGAAAATACAGAACAAACAGTATACTTTGCCTTTCTCTCTGTAGTTGTTGGATCTTTTTTTTTTTTTAAGTGAAAAACATAGACTATAAATCCTTAAAGTAAGTGTTCTCAACATATAGGAACCATAGGTACACTAAAGAAAACGTATCTCATGATTTGATAATTTTTTCAAAAATCCCTTGAGCTTTATGCTATACTCAAAAGGAACAACATGAGAGCTATGTTCACTCTGATAATGATTTATTACCTACCTTACACAACAAGACCTTTTACACAGCTGAAGCTCATTATATCTGCAAAACTGGAAGGGGATTGTATAGTTTAACTATTGTGTTTGAAAGCTCTAAATTGTTTAGTTATGATACTAGCTCATTTGCTAATATATGCTATATGCTATAGAAATATTTCCATTTTCAAACAGGAAAAAAATTCACACTAGTATCTTTAAAAATGATTAAATACATCTCATGTTATATAATAACAATAATATACAAATGGTTTTAAATTGAGTATTTTTTGATAATTTTCATAAATTCAGAAATAAGTCGCTACTTGGACTTAGAAAAATAGACTGCATTTTGGAGGTATATAAAGGCCTTTTTACGAATACAGAAAACAATCTTTTCTTTTGTATATTATCCTAAATATACTTTAGCTTGCCATTCTAGGTGAAATATGGTTTAGATTCAATATTACATTAAATAGTTTAAATTGCATTTAAATTTTCTAGTTTTGCTTACTAATTATCTAATCTGGAAAATCTTTACATAATTCTGGAAAATTTCTTATGAAACGTTGATATTCATTGTATTCATATTATGATTGTGTCTTGTTTTTCCTCCTTTTATTATTGACAGATTATCTGTCTTCATGTTCGTGCTAGACAAGCTTAATTGTGGCTGAAAATTGGCCCTACTAACTTTTAATTCTTTTGTAAATGATATTTTAGAGGGCAGTGCATCTTTGTAAGACAGTTAAAATCAAATCATTTTTAAGATAGTTTATTCTTAGATTAAGAAGTGTGATTCTGTGAGGCCCTCAAAGGAATCAAGAGAATCAAATAAAAAGGAGTAAAGACCAATAATAGAAATTCCAATCATTTTGGAAAGACTGCTGGATTTCCGCATCTAATTTGAACAAGAGTACAGAGAGCGGACTCAAATTTCAATTTCTTTTTTAGAAGAAAGCTGTGGTCTTATCAAACACTACTTTACTATAATCAGTTTAAATTATTCAGAAGCAGCTCAAATATCTATGAGATGGATAACAACTCATGAAAGATATAGAAAACAAATTTTCTATACCTTCTAAATCTTCTATATGGATTTACTTAAATTCTCTCTAAATTAAAACTATATAAATTTAGCTATTTATTATTCATGTTGTAGTTTAGAGTTATGGAAGTTCCCTGCATTAATTGAATACTTCAATTTTGAAGAAAGTCAAGTAGCTGTCTTCTGGATCATTTGAAAAACTATACCCCCACGTGATTCAAAACTAAAAAAATTGAGACAAAAGTTCATATTAAAAAATGAGATTTGAATAATGTCATTGATTGTTACCCAGTCAGAATTATAAAATGGAGAAAGATTATTCAAAAGTATATTGATAATTTCGCCACTAAGATTGAATAAGACAATATTTTGAAATGGTGGAATTATTGCACGTTGAACAAATCACAAGGGGTTCGGTATCTTATGTAAATAGATGAATATTGATACAATATTGTATGTATTAATGTTATTGTAAGCTTGCAGATATATTAAATGTTACATAATTTTCCTAGAGCCTTTATTATTTAAATAATAAAATATTTTATACCTTATTATTATATGGATTTAGTGCCAAAATGCTTCAATACAAAATGTTCAGATTTGTCAGGGAAACAAGATTGTTTGATACATTATTACCATTTGTACTTTCAATGTCTGTAATCATGCTGTGGACATTTAAGTGTATTGATATTGAATGATTCTGACAGTTTTTAATACATAAATAATTCTCAATTTGAAAATATAAAAAATAGTAAATTTTGCCTGTTTCAAAATATGTGAAATTAAAAATAGTTCAGATTAAATTGCTTATTCAACTATTTACATTTTCCATTTACATCAATTTCATCTTGATGAAATTTTAATATTTTCAAGAGAGATTTCCTAGTATTGGGAATTAGAACATTTTGCAGTGTCTTGCATAGATATTTTTGCAGAGGTCAAATCATTTATTTCTTTATATTTGGAATTCCTGTTGATTGAGTTTAATAAAAATAATAATACTTACAAAGCAATCTAATCCTATCAACTATAATAGCACTATAGGATAGGTTTAGAAAATACAGCATAATACCACATTTTAAAATCCTTTTATACCCATACACTATTCTATTTATTTTATCTGGAGTAAAATGCCAGTAGAATAGAATTTTAAACTGAATTTATTTCACGTTCATATAGGCTGAAAATTATTTGTAATATCAACCATATTTCCTAAAATGTTCTCCAAATGGCATTTCTAAAGATTTTTTTCCTCATATAATTTTATAACTTCCATGAAATAAAAACCTGAAGCATTCTTAATATAGTGCATATTCATAGTTGAACTAATGGAAGTTAAAGGGGTACATATTAAATATTCTGATTCTCATTTCACTAAGCCAAAGGATACTGTTGTTGCCTTTCTGTATTCATAATACTTACTGATAATGCTATTTTCTTCTCTCAAATATACAAATAAATAAATAAATTCAAGTTTGCTTTTATCTCCTGCTTTAATTTCTTTGTTAATTGTCCTAGGATTTATTATATTCTTCCATCAACATAAAAACAATTTTACTGGTATTAAAAATCTGGCTTGTTTATTCACTGTAATGTAAACAATTAACATGCTTACTATTAAAATAATGGTACCTCTTCTTGAAATATTTTTCCGCATTCTTTTTATTTCTTTAATAGTTCCCAAATTTTTAACTCTAGTCTTAAAGGGGGGAAAGCCTGTTTCGGTCATGGTTATGAAATTATAATTGAAAGCATAAAAGAGGCACTGATTTAAAAAACAAAAACAGATAAAAATACCAACGTACTAGTATATATTTAAATTATGCCCTTTCTTCACTTGCAGTTATGATCAGTACAATAATGCTCTGGCAATGTGAGTGCTTCCCCTTCACCATAACCCATATTTTAAGCAGACTTACCAGAGATACAGCAGTTGTTCCTGCTGTATCTCTGAAAATTTTAGTGTGTTTCCCACTCTCAGACATTTTAGGGGAGACATTTTTGTGTGACCAATTCTGCCTTGATGCATCATTGGCAAATTCCTGGCAGAAGTTTGGACAATTCATAACATTGCCTCTTCGTACCAATTAGTATCCCAAAAGACAAGATGTTAACTAGAGCCACGCCTACATCTTGTTGTCCAAGTAAACTAGGGATGGTTTGTTCTAAAGACCACTAGTGTAAATCTTCAGTCCAGCACATAATTAGGCACCTTGATGGACTCTGGTTGAAAATATATTAATTTTCAATGGCATGTATTGTCTTAAAATGTGTGTATGCATGTACTGTTTCAATAGATATAAATATGAAACAATTACTAGTATTGATCCTGCAGATTTGCATATTTAGAAATTGCAGAACAAGGATAAAATTATGTCTAGGATAAAAAGATTAAAATAGAATGTTACTAGACAAGACCAAAAAGTCCTCTAATGTAGTATTCTATTCCCCAGTTGAGATGTCTACCTTTACACTGTTTTGGCTACAGTAGAGAACACTCCTAGATGAGTGTTCTGTAGTTAATCATTTATAGCTGAATACGTTTTATAGAAACTTAAAGTAATATTTATGCTCCAGATTTAACTGTGATTCTGATTTAATTCCTTGGAGTGAATCTAACTGAACTTCGTATTACATAGTCCTGAATAATACTTTTGAATAAACACTTTTTTTACAATGAAGGTAAATGCATGCTAACAAACCAAAATTACGACAATAAAAATTAGAAGCAGGGACACAAATCCAGGTTGCAAGTATAGTTTTCAAAAATCTCTTGAAAGCTATAAAATTTTGCTCCAAAAATACCAACATATTATTTTATTTTTTGCAGCAAGACTAGAAATTCTAGCATTTCATTTATTATTATCTGTACAGACCCACTGCCTTGAAATTCTAAATCTGTGAGGGAGGACACATATAGCACAATGATGTGGTCTTTGTTGTCATGGATATGTTGATTAAATCTGGTTTCTGATTATGCTGGGTGTTTTACAAATACCGGTACTTAAGTGCTGCTTGTTTGAAAAAGATTTAGTGTGGTTTGGGATCTTTTATCAATCTATTTTCTTATCTTGCTTTACAGTATTTAGATCACTAAAAATTGCACTTTAGTTGCACTTTTTAATCTCTGTGTTATCTCTATTGTGATACAACAAAATCATAATGTCAATTTATACCGATTTCTTCCTCTATCTGTATACATTTGTGTTTCATCTGCAGCACTTCTAAGCATGATCAAATAATAAAAGAGTTTCAGGAATCTACAAACAGGAGAAAGGGAAAGCAGTAAGTTCGAAATATAATTAGTACTGAAACTGAGGATAGTATTAAAAATAAAAAAAAAT
Organism: Ahaetulla prasina; assembly: GCF_028640845.1. Classification (NCBI taxonomy): domain Eukaryota; kingdom Metazoa; phylum Chordata; class Lepidosauria; order Squamata; family Colubridae; genus Ahaetulla; species Ahaetulla prasina. The sequence goes on from NC_080539.1 coordinate 128,975,348, forward strand.
ACTCTTAGGCTTTTCATGGTGAACTTTAAAAAAATATTATTTCACAGTTATATATATATATTTTATCTCAGTCACATTCAGGAATGTACACATCCAGGAAAATATATTGAATTGAAATGAGAGATATTTATTTCTGATCTTGAATATTATTCTAATCCTGAGTGACTGTGTGTAATTGTAACAGATCATTTACTGGCATGCCCAGTACTTTTTAGCAAAAGAAAGAAACATAATAACTCAGTTCATTAATTTCATCCAGAAGACTTTGACATAAAAGTAAGTTCAAAGTCTAAGCCCTATTAGTTTTGTTGAAGCTTGTATCCAAGGAATTGCCTTCATGAAAATGAAGGGAGTATTTCTACAGCAATTTTTACTTTTTAGTTTTTTTTCTTGGAAATAATAGCCCACTATACATTGGCCTCTCGTTCTTAAAGGGAAGATTATATCTTTACTTCTACTTTCTCCAACCAGTCCCAGAATTCTCTTGTACTGAGAAATAATCATTCATCAAGGTTGCATTATCTGAAGACATTTTGTCAAGTCAAAATCTTTGGCCATTTATTTCTGTAAGACAACTAGTAGTGGTGTTTTTTGCAGAAGTCCATTGGCAAATGAGTAACAACAAAAAATAATTCTTTATTGTGTGAGTCTCCGGATAGAAAAATAAATAAATAACTTTCCATATGGATAGTGCCAAAAACATTCACACTCACTCATTCACTCTACTCTCTCACACATGAAGTATATTAACATTTTCAGAATTATGGAGTGATTTCTTCTTCAGTGTGATTTTACCAAAGCAGTACAAAGTGTCCTAAATATCTAGAATACTTTTGAAATGTTTGCTTCAGCAGAATGATTGTTGATATCTTGTTCTGATAAAAATGCAGATGTTGGGGAAAGTACATGGTGGAAACTTATCTAAGCATATTTGGTGTGCATCTGATAAAACTGTCAAAAATCAGAGTTCATTGTAATGGAAGTTTACGTAGGTGGAATTTTGCTTATCCAAAAGACTGTCACTTTCCCAAGTGTGGAATGATTTCACTTAAAAGTGTCCTAATGATAGCCAAGACTTTTATTTTTTTCAAACATAAAATCCTTCCATTTTGGGGCACAATAAGTTTTTATGAAATTTGGCATTCAGTGGGGTATCATAAAATGGGAACCAGGAAATGATGACATAGAATGCTGAATTTAATATTTTGTGGCCAATAATGAAACAGGAAATTAAAAATTGTATTCATTTTAAATCGATAGACTGTTGGCTGATAGCCATGAAACTTCAAAACAAAACAAAACAACTTCCAAAAGTAATATATTTTTTATTTGAAACAAATTCAGATGCATCCTAAAACTCATGTAATATTTTCTCCAGAAATCTTTGAAAATTATGGTTTATAAGATATTATGAAAACATTCCCATGTTCATTCTAGAGATTTCACATGAACAATTTTGAATTTGGGAAACAACAAAAAGAAATGACATTTCACAGATGTAGTAGACTTTGCACAGTCTGATGGACTGTGTTTTACAACTCCTTTTCAGTGATATTTTTCTTCTGAGCGAGATGGGTAGTTAAAAACACAAACAAACAAACAAATAGCAATTGAGAATCTGAGTATACTAAGTAAAAATATTTCTAGCCCTCTTGGAGGCCTGTTGTACTTTTAGTTTTTAACTACATCATTTTAGTTTTGCCACTCTAATTCTATTTACTTTTGATTTGCCCGAACTCATAATTCACATTGTTAACCAGTATGTTAACGATGAATTCATATATGTAGTTATATGAACAGTGGCTATTCTAATTTCTTACAACAATTTTTCCCAACTCAATAGTCCATAGATATTTTGTACCTGAACTCCAACAATTCTTAAACATGGACTTGGAATTATGAATGCTGAGATTGAACACTTCTGTGACATTAGATGGGGAAATTGCTGCATTGTGAAGGAAACATAATATAGAAAGGCCAGCTTAGGGCTTTAGTATTTGTTTATAAAACTTGCTACCTGGATGAATACGTTGAGATTCTGTGAATGACTTAGGAGACAGAATGAACAAGTAGGAATAGAAGAACAATTGGCATATAAAGATAAATCCTCTTTGACTACTGGCAAGGAAGACTGGACTATTCAACACAATTGCAGGGTTGGTAGGAGTTAGTTTCATGACTAGTCATGACTAGATTGTTTGAAACTTTAGTCAGGAGTTATTTGTATGCAGAATTAGTATTTGAAATTAGGATTTTCTTTGCATGATTGCCTGCAGGCATCCTTCTGTTTTGGTTTGTATAGGTAAACACTATATTTTGGAGTTGTGTGAATATCATTTGTACTATTTTTGGACTGATGACTGTAGTGTATAGTGTAGCAGTGACATGTCTTTGATTCTGATTAAATTAAAGTCTAAGATTTCCTTTGCTGTGGTGTAAGTTATGCTATCCTAATGCAAAGTGTTTTAGAATGACACGGTTTACTATCATATCCTTATAAAATAATACGTTTTTTTAAAAAAATATGTTTATACTGTATATTAAATAAAAGATTAAATTACTCCTTGTAAACTGGGTTTATTTGGTAGCTGATGAATAAATGATTTCTTCATGATTCAGCAAACAGAAAGTTCAAGATTATTTCTGAAATCTTTAGTCTAATCTGAATAGAATCAGCTTCAGTCCAAAAACTCATTTTTAAAATCTTTGATAATCGCTTCTGATAGCTTAAAAAGTATCATCCAAAGCCATTCTACTGAACTTAAACTGGATAGTTTTGAGATTCAGCACAGTATATTTGCTTTAGTTAAAATAAAGCAAGACGAGCAAGTCATATTACTATATTTAAAATATTTACGTAGAAGATATGGAAAGAAAATTAGAACGCTTTTCTTTCTCTTTTTCAATATAGATAATTCTTCATTCTATGCACAAATACCAGCCACGTGTCCATGTCATTCGAAAAGACTGTGGAGATGATCTCTCCCCAGTCAAACCCATTCCTTCTGGTGATGGAGTAAAGGCATTCACTTTTCCTGAAACTGTTTTCACTACTGTCACAGCATACCAGAACCAACAGGTAACTTTTGTTTTATTTTGTTTTAATGCTGATGGTTTACTAGGATGGACATTAAAGTCTATCAAAAGTCAAACAAAAGAAATACTGGCAAGCAGCAAAAAACTATACCATAGGTTTACAATAAAACCAGTACTGACCTACCGATACATTTTTTTAAATTTGAATTTATATCCCGCTCTTCTCCGAAGACTCAGGGCGGCTTACAATGTGTTAAGCAATAGTCTTCATCCATTTGTATATTATATACAAAGTCAACTTAACATAATATTGAATATTAGTCTGATCTATTTTGAAGGGCTGATAAAAAGAGAAAACTATACAGAATAAACATAATATACACTGAGAGCGTATGTATCAAGACAAATTCCTTGTGTGTCCAATCACACTTGGCCAATAAAGAATTCTATTCTACTCTACTCTACTCTACTCTACTCTACTCTACTCTACTCTACTCTACTCTATTCTATTCTATTCTATTCTATTCTATTCTATTCTATTCTAATACTGCCTCCTTCAAGGCTGCTGGTACCTGTCCATTTCCCAAAAAAGGGATTAATCACTTCTTGAATCAATTCTTTACCACTCTCCTGACTACCTAAAGGAGGTAGATGGGAAACATATCCAAGCTGCTAGTAATAGAAATTATGCCACAGAAGTTCTTATCATCTTATACATTCTTTCCCAAAGAGCACAGAGCTGTTGGATAATAGCTGCAGGTACTATAAGAATTAGGGAGATGGACTTCCGCTGGCAACGCAGGCTTCGCGGACGTTCCCTTGGGATCGTCTGCCCTGGGTTTCGTCAAACCGTCCCTGACAGCGTACATGGGCTGTCAAACGGTTTGTGATTCCCTCCCCCGGATGAAGGGGGAGGGAAGAGTGGTCAGGATTTGGGTAGAGCTCCCCGGGATCCCCTGGAATTTAACCAGGGGATCGAAGGGTGAGAGCTCCCCTATAGCCTGACGAAGCTCCGTGCCCAGGGTGCTTCTGTTTACACAGAACGAGAAGCCGCGACCATCTCTGTGTCAAGATTTATTCCTAAAAGAGAATTCAACACAGACAGAACAGAGCAGGAGGACTAGCAAGAATTTGCAAGTAATAAATCTTAACTTCAGCTCATAAATAGCTTTCCTTTGAACTAACTTTCAACTTGAGTGGATTTAAAATGGCGTTTGCAATAAACAAAGGAAAACGAAACTATAAAGAAGAAGAATATAACAAGCTACTTTTACAAGAACTGTTAATAATTTTTTTCTCCTTTTACCTTTTTCTTTATCACAATGTTTAAGAAGAAAAGTTTATTGAAATTTTTCTTTTTCTCTTTTGGTAGATTTTACAGTTTATGAATGGCTCTTAAGCAAACAGAACTAACTATTAAAATCTTGGAAACTTTTTCATTTTGAATACGGAAACTTTTATTTTTTTTTATTTTTTTTTAATAGAGAATTTGCAAGTAATAAATTTTAACTTCAGCTCTTAAATAGCTTTCCTTTGAACTAACTTTCAACTTGAGTGGATTTAAAATGGCGTTTGCAATATACAAAGGAAAGCGAAGCTATAAAGAAGAGCATAACAAGCTACTTTTTAAAATGAAATGAACAAGAACTGTTAATGATTTTTTTCTCTTTTTTCCTTTTTCTTTATCACAATGTTTAAGAAGAAAAGTTTATTGAAATTTTTCTTTTTGTTTTTTGGTAGATTTTACAGTTTATGAATGGCTCTTAAGCAAACAGAACTAACTATTAAAATCTTGCAAACTTCTTTATTTTAAATATGGATCTTTTTTTTTATTCTCTTCTTTTTCTTTTTTTTTTTTAATAGGAACTTTTGGAGGCTTATCTTTTCTTAATAAGTTTTTAACAAGAGATTTTTACACCAATATATTAAGGATTGGAAAGTCTTTATTGTTAGATGTTAAGCTGATTGGGTGAGCAGATGGAGGAGAATGTGTAAGGAAATGTGTAAGGAAATGTGTAAGATAGAAGACAAGGGGAAGGAGAATGCTTAAGGTGATTTTGATGGTATTTTCTTTTTTTAATATATATACATAGGGTTTAATTTTTACAACTGACTTATTTTGGGTATATCACTATTTGATATATGTGAGGTATAAAGGAATGGGAAGATGGAATATTGTTTAACTTTTGGAGGACAGATAGAAAAATATAAGTTATAATTTTAATAATGTTATTTGTTAGATGTAAGGTAAATTGAAGAAATATTAATATTTGTAATGTTATTTGATTTATGTAAGTGATATTTTTGGAGATTGAAAATGTGTAAGGAAATGTGTAAGATAGAAGACAAGGGGAAGGAGAATGTTTAAGATGTGATTTTGATGGTATCTTTTTTTTAATATATATATATATAGGGTTTAATTGTAAGGTAAATTGAAGAAATATTAATATTAGCAATGTTATTTGATTTAGGTAAGTGATATTAAAGATATGAGAAGATAGAATATTGTTTACTTTTGGAGATTGGATAAAAATTTAAGAATTTAAGCTGGAAATATGAATTATGTTTGGGACACTGTTAAGGAAGAAAGGTATATTATAGAAGAATTTTGATGAATACTGGAAGATGGAATATCGTTTTGGTCTTGATCGATGAAGATTGGATATATATTTGGTCTTAATTGATGAAGATATTTTATTGATGAACTGAAAATACTAACTTAATTGGAAGATTCTGAAGATTTTAGGAGTGGAATGGACTGATATATAATGGACTGGAAGAAGAATGTTTTTTGTTTTGGAAGGGAGTTAAGGTCTTGACTTATGTTGTATTTTAATTTATGATTGTTAATTTTATACCCTGTACTTTGTTCTGGGAAGTCTCGGGGGTGGGAGGGGGAGGGGAGATGAAGGATCAATGTAAAGGAATGATTGAAGATATGTAATTAAGAAATAGAAATAATTTGAAATGAAAGCGGGCTGCTCAGCTGCCATTTCAGAAGGAATGGAGAGGAGAGGAGGAGTGAAGGAATAAAGCAGGTAGGAAAGAGAGAGGTAGAAAAAGGGGAAAGGAGAGGAAGAAGAAAGGGGAAAGAGAGAGGGTTAGAAAGGGTGGAAGAGAAGAGTAGGGAAAGAGGAGAGGACGTAGAAAAGCGAAGGAGAGGAAGGATGAAGAAAGTAGAAGAAAGTAGAGAAGGGAGGAGGAAGGTTTGTTAAGGAAGGAAGTGGTAGCTGGGCAGGTCCGAATAAGTAACAAATGAAAGTTAATGATTAATGTTGAATAAGAGACTGTATATTGAATAGGTTGTTGGAAAATGAAAATAAAACTTTTTACATATATATAAAAAAAAAAAAAGAATTAGGGAGATGCAAATGCTTTGTTGCCTTTTCAACAACTCTTTTAACCTGGACACGGCTAGGTTTGATTTGGACAATAGAACAATGTGCTTTTCAACAAATCAGATGTTAATTATTTAAAATAACTGGCTGAAATGTCAGAAGGCTGCATTTAATTCTTTTTGTTGACAAATATAGATGCCATCTACCTACCAATGCATCTCTAGAGTCCACAGAAGCAGGATGGTAGGAAAGCTATTGGGTAAAAAAATCAATTCAATCCAAATGAGATTTGCTACTGGTGTTTAGATTTTTTCCCCCCGTGATTTTTACAAGAATTAAATTTCCATTTGACTCTGCCCAATTAGTTTCATCGAACAAATAATAACTTGATATATTTAATATACAGTGGTTTTTTGGTGTGTGTTTATCAAATATGCTTATATTGTGGTACCATGGTGGTAATTCAATTTTTATGTAGACTTTCTGTGTGTGATTTTAAAAATTCATCAATATTAAGATTATTGGTTTTAAAGTCCTACATTTTATAGGTCTGCACATTTTCTACGTATTATCTTTACAGATCACCAGGCTCAAGATTGATAGAAATCCTTTTGCAAAAGGATTTAGAGATTCAGGACGCAACAGGTAAATGTTTTGACATTTATTGTAAAACTATAAGTTATTTATGAAAATGCATAATTATTTGGAGCAAAAGTAGCATACCTAAGTTGTGAGTCATTTGGGAATTGAAATTTGCTTTAGATTGATAAAAGTTGGAAGAAGCCATTAAAGCCAACTCCTTGCTTGGTTTATAAATCAGTTTAAAGCATCTCGTATGTGCTTGAAACTATGCAATGAAATGAAGCCTGTCTATTTCACTATGTTTTATTTGTTATCTCATTTTGGAATTGTCTTGTTGAGAAGTTCCCCCCCCCCCCCAATATTCCATTGGAATCTGCCTTCCTGTCAGTTGTGTACCCTTGTGTCCTGTTTTCTGGAACAATAGAAAACAATCCTTTATTGTCTCCTATATGATAGCCTTTTAGGTATTTGAAGAGTAGCCTTATATCCCCAGTCAGTTTGTTTAATATTTAATATGTAAATCTTCAGCTATATAGCTTAAGTCTCTACTCGCTAGGTCAGATTTATTGCCCCTTTCTGAATATATTTTGCTTTCTTTGAAACTCCTATAATCCTTCTTTTGGGATGTTTAGAAAAACACATTTAGTGAAAAAAAATATCTTTTTTTCTTTACTCATATTATTTACAGACATTGTATCTAAAAATTAGGAGATTTGTGTGTGGAAAGTATACTGTGTATGACTGACAATCTTAGGCTTTATTGAAAATAAAACAGACTTTGGAAAAGAATGTTACAAAAATATTTACATCAGGAGGTAAAACATATATTTTTTCCCTTTCTTAGAAAAAATATGATAGGTTATAGTTAATAAAATTGGCCATCTGGACGTATAAATTATGATGGTGATAATAAGTAGGACAATCCTCAAAAGCATCTTGTATACAATTATGTAAATTATCATGTTGGCTTCACTTCTTCAGGAGATTGGCTTTTATCTGTACTTTAGCGAAAAATGAAAAATCTTCTATTACCACAGGGATAAAAAAATTAAGGCTATTTTTGAAATTCACATATCATACTATTTCATATTTCTTTCCTACAGTGTTTTTGGGATCAGTCTGGCACCACTGTCTTAGAGAAGCAATGTCATGGGAGAATACTGGTTGTTTCAAATTGCTAAGCTAAATTGCAATTCTGGTTTGATTGTGTCTCCAAAGAAAGTGAATTCCATAAGTTAATTGTGTATTCTACAAAAGAAGTACTTTGTCTTTTCTTTCCAGACTCTATTGCCAATCAATTTAATTGGTTGGCTTCAAGTTCTAGTGGTATGAGACAAACTAAAAAAATGTATCTTTCTGCATATCACTTATTATTTTTGCAAACTGCTACCCCACATTTTTATAAATTAAAAGGACCTAGCTATTTTAATATTTTCTCAGGGATAATTTTGATTGCAATTTTCTATACCTTTCCAATATGTGATTTTTTTTTTAGTTCTATGAGATGAACAGAGTAATGAAAACATAATTATTTGTAGGCTTAAGCGTTATGTCTTTGGTAGGAATATATAGTTTAAGAGAAAATATATCTGTATCTCAGGAATATGCTGATAATTGTTATCATGCAAGTCCATCGCAAAATAGAGTCCCTGACCCACTTACTTGTATGACTGTGTCATTCTATTGAGTTGCATACATTTAAACAGTATTTTTTTAAAGAAAATATTTCAACAATTGCAGAAACAGTTCATACTGAAAATTAATAGTTGGGAGGCATTTAATGTATTTTTTAGTTTTTAAGATGTTTTATTTAGTAGCAGCACATAGAGAAAAAACCCAACATCCTTTATCTTTAGCATTCTTTATGGGTCACAAGCAAGTTTACCGGAAAGAACCAAAGCTTGGTTGCCTTCTTGGTATTAATATTCTGGTGGATCTGATTATTATAATAGGAACATTATACTACAAATATATGAATAATCAAGAAAATAAGTTCTCATGTAACATTAGACTGCATGAAATTCTTCAAGCCTGAATAAGACTTCAGAGTTGAGAATGTTATTTGTTTAGTAGATGACACAGCTTTCTCCAAGTCCTTGTTGGCTAAGAGGTTCTGCCAAATCATCATGGTTTAAAATAGAGATATATAACATGTGGTCTCCTAGCAAACTCTCAACATGGCCGCTGGTGACAAATAATTGGCATTACAGTATAGTTCTGCAACATTTGGAAGGTGTGATTTGCGCATCCCTGTTTTAATATAAACTCTTAACTTTTAAAACAAACAAACTAAAACAACTGATTTAAAGCATTGTTTCCATTAGTACAAAATGACAAATCATGACTTTAGAAAAATTAAAACTAGGTCATGATTTCTTCCTACCGTACAAAAGAATTGCTCGAGTTCAAAGTTCAAACCTGCAGAAGCTCACGCATTTTAACATTTTTTTGCTTAAATATGCTTAAAAGGTTGACAGAAGTGTAACAATACATATATCATTAACATATTTGTGTAACTTCAACATTAATTATGAAGCTAATAAAAAGGAAGGAAAAATATTAAATCCATGGAAATTTATAAACAAAACTAAAAAAAAAAGTTCAAATATTGCTTGAAAGCCTTATTCACCATTTTTCAGGATGAGATGGGATGTTCTTGGAAATCCTAATTCAGATGTTTACAAAAATGTGCAATACTTTGCTGGCTAATAGCGCATACATTTCTCACCGAGAGTCATATAAATAATTCTTTTAGCTATACTCAAGCTCTAAAATCTACAATTTGGGAATTTTGGAGAGAAGAAGACTGCATAATCACATGCCGCAGTCAGTCCAGAATCCTGTTAATAAATCTGCAGATAATAGTGCAATATGTAACAGTAATAGGACAAAATGTAACCATGAGTTACATTCCATATCCTGAGTTGCATCTCCAGCAACATTGGTAACCTGCTTTTATTCTGTATTAGCTGCAGTGCATTTCAGCTTTATCTGTGAAACATACTTAGTGAAATTATACCGTGCTGAAAACCTGAACAACGTTTAGGTAATTCAACTCACAAAATATTCTTGTTGTGTTGTCTAGGATGGGACTGGAAGCTTTAGTAGAATCTTATGCATTCTGGAGACCTTCACTGAGAACACTTACATTTGAAGATATACCTGGGATTGCAAAACAAGGTAACTGTTGTTTATGGATTGAATTATGCTAAATATTATATATGTGTTGTTTCCCTCATTTAGGTAATAACTTTTGTTTATTTAAATAGTTGGCTATAAAATCTTGTGTTTGTTTTAAAAGTTAGACTGATAGACTGAACCTATTTTTCTATTAATAACAGAAAATCAAACAAATCTAATAAAAATATATTAGAGAATTTCAGCAAGGGCTATTAAGGAACAAATAATTATTAGTAAATATACAGTACCCCATTTTGTCAGATACTGAAAAAGATGAAAAAATACAGCCCATACCACATACAAAAGTGATCTGAGAGCAATCAGAACTTTCCTTCATTGCAATTATTTAAAAATCAGACTTTTCCTTGCTATCAAACCTCCTGTAGATTCTCTACCCCCAAAAAAGTACTTAACTGTCATCCATCAGATTGAATCTCCTGATACATTTACTGGTTAGAAAAGCAGTAACTTTTTCCTTCTAACATGATTTCATACAAATAGTTAGATTCATTTCTTCCAGAAGTTCCTGAAATTAAGAGTACGAGCAACAAAATTTAAGAGTTCATTCAGTTTATGCAGAATAACATGAAACTGTTGTGTCTAGGAAATATTTGTGAAGAAGTAAGTTCTGAAGCTAAAACCCAGTTTTAAAGATGATGAAGTCCTATACTGATTCTATAGGAAAAGAGAAAAACTTTTGGTATCATGTTATGGGACAGGACACCAGTCCAGATACAGAATTAACAAGAAAAACATATTCAACGTAATTGGTTTTAAATGTTTTATGTGATTTGTATAGTTAATGTATAACAGCTAGCCAGAAGATGTGGGCAGATCTTGCTTGTAATTATAACGCCTTATAGTTACAATAATAAAAGCAGTTGCCACATCAATTACCGTTAAATCATTAAAATTCCTTCCCTCCCATCCACATTTGCTACATTAAAAAAAAGAATACATTTTTTGACATTACCAACTGCATTCTAGCTTTTGTATTTCTATTTCTTTTTTCTGTCCCTTCTCTTTACAGTATGCTTTTCAACATATCAGTACAAACTATACCATGCATATTACAAATCACCCACAGTTATTGTATAGTAACAGATTCTAATCTGGGTTCTCTCAATCTTTGATATAAGTTTGAGGAAGATTTTTTGTGCAAGCTACACACCTAGCTGTTCAACTACAGTAGTGCATGCCTTTTCACATAGTGAGGCAAATGTTTGATCCATTAAGGATAAATAATAGGTGTTTAGTTCTATAAATACACAGTAGTTATAGTAGTGTGAAGACTTCAGCCAATATAAGCATAAATCCAACTACTCTCTGTATTTAGTAAGAGGTAGGCAGCTCAACCTTCCTTCTAATTAAATGATCCAACATGAATGTTGTATTTATTTAATTCCCAACTCTCATTTTCTAGATTTTTATTTTATTTATTTCTTAAATTTCTACACCACCCATCTCAATGTATGTTTCATTACTTCTTCCCCTTTCTACTTGTAATGCCTTTTGAAGATTATTCTGTAAAATACATGAGGTGGTACAACAGAAAATTAATGCCCATAATAAATAAAATTTTGAGCTATAACATATAATATAAATAAAATTCTTTCTTTAGAACTGCCTTTAATTAAGAATCTCAAACAATTATTTACTTTTTAATATGACCTATAACCTGATGTAAGATGGCAAAAGCCATAGAAGGGGCCTCTCTGTTCTGCCCTGTCATTATTTCCTATTGAAGGAAGAGTTACATTATTGCATTTAATGTTGGCTTGCTGTCCTCAGATATGGCAGTAGATGCTATCTTGCACTCTTGAAGTAATTGAACCACTAGTGCAGGGGTCTTCAACCTTGGTCCCTTTAAGACTTGTGGACTTCAACTCCCAGAATTCCTCAGCCAGCTTTGCCGGCTGAGGGACTCTGGGAGTTGAAGTCCACAAGTCTTAAAGGGACCAAAGTTGGAGATCCCTGCACTACTCTGTTCATTTTTTATCACGGTAGCAACAACAAAAAAAGCCGTTTTTGTGCTAACCTAGTATAATCTTATTTCTGCCACTTTAGGGCAAAATGCAACTGTAATAGTTAAATGCCTTTCTGTAATATTCCGATATTTCCTTTCAGGAAACACTGGTTCTTCCAGTTTGCTCCAGGGATCTGCCAGTGGAGTACCATCTACTCATCCACATCTTCTTCCTGGGTCACCTTGTTCTTCTCCTGCTTTTCACCTCACTCCTAATACTAGTCAGTTCTGCAGCCTTGCTTCAGCTGACTATACAGCCTGTGCTCGCTCAGGTCTAACCCTCAACAGGTACAGTACTTCCTTGACTGAAACCTACAACAGGCTTGCAAATCAAACCAGTGAGACCTTTGCAACCCCAGCAACTCCCTCTTACGTTGGTGTACCAAATGGTTCAGCAGTGAATATGCCTGTGGCAGGTAGTGACGGTGATGCATTCAGTTGTCCGCAGGCGGGATTATCAATGCAAATTTCAGGGATGTCTCCACAACTCCAGTACATTATACCTCCTCCATCTGGCAATGCCTTTCCAGCAAATCAGACCCATCCGAACTCTTACAACACTTTCAGGCTTCATAGTCCTTGTGCTCTGTATGGATACAACTTCTCCACCTCCCCCAAACTGGCTGCAAGTCCTGAGAAAATTGTTTCTTCCCAAGGAACTTTCTTGGGGTCATCACCAAGTGGAACCATGACTGATCGACAGATGTTGCCCCCTGTAGAAGGAGTGCACTTACTTAGCAGTGGGGGGCAGCAAAATTTCTTTGACTCTAGGACCCTAGGAAGCTTGACACTGTCATCATCTCAAGTATCTGCACATATGGTTTGATAAATACTTCTAAAATAAAAGTACAGTGCTTTTCTTTTTACAATGTGCCCTCCCCCTTTTTTGGAATAATGCCAAGGTGATTAATATGATACGTAAACTAATTGTATGAATAACAACAAAGGAAATTAGATTGAATCTTTTGATTTGCTTGTGGGCAAACATTTGAACAGATTCTGGCATCTGAGTTAATCTGATTTAGTTATCAGAATAGTCCATTTAGTTTCTGAGTAGCATGCACTTCATTTTATAACACGTTTGGCCATATGCAGGACTTCCTCCAGCACTCTTTCCCACATTTTTCCTTCTTTAAGGAACAAAACAACACTCAACTCTGATGTAGATGAAACAAAAAAACACTTCACCATGTATACGTTGTACTTGTGTATTTTATGTTTGTGTACAAATATTCTGAATACAGTGAGCCAGTGCCATAATGTGTACATTAATTCTCTGTTGTAAGAGAGATAACCAACATGTGTGCCTTCATTAGACTTAATGTAGACATCTAGCTGCATCATGCTTTCAAAACAAAGAGACAGGATCATTTTCTTTCTCAGCTTTTATGATGTACCAGTTGATTCTGTGCTGTGCTCTTGTCCTTATGATGCATTGCTAACAGGACTATCTGCTGGCTTTGCATCAAATTGCATATGTAGTGGTGACAAGCTAAACTATAAAGTGGAAAGGGCAATATGTAATGTTTTGTACAAAATAAATTTAAAGGAGACTCATTCCATGTGAAGAGAGTATAAAGATTTTCTATATAGATTTTCTATTTGTTAATTATTGAACACAGTACTACAAACACAACAAGGCAAGACTTCTAAACCTTTCTATATCTGTATCTTGTTGCGGATAATGTTTCAAGATGATAAGGCAGTAGATATATTTTCACACCATTCTGTAAAATTGCAAAAAAATTGTTCACATACTTTTCTCCCAGTATAAGTGATTAGACTTGAATGCTATCTTCTTTTGAATTTACCAAAACCAAAACTTGGTGTTTAGTAATTGGTGATCATCTGAACTTTATTCCAGTTACAACATCTTGCACTGAATTAATAAGTTGTTTCCAAATTTTGACTGGGATATTAAAATCAGCTATAATACAAAAAGCTGCACACCTCAGTAGATTTGGTAGTTCCTAAAAAATATGTACATGACCTTTGAAATTACAATATTGCGAAGCAAAGTAACTGCAATATGTCCATTTTTCCCCATTGTTATGACTAGCAGTTCTACCATTCACCAACCTGTCAACATTTTTATATTAAGAACATGTCCTACTAGAGATTTAATTCCAAAAAGATTCTTCAGGATGTGTGAGTGGCAGCTCATTTAAAGTATCTGTATCTTTTTCTAGGACCATACAGTTGCTATCTGATCCCAGGAAGAGATGTAGATCCTTTAAATTGTTGCAGATGGGCTTAATTCATGTGTTCTGAAGCACTTTTTGAAATCAAATTTAAAACTTTGCCCAGCACTAATTTTTATTCTTCTTCAGTGTGCAAATTCTTGATTTCTATATGAACATAGATTTGTCAAAAGTTTTGTTTTTCAGTGTTTCTTTACATCTATCCCACTTTTGATTTTATATTGGTGTTCAAGTATGGCTTTTTGATGAATGGGAGGCATTAGATCCCCTCTGAGGGAGAAATATGAAATATAAACAAACTACAATGGACTTTATGTTGGAATTTATATGGAGTCCTATATACAGTAATGCTTCAAAGTTGGTAAACAGTCTTGAATTTCCAATATTTCTGCAAAAAACGTGACCTAAATGTGATCTGTTCTCCACACAAATCCAAAGAAAACCTCAACTAAACAAATGAGTCAAAAACTTACTTGTTCATTTATTTATTGAGCAGAATAATCCCAAACTATGTATTATTGGGCACCAGAAGTGTGTGGACTTCTAGAATTCTCAGTTTATTTGATGAGGGAATTACAGTTGAGTGTTTCAATCAATGAGGTGTTACAGGTGTGAGTGTGGGAGGTCGTGCCTTATTTAAAGAACAGTAATTTGAGTATTCACTGTTAAAATTTTATCTTTTCAACACAGCTCTGTGGAACTGTATTATGGCTTGAAAGGAGATTTCTTTGGACCTTTAAAAAACAAGTTGTTGGTCACTAGGCTGGAAAGTGTTACTTATCTCTAGAGTGTTTGGATTCCACAAGTCCAATGTTCGACAGATTGTGTACAAATGGAGGCAATTCAACACCATTTTTACCCTCTGCAGAAATGATCAACCAATCAGAATCACAGTAGGAGCAGGGCTTGTAATATACTTGTAATATATTACAAGCCCTGCTCCTACTGTGATTCTGATTGGTTGATCATTTGGTGGTCTCATAGAAATTCAGGGTAACATCCAAGGGACTAAAGGCCTCTTGCAGAGATAAATATCAGTGTTTATGAGACCAGCACCAAGAGAATACTGAATAATGGTGTCCGTTACATGGTCACTAGGAGAAATCACTGCTCTCCAAACGAGCATTGTTACCTGTCTACAATTTGCAAAAGGCTATGTGGATAAACCAGAAGATTATTGGAAGAATGTTCTGTGGATAGATGAAATTGAACAAGAACTTTATGCCTTGAATAAAAAGTATGATGGAATTCCAACATAAAAAACCTTATCCCATCTGTGAAACATGGTGGCAGTATCATGGGCCTGCTTTGCTGTCTGGACTAGGATGTCTTGCCATTGGCTGAATTAAAATTATACCAGCAATTATATAGGAAAATGATTATATCCGTCTGTGAACTGAAGCTCAAGAGAAAGGGAGTCATGAAGGAATACAACAACCCAAAATATGCAATTGTATGACAAAGAATGCTTAAAGCAGAAGGAAGTTAATGTTTTGGAATGGCTAAATCAAAGTCCTGACCATAAGCCAACAGAAAATGTAGAAGGACATGAAATGGGTAGTTCATATAAGGAAGTTCACCAGCGTCCCTGAATTGAAGCTGTTCTATAAGGAGGAATGGCTAAAATTCTTCTAAGCTGAAATGCAGGATTTACAAAATGCAGGACTTACTGGAAATGTTTTGTTGCAGTTATTGCTGCCTCAATGGGTGAGTGGTGGTGGCACACCAGTTACTGAAAGCAAAGGTTCACGTATTTTTACAGCACATAAATAAATAGTTTGGGATCATTTTCCTCAAATGAACAAGAATAATATTTTTGACACATTTGTTTAACTATGTTCCCTTTACATAGCTGTAGGGCTCATCCAGACAGCAGATCACGTTTTATGTCATATTTATGATGAAATATTGAAAATTCAAGGTATTTACAAACTTTCAAAAATCGCTGTGGCTACTCGCCAGTATTGTGCACACTCTTGACCCAAATATTACATAATCGTTTGAAAAAGTTTGCTTATGTTGGAAAGTCTGTTCTATTGCCCGCTTGATTGTAAATCTAGGAATTATCAAAGAGTGCAACACTGTAAAACAATGAAATGAACAATTTGGCTTGTTCCCTTTCTGTATTGGTTTTATTTCAGTGGGATTCCTCTGAAGCTTCAGGGCTATAATATGCTGCTATAATACAAGTATTAATGCCAGTACTTAGAATCATAAACACAACATAGCAAATCTAATATTGTCAAATATATTTTTTTTTTCAGTAAAGATTTGGCGCTTCTGGATCTAACTCTGAAAACGTTGCTGTTTTTTCTCATCTTTTTAACTGATTTGGAAGTTAAAAGTTTTCAACAACTATCCTTCAGAGATATTGATGAATAATTTGTAAAAGATCTTAATGAAATGAAAATTTGAATCAATTTGGAAAAGCTTAGAATTAATACAATTAAAATAAAGTCAGG
This sequence comes from Ahaetulla prasina, assembly GCF_028640845.1. Lineage (NCBI taxonomy): Eukaryota > Metazoa > Chordata > Lepidosauria > Squamata > Colubridae > Ahaetulla > Ahaetulla prasina. The sequence goes on from NC_080539.1 coordinate 128,992,173, forward strand.
TTTTATGTTCCCATATTAAGGGACATTTCAGGTGAAAAGCCACTATTTTAGCAAATGAGGTCTTGCAGTCATACTGCCCAGCAATACAAAATGTGATACAACTGAACTTGCTGAGGTTCTATGCATTGGTGATAACAGTAACTCTTGGATTTTCATTATCCTGCCTAGCAGTAGTTTTTCAAATATAGACAAGTTTGTATTGTATTAAAACAACTTTTTCTTAAAATGCAATTCCTTTTGTATTTAAAATATCATTACATGATTATAAAGTCCAATTTTATGGAATGCAATGTCAAATAAGCAGCATATCTATAATTACATATTGCTGTATTTTTTTTAAAGCTACAGAATGGATATTAAAGGGTATATCTAAAACACTTTTTATTAAATTTTTAAAATAAAATATTTCTAGAAAAACACATTCATGGTAATGTCATCAAAAATATCATTTATGTTTTATGTGTTGCATTTATTGTATACCAGCATAACTTCTCCAATATATCTGGCATGGTGAAGATTTGAAATAGAAGTCTCATTTAGAAATATATTTGGCATCAAATGCGCAGTGTCTTCATGCACATTCCTGACCTGTGGAGATTCTAGAGTATTAAGTAATTTGATTTTCAACAGCGTACAACCAGGTTTCTAGTACTGTGTATTTCAAGAGGGACAGAGAAAACACATGGACAATTAGACAAATTATTCACTCAATATCTGTATGCCACCTTTTCTTAGAGAAGTTTATATTATATATTAGAATGTAAATTATTGAAATGTATTTAATATTAACATCAATCAAACTCTCTTTGAAGGAATTTACAAGTACTAAAAGATAAAAGCCCAGCTGGGAATAAGACTCTGAATTGTTTTCATAGAATCCCTTAATATGCTATGGAGGGAAAGTTAAGACTTATTTGATGTCAATATGCTGCTATTTTAGGATATAAATGCAGCCAGCTGTAAATTACAGGGATTGGAGATAGGATCAGGGGATAGTTGCAAAGAGGCAAGGCAATCTAGCATCAGAAAAAAAACTTTCAGGCTGAGGTTACTGGTATCTTTTTTGTTTGTGTGTTTGAATGTCCATCCCAGCCCTTTTCTGTTTTTTTTAGGAATAAAATTTTTTGAAATAACAAAATAGCACCTGACTTGAATGATACCTGGAGACATTTCAGTTTGGAAGAGTATCAGACACAAATGAGAAATAAGTGGTTTTCTTAATATGTTTAAACCTGTTGCTATCTGTCCCCTGTTGTCATTTGAAGGTGAAGTCTATGATGAATGTTGGGCATATGAAGAGCCAAATGTTGACAGCCAATCAGCAAAGTTTTTATTTGGAGCACAAGAATGAATGGCTTGCAGGGCTGCCCTAGCTCCCAACAGACCCCTGCTATTTGCCACATGTCTGAACTCATTCCAAAAGATGTGATGATAGGATGAAATCTGTCTGTCAGTCCGAACTAGAAAATTAACACTTATGCATGCTTGTTTCACTTGGGCATGAGTCTTTCTCCTCTAGTGTGTGTAGTTAACTACAATACTACAACCACAGTGCAAATTTTACAAGATAAATAGATTTAAAAAGAGGTCCTACCACAGTTTGGAACAGAACTGGCTTTAAAAAATGATGTAGGGACATTTAATCTGGCAATTTCTGTAAGAACAGCCAAGAATCTCCATTTAACCAGGCTGTTTGTAAACATTTTAAGTTCTGTGATGAAAAGCATAAGTAATCCCAAAACATCAGGCAAAATCAAATAAGATATCCATGTAATAGAAGTACATCTGCATATCTGTCACAATGCTGGGGTTTTTTTTTTAGCTTTAGTTATCTAATTTTATTTTTTTTGTTTTTAGTATTTATTTGCAAGATAAATGTTCAGTTAATTACTGTGGCCTTTTTTATGTGTCTTCTTAGATGGTTGCACAATTCTTTCATAATATTACTAAAATCCATTAATCTTTCCTGTTTCATACTTCTGCGCTTTAACTTTGTTTTGTCTCCATCAAAACCATCGTTTCTTTAATCCCATCTTTTTGGTTTGGTTCATTCCTCTTATCTCTGATATATATCTCCTCTATTTTTTTCTGTTCTTTTTCATTCAAAGATTATTACTTATCTTGACCTCTTAAAACTAGTGTACCCCTATTTCTCTGTTCCAAATGTTCTTTCTTAAGAGATTAGGCCTACAGCAAATGGGAGACAGTGTCTCCGATTATTCATCCTTTGTTTCATCTTGTTTGGGTTTTGCAGTAAATGATTGTTGCAGTCATTTTCCTTCTTTGTCTCCCACCACTATAAACAAACACATTGATCCTATTCTATTTTCATGTTTTCAATTAAGTCATTATTAACATATCTCTTAGAATGTATTTTAAGTATATCTTAGTCTAATTTTTCCTTTATCTCGGAGAGTTTCATGGAATCCTGTGGGATTCTTTCATAAAAAATACTTTTTATCTTTCCTCTTCTATTATTGTATGCTTTTATGTGGTTAATCACCCGCTATAACTTCATGTTTCTGATATGTATTTTATTCTGTTTATTTTTTTTTCTCTTTTCCCATAGATTTCTTCCCAGTTCAAACTCACTCGAAATAGGATTCTTTCTATTAAGTGCTTCCAATTTTCTTGCCCAGCATTATTTTTCTTTATAACCCTCCTCTGCTTGGGGAAAATTCTTGCAACCAGATACTACGGATTTATTTAATAAATCTAGAGAAACTGAATCAGAGAAATAGTTTAAGTATATTAATTTTAAAAAAAATTATTAACCCCTCAAATCTTCAAAGGAAAATATGAATATTGAAAAATATGAATATAGGTAATATAGTAAATATGAATGAAGTGAAACACTATATTTTAACATAGGAGAAAAAGTGTTCCCTACCTGATGGCCTTTTAAAAAAAATTTAGCATATGGCATATCATACATGGATTAAAGTGGTGAAATATGAACCGGTTTGCCACCAGTTCTATGGGCGTGCATGCACGCTGTGCGCCAAGCGCACGGTGCTCACGCGCATGTGCAGTGTGCACCAAGCACACTGCATACAGGATTTCCTGCTTTATAGTGATTTTAAATCACGCAGCACAGCTGATTGTCGGAAATACTGGTTCAGAGGAACCAGTACCTTTTTTTTACTACCAGTTCACCCAAACTAGTAATTTATATCACTACCAGTTTGCCTGAACCGGTGCGAACCGGGAGCATTTCACCACTGATGGATTAGCAATATATATTAATATTTCACCTAGATTGGTAAAACACAATAAAATATAAATGTTAAAATCTATGTTCAAATACCAATGTCTAGACCACCTACCCATTAAAGAGCAGCATGGTTTACATGAGAAAAAAAATCAGATACTGGACTGGTATGTGCCCTCATCTTGCAGCTGGTCAAAATGTGATCTACAGTTTGACATGGGACCCTGCAGTCACACTGAGGAGAGGATACTATGCCAAATGTATACAGTGAGTTCCAGCAGACTCCATATGAGGTGCGAATCCTATTCAGGATTGTCTACTGCTGGCGTGGCAGTTCACCCCCTTTTTTGGGGAGTCATTTATATGTCTTCCTATGTCTGGGCATTCAGTGATCCATTTGGCTTTCCATTGGAAACCAATGTTAGAGTTGTTGGGTGCATGTTGTGAAAGTGCTAACAAACACATGACAACGAAATACATGGTGGGCTGGTAAAGATAATCCTGCCCTCAAGAAATTATCAGTAGCCTGTAGTGGTGATGAGACAAGCTGGTCATGCAGATCAGCTCAAACTCTTATTATTTAACTTGTATTGATAAAGAGTGCTAGTATAGTGTAGTGGTTAAGGCATCTAGCTAGAAAACAGCGGAGTGTTAAGTTCTAGTCTGCTTTTGGCACAAAACAACTGGGTGACCTTGGGCCAGTCATTCTCTCTCAACCCTAGGGAGGAGGCAATGGCAGACCACATCCAAAAAAACCTTCTCAAGAAAACTGCATGGACTTGTCCAGGCAGTCTCTAAGAATTGGACACAATTGAACTGAGAGAGAAAAAATATTTAAAATCAATAGCTTAAAAATAATGTGTAGTTTCCCTGTATTTAGGCCTAATTTCCTGATACAGAATTGTCTGTCTATATGTTTGATGAATGGTTTATGTGGAGCAGTCAGCTGAAGCACAAATCAATATTTGGACTCTTTTTTTTCTTTTCTTTTTTTTACTGTGTGAGCTTCTCTCACATAACTCCTCCTGTTTATGTTGATATTTGCTCAAGCAAGACAGTTGGTTACTTTAGATACACGCTTATTCTGGGGAAAGGAGGCTGCGATGTCTGCTCTTCCATTGCTTTCAAGAAGCTGAATTTATGATCTTGTATGTTCAACCATACCTGACATCGTTTTCCTGTTTGTCTAGCATGGCAACTACTGTATATACTCGAGTATAAGCCGAGTTTTTCAGCACGTTTTTTGTGCTGAAAAACGTCCCCTCGGCTTATACTCGAGTATATACGGCTTATACTCGAGTTTTTTTTCTTCTTCTTTTTTTCACATTATACCGGATGGCGCAAACTTGGCGGGCTTTTGCATTAGCGCGGGGAAGCCCTGCCGGTGCAGTGAGAGGGCGGGGCGGGGGAGCCGCCAGCCTTCTCGGCTGAGGAGGAGGTTTCCTGACCGGTAGCTGCCTCATTTCCCTCCCTCGGCTTATACTCGAGTCCCCAGTTTACCCCAGTTTTTTGGGGTAAAATTGGGGACCTCGGCTTATACTCGGATCGGCTTATATTCGAGTATATACGGTAGTTTAATTTTAATCTGAAAATGTGTAAACCTAAAAATATACATCACAACTCCTTTAGCGGGATTACCAGTGATGACCCTGCTTGAAATGCTCCAATTTAGAGAGAAATGGGTAAGGTTTCCCCCCACCCCACTCTAAAACTGCATAGCCAAATGAGTGGCAAATAAATTTAATAAATAAATATACGGATGAAACTCAAAAAATTAGAATATCGTGCAAAAGTTCATTTATTTCAGTAATGCAACTTAAAAGGTGAAACTAATATATGAGATAGACTCATTACATGCAAAGCGAGATAGTTCACGCCTTCATTTGTCATAATTTTGATGATTATGGCTGACAGCTCATGAAAACCCCAAATTCACAATCTCAGAAAATTAGAATATTACATGAAATCAATAAAATAAGGATTATACATAGAACAATATCGGACCTCTGAAATGTATAAGCATGCATATGTACTCAGTACTTGATTTGGGCCCCTTTTGGATCAATTACAATGCGGCATGGCATGGATGCTATCAGCCTGTGGCACTGCTGAGGTGTTACGGAAGACCAGGATGCTTCAATAGCCGCCTTCAGCTCTTCTGCATTGTTCAGTCTCATGTCTCTCATCTTTCTCTTGGCAATATCCCATTGATTCTTTATGGGGTTCAGGTCAGGCGAGTTTGCTGGCCAATCAAGCACAGTAATCCCATTGAACCAGGTTTTGGTACTTTTGGCAGTGTGGACAGGTGCCAAGTCCTGCTGGAAAATGAAGTCAGCATCCACATAAAGCTCGTCTGTGGAAGAAAGCATCCAAAATCTCCCGGTAGACGGCTGCGTTGACCCTGGACTTAATGAAGCACAGTGGACCAACGCCAGCAGATGACATGGTTCCCCAAATCAACACAGACTGTGGAAACTTCACACTGGACTTCAAGCATCTTGCAGTGTGTGCCTCTCCATTCTTCCTCCAGACTCTGGGTCCTTGGTTTCCAAATAAGATGCAAAAGTTGTTCTCATCAGAAAAGAGGACTTTGGACCACTGAGCAACAGACCAGTTCTTTTTTTCTTTAGCCCAGGTAAGATGCTTCTGACGTTATTTGTTGTTCAGGAGCGGCTTGACAAGAGGAATACGACATTTGAAGCCCATGTCTAGGATCCATCTGTGTGTGGTGGCTCTTGATGCACTGACTTCCAGCCTCAGTCCACTCCTTGTGAAAGTCCCCAACGCTTGTGAATGGCTTTTTCCTGACAATCCTCTCCAGGCTGCGGTCATCCCTGCTGCTTGTGCACCTTTTTCTTCCACACTTTTCCCTTCCATGTGACTTTCTATTAATGTGCTTTGATACAGCACTTTGGGAACATCCAACTTCTTTTGCATGTTGAGGTTTTCCCTCCTTATGGAGGGTGTCAATGATGGTTTTCTGCACAACTGTCAGGTCAGCATTCTTTCCCATGATTGTGATTCCTTCTGAACCAGACTGGGTGACCATTTAAAGGCCCAGGAACCCTTTGCAGGTGTTATGGCTTAATTAGCTGATTAGAGTGGGACACTTTGAGCCTAAAATATTGAAACTTTTCACAATATCCTAATTTTCTGAGATCGTGAATTTGGGGTTTTCATGAGCTGTCAGCCATAATCATCAAAATTATGACAAATCAAGGCATGAACTATCTTGCTTTGCATGTTATGAGTCTATCTCATCTATTAGTTTCACCTTTTAAGTTGCATTACTGAAATAAATGAACTTTTGCACAACATTCTAATTTTTTGAGTTTCACCTGTACTTCAGAAGAAAAATCTAGGTTTTGAAATTTTGTCTCCTCAAGGTGAGAGAAAAGAAAGTTTTTTATCCTTCTGAGAGGAACCAGATTAAAAGGGCATCAGCACAGGTAGTCCTTGAGAAACCACTAGCCTCTTAATGATCAGCACCCCAAAACTATATATGAATCCATTTCAAAGTTGTGACAGACATAGTACCCCTCTGGTCATTTCTATTTATGACAGACCATGGGGGTGCTGTAATGCCTCTCTTATTTTCCCCCATCCCACTCAGATGGGAACCCTGCAGCACTTTGGCCTATTTCCCCATGCTTTGCGGAAGCAGCCGCCATTTTCAGCACCCTTAAAATGGCAGCTGCTTTCTCTGCTTTCTGCACCCCGATCAGCTGGCAAGCAGGAGGCTGCAAACTTTCCCTCTCTGCCCCTCCCCCAGCCATATTTCTTCAATTTAAAAAAAAAAAGCTGGGAGGGACAGGCTTGTTGACCTTTCCTCCCCGCTGCCCCAATTAGGTGCTTAAACTAATCTCTCTTTCTGCTCACCAATCTCTATTCGTTTTGAAAAACCTTAGCTTGACTCCAGGCTGAGGAGAACAGGAACCAAGCAAGCAAGGAGAGAAAATCTTTCTGCAGCTTTCCCCCCCTCTGAACTAAAAATAAAAATAAAAATCTAAAAGTTGTGCAGAAAATGGAGGATGCAGCACAGTAAATGTTAAACAATTGGATCTTTTACAGCAGTCTAATCTTATAGTCTTATAGAGGGATGCGATGGCTCAGAGGCTAAGACTCTGAGCTTGTCGATCGAAAGGTCGGCAGTTCAGCAGTTCGAATCCATGGGGTGAGCTCCTGTTACTTGTTCCAGCTTCTGCCAACCTAGCTGTTCAAAAGCATGTAAAAAATACAAATAGAAATATAGGGGCCACCTTTGGTGGGAAGATAACAGCATTCTGTGCACCTTTGGCGTTTAGTCATTCTAGCCACATGATCACGGAGACGTCTTCGGACAGCGCTGGCTCTTCAACTTTGAAACGGAGATGAGCACTGCCCCCTAGAGTCGGGAACAACTAGCACATATGTGTGAGGGGAACCTTTACCTAATCTTATAGCTCTGCTTAATAGCTACACTTGAGCCTTATTTCGAAAGTTGTTATTTATTTTATTTATTTATTTATTTATTTATTAATTAAACTTTTATACCGCCCTTCTCCCGAAGGACTCAGGGCGGTGTACAGCCAAGATAAAAAACAGTAAATATACAAAGTTAAGAATCAATTTAAAATACCTATTCCATAATGGCCGAATTAAGACCGTCAAATTGACCAACCTAAAATACCCCATATAAAATTACAGAAGATTTAAAAATTTAAAATTCAAAATTTAGAAATTTAAAAAATCTAAAAAATCAGTCCAGTCCCGCTAGAATGAATAAATGAGTTTTTAATTCCCGATGAAACGTCCGAAGGTCAGATATTTGGCGCAAACCGGGGGGAAGGTTGTTCCAGAGAGTAGGTGCTCCAACAGAGAAGGCCCTTACCCTGGGGGCCGCCAGCCGGCATTGCTTGGCGGACGGCACCCTGAGAAGACCCTCTCTGTGAGAGCGTACGGGTCGGTGGGAGGCATAAGGTAACAGCAGGCGGTCCCGTAAGTACCCGGGCCCTAAGCCATGGAGCGCTTTAAAGGTGGTAACCAGAACCTTGAAGCGCACCCGAAAGACCACAGGTAGCCAGTGCAGACTGCGCAGGAGTGGTGTTACCCGGGAGCAACGTGGTGCTCCCTCAATCATCCGTGCAGCTGCGTTCTGGACTAGCTGAAGTCTCCGGGTGCACCTCAGGGGTAGCCCCATGTAGAGAGCATTGCAATAATCCAGGCGAGAAGTGACGAGAGCATGAGTGACCGTGCATAAGGCATCCCGGTCCAGAAAGGGGCGCAACTGGCGAACCAGGCGGACCTGGTAAAAAGCTCTCCTGGAGACGGCCGCCACATGGTCTTCAAACGACAGCCGTCCATCCAGGAGAATGCCCAAGTTGCGCACCCTTTCCGTCGGGGCCAATGACTCACCCCCAACAGTCAGCTGCGGTTGCAGCTGACTGTACCGAGATGCCGGCATCCACAGCCACTCCGTCTTGGATGGATTGAGTCTGAGTCTGTTTCTCCCCATCCAGACCCGTACGGCCTCCAGACAACGGGACAGCACTTCGACAGCTTCGCTGGGGTGGCCTGGGGTGGAGAAGTACAGCTGAGTATCATCAGCGTACAGATGATAGCTCACCCCAAAGCCACTGATGACCTCGCCCAACGGCTTCATATAGATGTTGAACAGGAGAGGCGAGAGAATCGACCCCTGCGGCACCCCACAAGTGAGGTGCCTCGCGGTCGATCTCTGCCCTCCTGTCAACACCGTCTGCGACCGGTCAGAGAGGTAGGAGGAGAACCACCGATAAACGGTGCCTCCCACTCCCAACCCCTCCAACCGGCGCAGCAAGATACCATGGTCGATGGTATCAAAAGCCGATGAGAGATCTAACAGGACCAAGGCAGAGGAGCAACCCCTGTCCCTGGCCCTCCAGAGGTCATCCACCAATTTGGCATCTTTAAAGTTTGAACTGTGGATTCATCCTAAAGGATCATTATAACATAAAAGTCTCCTCCTATCCTGTCATCTAATTAAATCATACATAAACACAATCAGTGGTGGGTTTCAATTTTTTTTACTACCGGTTCTGTGGGCGTGGCTTGGTGAGTGTGGCAGGGGAAGGATACTGTAAAATCTCCATTCCCACCCCACTCCAGGGGAAGGTTACTGCAAAATCCCCATTTCCTCCCAATCAGCTAGGACTTGGGAGGCAGAGAATAGATGGGGGTGGGGCCAGGCAGAATTTTTACTACTGGTTCTCTGAACTACTCAAAATTTCCATTACTGGTTCTCCAGAACTGGTCAGAATCTTCTAAACCCACCTCTGAACACAATGCAGAAAAACCTGATGCCATTTATATATGTCCTGGGAAAAATAATAATTTTCTGAGGATTATGTTCTCTTGATCCATATACCTAGTACATGGAATTTAACAACTGGACAACATAAATGAATTCTCCATGAACTTACAATAAATAAAAGAGTAATATTGCAGCATTGAAAAGATACATGTATGACAGCATAGACTCAATAGATTGAAGACTTATAACCATACATACATACATGTATACAAACGCAAATTTGCATGTTTGCATTAGAATATATAGAATTGTGTTTAATGACACATATTTTTTATTTTTTTATGTTGTATCTTGTTCACTTATTTTCAGCACTTGTTATGCATTTTTATAAGTTTTTTGTTTATTACAATATTTTAGGCACTTTATTAAAATAAATAATCATATCCAGCAAGATAGCAAACAACTTTTTAAGAACAATAATAATGAGCAGCAGGACTAATAATTTATCAAGGACAGAATTGGCTAGTAATTTAGTTCATTGATTTATATTGCATCTTTATTTCAGTTAAGGGCTCATACCATTTAGCCCAAGTTAAAATTGTTTAATGACCCTGGCCACTGGCCCAGGGAATAGCTTTCCACTACACACTGGATTTTTGTTTTCAAATTCACAAATTCAAATTCACAATTGTCCATAGAAAGCACAGCCATGTACTGTAGCTGACAATATAAACACACAAACTTCACCTAATAACAGAAAATTTAAAACTACTGTTGTTTTCGTAGCTATGCCCTTCAGAGCAGCTTGCAAAAACACACACAACAATGCATGAAAAGATGCACAAATATATCTACAACGGTCCACAAAGCACAATGTCTGCCTTAACAAGCATTTGTAACAGATTATACAAAAACAGACAACAAACATCAACTTATAAAGTGTTAATTTGCAATGACTGTTCACAGCTGTTTACATAGCAATGCGCAGCAGCTCATATAAATGTTCTGGGCCCATGTGCAATTTTAACTACTCAAAGGTGTACAAATATACGTAGATATGCCCACAAGGTAGGATACAGATGTGTACAATGGCTGCCAGCACAGCTGTGCACAATTGCTCATTTAAGTATGCCCAAAGCTGTTTATAGAGCTGAATAGCAGAGAAGTAAGCTGCATAGCTGTGTGTGGCACATCCGTTCCCCACTAAAATAAACCCACACATAGCATTTATTCATACAATTGCAACATTGGTACACAGCACAATGCCTCTGGTGAAAAACTACCCAGATACAGGTAGAACCCGCACAATGGTTCTGTTAATGGTAAATCGTTTTTCAGACCAGCTGTGGATTCTGTTATTTAATTTATATTTGTGCTATTTATATCTTTCAAAACTGTACTTTCGTCTGTTTGCAGATTTTATTTGCTGTAAACTACCCAGAGTCATGCACTTGAAACAGGTAGTGATATAAATCAAATAAATAAATATTATAAACTGTTATCTTGAGCATTCAATTGTTTACTAAATGTTCTTAACTGGCCACCTGCTTTGTGAAGATAATATCAAGATGAAGTGTAGATGTGCATGTACAATTCATAAGTTTTCAGTTCAGTTTCAATACTGAAATAAATGTTTGTCTTCCACAGAGAAGAAAAAGAATGTATCACAATATACAATGTAAATTCTTTCCTGGATGTATTTAATTTGGAAGGCAGGTAAATATAGATAAACATTTCATTCTGTTACCCACAAATAAATCATTACATTTATACTGTAACAGATCTCATTTAGGAAATCCCGCAAAAGAGATTTTCTCTTACTTAAATCGTGGGCCAATCAGTGTAAAATATTCTACTTAGCAGATGCAGAACCAACCCAATCAGTGGATTTTTCTCTAGTAAATAAGAGGCGTGCATAAGAGCGCAAATGTGCCTACCATTCCTGTCCTACTGTTTCCTTTCATTATATCCAATTTATATAGTTATTACATGCTTATACTCATATATATGCTTATGTTAAATAGTTGCTTCATGCTTATGCTTATGTATGCTGTTATGACAAATAAATAAATAAATAAATAAATAAATAAATAGTGAAAGTTCAATTAAATGAGCTGTTTTACATACGCAAATAGCATGTTGCATGGGTGCTTCTTCAATCAAAATGACAACTGAAATCTAAAACTCCCCTGGAGCTTTTCCAGAGTATGCTGTCAGCCATATGTTGCTCCACCAATTGAAACTCTTGTACTTGAATGATTTACACTGTCCTTGTAGTCTGTTCCCTATTGGCTTTGCTGACATTCTTTGCTAGTCCTGCCAGAATTCATTTCTTTGAAGTTTTGTGTATTGGTGGTGGTGGGAGGCTTTCAAAGATGTGCCCCAACTCTGTTTTGAATAAATAGAAATTTCATAACATATGTCCTAGCTTCCACTGCTGCTATGCTTTCATTTTCCACTGAAACCTATCTTGTTCAATAACAATCAATAACAACACAAATGTTGCACTTCATGGTTTCCCAAGGCCACATTGATTAAAAAAAACAGTCAAAATATTCTGGTATTCAGAATGAATGCAGTAGGCAAAGAATGAAATTGAAAGTGAAGCTGAACCTCAAGTTAAAATGCCACAAAGTAAAACCTGAAAATTTGTGTAGATACATACAAAATCATATCCAAAATAGTTCTTGAATATTTTCCTGAGAAGACATTTCTAACATCTTTGCTTGATTATGTTACAGTCCAAGGAAACAGAAATATCTGAATCAAAATTCTGGTAAATCCTTTCCTGGTTCACTGAATTAGGACATGGATCTGACCAGATGCAGCTTATTCAACAATGAATTCCATAGTCCAGTGTACCATGAAAAGATTATACGTAGCAGATTTTACATTCAAGCAAACAAGTCTCATTCCATTCCTACTGAAGTCAGCCATGTTCCTCATCGGTTGCAGTAAATATGCTTAAACTATATTTGCAATCTATCATGTCTGTGGAGTTTAAAAAGGATGATGGCCTTGAGGAAGAAAGAGAAACTGTTACCACAGAGCCAAGAAGAAAAGCATATATCCGTGATGGTGAACCTATGGCACGCAGAGCCATTTTTCCAGGCTCGTGAGCTGTCACCCAATTCACCAGCAGCTGTCACCCAATTCACCAGCCGGTGTCTGGGCATCCGGTGCGCATACTCGCAATTCAGGGGACCTAGCTGGTCTTTGGAGCTCTCCTGTACATCGTATGCATTTGCGCATGTGCGCAAGAATATTGGTGCACAGCGTGTGTATACTTAGATGGTGTTCACACATGTGCATTGCATGCATGAAAACCACTCACATGCGCAGATGGTGTGATTGCGTGCACAGTGCACGGTGGAGCACACTTGCAAAAACTGCGCATGCGCAGATGGTGTGGTTGCGTGTGCAGTGCATGGGGGAGGAGCCACCATTATCGCAGATAGCACGCGCGCACACAAAGCGTGCAAAGCACATACTGTTCGGCACTTGGTGAGTAATAGGTTCGCCACCACTGGCATCGATTAAATCCAAGACATGTAGAAAACATGAGCAAACATCTCAGACACCTCTACTTCACATGATTATAGAAAGAGAAAACAGGGAGCACAATCAGATTTGAAAGATTATGTTACTACAGCCAATCTAAATTACTGTAATCTTTAGCCTTCTGTGGAATTTATTTCTTGGTCTGGTCAGTCTCGTAGAGGCAACATTATTTTAGTTCAGAAAAATACAGCAACCACCACAACAGCAACAACAATCAAATCCTGACTAACAAAATATTGGAAAATACCTGCAATGTCAGATTGATGCCAGACAGGTCTATATCTATTTTCAGGCATGGAAAACTCTGCAGTCCACAGGATTAAAAAAAAAAAGTGAAATATCCTTTGAGCTCCTGAAAAGAAGTTGGAAGATTAAACAGACAGACAGGCCTGCTAGTGATAACATGCAACCCTTTCCCTTGAGCTTGGAGGCAGACCTATAGTATATCAACGTTTAATATCTGAAACATATTAAAGGATATAATAGAATATTGATTACTAGGGCAAGGTTAAGAACTCTTGTCACCTTCTCCTGCCTCTTCTTTATACTTAAAATTAACTGTGAAGGTTTATTGTTATAGGCAATTTATGGATGAAGTCATCATCTGTAAAACTGGGAACACATTATACAATATTCATCTCCCATAGTAATGTACCGCAGGAAGTTAGTCTGGATTTTGAAAACCATGCAGGGAGAGCATGTGAAATTTCTCCCAAGAGCACAGCTCAGCTTCAATCCAAACTACATGTTCATCACAGTTATATTTGTATTTTACACTGTGTGTGTGTGTGTGTGTGTGTGTGTGTGTGTGTGTATTCTCAGTGGTGGAAATCTGATCATCTGTATGACCCTGAAAGAAAAGATCACTGCGGATCTGTATGAGCAAATTAAGACTTCAACTAATTCTTAGCCACAACTGAATATAAAAATGAGAGAGCTAGGCAGGGGTAAAATGCTACCGGTTCAGACGTTCCCCTGCCACGCCCACCAAGCCACACCACCCCCACCAAGCCACCCCCACAGAACAGGTAGTAAAAAAAATTTAAACCCACCACTGATGTGAATCATATCGAAACAAACTATGGACAACTTGAAAATGGTAAAGATGAGTGAGCAGAACGTATCGAGTCAAAACATTGACTTTTGAAAGCTAATGAGCTGTAGGACTGAGAAAATCTTCAGCCTTCCTAGTGCAATAACCATCATGGGTCTTAACTGCTATTGACATCGAAGCAAAAACTTAAGAGAGTGGTAAATGCCATCACTTTAGGTGTTCAACTGCTGGACAAAATTGTCTTCCTTTTTTTTTTTTTTTTGTACAAATCAGATCATTTAGGCTTTTGGAACTGGGGCAATCTGGATTCCTCCCATGAGCTGCTGTCCTAGTCTAGTAGCAATTAGACCTGGATTTTTTATTTTTTGGGGTGGTGGTGGTGAGACTTAAATAAGAAAGAGATTGGCCTTATTCCAGAGTTTGCAACAAAAGGAAAACCCCATTTCCCGTCTGACAAGCCCAGGAAAGCAGAGCTGTTGAAATGACAGACAGGATCACAAAAGTCTGCTAAAGAGATAACAACACTTCCACATGAGGAGGAGGAGAAGGAGGGGGAGGGGGGAATAGGGGAGAAGGAAAAAGCCAAACAGCTGTTAGCCACAAAGGGCTGTTTGGCAGCAATAAAGGATTTCTCAGCAGGCAGATAATTAGACAGAATCCAGGCACTGCACCATTGGATGTCCGGGAATTAAATTTAGGGAAGGCTTCTCTGGGACTCTGAGGTATTTTATTGTCCTCCTTGTGTTACCTTTAGTTTGAAGCATGAGCTCTCTCCTGGCATATTCTTATGTAGCAAGTCAGCTATGCCAAAATCAGTGACACACACTGCTAATATATTACAGATAGTCCTTGACTTAGGACCACAGATGAGCCCAAACTTCCTGCTACTAAACAGAGACCGTTGTTAAAGTGAGTTTTGCCCCATTTTATGACCTTGCTTGTCTCAGCTGTCAAGTGAATCACTGCACTTGTTATGTTAGTAGTAACACAGTTGTTGAGGGAATCTGGCTTCCCCGTTGACTTTGCTTGTCACAAGGTCCTGGGACCCTGAAACCAACATAAATATGAGTAAATCGCCAAATGGCTGAATTTTTATCATGTGACCATGGGGATGCTTCCACGGTTTCATATAGAATAGAATAGAATTTTTTATTGGCCAAGTGTGATTGGACACACAAGGAATATGTCTTGGTGCATAGGCTCTCAGTGTACATAAAAGAAAAGATACATTTGTCAAGAATCATAAGGTACGACACTTAATGATAGTCATAGGGTAAAAATTTAACACTTAATGATACAACACTTAATGATACAACACTTAATGATAGTCATAGGCTACAATTAAGCATTCAAGAAACAATCAATTACAGTATAAATCGTAAGGATACAAGCAACAAAGTTACAGTCATAAGTGGAAGGAGATGGTTGATGGGAACGATGAGGAGATTAATAGTAGTGCAGATTTAGTAAATAGTTTGACAGTGTTGAGGGAATTATTTGTTTAGCAGAGTGATGGCCTTCGGGGAAAAACTGTTCTTGTGTCTAGTTGTGCAGTGCTCTATAGCGTCATTTTGAGGGTAGGAGTTGAAACAGTTTATGTCCAGGATGTGAGGGGTCTGTAAATATTTTCACAGCCTCTTTTTGACTTGTGCAGTATACAGGTCCTCAATGGGAGGCAGGTTGGTAGCAATTGTTTTTTCTGCAATTCTAATTATCCTCTGAAGTCTGTGTCTTTCTTGTTGGGTTGCAGAACCAAATCAGATATGTGTGAAAAACAGTCATAAATCACTTTTTTCAATGCCATTGTAACTTCGAACAATCGCTAAATGAATGGTTGTATGTTGGGGACTACCTGTATTCCTGAATGTTCAGGCTTTCAAAAGAGTATATGCTGTGTTTGTATAATATATAATAATTGTTACCACTCCACTACTTAGGTAGTCTCCCCATCTGGAAGCAGGGCTTTCTTTCCTGACCCACTTGGTGGTCAAGCTACAATCACTTAAGCCGTCCATTTAAAAAGATATTGGTCAGACTTTGTAACTTCCAGGATAGTTTGCACAAGATAATTGGAGACACACACTTCCTTATAATCTAAAGCAGTGAACCCAAAACCAAACTATGTGTGTAACCCAGGAGACTCCGGTTTATAGATACAATTGAAATGCAGAGGCATTCTTTGGACCTTTAAAAACTCAGATGATGTTTTGACATCTCTTTTGGAACGTACCCCCCTATCCCTCCCTCCCTCCCTCCCTCCCTCCCTCTCCCTCCCTCCCCCACCCTCTCAGTCCTCGGCTAATGTTTGTATTTGCCAACAACACATCAAACTTAGGGGAGGGATCGGGTTCGTGTTCCTGATGAGAATGCCCTGTGCCTGCCTGCAGAGAGGTCCCGGCAATGTTGCTCCCTGCCATCCTTCAAGCACGTTGACATTTGCTGAAAACTCCAGGCATAGCTTGAGGCGGCTCCATTGCTGATCGAATTTCCTGCGTGTGCTTTTCTTTTTGTTTCTTTCCTTTTTGTAATATGAATGTGTTTGACGTGTTTATTGCTTTTGTTTGCACTTTTTTGCTATATACTGCCCGGAGTTACTTCTTGTGAGATGGTGGGCAGTCATATAGATTTGATAAACAAATAAAAATAAATAGCTGGTCTGATTTGTGATGGGCTTTTTAGCTAGCTGAGCAAGAGAGTTCACTGAACTGGAGAACCTGGTGATTAGAATTAGAAGCTTATGTAAGCTCTTTCCTTCTTCTGCCATCACTTTTCTGTTTTGTTTTTTTAGTGTGAATAACAGGGAGAAACAATGGAGAAGCTAGATATGCCAAGGAATTCCTGGCTGAATAGTATCACTTTAATATTTGGTTTTAGCAGTTTGTTTCCAAGTGAAACAGTAGTTGTGATTATTTGTGTATATTTTCAAGAAGATAACTTTTGTGTCAATTTTTTTTCCTCCTTCCTTCCTTCCTTCCTTCCTTCCTTCCTTCCTTCCTTCCTTCCTTCCTTCCTTCCTTCCTTCCTTCCTTCCTTCTCCCCTTCACCCACTCAAATTCCAGGTTGAAGCCAAAGTTTTTCAAAAGTCATCTTAATATTTATTTCCACTTCAAATAAATTTAGTTGTTCTGCTTTCACAGAACAGTTTTAATGGACCGACTACTGACTACTATGATTTGTCTTTCTGAAATATATTTATTTTATTTTATTTATTTTATTGAATTTTTATACCGCCCTTCTCCCGAAGGACTCAGGGCGGTGTACAGCCATATAAATCTGTAAACAAACCAAACAATGCAATTTATTTTTCTTATTAAAGATTTCTAACTATTTTAAAAAAGAGATCTTATATCAAGGGATGTAGATTTGAAGAATCACCATCAGGGAAATGTATATGTTGAGGAAAAGCATCAGTTTGATCTTTATTTATAAATAATAGTTAGATTTTCTTGTATTAATAGTTTTGTACCTTGTGGACATAAAGGAAATAGCTTATATATGTTATATATTTGTGTAAGTTACAACAAAATTTATTAGCTCAAAAAATATTGGGAAAACATCACTTAGAGTACTTTCCTGGAAATGAGGAAAATTAAGAGATTTTTAAGATTTCTTCTTAGCTAGGCTAAAGAGCAAATAATTCAATGCATAGATTATGCAAAACTAGTTTACCCAATCATGAAGCCAAAACTTAGCTATTTTAGATGTGTAATGTGAAGGCATTACAGATGCTTGGAAAAATCAAAGATGATTGAAAAGTAAATCAACAAAAGATCAGGTGATGTGATACTATTGTTGATAATTAGCATGAACTCACAAGAACTCAAAGAAGTATTTAATGACTATTTATTGGATTTTTATTCTACCAATTCAAT
Organism: Ahaetulla prasina; assembly: GCF_028640845.1. Taxonomy (NCBI): domain Eukaryota; kingdom Metazoa; phylum Chordata; class Lepidosauria; order Squamata; family Colubridae; genus Ahaetulla; species Ahaetulla prasina. Next base: position 129,010,142 of record NC_080539.1, read on the forward strand.
TTATAACAACATACTTCTTGGTGCAGTATCAGGTTACAAGGAGTCAGAAGCAATTGAGCAAAGACTATCCAGGGGTAGGGATTAGCAAAGGACTCAGACTGGTGAAGGCAATGCAAATATGGCATTGCAGCCCAAGTCCTGCTCCTTTGCTCCATGTGTCTAGAGGTTGCATGTACACCCAAAATTTTGTAGCAGTTTCATGGCAAAGCTTTTATCAGAATGGTGAAAGTAGCATGATCCTACAAATATATTGTCTGGGCTGCAACTAGATGGCAGCAAAGAAGAGTTTTCTGTTCCTTTCTGCTGCCATCTAGTGGCCATGCAACTACTTGTAGCTCAGATTTTGTAGCCCTATTTGAGGAGAACCAGATCTCTAGGTTTCTCTATTGCAGCGGCCTCCAACCTTTGGGATACCAGGGACCGGTCCCATGGAAAGAGGTTTTTCCGGGACCGGAGGAGGTATGGTTTTGTGTGCTGCCTGCATCCTGTGAATAGGGTTTCACTTGTTTGTGTGGCCCAGTTTCTGGCATGCTGCAGCCTGGTGCCAGTCCACGAACCCTGGGGACCCCTACTATATTTAGTCTACTGTTACGAGCTGGATACCAAATTTTGCAGAAGTTATTCCAGAGTAGATTTTATTCTTCCATTAGTAAAACTGCATGAACTTCATGCGGATAGAAAAGTGTATTCGGTATCTCTCCTCCCTCTGCAGAATATCCTTTTTATATATCCAAAGTCACAATATTTCTTTGCCATCAACATAGACAGCTGTTATGTTTGTCTGCCAATCATAAAATATGAAGTTGAAAAGGGCAGAAATCCTCTACAGTTTAGACACTCATATAGAGAAAACTAATTTTAAACTTGGGATGCTGTGAAGAATTATTGTCAGGCATTGATCCAAAGCACAGTCAGATTTGAAGCAATCTTATGGGTGAGAACTGCATAAATACAAAATGGGCCAAGTTTGTAATAAAAGTTGTCACAGATTATTTGAAGTGAGAGGCTACTCCATCCACTGTTTTCATTATCGTTCTAGCTCAGAGATTTTAGCTGTGCTGAAAAGCAGTATTTGCCTTTAGTTGTTTCAGGGATTCTATGCTTTTGTAAAACCACCTTCTTCTCCTCATTTGTTCTTAAACAGACCTAATTTTCCAGTTGATTATGTTATGTGCTATCAAATCATTGTCAACTCTTAACCACCAAACAATGGTTAATTTTAATCCTGTCAAGCCCCCAGGAAATTGGGAGATTCAGGCAGTTCAAATGAGTATAAAGATTTATTGCAAGCTTAAGCTCTCTACAAGAATCTGGCCAACTAACCACAAAGGGAAATGTGCAGGAGATAAGAGAGGCATTTAAGGTAGGCTGGACTTAAATCTCTTGCAGGAAAGCAGGTTCTCATGATTTATGATGACCCCCTCATTCAGGCTCAGCCTGTTCATCTCCTCTAAATCTATTTTTATGGTAGCCTTTTATAACTGAAAGACTTTTGAAAAATCATCTCCAGTAGCAATACTGGTCAACTACCAGTAATAATATCAGATACTTTGGAGCATTTTCAAGTGTTTCAAGGGCTTTGCATGAAGTAACCAGTTGCATTTTTCAAATGACCTAAACATTAGATGGCACTGGTATTCCTTGGAATGCAGAAATTTGCACAAAGTGGTTAGTCCCAGGCCATCAGCTAAAGTTTTGAATGAGCCGGAAACATCCGCAGCCATAATAGCCTGTGAATTGGGTATCCTTATGCTGCCCGACCCACTATCAGAGTCAAAGATGATTGCACCATTCGGCAAAATGAAGCTGTTCAGCAAATACTGAAAGGAAGCATCATCAAGGTTCTAGCAGAGAATGGTTATACCCAAGAAGGCCGGCTGCCTTCAAGGATGATGGGAATATTACAGTACTGTACTCTCCATGTTGGAGAAAGATTTGACAAACAGTTCAGCTGGCTTTTATCCATGGGATGGGTGGGAAGAGATACTGTTTTGCTTATAGTTATGAGTACAATGAGGCTTGGCCATGTAATATCATTATTTTGAGAGCTGCATTGGCTCCCAGTTATTGGGCAGCTGTTGAGTAAAATTCAAAGTGCTTGGTGTCACCTTTAAAACCCTACATGGCTCAGGGCCTGGAAAATTCTACCCATCCAGTGGGGCCAAGGAGATGCAGCTTGTTGAGGGTCCTACCACTGAAACAATGCCTTCTGGGTGATGGCCCCTCTCCTTGCAGCAGCATCCCTGTGAAGTCAGCTAATCCCTTCCTTACAGTACTATGTTTTCAGACACATGCAAAAACTTTGTCTTTGGGACAAGTGCTTAGGGATGAGTAAAATGCTGCTGCACTTAAATGATATTATATTGGTTTGGATGGAATGTTTTGTGCTTTATGGTTTTTGAATATTTTAGTCCTACTTATCTTGGTCTGTTGTAAATCACTGAGGAAAAAAGACACACAAACTGAAGCAAGTGATGAATTAACTTAAACACATAAATCCCCTCAAATTACAACAGTCTGTGTTGGCTAACACACACACAAACACATATACCAATCAGGAATCTACACGGACATACTTGTGTAGGTGCTATGCATATGTTTCATCTCTGTGATCCAGCTGTTACAGATGTGACTATGAAGTCTACTTTAGAAGCAACTAACATCAGCCATCTAGTGGGGACTGAAGCCACTATTTATCTTCTCCATAGTTTAGCATTTTCACTTTTCATTTCTGTACACAACCCTGAAAATGACATTTCCTTGAGTGGGAATATAGCAATCCTTTCAAGTAAAGCGACTTATACAGAAGCCTGCTTTTCATTCAGAGTGCTGATAGCTGCATCCAAGCGAACATCTACATTTGTGCTGTAATCCATCCTGGGAACATTTTGTTATGAAGGGCAGTGTGCATGAAGAGTTCTCTTGCTGAACGGGCCCCTCAGTATGAAAGTCTTGAATTTTGGTGGTTGTAATCCAAGACCTTTGGAGGACACCATGTCGTGGAAGACTGCTGCGTGTAAGCAGCATGATCATCTAATTTGATTTGTTTTACAGGGATCACTCTGACAGGTGTGAAAAAATGCCTGCTAACACAAGAATTGCAGAACATGTTTCAATAAATAGTCGGGGAACAGCAGGGTGAATAGCTTCCTCCTCAAAACTCTTCCCCAAAATCTCTGCCCTTGTTTTCTAGTTTTCCCTCCTAGTACAGTATATAGTACTAATGTCTATACAGAGTCTGCTATTTTAACTGTAATCTGCCACTGAGATGTGGTTTTGAATCAGAAAGGGAAAGCAGAAATTGTACACCAGGAGCAGACGATATTTTGTGACTTAAAAAAAAATGGAGGGGGATGGGGAGTTGACTTCTGAAAACAGAAAGGCTTAGAGAAGGAATGGCATAATTTTGGGCTTGTTTTGTATTTTGGAATTTCAGGCTGGTTTTTAAAGGCCTTGAAGCCTCTCAGATTCTTAATATATATTTATTTAAATGTTTTCTTTAAAAAAAATTACACCTAAAGACGTCTAATGGACTATATAGGCTCTCGATTAAAAGCAAATAAACCTACAGAACAGCCCCTCACCATCCCGCCCCCCAGGAACAATTTGCTGACTGAGGTGGCCCTTCAAATGATGCCATCCCACTGAGATTCACAGATGTCAGATGTTACTTTGGCACCCCTGGTAGAAAATTTTTGATCACAAATATAACTATAAATATGTTGTATTGTTTTGCATCCATGTTATGATACCGAACATCTATTGCCCAAAGCTTCTGCTTTACTCTACCTAGCTGGAGAATTAGCCTTGGACCAGGCCATTAGCGTGTGCATTTATGCATATGTCTGTGAATGTGGAAAAAACTCAGTGCTCAGAAACTGCATTTATTTTCCTGGACCCTACCAGTTAGGACAGCAGAGTAATTCATGAGGAAGAAATATGCACAGGTCTCCCTTTTCCTTAAGAATGTCATCACATAAAATCCCTCAGGGAAAAAAATATATATTTTGAATAGAATTTGGCCTCCTGTTGTTTACATGGAACATTTCACTCCAAATTAGAAAAAGGAATACCCATCAATATTATTCTACCCACCCCTTAGTAAGGTTTAGGCATTTATTTATGATGCAAACTTATTCTGCCCTCATGACTATTTTAGATTTCCCTTGCCCCTGAAGATTAATAATTAACGTAAACCCTCCAGAAATATTTAGGCCGCAGAATGAACCAACTGATCTCATAAAAGATGGTGTCATGAGGTGTATGAAAGCAGCCAAATCCTGGGATAAGTTATGCCCCAGGCATCATTCTTAAGAGGAATACCATAATTCTCCTTGGCCACCATCAAAATACAGTAACCGACTCAGGTTGAGTAACATCTTCATATTCTTTGAAGTGGGGCTGTTATTTCCATGGCCATTTCCCTGTTCTTCGGGATAGGCAGAGCAACAGCTGATTAATGCTTGGCCGTCTTTTGTATGAGATTCAATCCCGATAAACTTCTCTCACTTGAAGTGCTGGACAAACCCCCCCCCCTGAAATGCATGAAATCCTCAAAATTATTTAGTGCTCTCCATGGATTTTTTTCCCCTCCATCATATTTGGCACACATAAATTTGGGAAGTGGGCCTAAAAGCAGTACAATGGATGTTTTTGTCTGACAATCCCTTTGTGAAAGATTATGGATTTAAGTGCTTACTTTCATTTCATGCAATACTGGCAACAGATGGAGACATACAAAGGAACCAATTTAGGTTTACTTGCCACAGTGATTTGGATATATTCCCAGCTCACTGCTAAGGCCCGGAAGTCTGTGGAAAAGAGGCACAAAAATATTTACTGGCTTGCTATCCTAAGTATCATGATGGTTTATAGGGCATTCAGCATTTGGTTAGTTAACCTCAGTTACATCTGAGTTGAGAATCTATGCAGAATCACCCTTAGTTCTCTAATCAAGTTTGAGTTGGTACAAAGAAAAGTTTCTTGGTCTCCGTCTTTTTCTCTCATTATTTTTATTGTTTTTATTGTAGCAAATCCATCTGACCTGTACATCTGCAAAAGGAAATGGCTGTTCCATACATTCAAGATACTCGAAGAAAAGGATAATGAAAAAAAGTACCGGCCTGCCTTTTCTCTTACCAGAATGAACCTTTCGAAAAAGCCTTGTTGGTGTGCTAGAAATAGTGCATGTCAATTCCACACACAGCAAGAAATCTGGGTTAAAGCTGTTACTAGAAATTGCAAGTTCTGGAATGTAATTGTAACCAGGCAGAAGAAAAATGTGCTTTAATTTTTAACAGGAAACTTCTGGAGATAAAGAATCACGTAGAAATTATTTTGGGAACATCCTACACCATTCATAACCATCAGATTCTTCCTTAAGGGTGTGCAGATTGTTCTAAATTATGGCTATGCAGCCATTTCTCTATGCAGTCGTTTCTGTAGTATAATGATGCTATGGAAGGCGTATGAGTGCATTTGTGCCACCTGTTGCTTTCTTAAAGTTGGTGTCATCCCCTGGATTTAGTGGTAGCTGTGCAATCCAAGAAAAATATGTATTTAAATTAAGGAGCTGACAACTGGAAGCAACTAGGTTTATTTATTTTATTTATTTTATTTTATTTATTTATTTTGTCACAACATCATACAAAAAGATTATATAGTATATACACATATAAACATATATAGGAAGAAGAAAAGAAAAACAATAGGACAGGAACGGTAGGCACGTTTGTGCGCTTATGCTTAGGTTGTTGCATCCTATTGCCATTTCCTTAAAGCCTTGTTACTCAAATATTTATTTCCCTAGGAGTGACCAGTTACTATGCAAACCTAGGATAATAGATTATTCTAATCCGATAGGAGGATTTTTCAAGCAGCTACATAACTCTACTTTGGCCATGCTGTTTGCCTTTCCGTTGAGCTTGAAATAAGAACATCCCTACCTCACCCCAAGGTCTACTATCTTGTACTGAGCTGCCTTGGAGAAACACAGATTCCTTCCCGAAAGATGACGTCAATAATGCAAATTTTCCTAATGTCTTTATTTTAATGTACCCGTCCCCTTGAAGTTATTTAATATTCAGCTATTCCAGATATCCCTAATGTATATGCCTTTCTTGGCATTTAATTTTTCTAAATAAGTGTCTATTTTCAGACAATTAAATTATCTACCCAAAATTACTGCAAAATGACAGACACTGTCAGGCATTATACAGCTCAAGTCAATTTTAGAGATTCATATAAATTCACTCCTGTAGAAAACTGAGACAGGTTTCTTTTACACTTCATATGGCTTAAACAAAAACCGGAAATTGTTACTAATCTGAATTGCATTGTTGTCCAAATAAATTCTCCGACATTCAGGAGGAGGATGAGCCCATGAGCATGGCTCTGGAAACTTCCAGCAGTCTCAAAAAGCATCTCTCAGGAAAAGTTTCCATGATTTCAAGAAGGATGTTCCTATGTCACAACAAGAGTTTTAGAAACCAAGAGACTCTTCTTTAAAGTTTATTCTTATTATGTCCTTGATCTTAGGTAACCTATGTGGCAAAATGCAGTTTTGAATTAAAACCCACTCACCCCTCACCTCCACAGATAAGAGGACTGTCCTTTAGCACAGGGGTTCCAACCTTGGCAACTTTAAGACTTGTGGACTTCAACTCCCAGAATTCCTCAGCTTTGCTGGCTGAGGAATTCTGGGAGTTGAAGTCCACAAGTCTTAAAGTTGCCAAGGTTGGAGACCCCTGCTTTAGCATTTAGTATATCTGTGATTTACAAGAACAGAACAGATCTGTATCCTCAGCGTCAAAGCTCCCCCAGTATAAACTTCAGCAAATGGGTTTTTTATCTCTCAGTGGGAAACATAGTGGGTGCATAGAATACATTTCTTGGTCTGAATGCAATCAATCTAATGTAAACCATTATCTTCAGGGCAGGAGACCGCATCTGCAGATGCTTTTACATAGGCTGGTATCTGAAATATGTTTGAAGGCCATAGTGCCCATTATCTCCAACAAGCTGTGTGGGATCATTCCGAGATGTTCAACTTTTTTTTGCAGCTTGAAACAGATACCAGTTTGAAGGGGAAAAATTCCGGTGATAATATTTAGCAAGCTACATTTTTAATTTGTATTTAAACTTTTTAGTTTGTACGTAAAGCACTTTTGAAAGTTTTTCTTCTTTTATCTTTTGAAAGGAAGGTTTGGATGCTTTAATTCTCCTTTTCTTGTGTCTCTCATATATTTCTCAACAAGGACTCAAAGACACTACATAGACACAGACACACATAGAGACATAGCATTTTAAAGCTCAGCATAAACCAAAAAACATTTTCGCACTTGAGCACTGGGATGAGGATGAGAAAATCTTCCAGTATATGTAAAGGCACCCAAAGTCACATTTTTGTAAGGCAGGCAGCCATATAAAACAAGATAAATAAATAAAATAAAGCCACAAAGACTGTGCTTCAGTTTGAGGGATCATGATATGATTGATTTTAAAGCAGGCAGGTACAGAAATGCTGCATTATCCATCACCAGTCCCCCAAATGGGAATGCTAAAATAAGCCACTGTCAGCCTCCCAGAGATTCAACAAAGGCTTATGCATGGATTTGTCACAAAAGTTGTTGGGTAGAACAGTCTCTGGCTATCAGGAATTCCCCACCTCCTACATCAACCAGTTTATGTATGAGCTAAAATCCGTTTTTACTGAGTTGATGTTCTGTCCCAAGTTTTTGGTGGCTCTCAAGTGGAGACAGGAGTGTGAGGGAGTTACGTTTGATTTGTATCATCATTTTGAATTATATTTTCCAGTCAACATTTGATGAAATGACAGAGCTATGCTTAATGTGAGTAAGAGGTCAACAGTAATCTCTGACTCATTATTTTTGCAACACCCAAGGCCTTCTGAGAGGTTTATGATTTTACCTTTGACCCTGGCAGTAAATACACAGTACCAGGGGATTATGGGGGTACATTCATTAGGTGTCATGTCCTCCCCCATTCTTTAAAAGGAATTGGGAAAAATATAATGGCTACATTTGGTGTGACTCTATTGAGTGACAAAATCAATGCAGAGGAATTACAGATTACTGTACAATGCTATAGAGACATAGCAAAAACTATTTTCAAAGATGAAAAAATCTATTTCTATGAAATCATTTGTGCACATTTCCCCTGACTTCAGGAAATGTATTTCTGGGTAAACTGGATAAATTAAAGTTTGTCTATTAAACTTCAGGCTTCTCAAATTTGGGCAGCAGGGTTGTGATTTGAAAGCGCTCTTATGAAATGGCTGGCATAGATAGACATAGTTAGTCAAAATACCCAAAAGGCAAGCTGATGAGGATAGGTCCTGTTACTCCCTTTAGTTAACTAATTAATTTTGTAAAGAAATAAACTTTCTAAAACCAAGTGAGGCATGGAATCTGGTGAGTGTGCATTTACAGAGATCAGTTATATATAAAATACTTGTTATATTTCAGAGAAGCATAAAATTTGATTCATGTGCTACAGCTAGTAAAGTTTGTATGTATGATAAATTTTATATTGATTTTAAGGGGATGGTTGATGGGTTTGAAACAAAGCACTCCTATTCTTGCAAAATATGAACATGACACAAATCGCATATGTTTTTTGCACCTAGTTTTGTGAGTCCATATTCCTGTTCAGTACTGTAAAAACTTCATAGAATTCTTGTTTCTCGTTTAGAATTGCACCCAACATCGTCTTTTCTGATTCATACTAAGCACATTAGATTTGGAAAATCTGAGTGAAATCTCTGCTTTTTGTAATATAGATTTTGTTTTCTTCCCACAGTTGCTCTTTAAGTTTGCCAACTGGAAAATGGGATTATTACGTTGAACCTTTTATTGTACAAACAACCAGCAACACTCATCAAATTGTATGAGACGTTAGTGTTTTTTATTTGCAGTATTTGGTTCTGCATACTCAGTATAGAATGCTGAATCAAACATCGTTTGATTAGTAGCATAGGAGCCATCCATAGCATATTATCCTGTGTGTAGTTATATGGATAATCCTTAGATTAATTGGTTTGGAGCTTTCGTAGTTTAGGTTATGCTTTTGTTTTATTGTGCATCTTTCATGTAGCAAAGATAGACCATCTTTCCATAGACATAAGCTATTTGCTAATAGGGGCAACAAAAAACATGCTTGTAGACCGCAATCTACAATTTCTGCTCCCATGTGCTTCTTTTCTAACAGTGCCAATCAAATGTCAGAGGCATGATTTTCCTCTATTTTGAGGAACAAAATATGCAATAGTTGTATTCTAAGCTCCCTAGTGGGATTTTGCATCATTAACAAAAGGAGAAACTTCTTTTTTCCCAAAACCCAAGTCAAAGGGGAAATCCCTCCCATACTGTGATGTGATCTCTGCATTTTGCATTTTTACCCCACCACTAAGAAGCATGTGGGTTGGCAAGCCTACATTCAAGACCCAAGTCCTGCCATGGGACAGGGTGAGCTCCATCCTTCACTCCACAGCCCTAGTAAGATCACACCTAGAATACTGCATCCATTTTTGGTCATCACTCTATTAAAAAGATGTTGAGACTCTAGAAAAAGTGCAGAGGAGAGCAACAAAGATGATTAAGGGACTGGAGACTAAAATATATGAAGAAGGGTTACAGGAATTAGCATGGCTAGTCTAGTGAAGAGAAGGACCAGGGGAGACATGATAGCAGTGTTTCAATATTTAAGGGGCAGCCACAGAGGGGAAGGGGTCAAGCTACTTTCCAAAGCACCTGAAGGCCAGACAAGGAATAATGGATGGAAATTGACCAAGGAGAGATTCAATCTAGAAATGAGGAGGAACTTTCTGACAATGAGAACAATCAACCAATGGAACAGTTTGCCTTCGGAAGTCGTGGGAGCTTCATCAGTTGAAACTTTCAAGAAAAGATTGGGCTGCCATTTGTCAGAAATGGTGCAGGGTCTCCTGATTGAGGGGGGTTGGGTGGGTGGGTTAGATTAGATGACCTATAAGGTCCCTTCTGTTAATCTGTTTAATCCAGCTCCTGCTGGGGATATGAAAAGAGCCCCCAACTGGGCATCCCCCAGGTAATGGTGATAATCCTTTCAACCTGGAAGCGCCTCGGTGCTTCTGGCATGAGTGTGATGTGACCCCCACCACCACCACAAAGGTTCTTGTTTGCTCCCAAATGTAAAGTGCTCTTCCACCACCAAAAGATTTCTGGGCCCTGCTTTAATGCAGAGAACGACTGTGCCCATCCTTCCGCTTGTAGAGGCCAGGAATTTCACAGAGCAATATCCTGTCCTTTTTGGAGTATTAACAGATGTTCTTCATAATAGAATAGTATATGATCCTCTTGTTATTCTGCTTTTTAAACGAATAGGGAGGTAATGTTTTCAGTATATAACAAGAAGTTCACATAAGCACAACACTCGGTCTTCAGCATTTCTGTCTATTCTTCTGGTGTTCTGAGAAAAAGGCAATATTTCTGGCAGGGAAAATAATGGGCAGAGAGAGAGAGAGAGAGAGAGAGAGAGGGAGAAAGCCTGGGTTTTAGTCACCTACCTATCATTCAAAGGGTGGAAGGCCAAGAGTTCTATTAACTGATGACACCTGTGAGACTCTCTTAGCAATTAACAAGTCAGTAAAAGACACTGGAAAAACAAGCATGTCATTTTCTGTTCGTTAATGAAAACAAAATCAACCCTTTCACTGAGATGTGTTGAAATTGTTCTTTCCATTCCATTTTGCCTCTTCTTCTCCAGAGCGACTAACAGGTGGCCGAGTTTGCATTTTCACAGCACAAAACCTGAAAAAGTATTACTAATGTGAAAAGAGGGACGCGGTGGCTTAGTGGCTAAGATGCTGAGCTTGTCGATCGAAAGGTCGGCAGTTCAGAGGTTCGAATCCCTAGTGCCACATAACGGGGTGAGCTCTCATTACTTGTCTCAGCTTCTGCCAACCTAGCAGTTTGAAAGCACGTAAAAAAATGCAAATAGAAAAATAGGGACCACCTTTGGTGGGAAGGTAACAGTTCTGTGCGCCTTTGGCGTTTAGTCATACCGGCCACATGATCACTGAGACATCTTCGGACAGTGCTGGCTCTTTGGCTTTGAAACAGAGACGAACACCGCCCCCTAGAGTCGGGAACCTTTACCTTTACCTTTACCATGAAATGGGGTGGGGGGAGGCAGCACAGGTGGTCCATTGCTGGAAATACAGCTGTATGAAAAGCACAACAATTTTAATGTGGTTACATACATGATGGAAATTAAAGAATTCCTTCCTGATCCACTGAGTTAACAACTATGTCTCATAGTTTTAGTCTTACAGCAACTGGATAGGTAATAGTGACAATAGGTTTACCCCATCAAGATTGAGGCTTTCTTAAGCATTTTCTTTAGATAGCTAGTGAAAAACTAGCCCTCTAAATACAATTTGGCTTACCAAACATCACTATCTTGGCCTGAAGCCCTTAGGGTTTTGCTCTCAAGAAGTTGCATTTAATGGGTAGTTGATAGTGATGATTTGAGCACAGATTGCTAGAATTTGAAAGGGGCAAAAGGATAAAAGAGGAGAGGGAGGACATTATTCACTGCAGAGGATTTGCTGAGTCCTCCTTCCTTCTGACTAAGTTCATGTATGGCAAAGAATGACCTTTTTCATTTATACATGATTAAATAATGAGATGACCAGATAGCTAACAAATCTAAAATACTGTGTTATTTTGATGCTTTTCAATAAAATAATTAAGGTATAACGTTCAGAGCTCAAACAGTACAAACTGAGTTCATGCCAAATTACCACTTTGTTAGGGCAATATGATGTTAAGGCATTAACATATATTATTAAAATTTTGTATTTAAAATATACCTTAATCATTGAAAACATGGAAGTATGTTCTGACTACTCTTTTCTCTGAGTCTTTGATCTCTTTGAAATTCATGAATAAATCTGATGAGCAAAGAAATGCATGGACCTAATAGGATTAGAAATTTAACTGTTGTCAGGAAATCCAATATAACTGTTGAATTTGCCTTACAGAAGACTTGGGTACAAATCCCAGAGTGGTTTTAAATGAGACGGTCATTTCTTCATAGGTTTTTGAGATTTTTTTACCTATGAAGGACATTCATATTATTTGAAATGTGATGCATATATATGTTATTTAAATCAAGAGAATCTCTTCCGTTTTATATAGAACATTTAACCAAGCACAATGGTGCTCTTAAAATCTTTAAAAACAGAGTAAAAGGAATTGGAATATGAACACAGTGAGGCCCCTTGGAACTTGATACAATATAAAATATTGTTTAAAACCATTTTAGCAAATGATCTGCAATTGACTATGAGATAATATCTTGCATTTGGAGTGGCTATAATTAGCTGTTATGTTTCTCCTTTTGGTTGGAAGATTTTGAGGAAATGTGAACATTACTTGGACTTTGCAGTTCTGAGTAGGCTTGTTGTATTTCAGTGAAGATGTGTACAAAGTACATCCATAAAGCATCCCAGCCCTCTGGTTTCTAGGTACAAAATGACTAAACCAGGTTGTTTCACATTTCCCCTTTCCTCTTTTATCAGCATTTCTCATAGCCCAACAAGGCTTCATTTGCGCTGAAGTTGTTTCTGATGCTTCTAAGACTGCTTTAAACACTAGAAGGGGCTTTTGCACATCTGCAAGACATGTGGATAAGTTTCTTCTGGCTACTGCAAATGCTGGTGGAGGCTTCCAGGCAGTGGTGGGTTTCAAATTTTTTACTACCGGTTCTGTGGGTGTGGCTTGGTGGGTGTGGCAGGGCTTGATGGGTGTGGTGTGGTGGGCGTGGCAGGGGAAGGATACTATAAAATCTCCATTCCTACCCCACTCCAGGGGAAGGTTACTGCAAAATCCCCATTTCCTCCCAATCAGCTGGGACTTGGGACGTAGAGAATAGATGGGGATGGGGCCAGTCAGAATTTTTACTACTAGTTCTCTGAACTACTCAAAATTTCCACTACCGGTACTCCAGAACTGGTCAAAACCTGCTGAAACCCACCTCTGCTTCCAGGGGATGCCAAGGATCGCGTGGAGATGGATCATATCATATCTTCTTCTGTACAGGAAATGCAATACCCCATGAGATCCTTATTAAAATCAACCCAATTCGCTTCTCACAGGGCCCTCAAATTACACAAGCTTTAGTGGGACCTCTTTTACCCATTTTCTCTAAAATGGCATAAAATTAAGTCAAGACTTCAACTTTCATTCTTAGCTGCTACGTTTGCTCTAGCAAAATACTGGAAAATGAAAACACATTCAGGTATTTGGAAGTATGGAAAATAGTATTCACTGGCTGAAAAGCATTAGCTGAACCAGGCAAACTCTATCAACTGAACAGTGCTGTATTGCAAATATGCAGAAGCCTTTTCTGAACCTTCTGATCCACTCCTGGAAATAGTTCAGCAAAGATACTTACGTAACTATTGTAAAGCTTTGCATCTGAATTCATTAGGTCACTTTCTGCTCATGGTTTCATGGAACTGCTCTGACAGCAAAAGTTCCAACAAACATGTCTTGCATACATGCAGAGACTACACCTGAAGGTCTTTAAAGCATCCATACTGAGCCTTCAGAAGATCTTACTGATATTTTGGGAAGCATTGTGCTGATGGTAGGACTAAAGCATTCCTTTGAATCAATGATGGGATTCAGCCAGTTTGCACCACTTCGGGAGAACCAGTTGTTAACTTTCTGAGCAGTTTGGCAAACTGGTTTTTGGAAGAAATCATTAGAGCGGTTGTTAAATTACTTGAATCCCACCACTGCTTTGAATGATATGCAAAGGCTAACAAACACAGAGTCCCATACTAACGGATAGAGAAAAAGAGGGAGGGAGGGTTAGAGGGAGAGAGAAAGAAATGTATTTTCTAAATTTATTTCCAATCAACTTCATTAGATGAGCCATAGCTTTAGTGTTTTGAGAGATGTAAGAAAAAACATTTCATTTATGATTTTATACACCTAAACCATGTTCCCTATTATTGTTTTTTTTCTTCTCGTAATAGAGAGTCCCAAAAAATCAAGGATGGTTTCTAGTTGGTTTGATCCAGGTAACTGGTTGTTAATTTTTTTTTCTAAGTTGCATCTAAACTGTTCTGTTTTTTATATTCTATTATTTGATAAAGTTAGGAAGTTCATTAAAATGTTATAGTTTTATTCTTCTGGGTTTTTTTAAAATTGCAAGTGTATGAATGATCTTTCCCAAGATGAAAGATAGTAGAAAAAATAAAAATGTAGCTTGACTTATTCTTGTTTGAACTTAATAACACATTTATTTTGGCCTTGTAAATTCTACCAGCAGCTTTATAGTTCCCTCTTGAATAAATATATCTAATTAGTCTAGCATTTTCTCCCTTCCACAAGTGGTCGCTTCTTCTGTTTGATCCTGCTTGAAACAGCATACCACATACCCGAAACACACATTTCTCACTATAGACCATGAAAAGAGACCACATTTCTCCACCCAATGCAACTGCAAATTAAATCTCTGATTTGTGCAATGTTCTGAATTTTTATCTAGCAATTTGTGATACAGGCAATACAACCTGTATGTGAAAAGCATAACACATTATAATTTTGTAAACAAGCTTGCTTTGCTTTGTTTTGGATGACACAAATGACATCGATAGGTCGAGTAGGAAGTCCCTTCCCAAAATTAAAAAGATTTTTGTTTAAAATAATTAAAACTTTTGGTTGCAATAGTTACACTTACTTAGGGTGAGACAATTGCTTTTACTAAGCCCTTTCTGGCAGTAGAACTTGGCTGCATTGTTGGATGCTTTCCAAATGCTAATCCTTTCAATCCAGGCTGCAATAATTGAATTAAAAGGTACTTTTTCTTATCAGGGCACTGAGATAACTGAGTGACAGTCGTGTTTTTTTTAAAACTATCATTAATAGAAACCTGTTTCTGATAGAAAGAATAATTATGTTAAAAGCCAAGCCCATTTATCTAGAGAATTTTGACATAAATGTGGTTTGGAATTATCAAGTCAAGGGTAGAGTGTGAAAATGAAAGGCTGTGAGGTATAACACTGAAAATAATGACTTTCTAATCTCATTATAACTGATACTTTGCATTGCAGAAGATAACATATTGGGCTAGACCTTAGCAATTTGGGGAGTTTATGCTTCTTCATTTATTCTATCCCAGGAGGGAAAAAGATATAAAAAGTCTGATATTTCTGTGTTAAAGGAGAAGTTTCCCCCCCCCAAAAAAGCAACTAAGCCTGTGTTTTCTCATCCAATACAATTGGACATCTGATTTTTCTGGAGATTTATCAGTTTTAGGCTTAGATCTGAATCTATTACCGAGCTACTCAATATTCATTGTGTTTTGAGTCCCAAACAGTACTCAGTTCCAGAAGTTTAATTTGCCTACCATTCATTCATTCATTCGTTCATTCATTCATTCATTCAATTTTTAGCCCACATTTCTCCTGAAAAGGGTCTAACAAATTTGGAAAACAGAATTAAAAAAGTTAGGGGCATAAATTAAATGTGAGTTTTTCTAAATGTGAAAAGAATGGGGACTGAAGAAGTATTTTCTATAGCTTGGGAATATCATAGGAGAAATAGCAAAAGCATTTAGGCTTATATATCAACTTATAATTCTTTACAGCAGCATTCCCTGGGTGGTTTACAACGTTGAAGCATTATTTGCATATTGACCCCAACAATCTTGGTCCTCATTTTACTGACCTATGAAGGATGGAAGGCTGAGTCAGCCTTGAGCTCCATCAGGATCAAACTCCAGACTGTGGGCATGCCATACTGTCCTGTTTCGCATGCCATATATATAGTATGTGCCTACAACAATTTTTAACTCGCAGACAAGTTCAGAATTAAATAATGACAATGTGACATAGACAAAATGATATGGGTCTCTTACTAATTATGGAAAGTAAAATGGTAAGAAAGCTGACCGATAGATGAATGGATACTTAACCCCTGAAGTAACATTTCAGAATAACAGAATAACAGAGTTGGTAGGGATCTTGGAGGTCTTCTAGTCCAATCCCCTGCTCAAGAAGGAAATCCTATACCAGTGACCTTTTAGAAACCAAGTGCTCAAACTGCAACCCAAGACCCACTTATTTATTGTAAAGTGCCAACATGGCAATTTAACCTGAATAATGAGGTTTTACTACCTAAAATAATGATAAACAAGGCAGAGTTCAGCAAAATGTTCTAAGAAAAACATGATAAATGCACTTTTATGCCCCTTCATTTGTTTTCTGCTTTTGAAATATTACATTTAGCAACAATAAAATAGAAAAACTTTTGTAATATCATTTCTGTTTCCCTCCCTCCCTCTCTTCCCCTCCCTGTCTCTCTCCTTCCCCTCCCCCCCTCTCTCTTTCCCTTCCTCCCTGCCTCTCCCTCCCTCCCACTGTCTCTCCCCCCTGCGGGGGAAGCGCGATGGAGCTGGGCTGGGGCATGCCCATAGAGACGGCTCTAAGTGCCACCTCCGGCATGCATGCCATAGGTTCGCCATCACTTTCCTTTCAGACAAATGGTGGTCCAATCTGTTCTTTAAAACTTCCAGTGTTGGAGCACTCACATTTCACTTCAACGAAAGTTCAGTTAACAAACCTAGTTCAGGACAATTTGTATTTTCCATCTTAAAAATAGGTAAAATGAGGACCCAGATTGTTGGGGGCAATAAGTTGACTTTGTATATAATATACAAATGGATGAAGACTATTGCTTGACATAGTGTAAGCCGCCCTGAGTCTTCTGAGAAGGGCGGGATATAAATGCAAATTAAAAAAAAATGCAGAAAACTACATGCAAGTTCAAGAATCAAAAAATTTGGTGGTATAATCACAGAAAACTCTGGAATCTGCGAAAGCTACATAATATGCATTTATTTTAATTTATTAATAGAGAAGCAAATAAATAGTATACTGATGATTTACAAGAATTCATTTGTATAACATCAGGAACAGAATATACCTGAGTGATGTTTACCTTAATGAAATGTAAATTTAATGTTTTTTTTCTTCTCCTACTGACTACTTTATCATGTATGTCTGTTTCCCATCCCAAGTTCAATGTACCTGGAGAATATCATATAGGGGGAATTTAGTGTATAGGTAGTCCTCGACTTACAACAGTTCATTTAGTGACCGTTCAAAGTTACAATAGCGTTGAAAAAAGTGATTTATGACGACTTTTCACATTTACAACCATTGCAGCATCCCCATGGTCAGGTGATCAAAATTCAGATGTATGGGAACTGACTCTCACTTATGACTGTTGCAGTGTCCCAGGATTATGTGATTACCTTTCGTGACCTTCTGATAAGCAAAGTCAATGGGAAAGCCAGATTCATTTAACAACTGTGTTACTAATTTAAGAACTGCAGTGATTTACTTAACAATTGTGTCGAGAAAGGTCATGGGGCAAAATTCACTTTTTTTAAAAAAATTGAATTTATATCCCGCCCTTCTCCGAAGACTCAGGGCAGCTTACAATGTGTTAAGCAATAGTCTTCATCCATTTGTATATTATATACAAAGTCAGCTTTTATTGCCCCCAACAATCTGGGTCCTCATTTTACCTACCTTATAAGGGATGGAAGGCTGAGTCAACCTTGGGCCTGGTGGGACTTGAACTTGCAGTAATTGCAGGCAGCTGTGTTTAATAACAGACAGACTTAGTCCGTTAAGCCACCAGAGGCCCTTGCTAAGTGAGACTTAACAAATGTCTCACTTAGCAACAGACATTTTGGGCTCAATTATGGTCGTAAATCGAGGAGTACCTGTATTCTGAAGATCAACCATCTGAGCCAGCATAAGACCACTTCCTGACTTGCTCAGAAATGCTTTTCTGACTTGCCTGCATTTGCTGACTTTTTGTACAATTCTGTCACATCCATTAGCCTAAATTCAGCAAAAGTCAATCACATAAAAGCCCCACGGAAATTCATTGGATTTGGGTTAAATTACAGCCACTTGAATGCTATAAATTCCATTGGAATTTAAGACACAAATCACTGTTGCTGAATTGCCTGTTGTGTTTCACATCAAGACAGCTTAGCAACATTACGATAAAGAAATCTAGAAACTCGTTTGAGTAGCAAAGGAAAAGCTGGGTGAGGGGGGAGAGTAAGAACACTTATGTAAAGAACCAAAGACACAAGCTGTCAACATCTATTTTTGTGTAGTATATGTTCTGTGACTGTTAATACTACCCAGAGGACAGCAAAATCAGCTTGGTATGTTTCATTGAGGTCACAAGCTATTATGCTGACACCACAGGTTTGTGAGCATATGTGCAGGCCATAAATAAATCAAGATGCGTCTGGGACCTGTGGAGAGCTTCAGGAGTCAGAAACGTTTTAACGGACAAGGCTGCTAATTTTTTCCATGTAGCACTCACACATTTCTGGAAGCCGTACTCAGGCTGGAGGTTGCACAATCTTTCCACTGAGGTATATGCCACATGAAGGCAAACTTTTGTATTTTGAACACGATGGGAAAAATTATATGGGGCAGATTGTGTGTCATCCAGGAGACACTACCCCACCCCAACTTTCTTGAGGGGATTACAGTTTTATGAGGCGAAGGATTGTTTCAGTTTTACTATTGCGCCAGATGTGGTAGCTTGCTTCTGATATACAATGAAGTATTGGACAGGAACCAGAGGGCTTGCTTTCCATCACTTTTCAATACATAAACCTTTTCCATTAAGAAACCCACATGACTTGCGTACAGATGTTTCCAAAGGTTTAACAACGTTAAAAGTAGCAATTTATGTTTAACATCTTTAATAGAGGGACGCTTATGCAACCTAGTTAAATTTGCCACTCAGAAATTCATAGGAGTATATGAGAGCTTAGCAAGTGATGGCAACTAACCCACTAAATTAGGCTGGGAATGGCCAATCAAGAGGATCTAAGTGATGGCAATGGTTCAATGTGTAAATGAGGTCAAGGGCTCTCAATCAGACTGAAAAATTAGGGCTTTTCAGCTCAAGATGAAAACCCAGAATACTACTAAACTGTTCATCCCACTTGACTTAGGATACATCGGGCATCACTGCCATATCCAGTCCCTCATTCCTTAAAACTAATTTACAGAAACTTGTCTTCTGTACTGTTGACCTTGCAACACTGAGAACCTGGAACAAGCAATCATTCTTCTAGCTGTCAGACTAATGAAATTCTGTCATTCCCAGTTCGCACAAAAGGGATATATAACGAATAGCATCCCCTAGCCCCTTTCATCCATGTGCTTCCTTCATGTTGTATGCGTTTATTTGATCACAATTTTTAAAAGTTATTTCTACCTCGGGATTATAAAGCCAGCAAATCACCTACCCTATTAAATTCCTTCTAGGTTGGTTGAAACCCAGGAGCCAGATGGTATGGTGGACTCAGAAATACTACAAAATGGATGATCAAAAACGCACACAAAATATCCCTGCACTATTGTAAAGACTATTTTCAGCTCAGTTGGTCAACCCAATCTAGTATATGGGATCATGAAGAACCAGAGTTGTTTCAAAATAGTACAGTGTACCTGTGTAAAAGTACTCAAACTGACTCAGTAGAACATTTTCTAGTTTTCAAGACATCACGTCAGAAGCAGCAGAGTGTGAAATATCTATTATTATTTTCACTAGTTACTCTTCTTGTATGGCACTGAGAGGTCCGGAACTGAAATCCATTAGGATTTTGTGAGAGAGTAAGGAAATCACTATACTTCCCAATCTCTCAAAATGTTGTGCATTTATATAATAAGAGTTTTTAAGTAAGACTGAAGAGAATCTCTTTTTTATTTCCTTTTTATTATCTTATAAAGCTTAAATTATGGTGATTCAATATATTGATGTTTGTACAATGTATATGTAATATGACTGAAGATTATTAACAAATATTATTAAGATAATTTAGGGTAATGAGAACATAGAAGAAAAAGAAAAAAATATTCTACCAATGTTAATTATAATTTACAGTGCCAATATTACAAGCATAAAACTAATTGGCTTTTTCATCCAAAACTGAGTACAAATTTAAAACGATAACCCACATCAAAATATTTGTTAAATACTAGAAATTTCAATCTTAAACCAATAATATGAAAGTCTCTTTTGTACTGTTCCTTAATATTTATCTCTGCTATGGAGCAAATTTAACAATTAAATATTTAAAAAAACTACTGTATTGACTTTCTGATTCTCTATGTTTTATATATCAGTTAATTTGCAATATTTATAGACATTTATAAGCCAGTAAATGATTCTAATTGCCATGTGCAATGTTTTGTACGTATGGGAAATATTCTTGCTTAAATTTAAAACTTTTGTGTATCTTTACTGTTAGTTTTGCCATTGCTGTATATTCTCCAAGTTTGAGTTCTCAGTCAATTGTATCTTTTTTCCAATGTGCAAAATTGAGTTTTGCTGCTGCAAGCATGTAGCCCATTAAATCATGACATTTCTTGTCTTTTTTCCTTGTCCTCCTACACCAACGCTCTTTTCTTTAGCAATCACTCTTAAATTAATATCAAATGTCATTGCATTGTGCTTTGCTATATTATGTTCGTAAAACATTGCCTGAAGGCCAAGGGTTATGAAATGATACACATCCTCTTATAATCTTCATTACCTTAATTTGCCGCCATCAGGATTAATATTTAGTTTGCCATTTTTGGAAAATAACACTAAACTGATCCATAAGGCAGGTTGGATGTCCTTCCTAGCATCCAACACTTGGCAAGTGGAGCAAGTCTCCCATGTAGTAAAATACTAAAATAGTACAGTGAAATATAGTCTCCACATTCACTCCACTTAACTATACAGCTGGAGGAGTGTGGAGAGATAGCATTTCACTTATCACTTTTATCCTTTAGGGTTTTGTCAGTAACACCATATCTGTGAACTTTGTGTCTGCTTTAGATACATTTTGTAAGACTTCAATCGGTGGTGTTTAATACACCTTTTATATTCTATCACTTTTTAAATTCTGTACTGCTTTAGCTTAGGGAAGCAGATGCATTCCTAACTTTGAAGCTTATGAGGAGAGGATGAAGGAAGGGCACATAGTATGCATTTGTCTGAACATTTTAAACTCCACATTTCTATTGTGAGGTAGAGTGGCTAGGGAATTAAAGTTAGGGTCAGAGAAACTCTAGGAAAAGAACATCCTCAACTTTGGATATTTGCTACATATTCTTGGGCCAGTCAGTACTTCTCAGCTCAACTGACCTCCCAGGATGTTGTGATGGAAAGTAGAAGGGAATGACATGCATGTTCTCTGGAATTCTTGGAAAAAAGGCAGGAAAAAAGCCCAAGAAATAAATGCAATGGAAGCTAACAATTTCCAAGTAAGAACAACGCTTCTTTTTTGTCATTCCAGCAGCAAGGAGAATTGAAGATTCAAATTAAGTCCGGCGACTAAACTGTACAATGAATGATTGATGGAATTAGGTATGTCTAGTCTAAGAAAGAGAAAGACTAGGGGTGACATGATACCACTACTTGAGGGGCTGTCATAGAGAGAGAGGGTCGACCTATTCGCTAAAGCACCTGAGGGCAGGATAGGAAGTATTGGATGGAAGCTTATCAAAGAGAGATCCTATCTAAAATTGAGACTAGAAGACCTCCAAGGTCCCTTCCAACCCTATTATTCTATGTTCTATGATCTTCCCATCAATCCCAACTTCTGTCCAGTGAACTCTGTAGTCAATATGCATGGATAATTTAGCAGTTTACCATCCTTGTTCTTCTCATTTCTCTTTGAGTATTATCAGATATATGTCACTGAATTTTTCAAACGAGACCATGAGGCTAGAAAATCAAATATGGCAATGTAGGGCAGGGAAACTCTGATTCAGAATTACATTTAGTTGGCCTATTGCTGGTCATCACTGGTGAGCGCTACTCAACTGTGACTTCCCTGACTTGCTCTGCAAAAACTTCATTATGGCTATCTGAACACTTCCATCCTTATTCCATAATTGCCAAGCTCCTGGGATTTTTCTCATGAAGTGAGCAGCCTCAAGTTCTGTAGAAGAGACTCTAGGGCCGTGATGGCGAACCTCTAGCAAGTGTGCCAGAGGTGGCATGCCAGAGGTGGCATCGTGATGGCGTGATGGCGAACGTGCCATAGATTTGCCATCATAGGCGCCGTCGCCCCAGGTCAGATTTCCATGGCAGGTTTTTTTGTGAGCTTCTGTTTCCCTGCAAACAACGAAACAGAAGCTCACGAAAGAAAAATATCTTACCTCTTGCTGCACTGCCGATGTTGGGATGCCCCTCCTCCCGCCGGCTAGCTGGCCTTCGTGTCTCTGCCGTGCATGGGTGCATGTCCATACGCATATCCACACATTCACACATGTCCATGCACACGCGTGCCTGTCTGTGCACGCACCTTTCAGTTTGGGCATGCGCGCATGCAGAGTTTGGGTACTCAGTGTCTAGAAGATTCGCCATCGCTGCTCTAGGCTTTCAACAGCTGTCGACTCATTATTCAAGCATCTCTGAGTTTGGACATTCATTTGTCATGTGGTGAATTCACATGAGTTTTCACATCAAATTTTGATGAATGAAAGTAACATTTAAAGGGGGGGATAACACCCCCAACTGTTTGCATTTTAACCCTCTCTGCTTTTCATGAGGCCCTGCAGTCCATTTGTATTTTTGTTGGGATATAGGCTGCCTTCCTGAGTCATCGTAAATATCTAGTCTGCTGCTGTAAAATATTCCCTTGTTGAGAATTCACTTTTAAAGGACCGATTAATAGTTAGGTTTAGCATCAGCTCGCATCTTGCTGATGCCAGGCACCAGTCAGCTTTCTCTCTGTAAGGATGCTAAAAGAAGACATGAACTAGGCTGAAAGTCAGTGTTAATCTTTCTAATTATATGCTTCAGTGACACTTAAAGAATTCGTTCTCTATGAATTCCAGTACAAATAGATCTGTTCCACATACTGTAAATAAATGTGAGAATTGAAGTGTAGCAATCCTTCATATTAATACTTCTCTATATTTTCCATATCATTTTGGCTGGGGGAAAAAAAACGCACAGAGAAACTTGACCAGGTGCTGCCACCTGCTGAGATTTTTGTTATTATAAACCTATCCAATTATTAACAGCCACTGGGTTTGGTTTGGTTTTTTAACATCCTAGAAAACCATTTGCTGAGCTTAGGTAAAAGGATTTTGGAAAATATTAAGGTCTTTTGCATTTGACATTTTTTTCTAGTGTGTGTTATTGGTTATGTTATAATTTTATTTTAGAGTCAGTGCACACTGTTTTGCTAGTCTTGGCAGAAGGAAAATCTGGTACAAAACATATATTAAATATTACTTGTCTATTTAAATATTAAAAGGAATGTTAATAAGATTCTTCCTGATTATTTTTATTTTATTTTATCTGTCTTGCCCCCTATGAATTTCTGTCCCACAATTAAAATATTCAGCTTCAGTTTCTCAGAAACATCTCCACACTGACTTAGTATTTTTTTCAAGTTCAGTGTAATTTTAGAATAATATTTTGTTATTAAGAGGAGCTATGATGAATGTCACTGTTTTTGCTACATTCTTATTCTGTCTATCCCGTGGGGGGGGGTTTTTTGTTCGTTTGTTTTTAAAAAGCAATATCTTTATCCACTTGCTTTAGCCAAACTCAAAACGAAAAGTTATTTGCAATAAGGAAAGCCATGTTCTACATATCCATTAGATCTTAAAGTTGAGTAGACTGTCAGAAAAAAGAGATGATGAAGACTACTGGTTTGCTGTAATGGTTAAAGGCATTGGGTTAGAACCAGGAAGCTCTAAGTTCTAGTCGTGCCTTAGATACAATGCCAGCTGGGTAACTCTGACCAGTCACTCTCTCTTAGCCCTAGGAAGGAGACAATGGCAAATCACTTCTAAAAAAATGTTGTCAGGAATCAAGACTGACTTGAAGTCACCAAAGAAAAAGAAGAAAAATACTTGTTCCATACCAAAAACAGTGATTCAAGCCAAGATATTTAAATGCTAAACACACACAACGTTCTGTCCAAAAGATTAATCTGTCACTGAAACTTTCTCTCACATTATTTTTTTTAAAATACCAAATTCATTCAATCTCATTTTTAAATTAGGTGTGAATTTTGGAAAGTTCTCATCAAAAAAATGAACTAGATAAAACTCTCACTCATTCTTACATTAAGCATGTATTTTCCCAGGACCAGATAGTCTGATTGCAGATAACAACATGTTTAACACTAAGAGGGTCTAATCCAATTTTTTTTAAAAATGTATAATTGTGATGTAAATAAAAACCTGAATTGCATTCAATGTTTGACATGAGATGCATCAAGTGCTTTCTCCAGTTGTTCAAAAACAGCTGAATCCTGCATAACATTATATCAGTATTTATTGTAAAGGTTAGCAAATCTCAAACTGTATACAAATGTAAACAGCTAATCTCCAGCAGTGGACCACATGGTTCAATTCTATGCCACCCATGTTGAAAGTGGCAGCTCAGGAAAGGTGAGCTCACAAACCTATCGCCAGTTTCCAGAAAGCGAAGATCATGTACATTTTATTTTATCGAACTAAACAGCGTTAAATGCTGGCACCTAGAAGAGTTAAATTGCTATCACCTTCCAACCATGGTTCAGGTCTAGGTGAACACATAGCCCATTCTTCCTCAGCTGCCAATTGGAATATTTAGCCTGTTATATTAAGGGACATTTACTGAATCGGCAGGGCAACAATCTACAGTACCATCCTATATTAATGGCAGTCTAATGGTTCCAGTCAAATTTTATTCCATGATTTGCATGATACGTTCCTTAGTAGCTAAGACAAGTACCTCAGTTTATACATTATCTGAGGCATATAAAGATATTTAAGGAATCTGGAAGCATCCACCCAACTTTATATAAGAAAATGTCAATGCATTGAGATGTGGCTTCCCCTCATAATCCCTTTGAGGTTCTTCTTCATGTATTTCCCTCTCCAACTGCTTTATTTTATTTTATTTTTTATTTATTTATTTTATTTTGTCACAACAATGTATGTAGGTATCATACAAAAAGATTATATAGCATATAAACACATATATGAGTAAATATTAGGAGGTGTAAGCATATATATATATATAGTAAGAAGAAAAGAAAAACAATAGGATAGGAACGGTAGGCACGTTTGTGCGCTTATGCACACCCCTTGTGGTCCTCTTAGGAATGGGGTGAGGTCAATAGTAGAAAGTTTTTGGTTGAAGCTTTTAGGATTATGGGAAGAGACCACAGAGTCAGGTAAAGTGTTCCAAGCACTGATGATTCTGTTACAGAAGTCATATTTTCTGCAATCTAGATTAAAGCGGTTGACATTAAGTTTAAATCTATTAGTTGCTCTAGTATTATTGCAATTAAAGCTGAAGTAGTCTTTAATAGGAACGACATTACAATATATTCTATGGGTTAAACTTAGGTCTTGTTGAAGGCGACGGAGTTCCAAGCTTTCTAAGCCTAGGATTTCAAGTCTGGTGGGATAAGGTATTTTGTTGTATTCAGAGGAGTGGAGAACTCTTCTTGTAAAATATTTCTGGACACATTCGATTGTATTGATGTCAGAGATGTGGTGAGGGTTCCAAACAGGCGAGCTGTATTCTAGAATTGGTCTAGCAAATGTTTTATATGCTCTGGTTAGTAGTGTGGTGTTTTTGGAAAAGAAGCTACGCAAGATTAGGTTTACAACTCTTAGAGCTTTTTTTGCTATGTAGTTGCAGTGGGCTTTGGCACTTAGATCATTTGACATGAAAACTCCCAAGGTCTTTAACGGGATGGGGGTCGTCAGTAAGGTAATGTCCATCTAGTATGTACTTAGTGTTTGGGTTCTTTTTTCCTATATGTAAGACTGAGCATTTGCTGGATGAAATTTGGAGCTGCCAATTTTTAGACCAAGCAGTTAGATGATCAAGGTCGTTTTGAATGATAGAAGAGTTGTCTGTGGTATTAAATAGTTTGACATCGTCAGCAAAGAGAACACAATTTTTTTTTTTTTGTTTACATTTATACCCCGCCCTTCTCCGAAGACTCAGGGCGGCTTACAATGTATAGGGCAATAGTCTCATTCTATTTGTATATATTTACAAAGTCAATAAGTTGTATATATTTACAAAGTCAATAAGTATACAAAATATAAGTTACCTACCTTATAAAGGGTGGAAGGCTGAGTCAACCTTGGGCCGGGCTCGAACCTGCAGTAATTGCAGGCTTTGTGTTCTAATAACAGGCTTCTCTATTGCCTGAGCTATCCCGGCCCCTATTTCATATATTTAGGATATATGCATACAATTTGAGTTTCTATATTTTCTATATAGAAAATATATTTCTATATTTTCCTCAAGTTCTGATTTTTAGGTATGTAGAGACATAAGGATTGAACTTGAAAGACAGCAGGTAGCAGAGAGTTCAGATGATAGAAGTTCCATATTCAAGAAGTTCTAATAAAAGCAATGCTCGCTGCCCAGATGTTTTTAAAAAGACAGACAGACAAGTAGACAGACAGACAGACAGACAAACACCCTTTCCACCGCTTTGACCATTGGCCATATGTTGTAAGGATATGTACAGCAAATGCTTATAGTTTGTTTACTCAGCAACTCATTACAAATCCAAGCTACTATAATAAGGTGAAAAAAATTATCATTTAATAAGATCAAAAAATAATTAAAAAAAACTTTATCATGCTTCCTAAAGGGAGAAGTTTGTCTACCAGCTTCTGAGGCTATGAGTGTACACAGTTCTTTTTATTCTTTAAAAGGTGTTATATAAATCTTTTAAAATGCCCATCAGTGCAGTTAGAAGGTATCTAATAGTTACTAGTTCCCAGGCATTGATTCTTTAAAAAATATTAATAAAAATAATGCGATAGCTTGTTATATTGTTTTATCTTTTCTGTTTTTAATTTAAAAAATCATGCCACTTTTGGTTATCATTATATAGAAGTCTGTATGTTAGCATTTTCTGCTTATGAATGAAGGGCTGTGAATGTGAGGTTAGTGCCTAAAACAATAAATAAAATCAGACCACATTTGCTGTAAACTTGGGGTAAATCAACAGCCTAATATTTGCAGGCTGAGATTGAATTTCCTCCCCTTTTTTGCCTTTGAGGTTTTTTAAAAAAGTAATTTGAATAAAAATATAGCCCTTAAGAGACTCAGTGGTGTTTTTACTTCTTCAATTAAAATGTTATATATTTTATAATATTTATAAATCTCTCTCTAAAGCGCTGAGCTTAATATGGAAATATGGCCCACAGTCTCCCTTGGAATTTTTTCTTAGTATTTTTGAAAGCGATGACAGGCTTTTCATAATCTTATATTCATGCTAATATTTTAAGTTCGATTAAATCCCAAAGCGATAGAAAAAGCTTAGTGCTTAAATGCCATAAATTACTTTTGCAAGAAGCGTATTGGTTGAGGTAATCATGGATGTTTCTGCTAATTTTGAAGAAGTAAATGTGGATTTTTAATCCAAACAGTGAAAGACCAAGACTCTTCCAAGTTAGAAAAACACAACCCAGAGCAAGAGTGATAGAAACTATCTTTGCTCTGTCTACTAATTACTACACGCCTGCCAAAGATATGACTTCAAGGGATGTGCTTGTGTTAAACTGCAGAGTTCTCTTTTGGAATAAGTGAACATGAAAGGAATGTGTTATGGGGAGCACCTATCGATGGTTTATCTGTGAAAGCCGGGCAGATAGTGAGCTTGACAGTGAGATCCTAGCCCCCAAATGGTCAAAAAGCCGATGGTTGCTTAGCCCTTGGGACCACACAGTGTATCTTTGCTTGCTGCAGAAGGGAGTGTCTGGTATTTGAGCACTGATAAGAGCAATCTTTTTGGTGGTGCCAAGTAAGAAAAGACATTCCACAAAAACAAACAGCCTGGTTTTTTTAAAATAGGGGGGTGGGGAGCAAGTAGGCAGGGGGGAAAGAGCACAGCCTACAAGTGCTAATCTCCCTGTTGCTTAATAAACTGTGTCAGTCTTTCAAAGAACCATGAATCAAGCTGACATCTTTGAGCCTGCTAAGATGAACTCTGCCAAGGAACCCTATCATTTACTCTCAAGTGCCAACATAAATTTTCAGGTTAGGCCATAGAAATTATGACACCAGGCCAATATTGGAGAAGCTTTGGAAAGAGATCCGTCTAAACAAACCGCAGTTATTTTTGTCTTTACCCTTCTCTCTTGGCTTTTTTTTTTTTTAATGTGAATTGTAAAAAAAGGGATATACATATAGGGTTTCCCTATACAATGTCCTGCAAAGGCAGCAACAATTATGATAAGGGTCAAAGTTGGCAAAACAACAGATGCAAAAACCCCACCACTTGGTATGGCAATTGGCATCACATACCGATTTGGGTGCTGCCTTACATTTTGTCACACACACTGCTCCTGCTAGGGACCCAGCTGAATAAAAGGCATTACTCATTTTGTAGCAACATTGTAATGCCATTTCTACAATTATGTTTAATTGAAAGAATACTTCCAAAAACATTTGTACATTAGGAGAAGGGAATTTGGTAAAATTGTGTTTTTTTTCCCTTTTACCTGGAGGGGAATGGTGTAAATTATCATGCAACTTACAACTTCTCCACTGTGAAAACATATGGACTACAAATCTTGATCAAGGCAAATCAATAGATGCAATCTACATAGACTTCTGCAAAGCTTTTGACTCAGTAGTACACGATAAACTTCTCCTAAAACTAACATCCTATGGCATCTCAGGACCCCTTCACAAATGGATATCCGCTTTTCTGTCTAACAGACAACAAGTGGTCAAAATTGGCAATGCTTTATCAAATCCTGTTCCTGTCAAGAGTAGTGTTCCTCAAGGAAGCGTCCTTGGACCAACACTCTTTATACTATACATTAATGATCTTTGTGACCACATATCAAGTAATGGGCCGGTTTAGCTCTGCCTGGTAAGGCCTGTTATTAAGAACACAAAGCCTGCAATTACTGCAGGTTCGAGCCCGGCCCAAGGTTGACTCAGCCTTCCATCCTTTATAAGGTAGGTAAAATGAGGACCCAGATTGTTGGGGGGGCAATAAGTTGACTTTGTAAAAAAATATACAAATAGAATGAGACTATTGCCTTATACATTGTAAGCCGCCCTGAGTCTTCGGAGAAGGGCGGGGTATAAATGTAAACCAAAAAAAAAAAATATATGAAACAACTGAGGAAAGATGTGGGACCACGGAATGGGTATTGCTCTCGTATGGATGGCATTCAGGTCTGCCTCTGACACAATAATTACAGTGTTGCCTTGGAAATCTTGAACGCATTTTAGATATGATGGTATTTGTAAGAGCAGCTCTTCTGGATCATGTTCCAAAGACAATACAATTTTTCCATTAGGTGGAAATACTGTTGCTGGAAATCTCAAATTATCCTTTCAACAAATATCATTACTATATAATACTACATTTAATCTCATTATTACAGACGTAATCTTAAAATAAACTTATTTTCTTATTACCATAAAATACCTTTAACATTGTTTAACAAGGAAAAATTGTTATGCTATTTGTTAACATTCCAAAGTATTCTAATTCAGTTCTAAATAGTATGCATTGTGACTGCTAATAATATCTGCTAATTAATATGTAATCGCTTCTCTAAGTCATTCATTTCATGGGCTATAACCTTAAATTCATTTTGAGCAAAAAAGAGAGAAAACTTTAAATGTTGACAATTGAAATCTTGCTGTTAACTCTGGCAAAATAATTGCTGCACTTTCTTCATCTTTCAGATTTATCCAGCAACAGCAGATGTTAAATATATGAGTCAGACATCTTATTTGACCTCAGTTTATTTAGTATATAATAAGGCAATTGTCCAGCTGTCGTTAAATTATTAGGTTTGAGAACTTAATTCTATGAAGATCAACATCTTCCCTTAAAGCAAATTTCTTCAAGATAAATTATGGCTTTCACTGGAACTCTCTTCTCAGTAAATATGCTGAGGCAATAGTCATAATTTCATAAATATATGGTTTTGTGAATTCTGGGAACATGCCTTTTTCTCCTGCAGACCTATAATTAGGTTCAATTTCCAATATTCTGTTAGTAAAACCATCTTATAATTCTTAGATTTTTTTCTTTTCTTTTCAGAGAAGTAGGTCTGTACAGCAGGGGTGAAATGTAAAATTTGTTACTACCAGTTCTTTGGGCATGGCTTGGTGGGGGGTTAATGTGATTGGGTAGGCGTGGCCAACTTTTCTTTTTACTTTTAAAAGTAAAAAACTTTTACTTTTACTTTTTAAAAAAAATGCTTTTAAAAGTTTCTGACAGCTGGGATTGTCAGAGGAGCCTTTTAAAAGATTTTTTTCTACAACCTCTTCGGCCGAAGGTTTTAAAAGCCTCTGACAATCCTAGCTGAGCCACACGATCATCGAGGTGTTTTTTTTTACTTTTAAAAGCATTTTTTTTGGCTGAAGAAAAAATGCTTTTAAAAGTAAAACAAAAAACCTCTGATGATCGCACAGCTCAGCTGGGCAGGGATTTTTGCTACCGGTTCTCCGAACCATCCGCCGCCATCGCTACAGGATTGGGTGATGCGGTCCGAACCGGGAGCATTTCACCCCTGCTGTACAGTATATATTCTGCCATTTAGAATCCTGAGACATTATATAGCAAGGGTTTAGGGGATCCAAGATGGCTCAATCCGGCCCCCTCTTATTTATGTGTATGTAACATGGATGGTTGATGGGGTCTGATTTTTTTTTTGTTGAATATAATCTTCCAAGAGTTTGTAACATTCTAGATATGGTTCAATGCTGGAACAGATATGATAGATTTTGAAGATATCCCCAAAATACAAAGTATTTAGAATTTATTTTGGAACTTGCATTAGTAGGCAAGGGATTAAAGGGATTTACCGTAATTTGTTTTTAATTTGCCACCAATTTCACACCATTCCAACATTTCTCAGTAGTTTTCCCTACTAGGAAAAGCCTCATGGAAAGAAGTCCCTTCCGAGAGCCTCTCTTGTAACTGAACTGCTTTATGTTTCTGGAGAGAGTACAATGGAAGTTGGAATAGGAATATCTCTCTCAATCATAATGTAGCTATGCAATAAGTACAAGAACCCTTGTTTATGCATGAGAATTGCATCGATAATGAATTATGACAATGATTTAAAAAATACAGCATGTTTCAGCATTGCATTATTGTTCACTTCATTCAATGAATAATACCCATACTAACAGGACAACATTTGGTCTGTTTTAAACATTGTAGCAAACGTTTAAAACAGTCCAAGTGTTGTCCTGTGAGCATGCTTATTCTACATTTAATGAAGCAAATCCTCTTTAACGGTATTCTACATTTAATGAAGCAAATACTACAAATATGACAAATGTAACAAATGCTAAATGCTGAATGGCAAAATTCTAAAGAAAAACACCCCAGAACATGATTAAATTCTACAGAAGCTAACAGGTTAAAGAGCAACATCTATTAAAAGTCTGTTTGATTGATAATCCTCAATACATCCATTACTTTCCATTTATTCAGTATTATAATATTTAATAATTTGAATGCAAGCAATTGCTTGTATTCTTATAACTTCAAATGTAAAAAAGGTAAAGGTAAAGGTTTCCCTCGCACATATGTGCTAGTCCTTCCTGACTCTAGGGGGCAGTGCTCATCTCTGTTTCAAAGCCAAAGAGCCAGAGCTGTCCGAAGACTCTCCGTGGTCATGTAACCAGCATGATTCAACACCGAAGGCGCATGGAACACTGTTACCTTCCCACCAAAAGTGGTCCCTATTTTTCTACTTGCATTTTTTACGTGCTTTCGAACTGCTAGGTTGGCAGAAGCTGGGACAAGTAACAGGAGCTCACCCCGTTATGTGGCACTAGGGATTCAAACTGCTGAACTTTCGATCGACAAACTCAGCATCTTAGCCACTGAGCCACCGTGTCTCTTTTATAAATACAAGATGCTTGGTGAATTTAATCTTTGCAAATGAGAGGACTAAGAGACCCAAACCAAATCACTCAAACTAATTTGCAGAGTGGAATTTTGTTATCATCATTTGTTTTTTCAGTTATCAGCTTTAATGGTTAATAAGTGTGTGCTCAATTGCTTGTTAATTAAATCTGACTTAAATGCAGGGAACAGTATTTATGGCTATGTTTGTTTCTCTGTGATCTTTCAAATATCTGAAGAACTGACAGATTTCTTTTCTTTTATTAAAAATCTATAATCATAGTATTTATTTGTGTTCATCTTGGAATATTGCTCTCCCTCTTTCATTTTGAAAGCAAAAAAATATTGGTTGAATATATAAGCTGCTGTATGCTCTTGGTAAGGTATGTTTGATATATAGGTCCCTTAGAGTTAATAAAACCTATGTGTCATTGTATTTTAGAAAGCAGCTGACTAACTTCTGACATCCCTTGACTTGATTCTTAAAGAAACTTAACTGAAAACCAGAGTTAGTTTAGCATTTTGCTAGGATGGAGACTAGCCTTATCTGTGTGCCTCCTTATA
The DNA here is from genome assembly GCF_028640845.1 of Ahaetulla prasina. NCBI lineage: Eukaryota > Metazoa > Chordata > Lepidosauria > Squamata > Colubridae > Ahaetulla > Ahaetulla prasina. The sequence continues at coordinate 129,042,698 of NC_080539.1, forward strand.
GGCTACACAGGAATACAAATATTTTAAGGAATGTAAATAAAGGCTAGAGAAAAATCTTTTTCTGTAGATGCATGTCATAAGTTTGGATTCTTGGCATATTTAGTAAATTATCAGAAATCACACAAGTGCATTCTACCTCTGAAATAAATTACAAAAGAAATTTGTAATCTGTTCTAGCTCACAGGAATTGAGCTATATTACTTTTAAAAATGATGATCTCTGGAAGTCCCAACTTAGACAAATGGGATTGAATGGGATCCATTATAAATGTGAAAGGATCTAACATTAGCTTTGTTTCTGTTGTTAGATAGAATGTTTGTTGAATGTTAAGTGAGTGTTCAACATGCAAATGCTGTTGAATGAACAAATGCTACATCATAGAATAAAGATTAAACATTTTGAGATCCTATGTATTCTGACACCTTCACATAACATGTTTTCAGCAACATGAAAATTGCCAGCAAGTTGTGTTTATTAGACTGCCTATGGTTGAGTAGTTGATTCACGACAGGATAAGATAAGATAATGTTTATTGTCATTTTTTACTATGAGCATACTGGTCCACATTAAAAATGAAATTCCATTGCCTGTTCTCAAAATATAGTATATATTTACCCATACCCATACATAACACACATATACACATGCTGCATACATACATTACATTAATCACTGTCCGTAGCAGAAAGAAGAAAACATAATGGGAAGAGGAAACTTGAGAGAGGTAGACAAAGGATTGTGTTTTAACAGCAATCCCAAGTGGTGACAATGCCAAGTGCTCTTCTTAGCTTGCCATCATCACTCTCACTGAGACATTCCAAGGAATTTAAAGTGCTAAAGCAGGATTTCAAGACCGCGAGCCTCTTCTGGATTTGAATTTTAGAATTCTTTTTTTAAAAACCCAGAAGAGCATTTGAAACAATCTTAAAAATGCATGTAGTTTATTTGCTTGAAAAATGAGATTGAAAGCTAGAAAAAATACGTTAGTGTTATTATTAGTGTTTGATAAAAACAATGTTATCTTTAGCTCAAAATGAAATGAACATGAGGAAAGTTTATGTAAAGGCAGATTTCAAGTAGAATTATATTTGTAAATTCTGTCATCCCTTAAGGGAAAAAAATTAAAATTATTAGTTCCTTTCGCTAGAGAGTTCTAGACCTGTTTTTTTTAAACAACCTAGTGCTTTTACAAGGGAGTGCTAAATTATTACATATATGGACCCCTGATTTTCCAAAACATCAGTCAGGCATTACTGTGGTAGCCTTTGTAACACAATACAAAATGTCTATGGAATGTAGTTCCCAGTGGGTGTAGGAAAGGGGGCCCACTTGTAGTAGTACAACATGACCAAAACAGCTTCATCTGATGAAGCTGATGACCACAGTGATGAAGCCTTGAAGTTCATCTCCAGAGTAGGACTTGTGTTGGTTGAAAAAGAAAAACACCACATTAAAATGAACAGGTAAACTTGAGTAGACAGCTAAGTTTTTCTGCCATAGAGTTGAGACAACAACAATGTAACGTTGACATCTCACTTGCAAACTTTTCATAGGGCATCTTCATATGACAGCTAGAAGGAGGTGAAGATGAGTTACATGCATATCTAGCTTCAAAGCAACCATTCTGTAGTGTGAACCTGAATTTGCTTCCCAAATTCTATTCAGCATTTTTGTGAGAATATTTCTGTGGATCATCTCCATATTCCCAAATGCTATGTTAATATCTCGCTTTTCCGCTAGAATTAATGACATGTAATATTTTATTTTAATATACTATAATATTAGTTACTGTAATATTCCAGATTGGTCATAAGCTTTCTTGGGTTCTCAAAAAAGGGGAAAATGCAAAAACAATTGTACAAATACTTTCTGCATTGTACAATGCGCATAAGATAAAAATCACCTCTCCAAGACTCTTTTATCTGGAAAGTTCAAATATGTTTAACCTTATTCAAATCTCTATTTGTCAGCTAGATCCTGCTATAATATCTAGGATAATACAGAGGAATTTGTCTTAAAATCCCAATGAAGATGGAGGGATTTTAGCAGACTTGAAATAAAGCTCTAGAGCAGTGATTTTCAAGCTTGGCAACTTTAAGACATGTGAACTCCAATTCTTAGAATTCATGTTAGCTGGGAAATTCTGAAAGTTGAAATCCACACATCTTAAAGTTGGCAAGTTTGAAAAACAGTGTTCTAGACATAGGACTGATAGCTATGAATTTGTTAGCAACCGTTTAAGATTATATATTCTAGAAACTGGAAAAAGATGACTGTATCGTTTGTTAGGAAATGATATAGTCCTAACTGAGAAAACCTTTAGAGACAGCTAAAATGGATAAACTCAGCAAATGTCTTCACAGAAGAAAAAAAGCTTTTCTCAGATTATTTGTACAGCTGGCAAATGGTGTAAACATATTCCTTCCTGGGAGAATAATTTAAATTTATCAGATTTCAACCAGTATCTCTTTCAAATGTTAACATGCTTTATTTTCAAGAATAAAGCTTAAAAAAATCTTTTAAACCAGGGGTGAAATGCTCCCAGTTCGCACCAGCTCGCCCAATTAGGTAGCGATGGCAGCTGCTGATTCGGAGGACCAGTAGCAAAAATCCCTGGCCCCGCCCCCCCACTGCCTCTGCTGAGCCGCACCATCAGCAGAGGTGTTTTTTTTTTACTTTTAAAAGTAAAACATGCCTTTAAAAGAAAAAAAACACCCTCTGATGATCGCAGGGCTGAGCAGAGATCATCAGAACACTTTAAAAGTTTTTTTTAAAAAAACCTCTTTAGTCGAAGGGGGAAAAAGGAAAAAGGGGGGGGGCTTTAAAAGGCTCCTCTGGCCATCCCAGCTGAGTTCCTCATCACCAGAACCTTAAAAAACATGTTTTCTACATTTTAAAACAATTATTTTAAGAGGTTCTGGGCTGCTATGAGGGAACTTCAGCTGAGATCGTCAGAGGAGCTGACTTTAAAACTTTTTTTCTTCTGGCGATCCAGAGGAGTTTTCTGATCCTAGCAGGCTTTTAAAATCACTTTTTAACAGCCCCCACTTACAAGAACCCCCACCCATGCCCAGCCAATTCCCCCTCCTCACTTACCTATAATTACTGCTCCTTTCGGGCTGGCAACGCAATGCTTACTTCAGCTACTGATTACAGCCTGCTTTGACTTCCTGCTTTGCTGAATGAGGAACTCTGGGAGTTGAAGTCCAAAAACCTAAAGCTACTAAAGTTGGAGACCCCCTGATCTAAAAAAATAAATAAAAATAATAAAATAAAATATTTGTGCAGCTTTCTGAGATTTGGTGTGTTTGTGTAGTGTTTCACTCTAACTACACAAACACACAAAATCTCACAAAGCTATATGTGGCATTTTGTGTGTGTGTGAGTCAGTTGTGTTGTGTGTGTGGAAAGTGTGAAAGTGTGAGGTTCCTGCTTGTTGCAGGGGTCATTTTGGGTGAAGTGCAGCTGCTTTTACATTGTGTGTGAGTCAGTTGTGCTGTGTTGTGTTGTGCTGTGTTGTGTGTGTGTAAAGTGTGAAAGTTGGTTTTTGGTACCTCTTATTGTTTTGTATACTTTGTTTATTATTTTTATTATTTATTGTTATTGGCCACACACACCCAGTCATATGACCGCCAAGCCACGCCCACCAATTAAGCCACGCCCACAGAACCGGTAGGGAAAATTTTTAGATTTCACCCCTGTTTTAAACATATTTCTTATAGTTAAGAATACACAACTTTCTTCTCTAAATGTTTTTTATGCTGTTTCCAGAGCCCTTCAAAAGTATCACTTTTACTTTATGTGACAAAACCAGAATATTATTAAATACATGGACGTAATCATATAACCTAGCAGTTCGAAAGCATATAAAAAATGCAAGTAGAAAAATAAGGACCACCTTTGGTGGGAAGGTCAGTGTTCCATGCGCTGGCCAGAGGTGGTATTCAGCAGGTTCTGACCAGTTCTGGAGAACTGGTAGTGGAAATTTTGAGTAGTTCAGAGAACCGGTAAATATTACCTCTGGCTGGCCCTGCCTCCATCTATTCTCTGCCTCCCAAGTACCAGGTGATTTGGAGGAAATGGGGATTTTGCAGTAACCTTCCCCTGGAGTGGGGTAAGAATGGAGGTTTTACAGTATCCTTCCCCTGGAATGGGATGGGAATGGAGATTTTATAGTATCCTTCCCATGCCACACCCACCAAGCCACGCCCACCAAGCTATGCCCTTAGAACCAGTAGCAAAAAAATTTAAATCCCAGCACTGGTTTAGTCATGCCTGCCACATGACCATGGTAATGTCTTCCGAGAGCGCTGGCTCTTCTGCTTAGAAATGGAGATGAGCACCGCCCCCTCGAGTCGAGAACAACTAGCACATATGTGCGAGGGGAACCTTTACCTTTACCTAATCATATAAGCTGTGTTTAATTAATTGCATTTAAAACTGAAATTAATTCCATTTAAAACTAGATCAGGGCTGTCAAACTCGTGGCCTTTGGGACAGACGCGTCACGCGCTGGCCATGCCCACACACGGTTTAGCAAAGGGGGGGAGTCCTGATACATCATGGATGCTGCCGTGACGATGCAGGTTTGATACCCCTGACCTAGATGTTGGACAAAGAGAAGAAAAACCTGAGTTCTCTACAGTGCTCAATAGCATCAGTTTCCATTGAGACAGCCATTTCAAATGCCCTCTTGATTGACTTACTTATTTTACAGAGTTTACAACCTCCTCCAATTCAAAGAATTCTGGGAGTAGGTAGGACCATAAAAGAAAAGAAAAATACACAATCTTAACTGAAAATTTAAGGAGACTTTCAAAGTTATACTTCTGTCTTCTAGAGCAAAACAGGCAATCTTCTGACAATTAGACATTGCCCTTTTTAATTAAAAAAAATACAGGTTGCTGGAGTCACCTAAGTAGGCTGAGGTGGGGATGTATTAAATCTATATATAAAAAAAGACTTGAATGGTCAAAATCTACATTTCCAGTACTTGGCAATCGGCCTTCCATCAGCATACTTTCTAGGGAGCACAAAGTATTGTATTGGAGCAGCATTCTTCTAAAATAACTAGCCAGGAGATTCCTTTTTCTTTTTCTATTGAAGATCAAGTTTTAAATCATGTTCTTTTCCAAATAGTTCCGTTGAAGGAACAACCAGTAAATTCCTAACCATTCTTCGTATTTAATTCTGTAGTATATTTACTTGATTTATAAATCTCTTTCCTGTTTGAAATAAACAGGCAAAATGACTCTAAAACAGCATAGAACATGCAAAATGAAATTGATGAAGGCAAACACAAAGGAACGCTTTTTTAAAAATCTGCCTTTTTGCCTGCTGTTAAAGATCCAGTTAAATAGTGTTGTCATTGCTTTCCCTTATTATGACTGAGTAGCTTTAGCCAAATACAACATTGGGACATCATTGAAATGAATAAATAAGCTAAATATACTTACTTTATAACCTGCTTAGCTGTTTATTAACAACATTCTCAGTAAAGCACCCATTTAGATGAGATGGACTCCAGTGCTCTTCACTAGTATTTGAAGAATCAAAATCAACATTTCTGAATTTGAAGAATCAAAATCAACATATTCTACATCGGAGAAAGCCAGGATATATTCTTACACAAATGACTTGTAATATATTTTATTGCGTTTTTATCATTGTATATAGCCTACAGGGTTTCTTTTAAATACACTATGGGGCATTATTTTAAAAATACATTGTTTATTTTTTCAATTACATTTGATTGATTAATTGATTGATTGATTATACTTTAATTAAACCAGTAATCAGACTTCTCTGGCATATTGCAAAAATGCTTAAATGGATAAAATGATGAAACAAAGCAAAAAAAAAACAAAACCCCAAGCAAACAGAAAAATACATTAATAGAAATCATAGGAAGAAAATCAATTAATAAGGAAAAATGTACAAAAGCTGCTTATTTATTATATTTATTGACATATTGTTTTCTTGTTGTTGCATTATTTTATTTTATTTAGATCTCTATTCACCATCTACTCTGCTTGTTACCTTCATGGAGAAGTAGAATATAAAAAGAATGGAAGATTTTAAGATCATGTTGTTTTCCAAATAGCTCACATGCAACGGAGGCAAACCCTGTGTAGCACATAAATGTTCCCTTTGTAACCATGATGCAGGAGTGATTAATCCACCTATTTATATTTGTTTACAGGGTAAATATGATGCAACGTCTATATTCTATTTGCGGCCTCTGTTTCATTCATGCTTTTCATTGGGTTCTGCTTGCCTGCTTGCACTTCTTTAAATTTCTCCCGATTCCTTATTTCCTTCCCTGATTTGACACCAACATACAATCTTCAATGGTGCTGATTCTGATTCTCTGAGGCAACGTAGCTCCTTTTTTTTTTTGAGACTGTAGGAAGGCTGAGAAATCCTTAATGAAAATGGTATGGTGTCCCTTTAAAATAACATGTCATCCTGCAGTTCTGATTCAAAGTGGCAGGAACGTGCAGGAATGGCTTGGTTTGCTGGAAAATAGCTAGTAGAAATCCCTTCCACACAAACAACCAGTGCGGATGCTCTTGAAGTTCCTACATCTGCTCCTTTGAAAACCATTTCCTCCATGTCCTCTGCTATGGTGCCAATGTGCGCTCTTGGGAGAGAGATAAAAGCACCAAGTTGCATCTCATAAGCCAAAATAAGAATAATGATTCATGTATTAATCCTTCTGCATAAAAAAACACACACAAAGCAATATAAAAAATAACGAGAGGGAAGAAGTGGGAAGAGTTCCTTCAAAGCACTCAGTTTAATGGCAGCAGTCTAAAATTAACCCCCCCCCACTTTTCTTTTTTTTTGCTGCTTTCCCCTCCAGAACACTTCAAAAAAAAATGTTGATTTTATAAATAGATCCAGTGGATATTTTGATGTGTCTATGCAAATGACAGACAATGTCAGTCTTACTGGTAAGACCTTGGCTGACACTCCTGGACATTCAAGTCAACATGGATTAACTAAAGCTCTACTTCTGAACTTGTTTTAAGGCAAGATAAATCAGCCAGCCCAGGTGGCTCAGAATTTTCACTGCATACTAAAAAGAAGTCACTTAAATAGGTTATGTGGCTGGCATGACTAAACCAGTGGTGGGATTCAATTTTTTTTACTACCCGTTCTATGGGCGTGGCTTGGTGGGTGTGGCAGGGGAAGGATACTGTAAAATCTCCATTCTCACCACACTCCAGGGGAAGGATACTGTAAAATCTCCATTCCCACCCCACTCCAGGGGAAGGATACTGTAAAATCTCCATTCCCACCCCACTCCAGAGAAAGGTTACTGCAAAATCCACATTTCCTCCCAATCAGCTGGTACTCGGGAGGCAGAGAATAGATGGAGGCGGGGCCAGCCAGAGGTGGTATTTACCGGTTCTCCAAACTACTCAAAATTTCTGCTATCAGTTCTCCGAAACTGGTCAGAACTTGCTGAAACCCACCTCTAGTTCCATAGGTATGGAAAGTTAAGTGGTTCTGATGAAACATAACTTTTTAGTAGTATTCCTCCACTATGGAACATGCCCCACAGAAAAGTTTCCTCCTTAAGGTATTTTGTTATTTTAGTTCTTGGATGATTAGAGACGTATGTTGTTAGGATGTTGGAAATTTATTCAGGTGCTCAGAATTTTTTCCCTCTCTCTTTTGCTCATGTCTTTCATCCAGGGACAGTCAGACTGAGGTAGTTCATAAACATTCTCAAGTACCGTATATACTCGAGTATAAGCCGATCCGAATATAAGCCGAGGTACCTAATTTTACCACAAAAACTGGGAAAAACTATTGACTCGAGTATAAGCCGAGGGTGGGAAATGAGGCAGCTACTGGTCAATGTAAAAAATAAAGATAGAGCCAAGTAAAATAACATGAATATTTATTTGAACGAAAAACAATAAAAGTGCAAAAGGGGGTCCCCAAAAAGAATATGGTATCAAAAATACAGTATCTTTAAAAGTAACAGCAACCAAGCTAACGAGCTAAAATCCTCAAAACTGGAGTTCTCCTCCTCATCATCTGTTTGTCCAAACAGAGCTTCAGCTACTTCAGCTTCTGTGATGTTATCCGCATATCGTTCTCGTCATCACTGAGTTCACAGTCGCCATCATCACTGCTGTCACTCTCATACAATGCGCTGTCTTCACTGCCATCCATAGCATTACTAATGCCACATTTCTTGAAGGCACGTTGCACCATGTCCTCTGGAATATCTTCCCATGCATCACGAACCCACTGTGCTATTAGTTCTATGTCTGGCTTTCTCAGATTTCCAACTTTTGTCAGACGAGCTTGACCAGATGTCATCCATTCATGCCACATCCTTCGACACGGTCCTTGAAAGGTTTATTTAAACTGACATCTAGGGGCTGCAATACAGATGTAAGCCCACCTGGAATAACGGCCAAAGTGACTTGAGATGACTTTGCCAATTTTTTTATGTCATCAGATGTGTGGGCTCTGAACATATCCCAAACTAACAGTGATCTTCTAGTCCAGTCCCCACTCCTCAAGCAAGAGATCCTATACTGTTTCAGACAAAGGATTGTCCAGTCTGTTCTTTAAAAACCCTCCAGGAATGAAGTGTCCAATAAGGTTCAAATTGCAAGTTCCGGTAGTCCTCAATTTAAGACTGCAGTTGAGCCCAAAACGTTGTTTTGTTATTTTCCCCTAAGCGTGTATGTATCCCCTGCCCCCCATTTTCCGTCAGGCTGCCATCAAAGCGAAGCACGGCTGAATATTATTATTATTATTATTATTATTATTATTATTATTATTATTATTATTATTATCATTATCATTATCATCATTATCATCATCATCATCATCATCATCATTATTATTATTATTATTATTATCATTATCATTATTATCATTATCATCATCATCATCATTATTATTATTATTATTATTATTATTATTATCATTATCATTATTATCATTATCATCATCATCATCATCATCATTATTATTATCATTATCATTATCATTATTATCATCATCATCATCATCATCATTATTATTTTTATTATCATTATCATTATTATCATTATCATCATCATCATCATTATTATTATTATTATCATCATTATCATTATTATCATTATCATCATCATCATCATCATCATTATTATTATCATTATCATTATCATTATTATCATCATCATCATCATCATCATCATTATTATTATCATTATTATCATTATCATCATCATCATCATCTATTATTATTATTATTATTATTATCATTATCATTATTATCATTATCATCATCATCATTATTATTATTATTATTATATCATTATCATTATTATTATATGATGATGATTTTGCATTGGACAGAGCGAGCTTCAGTTTACCAAACTTTGTATCTTTTAATGAAACGTGTTAGTCTGAAGGGACTGTTTGAACTCACAAAACACTTGCAACTTTTAGTTCCGTGCTGAGGATTTTGGAAAGCAGCCCAGCAATATTTATTTATTGCTCGGACTGCTCTTATTTTCACTCCCCTTTTCTTTTCTTTTCCTTCCTCCTCCTCCTTCTCTGCCTCTCTTCGTCCCCCACCTCCCGGGATCCTTGCGGGTCGAAGGTTCTGCCCTGCCTTACACCAGCCGCCCACCTATGCCAAGGTCTCCTGGCTCTTTCGCCTCTGTAAGCAGCGGCTTCTCGGCAGCGTCGCCCCCTCCCTCCATGGATCGGCTCCTTCCCCAGCACTGAAGGCATCCTTAGGAATACACCTCCACCTCCAGGAAAATAAAAGAGGCAGAGAAGGTAAATCGCCCGCCTGCTCGGAAAGGAAGGGAGAGGACTCCAATGGAAGAAGGAGAGGAGAATTACCAATAACAAACACAAAGCGCTGGGTTAGAGGTGCCTTGTCATGTACAAGGAGATCAGAGAGGGCAACCACCATGAAACAATAATCAGACTCAAAACGGGCTGCTTATTTGCCATTTGCTCTGGGTAGAACGGGTTTTTAAAAAATTGGTTTGGAGAAGGAAAGCTAATTTGCTGATCTGCGCGAGGGTCGGTTTCTTTTGCCTCCTTCTTCTTCCTCCTCCTTCTTCCCACCCTAGCTTGCAATGCCCCATCTCTCCTCCTCCTCCTCCTCCTGCCCCCTCTCGGATTCGGCGTTCATTTCTTGCCTTTGCGGAGCGGAGGTGTTGGGGGAGGGTTTGGGAATAGATTTGGCAGAGGAGATTACCGTAATTTTGCTCACTGTTTACGAGCAAGTCTCGGGTTACAATGTTCACTCGGGGGAGTGAAACGCAAAGTATAGTTAGCCTGAAAAAAAACTGAACCGTGTGACTGGCGGGAGAGAAGGACGGCGCCGGGAGGGGGAGAAATTGTTTGTTCTTGCCGTATTTCTCCGCTTTCCAAGAGGCTTTTCTTTTTCACCTCTTTCTCCCCACCTCCCCAATTTCCATAGGGGGAAAAAAAAAACCTGGGGAAAACTTGGCAAAAAATAAAATAAAATAAAAAGTACTGAGTGCAAATGTTTTTTTTTTATACTGTAGTTGGAGTTTTCCACGTTTCTTTCACATTCAAGGCAGCATTCTCCCCCCATCCCTCGCTGCTTTTCCAAAACATGCTTTGAAACCTTTGCATTTTATTGGGATGTATTCGTGACAAACGCCCCCTCCGCCCCCACCGCGGGCAAGAGGAGGACGAGTGAGAGGGGGGCGAAAATGTCGAACGCCCCCTCCGCCCCCCGCCCCCTCCGCCGACCACCGCCGCCGCCGCCATCAAAAAGCGGCGGAAGAAAACGCCGGAGGCCAGCCGCCGCCCCAAAACGAGCCGGCCGAGCTGGCAAAGCATGCCGGCAGCATTTGGGCTCGTCCTGCCGGCCCAGCTGTTCCCGAGGGCAAAAAACCCTCTCCCTGGGTCGGCTCTGCAAGGGTAGACTCGAGTATAAGCCGAGGGGGCGTTTTTCAGCACAAAAAACGTGCTGAAAAACTCGGCTTATACTCGAGTATATACGGTAAGTGTCTGGAAATGCCAGAAACTATCTCTTTCCTGACACAGAATGGTAAAGAGCAGAGACAATCCTTCCTCTTACATCAGTGGTTCTCAAACTTTATAGTGCTGTGACTCCTTTAATACAATTCCCCACGATGTGGCGACCCCAACCGTAAAATTATTTTCACAGCGATCTCAGCGCACCTCAGCAGCCGCAGAAGGGGGGGAAAAGCGGCAAACTGTTTTTTTGAATTTATCGCGCCTGAAGCCGTATTGGCTAGTGATCTGAACTGCTTGCGATTGCCTTGAGGACGGAGGCATTAAAACGGAGACTCCTCCCCTATTAAGTTTATCGCGCCTGAAGCCAGATTAGGCTAGCGATTGGGAGTGATTGCTTGTGGAGTCAACCATTGGAGTGTGAGTCTTCGATCGCAAGTATACTTCCCATATTTCTGATGGTCTTAGGCGACCCCTGGCAAATCGTCATTCGACCTCCAATGGGATCACGACTCACAGGTTGAGAACCGCTGTCTTACATCATCATGACTGACAGAGAAACCTCCGGAGTTACAGAAATTATCTTCATGTCTGAATGCAGTTCTTTGGCTAGAATTGGTGAGATGCTCACAATTTCCAGGATATGTCTTTTTCAGATGGTAAATTAAACACTCATTTTTCCTAGGCCGAACTCAGCTTCAGAAACACAGTACCGCACAGAAAGATAAGGTAAAGGTAAAGGTTCCCCTTGCACATATGTACTAGTCATTCCTGACTCTAGGAGGTGGTGCTAATTTCTGTTTCAAAGCCAAAGAGCCAGCACTGTCCGAAGATGTCTCTGTGGTCATGTGGCCGGCATGACTAAATGCCAAAGGCTTATGGAATGCTGTTACCTTCCCACCAAAGGTGGTCCCTATTTTTCTACTTGCAATTTTTATGTGCTTTCGAACTGCTAGGTTGGCAGAAGCTGGGACAGGTAACGGGAGCTCACCTCATTACGTGGCACTAGGGATTTGAACCACTGAACTGCCGACCTTTCGATCGACAATACTACTTATTAGAAAGAAGCTACTAAAAGAGTTGCCCTCTTATTGTGCTCTGTCAAGAATAAGTTGTAATTCCTTTTCATAGTCTCTGTTTTAATTGTGGTATTTATTTATCATGTACTTCCAATTCTGAGCCTCTATATGCATTTCCTTCTCTTCCTGGAAAATAATCTTCTTTCTTTTAAATGAACAGCAGCTGTTCCCTTCCACAAAGGACTCCTGGAGTAAAGAGGTACAAGTGGAACCCAAAGATGGGAAGATGGGAAGAATAGAGTTTTATGGCCTAATTTTGATGCTAAAATAGCTTTAATCACCCTTGTAAGCATTCTTCAATGGGGAAGGGAAACAAAGATTAAACCTGTTTGCTGCATGATTCCAAAATAATGGGTGTGCCTTATATATATTATTTAACATGTACATGAAACTATTGGACAAGATCTTTTGAAGACTGATCAGGCATCTTTTTTCTTTTTCCTCAACAAATTCTAGGAAAGGGATGGTTCTGCGTGAGCACCCAATGCTTGCATAAATAGAGCTACATGCACCCATGTGCTCACTTGTCACTTGCGTGGCCTGGTTCCCACAGACTGATACTAGGCTGCAGACCAGGGGTTGGGGACCCCTGAAATAATGTATGAAATACAGTAGATAAACTATATTAAATACAGCAATACACCTTAAATAATATGACTAATAATAAACTAATTAATATGTTAGACAGTTCAACAGCCGCATCATAAACTCTGAAATAATTAAATTAAATATATATTTGTTGTCCAAGCCCCACTTATCATTAAGATCTATCAAATCTGTTTGTTAATTTGAGATACTCAAAATTGCTGATTGTACTGCATGGTGGGGATAGATTTCTTTCGTCATCTCAACCACATGCCTCCCACCGACCCGTACGCTCTCACAGAGAGGGACTTCTCAGGGTGCCGTCCGCCAAGCAATGTCGGCTGGCGGCCCCCAGGGGAAGGTCCTTCTCTGTGGGGGCTCCCACACTCTGGAACGAACTTCCCCCGGGTTTACGCCAAATACCTGACCTTCGGACATTCCGTCGCGAACTGAAGACACATCTTTTTATTCGCGCGGGGCTGTCTTAAATTGAATTTTATCAAATTTTTAAAATTTTTATTAACTAATTTTAAATGGGGTTTTTAGCTCACTGTATATTTTAATTTTCAGGCCAATTTTAAAATAAGTTTTTTAATTGCATTTTAAATTATATATTGCACTGTTTGTTTTATTTTTGCCTGTACACCGCCCTGAGTCCTTTGGGAGAAGGGCGGTATAGAAATCAAATAAATAAATAAATAAACCCCCAACACTCTTGCTAAATTAATAAGAGTTGACAGAGCGGGGCAATCTTAAAACTACATTCTTAATATCAGTCCAAATATACTTGCACAGGTTAAAAAAATCTCATTGCCACTGTTCTAGTAACTTTGTTGCAGTTTATTTATTTCTACATAAACCAAATTTACAGGCCACCCAACTCAAAACAACTGTGGGCAGTGTAGAAGTTTTAAATAAACATATCCAGTACAATTTTTAAAAAAGTGAAGGCAATGACCTAGAGATTAATCTATTCATGATATTAATAAAATTCCCACCAAGGAACATAGAGTACTTCCTCATCCATTATCTGAGGAAGAGTCAGGTCATAGCCTTGCTTAAATGGCATCAGAATTGGGCCAGCTCAAACTTCTGGGGAGGTAGCCCTCCAGAGGGCTTGAGTCAGAAAGCCATGCCATCAGGCCCCATTGGGAGCTAGGGTGTGCCTACCATGTGTCAAGTTTTCCAGACAGGTAGAAACAATGGCAGTCCTTTGGATAGCTAAGCCCTATGCCACAACAACTAGTACCTTGAATTCATCCAAAAGCCCACTGGTGAACTGCACAACTTGGGCAACAGAGCAGTACATGAAGGAATAAGGGAAATGAACTTTCAGAGTTGGACCAGCCCCTCTTCTGAGGTAACCAGCATCATGGGGGTGACCATTGAATGGAAAATTTAATCACTTGGTTGGCATTCTCCATTATCAACCAGAGTTCTCCTCACATCGCCCTGGGTCTGGCTAATCTCAGGAAGGGAAACCAAACTAAACTTTGGGAGATAGTAGCTCAGCCAAGCTGAGGTAGATGTTAGAAGGCCACCAGTCAACTCAAGGATTGAAACAAAAAACTCCTTGAGCATAGAAAATTGGCATTGCAAAGTAGTGGGAAAAGAAGGCAGGACGTATCTTCAAAATTGGTTAAAACTAGATTGAAATGTTCAGAAGAAAACGTCTTCCCATCCAATCACTAAGCATACATAGGATGACATATTCAGCAACATATTCAAATGTGTTTTTTAAAAAAGCAGAGGAAACATTTTTATGTAGACATTGTATGATCAATGTCTGAGAAATGAGAAATCCTATTTTTGAGAGACAATTATGACCATTGTAGGGCATGATCAGGTTAAGAATTTTGAGGTCCCACCAGTTTAAGTGGGGCTTATTACCCAATGAATGGGTACAGCATTTAAACAACTTCATTGGCCAGTGATATACTGTAAGAACAGTAATTTGCATCCTCTGAAATATATAGATACAGATATACACACACATACACAATGAGAGCAGCTGCAAATATGGTCCAATATTTCCAAAGTTCTAGATATTTAATGTTAATGCATGTTTTATCTCAATCACATTTAGTCATGCCACTATGCCATTAAGATATACTTTTAAATCTTTCTACGTAAGATACTATAAGTACATCTAATAAAACTTTCAGCATCCCTGGAGTCCTTTCCTTATTTTTAAGATACCCGAGCTAGGTGAAATAAAAGAAAACCATTTAACATTCTAAGTGCAAAAAATAGAGTAAAATCTGTCCTGCTGTACATACAGAATCTACCTTGTTTGATTTATTATCTTTAATAACTGTGGTGTCTTGTCAGTTTTTTTGGCTCCAGGGACTGAACGTGGAGATTGTACATTTTAAAAGAAAAAGAAATGAACTCTCCTTGTGTCAATGATTTGGGAAAGTCAAAATGCTCAGTGGTACTCAGTTGTGATCTAACTTTCTAGCAATAGTTATAAATTAAAATGTTCTTCTTTTTAACTTGTAAGCTCCCCCACATGAAGTCCTTTGAGAGAGATCAATATCTTGTGTGTCTGTGCTGAGTGTAGAAAAAGAGAGAGAATGAATATGTATATGCAAGTTATTTGAATGTATTCCAACAGGCTTTATTATAATTCAAAAGCATTTTTAAGCAGCAACATTTGCAGTTGCTTTAGACTTTTTTTTTTTTTTACAACTTGCCTTCTGGACTTTTTATTCCTCAGATGCTTTTTAGTTTTGTTTTTATCTTTCTGTAACATGAAAAACTAAAGCTAATATTCCAAATGAATATTTGGAGATACTACGAACATTTTAATGTATTTTCCTTTTAATTTCTCACCAGAAAACATAAAGGTAAGCTAAAGGTTCCCCTTGCACATATGTGGTAGTCGTTCCTAACTCTACGGGGCAGTGCTCATCTCCATTTCAAAGCCGAAGAGCCAGCGCTGTCTGAAGACGTCTCCATGGTCATATGGCCAACATGACTAAACACGAAAGGCGCACGGAATGCTGTTACCTTCCCACCAAAGGTGATCCCTATTTTTCTATTTGCATTTTTTATGTGTTTTCGAACTGCTAGGTTGGCAGAAGCTGGGACAAGTAGCGGGAGCTCACCCTGTTATGCGGCACTACAGATTCGAACCGCTGAACTGCCGACCTTTCAATTGACAAGTTCAGCATCTTAGCCGCTGAGCCACCATGTCCCTATTCAGAAAACATATTATTGCCCTAAAAATAAATGTAATGTGTGCAAGTAGGTTTGCTGTATCTTGTTATTAAGCAGGGGTCCCCAACTCCCAGACTGAGGCCCACTACCAGCAAGCTGGTGCTCATGTGCGTGCAAGCACCTTGACTCGTCTAAGAGGTGGGCTGGCATATACATGCATGTGTGCACAGCTCAACTAGACAGTCCCCTCTCCCCACCCCCCCAATCAGGCCACCAAGCCACAAAGATTGGGGACCGCTGACTTAGAGCTAAGATGGGTGATGTTGACGGCTGAAAGAACAGCACCCAAAGGACTTATTGGTATCATGCTGCCATCAATGATGGCATCCAGAGTTTTGCATAGCAATGAACAGCACCTATTTCATGGCTCTTTGTGGAGTCCTAGTATCTCTTGACTAATTTTTTTTTTTGGCTTGGTTTTATTCATTTTTGTAAAATAAAAACCAGAACAAGAACAGGAAATTTCAAGGAATCAATCCAATTCATGATGCAGTTCAAGGTAGTGGTTTAACACTTATAAACCCCTTCCTGGAGTAGGGTCTGATTATTTGAGAGACTTACCAGGTTCCAGTTTCGGCCCATCTGATGAGATCAGGCCAAGTCACATTTTGATCAAACCAAATTGTCTGCCAGAACCAAGGAGACATACCTTCTCTGTCATGATACCTGGCCTCTAGAATAATATCTCTCCAGAGCTCTGGATAGCTCTTACCTATGATATTCAGGAAACTATTATAAGTAGTCCTGATTTGGTGATCACAACTGGGGCCAACAATTTAGTTATTAAGGAAAGTGGTTTTACTGCCATGATAATTAACATCTTACTTCAGTCTCCTTTGCGCTGTAGACCTATGAAGGTCATAAATGTGAGGATTGGTTGTACAGTAAAGTGCTTTTTCTTTACCATTAAAACTGATCAGTCACAAAATAAGGCAAAATTTTCCTAAAGTGGAAATGTAACTATCTCTTAAAAAGTGTTTACTGAAAGGATCCCCAACGTCAACCAAGAAAATTTCCCATTCAGAATCTACAAGAAAGTTTTTCTCATAGGATCAAAACATGTGCATTACTCCATGAAGTACAACTCAGTTAAATACAAACAAAAAATCCCACCATATGTTGGCCTTTGGATTATGTGAACAGCTCTGGGTGAGTAGTTCAGTAGCTCTCTTAAGGGGAGCTACCACTCCCCTTAAGACCTCTGATTAACAGTCTTTGCTATTTCATTTGGGGTTTTGTCCTTTCAAAGTGGAGTCATTAAAATAACACAACAACCGGAGCATCCACTGTGGGTTTCCCAAGGCAATTAGTTTAACATTTACATCTGTTAACTGACAGTCTGAATACACTATTTGCTCTAACACATCACTCTGCTGTTCACAACAATGCAGATTTTACATTGCTTATAACTTTGGAAGGAACATTGGCTTACCTGAAGGTTCCTTCTATGTACGCTGAGAGTCCAAAGCAATGGGTTGTTAACTTCATCTGATTGGCCAGAGACTGAGTTGAATTTGTTTAAACACACCTCCTCTTCCTGTTTAGCTCCAGTTTATTAACGAAGAAGCGGTATTGGAGAAGACGAACTCAATGTGAAAACTGGAAAAAACGGAACAATAACCTCCAGATCCCTGTATATAGACAAAAACAATAAGTGAAAATAGGGAGGGGTTGGACTCTCACGCAGCGTACATAGAAGGAACCTTCAGGTAAGCCAATGTTCCTTCTCCTGTACGCTGCTAAGAGAGTCCAAAGCAATGGGATATACCCAAGCTAAATATCCCTAGAGTGGGAAAGGAAAGATTAGGAAGATTCAGCAACAGGAAGAACTCGCTGCAGGACCCTCCGTCCGAATGAGGCCTCGGCTGAGGCAAATTGGTCCATCTTGTAGTTTTTAATAAATGGCGAAGAAGAGGCCCACGTGGCTGCTCTGCAAATGTCCAAGATAGAGGCCTGGGTGGCCCAGGCAGCTGTGGTGGCCGCGCTGCGGGTGGAGTGTGCAGTGATGCGGCCTGGAAGATGGTGTTTCTGCTGGTCGTAGGCCATGGAAATACAGGCTTTTATCCACCTGCCTATGGTGGATGGGGAGACTTTGGTGCCCAGAGCCCTTGGTTGAAAGGAAACATTTACATCTGTTAACTGACAGTCTGAATACACTATTTGCTCTAACACATCACTCTGCTGTTCACAACAATGCAGATTTTACATTGCTTATAACTTTGGAACTTTGGAATCATGCAGTTAGTTGATCCTGGAGTTATTGGTGAAATTTTATTGGCAAAGGTATAATTACATGTAATTTTATGGAAATTAATATATGAATATTATTGTTATTATCTCTGCATATATTTTTATAACAACGAAACATTTTAAATGTGTTTTGGCCTGTTGGCTACCGGCCCATTCAACAGCCGAAGCAAAGGAGGAGGTAGCATGGTCACCATCAAGGCAACCTGAGAGCTCCAAGTGGGGAGAGGGAATGGAGCTGACAGAGAGAGAGAGACAGAGGCGGAGCCTGGGCCATCCGTCAGCCTTCAGATGGAAAGTCAACAGCCCCAAGGTCTGGAGATGGCTGATGAGGAAGAGAAGGAATAGCTGGGTCCAGTGCCTGAAGCGCAGATGTGCAGAAGGGAGAGGAGAGGAGAGCAGTGGAAATCAGTGGGCCAATCCTTGGGAAGGAAGAGCCACCGCTGCTAGCGAAGCCCCACCCTAGCTCTGGGGATAAAAGGCAGGGAGTGGAGATGAAGCGATGTGGCAGACAACTATTCATCTCTCAGCCGGATGGACTTGTTAGCCTGAGATGAGGGAGAAACCTTTTGCCAGGGCTGCTGGCACTCCTAATGAAGGAATCTTCAAAGTTAACTTGTTGTGTTTGGATCAGAACAATACATTTGTTTACAATTTGTTACATGGACTAGCAATTTTGTAATGATAAAATCTAATATCTACCTACATATCTATAGTTATCCACCAATTAATGTGGTTATTCCGTCATCTGATTGTTTCACCTTTTCTCGGATTAGTTCTGGATTCACAAATAGAGATTTTTAATTCCTGGTCACTAGTAAAATAAAACTTGCATTCAGCATCTCATTCTGGACCCAGGATGACCACTGCACTAAAAATGGCCGAGCAGCAATGTTAGGGATCAGAAATTCTACCCTCTGTGTACTAATTATTAACATTTTGTAGATTGAGAACCCAGTGGCTTAAGCATCTGCTACACCCATCCACTTTTTCTGGCAAATAAGTTTAAGTATCAATTTATGTGTCATATTGAAATAAGGCATTTTGGGCTAAAAGTTCAAGAGTGTATTCATCAATCTGTTGGCTGTTTCCCCCCCCCCATGTCTCTTTGTTCAGTTTTCACCTTTGAAAGTTTATCTGCATTCTGTGGTTATCTAAATTCCTCCTAAACACCTTCCATCTCCTGTCCACTGATCCATATCCTGTGCTTCTGGTGGAATTATATTTTAGAATCCCTTTCAGCTTCCTCTGCTTAACCTAGTGATATTTGTCATCAAATGAACTTTGACTCCTGTAGCTATTATTCATAAGATTGCCCTAATTTTTCCTGGAAAAAAACTAACTCCACATGTAAAATTAAAACAAATAAGCGATGTCATATTAACAAATATGTGGAGCCAAGACCAGTAGACCAGGAAGGACAAATCTCAGATTATTTTATGATTTCATATCTAATTGTTTCTTTTTTAATAGTGGGAACTCAGTTGATAGAATTGGTGTGGGCTTTTCCCATCAATCCGGAGTGACTAATAATTAATTTATCTGAATGTAATTACTCTCTTGTTAATAGTAGTTTTTTCCGCACTTTCTCTTAGTTGGCTCTGGAGACAAACATGTTGACTGTGATGTATGATTCCTGGCACAGAATGAAAACCTTAGGCCTGTGAATAGACAAAGATAAAGTGAAGTTGTTCCATTACTTGCTAATGAATTTATGGACTGCCCTTTTATCTGAAGTGCAGCCATGAAAATATATATATATTTGGGGCTATTAGTGAAGTCTTGAGATGAAGATATTAAAGTTGAGATTTATCTATTACCACCCCTTCAGTTCTCCTGTCACTTTGTAGTGGACTTCAAAAGAGTCTTAACCCATTCTTCTGTGTGAAGGAAGAGAAACAATCATTCCTTAGTAGTCTGCGTCTTAAGCCAAAGGTGGAAAAGCATGAAACAATTCAAGTTTCCTACTTGGTCAGAAACCAGGAGAGGCTTTTGGAAACACCAGTTTTAAAAATTAGCACAAAGTGATTGTAATTCAAAGGGTAGCGATGATATCGCTTTGATATTTTGTGAGATCTGGAGGTGGAATTTCTTGGAGTCCTAATAGCTTTAAGGATCTTCCAACTTTAAAAAAAAAAATCAGCTTCTTTTTTTTAAAAAAAGAAAACTTTTATTTGAGATATATATAACAAGGATTATGCACATTCAATGTCAAGCCTTGTGGGGGAAAGAAAACTTAATAAAATAATGAATCAATCAGAAGAAGCAGAGGCCTCCACGATTTTAGTATCCAGTTCAGAGAGGAATTGGTTCCAGTCAACTCACAGTCATAGAAGCTCACTGGGTATCTTTGGGCTATCAATCCAGGGCTGAAATGTACTTTCCTTTCCTACCAGCTTGCTGGTATGCACGCACTGTCGTCTGCATGCGTGCCATCATCTGCACATGCACAAAGCCTTCTGCGCATGCACAGATGGTCAAAACCAGGACATGATGACATCCTGGTTTGAAGGGGCGGAGCCTCCCACTGCTACCTGTTCTCTGAACTACCAGCCACTGGTGCTACCAGCTCCCACAAGCTGGATAGAGTCACCAGCATTTCACCCCTGTATCAATCGCTTTCATCTCAACCTATCTTACAGGGATATTGTAGAGAAAAACAGATTTTGTACTAAGCTTAGAGATAAATGCAAACAATCATTTCATGCAGAATCATCTATTGTAATGTCCTTCCTGTTAAAGACTACTTCAGCTTTAATTGCAATAATGCTAGAGCAACTAATAGATTTAAACTTAATGTCAACCGCTTTAATCTAGATAGCAGAAAATATGACTTCTGTAACAGAATCATCAGTGCTTGGAATACTTTACCTGACTCTGTGGTCTCTTCTCATAATCCTAAAAGCTTTAACCAAAAACTAAATAAATAAAAATGTTAAATTCCAGTTTGGTTTCCTTCATCAAAGTAATAAAAATGAATGTTCTTGTCCTCACCCTGTCTCAAACTCCTGATTATCAATCATAATAGAGCTGGAAGGGACTTTGGAGGTCTAGTCCAACCCCCTGCTCAAGTAGGAGATCCTATATCATTTCAGACAAGTGGCTGCCAGTCTTTTCTTAAAGACCTCAGTGATGAAGCACCTACAACTTCTGAAGGCAAGCTGTTTCACTGATTAATTGTTCTCATTGTTGGAAGTTTCTCCTTAATTCCAGGTTGCTTCTCTCCTGGATTAATTTCCATCCATTGTTTCTTCATTGTCTTGCCTTCTAGTGCTATGGAAAATAAATCGACCCCCCCTTCTTTGTAGCAACCCCTCAAATACTTGAATACTGCTATCATATCACCCCTAGTCCTTCTTTTCTCTAGACTAGCCATACCCAATTCCTGTAACCAGTCTTCATGTTTTTGTTTAATTTAATCATCTTAGCTGCTCTTCATTGCACTTTTCCTCAAAATCTCAACAACTTTTGTAATGTGGTGATCAAAAGTGGATATGTGATTTTGATTCTGCCTCTGTTTATACCAGCGGTTCTCAACCTGTGGGTCGCCAACCCCATTGGGGGTCAAATGACAATTTGCCAGGGGTCGCCTAAGACCATCGGAAATATGGGAAGTATATTTGCGAGTCGAAGAATCACGAATTCAGCTTCAGGCGCAATGAATTAAAAAAGAGAAATCTTTGCTCTGATGTCTCCCTCTCAAGCCAGCTGCAGTCACTCCCAATCGCTAGCCTAATCTGGCTTCAGGTGCGATAAACTTAATAGGGGAGGAGTCTCTGCTTTAATGCCTCCGTCCTCAAGGCAATCGGAAGCAGTTCAGATCGCTAGCCAATACGGCTTCAGGTGCGATAAATTTAAAAAAAACAGTTTGCCGCTTCCCCCCCCCTTCTGCGGCTGCTGAGGCGCGCTGAGATCGCTGCATAAAAAAATAATAATTTTACAGTTGGGGTCGCCACATCGTGGGGAATTGTATTAAAGGGGTCGCAGCACTATAAAGGTTGAGAACCACTGGTTTATACAAACCAAGGATTGTATTAGCCTTTTTGGCTGCCTCCCACATACTATCATGTTTAAGTGATCGTCCATTAAGACTCCAAAATGAAGGACATATGCAGGGAGGAAAGGGGGACAAAGTCATAGTGCAAGTGATATGAACTATGTATCATATACTAAGTGAACTATGTATCACCTGGTTTCTTTTTAAGCTGTTCCAAATGACATAATTTGCAGAATAACATCGTAACTTGGTAATGTAATTAAGGCTTCTACTAAGTACCTGTGAGGCTAGGCACTGATGGCTCCTATTAAATCAGCTGGAACAGGGGTTTCAAACTCATGTCATCACAGCATCATCACGTGACGTATCATAACATTTTTCCCCTTCGCTAAACCAGGCGTGGACGTGGCCAGTGCGTGATGCATCCAGCCCACGGGCCAGGAGTTTGACAGCCCTGAGCTAGAATAAGCAGAGGAACACACACACTCTCATCCTTAGAGCAGGGAAAGGAATGATTAGTTGTAGATTGATTAATAACTCATAACTAACTGGTGATGCATGCCAAATGCACAATTCCTTTTTGTTGAAAGGATAATATCACATGGTGTGGGTTTCACAGAGACAGCATCAATTAATAAATGAGATTTCTGCAGCAATTCAGACACTGCTTGGCAAGAACTTTCTAGATACTGGTGGCAAAAGTCTGATGAGCTATGAATTCCAAGCCAGTGTAGGTATAGAGAATTGCCCCAAATCTTGTGGGACATGTGATTTCAGCAATGTGTGATTTAAGGTACGTTAAGATCTTAAGGTAAATTAGGGTTAACCAGAGGTGACAGTATAAATCAGTTGGGCTAAGCAGAATAAACTGACTCACCCATTATAGGTGAGGTTTAGAATTACCTCAGACAGTAGCATCGAAGGCCTTGGCTACAGAAGGCATGTTTTTCATCTTTATTTATTTATTTATTTTTAATTTATTTATTTATTTTGTCAATCATGTATAAGATAACAGGAAAAGTATAAAGCTAATTTGGAAACATGAAAAGAGTAAGTAAAAAGGAATATTAGGACAGGGACAGTAGGTACACAGGTGAATTATACACATCCCTTACAGACCTCTTAGGAATGGGGTGAGGTCAATAGTAGACAGTTTAAGCTTAAAATTTTGAGGGTTTGGGGAAGAAACTAGAGAGTCAGATAGTGACTTTACTTTCACCTTACTTTCCGTGCTATTGTTTTGTATATCCATAGCAACCCTAGTGAGCAGGTAGAAAAAATGGCAAGATAAAGAGAAAATGCAGTTTAAAATGTCTGCCACATAGGGATGTACAATTATTTTGCTAAGGAGAACAGATTTTTCTCTTTAACAATTCAATGAGAGTGACAGCTCCAGAAGATGTGATGGTAATGTTCATATATGGGCTTAAAATGTCTACCCTGGTATGTGTAGTTTTCTTGCAACTGGCAAGTATCATTTTTGTGAATCGTTGTATAAGAACATTTCATTCATCTCATTTACTGTAAAAAAAAAAAAGGAAACGTAATTATCTCAGGGATTGCCACAAAGAAGAGGGAGTCACCTGAGAGTAGAACAAGAAGCAATGGGTGGAAACTGATCAAGGAAAGAAGCAACTTAGAACTAAGGAGAAATTTCCTGACAGTTAGAACAATTAATAAGTGGAACGACTTGCCTGCAGAAGTTGTGAATGCTCCAATACTGGAAATTTTTAAGAAAATGTTGGATAGCCATCTGACTGAGATGGTGTAGGGTTTCCTGCCTGGGCAGGGGGTTGGACTAGAAGGCCTCCAAGGTCCCTTCCAACTCTGTTGTTATATATATTATATATTATCATTCTGTGCTTTGTCAGTACATTTCAGCAGCAGGATCAGAAGCTACAAAATGGATGCTGGTTGGGGGCTTATATGCTGTAACAAGCAGTATC
The DNA here is from genome assembly GCF_028640845.1 of Ahaetulla prasina. NCBI lineage: Eukaryota > Metazoa > Chordata > Lepidosauria > Squamata > Colubridae > Ahaetulla > Ahaetulla prasina. The sequence continues at coordinate 129,066,760 of NC_080539.1, forward strand.
ACTACAAAATTCAGTCAGCGTTTAAAACTGGGAATGACATTTTACCCTTTTGTAAGAGTGAATATCAACTTTACTATAAGAAAAGGTTCAGTCTCAAGCCAACTGTCTGAGGAAGTACTAGTGAGATGTATGGCTCCATAAGAAAAATTACCTCCTGTAGCTTCCCTTCTCCTGGATGAAATATTAGCTGATTAAATCAACTCCATAAATAAATAGAGCCGTGTTAAAAGGTGCCTGCCTCTTCATTTCTAACCCAACTAAAAATCCTTTTTCTCTGTCCCCTACCCAATTTTTCTTTTTCAAATCTGAAACAACACTGCTAAAGTAAATCCTCCCAAGTTTGAAATAATGTTCTTCCAGTTAAATGACTTAAGATAACATTGTAAATGCATGCTTGAACCATCTTTTTCCTTTCTAAAATCAGGGATCATAGTCAGTGGTGGGATGATATCAGAGGTGAATTATGAGTTCTAGTAAAATAAGCTGATGAACATGTTTGGACTGAATGATGATTATTTTTGTTGAAATATTGTTCCGGCTTTTTGAAGAACATATATTTAAACAATTAGTTGTATGCCTGGATCTTAGCAGAATGATCAAATAATATTACTAATAATTGCTGGAATAAATGAACATTGCAGCCCTTGAATTCAGGATAATTAAAACTTTCAGATCTGTCAATTTTTTATTTGGGGATGGGAGTACACGTCTATTAAATTACAATACATGTTAACTATTTCAGAAGTTAAAATAAGAACATATTTTTATTATTTAGTAGCACAGGTCGTTATTCAATCTCAACAATTTAGGCACATTTAAGGATTTCCAAACAGGACCTCTACTTTATTTTTCTATATCAAACTAAAAAACTGAAGGAAAAAGTATGCTATATATTCAACTTAATTCCACATTATTCCTTTGGTTTACCAGGATATGACAATAAATTTTATTCTTCTAAAGGCCAGAAAAATTTGGTATCAATTTCATCAATGTCCCTTAACTTCATGTAAGAAAATATTACAAGCTGAGAAATCACAATTACCATATCTTTCGCACTATAAGACACACTTCCCCTTCACAAAAGTGGGTGGAAATATCTGTGTGTCTTATAGAGCGAATATTGCAGTGGGGGGTTGGTTCCCCATCACCGGGGAATGCTGGAGCCTTCGCTGCTGAGCAGCTGATTGGTGGTTGGATTGGCCTCCCAGAATACCACTAATCAGCTGTTCTAGGTGGCAGGGATTGCTGCCGCTGCCACTGCTGCCTATCACTGCCGCTGAACTGCTGCCACCATTCACCACCAATCACCACCTCCACCGATCACCGCTGCCGATTGTCTCCACCGATCACCGCCTTGGCCGATCGCCATTCAGTGGCGATTGGTGGCGAATGGTGGTGAACAGCAGCGACAGCAGTGGTGGCGTTTGGCAGCAAATGGTGGCGATCGGCGGAGATGGTGATTGGCAGTGAATGGTGGTGATTTGCCGAGGCAGCGATCAATGGCAGAGATAGGCAGGAGCAGCGGTTGCAATCTATGTCACCTAGAACAGGTAATCGGCGGTATTCCAGGAGGTCGATCCAACCGCCAATAAGCTGCTCAGCAGTGAAGGCTCCAGAGTTCCCTGGCAGCGGCGTCAGTGCAAGTATGCTAGCCAGATGAATACTGGATGGATGCTGGAAGGCAGAGGCAGATTTTGTTTTGTTTTGTTTTCCTCCTCTAAAGCTAATGTGCATCTTATAGTCCAGAGCGTCTTATAGTGCGAAAAATACGGTAATTTCCCTAGGCTGTCTAATTATCTTTTTTTTTTAATTGAAAAAGTTTTACAACAACAATTAAATTTTTCCCCTCTCCTCCCCCATCCCCCTCCTTCCCCCCTCCCTCCAAAACCCCCCTCTCCCCCCCCCCGACTTCCCGGAGCAAACACAAGGTATAATTCAATAAACAAACAGTCATACATTAAAATTTTAAAATCTAACACAATTATAATCCTTCTCTCTCACATAACCTGACTTCTTCCATTAAAATCAAAAACAACGTCCTTCATTCAAAGGCAATCTGAAATAGAAAAAGTTTTCCCCTTTTTTAAAAGAAGTAGAAGTCAGCTCTCTTCTTGCTTCCCCAGTAATTGATCACTTGTATTTGTCCCCGTCTGCTTCTAGTATTCAAAACAGAATCAATTGAGCAGAGATGGGCGTCTTCCTCTTGTCCTGCCTAATTAGCAGGATCGAGCTGAGTCTGGAGTAGGGCTGGGTTAGGCAGGCACCCCTCCGAGACTCTGCATAACAAAGCAGAGCCCCTGGGGCAATCTTCTGCTATCCAGCCACTCTTGCTAATCTCTTTCACCCAGAGAAAAGCTTTGAAGCTGCCTAACAGTTGTTCTCCGCTGTTTCACCAGCTTTTACAGGATCTCGGTTCGGGACGCCATTCCAGACGTCCTCCGGGGAAGACAGAAGCCACCGGAAGTCCCCCTAGGCTGTCTAATTATCATGGATCTTCAGAAGCTATAGTTCAGTAGCTGTAGCTTAAATACACAGACAGATACATATATACACTGAAAATCATCTAAAACTGTGAGCAATGCCATTTACAGCCCATGCTCAGGTCTGAATCCTCTCTGAGTGATAATTGTTCAGTATGGTAACATCCAGTATTGGCTTTTCAGGAAGAGGGAGAACCAAAGCCTCCTTAAGGGAAACCAGAACACTTTCCTCTCTCAAGACAAAATGCAAATAATGAATAATATTTGCTCTAAAGATGCAAAATGACACTGGTTCTTCCTTTAGCCTCACAGTGCAAAAAAGTTGCATATTTATAGAGAAAAAAAATGCAATAATCAGTTTTAATAGTGTAACAGATAGTTTAATTAAATCATTGTTCAGGGAAAACAGATATGAATTCAATCATATGCTGCATAAATTGCCTGAGTGATTTTCATTTGCATCACATGCTACCAGCTTATCAGTTGGATTTCACTTTTTCATTTCTTCAATACACACACACACACACACACAAGCTATTCAAGTCCCGTTAACTGCTGATGTGACTAACATCCCATTATCAAGGGAAATTCATAGTTGTGTTTGGCTTCTTTGGCTCTATTGCTCATCTAATCCTTGTAATAGCCTGCAATCCATTTACTGCTGAAATCCTGATAGAATATATTGTCAAAAAATATTTAAATCGCCTGTCAAAGTAAATGCAGTGAAAAACTCCTGATCCTTGTATGGCAGGGAGCCAAATTAGAGTCTGTGGTACAAAACAAACTTCAGAGCCAGTGGGGGGGGGAAACTTTCCCCAAAGCCAAACTTAATTAGGATAAAACTTTTGTTGGAGTACAGTGAAGTGAATAGCAGGTTTCCAGACTATTTTACTTCTTAAGCAAGACATAGGAGGAACTGTCAGTTGGTCTACATATGTAGTAACTGTATATCTAAGTCGGTTAGCAGCATCCACTGTGCATTTTATGAGGCCTCTGCATGAGAGGATTCACCCCTTTGGCACTGCTGTCTCTCTACATGTCTGCATTTAGCTGTCATATCCTGCTGAGCATTAGCAATACATTTCGTCAGCCTCTCTGAGATGGACAGAGAACTCTTCCCAAAGGGAACTCTATGCCTATCTGAGCAATTCTGACAGAAAACAGTGCAACCCTCAAACAAGAGAGACCTACCTAGTTGTTGTCTATATAGAGTTTCGGGATTAGCAGTAGATTACACATGGAAGGCAGAATACCTATGGCACCACTATATAGAACAGGGGTCTCCAACCTTGGTCCCTTTAAGACTTGTGGACTTCAACTCCCAGAGTTCATATGTTGTCATATGAAATTTAGCTACTTGTATTTGTTCACTTAACACAATATTTAATTCCTTGAAAAGTCAGAGGTGGATTTCAGCAGGTTCTGACCAGTGCTGGAGAACCGGTAGCGGAAATTTTGAGTAGTTTGGAGAACCGATAGTAAAAATTCTGACTGGCCCCGTCCCCATCTATTCTCTGCCTCCCAAGTCCCAGCTGATCGGGAGGAAATGGAGATTTTACAGTATAGTTCCCCTGGAGTGAGGTGGGAATGGAGATTTTACAGTATCCTTCCCCTGCCACGCCCACCAAGCCATACCCACAGAACTGGTAGTAAAAAAATTTGAAACCTACCCCTGTGAAAAGTATTCTGCAAAGTATGTCATACACACAAGTATATGGTATGTGTATATGCACACACAGAGGTAGACCCACACAACACAGAAAGAGAAAGAGGTGATAATAAAGAGAAAATTTTGTCATCACAATTTGTTGATTTTCAACAAGTAAACAAATTTACTGAAGAAATCTTTATGACAGAAATAAAGCCAAAGTTTCCTAACTGTTTGAATTATCGGTAACTGAAAGAAATAATTGAATGAAAAAGCTGCATATAATCTGGAATATAACCCACATCGATCATTAAAGAAATGATAAAATCACAAATATTTCCCTTTTGAATAGGGACATTTTTATTGCACATGAGATGAAAACCAGAATCTTTTGAGGCTGCCCTTTTTCCCATTAAAGGCTAGTTCAGAGAAATGCAGTTCCTCCCACGCTTAAGTCATTAAGTAGTCTGTATTAGGAACTGTAGATATGTTTGTTGGAAACGCAGATTGATAGGTTTTTGATTCTGAGTGAAAAGTTTAAGAATAGGGTATTTTCTATAGCTAAGCAGGTCATTCAATCAACACGAGTGGGAAGCAATAATCCTCAAATGAGCTTGGCTATGAGTGCGGTGTTATAGCCGATCATTATACCATGGTAGTACAAGATTGCGGTTCTGCCTGATTACATTCTCAGCAGAGTTGTCAGACTGCTGCAAGCTTCAGTAACCAATCATGTTATTATCCTTTCATTCTTTTTTTTTCTTTTTTCCTCAGCCTAGCCTAAATTATGTACATTCCTGAACCAAATGCAATACCTAAGTTTGAAGAAAGGGAGTATTGTCTTGATCACATGTGAAATATAGTGTGATTAATGTTGTTTTTATTTCCTGAAATGTTATAAATAAGTAACTTTGTGAAGCTCTACTATTCAACCAGCTTCAGGTGTAAGAAAAACAAGTTTCATTGGATTGCCAATACAAACTGTATTTTCCCATGAAAAAATTCTCCTGAATTTTGAGGAAGCAAATATACAACCATTATTTGCAGTATGACTACAGATTTATAATCCTATAAGAATAATTGCACAATAGTCATATCACTGTTACCAAAATACTATATAGAAAATTAGATTGTAAAGCTATTACTTTTAAAAACTGATTCAGTAAAATCTTTTTATTCAGTTTCTCGTTTACACTGTAAACTCTTTTGAATATTCAATGAACGTAACAACTGCTTATAAATAAAGAATATAATAGTAACAATAATGAAATAGTAATAGTAAGAATTCAATCTATCAAAAACATTAAATTAGCAATAGAATCTGTTCTCATACGGCTAGAACTGATTAATTGTTTTGGTAGCCATAGAGGATAAAGAATTGCACGGCAGCAGCTGGAAAATGTTAGAGATTTTTTATCCAACGTAGAAACCAAGTGGATTAGCAGAGAAAAGAAAAATAATTTTCCACATCTGGCATCAGAAAGCCAAATACTTTTTGCTATTCCTGGATCAAGGCTTGAACAATATTTGCAGGCTGTTTACGGTATTTACAGGGCTGTTAAAATTGTAATGTCTTCCCCATTTCTTCCAACATAAACTCAAACATGGTTGCCCTTTAATTATCAAATATACCATTTCTACTTAATTACATTTTGCTATGCCACTTATCTCTAGAAAAACTGATGTCCTAATCATGCACTCTATAACATATTTGAATATATTAAGCATTCTCTCTGAACTGAATGAAGCTGCATACATTTTTTTTCCCAGTAGTTCTGAGCATTTCATTATCTTCTAATACCATCTTCAAGGCTTCTGACTACTATTACAATCTCTAAATGCCCGAGATGTTCAGGAGCACAACTTTACTAGAAATGCAACTGTTGTATTTAAATATTTCCCTTGGCAAGTCTCAGGTCTTCCCGAAACGATGCACTCACAGTCAAAATCTTTATGCCTCCTACACACTCTGCACCCTGACAAGCCTTTTACTTGAGTTTAAATCGAGCTGCCCTTACAGATTTATTGTTCTAAATGTCCCTGTCGCCAGTCAAAATAATGCTATCACTTCTGAAAATATTTTCATTTTCTGACATGTACAGAGGTGCCATAAAATGGTGCTGACAACTCCATCTCTCACCTTCTACAAATCTTATCAAGATACATCATCAAAAGAAAAAAAAGGGGGGAAAAACCGCACACAGTCTATGCCGGCCTCTGACAAACCTGAAGCACAGCCTGCCAGGCCTAGGAGATAAGGTCTGAAATGTTGGTTGTGAAAAGGTGATAACAGTAACAAGGATTGAATGCATGTACAACGTCACCTTTGGACAGCAGTAGGTTTCACTAGAGTCACAATGTAAGAGCAACTGTTTTGCTTTAAGTGATATGTGCCTTGACAACACTCAGACTTGTGTCTGGGAACATTTAAGTGGCCTTCTATGTGCTTTGTCTGGGACCTGGGAAGAAGACTGGCAATCACATGCAATAGAAAAGGTTTCCTAAATATTGTGGATAATCCTCAAAAGTTATTTTAAATATGTTTAGGTATTTGTTAAAGCATCATTTGTACCTTAAGTAAATATAATGGATTGATACATTTATTTGTTAAGCTGAATGGCAAAAACGTCTGGGACAAAATGATACAGACAATTTCGTCAAGATTTTTCTCTTAAAATACTTAAAAGCATCTAAATAAAGCTGCACCTTACAGTTGTTGTTGTTGTTGTTGTTGTTGTTGTTTTAAAAAACAGCCCAGTACCATTTATTGATATATGTGTTGTAGCGAATCCATGTTTTATCATTTCACTTTAAAAATAATTTTTAAAAATCCAATTCTTTTTTTCCCCATTTACTTAATTTCATTCACTTAAGACCAAATTTTCAAAGCCTCTTGGTTTTTCAAACTCCTTTTCTCACACCATCATTTTCAAACAAACCCAGTCTTACAACAATCAGTAGAGATTACATTCTCCTACAGTTGTACTATTTCTTGGTATAATGATTTATTTTCAAAGGTTTCACCATGATAGCTCTCCAACTTTGTTCCTTCCTGTGTATCACTGTTCAGGGTCAAAAGCTGGTAAAAGGGCTGGTCCCAGAGGTCTAACATATTTCACCAATGGAGACTCTGGCTTTTCACTTCTCCTTTTCTCCTCATCACTTTATGTTTAAAGAATAACAGATGTGGAAACATTTAAGGGAGGGGGGGAGGTCTAATTGAATTTCACATAACACAATTTAGCATTGTTTGAGGAAGTACCTAAATCAACAGCACATTTTCTAAAAGGGCCAGTCGCTGCCTAATTAGAACACCAAACGTGTGACTAATTGGCCACACTTCCACCAAAGAGAAGCTCTGTTGCAGATGAACTGTTTGCTCATATGTCCAGTGGTTGTGCCAGACATAACCTGGAGAAGAGAGACACTTGGCATTTGAAATGGGAGAAGGCTCACACACTAGTGGAAGATTATTAGGAGATTATCAGCAGATAAATTATTTAATTCTTGAGGCTCTTTATTTGGCATACACAAATAGCCTGCAGTTTGTTAGTGCAACCTCCATTGTTTCGCCTCCTCCCTCTCCCTTTTTAGCATCTAATTAATTTTTCCAGCGTCTAATTTAAAAAATAACTTAATATTAGAAGAATGCACAGTGCCCATTATTTCCCACAGGCAGATCTGCTTTTTACATTGAATGGAATGTTTCCTTTCTTCACATAAGCCACACCCATTCTTCCCACAAAATAAGGACAAACATTATGGCAAACAGACTGGAAGAAAAGGAAAATTGTTTGCCACACTCTTTTAGATTTGTCTGAAATGAGGAAAAAGTCTTAAAAATTTTATACAATTATCTTTCAGAGGGTCATTTGTTTTGAGATGTTATCTATTAAAACAAAATATTCTCACAATGGGGTTGGACGAGGTAGAAAAGTGAGGAGGTAACTTCAGATGGTTCATAAATATTTGCTTATAAGCTCAATTTGTATGGGAATGTCCACAGGCTAAAGTTCAAAAATCTTGGCCCAAGAATGTTATCATTCAGCTGATGCAATCTTCTGTACATGTCTGTTGACCACCTTGGGCTTTATTTATAGCTATTATTTAGGCAAAAGACTTAACAACTCAGACATCTATCTGTAGCCAAAAGACACAAGTTTTATGATGTCTCATAACTGTTCTTCTGTGAATTGAAAGCAATCTCAAAGTAACAACAAAGCAAAAGGGGACTTGAGATGCACTGCATTGCATTTCTGATTTAATTGTGAGTGATCTTCCTAATGGAAACTATGAATAATCAGGGAAAGATCTAAGACAACTCTGATTAGCAAGCAATATTTTGAATAGTTCTTTCTAAACTTACAAGGAGGATACGTCACTTACCACCTGATACTCTCATTTCATTGGTACCAAAAAAGCACCAATAAAGCACTAAATAAATGAGCTAAGTAAATGGCCACATCAGAAACTGGTAGCATGTAGCATGGTTAGATGGCCTAGATGTTGATATTTGACTATAGAGCTTTCAACATTTATATTTTATTGGGTTTATTGGGTTTTACTAATCTAGCATGAAATGTTAATATATATTGCTAGTCTATGTAAAATATGCCACAGGCTAAATAGATAAATAATCATCTCAGGAATCCAGATAAATCTTATGTGAACCTCCTCCTTTAGGATCTAAAACCATACATTACATGTGCAGTAGCTAAATTTGTATTGCTGCAATGAAAGCAATTGGTTAAAGATGTAACAAAATTGATTAAAGTATCTTGCTTTAAATATTACTACTTCTTTGATATATCTTAACTATTAATTTGTTACGGGATACGTAACTTTTATTTTATACCTAATATTTTAGATTTACATTACCTACAAATACATAATATAGTAATACAGGAGCAGATGCTATATTAGTATGATATTTATACTGTTATTTTTGTGACTGTTTTGTTAACCACTTGTGTATCATTCTATCTGTCTGCTATACTCTGTCTTTGTTTAAACTTTAAATTTAAACTTCTGTTTTAAATTTTGCTGATCATTGACCAAATAAATATTACTGAATTACTTAGCTATAGTGTTTCCCACTTAAGTCAAGAGTATCCAATAATAGTAGCAAGGTACCGGTATATAAAATCTATTAAAATTTGTCACCTATTATAAACAAGAGCACAGTGGCTTGAGTGGTTCCGATACCTGGTTGGAGGCTAGCAAAGCCATGTTCAAGACCGAAGAACATGGGGTAGGGTGAGCTCCCATCCTTCACTCCAGCTCCTGCCAGAGACATGAAAGGAGCTCCCAACTGGACGTTCCCAAGGCAACGGTGATGTCACTGGCTAATCCTTCCAACCCAGAAATGCCTCTGTGCTTCTGATACAAGGCAAAAAAAACCAAACCCCTATTACAGAAAAGGTGAGGTCAGGTGATCTACAACAGATGGGATTAGGGAGATGCTGATTCCGGGTGATGTAAGCACATCTCTTCCCCTCTAGTTTCCAATCAGTAAATCTGCCACCATTCTTCTGTTGTCTTCCTAAAACATTAGTCACAGTGATATGTAAACTACTGGGTTGAAAACAACACAACATGAAATAACACAACAGGCCAAAACTGTAAAATACAGAAATGATTTGGCAGAATTGATTTGGAGGAGTCAGATATGTGCTTCAGTTGAAAGGCTTTAACTTTTAAGTTGCCCAAGTGAATGTTAGGCCTATCTCTCTTCTGGAAAGTTGCTATTCCTGTGTTCAAATAAAAACATATCAGCTGTCGGCTAGTAGAATATAGGAGGATGTGTGACAGGAGTGGGTTCTACTTACCTCCGCTAATGGTTCGCAATGGGAGCACACGTGCTTCTGCACATGCTCAGATCGTTCATGATGACATCCGGGCAGGTGGGCAGAGCCTCCTGCTGCCATTAACTACCGATTCGCAAGAACCAGACTAAACCAGGAGCAACCCACCACTGTGGGTTGTGATTATGTGATTATGAAGGAGCTAGCCCACAAATATATCAACTGAGTTCGCTCCTTGATCATCTTGTGCCCTTCTATGCTGTATAAACTTCACATTTACAAGGCAAATCGGGCAGGATAGGAACCAGCAGCAAATTTCTTGTCAATAACATTTTTGTCCTAATTCAAGAAGAAATGGACAGCATTCTAATCCAGTATAGCAGAAAGCCACTATTCTGTCTTACACATGCACACATACAGACAAATATAGGGACATTTTATGCAAATCAATATCCAGTTTTATCCTCCTTTCTGCCATAGCCACCTAATAAATATTATACTTGAATTGGTAATGCACTCTATGCATATTATGCTAAAATTCTTAGGCACCCTCTGGAAATTTTGGTGTCCAAGTCATTCTCTTGAAGCATATAGTGTATATTTAACTCTGGAGCATTAAATGAGCTAATTATTTCCTTAGAAACATGTCCTACTGGGATAATTATGATTTATCTCAAACAGCTAGGGGAACGGTTGTTGCTTGAGGCCTTTTAGCATTAATTGTTATACTCAATGTATATTTTAAGAGGAGCTACTTTTGTTCAAGTTGTGAAGGACTTATCAATTGTGGCCGTTCTTAGTTTATCAAGTCTTGTTGTCTCTTTTTAAAAAATTGCTAGTTTTTCCTCTGCAGCCAATTGGAATTTTTTTTTTTATTTTCTTAATCCCACTTTGATTTTTATAAAAAAAGAAATCAATATAGAGAATTTAAAAATAAACAAGAAATATGTGGTTTGGTGTATAAAACCAACAATTTCTGTAGCAAATGAGTCGAATGATCTTATCAGGAATGCCACAAACTGACTAAGCATTTAAAGTAGCTCTTATAACGTGGTCTGCTTTGTCTGCATCAAAAAATCAGAAAATCAGAAGTTCAGGGTTCCTATTATGTTTTGAATATGTTTTCATAGATTTCTCCATTCAATATACACACACAACACAGACACATTTGAATTATATGGAGAGATAAAAAATGGGGCTCATATTCTTAACAACACGCTGTGGGTTGGAAGGAAAACAAGCCTGCATTTTACATCTGTCCTCCCCTAAACTTCAGTTGTATCCATGACTTTTTTTTTCTGTGACTTTTTAAAGAATCGTTTTCTTATTTTCTGACAATCTAAATGGCCAGGCAATAAAATCTTCCAAAATTGCATATATTTACATTTTATTTAATCAATGTGTCATTGATGGCCAGTTTTAAAATATGGATGTTCTTTTTGTGTACATATCTATCAGGTTTTCTATGTGGCATATGTTCACAAATAAATGTGAATTATCCCTTAAGTAGATTAATCCTGTTTAAAATAATAGCAAACAAGCCAGCCTAAAGGAAAGTTCAGTAAATCCACTGCCAGCATCAAGGAATTTTCACTTTTGAGCAGCAGTAGAAGAGCAGACACATCTGCAATGAAACCCAACCATGTACCCTTCTTGAGGAAAGATAAACTATAGTGCAGACATGCCCTAAATCCTCAAGACCAATCCAGACAGCCAAACACAACTGCCTCCTGTCTGAGCCCCATTAAAATAAATATGATTCACTCATGAGGAACATGGGAGGGGAAATGTTGATTCAGTGCAGACTCTTGCGATACAAGGAACATGGCCTGGTGAACTTTCCTCCCATGCTATTTGCTGATGGCTGAAAATGGCAAACATGGTTGGATTTATGGAATTTCAATTTCTGATTGTATGTAAAAGCAACATCCTATGCCACTTGGTCACTTACGGTTCTAATTTTTGCATTACTGCCCGCTGACCTTGTATTGGTTGTATTACTTAAGGCCTGGATAGAAAGGTTATTTATTTAATTATTTAATTATTGATTTTGTCAAATACATATTAAATAATATATATAAGTATAAGCATGAATTGAATACATAAAATGAATACAACTAAAGGGAACATTAGGACAGGGACGGTAGGCACGCTGGTGCTCTTATGCACGCCCCTTACAGACCTCTTAGGAATGGGGTGAGGTCAACAGTAGACAGTCTTAGAGTTTTGGGGATTTTGGGATGAGACCACAGAGTCAGGTAGTGTATTCCAAGTATTAACAACTCTGTTACTGAAGTCATATTTTCTGCAATCAAGATTGGAGTGGTTCACTTTAAGTTTAAATCTATTGTGTGCTCACGTATTGTTGTGGTTGAAGCTGAAGTAGTCATTGACAGGAAGGACATTGTAGCAGATGATTTTATGAGCTATGCTCAGGTCATACCAAAGACAGCGTAGTTCTAAATTTTCTAAACCCAGAATTTCAAGTCTGGTGGCATAAGGTATTTTGTGATGAGCAGAAGAGTGGAGGACTCTTCTTGTGAAATATTTCTGGACGTGCTCAATTGTATTAATGTCCAATATGCAGTGTGGGTTCCAGACAGATGAGGTGTATTCGAGAATTGGTCTAGCAAATGTTTTGTATGCTGTGGTTAGTATTGTAATTTTACCAGAGAAGAAGCTAAGCAAGATTAGGTTTACAACTCTTAATGTCTTTTTGGCAATGTTGTTACAGTGGATTTGGCACTTAGATCATTAGATATGAGTACTCCAAGGTCCTTGACAGAGTGAGGGTCATCTACAAGGTCATGTCCACCTAGCTTGTATTTTGTGTTCTGATTCTTTTTGCCAATGTGTAAGACAGAATTGGTTGAGATTTGGAGTTGCCAATTTTTTGACCATTCCGATACAAAGTCAAGGTCTTTTTGAAGGGTAGCAGCATTGTTGGTAGTGTTAAATAGTTTAACATCATTGGCGAAGAGAACGCAGTTACTTATAATATGATCACAAAGGTCATTTATGTATAATATGAAGAGTGTTGTTCCTAGAACGCTGCCTTGGAGACACCACTATTAACAGGTGCAGGATTTGATAGGGCACTGCCTATTCAAAGGATAAGAGCTGGAAACAGATATCAGATTAAGAAATATCAGATTGCCTTTGAATAATTAGAAAGTTATTTTATGTAATGGGGAGGGGGTTGGGAGACGAAAAGCTTTGGATGTGGTTATTTGGATTGGAAGGGAAAATTTTATTCTATGTTTGGTTTATGTATAACTTTACCTTGTGATTGACCGGAAGCGGGGGTGGGGAGGAGGGGTGTTTTGTTTTTGTTTTTTTGGGAGGGAGGGGGAAAAAAAGGGGGGAAAATGTTTTTGTTTTTTTTTTAAACTCTTTCAATAAAAAAAAAAAAAGGATAAGAGCTGGGTCTTAATAAGAGAGCAGAGGCCTACAGTCTGGCATAAGCCTAGCATTCTGACAGAGAGACAGCCAGTAGTAATGTCACCAGATTCTGCAATATATCAAAGAAGACCCTAGTCATATAGGAAAATGGTATGTATTTTTTAAAGTTCCATAATATTGAACATATCTCTCAATAAATTAGGACTGAGATCCAAAATTGGGCATTCAGAGCAGAACTGACTAGAACATTGTTTACCATTTCCTGCCATCAAAGGAGGAGCCAATGGCAAAAGAGTTGATAGTGCCCCATTTACTGAAAAATGAGGGGTTGAATTCCAGAGGTACCACTTCTCCTTGATAACTTTGGATCTCTGGAATGGCTTCTTTCTAGAAGGTCATCAAGGATGCGCTAATCTGAACTTCAAACTTGAATTCACCATGGATGTTTTCTTGCTTTCCACTAATTTTTATTCAATTATGATGTCCATTTTGCTATTGCATTGTTATCAATTTTTGGATGTTGTACATCACCTAGTATAACTAAGTCCAGTTGACTGAGGTGGTAAATAAATCCACTCACTTATTCACTCATTCACTCAATTAGTTAAATGATTGCATTTTAAACTGGCATTATATCAAAGGTCATGCAATGTGGAAGAATTACAAATTTAAGAAACAAATATCTGAATAGCAGAATACAAGTGGGTTCAATACTGCTTAAAAAAACACTAAATCATTTCTAACCTGGAGCTTCTGACAAGCAGTTATAAAGACAAATGGCTTTTTTTTGGTGGCTAGGAGCTACCTTTTGTTGTTGTGGTTGTTGTTTGCACTGTGGGGTGAGTCCAAGAGCTGTAGGCGTGATAACACAATGATACCATGCAAAGGAATAGGAATTAGATTTCCTGCCAAATGTGAGCAGTACAATTTGTAGGGGACCCGGGGAGGGTCACAATAAAGGGGATTTATAAGCCTCCTGTGGCCTGCAAGCCATCAGTTACCTTCTCCAAATATTACTCAATTTGTTAGCCTTGAGGGGAAGGGAAGGCCAAAAAGATGCTGTTGCTATGGAACTCACTACTGATTCCTAAAATAATCAGAAATGGCCCAAGGCACTTTTTTCTGATTTTTATTTTCTAATCTTTTGATTTTAAGGGCTAAACAAATGCCTAAGCAGAAAGACAGTATGTATAAATACAGTGTTTGAAATATAGTCTCTTGAGACTGTAGGCTATAAGCAATCAGTCAATTATTATTATAGATCAAACTAATGATTTAAATACTTTTGATTGACTAAAATATATTTTCAATTGGACTTTTTTTTTTTAAAAAATACCTTTTTGATACAGGAATTATGAGTGATCCTTAGAAGGATATTGGCTAATCTTTCACAGAGATTAAGTATTGCCTTTCCTGAAGCTCCCCTTGGTAACATTATAATGAATTGCTTAAAAATGTTTTTTTCATATTATAACATTGTACCCATGTGTAAATCTAGTACATTAGTTAACTGACTGATCAACTAGAATTGACTGCTTGATAATTGAATGGAAGTCCAACAAATTGGCACAAATTTCTTCTCCTTCTCCATGTAACATGAAAGCAGAACTTTTGTATAATAAAATATTTTGAATTTTTGCTATAAGAATTTAATGCTATGATAATATTTCATGAAAAAATACTTATGATACATTTCTATCATATTGTAGTGGCTGTATGCCCAAATTAATACTATATCCATAGATACCGTAGGTGTCCATTCCCAATCATGATAATATCAAAATGACAAAATGTGCATTATGACACGCTTCCATTCAACATCCCACACTAGTATGCAAGAGACTGAATAAGTATCATGAAGTGATGGTTCATCACTTCCCCTACTTATCTGGGGAGCCTATACATCCAAGAAATATTTTTATTGACTGACTATAACCAATAGAGTTCTCAGTTCTTGAAGTAATTATTTTTAAATAAATATTGTGGGGAAAGGCATGAAGCTACTGTAGATCTGATCCAGTTGGTGGGATTTAGAAGTGGGGTCCAAGACAAAGTATACTTTTTTATCTGAAAAGAGACCTCTTTTTTTCTGCTATAGAAACTTCTACTGGTAATCAGCAGACTATTTTGGAAATCAACATTCTAGCATATTTGTTTGCTGGTTAAATTTCCTATTTAGATGCCTACAAACTATCTAATAGCCCATAATCATAGCCTAAAAGACAATTCATAAACTTTTAATAATAATTTTAAAAGCGATAAAGGTCTAGCAGTGATCACATTCTATTTTTTCTGCTTGTTTTAGAACATTGCAAAACACAGTAGAAAATCAACAGGCCCCTTTGAAATTTCCAGGTATCATGGGAGCTTTGTGATTTCTCACAAATTTCTAGTTTACACAAGCACTGTGAAGAAGGAGGAGGAGGAGGAGGAGCAGGAGGTGGAGGAGGAGGGCCGTCTTAACAGCATTATGGCTCCGGGCAAAGCAGTGTACTGGGGCCCCTACGACAACTACTCACTGTCAGAGTTCCAAAAAACCCCTCCTGCAGAAAAGACTCTGAAGTCAATATCTTTCAAAGTTCTTTTACTAGCATAGGTAAACTGGCACAGTTGGAATAAAAATGTAAATGGCCAATAAAATTAAAGATATATTTATTTTATTGGCACTTCCAAAAAAATTGGTGTTGATACATTAAAAACATGCTGTGCAGCAACAACTAATCAACATGATAAACATTTGAACAATACACGAGCCTTGAAAAACACAATAATACTAAGCCATACAGTTACTGTATTTCTATGATACAAGGTGCATTGAAGGGTTAACATACACAGATTAGTATGGGGCCCCTATGCTCATGGGGCCCATGGGCAAGTGCCCATCAGGCACATGTGTTAAGACAGCCTGGAGGAGGAGGGGGAGGAGGAGGAGGAGGAGGAGGAGGAGGGAGAATTGTTCCTTTAGCTGAAACCAGCACCATTCTTAAGACCACAAAGACATGGGTTGTTGAGCACTTGCATGACATATTTGTCAAAGTCAAAAAGATAATGAAATGAGTGTTTGTATGAATTATTCTTGGAACAGTACAAGTGGAACCTGCAAGAAATTATTCCTATCAGTGTGCTCTAGTGAATGGCTTTAAACTTTCCTAGACGCTCCATTATTTCCCCTAAATTTTACAACAGCATTGAAAATCGTATTAGTATTCAATAGATATTAAGCATCTTTAATCCTCTCTGTCTGAAATTTGCTCTCCTTTTAAAACTGGTACCATTTTGATTATCCAACAATTGATTCTCAAATCTGGCAGATAAAAATAACCAATCATCATCATCATCTCAAAACTGCTCTGAAAATTTCTAGGATTTTTTTTTCAGGGGGTGGGAGAGAGAAATTAACTTTGAGCTTTTACAAAAATTATTTTCTTCAATCCCACTGAGTGCTTCTGGCATTTTCCCCATCAAAATTGTTGAAATGAAAAGCGGTCCCATTGACTTGTTGTTATAGCTGAATATGTTCACACAGAAGTGAGTAATTTCTCTTGATCAGATGCATTTTTTCTGTAACTAATCATCAGTTATGGAGAATGAGGATTCTGATGTCCTGCATAAATTATTCTCAAATGCATCTACTGTCAATTATACAAAACAAAATATATTCAGATTAAATAGCCTTGTACTCTCCCACAATCCTTCTGTTATAGCTTCATTTTTGCTTCATGAAGTTATATAACTCAAAAGATTTAGACATCTTTATAATTTTGTATCTGTAGTGGCCTTTATAAGCCATTACCAATATTTTGCAAAGTCTAAATTGCAGTAGAACTGATTTATGAACTCCTGTTTGCCTTTTAGTTATTCTAGTCCTTATTATTCATATTCATTGCTACTCACACTTAACCTTTTGACTCCAATTCCTTCTTTTGAAAGAGGCATGGACAGAGACTTTGTTCTTTCTGACGTGTCTTATAATTTTTATCTGTTGTCTATTTTTCCAGCCATTAGAGGAATCCAAGCCCTTGGTATCTAATTTGTTTACATTCGTTGTTTACTTTGTTTTAATGTTCTTCTTTCAACTCTCTCTTTAAATTGTTATTTCCCCTTGTCTCCTGCCTTTTGCTTTTTATCTAAAGGTCTTTCTAGGATATGGAAGATATAATGGTGCTTGAGGAATCATTTAATGTGCTAAGAATCTTGGGCTGAATGGAAATAGACACACATCCATATACAGCAATGAGATGGAGACATCATGATGACTTATTTTTGTCATTTTACTTAAGGGAAAGTTTTAAAAGAAAGTCCTAACTCAAATATTAGCTCCCAAACCTGGGTTTTATATAACTGTAAATGCACTGGCTCATAGTCTGGATGAAATGGTTTCTGGGAAATTTCTAAAATAGTAGTCTACTGTCATATGATGGTTGGTTTACTTACACCCTATTTTGTGGTTGATTGTGACAATTGTTCATACATGTCAATTCCTGAATCCAGAAAAAGAACCCTTCCAGCAGTGGTCATTGATAAAGACTCTTCGCTCTTCTGATTTTGCTGACACTGTCAAACATTCCAGCCCAAAGACCAGATATAATATAACAGTGACGGCTAACCTTTTTAGCACCAAGTGCCAAAACTGGAGCGTGCGTGCATACACACATGCGCGCCGGAATCCTGGAACCCAGAAGAGAGCAGCTGGCCAGTGTGCATGTGCGCAGCGTCCAGCTGCACTTCCGGGTTCCGTCCCACACATGCTGAAGACCAGCTGGCCGACGTGCATGCACGTGCCAGAACCTGGGAGAGCAGCTGGCCAGTGCACATGCTGAAGGCCAGCTGGGTGGCGCACATGTGCATGATGGAACCCGGAAGAGCAGCTGGCAGCAGCGTGCATGCCCACAGAGAGGGCTCTGCTTGCTACCTCTGGCACGTTTGCCATAGGTTCACCATCATGGTAATATAATTTACGGCATATTAATCTCAGCCTTCTTGCTGTTGCTGTTTCTAGCCACTCTCTAAACCCCTGAGTGCACACAATTTATTATTTACCATGACTGACATAGCCCAAGATCCATGTTCTGTACCTCTCTTGATGCTATAGTACATCTGGGGGATTAGGAAGTCCTTGATGGACTGACAAATCAGAGTTTGTTATAGAAACATTATGCTAATGCTATTGCAGTAAAATGAAAATGAGTGGCATTAAACTGTAGATTGACGATAGAGAATTTCATACAAATAAAGGCAAACATATGTGTCCCAGGATAATGTTGTAGGATCTAATCTGATCCAAAGTTTTATTCTTCCAAGCTTTTGGATTCGTGCTGAAGCGCATCCTCAGAGAATTTCTGGAGAGAGAGAAGTTCCCTGAGGATGGGCTCCAGCATGAGTCTGAAAGCTTGGAAGAATAAACCTCTGGTGGCCAACTCAGATTGGATCCTGCGAGAAATTCTTAACCTAATTTTGTATAATTTCCAGGAAATCTTCTCTTAGCAGTATTTAGCATTTAGCTGGAAATTGAAGTAAGTTCCATAATTTTGCTTTCAAATCTTTAAAAAGATGGTTTCTTGAGAATAGATGGACCACTGCTGACATGTTCACCTTCAGAGAAATATTGCTAGATTGCACATTCGCCTACTCACAAAGTAATTGATTGGAGTTGACAGGGTCCAGTCAACACATAACGTCAACACGTAAGAAATGGTCCCTTTTAAGAAGAACTTAATGATGGACTGCTGTTATCAATGGCAATCACTTATCTAATCTGCATTTTAGCTTTATCCCATAGCACTTTCTAGATTGTAAAAATCAGGATGCTATGGAATTCACTTTGGCAGATGGAAAAGTACATTTACTGTAAATGTATACAAAATGGAAAATGAGCATGGATAGAAATAAGACGTTCATACAAAAGCATTCTTTGGCTTCCAGTCACATAGGAGTTAATATGTTTAAGGTACAAGTATAATGTACGGCTGGACTTGGATTAGAGATTCCCAGGTTCAGATCCATACCTATCTATGGAAATTAACTGGATGACTTTGGCTTGTCACTCTTTCTCTCAGCAGAATCTATTTCAAAGGATTGCTGTTGAAGGGATAAAAGGGAAATCCCCATGTAAGCCACCTTGAGCTCCTGGAGGACAGACATTATGTAAGTCTGACATGTAAATAAATCTCCATTTTTCCCCAGGTTCTAATGCAGCCCCTCCCCTCAGCCAATGAGATCCTTTTACTGGCTATTGGGTGGGGAGGGTAAGCTTCTTTTTGAGGTGACAGATGTAAAATATGGATATGTAATAGTTAGACATTTATAGTGCTTCCAACAATCAGGATATTTTCTAAATCTATTTTAGAAAATAGAAGAAGAATCAACCAATCCCTTCCTTCCTTCCTTCCTTCCTCATTCCTTCCTTCCTTTCCTCCCTCCCTCCCTCCCTTAGTAGCAAAATCTAGAAACATTGGCTGATGTTTCTAACTACACAAGTTGCTACTTGTATGTGAGAACAAGGAAAGTCTTGCTGTATAATCTAACTGAAGAATTAGGGGAAAATATCTTGGAAAAAAGAAATCTGAAACTACAGAAAATTACAGAAACTACTTAGCCAATGAAATTTGAGCTCAATTTGATTGAAACTTTATCTGTCTTATGCTTACCTGCCAATATGCCCCCATACACTAAGCAAAGAGTAGAGGGGTATATTATATAAAGAATATAAACATGCCGTATTGATAGTGGAATTTGTCATCATATATCATTCTGGTTTTGGGGAAAAAGCCCTCATTGAATTCTATTCATTTTGGGAATGTCATGTCTGACAACCATATTTAAAGTATGACCATGAAATGTATTAATACTGTATGTAAATTGTGGGTCCGGTTGTACTATTTTTAAGATGAACTTGTGAACCTCCTCATCAAGAGACAGAGGTACCATCATCCTATGAGTCTGTTTTCTTACTGGAAAAGGACCAAACTACACTTCGACATCCCTTGGCTGTTCTAGATAAGAAATACTGAAGTAGCAATAATAAATTAATAGCCATGCAAGATGAAACTCCAGTTGCTCAGACGGCTGTCTCCACATAATCTGTATTTTATACAAAAGGAGAAAGAACTCTATGGAATCTCAGCTGTGACAGAGAAAACCTGCCAACACAGTGTGATAAGGAAAGTCTAATGTGCGTATTAATCATGTTTATAGCTCCTCATTTGCTGATATATTAGCTTAAACTCCCTTGACATTTTTTTAAAAAAAATCTAGTAGATACATTTAATAGGATTCCTATTGTTGTTCTGAATTGGATTAATTAAAACAAATTGACCATGAGGGTTTTTACAATAAATCATATTTTGTTTTTATTATAAAGTACATAATATAGTGATTGTATTATAGAATATATAACAGTTTCAGAATGTCTAAAATAATTAACTCTTTGATCATTTTGAATTTTTACCTTTTTATATCTTCCCATTAATATCTTCCTATTTCAATATATTGGCGAGTTTTACAAAGAATAGAATAGAATAGAATTTTTATTGGCCAAATGTGATTGGACACACAAGGAATTTGTCTTGGTGCATATGCTCTCAGTGTACATAAAAAAAAAGATACCTTCATCAAGGTACAACATTTACAACACAATTGATGGTCAATATATCAATATAAATCATAAGGATTGCCAGCAACAAGTTATAGTCATACAGTCATAAATGGAAAGAGATTGGTGATGGGAACTACAAGTTGGCAATACTGCAGAATACAGAATAATAGAGTTGGAAGGGACCTTGGAGATCTTGTAGTCCAACCCCTTGCTTGAGCAGGAGACCTTGTACCATTCCAGACAAATGGCTACTCAATGTCGTCTTTAAAAGCGTCAGTGACGGAGCATCCATAATAGTTTAGGTAATGTACACTGTTTAAAATAAGTCTAAATTCTTTCTAAATATAGATTATACCCAATTTCCTAGAATTGCTTTGCTTATATTTATAGGACTTAAATGCTTATTTTTTCGATGGACAGAATTTATCATACAATTTTTTTTTCTTTAACTGCATCCATTTTCCCCAGGCTTGTTCTTGCATGCTTGAATAAAATAATTCATATTATTTTGAAAAATCATATACATAAGAGAGTAGCTAGACGACAGACAATTGATATGTTAAAGCAATACTCCGGTTCATTAGTACATGGAGTATTTCAATTTTCCAATTTGCAGTTGCTGCTCCTCTTCTAATTTTTGCTTATAGAAGAAAAATGAATAGTTGTATAGGTCTCGCAACGCACATTGTTGTTAATAATTTGAAAGCAATCACTTTAACTCGTATGTATGTAATGTTCTGTCCAAAAATTGATTTCAGCACATATGCTACCATGCAACAATCTGTTAATATTCATATAAAAAGTTACTTTTGAATGATCCTTTAAAATTACTGCCATAAATTTAAAATAAAATTCCTCCATGTATCAATGGAAACATTTGTACGTTAGTCAAAATAATTTTGCTATACAAACTATTTAAATAGTTTCTTAGTTTTTCCTTAAACAGAAGATATAAATTCCATGTCTGGAATGGAATGGTCAGATGATGATGTCTGATGATAAAACAAAAGATTAATAAGAATTGCCTAATTGTAGCCCGTGTACTAATGTAGTAATGTTTAATATGTTATGAGACGAATATCTATTTCATTCAGGCAAACTTTGTCCTTGATAATATGACCTAATCCAGCCAGCTTAATTGTTTGTCAAATACAGTACAAGCATTTTAATTAGAGATTCAAATTAGTACTGCCTTTATCCAATCTTTTTATATAACAGGAGAACATTGTTGCTAATATTCACTGATTGTACCATACAATTGAAAATAAGGATGACAATCTTTTGGCATACCATATCAGCCAGTAAGTATACAAACAATCGCTCCACTTACTATGCTATTTATCTTAAAAAATATTTTGTGATAAAATGCATTTCAAACTCATCATTTTATCTGTAAAGTAGGATATAGAGTTTGCAATTGGCTTGTGTTCACTGCTCAGTTAGTAAAATATTTGGTACAAAGTTTGACTAGCAGTATAATGCGATTATAAAACTTCGTGATATTAATTACATTTTTTAAAAAAATTCAGAAGAGAAGTTAGCCTTAGCAAACAAATGTTTATAAACAAATTTATCAACATCTACATTTTTTGATGGAAACGTTAAAAAAAATCTCTTTTAAACTGTATTTTACAATTTTCATTTAGGCTAGTCATACATTTTACTAGCCTTGGAAATCCAAATTATAACATTTAATAATAAGTAAAATTCCCAATTGCATTTTTAATCATACTTAGCCACAATCCTATATCTTTGTACCCAGGAGAGAGTTTCACTAAAATCAAAACGACATATTTTAGAAATGACACATGGGATTGTAAAGTTAGTGCTCACTGACAAAGGGTTTTCCTTCGGCTGCTGTCTAGAAGGTTCTCTTTGTTTTCTTTGAAATTTTTTATTTTGGTTTCATCAACTGGTTTCCAAGCAAACACTGCAAGAGTAGATGCTATCATGGATGAAATTTCCTGCAACTGGCATCTCAGGATAGTGACAACTGATTGAGGAAATCCTTGTTATTGCAAGGCAACTCCAGGCAAAACTGGAACAAATTGCCATCTTCTCCCTCTCAGAACAACTGTCAAAATGCACTGTGGAAGTTAAAATTCATATATTAAAGGCCGCAGTTACCGAGAGAATATTGGTTCTGTGAGCCTGGGTACATAATACATCGATGCCAAAATCTAATGAAGTGTTGACTGAATTCCAGCTGGTGGCAACATATGGTACATCAGCAAGCTTATCTTGGATACCTCTATGTGCAAACAAATGTGCATTTGTTCCAGCACCAGATTGATTTCTCCTCTTGTCCCATGGGAGACAGTATCACCTTTTCAAGAAAACCCAGCAAACTATTTCAGACTTCAGCCCTTAAGAATGAGGAGTAAGCCTTGCTGAGTGTCCTGGGATATGTCCAAGGAAAAATCTACCACACTGCACTGCCAGCCTCCATATACCATTATCAAACTCAAGATAGTGTTTCTCCCAAGAATTTAACAAGAGAAAAAAAATAACAACTTGCTTGACAAGTAACGTAATACCCAGGATAGGCCAAGAGTGCCTGAAATCTATAACCAACCAACCTTTATGTATTCCTTGCAGAGACTAAAAAGTAAAAATTATCCGTAACTACTATAACACAGCCACTTGTCATTATAAAAGTTCAATCACTTTATAGCAGGGTAATATTCCAATATATCAATTTGTACAGTGCTTTAATCTGTTATAAATCTACATATAATATAAATCTATATTCATTTTTAATTTCTCTTAACAGAATGAAATTTAAGCACAGCACTACTTCTTCTTTTTTTCATGAA
Source organism: Ahaetulla prasina (assembly GCF_028640845.1). NCBI lineage: Eukaryota > Metazoa > Chordata > Lepidosauria > Squamata > Colubridae > Ahaetulla > Ahaetulla prasina. Next base: position 129,090,504 of record NC_080539.1, read on the forward strand.
TCACGGACAAATCATGTCCATATGAATCCTTCCTTCCCTTGTACATGCAACCACACAAATAATGTCTGAAAGGGGCCATATTTTAATTTTGTAGATCAGTAAATCAGGGATTGAAATGTTCTGATTTTGCCAAAATAAACCAAGCAATATTTATATCAACAAGGCAGGCATTTGAACAATTTTCTTAGCCTGGAATTTTGTCAGTTCAGTCGTGTAACTGAGCATCTCCGTCCTACTTACAACATTGTAAAACTGTTGTTGCTGCTGTTGTTATGGTCTATTGAATGAACTTCTGATGGCTGCAGGAACAAGTTGCAGTTTTCCTGGCAAAATTTTCAGAGATGATTTGCCATTGTCTCCTTCCCAGAGAGGTGGCTTGATCCAAAGTCACCCAACTGGCTTTCACATCTAAGCCCCAAACTAGAATTCACAGTCCTGGTGAATCCTGGGACTCCTGGTTCTAATCCAGGGGTCCTTCCACTGACTGTTCATTGCATTTAGTATTAATAATTTGTTTTTCTTGCATGTTTTTGTCCTAAGGAATGGGAGAACTCTGTTGGGACAATCCAAAGTACTAACATACACTGCCTTAAATAAATTTGTTTATCTGATTATGATGGACTGAGCTATAAGGCAATTACACTTTCCTACAATTGCCAAATTGCTTCCCCAGAGCCAATTCAATTCTATTTCCCTTAGACTGAAACAGGAAATAATTGATAAAATGCAAGCAAAATTCAGTTTACTTGTATGCAAAATAAGCCTAGTGAAATTGGGCACAAATATATATGAATGTTTTCTCCTTATGGGGGATAACATGAAACGTATCATTGTCTGTTTTAACTCCAGGTTAATTTACCAAAGGTTCCCAGAGGAATTCAAGCCTGGATTCTTATATAAATAGTAGATATAAGAAATAGATTCTTATATAAATAGAAGATTATCAAATACAATGGGTAGAAGAATACAGAAGCTTCTGACACTATAAACATAGGACCTGAACCACCACTGCAAATATGGCATCAAATAGTTTTTTTGGAACTTTATTTCTTTGGCATTCTTTGCTTTTGCAGCAAAATCTGTTTGGTGAGTCTCATAAAATTCAGTTATCAACAGTATTAAGTATTCCATAGTTGCTAATGAGCAAAACTGAGATACTCCAAAAGTTCATAAACATTTCATTTCTTTTATAGGCGCAGACCCTTCCAAAAATTATTTAAATTTTTTTATAATTAACCAAGATAAATGAGACTCTCATAAATAAGATCATTTCTATTTGTTTAATGACTTATTTGCGTCTGAAAGATTTGTTCAACTGGGACTGAAGTTTGATAATATTCCAGTATGTGAAAAATTCACAATCAGACACACCATTTTTTTTCCACATAAAAACGCAATTACCTCATGTTTTTATAGCATTTAGAGAATGATTAGATTTTAGCACCATGGGCCTATCTAAAGTTTCAAAAATCACAGCTGCCTCTTTCAATGTGGAAAGACATTCTTTTACTATTTCCCCTCCCTGTCTCAGTTATCTATCTGCAGAAAGTTCACTCCTAATGCTGGTGATGAGTATGAAATAAGGCCTACCATAACTGTTAGGAAGTAATTTCATTGGCAGATAAATGACTCCACAGATCTGCCTTCTTGAATCAGTGGGATGATCCAGCTTCATCTTCTCCTCACTATTTAATCAAGTTCATGTATATGTTGAGGAATAATGCCAAACAAGGTCAGATAGTTGCTCCTAAAATGACTCCCAGTTTTGGACAGGCAAGGATTTCACCGTGAGAGAAGGACAGTGGAATAAATCAAGACTTGTGAATGACAATCATTTGGCAACAACAGACAAATCTTCAGTGCATTGAATCTTAAATATACTTTGGCAGATAAATGATATTTCTGAATGAACGTCATCCTGACATGCAAATAAACAACATTCTATGCAGATCTTAGTTAGTCTTAAACACTTTAAAAATGGAATAATCCCAGTCAAAACAATGTAACCCATTTTTTTTACCATTTTTTCACTCTATGGAACTTGTCATGTTGAATATATTATGCAGAAATATACAAGGCACAGAAATCCAGACACACGACATACAGATATGTCTCAAGAACAAATTCAAGCTTGCTATTTTAAACATAGATACCCATCTCAACTCCAGGAGAGTTACAGGAACATATCCATGCAGTTATCTTGCTATGTTAGGAAAGTGATTTGCCATTGCTTTCTTCTATACATGATACTGATGTCATGGCACCAGTGGATAGGTATCCACAGCCAACTATTTCCTAAAATAGCTTCTATCCCAGGGCAATAACCATATTGAATTCTATGGTATAGTGCAATATTGGGGTTTCAATTTCAATTATATAGAATGTAAAGGATGTATATTTGTGTTTTTATTTTTATAGTTATAATGTACACTGAAGACGGCATTTAATTTTGTTGGACCATGTGCAGTGACACTAAACTAAACTAAACTAAACTAAACTAAACTAAACTAAACTAAACTAAACTAAACTACTGTAAGGAATTATTGTCTTTTAAAAACTCAGTTTTAGATGGCAGAGTGTATGATTTCATGATGGTGAATATAGAAAGAAAAAAGATTGACACCAATGAAAGGAACAGGTTTATTTGACCCCATATAAGGTGGCATTTGGCCACATATAAATTAGTTTAGTAAAATGTCAATGCTACAAAACATAAAATTGCCCAGGCAACTGTTTTCTTACCAAGTGAATGGTTTGCTTTCATTCCTCCTGTGTTCAGTAAAATAGGCTTTCAAGAGGTAGTGCCAGCAGGTGGTGGAAAGAAGAAACAAAAACCTGTTGCATCTGAGGAAGCTTTGAGTTCAAACTTTTAAAACCCCAGACCTTGATGATGCAAAAAAACTGTACTATGAGCGTAAGTTCCATTCCTTTTAAAACTCTTTTTAAAAATACTGTGCATAATTTGCACAGGACATTGCATTATGTTATTTAAAATAGAATGAAACCACAGTTTTGTAAATGCTGGTCATTAAGAGTTGGATTCAAAATCAAACCAAACAACAGCAAGAAAGCAAATGTATCAGAGCTGTTCACCCATATGCGTGAATAATTTTATGTGTTATTTAAACAGAGAATCTTCTTAATGCTATTTATTTTCTTGGATGTTTATAGGCCAAGCTTTGTCAGCCAGCTTATGCTGCAAATGGCCAATAAGCAGAACTGTTCCTGCTGAAGTGAAAGTGGAGGAGGAACAGTATTATATAAATAAACATTGCCAGTCTGACCATTCCTCTAATTCTGCTTTCAACCAGGCATGCCATGAGTGAAAGCAATTAAAGACAGCATGCAAAGGTTGTTTCAGAAATGTGTAAACAGCCGTACAGCATGAGTCCGATCAGGAAAAAAAGGGAAGGGGTTTGGCAAGGTAGACAGTTCATGCTTCTTCAACAAAGGATGGCATTCCCAATCAGGAAGCAAACATTTGGAAAACCAGCAGGAAATTTTATCACTGCAAATCACTTCCAAATGACTTTTTTTTTTTTTTTTGCTTGAAACATATGTCAGTTGAACTAAAACGACAAAGCAAGTTTCCAGTTCAGTCTTAATTTTGAACACCTTTTTCTTCCTCACGGACTGGGACACGCTTAATACTCTGGTTTCAGATCTTGTAAACCTTTTGCCTTTTTGTACTTAATGGTTACGATACATCTGTTTTTGAAAAGACAGTCATTTGTAAAGCAGTGCCATGAATGCTTGAATATCAAGGTTATCAGATTGTTTACAACATGATGTTTAATTCTTGGTTTATCTTTTGGGTTCCTGTACTTCCAAAGGTATTGAAAGCAAAATTATCCATAATGGAATTCAACTTGAAAGTGTAGTTCAGTCAGTTGGGAGTACAGGTAGTCCCCGACTTATGACAGTTCATTTAGTGACCATTCGGAGTTACAACAGCACTGAGAAAATTGACTTACGAGCCATGACTTTTCACATTTATGACAATTGTAGCATCTCCATGGTCACATGATCTAAATATGATCTTGGCAACTGACTCATATTTACAATGGCTGCAGTGTCCTGGGGTCACATGATCAGCTTTTGTGACCTTCTGACGAACAAAGTCAATGAGGACAATAGATTCACTTAACAACTGTGCTGCTAATTTAACAACTGCAATGATTCACTTAACAACTGTAGCAAGGAAGGTCATAAAATGGGGCAAAATTCACTTAACAAATTGTGGGCTTAATTGTGGTTGTAAGTTGAGGGCTATCTGTATTATCTGGAAAATGAAAAAAGCTTTCCCAAAGTGTGCATCTATACATGACCGTGAAGCAACTGAGGATATCTGACTGATGGAGAAGAAAAAGAGATCAGAAATGGATATTATTTTATCAACCACAGTATTACAGGGATTTTGGTGCCTACACACAACACCACATAGTTTCATATGTACCTCCTCTGTGGACCATTAGTGTTGCGTCTTGAAAAGCAGAAGGAAAACAAAAGTTGCTTGTGTCCTGTCCACAAACTCTTAAGGTCTTACAAAGGTTTTTGACCACTACATCATAGGATAATTATATGCTACTGGGAATTCAATTGCTGCAAAATATAAACAGGAGGATGGCCAGTGTTCTTATTTCCCTGCTTCAGCAAACCATGTAGGTCGTGCAATATGCCGTTTTCTTAATCTGCCATCATCAGCAACCATCAAAAGCAACGTTGTCCTGAATACAAAGTTCAGGATAGCCTTCACTCTCTGAAATTTTTCTCATTCTTTTGAAAAACCAACCGCAACCTCATCTTGTAGAACTTTTGACTTTACCCTCCTGCCCTGTGATAAAAATATTTCTTTCTGCCTGTTCGGAAACTTCATCCTGTGAACCTCACTGAATGATCTGTGATTCTATCATTCAATAATGAATGAGAGCTTCATTGGCTCTCTTCCTGTTTAGGTCCTGGCATTACCCAGCTTTTATTTCGATCACTGTTCAGAAGCCTGAAAACATCCACTTCTGCTTGGCACAAGTTGTTCCCAGACCCACATTAGGAGACTGGTAGAACCATCCTTTAGCCTGGTCTTGCAGATTTCAAAACTGCTATTCCCCAAGCAAAAAGCAGAATCTCAAGAATCAATTATATTTGACTAGAGATAGCACAGAGGCTGCACACTGTGGAAAAAAAATCTGTGCCAAAAACAAGAGATTAAAAACAAGTTATAGAGGGAAAATATAAATCAGGTTGAAATATTGCTTTGTGTGTTATGTGCCCAGTGAGTTATTCATAAAGGATAGTAGTTTTCTTCCTGTTTGATTGTCTTAAGCTTTAGTGCGTTCCTTGATGAGTTTTCATTTTAATATTCAGGATTGTACTTAAAATTACTGTTATATGACTTTTTAGATAATGTAACTTCCAAGTGAAAGAAAAGTGTTTTGGAAAAAATCAGAAAACTGCTATCACATCTGAAGGTGTATTGTGTGGAACAAATAATATGAGATAGGATTTTCCCAAGTCTGGAAAAAGGTTTGAGAATAACTTTCCTTACTTAGGTGTCTCTTCTTGCTGCTAAACCATTTAAATTTGCTAACATTCATTTAGTAATGAGTTTATTTACTGTGGCTTCTTTAAAATGTTTTTTTAGATGAAAAGAGCACAATCATCACACACACACACACACACACACACACACACACACAAGGTCTCAGTAAACTAGCAATCTCAACAAAAGGATTTCACTAGTCTGTCACTATCCCCAGTTTATTTAGCATAAATGTTTTAATTACTCTGTGAATGTGTAATCAACATAATAAAAGCTGCAAAGTCAAACAAATAAATATGGATCTCCTTTCTCCATTTGGTGGGAATGACTCCGTTTGTTTACCAAAAGCCTCTGCAAGAGGTGTTCATTTCAGTTGAAGGATTTACTGAACAAGCATAGCAATGGAGCACTGCCATGAAGTATCCAAAATTTCACATGAGTGCATTCAGTAAACTCTAATCTTTAAAAGAAAAACATCAGTGAAAATGTCAGTTAACATTTCCCCATGCCCTCTAAACCACTCCCAAATCAAACCATTAAAAAATTGCTTTTTGCAAAGCTTTAATGACCAGTGGCCTAGTAAATGGTACAAACAGCACAATTAATATGTTTCTGCTCGTAAAATGGGGATTCTTAAAGTATCATTCTATTTAATTACAAATGAAGTTTCTCAACTGCACTGCTTTTCAACCTTTGCAACTTTAAAATGTCTGGATTTCAATTCCCAGAATTCCCCAGTCAGCATAATGGGAATTCTGGAATTCTGGGAATTGAAGTCCAGACATCTTAAAATTTCCAAAGTGGAGAGACATTATTCTAGTGCTGGCACTTTACATTAGAACCAGTTGATGGAAAGCTGGCTAAAAGAGCACCATGTTAATAAAAAAAAATATTGTATATCTTTGGACAAGACAGATTGTTCTTAGAAAGTGAGCTAAATATTCATAAAGTGTGTCTGTTGTAGGTTTTCAATTCATACCAATATTACCTATTTAACATAGCTTTGGAAACTCGAATCAGCCATGGAGTATTTTTAATGCTGTGAGGCAAAACATTAATTTTATGTAAATGTGCCTGGGATAAAATTAAAAGATGGTTTTCTTCTATCCCAAAATTCCACAGCAACTTTCTTACAAGTATGTATGATTCTGTCTTTAAAAATGGATGTACAAATAAATCTACTTTAAAAATAATTGAATTATGTTCAGTTATGTTTTTGGCCAACATGAGGCCAAGTCATGGAAGGAATGAGAATACATTTCTGTCATTGTCACTGGTTTCTTGTGCAACCTTCTTTAACCCACTTAGTATTGTTCACATATTATAGTAAGTGCAAGTAGTCCTCAACTTACAACCATTCATTTAGAGATCGTTCAAAGTTACAACAGCACTGAAAAACGTAGCTTTTTCTCCAGAAACACTACACTACTAACCAGAGCATATAAAACATTTGCTAGACCAATTCTTGAATACAGCTCGCCTGTCTGGAACCCATACCAGGTTTCAGACATCAATAGAATTGAACGTGTTCAGAAATATTTTACAAGAAGAGTTCTCCACTCCTCTGAATACAACAAAATACCTTATGCCACCAGACTTGAAATCCTGGGTTTAGACAACTTAGAACTCCGCTGCCTTCGACATGACCTGAGTTTAACTCATAGAATCATCTATTACAATGTCCTTCCTGTTGAAGACTAATTCAGCTTCAATTGCAACAATACACGAGCACACAATAGATTTAAGCTTAATGTGAACCGCTCCAATCTTGATTGCAGAAAATATGACTTCAGTAACAGAGTTGTTAATACTTGGAATACACTACCTGACTCTGTGGTCTCTTCCCAAAATCCCCAAAGCTTCAACCAAAAATTGTCTACTATTGACCTCACCCATTCCTAAGAGGAATGCAATGTAAGGGGAATGGATAAGAGCATAAGCGTGCCTATCGTTCCTGTCCTATTGTTTCCTTTCATTATATCCAATTAATATAGTTATTACATACTTACGCTTATATATATGCTTATATATTGTATAGTTATTTCATGCTTAGAATAGAATAGAATAGAATAGAATAGAATAGAATAGAATAGAATAGAATAGAATAGAATTTTTATTGGCCAAGTGTGATTGGACACACAAGGAATTTGTCTTAGTGCATATGCTCTCAGTGTACATAAAAGAAAAGATACGTTCATCAAGGTACAACATTTACAACACAATTGATGGTTAATATATCAATATAAATCATAAGGATTGCCAGCAACAAGTTATAGTCATACAGTCATAAGTGGAAAGAGATTGGTGATGGGAACTATGAGAAGATTAATAGTAGTGCAGATTCAGTAAATAGTTTGACAGTGTTGAGGGAATTATTTGTTTAGCAGAGTGATGGCCTTCGGGAAAAAACTGTTCTTGTGTCTAGTTGTTCTGGTGTGCAGTGCTCTATAGCGTCATTTTGAGGGTAGGAGTTGAAACAGTTTATGTCCAGGATGCGAGGGATCTGCAAATATTTTCACGGCCCTCTTCTTGATTCGTGCAGTATACAGGTCCTCAATGGAAGGCAGGTTGGTAGCAATTATTTTTTCTGCAGTTCTAATTATCCTCTGAAGTCTTATATATATATATATATGCTTATATATACTGTATGACAAAATAAAAAAATAAAAAAATAAAACGTGACCACTGGTCTTCACACTTACAACTGTTGCAGCATCCTTAGGGTCACAAGATCATAACTCAAGCCTGTTGGAAGAAAAATCTGGTCCAGTTCCAAGCTGGGAGAAAAACACTGGAAATAAAATGGAGGTAGGCCCCAGGAAAAGAAGTGTCTGTTTATTTGGTAACCAAAAACTAGTGACAGCAGAATGTTTCTGGGATGGCTGACAAAATGGAGTTGAGAGTAGGTGGGCTTTTATGCATTCTTTGGGGATTTGTGATTGAGATGCCTGTTCCTGTGCAAGGATATGTCCTTCAATATTTTAATGGCTGTTGCCAGATTCCTATGGGGTCGTGTAGGGGTCATGGCTGGCTTTACAGGCAAAAAGGGGAAATGCAGTCCTATGTGTTTGTCTGAGCTAATCTTGTCAGCTTTGGCTTGCCTATTGTGTTGCTTATTTGGAGTCTCTTTCGTTATGAATAGATTGTTCCAGTCTTTCTGAATGGATTCAAAATCTCTGTTCCTAAAGACTAACCTTTTCAAGCTTCTGCTTGAGGCTGTTTTCCTGTGGCAGGAAGATAGGGGCTGCTTTTTGCCTTTGTTAAGATTTCCCTCCATTTCTCCTTTAGGGGAAATATTCTATCTTGCCTCTTTTTAATATTAAGAATAAAGAATATTTTAATCTGGGGGGGGGTGTTTCCTATAAGCCCTTGGAAACCAGCAAGTATTTATGAGGGTTGCAGCATCCTGGAATCACATGACAGCTATTTGCAACCTTCCCAGACAGCTTCTGATAAGCACCCGGTGGGGAAAGCTGGATTTGCTTAACGAGCATATGATTCGCTTAACAACTCCAGTGATTCACTTAATAACCATGGCAAAAAAAAAGATTGTAGAATTAGACACCACTTAATTAACAAAAGCCTTGATTAACCACGGAAATTCTTGTCTCAATTGTGGTCGTAAAACAAGGACTACATATAAATTAGCCATTAATGATTCCTTCTGGAGTTGGCAGCCCTTGAGAATATTAACATGGCAATCCAATACCCATGGTTTCTGAGAGTAAATTTTACTGAACACAAGGGGATTACATTTCAAACAACATCTGTCTCAACAGATTAATTCCCTTCATGTCAAGTAATTGCTGAACTAGTTGTTTAAATTTGCATTCACTCTTCTGTAATAATGTTATTATTTAAAATGAACACTCATAACTTATGACATAACAAGTATGCATCAAAAAGAGGAAAAAAACATTTTAATGTTTTCTTTTTCACTCCCTATTAAATATGTCAGAATTGAAAGAAGTTCAAAAGAATCCCAAACAAATGCCTTTGACTTTCAGCACTATAGATTAAAATGGGCTTTTCCCAATGATTCAATTAAAGTTTTAGTTCAGTCACCAACTGTATCAAGTGCTATTGACAATATATACATTTCACTGTGTGTTTTTGAGAAGATGGGGATCATAAAGATTACGGAAGATTTTATATCCGTTGTTAAAGAGCATATAAATATCTTAGCCACATTCCATAAACAGCTGGATGCACACTTGATTTTCATGGGTCTATACTCCTAGGCACATTTATGTCGTGAGAATTGCTTAGTAATAAGCAAGCCAAAATTTAGGCAATTTTATATTATGGTTGCTATTTCTCCATTAGCACTCAGCATGCTTTATTGATAATTTTTTAAACTTATTATTTATTTATATCCTGACTTTATTCTATTTTATAATAACTCAAAGCGGCAAATATACTTAATACTCCTCTTTCCTCCTATTTTTGTGAAATGGGTTGGGCTGAGAGAGATTAACCCAAAGTCACCCAGTTGGCTCCATGCCTAATAATTCTACTCTGTTCTCAAAAAAAAAAAAAAAAGTCATGAGAATATAACCTTGCATTTATATTCCATTCCATATTCCTTTCCAGCATCTGCTTATTACTTGGGCAAATCAATAAGTCCCAGTTCCTTCCTTCTGCTGCTCAGTGGGTAAAATACTGAACTTGTCAATCAGAAAGGTCGGCAGTCGGCGGTTCGAATCCCTGCGTGAGCAGGGGGTTGGACTAGATGACCTCCAAGGTCCCTTCCAGCTCTGTTACTGTTACCCTACAGTCAGAAACAGTAGCTGAGACCAAATATTAGGGAAGACATGAATAAATACAAGAGATACATGCTAACCTAAGAACCTGGGATTGATGTCACAGTCTGGAACAAGAGCCTTTCAGTCTAGCATGGTTGTGCATAATTGATTGGCCTAAATGACTCTTTTCAAAACGCATCAGGCAATGTTTCTTTTCAAGTATTGTTTATAACTTTCAGTATGCACTTCCTCTGGGGATAGGCCCTTTTTTTTTTTTTGCTTTTCAAAATGAAGCCCCTACTTCCTTTTCTAAACCATGGCCACAGGTTTTGGTTTCCACCGGTTCCCTTTTAGCTACCAAAGATTCCCTTGAAATTCCAGCTCCTCCTCTTAAGGCACAGATTCTTAGGTTAACGTGACTGGCTCTTGGCCCCAGGAGGGGAAATGTCAAAGTTCATTTGGAAATGACACATCCTGACCTACAGTCTGCTGTAGCACATTAAGCCTGACAAATGTTCAGAGATGATGACTAACATAAGCCAAGGGAGAGAGTCACACTTTGGTTATTGTACCCAGCAGTTAACCTTATGTAGTCACAATGCGGATGGTAGCCACATTTGCTGGTTAAGAATAAACACAGCCAGTAAAAGTGTTTCCTACATCTTCCCTTGTGTTAATGTGGTTCAGTGCTTCTGTCATGAAAATGAACTCAAATGACTGTTTCCCACACTCTGAGTCACAAAGAACGTAGTATGTAACTCATAGCAAGGTGGCATTTTAAATTTCCCTGAACACTTGCACATTGCAATGTTACATTACATAATCTGGAGAAGCCAAGCATGCAGAAAAAAGTCTAAGCTTTGTTTGTTTATGTGGCTTATTAGGTAGCTGGGGAAGAGAACGGGCTACCCTTCAATCCTATGCCAAATCATGAAGGATTAAGCTCCATTCAGTTCAGGGCAAGGATACACAAAGTTGCCATCTGAACTAAGAATGATAAAGCAACACCAAAACAGCCATTCAGAGTTGTGGTTAATCAATTCAAAGAATCATTTTTGTTGTGTCACCTTTTGTTCTCTGACCTCTACAGAATAAAAATACCCTTTCAGGTTGTTGTTTTTAAAAAAACCTATGTAACAAAACAACACCGAATGGCATCTGCAGGGATGATCAAAACAGACAAAATGGCAGTAGAGAATGCAGTATACCTGTGTAGCAGCATCCTCAAAAGAGGCCCTCGAGTCCAAATTCCTCTACCTCAGAGGTGGGTTTCAGCAGGTTCTGACCAGTTCTGGAGAACCTGTAGCAGAAATTTTGAGTAATTCGGAGAACCGGTAGTAAAAATTTTGACTGGCCCTGCCGCCATCTATTCTCTGCCTCCTTCCCCTGCCATGCCCACCAAGCCATGCCAAACTCACCAAGCCATGCCCATGGAACCAGTAGTAAAAAGAATTGAAACCCACCACTGGTCTATCCCCTTTCTTCAGATACCCAGGCTTTTTCCCACTACACAGTCATTCACCGGGTATTTCATTGTCCATCATTCTGGACCTCTGCCATCTGCTGATATGTCTCATCTGAGTCAGCTTGCCTCTGCTGTCTCCTGATACATCTGGCACCCCCTGTGGTCCCTGGCTTGCCCACTCACCTTGGTCAGTTTGCCTCCATTACATCTGGTGCCCCCTCCGGCCACTCATTCACCCACTCATCTGGGTCAGCTTGCCTTTGCCGTGTCCTCCCTTAGCCGAATCCCCAAGGCTCCAGGCCTCCACCCGCTACACCTGATTTTTCATAATACTTGTGGGCAGGATTTGAATAGTAGCTAACTATAAACCTGTCAGCAATGGCTGAAAGAAAGGCAAATAAAATTTTACACTCTTTGTAGTGTACTTTCACAATACACTATTAGGAAGCATTCAGTAGTTGGCATTTTTAAATATTTATTCTGAGTTGGTCAGATACTATCGCGAGTGTTATGTCCAGACTGGACTGACACATGAAGAAGGTTTCAAACCAGGTGAAACAGTTTTGGAAAAGAAAAATGATGATCAAGAGACTAAAAGGTAAGAGGAACAGTGGTCTTGAAAAGATACCATACAGAAAAAGGACCAGGCCTGTTTTATTTTATTCCAAAATGAGTGACACAGCATAATATATTGAAGTTATAAGAAAGCAGATTCTGGCTGAATGATATGATTTTTTAAAAAAAAAAACCCTGCAATGATTTAATTTATTTATTTGTAAAATTTATTAGCTGCCCATCTTGCCAGAGGATAACTCTGGGCAGCTTATAATATTAAAAAATAAAACTCTATAATTTATAATATAAATACAATACCATGAATACTATAAAAATAATGAAGCAACCCAGAAAAAAGGTGAACAGAGGCTGGACATCTTTGGAGAATGTCTGTGGAGTTTCTCAGTCATCCAGGTCATGGTTGTCCCAAAGGTGCTTTTTCAAGAGACAACTGGACTTTCTGGTTTTTCTTTGAAGACGTTTCGCTTCTCATCCAAGAAGCTTCTTCAGGTATGACTGGACGGTGTGGAATGGAAGGATTTATACTCCTTGCAGACAGCTGGTCATTTGCATTATTTTAGAGTCATTGAGGCCACTCGGAGGTTTATCTGTGTCATCAGGGTCACCTGATGTGGTGCAAATGGGTGTGGTGGCTTCTTGCTCTCTACATGGGGCTCCCCTTGAAGAGCACCTGAAGGCTCCCGTTGGTCCAGAATGCAGCTGCGCGGGTGATAGAGGGAGCCACTTGCTCCCATATAACACCACTCCTGCACAAGCTGCACTGGCTGCCTGTGGTCTTCCAGGTGCACTTCAAGGTGCTGGTTACTACCTTTAAAGCGCTCCATGGCTTAGGACCGGGTTACTTACGGGACCGCCTACTGCCACCGTTTGCCTCCCACCAACCCGTGAGCTCTCACAGAGTGGGACTCCTCAGGGTACCATCAGCCAAGCAATGTCGGCTGGCGGCCCCCAGGGGAAGGGCCTTCTCTGTGGGGGCTCCCAACCTCTGGAACGAACTTCCCCCAGGACTTCGACAACTTCCTAACCTTCAGACCTTCCACCGCGAGCTGAAGACGTATCTATTCTTTCACACAGGACTGGCATAGAATTTTTAGAATTTTTATTATTGGGTTTTAAATTTTAAAGGGTTTTATCGTTTTAAATGTATTTTAAATTGGGGCCATATTGAATAAGTTTTTTAATTATTGATTTTATTTGTATTGTATTTACTCATTGTTGTTTTTACTTGGCTGTGAACCGCCCTGAATCCTTCGGGAGAAGGGTGGTATAAAAATTAAATAATAATAATAATAATAATAATTATTATTATTATTATTATTATTATTATTATTATTATTATTATTATTATTATTATTATTATTATTATTATTATTGGAACTGTTGAAAGGACTGTGTTGTAGACTGGAGATAGAGGATGTAGTATCCCTCCCCCTCTGTTGAGAGAGGGCTGTTCAATTTTGACATGGACGGCCTCTTTGACCCTTCTTTTAAACCAGTGGTCCTCTCTATCCAAAATGTGGACTTTGCTGGGTTGAAAAGAATGACCTTTGACTTATAAATGCAGAATGCTGAATCTTGTCCTGATGGGTTTGTTCTCCTATGTTATGCCATGTCATTATGATTTGGGGAATGATTTAATTTACAGGATTGGATTTGCTTGCCTAAATGACCACTTCCAACTCAATAAATTTATTATGATATGATTTACAATTTTTAATGCAAGAACTGCCAGCATTTATGTCTTAAAAATTACAGGATTCATTTGCACTTTGTATTCTTGGGCAAGTTCGTGAGTCCTTGTGTACATGTGGGTAAAATGAGCTTGATTGTAGCTGGGAATCTATTTTCAATAGCTAAGTATCTTAAGTAAGGGAAAATAAACACAAAGTCAAAATTTCCTGTAGGAAAGTTGGAGGGAGAAAACAGGTTTATGTGATCAGATTGACTCAAAGTTGATTATATGGTTCCCAGAAATGTTCCCCACCATATTTCTTCCATTCTTTGTCTTTCTCCATAGGTAGAATTTCTCATTGGTTTAATATATTTTATAGTTTCAAGGTAAAAACAGTTTACAATAGAAGATATTTGCTGCTTTTATTTTTTGTCAAGTCAGTACAGGCAGTTCTCGACTTACGACCAAGAATTGCTCCCAAAATTTCTGTTGCTAAGCAAGACAATTGTTAAGTGAGTTTTGTTACACTTTATGACCTTTCATGCTGCAGTTGTTAAATGAACCACTGCAGATGTTAAGTTAGTAACATGGTTGTTAAGTGATCTGGCTTCACTATTGACTTTGCTTGTCAGAAGGTCGCAAGATGAGATCACAAGACCCCGGGGCATTGCAACTGTCATAAATGTGAGTCAATTGTCAAGCATCTGAATTTTGATCACATGACCATGGAGATGCTCCAATGGTCATAAGTGTGAAAAATGGTCATAAGTCACTTTTTTCAGTGCCGTTTTAACTTCAAACAGTCACTAAACAAACTGTTGTAAGTCAAAGATCACCTATAGTTTATAATGTCAAAATACAGGTAGGTAGTCCTTGATTTACAACCATTCATTCAGTAACTGTTCAAAATTATGACTGTGCTAAAAAAAAAGGCACTACCATCCTGTGCCCAAAGTTATGGCTGTTGCAGTGCTGCTATGGTCACGTGATCCAAATTTGGGCACTTGGCAGCCCGCCTCCATTTATGAATGCAGGGGTGTTTCACCCCCACCCACCCCATCTCTGCTCTTTTGACTCCCTGCACCCTGCTTTGCAAGGCAGCAAACAGCCCCACAACCACACAGCTCCGTGGCTGCTCTCCATCTCCTGGGAAGGCTCGGCAAGTATTCATTCACCCAGCTGCCTTCTCTCCCAGTTCCCCCACCAACCTTGTGCCTTTTGAGGCCTCACTGCCTTTGCTCTCTATTTTTTAGACCCAGTTTTTCCAACAAACGTTTCTTACACATGGTTGGTTAAGGCCAAGGGTGTCAAACTCGATTTCATTGAGGGCCACATCAGGGTTGTGTTTGACCTCAGGGGCCAGGTTGGGCACATCCAGGTAGAATCCGGACCTGCGCAAAGGGGTGTTTTTCAAGGACGTCTTTTGGGATGGGTTGAATGAACACCTGTAGAAGTCTTGCACCCTAGTACACCTGTGTGTGGGTGGGGGGAACAGGGCCGTACAACGGAAGGGTGCAGAGTGGCCAGAAGAGGGAGGGAGGGAGGAGATAGAGGGAAGGAGTTGAAGCGCCACTGTGGTTGTAAGTGTGGGCAGGCTACCAAGCACCCAAATTTTGATCATGTGATCATGGGAGTGCTGCAAGGACCTTAACTTTAGGTACATATTGTAAGTTAATTTTCCAGCATGGTTGTAACTTTGGTCATTTAAATAATGGTCATAAGTCAAGGACTACCTGTATTGCCTTGTTAGGTCCACTTTGGGTCACTGTGAGCGGGTGGCAGCAATATAAATTTTCTAAAATAATAAATAAATAAATAAATAAATCCTGACTGACCACTGTTGGCTTTTTGTTTTACTGACATCGTTTTCATTGTTTTAATGTGTGGCTAGCCATTATTGACAGCCATGTGCTGCCAATGAAATACAAATGTATGCGCAAGTATCAGCGTTTCTTGATTTGCATTATTTAATATGTGAAGCTTTGTTCTGTAACCGAAATCATAAATGCGAAACACAGCTGAAGAATTTAATAAAACTCTGGGTATGAACTTTAGCATTTGAAGGCTATTGGAAATTTGTGATCAGAAACTGAAAAGAGACAATACCACGGTTGCGGTAGCATATTAGATATTATTGTGACTTTGACTTACTGCATAATAAAATAACATGTAAAATTTACATTTGATAATCAAAAAAATTAAAAGTAATTAAAATCTTTGTGAGATTTCTTAGTTTTAAAAAATGTTGGAAAACATCAGCTTTGACACATCAATAAGAAAGTAACGTCCCGCTCCCAATTGCCAAAACTTGAAAATATATATTAAAAATTAAGATATGCCATTTGGTATTAGAGAAAACTGGAGCTTCTAAAACCCATGCATTCCAGTTGTCACTTTGAATTTTGGAACAAAGGCTAGATTGTAAAAGCAGTTTATATAAAATATTATGAAATACTCCACCTGGCATTTTTATGACCTTATTAAACAACATTCAAGGAGTATAAATTATATGTAATGAAAATGAGTAGGTCCTTTGACTTGAATTTAATATCAGTTGCATGTGTGTTAGTTTCAGGGAGGACCTATCTTCTGTAGAGAAAAGACCCTTAATATTTTTGTTTTCTTGCCCTACCAGTTAATCTCATGTGGAAATCATAAATGTCATCTTTCATTTAATTCACAGAATAAAATTATAATCAAATCATTTGAGGTAATGACCTGTTCTTCCTTGAAGGTGTTAATTTAAATTCAAAGCATTCTTGCTTATGTTAAAGCTGCACTGATTTCCCACACGTACAAGATGAATAAATCAGCATCTATAGTTCCAAAAGGCCATCGCTCCTTGAAGAATAGAATAGAAAATTCTGAGTTTCCTCCCCTCTTATTTTTTTTTTTTTTTTTTAGTGAGAACTTCAGCGTTGCTATTTATTTAAGGTTCAGAAATAGTAGGAATGGGCCTGGGAAGTTGGGAGGATGAGCTAATGATTTGTCATTTATAATTATAATAATTATTGAAAAAATGTGGTTTCCTAGGTCTCCATCTGGTGTTTTGGGATTGATAGTAAATCCATTTTAAATGATCTGTGAACACTATATAATTTTAACATGGATAACATTTAAGACAGTCTTTTCACATACACAAACTTCATTCTGGAATTTGGATAGCAGCTTATTTACTACAACCCCCACCCACACCCACCCCAATTTGATATATTGTCATTAAACAAGACTTCTAAAAAGCCACGATAACTTTAGTTATCCGATATCTCTAGTATCTTACCATTTTAGTTTTGTAAAAGATATGACATTTTTGTTATCAAAGCAGCCTTCAGTTCTGCCATGAAAGTTGTCCAAGGACCTCTGGTAAAATGAATTCAGATGTCTTACTCCCCACCCACTGGACTAATAAAGACCACACTATGTTCCCTTTGAAATCTCTCTGCTGGAGAACAGCCATTTAATTTGCAGGGAACATATCGGCATATGGGATGGTCAGAATTTTATGGTTCATCCATCTGTAACTTCAGAGTGTCTGAAATTGGTCTCTGGGTACCACTAACATCAGGTGTGGTCTACTGCAAGAGACTTGATATTGATTACATCATCTCTCACTTCTTGATGAACTGTATTTTATCATTTTTTAATCTGTAAGTATGGAAAAATGATATGAAGAAGGCATAAACCAATTTTAAGTTTATGTATGAGATCTTTTTGTTAAAAGATATGAATAAAAAGAGAGAGAGAACAATGTTGAATAAAAATGATCTAATTTTACTACGTATCTTTTCCTGAGTTATTACTGCATATTCCAAATTCTTAGAAAACTGACAAAATGGAACAGTGTTTCTTAAAAAATACTACATTGTTATAATGTAGCTTATTTTTCCCCTTGCAATCGGTTTAACATCAAGTATTGTGCAATTCGTTTATTTATTTGGCACTCAAAGTAGCACACAGAGCACTCCTCCATTCCAATATTTAAACTACAATGGTGACCCTTTGGTAGATTGAGTCCAAAAGTAGATGCTGAGTTTCCATGGCTGAAGGTTGCAGAAGTAGTGAAACTTCCCAAAAAATATATCACGCCGTCTTTTACATATGTTATTTAGTTCAGATTGTGAAATGATAGAATAAAATAGTTGAATCTTAAAACAAATGGAATAGAAAACTGGTCATCCATACATTATGCTAAATCAAAGAGTACCCCACCATCATCCCTTTTGTGGGCCCCAGAACTCCCAACGTGAGGAAAAATATGGGCAAAGTGTCATCCCTTTTTTGTAATTTTGAGGTTACTTTAACTCAGGTAGTTAGTCAAAGCATTGGTGCTGTTCTCTTAAAACTCCTGAAGCCCACCCCAAAATGGCCTCTTAACCCACCAATCTTTGAAGTGCAAGCCTGACATGTAATTCTGGTTCAGCTGCATTAACTCACTGTTGTTTTCCAAGTCACATTTGATTTACAAACGCTTTGTGGCTTGTGACCTGCCTATCCCAATATGTCACTAACTAGAAGAGCAGCTCCTTAATTAAGAGTCACTTAGGATGTGATGCCACCCAGAAAAGAACAAGAAATAATTAGCCCAGGGTCTTCTTAGAGATGGCACCATGCTGTGAAATTCTCTTCCCCTTGAGGTACAGTCCTTGTCCTCTTGGCTGCATTTAAAGCAAAAACCCACATTGTAAATTAGCCTTTTTTTCTTGGTTGGCATTTTATATCTGTTACTCACATATTGATATCTTATTTAGTAATGTGTTACTCAACTCATTTTATGTTTCATCAAATGCACATTTAATTACTTATCTTGTGTTGCCGGCTACCTTGAGTTGGACCTCACTTGTGTAGGTAGTATTAGGACAATAAATCAATGGTTGTGAGATTTTCCTGATCTTGGAGAACTCTAGCCAGTTTATATACGGTGGAGCCTTCTGAAGTTCTCTTCATTATATTCACTTTTGAAATAGTTGGTGTCCTACAGAAACAACTCTGATTGTGATATTTCACCACCATAAATTGTGTTAAAGTAGTCTAATGGATCCTGTTGAGGAAGGCTAGGCAGAAATCATAGTTCTTTAGAGGTAAGTCAATGAAACAGTCCATATCACTTTTGCCACTTCTTCTTTGTATAAATATATTTTCATTTCTGCTATGCAGTAAGAAGTTCATAGATGCTACCCACACTTGATTGGCTCCTACAGATGCATTTTTGATGTTTATGTTTTTCAGATAGTCTAACACTAATCATCCCTTATCAGCCTAACCATGTCTTATATCCTGTTTAATTCATACCTTATTCTGATACCGTAGAAGGCAGTGCCAAATGGGGGAAAGCTATTTAATAAAGGTTAGATTTATACAGGAGGATTTGTCATGTCGATAAATCACCAGAACTTAACATTTAAGCAGAAAATGGACTTCAGACTGTGCCCCAACAATTTTCCTCACTACCAAAAACAAACAAAACAAAAAAAAAATTCCCCTAGGAATAACAAAGGAGAATAGGAGAAAGGAATGCCAGTCTGGTATAATGGTTAAGGCACCAGACTAGAAACTGGGAGTTCTAGTCCCACTGGAGGCATGGAGCCAACTGGGTGACCTTGAGCCAATCAGTCTCCCTCAGCCCTAAGAAGGAGGCAATGAAAAACCACTTCCAAAAAACCTTGCCAAGAAAATTATAGGAAGGGATGGAGAGAGGGAGGAGGGGGGGAGAGGAGCAGCAAAAGTTGCCTTTTGGACTACACCTGTCCTGCAGGCATCTCAAAGAAAGAGCAGGGGCTGCACACTCCCACCATCTGCTCTTTGCATTGAAGTGGGCTGCAAATTGAAATTCCATTGCAGTGTTTTCGGATTCAGTTGAAGCAAGGAGACCATCAGAAATCCTCTTTAAACTCACCCTTATCCAAACAGGAAGCTGACCCCTGACCTCCGGATGTAACTGAACACCAGTGGAAATTTCATTATCCTGTTTCAGTTGTACTAAGTGAAAATTAATTGTGTAATTATCTGGATAAGCGCATGTGTAAAGGTTTACAATGTGCCTGTAACATTATGTTAGGGATATGGTTTTGAGCTGAGGCAAGATTTGTGTATTTAAAAAAAAAATGGAAAAGATGTTCATAAATTCTTTTGATGGACGTGCATTAAGGATGTCTGAACAAACTTTGATAATGACAAAGGAACAATGCTGCACTGACTATTAGAACAGGATTCTTTCTCGACATCTGGTTTGAGAAAGAGTTTTTCATGTTATGAAATAGATTATGAACATATTAAAGACACAGCTTCACAAACCACAATTTATAGGATATTTAATGCTTTACCAATTGAACAAAAGGCCATTATCTTGATACCTATGTATATACAAGCCAGGGGTGAAATCCATCAAGTTCTGAAGGGGTTCTGGAGAACCTGTAGCGGAAATTTTGAGCAGTTCGGAGAACTGCAAATACCACCTCTGGCTGGCCCCAGAGTGGGGTGGGAATGGAGATTTTGCAATATCCTTCCCCCAGGAGTGGGAAGGGAGTAGGGATTTTGCAATATCCTTCCGCCAGGAGTGGTGAGGGAATGGGGATTTTGCAGTACCCTCCCCCAGGAGTGGGGAGGGAATGTGGATTTTGCAGTATCCTTTCCCTGGAGTGGGGTGGGAATGGAGTTTTTTGCAGTATCCTTCCCCTGCCACGCTCACCAAGCCACACTCACCAAGCCACACCCACAGAACCGATAGTAAAAAAAATGGATTTCACCACTGATATAAGCATTAAAGGAATAACAAAAACTGACCTTTTTCATTATACAGTACTTTATCATCAATGCATGATTGCAGCACAGTCCAATTATGCGTTTAAATGTATAATGCTCATAAATTAAGGAATAATATTTTATGTCTTACCATCTGTAGTCTTGGGAATAAGAAACATTACCAGGTTATTTGCATTTCAAAGGTATTGCGCTGTTTGGATACCAGGATGAAAGCTACAGTTTGGATCATTCTGCACAAGGCTTTGAGAAGGCATATTCCCTTTCAATAGCCAGCATCTTAGTTAAATAGCATTTAATTATACAATAGGAAAAGTGGTGGTGGTGTTTGTGTGTGTGTATGTGAAAGAAAGAATTATGGTACATATTTGAGAGAAAAACATCAGCTGATTCTTAATATAACTGTGGAAACTACAGTCATCAAGAATGAGACTTGCTGCTATGGTAAGTGAAGAAATAGCTTAGTAAAAATGTAAAGCAGAAATGAAATATTGGAGATTTCTCCAATATAGAATATTTCTCCAATATAGAATGCTATGCTTTGTCAAATTAAAGCAGTTGATCTATATGTCATCAGCTCCATTTAACAGCATTTCTTCCTAGCCCTAAATCATCCATTTAAAAAAAGGACACATATGAAAACAATCAGTGAAATTTGCTTTAGATTAAGGCTGAATTTCAGCATAGAGGTGACGGAGAAGGTGGTCAGTCTTTAAATGCTCCATTGCAATTTTTAAATAGTTTGAAATGAGGTGGATAAGAACTTTTCTCATTTATTTGGGCTTAAAAAACATAGAACACTGCAAAATATATTCCTCTTTGTATTGATATTGTTTCCTGATTGCTTATTTGTACCCTATGACTATCATTAAGTATGGTACCTTATGATTCTTGATGAACGTATCTTTTCTTTTATGTATACTGAGAGTGTATGCACCAAAGATATATTCCTTATGTGTTCAATCACACTTGGCCAATAAAAAATTCTATTCTATTCTATTCTATTCTATTCTATTCTATTCTATTCTGTTCTGTTCTGTTCTGTTCTGTTCTGTTCTGTTCTATTCTATTCTATTCTATTCTATTCTATTCTATTCTATTCCAGAATGGTTTAGGCCTCTCTGTTTCTTTTATGAATTTCCATTACCCTATCCTCTAGATCAAGGGTCTCCAACCTTGGCAACTTTAAGACTTGTGGACTTCAACTGGCTGAGGAATTCTGGGAGTTGAAGTCCACAAGTCTTAAAATTGCTAAGGTTGGGGACCCCTGCTCTAGATCTTCATCATCAACTTCATCCATTAGAAATCTCCAATACAATACACTACACTATAGATGCATTCTTGTATCTGTATGTCATGTCATAGTATAGTATAGTATAGTATAGTATAGTATAGTATAGTATAGTATAGTATAGTATAGTATAGTATAGTATAGAATAGAATAGAATAGAATAGAATAGTATAATAATATAATATAATATAATATAATATAATATAATATAATATAATATAATATAATATAATATAATATAATATAATATAATATAATATAATATAATATAATATAATATAATATAATGTATACATATAATATTATAAAGATTAAATAAGGGTTAAATTAGGAGTAGAAATATAGGACCAAATAGGAAGAAACAAAAATTGTGGACATGTTTATGTCTAAGTATATATGTAAATAAAATAATCAGAATAATAGAATATGTTATAGTGATATATATATATATATAATATATTAGAAATATATGTATAAAAGATACCCTAGGATAAGAGAGAGAAAATGTATAAGTATTGATTACTGATGCAAAACTGTTGAAGAGAGTGTTAATATTTCTTTTTGTTTTTTAAAAAACTGATTAATAAAAATTATTTTTAAAAAATATTATAATAGAATAGAATAGAATAGAATATACAAGAGTCTGAAAATAAAGATGTAACAGTATCCTCTTTATCTAGAAAGATAACTACTGTAAAAGTATGAAATCCACTGAAATGTCCAGGAGAATGAACCCAGTTCCTCATGATGATCACACAACAGGTATGTCATGGGGAACTATGTGGCATGAGTACCATCATTTGAAGACTGGGTCCACGGGCCAAATAACTTCTCCAAAGAGCTGAGATATATTTGATGATTTGAATCAAGGAGCTTCCAGCACTTATTTAAAACTTTTAGGAACTTTCTTCCTTAAAAAGGCAAATGCATGTCTCTCCCTGAGACTTTCCTGAATCCAACCATAATGGACAACCACTACCATCTCCAACTTTTACTTTCTTAGGAAGATTAGAGTAGGTAGGAGGGATGTCAGCAACAAATTGTCTAGGTGAAAAGTATTCTCTGGACTCTTGGATGTCCAAAATCAGTATTGGGGTAAAAACTGTTTTAGTTGTTCTGGCGAATTACCTTCATCAGGACCTGAATAGAAGAAATACCACTCTCCTAGTCCTTTCAGACTTTTCTTGCATTCAGGACCATCAATCATGGCACCTTGCTAGGCTGCCAAAAAGGGGCGGAGTTTGGGAATTCTTTTGACCAGTGGTTCTGCTTTTTCCTCTGCGGGAGTTCCAGTCAGCAGAGGTGAAGAGAGGTCAGCCAGATGGTAGCTCCCTTGTTTTGCAATGCCTACATGAAACTGCTGGGAAAGGCCATCTATCAGTTCGGGGTGAGGTATTATCAATATATCTTCATGCTGGGCCAAGCTGGAAATGTGATGGAAGTCTTGACCTGGTGTCTCAAGTTTGCAGGGGACTGGTTGGGATAAAACAAGCTGAAATCAAACTCTTCTAAGACAGGAGAGACATCTTGTACTGCTTGTCCAAAAACTAACTGGCTTTCTGTCTGCTTCCTCTTTGACTCTGGAAACGGTGGCACTGAAGGAGGAAGCATGAAACTTGGAGTTTTTTTCTGAACTCATCACCGCTGTTAGATTTACAGATTGAGAGCAGGAGAGCCTTTGTCCAGCTTCTGTTGCTATAGTCGTGGGGATGTTCCTTCTCAAAAGAAAGGCCTTGATTATAGTAATGCATGCCCTTCTCACCTGAATGTTAAATTATTGCAATCCTCTTTTCACGGGACTGCCCATGTGCAGCATGCCTGCTAAACAGGAAAGATTCAGTACTACAGGCTCTGCACTGGTTTCCAATAGCATTTTGGGAATCATTCAAAATGCTGATTTTAACCTACAAAGCCCTTTATAAGTTGGTCCCAGGTGCTTTGGTCCCAAGTGCCTGAAGGAGAACAGTCTCCTTCAGTAGAAGTTTCCTGCCATCTTTCTTTTCTAGAGAAGAGATGTTGATGGTCTCCTACTCCATTCAAGAGGTTGGTGGATCAGAGGCAACATGTCCTCACTGCCACTCTTTCACTTGGGAATAGCCTCTCCACTAGGTTAGGTTGGCACTGACTTATTTTTATTTAGTTATTTAGGAAGCCTGTTGTTGCCCCAGATCGTTTTTGATGTAATTGCTGCCATGGGCATTGTTTGGCGTTGGATATTATTGTCTACATTATTTCTTGGTGGTTTGGGGTTGTTTTTGTTGTTATATGCAAACCATCTTGCACATACACAGCTGATATAACGATTACTGAAAAGAAGAAAGTCTGATTCATTGATGTTGTTATGCTGAATTATGCTACGAATGAGGAAAAGCAATTGGAAAAAAATATGAAATAATGGGAACTTGCAGATCAAAGTTGAGCACTTATGGAAGAAGAAATCTGCTGTTGTACCAATCATGATTGGAACAATACCTAAAGGATTCCCTTAATAACTGGAAAATTTGAATTTATAGGATCTGAACACCCTAAAAAAAAAACCAGGCTGCTAGGAACTACCTATATTCTCAGATGTTACCTTAATAATTCTTACATCCATCATTAGGACTTCAACTATTAAATTTCCACCAGTATTACACTGAATCTAATTGTAGATTATCTAACAACAACAATAGCAATTCCCCAATGTGCCACTACCTTGATGTGGTTATAGGGATTATGAGCGCTGAAGAAATTGAGAGATATGCCAGAGATGCAATCATACTGAACATCTCACCAGAGGAGCCAGATGAAGAGTGTCTCTCCCATAAAAAAAGATATGGTGAGATGTAAATTACAGAATCACATCCCAGCTAGGTCATCACCTGGGTCAAAAAAGATGTGCTAAGTATTGGAGCTCCTGAAACTCTGGTGAAAAATGGCCTACAGGATTACAGAATGTTGACTGAGCAACCAGGGCTACCAGTTGCAGAAGTACTGGGAGGAAAGGTGTCTACCCAGTGGTGAAATTTGAACTGGTTTACTACTGGTTCTCTGGCTGCACATGCGCAGTACGCACCATGCACCAAATGCAAGGTGTGTGCACGCAGTGCATGCCAAAAGGAGGCATGGGGTAAGTAGAACAGCCCACGTGGGGAGGGGGGGTGATCAGCTGTGGCATGCAATCTTTTTTTTTTTTACTTTTAAAAGCATTTTGTTTACAACCTATTCGGCCGAATAGGTTGTATAAAAATGCTTTTAAAAGGTAAAAAAAAGGCTCAAACGATCAGGCAGCTCAGCTGGGATCGTCAGAGCCTTTTTTTACCTTTTAAAAGCACTTTTTTTACAACCTATTCGGCCGAATAGGTTGTAAACAAAATGCTTTTAAAAGAAAAAAAGGCTCTGACGATCACGCGGCTCAGCTGTGATCATCAGAGCCTCTTTTTTTACCTTTTAAAAGCATTTTTTAAAAGAAGCGGCAAGCGGAGAAGCAGGCGACCGAGCACTGGGTGGTAGCATTTCATCCCTTTGTCTATCCATTGCAAATATACAGAGATAGAAGACAAAGAAATAATGATCTGTTGTTATAGATCAAGCTCAATAAGAAGAGGATATTTGAAATTAATGCACCAATTCTGGAAAGAACAACATCCAGAATCAAAAATAACACAACACAGGCTATGAGGTATGATTTATCATACGAAATAAAGTACTAAATAAAGAAGCAGAATTGGAAGAATTACAAAGGCCTACTCAGAGCAAAGAAATCAAAGCCTTGCCAGAAATAACTCAGACTGTAGGGGCAAACCAGGGGACTCGGCAGTAGAGGAAGCCAGCATAGCTGTTTAAATTATTTTCACAACCAATTTCTTGAAATTGGTTGTGTAGTTTTGTAGTTGTATTTGTGACAGGAGAAGCAGATGCATCCTTCAGTCCAGATAATCTCATTTGCTGACTCACTGAACAGCCTGATCCTGAGGTGGACCAAATAGAACCTCTTTCTGTTAATACTTGCAATAAATCAAAGGAAAGCTGTGTGCTTAAAGGGATGCTAATATTAAATATTAATATTTCCTAGGTAGTTTGGAGTTAATGTAAGAAGCATAATAATGCAGCCATATTGAGTCCCATGTGTGCTCAGAAAACACTATGAAATATTTCTCAGACCAACTGAACCATAATTTATCATTGCATTATTTTATCGAGAACCATTTTGGCATCTCCTATATTTTATCTGGCATCTGAAATCTAAGCAGGAAAGAAGAGACTAGAAATCTAGAGGCAGTCATATAAAAAGAGTCCAGTTTTCCTAACTATATTTCCTTTGAATGAGCTTCCATTGTTTTCAGTGAGTTTGACTTTTAGGGACTGCTTCCAAAGATTATGCAGTTTAAGAAAATAAAACTGACTAAATTATCAGGAGAAAAACAGAAAGAGAGAAACTGAACTCAAATAATTTGGTAAGTAATTTCCCTAGCAGAACTTAATAGAAAAGGACAGCGACAGTGGTCTAGAATGGCGAGCCTCATTTTCACAGGTGTGGGAATATACATGAAATAATGCTATGAAACGTGAAAGGCATAATCAGGTTTACAGCCAGACTTGCAGCCCTATTAGAAAATCAGAAAGGGAAAGTTAAAGAAGACAAATTATTCCTTCACAGGATTTTTTTTCTTTTTTTAAAAATGTAAAGTAATACTGCTGGTAAGCTAAAAATAAACTGCAAAGTATCAGATCTTAGAAAACATAACACATTTTCTTGAAAACAGAAATCTAAGACAGCAAAGGGAATTCTTTCCTCACTGTCCCACTTTTATCCCAGAGATCAGAGGAAGTCAAATGAAAATTTCCTGGCATCCTGGGGTAATAAAATAATCTCTGTCTTCTTGTGAAACCACATTTGTGTGGATGTTGAACAGTGGCTCTTTGAGAATTGTAAGTGCTATATAAGCATCGTTTTCCCCAAGAAATTCAGGCTTTGCTTATTTGCACAGACTTAAGTATGAATGTAATGAGAAAGAAGTAAAAAAAAAAAGAGAATCCTGAAAATCGGTCCTGTTGGTCTAATGAGTTAGCTAATCGAATGAGTGGATGAGTCCATAATTTGCATCTGAAAGAACTGGTAATTATTATAAGTGCAATAAATCTGATGCTGTTGTCCATTATTTCATTTAATTTCTGCCTCAGACTTTCACAAATTCATCTTTTTTATGTAATATAAATCTGGCCTGATAATCCTGGAAAACATAACGTAACACCTCTGAAAAGCACTAAATTGGGATGAATATGTGTTTAGCTGTCCCTAAATACAATCTGTTCTTTTTCCTAGGCAACTTGGCTTCCAAAATGAAATAATGAAATAATAATAATAAAAGCAGAAATGAAAATGCCTTCAGTTGATGAGCTGGATAAAGCTGAGAATTTCTTGGCTCATATTTGGAAGGGGCCAACAAGTATAGTTCTGCTAGTGCAATTCTCTAACCTAAGTAATAACGTACAGTGGAATGCAGGTGTTATAACTTCTCTCAATTTCCTCCTTCCTTCCTCACCCAGTCACTCTCCTACTGAACAATTAGCATTCATTTATCCATCTGTTGTGATGATTCTCAGCTCAAACATTAAGAACCATCTCTATCTGAGGTAGTGAGACTGTTATTGAAGATGATATTTCTCATTATAACATATAGATAGTGTCAGATTGGTACTGACGAGCCAATACAAAATGTTGTTCAGTTAAGCATTGTTTAATTAATGTTTAAATTATTAAAGGGCACTAACTGTTTTAAATATAGATTGTGGTTGTGATTGTGATTGTGATTGTGGCAGGGGTGCTATTCAGCAGGTTCTGACAGGTTCTGGAGAACTGATAGCGGAAATTTTGAGTAGTTCAGAGAACCGGTAGCAGAAATTTTGAGTAGTTCAGAGAACCAATAGTGGAAGATTTAACTAGTTTGGAGAATCGGCAAATACCAACTAGGACAATCTGAGCATGCGGCAAGATGGCGCGGTAGAAATCTTCGGGGGAGCGGTTGGCGGCCTTTCCTAGGGCCGGGACCGGGAGGTGGTTTTTTTCAAACCTTCTGGTCCCGGACCCTGCCGGGAGAACACCTTAGGCAGCGTCTGGGATGATGCTGGCCGGATTTGAGGGTCCAGGACGTGTGGTGGGCTCGGCGTTTTCCTCGGCATTCTGAGGGCGGCGGTTGCGGCCACAGCGGCCACGGCATGGCCCTTGGGCCTGGCGGCGGCGGCGGCTGCAGCAGAGGCCTCCCCCAGAGCCTGAAGGTTTTCAACGGCGCCAGAGAATGGATGGATAGTTGCTCCCCCCATGCTGTTTCCTTCGGTGCTGCCCTCGGCTCTTGTTGGGGCGGCCGCCGCGGCATGGCATGGCCTTTGGGTCTGGCGGCGGCGGCGGCAGCGGCAGAGGCCCTCCCAAGAGCTGCGGGCCCACCTCCAGGAGCTGCGGGCCTTTCTAGCGTCGCCGGATAGGAGATGGCTGGATACTCTCCCATGGTGCTCCCCCGGTGTGTCCCTTGGCCCTCTGTTTGGGCAGTGGTCGCAGCGGTCGCGGCATGGCTTCCGGGTTCGGGGGCAGCGGCGGCCGTGGACGTCCCCCCCATTTCAGGGGCTGTAGGTGTCTTCATCAGCGCCGGAGGGTTATTCCATCAACGCCAGAGAGGAGAGTATCGGACGTGGGAGAA
The DNA here is from genome assembly GCF_028640845.1 of Ahaetulla prasina. Lineage (NCBI taxonomy): Eukaryota > Metazoa > Chordata > Lepidosauria > Squamata > Colubridae > Ahaetulla > Ahaetulla prasina. The sequence continues at coordinate 129,119,222 of NC_080539.1, forward strand.
GCAGAGGTAGAGGGTCTAATGGGTTATCTGGAGGGTCCAGCCCGTTGAGGAGGGAGTTGGAGATGTGGCTGGCCTCTTTTAGACCCTCTACCGTTTGTTCCGAGATGGTGGTAGTGGTGGCCCTCATTAAGACTGAGATTAAGATTAAGATCAAATCCTGGAGAACCAGAGTGGCCCGGTATGGAGTTTCTGGTCCATATCCTCTTTGGTCATCAAGGCCTATATTAACTTTTTAACATCTAGGCTGAATGGACTGGCTCGGACTGGAGGAGAGTGGCTAGCTTATTTGGAGCCATGGCCTATACTGTTGGGCGTGGAACTCCTGCTGAAATGACATCTGGACCGGCTGGATGGGCTGCTAATCGCACCACAACTTTATTATGCGAAGATTTTCTACTGCGGACCTTCTTGCCCTGCGAGATTCCCCTCTCTCGCAGGTCTGGCCCTCCTCACTATCGAGGGCCCACCTTGAGGACGGGTTTTGGAACCCCGAGAGCTGGCATGCTAAATCTAGGAGGCTTAGGGGATTTTTAGTTAATTGTTTTAACCGTTTTTTAAGTGGGAGTTTTAATGGAAATTTTAAGGGGGGGAGGGAACCCGAGGGGTCTGGGTGGGGGGTGGGTGGGAGGGTTAGGGCGGGTGATGGGGGTAGCCCGTCGGGAGAGAAACCAGTTCCAGCGCATGCTCGCGGCGACTATCAAATGGGTTCGGAGGTTATGGGGGGGGAGTGTGTTCCTTTGTGTGAGGGTGAGTCCATCTGCACGGTAAGTGGGAGGGGCAGATATGGTGGAAGGGGGGGATCGCATCGGTTTAGGGGGTCACATGTTCGATGTATACAGGCCCCTGACTTCTCCCGTTCCCCGGATGGTCAAGACCCTCAGAGCCTGGGCCTTCGTCTGATGTTATGCAACGCACGGTCCGTGGCCAATAAGGCCCCCCTAATACATGATCTGATTCAGGGGGGTGCCGCGGATATTATAGGCGTAACGGAGACCTGGTTGGGCACTGAAGGGGGCGTGCCCCTGGTTGAGATGTGCCCACCGGGTTTCCGTGCATTCCATCAGCCGAGGGCCCAGGGTAGGGGTGGTGGGGTGGCGGTTGTTATTAAAGAGAGTCTAGAGTCGAAGGAGACCACTGTACCTCAGATTGCCGGGTGTGAATCCTCTTGTGAGGTGGGGTCATAGATGTCAGATGGGCTTGCTGGTCGTACCTGGCTCCTTGCTGCGTGACAGCCGCCCTGCCCGAGCTTCTGGAGGTGCTTGCCGGGTGGCAGTGGAGACCCCAGACTTTTAGTCATGGGGACTTTAACTTGCCATCTGCCGCCCGCCATCGACAGTAGCTCGGGAGTTCATGGCCTCCATGACGGCCTTGGACCTGACTCAAGTAGTGGATGGCCCCACTCACATCGGGGGAGGCACACTGGACCTGATTTTCATCTCTGGTCAGTGGTTGAAGGATCTGGACTTGAGAGATATAGTCACAGAACCTTTGTCATGGTCAGATCACTCTCTCCTTTGCCTGGACTTTCTGACCGCTACCCAACACCGCAGGGAGACGGAACCACTACGTTGGTACCGTCCCAGGCGCCTGATGGACCCAGAGAGGTTTCGGACGGAGCTTGGGCCATTCCCTGAGGTCTGGCTCACGGCACGGCAGAGGAACTAGCCGCAGCCTGGGAACGGGCTGCGGCTGGGGCTTTAGACCGTGTCGTGCCTCTGACCCGGCGCAGATCCCAACCGGCTCCTTGGTTCTCCGAGGAGCTGAGGGGGATGAAACGCCGGAGAAGACGCCTAGAGAGTTCCTGGAGGTCCAGCCGTTCAGAGGCTGATCGGACACTAGTTAGATCCTATACTAGGACCTACCTAGTGGCACTGAGGGAAGCGAGGCGCTACACGCCCTCCTCATTCCGCCGGCAGATAACCGCCCAGCTGCCCTGTTTCGGGTGACCCGCTCCCTCCTTCACCAGGGGGAGCGGGATGACCCGTTGCAGGGACGTGCTGAGGAGTTTAACGGTTATCTATACGATAAAATCGTTCAGCTTAGGGACGGTCTGGACCAAAATTGTGGCGATTCGGACGGGGCATCTGAGGGCGGTCTTGGTGATGTTGTTTGGGATGAGTTTGACCCTGTGACTCCCGAGGACATGGACAGGTTGCTGGGTAGATTGAATGCCACCACGTGTTTACTGGACCCGTGCCCCTCCTGGCTGGTGCTGGCCACTCAGGAGGTGACACGAGGCTGGCAGGGGATTACGAGCGCTTCCTTGTTGGAGGGAGTCTTTCCGGCCGCCTTGAAAGAGGCGGTGGTGAGGCCCCTCCTCAAGAAGCCTTCCCTGGACCCGGCTGTTTTAGGTAATTATCTTATCGCGGCGAAGGTTGTAGAGAGTATGGTGGCATATCAGTTCCCCCTGCACCTGGAGGAAACTGTCTATCTGGACCCGTTCCAGTCCGGCTTCCGGCCCCGTTACAGCACTGAGACGGCTTTGGTCGCATTGGTGGATGATCTCTGGAGGGCCAGGGATGAGGTTGTTCCTCTGCCCTGGTCCTATTAGACCTCTCAGCGGCTTTCGATACCATCGATCATGGTATCCTGCTGCGCCGGTTGGAGGGATTGGGAGTGAGAGGCACCGTTTATCGGTGGTTCTCCTCCTATCTCTCCGACCGGTCACAGACGGTGTTGACAGGGGGGCAGAGGTCACCCGGCGCCTCACTTGTGGGGTGCCGCAGGGTCGATTCTCGCCTTCTGTTCAACATCTATATGAAGCCGCTGGGTGAGATCATCAGTGGCTTCGTGTGAGGTACCAGCTGTCGCTGATGACACCCAGCTGTACTTTTCCACACGGGCCACCCCAATGAAGCTATCAAGTGCTGTCCCGGTGTTGGGAAGGCGTAGGGGTCGGGATGGGGAGAAACAGGCACAAGCTCAATCCCTCCAAGACGGAGTGGCTGTGGATGCCGGCATCCCGGTACAGTCAGCTGAGTCCGCGGCTGACTGTCGGGAGCGAGTCATTGGCCCCGATGGAGAGGGTGCGCAATTTGGGCGTTCTCCTGGATGAACGGCTGTCTTTGAAGACCACCTGGCCGTCTCCAGGAGAGCTTTCCACCAGGTTCGCCTGGTGCGCCAGTTGCGCCCCTTTCTAGACCGGGATGCCTTGTGCACAGTCACTCACGCCCTTGTGACGTCTCGTCTGGACTACTGCAATGCTCTCTACATGGGGCTCCCCTTGAGGGGCATCCGGAGGCTACAGTTAGTCCAGAATGCAGCTGCGGGTGATAGAGGGAGCCCCTCGTGGCTCCCAGTGACACCTATCCTGCGCAGGCTGCACTGGCTACCTGTGGCCTTCCGGTGCGCTTCAAGGTGTTGGTGAGCGTCTTTAAAGCGCTCCATGGCATAGGGCCGGGTTACTTACGGGACCGCCTGCTGCTACCGAATACCTCTCACCGACCCGTGCGCTCTCACAGAGAGGACTCCTCAGGGTGCCGTCGGCGACAGTGTCGTCTGGCGGCGCCAGAGGAAGGGCCTTCTCTGTGGGGGCTCCCTCTGGAACGAACTCCCCAGGACTTGTCAACTTCCGGACCTCAACCTTTCGCCGTGAGCTTAAAACTCACTTATTCACCTGCGCTGGACTGGGTTAGTTTTTTAAGTTTATGGGTTTTTAATGGGTTTTATTTCTAAATTTTAATTCTGGCCAATTTAATAAGTTTTCTAATTGTATTTTAATTGTATTTATAGTGTATTATGTATTTTTACTTGGCTGTGAACCGCCCTGAGTCCTTCGGGAGAAGGGCGGTATACAAATTTAAATAATAATAATAATAATAATAATAAAATACCACCTCTGACTGGCCCCAGAGTGGGGTGGGATGTTGAGCTTGTCAATCCCTAGTGCTGCCGTGTAACGGGGTGAGCTCCTGTTACTTGTCCCAGCTTCTGCCAACCTAGCAGTTTCGAAAGCACCTAAAAATGCAAGTAGAAAAAATAGGGACCACCTTTGGTGGGAAAGTAACAGCATTCCGTGCACCTTTGGTGTTGAGTCATGCCGGCCACATGACCACGGAGGCGTCTTCGGACAGCGCTGGCTCTTCGGCTTTGAAACGGAGATGAGCACTGCCCCCTAGAGTCGGCAACGACTAGCACGTATGTGCGAGGGGAACCTTTACCTTTACCTCCCCTGGAGTGGCGTGGGAATGGAGATTCGCTGCCATGCCCACCAACCCACAGAACCGGTAGTAAAAAAAATTGAATTCCACCACTGGATTGTGGAATTATTTACTATCATAAAGTAGAAAAAAATGGATTAGGAAATAGTCTTTCCAACTTTAATCTGATGTCTATCTACTGTAGAATAGATTTTCTGGAGCTGCCTAGAGATATGAACGGATAGTAACAAAGAGAATCTTTCACTTTGATCAATTTCATATGATTTAAGTAAATAAACTATTTGGGATCTGTTATATATTTCTGAGCTCTGTCAAGTCAAATCAATCACTGAATTCACTGGAACCTAATCTCAAAAAGAATGCGGCCTTTCTAACCAGTTTGTTATTGTTTTCAATCTATTATACATTCCATTGTATAACAAAGCATGGTGTCTTTCTAGCTCTTATTTTACCAGAGTAAAAGCAAAGCCTGTTACAATGAAGAAAATTCTCTAATTCAGGTAACAAAAGTACTGACTCAGAATTCAAACAGCCAGTATTTCAATAATCCACTTCCCCAATTGTGACGTAAACATGCCACTAGATCCAAAATAGGTCTGATTTCTCTGGGTGGAAGAGTTCATAGTTGTAGTCTGAATAACATCACATTGATTGTAAGTGTTAAACTGGCAGATAAAGACACCTTAATATACCAGTCAGACAAAAAACTGGGCACTTAACAAGTATAGTAAATAAATAATGTATGCATACCCACATATACATATATTCATGTCCTTTTTTCAAGTAGAAATTAGGTATGTATTTAGCATTATTCAAATCTAGTCTAGCTCTTTCTGCTGACCTCAGTCTGAAACTATATTACTATTATCTGTTTTTGCAGCGTGTTTTATTTTTCCATTCTAGCCTATCGCCCTGGTGCTTCTCAATACTCTTCCGTCCAGATAGTAACCCTCCCCAACACTGCTTAGCATCTTAACTCAGACTACATCTGCCAGGTGCTGCAGCCAATCAAGACTTGTATTATTTAATTGCCTACAGCCTAATTAAATTTCTGCTGTAGCTACAGATGAATGAAAGTTAAATGCTTTCATGTAAATCAATTTAATCTTATGAAACTTAATGAGACTGTAGGGCTTAACCATCTTAGTGGTTTGTGGAGTAAGAATGTAGAATTGTAATGAGTTGATGGTTATTTTTTTGTGGGCTTTGACCTGCATTTTATTTAGGTTCATTATTCCCCTATATCCTTATTTCTAAAATATAGAGTTTCTTGTCTAATAACTAAATCCCCAAGGTTTCTTTCAACTCAAAATATAACTGGACTAATTTATTTGATTTAGAGCAGAGTAGCCAAACACTCAAGTTCTCAAAGTATTTAATGGGCTTTTCTGACAGGCTGAGATGCTACAAAATGCAAACTCTCCAAATAAATAACTAGGCAAACCCGAGTGTCTCTAATTATTAAGTCTCTGAAATGTGATTTGGAAGATAAGACACAGAGACAAAATATTTACACTGGGGAGGAAGAAGGGGGAAACAAGGATTAAAGAACATGTAGGTAAATCACCCAGAAAACATAAAATGGTACTCTGTGAGCTAAGGGGACAAACTGAGCTTATCTAATCAAAAAGAAAATTAAAGATATTCCTTATATATGTCATAGCGGAGTTGTGGGATAGCTCTTTAAATTGCTTTGCTCCAGACTAAAAAAATCTGCTTTTCTCCAGATTTCTATGAGTTCCTAGAGTTCTTCCAGGGCAAAATTTTTTATTTTCCATAATAATTCCCACAATTTGACCAGTGTACAAAACAATCACTTATCCAACAATCGATCCTATACTCAAATTATACTCAATCAGGGCTGCTCGACCGCCACTCCCTCCCTTAATCCTTTCTACCCTTCTCATCCTTCTTTGACTTTCCCCACCATCCTTCTCCTCGCTTTCCTACTTCCCCGCCTCTTTCCCACTTCTCACTACCATATTTTCTAACCCTCTATCTTCTTCTCCTTCTTCTCCTCCTATCCTTTCTTCTCCCTCCCTTCTTTCCTACCTACCTACCTGCCTACCTACTTTCTTCCTTCTTTACTCCTCTTTCCTTACCCTTTCCCTTCGGGAGTGGTTACCGAGCAGCCCCGACTTTACACCATTCCAACTTGTTTAATTCTACCATTATTCCTGTACAATGGCAATCAATCAATTTATAATCTTCCCTTCCCCCATTTCCCCTCCCCGAGACTTCCCAGAACAGAATACAGGGTATTGTAACTAACAAACAATCTAAAATATAACATAAAACATATTCCATTTCACACCATCACACCATCACACTATCAATTCCCTTCTTTCTTAAACTCTAATACATAGCAATTCCTAACTTCAATCAAAAACTAATTGATATTTTTTAATCTGATACTTATTTTGAATATAATCAATCCACTTTCTCCATTCCAAAATATATTTTTCTTGTGTACAGTTTTTCAAGTAAGCAGAAATTTTTGCCATTTTTGCTAAATTTGATACTTTACTAATCCATTCTCCAATTGTAGGTAAGTCTTCTTTCTTCCAATATTGTGCAATCAATTGTCTTGCAGCAGTTATTAAATTCAAAATCAGTTTTGTCTCTATAACAGTGCAATCTGGAATTATTCCTAATAAAAAGAACTGTGGAACAAACTTGATCTTCTTTTTCAAAATGTTCTGCATAATCCACCATATTTTAATCCAAAAGGCTTTAACTTTTTTGCAAGTCCACCATATATGATAATAGCTAGCATCCTCACAATCACATCTCCAACATTTTGCTTTCACTTTTGGATACATACATGAAAGTTTTTTAGGATCTAAATGCCATCTATAAAACATTTTATAAAAATTTTCTCTTAAATTTTGTGCTTGCGTACATTTAACATTCCTCACCCAAATTTTTTCCATGTTTCTAACATTATAGGTTGTTGAAAATTTTGTGCCCATTTTACCATACAATCTTTAACCAACTCCATTTCTGAATCAATTTCAACCAATACATTATATAATCTCTATATGCTGTTGACCTTGATCTTTTATTTGTTTTACCAAATTATCATCACTTTGCCTTATACCAATTTTCTGATCTATTTTCCATCTAGATTGCAATTGTCCATACTGGAACCATGTATAATTTCTCCCTTCATCCCTCAATTTCTAGAGTTCTGTTCCCAAGAATGGGATTACTAATTATAGCCCTGCTAATCTGTTAATTTCTAAATAATTATCATCAGGTTTATAGGATCTATTTGGTTTGGTTTGGGATTTTGTATGTGTGCGAATGTGTATGTGTTTTTGTTAGACCCTCTAGATTCGTGATGGTGAATCTATGGCATGCGTGCCAGAGTTGGCATGCAGAGCTCTTCTGTGGGCATGCGCGCCGTCGCGCCATCACTAACTGCTCTTCTGGTTTCCAGCACACACATAAGAGCCAGCTGGTCTTTGCGGACGTCACAGCACCAGAAAACAGCCTGAAAACGGCCCGAAAAACAGCCAAAAAACAGGCATGTGCATGCCACCCAGCTGGTCTTCGGTTTTCCGGTGCTCTGGCACGCAAACATGCACACGCATGCACGCGTGTTCTGGTTTGAGAACTCAGTCGCGAAAAGGTTTGCCATCACTGCTGTAGAGTCCCCATTCAGAACCTGATAAAAACGAAATAAGCTTGCAGAATATTGAGGGATCAACCCAAGCTTTCATATATTTTTTAACAGTTTAATTTATTGAAGGCTCATTTTATTCCAAAACCCATTCCGAACTTCCAAAATTGGTCAGAGATTTACCAGTATATTATATCTGGGTCTATCTTCTCTGCAAACCATTTTTTTAAGCAAATACATATTGAGAATCCTAGCCACTACCTATTTTGTTATACCCCACAGGAAGTATAGTAGACACCATGTTCATGACAGCAACTTGCAGCAGAAACTTAGGGAGGTACCTTTTTCAAAAAAAAATAAAAATCAAGAACCGTACTTAGTTAAATGGGAATGTATGGCCAGGACAAGTAAGTAAACAGGAGAAAATGGAAACATCAGAGCAAAAATAAACAGGATATCATTATGTCATGCGCTTCATAAATAATTTGATTAAAAATTAAACATCTGGGACCCTGGGCCAATCACTGTCTCTTAGCCCAACCCACTTTGCAGTTGTTGTTGTGGGGAAAATAGGAAGAAAGAGTATTAAGTATGTTCACTGCCTTGAGTGATTTATAATATGGTTCTTTCAACCTGAACATGAATGCTTATCATTTGTCAGTTTCATTCTGCTATTCCTAAGAGACATCCAGAAGCCTTATCAAGTTAGTTGTCTCAGAAAGTTGACAGCAAACCATTCACCCAGAGTTCATTGCTAAATTAGTGGCAAATGAGGAAGGAGGCAATGTACATTTCTCAGCTTTGCTACAAGTGGATATGCATGGACTAAGTACCAGTCAAGCAAAGAAGAAAGCCCTGTGTATCCCCCCAAAAAAATCACATAAAGGAACACATAGGAGATCCTATCTCAATCCATTGCTCACAAATAGATGTCATCCAGATGCTATCTTGAATGATAATTGTTTTCAGTCTGGGAGAATGAGCTAGTCTGTTCAGAAGTCACAATGAAAGGAAGCATTTTTTTTATAGTTTTGGGATATACGATGATTTATTCTGGCTCAACATCTCAACATTTAGCCACATCAAAATTCAAAAGAATAAAAATATTTAACATTTTTGGCTTTTCCTTCATGTGGTGCAGTGGTTAGAATGTAATATTGCAGGATAACTCTGCCCATAGCTGGGAGTTCAGACATGACAGGCTCAGGGTTGACTCAGCCTTCCATCCTTCTGAAGCTGGTAAAATGAGGACCCAGATTGTTGGGGGTAATATGCTGACATTTACAAATTGCTCAGAGAGTACTTTAAAGTACTATATAAGTCTAAAATATTTCTTGTTCTCTCTATTCTGTGGTATCGTTATGATTCACAGTCAAATGTAGCTGTTTTTCAGTCTATGAATATTGCTTCATGTAACACACACACAGACCCTTATTTTTCACTGCTGTTTTTCAAGTCACCAACATCTTTATTATTTTTGCGAGTGATTGAGGCACACAGATTATGCATCCCATGCACTGCTTACCTAGCTTGGAGTAGTCATCTACATTTGTTGTGACCATTTTATTTGTTCCAGTGGAAAATATTTGTAAATCATGATACTCCTTAATCATGTAGATGACTTTGAGTAGCTTGGTCTCATACTGCTAGCTCACAGAATTCTGACTGGACATGTGTGCAAAATTATATGCATCACATACATATGTCAAAGCAGAAATGGAAATGAAAGTTTTCATTTTTAATGATAGATTGAAAGTCAGTAATATTTTGCACTTCAATTTTAGAATGCAGTCCATCTTCTAAGAAAAAGTAAAAAAAAATAGTGCATAGAAAAATAGTGAAAATAATTTAACATATATTATTATGTCATGTATACTGAATAAAACTGGAAAAAATGCATATTTTTGGAAAATGTACAAATTATATTATAAATATCTTTTTAAATAAACAAATAAAACTCTAACACATGAGTGTGTTAGGGACCGCCTACTGTTACCATATGCCTCCCACCGACCCGTACGCTCTCACAGAGAGGGACTTCTCAGGGTGCCGTCCGCCAAGCAATGTCGGCTGGCGGCCCCCAGGGGAAGGTCCTTCTGTGGGGCTCCACACTCTGGAACGAACTTCCCCGGTTTACGCCAAATACCTGACCTTCGACCTTTCATTGAACTGAAGACGCATCTTTTTATTCGCGCGGGGCTGGCTTAAATTTTACGGATTGTATAGTTTTATTATTAATTTTAAACGGGGTTTTAATTTTTATATATTTTAAAATTTTAGGCAAGTATAATAAGTTTTTTAATTCTGCATTTTATAGGTTATTGTCTAGTCTGTTTTTATTTGCCTGTACACCGCCCTGAGTCCTTCGGGAGAAGGGCGGTATAAAAATCTAATAAATGAAATGAAATGAATGAAATGAAATGAGTAGAGTTGAATTAAACTCATAAATGAAAAATTGATACAAGATAAGGAAATCACAATAGTATATTTATCCACCCTAACACAAATGCATATTCAGTACTGCCTAAAGTAATAATATGAATTTATTAAACTTATATGCTGCCTGACATTTTTTACCTATACAGAAATTTCACAGGGTTACATAATAGATAATTTTGGCTATGCAATTTTTTAAAAAATTATTTGCCAGTAATTAATTCCTGTACACTTCGGGATCAAAGTTGCCTGTTTTATCTCTCTCAGAGATGATGAAACATAGATTAAAAGAGCTAAACAATTTAGAAAAGTGTGGTGGAATATAATCTTATGACAATTAGAGCACTTAAGTACCCTACTGACAGCCGTGGTGAAAACAGCAGTAAAATTACACTTTGATGAAATTAGACAAGTTCCTGTCTTTTTTATCCCTACTCAAATAAACTTACATGCTTTGTATCACTAGCTAGTTCATTAGGGAAATTTATCTTTCTGGTGACACAGACATAAAACATAGCTTTAAATATTTATATACGATCCTTTCAGTTTGCATTTTTGAGTGGCACAGAATTTGAAATTCTTACACACAGAAACAATGCTAAATCTTCAATTACTCATAAAAAGCAAACTCCCTTTAACTGATAAATTAAGGTTCAAGTGGCATCAGGTTCAGATGCGGGGGTATTTATTTTACTTCCGCATGATGCCCAAAAATATAGATTGCAATGTCTGTGCCAGGTAAGGCTATTTAGGAAGAGAATGCTGTAATCCGGGAGGCACAAGTGAGAAGATTCCTTCCTAATTGAATGATACATTTCTAGTGCAGCAGACAACCAAAGAAAAAGGAAATCTTGATATCAAAAGAAAGCCAACATTAACCACTCTATTAACTGGAACAAGCAGAGCGACAAATATTATATTGCATTACTTGTTCTGCTTATGTAGTTCTATGATGGAAAAATGTAGCAGTTTACCAAAGCAGTAACGAAGGTTTGGTACTTTGAGGAATTTGAACCCAGATAACCCGTGCCCACCGCCAGTCCTCCTCTCTCCCAGCCCCAGGCTGGCTCAGCATCAGATGGGGCACGTAGAAATAGTTTTGGTTTTGCTTTGAGTTATTTATTCCTAGCACTGAAGTAGAGCACACAATCAGGTCTCCCAAGGAAGAGTGAGTTATGATCAAAATGCCATTTTAGAGAGGAGACCGTTTCTCCTTTAAATAAAAAAATACAGCTGCCTCTTGAAGTCTTTTAGTCTCAAACACCAAAGCAGCTGTCTTAAGAATATACAGTATGAGTATTTTTTTCTTTACATATTAAATTGTGATTGTTTGCTTTTTCCCATTTCTAAGACCACTGTGTCCTGGTACAAGAAAAGGTCTTTAAATGCCAATGGTCAGTCCCAAAAAATGTGTACTGCATGCCAGTGAAGAATAATTGAATAATTGATCCTGTTTCTGTCAGCACTGTGCTTTCTTTGGTTTTTGTCCTCGGTGACTTAAGGTGATTAAAGAACAAATGTTCCTTCACATTTTTGCTCCCAAAAAAGGAAAGGTTCAAAGGAAATTTACATACATGGCTGAGGAATTCTGGGAGTTGAAATCCACAAGCCTTAAAATCACCAAAGTTGGGGAACCCTGCTATATAATACTTCTCATGGAGACCTTAGAATTTCAGGAGATTAAAAACTGAAATCCAAGGGCTCCTGGAAAACGGAAATGAAATAAGATTTACTATCAGTAAAGTGTGCTAAGAGTAGAGTCCTTGATGCTCTGAGTTTGGTTCTTTTCCTGAAGACATTTCATTAACCAACTAAGTAACATCTTCAATAGTTGGGTAATGAAACATCTGCAAGAAGATGACCAAATATTATTATTATTATATTATTATTATTAAGTTCTCTGAGCACCAAGGACCCACAGTTTTAACTCAGACCTATAAATATTTTCTTCCATTAGTCTAAAAGGAGCTGAAGCAGAGGTGGGTTTCCGCAGATTCTGACCATTCTGGAGAACCGGTAGCGGAAAGTTTGAGTATTTTGGAGAACCAGTAGTAAAAATTCTGACTGGCCCTGCCCCCATCTATTCTCTGCCTCCCAAGTCCCAGCTGATCAGGAGGAAATGGGGATTTTGCAGTAACCTTCCCCTGGAGTGGAGTGGGAATGGAGATTTTACAGTATCCTTCCCCTGCCATGCCCACCAAGCCACACCCCAGCCACGCCATGCCCACCAAGCCATGCCCACAGAACCAGTAGTAAAAAATTTTGAAACCCACCACCGAGCTGAAGGCTTTAGGATCAGCCTATAAAATCCACATTCTTTGGAGTGATCCTTTCAGCACCCCAGTTCATATTGAGTTAGACCAATATGGTCACTTGTTTTATCAAAATAACAGGCATATACATATGAATAGTGAGAAAAGGATTTATAGCCCATATTCTGCCTATATGAAATATGTAGTATGACATCTGATGAGTACGATGCGAGACATGTATGTCAGAACAAGTTATGAAACATTCATCAATTTCAAGTGCACTTTTCAAAGCCACCATCAAATACATAGTTCTCTATATGTGTATATTCAGCCAAATGTAAGAGTGACAGTTGACATATGGATCCCATGTAAAAGATTCACGTTTAAAAATATAGAAATGCCATTGAGAAAAAAAAACTATAGCAGCAGAATTCAGTGATTAAAGCGTTGAATGTTTAATTAGAAGAGGTAACAGTTCAAAAAACAGTTCATCCAATTTTGTTTCTGTTTGGAAACCGCTTCTGAATTTCGTGCTTGAAAACGTGCTTGTGTAGGAAAAAAAATAAAACTTTGATCTTGGGTTTTGCTGATTAGATAAATTTGTTGTTATAGAAGTGGCAAGTTTATATTCAATATGTAAAAGTAAAAAGCCATAATAATATTATTTTAGTCTACTGCAATGAAAATAATTAGAAGTCAATTTTTTTTCTTCTCCTATCCTATACTTTTCTTTCTCCCTAGTTTCCTTTTATTTTCATTTGTAATTTTATTTCATATTCTGGTAAGTTTAATAAAAAATTCTCATGAAAGTTTAGTAGCGAACAAAGGAAAAGGAAGACATTAAAAGACAGTTAGATTCTTTCATAGAATGAAAAGAGGATACAACGAAGAATGCCTTAGGCTGCCATCCCCTGGCGATTCCAGGGAAAGACCCACTATTAATTATTTCTTTTTCAGGACAACTAGACAAGTAGCTCCTCCATCTCCTCGTTTGAATGTTTCCATTTCTTTTCACATAGGAATTTAAAAGTACTAATTCCTCTCCTAGAGAAGCGTTCCAACTGCTTTGAAATTTAAGTGTAGTCGATTTTTCATTTACAAAAATCAACGTACCTTTGTAACATACAATGTATGTTAAAGAACCCCACCAAACTTTAGAAAAAGACAGAAATACCAGAAAGGAGATAATATCACAGGCACAAAGGTACATAGTAACAAGAGGAATCACTATATTATTTGCAGTTATAATAATAGTAAAAACTGTGATCATGTGTGCAAAATCCACAATAACTCAGGTATATATCTTTCTATAAATACTAATCTGGGTGTGAAAATCGACTGTTGCTAATATTGTGGGAGATGCTAATTAATGTGGCTTTAAAATAACTTTTGTAGCCAGAGAGAGCATTTACTAATGGTGGTGATAGTATGATTTTAGATTATTGAAGGCTACAGAGTCACGGATGGAGATGCAGTGACATCTTAGCGAAAAAGGCTGAAATTTTCAGCTTCCTAAACTATATCCTTTTCTTAATAAACTGAACCTAAATATGTTATTACATTAGCTAAGATAGCCTTCCATTCCATGTATATCTCCCTTCAGACTATTTACTGAATCTGCACTACTATTAATCGTTTCATAGTTCCCATCACCAATCTCTTTCCATATATGACTGTATGACTATAACTTGTTGCTGGCAATCCTTATGATTTATATTGCTATATTGATCATCAATTGTGTTGTAAATGTTGTACCTTGATGAAGGTATCTTTTCTTTTATGTACACTGAGAGCATATGCACCAAGACAAATTCCTTGTGTGTCCAATCACACTTGGCCAATAAATTCTATTCATTCTTATAATTTTTCACCTTCTTGCTCCTCTCTTTTGTTCTTTTGGTTCCTTCTACTGCAAAATTTAGATTACAAGTTCCAAGAAGCGTATGTTACTTTCTGTATATGTCACTTTTTATGCTTTTTCTTTTTTCATGTATTAGGCATCATTTATTAGCACATTTGTTACATTTCATCTGGAATAGTTATATTTAGTACTACGTGCACTGCACTGCTTTGAACATAGAAAGATTTTTATATGGTTTGTGTAATAAACACATTTTGGCTAGAAGCCATTATTATGTGTTCCACATATAACTTGGAGGGAGTAAGCTGATTGGGTTTAGACTTAATGTTTAAATTTTATGAACTAGCAGCTGAAAGGGAGAGAGGGGGAAGGGGAGGAAGAGGGAGTGGGAGCGGGAGAAAGAGTTCACATTTTAAAAGGCTGGCTGACCTGTTGGAATGTCCACGTATATTGTGGATTATGAGAATGAAGTAAAACAGAAACAAGGAAGTCCAAATATCAACTGGAGATTTCAGCCACCGCTAGATGAGTGTAATCATTCTCATGTCAAATTACACCAAGCATTTAGGACTAAATAAAAACATGCTTTATACATAGATCTGCACACTGATAATTCTAAAAACATAAAAGTAATGAATTCTCAATGTATTTCTTCCCAGCAACAAGCCTGAAAACTAAATAGAGACAAGTGATAAAGAGTCATTGTAACATTTATATCGAGAAAGCATGACTGTAAGGCTAGATGGTACGCTGGAAAATAGCAGTCACCACCAGACAATTTCACCAAGGCAGGAAGGAGAGGCCAGAGCATAAAGCCCCAGAGAATTTATGAGAAGAGGATTGAGATCTCCCTCCATTCACTCTATCGTTTAATATCACAGGTTGGGCACCCTTGCTGCAATGTATAACTTAAATACTATTATGTATAATGACAATACTAATCTAGAATTAATTGAATGGAATCCTTGACGATAGTGAGCAGAACTGACATTTAAAATATGCTTGAAATCTGAAGTACAGGTTTCTAAAGAGAAGGAATGTATGAAAATAGTAGGCCTGTGCAAAGCATTTTGAGAAAACCAAAGATTGTTAGCATAATGGAAGATGTCTTCTTGAACATGTTAAAGAAGTCATTGTCCTCTGAAAAATTTAGAAGTTGGTTCTGAAGACTTTCCCCAGTGGTCTGTGTATGGGCATGAATGCAGAGGCAATAGCAAAACATCTGCAACAGCATGTATGTATGAGGTTCGGGGACAATCTAACATCTGCAAAAGCCTTCCAAAGATGTGGTTGCTTCAAACCATTGAATTAGAATATTAAGACATACTATAAGGATCAAAATATGATTGGAGTTTTTCCATGATATAAAAATTAAAGGGCCATGGTGACTGAACTGGCAACTAAGTTGTAGTGGCATAGGGTTAGAATGCAGTAGTGCAGGCTAACTCTGCCCACAGCCTGGAGTTCAATCCTGACGGAGTTCAAGGTTGACTCAGCCTTGCATCTTTCTGAGGTCGATAAAATGAGGACCCAGATTGCTGGCAGCAATATGCTGGCATTTGTAAACTCCTTGGAGAGTGCTGTAAAGTATGTAAGTCTAAGAGCTATTGCTATTGCTAACTAGCAACTAAGTCATTTTCCTAAAGAACACAGCTAAAGGGTTTTGACCACATCAGAATGACTTGCTCCTGCTAACCATTCTTTTAACCTTGATATTTATTTCAGTTCTATATACCGGTACTCATGTTCCCTTAGAGACATACTACAGATACTTTCTTCCAGCTGCTTTCTTTTCTCAGTCGTAACTTTAATGCAACTTGAACTTGGCCTGGAATTTTTATGATACTGTCTCATGGAATGACCTGACCCTGGTATCATTTATATTGGTATAATAATAGATAATAGCCATAGAACTCAGTAAACCTGGTTTAAAGAAGATTAGAATCAAGCACTAAATATCTTGACATTCCCAGTTTACAACTCTGCAACCACACACATCTTTGAGAACTTAAAAGGTTCAACAAGATCAATGTTGCCGTCTTCAAAAAACATTTTAGATATTAAACGTTTCTATTTGTCTCAACATTGCTCTTAAGGGTGCCATAACTTTTTGTTGTTGTTTATATATTGCTTTAATGAAAGTTTATGGTGGACTACATTTTTATGTTTTAGGAAAATAATATTTATTGCTTAATGTTTATCAAATATTCCAATAACCGGTATGGTTGTTAAGGATCATAATATATCTTATTATACAGATGCCAACAATTCAAGACCTTCCATCCCGTTTAATTTATATCTTCTCAAATAAGTTCAGTTGTTTTTTTAAAAAAAAATGTCATGTACTTTCTGAGAATACTATTGCAATGACTCAAATCGAACTATGAAAAGCAAATCATCATGTATGTTCTCTCCCTCACGACCCATGCATAAGTAGCATATGTGAAATTTGCATCTAAAAACTCATGTGCTTTAATTGAGATCCAGTCATACAAAAAACTACTGATTTGAATAGGCTGACTCATACATGCAAGCCATTATAATAGTATTAAACAATACTGTCTACCATGCCTAGGATTTAAAGTGCTTTACTGTTAATATTAATACTGTATTACAACTACAATTCTACTACTGAACTGTCAATAGCAAATCCAAAAATGAACAAGAAAGGCAGAGACATATTCAGAGGCAGAGGAGAAAGACTTTAAGATATGTTTTCAAATGTTAAAATTTATTGGGAAATATGATTCTCCTGAAGCACCAACCCTCAAAATAAGCAGAAAGAACTTTCATATTTTAGCCATTAAAAGTTTGGACAAATATTCCAAGCAAAGATTGTTCTCCCTCTGATAATTAACAGGTAATACCAGCCAATGGAATGGAAGAATACATGAGGGAAGAGCATAGCATAGCATTCTTAGAGAAATCCATCAAAGAGGGTATTTTTATATCCTTGACTCATGCCAATTCATTAATCATGCAGTAAGAGAGACTCCTATGTAGTCCTCCTCATGTTCACCAAATGTAGCCTGTTAATTTATTTACATTTTCACAGAACAATAGCAATAGCACTTAGACTTATGTATCATTCCATAGTGCTTTACAGCACTCTCTGAATGTCAGCATATTGCCTCCAACAATCTGGGTCCTCATTTTATCAATCTCAGAAGGATGGGAGGCTGAATCAACCTTGAGCTAGTCAAGACTGAACTCCTGGCTATAGGCAGTTTGCCTACAATATTACATTGTAACCAGGGGCAAAATCTACTTACCTTCCTTACCAGTGTGGACGTGTGCGCGCACAGACCTTCTGCACATGCACAAAACCTTCTGCACATGTGCAGAAGGTAAAAAACACATGACTTTCTGGTTAAAACCAGGAAGTAATGACACCTGGGCTGGTGGGCGGAGCTTTGCTCCGCCATCACTACCGGATCGCCGGACCATCAACCATCAACCGGGAGCATTTCACCCTGATTCTAACCATTGTGCAACCAGGGCTCCAACATCTATGACTGAATAAATCTTTGGGGTCCAAATCAATTCTGAAGGGCATTCATAATGACCTTGTGTCATGTCTTGGCATACCATTTACCATCTTCCTAAGAAAGATAAGGACTTTATTGTATAATATGGAAAGCCCTACAGTATTTCCTTCAGGAGACAAAAATATTTTTATTCAGACCAGCTATTGTCCAAGCCAATTTGTAATGCAGTACATTTAAAATTGTTTAAACGTCATCTTTCTGAACAATATTTTACTGGAAGGATTTCTATCAGCTGGATTTCTGTTTTTCATTTTAGCTGCAACATTTTAAATATAACTTTATCTCTTGATATATGTTCTATTCTTAGCTGCCATTAATACTATTTTTATTGGAGAGGTGGGATAAACTATAATAAATAAAATAAATACAGATGCTCAAAATCATGGAACGGATTTGTTCAGATCTTTGCACATCCAGCGATTCTGCACGTATAGATGCTGATTAAACCAGAATTTATCTTCACATCAATAGAGAAAGTCTATAGAGTCACTGATGCTTGGTATAATAATCCCCAAGAAGTACATATTTCCCTTAGTCAATAGGGTTGAGCTGTCATTAGACACCTCAGGCAGCTGATTGGAGACACCTGAAAAGGTATCTCAAACCAACTGTCTGATTGGCTAGATGATTTGGGGCCAGTCATTCACTCTCAACCCAACCCATTTCACATGGTTATTGTTGTAGGGAAACAGCAGGGGGAAGGTGTATTGGGAATAGAATAGAATAGAATAGAATAGAATAGAATAGAATAGAATAGAATAGAATAGAATAGAATAGAATAGAATAGAATAGAATAGAATTCTTTATTGGCCAAGTGTGATTGGACACACAAGAAATTTGTCATGGTGCATACGCTCTCAGTGTACATAAAAGAAAGATACATTCATCAAGAATCATAAGGTACAACACTTAATGATAGTCATAGGGAAACAGTCAATATAAATCTTGATACCAGCAACAAGGTTACAGTCATACAGTCATAAATGGGAGGAGATGGGTGATAGGAATGATGACAAGATTAATAGTAGTGCAGACTTAGTAAATAGTTTGATGGTGTTGAGGGAATTATTTGTTTAGCAGGGTGATGGCATTCAGGAAAAAACTGTTCTTGTCTCTAGTTGTTCTGGTGTGCAGTGCTCTATAGCGTCATTTTGAGGGTAGGAGTTGAAACAGTTTATTATTATTATTATTATTATTATTATTATTTATTATATTTGTATACCGCCCATCTCCCGAAGGACTCAGGGCGGTTCACAGTCAAAAACAACAGAAAAACATATAATACATAAAAAGCTAAAAGAATAGACAGTTAAATTCAATTGATGCTCTAACTTTTAAATACAAATTTAAAACCTCATTTAAACCCTTTTTTTAAAATCCCAAGTTTAAAACTACGTTCAAGCTAGTCCTGCTCTTCGAAACAGCAGCGTCTTCAGCTCACGGCGGAAGGACTTGAGATCGGGGAGTTGACGAAGCCCCAGAGGAAGCTCGTTCCAGAGGTAGCCCCACAGAGAGGGCCCTCCCCCTAGAGGTCGCCAGCCGACATTGTTTAGCTGACGGTATCCGGAGGAGGCCCTCTCTGTGAGAGCGCACTGGTCGGTTAGAGGCTAATGGTGGCAGTAGGGATGTCCAGGATGTGAGGGTTCTGTAAATATTTTCACAGCTCTCTTTTTGACTTGTGCAGTATATAGGTCCTCACTGGAAGGCAGGTTGGTAGTAATCGTTTTTTCTGCAG
This sequence comes from Ahaetulla prasina, assembly GCF_028640845.1. Lineage (NCBI taxonomy): Eukaryota > Metazoa > Chordata > Lepidosauria > Squamata > Colubridae > Ahaetulla > Ahaetulla prasina. Next base: position 129,138,839 of record NC_080539.1, read on the forward strand.
TTCTAATTATCCTCTGAAGTCTGTGTCTGTCTTGTTGGGTTGTAGAACCAAACCAGACAGTTATAGAGGTGCAGATGACAGACTCAATAATTCCTCTGTAGAACTGTATCAGCAGCTCCTTGGACAGTTTGAGATTTCTGAGTTGGCGCAGTAAGAACATTCTTTGTTGTGCTTTTTTGATGACGTTTTTGATGTTAGGTGTCCATTTTAGATCTTGAGATATGGTAGAATGTAGAAATTTGAAGGTCTCTACTGTTGATACTCAGATTGTCTAGTATTCTAAGACATGGTAGTATGGGAAGATTTCTCCTAAAGTCTACCACCATTTCTACGGTTTTGAGTGTGTTCAGTTCCAGATTGTTCTGATCGCACCACGAGGCTAGTTGTTCAACTTCCCATCTGTATGCGGATTCATCATTGTCTCGAATGAAACCGATCACTGTTGTGTCATCTGCAAACTTCAGTAGTTTAACAGATGGATTGTTTGAGATGCAGTCATTGGTATATAGAGAGAAGTAGAGAAAGCACACAGCCTTGTGGGGGGGGGACTGTGTTAATTGTACAGGTATCTGATGTGATTCTGCTTAGCTTCACCTGCTGCTTCCTGTCTTTATTGTTTATAAAAATAATACAGGCAAGACAAACAAATCTTAAAAAATAAATAATAAAAGGCAACAAACTGGTTAATTTAATGTATTTAATTTGGGTTAGATCAAGTTGGGTTGGGTTTAGGATGAGAGTTGTAACAATGAAGGAGGTTCTTGTGTGAAATTCTGTCCTATCTATCTTTCCAAGGCCTTGAGATGAATGTTATAGTTTAATCGAGGGTGTTATCTAACCAATTTGATCCAGTTCTTGCAAGCCATTTGCTAAACCTCCCTTTTCCTCTGAGAAAGAAACAGAAATCCAGCAAGCTCAGACAGAATGTCAAGGAGATGGTCACCAGCATATTCCACCCTGGTATAGACACATATAAACAAACAGAAGAGACTAGGCCAGTTTTCTGTTAGGCAAGTACTACCTGACTCTGTGGTCTCTTCTCAAAATCCCCAAAGCTTTAACCAAAAACTGTCTACTATTGACCTCACCCCATTCCTAAGAGGTCTATAAGGGGCGTGCATAAGAGCATAAAAATGCCTACTGTTCCTGTCCTATTGTTTCCTTTCATTATATCCAATTAATATAGTTATTACATACTTATGCTCATATATATGCTTATATATTATATAGTTATTTTCATGCTTATGCTTATATATACTGTTGTGACAAATAATTTTTTTTAAAAAAAAAGTCAAGCATGAGAATGCAGCAGCCAACCAAACTGGAGGGGGAAGATCCAGGAGAGATCAAATAGGCCACCTGGGTCAAATCAGGTGACCAAGAGATAACACAACATGATGACTGGGGTGCAAGTGCAGCATAGTGGTTAAGGAATCAGGTGGGACACAAGAAAGAACTTGCATTCCTGAATTTTGAATCTGAATTCTGTATCCCCCACAATTGAGGTGGACAGTTTGTACAGAACTCCCGTTCCACATGGATAAAGAAAGAAAACGTAACTTCCTTACCAATTCCACCCACCCACCTACTTCCATCTGCCTCTCAGCATAGCCAGAATACAACTTGTCTTATTAATTTTTTTTTTCAAATCCTCCAGTCATGTGATTAGATTCTTCCTTTCATATCTGGCCACTGTTTTTTTCCAATGTCCAGGGCACAACTCTGAATCACAGTGGCTGAAAAATAGCCAAAGGCTCTCCAAAGTCAGGACCTGCCACCCCAAATCCATATTTTGCTCTCCATTTTTAAGCAGCAGAAGGAAGAGTAAAGATAGGGAAAGGGAAAGGGAAAGGGAAAGGGGTACAGTTAGAAAATTGGATTTTGTCTAATTTTATTTAGAATAGACTTCTCAGGAATTTGGGAATACCACATTCAAGATAATGAAATTTGACAGTCTTCAATATGGCAGTGTAATATTGTGGTTATTTTGCTTTGAATAGCCATTCAGGCCAGTCCCTTGTTTTGAGTCCCGGGTCTATATTCTATCTTCTCCGTTCCTTTCCACTTTAGTGAACTGATTCCATAGTCCAGAATTTTCTCTCAAGCAATTTACTATTTCTGCCTTGTATCAGATCATATATGATGATTCCTTATTATTGTATTCCTTCTACAAAAATAACTTATTTGAAAGCATTGTCGTGTTATTCTCTCAATGGGATAATTAAAAAACATTCTTTCATGTAATTTAACTCTGAAATGTATCAAATATTCAGAACTATCTTCAGATCTATTTGCAATTTGTCTATGAAATTCAGTTCTCCTTCCCCATTCCACAGTTCTGTTTTCTGAAGAGGAAGGGATGATATCAGAGCTGGGCTGCTAGGGGTTCGCAGGGGTTTGGGAGAACCTCTAGCTATGATTCTGTGCAGTTTGGAGATCCCCCAAATCCTACTCCTGGCTGGCCCTGCCCACCCCACTCCGCCCCTCCCAGGAGTCCCCACACAGCCCGTTTTGGATGCAGGTAAGTGCAGGGCATGCGCAGAGGCTCAGGGAGGGCAAAAAACAGGCCTACCAGAAGTTCAGGAAGGCTGGAAATGGGCCCATTTCTGGCCTCCAGAGGACCTCCGGCGCCTGGGCTTGAGAAAAACTTCCAGAGCCCAGGGAGGCCAAAAGCCCACCCCCCCGTGGGCAGGAGGCTGACTAGGCCATGCCCACCATAGCCATGCCCACCCAGCAACCAGGCAGAGAACTCCTTGCTAAAATTTTTGAAGCCCACCCCTGGATGATATGTAGCATAAAGTAAAATCATGCTTGTTTTCTTCATGTTGCCCCAATGCTAATTCATGGAACAGGACACTTTGGAATATTATGGGCAACAAACACATTTTTCTTCCTACAAGAAAAGCACATTTTTTTTTAAATAGAATTTTCTGTTATGTGACTTGTGCAAATGGTTGAATTCAACTTTCTGTTTCCTTTTAAGTTGATAACTGGTTTAAAATATCAAAGTTATGCCAGTAGTCTATAGGAGTTGTCAGCCCTTGTCAAATGATAGAAGGCCATGATCTTCAAATAGGCTGGCACCACTTCCTCTGGGACGGGAAAAATAAATGCCACACATATTTTCAAAGACATATATTAAGAAATGCTCTCTTACAAGTCTGGGAAAAAATTAAAAAGTACTACTACACAAAACTCCCACTTTGGTTATCTACAATGGAAGCAATGTTACACTCAAACACCACAAAAAACAAAAAAAAGAGAACTAAAATCAGTTCAAGATTTGAAAAAGCAAGGATTAAATTTGGAATGGTGACCTTACTTACAAATTAAAACTAGATTTAAAAAATATCAGGAACAATATGGCATATACAAGGAACGATTGGACACAGGCAAAGTACTATTAGGACCTGGAAAAAAATGATTACAAAAATTTACAATCTTTTATTAAGATATAGAATGGAAGAAGAAATGGTAAAAGAAACGATGATCAGTCTGGCAAAAAAATTCAGGCATAATATAGAATTAGAAAAGTGGGACAAATTATGGGATAGAAATTATAAATTTACAATGGTGGTAGCTTATAAAGAAAATTTGTACAAAATGTTCTATAGATGGCATTTGGCACCAGCGAGATTGGCTAAAATGTTTCCAAATTTATCACCCAAATGTTGGCGATGTGGCCATAAACTAGGAACCTACTACCACATGTGGTGGATGTGTCCTAAAATGGTTGGAGGAAATCACATTACAAAAGATAGAATTCAAACCACAGCTCTTTCTTTTAGGAATAATAGACCCAAAAATAGAGAAATCTTCGCAACATCTAATACTATACATATTAACAGCAGCAAGGATTACCATTGCACAAGGGTGTAAACAAAATAACATACCACCAGAGGAAATACTGATTAGGAAAATTTTACAATGTGCAGAAATGAATAAAATGACAATCGAAATTAAGGAAAGAGAAGATTCGGACTATTATAGAGTTTGGAACAAATTGTACAAATGGCTAGAAAAAAGAAATCAAAATAAGAATTGGGAAATTTAAGTTAATATTGCTGAAATAAAGAACTAACTAAATATTACTAACTATTGTTAACCTTACAGTATTGAGTGTGTAAATAAATACAATGTTAATGTATGTACTTAGTAGAAAAATTGAACAAAAATAGAGAATATGTATGCCGACTGTAAAAATAGCATAAATGTATTGTTATGTCTATCATGTTTGTTACTCTGTTTTTGTCCTTGTTCTTTTTCCCCCCTGTTTTTTAAGTAAAAAGCTTAATAAAAACTATTTTTTTTAAAAAAAATTCAGCTCTTGTCTAAGGCCCCTGCGGAAGGAACGAGCGCCATGGTCACTTCTGTTGAAGGCTGGTCGAGAGGCTTAAGGGTGTCTTTCAGCAACAGTATCAGATTTATTGTACTGTAAATATTTTTGTGGGCTGCCATCTTGATTTTATTAAAGGTATTGGGTTTGACTATTAAGCAGCTCTTCCAAAACTCCCATAAAGTCTTTACATTGTCTCTGGAATGTATAGAAGCCATTTGTTTTCAGAGAACAGCAGCCTCTCTTGTCATTTGGGGCATTTTTACAATTTAATCACTTCATTAATATTAATCTTTTACTAGGTATTGTACCTTGAAATTTCCATGGGTGACATAGCTGTGAAGTATGATCTTAAATCTGCTTACTGAGAAGTAAATCAGTACCAATTAATTAAGTGGAAAACTCAAGCGTGTGCATAGGATTACAGCTACATTATTTTGGGTTAATTAAATTTTCATGTGCTAAAAAACACATACTGTATACATATAAAAATATTTAAGATCCTATGTTTGTACATTCATTTTAACAAGATACAATAATACATATTTTTTTTAAATACTCAGGTATCTTACTCAAGAACATTATTTATGAATTTTAAGGACGATCTCTAATTTGTGCTATCTTAATTTTCTCCAGGATCAAATATTTTGTCAAGATTTTTTTTTTAACATCACTGCTATGCTGCTGAGTTAAAAGGCTTTAAGCAAAAATAATACATATACCCATGTGAAGATCTCTGAGCCTGCTGTTTATACAGCAAGGGTAAAGCAAGTATATGCTTAGAGGCTCCACATGCAAGCCAGAAGATTTGTGTGTGGTCTGAATGAAATTCTTTTTTTTTTCTTTTTTCTTTTAATCATCCTGTTTGGGAACAAATTCAGGAACTGTTTCTGTTGGCAGTTTCCTCCTGAATATGCTACTATCGTTCTCAAGGTCTCTGTAGAGATCAGCTGTGTTAACAGTGTGAGCCTGGGGGCTGATAAACTATCAAGCTTAATCAGGTCAGATGTTGGTAATGAGATGAAGAAAAGATTACCTCACAAGAAAGAAAAGAATGAGTGGAGATCATGACCATGGAGTGGACTCTATCTGCCATCTGTTTCACCATAAATGTCCAAGAGGGCCTTATCTCAGCTCTGAAAGGATTATGGGAAAGAAGTCACCATACTCTAGGGAAACCAAGTGGATCTAAAGATTAACAACAACAAATCATGAACTGAAGAGCAGTCCTGCCAAATCAGATCAAAGCCTTATATAATCCCGGCATTCTGCTCTCTTCAGTGTCCAACATCTGCCTGAAAGAATCCCATAAATAGGACATAAAAGCAGTTGCACCATATTGTCTGGTATTCTTAGGAAAGAACATTCAAACAGTTTGGCCCATCACGAGTCAAGGAATGTTTTCTTTATGAATATCAGTATCAATCCCTGGCAGTATCAGTTCTTCTTCCTAGAACATTCACTTTGTTTCCTGAAAAGGGTACATTATAATCATCTCTTTAAGGATCTTCAGCTCCCTGCTGGAATGTTGAAAGGCTTCATGGAAACTTTTAATAACATGATAGTGGCAAATTGCTCCAGGCCTCAAAGATGTAATGTGAAATACACATCAAACAGAGATAGTTTCAAGGTGATTCCGTGGGTAGAATGCAGTGTTCTTTTTGTCTCCTTTTCATCTTACAGTGTTTAACCCAAATTCTTCTTTTTTACATGTTTCTCCAACTCCTATGTCTCTGCATTTAATTTTTCTTCTTTTTTTCTGATGCAGCATACTCTTTAACATTCATCAAGCCACCTTTCCTTCTGCCTTTCTGACTCTTTCTGTACCTGGACCTTAACAACTGTACATAATTTTGCAGTCAGATTTTATTTGCCCTCAAATCTTGTTTGTACAACCATATTGTTGAATTAATGCTTCTTTCAACTTGGCTTCCTCCTTCTATTTTAGACTGTCAAGGACTGGAACCTAGGATTTCAATACTTCTAGGATATTTGCACTAGTGAGTAAGCCTGCATAGAGAGAGAGATCCAGTTTGGTCTAGTGGTTAAGGCACCAAGTTAGAAACTGTGTGACCAAGAGTTCAAATCCCACCTTAGACATGAAAGCAAGCTGAATGACTTTAGGCCATTGAGAGTTATTCTCTCTCAACTCAATTTACTTTATGGAGTTGTGACTCACTGCCTGAAGTTATTTATTTTTTAAAAAATATGATTAAAATAAATAAATAAATATTGCAACCCTATCTTAGAAGAGTTCAATGTATCTTATTATCAGCTGTTGCATAGGATTATGTGTTGGAAGATAGTCTGAATTTCCAGGAGAGAGAAAGATGCATTCCAGAAGGCAAAGAGGCAGTGAAGCTTGGATGGTCTGATTGGGAAAAAGAAAGTTAAAAGAGCTCTTCCCTAGCCATTCCCAGAGTTCTATCCACAGTGATGCAAATAGTCTGGCAAGATTTCTGTTTATAGGTGAAGAATAATAAAAGAAAAACAGCGAAGAAGCAATTCCAGGTATCCTTCCTGGTTCTTGGGACCTGACAGATTGCAGCATAAAAGTTAAAGAAAATAGGAGCAATTAAAAAAATTATTGTATGTTTACAACCAGTTTTTATGCATATATTGGCCTCGTGAAGTGGTCCAGACAAGAAGCACAATCAGAAGTTCTTGTACCTGTATTAACAGAATCTTGCAAGGCTGAAAGTATTTCTCCCTCCTTTCCTTTTACTCCCTGGAAAACTAGGGAGGGGCCTATTGAAATGCTTCTTACACCCACACCTATCCCCTCTCCTTTGTGTTGAGACTTCTTTTATATGCTGGTTGTCCAGTCTGTGGCTTGCTCTCCAGAGGTGGGTTTCTACCGGTTTGCCCCAGTTCAGATGAACCGGTAGTGTGGCAGTGATGGGAGGCTCCACCCACCCGCCCAAACATCACGGACGCTCTGAGCATGCTCAGAAGCGTCATGCACGAGCGAAGCGAGTGTGCGCACACGCTCACAGTTCCGAACTGGTAGCAAAGGTAACTGGAACCCACTACTGTTGCTGTCTATTCTCTTTCCCAAGGTCATTCTTACATACCATGATTATACTATATTTAATTCAGGAGCTGGTCTCCAAGTTATGTCCTTCTTATTTTCTATGCATGCATAAGATTTCAGCCACAATGAAGACCATATGAGGGATTTTTCCTTTACAAAGACAGAACTGAAAAACAGAGATGCCCCACATTATCAAAAAAACTGGTGTCTGAGCTTAGATTGGATCTCAGCTACTAACTTGAATGTTTTTTTTTAATCTCAAGAGTCAGTCTGCCTTCACAGTGCAAAAACAAAGACAAAATAACACTTAGCAAAAGATAGCTTCTAAGATTCTCATCCTAATGATCTCATAGGAAAAGTTCCGTTTACTGACTGAATGATTGGATAATTTGACATCCTGAATGACTTTGTTTTAAAAGGATAAAGTGCACGATGTGTCAATCAGTTTCAAAGTAATAGCTACAGAACTGTAAGAGTAAGAAAGTGCTTAAGATTATTTTTTATTTATTTTGTCAAACACAACAATAAGATACAATAAGTTTAAGATTATGGAGCAAACTTCAAAATGCATCAATGCATCTGAAATCGTATGCATGCTTCTTTGGAAGTAACACAAGGATATTATGTCTGCAATTTATTTTTAAAAATGTTTCCTATACAGCACTCTATATTTGAGAGAAGAACCAATGAATCAAAGTCCTGAGAATGCTATTCACTTCCTAGATCATGATTCTGATCTAAATTGTTGACCTTTTTCACATAATTTTGAGGTGACTGATTTTTTATATTACTGTATATCTGAAAATTTATTTATTTACTATGTATTTAGTTTTCACACCGCCCATCTTATTTAAGTGACTCTGGGGGGTTTACAACATCACAATAAAACCATATAAATACATGAAAAAAGTGTACATTAAAATCAGAATGAAAAATAATTTATAACCTACAAGTAAAAATAACAATTGAAGTTAAAAAAATCTGAATTTTTACAGAGAGCATTCCAATGATGCTGTTTCACTTTTTTTAAAACTATTAAGATATATGTAGACTAATGTTTTGGCTATATTATGATTATGATTATGGCTATACAAATTGAATAAATAAATAAATGTATTTCCTTATTTAGCTTTTTATTATTTTATTTTTACCACACATATCTTAATTCCTTTCCTTGAATATATTGTATGCCTCCAAGAATCATGAGATTCTGGTGGGAAACAAATTCAACAAGTAAATAAACTGTTAACTTTACAAAAGAATAAGGATTTGCAAATATAAAAATGTAAAGATTTTCAGCCCTGAAGAACTGGTCAATGCAAGGTCATGTCTGTCCAGTTTATGAGCAAAGCATTCAAAACTTTCAAGAGTCATCAACTATGTCTCTACAGTCTGAGTATAATTCAAAAGCAATTAAAGACCCTCAGAGAGAAAATTGCTAACAATCTAATCCACCCAAAAAGGGGCTATTCTAAATGCAGTGGATGACAACTGATTCAATTGTAACTAATGTAATTATTTTATTCCTACTTTTAATGGACAGTATTTTCTTTCTTCAAAGCATACAGGACATCAATTCCTATGCTATGTTAATGTTAAAGAAATATAAAATGATTAAACTACTGTTCCCCAAATTTACATTTACTTTATATGCAAACTGCCATTTCCTTACTAAATCTAACAGTTATAGAATACTTAGTCTGAGGCGAGAATTTCCTCTTGCATCATCAGGTGGTTTAAGTATAAAAATAAATACAGTGACTATAATTAGACTTTGAGACATCATTTTTAAAAGTTATATTTAAAAACGATGTCTCAAAGGCTGTTTAAACCTCCCCAGGTAAAATAAATTATACTTTTAAACATATTAAAAGTCTTGAAAAATAGTACTGTAAGTGAAAGAAAGCATACTATTCAGTATTCTTTAGATTTATCAGTCCTGTTTAACTTTCAAAACATCATGCATCCCAATTTTGTCCAACTTGTTCTACTTTGGGGAACTGATTGCATCACCAAATAATCACTTTAAGAGTCTGATAAAAGCTTATGTCCCTAAGAGTAACTAATTTAATATATTGTTTAAGTGCTAATTTAATTTGCTTAAGAGCCGTGGTGGTGCAGTGGTTAGAATGCAGTACTGCAGGATACTTTTGCTGACTGCTAGGTGACTGCAATTTGGCAGTTCGAATGTCACCAGGCTCAAGGCTGACTCAACCTTAGAGCCGTAATAGCTCAGGCTGTTAAGAAGCCTGTTATTAGAACACAGTAGCCTGCAATTACTGCAGGTTCAAGCCCGGCCCGAGGTTGACTCAGCCTTCCATCCTTTATAAGGTAGGTAAAATGAGGACCCAGATTGTTGGGGGGGCAATAAGTTGACTTTGTAAATATACAAATAGAATGAGACTATTGCCTTATACATTGTAAGCCGCCCTGAGTCTTCGGAGAAGGGCGGGATATAAATGTAAATAAAAAAAATAAAAATTTTTTAAAAAAAACCTTTCATCCTTCCAAGGTCGGTAAAATGAGGACCCAGATTGTTGGGGACAATATGCTGACTCTGTAAACTGCTTAGAGAGAGCTATAAAGCACTGTGAAGCGGTATATAAAGTCTAAGTGCTATTGCTATTGCTTAACAAAAAATATAAAGGGCTAATCATTCTTTTTAGTAACTATTAAAAACAATGTGCTGGCCTCAGAGCATGAACATTATTTTATGTCATTTTTACCCAATTTTCTCTTCTACTATCCCTTCTTTTCTTTGGTGTGATTGTCATTCTTATTTTTTTTTCCTTCCATTTCAGAGCAGGTAACTTCAATTTTTTATATATAAACTTAGCCTCTCTAAAAACTAAAATAGCAAAATGAACTATACTTGAAAATGCTAGCTAATTTTCTATCGAACTCCGAAAAATTGAATATTCACTTTCCAATATTTTCCCATAGCCATTTATAGATATATCAGCATAAGAGGATTCATAAGCACCAGGGGTGAAATTCAGACAGTTCTATCTGGCTTGGGCGAAAAAGTAGTGGCGGCTGCGGGAGGCTCCGCCCACCCGCACGGATGTCATGATGTCACTTTTTTGCGACGATTGTAAGCCTCTGCACATGCGCAGAAGGCTTTTTGCATGCACAGACAATGGCACGCACGAGTGAAGTGAGCATACACCCAGTACATACATGTCTGAGAACCGGTAGGGAAGGTAAGTGAATTTCACCCCTGATAAGTACCCATTTTGTGTTCAATGTTTTGTTGTTAAGCTCCTAGGCAACTGCTTGACCAGTCTAGTGTCATGCAGCAATTTAGACAAAGGCCATTTCCAGCAGTCAGGAATTAAAAATGCTGAGCCAAGCATCGTGTAATGGGATGGGCTCCTGTTACTTGTCCCAGGTCGTGCCAACCGAGCAGTACAAAAGCATGCAAATGTGAGTAGATAAATAGATACCACTTTGGTGGGAAGTTAACAGAGTTCTGTGCATCTCATATAGTCATCCTGGCCACATGCCAAGGGAAGCGTCTTCAGACGCTGGCTCCCTCAGCTAGGAAATGGAGATGAGCACCGCCCCCCAATGTAAGACACACCTGGACAGGAGAAACCTTTACCTTTACCTTTATTTCCAGCAGTCACAAGAAAGTTCTGATACAGAAACAGAAAGAACGCCAGAGAGCTGCTTTTGATCCTTTCCTGCAAGCTTCTGGGTGGCTCATACTCATTTAGGAGAGGAAGAACATTATAATACGACTGTGGTCAGTTGTGGAAAATCATCAGAGGACCACCACCATCCACAATTGGGGTGCCAGAAACATGGCACGCAAACAGGCATTCGTCCCCTGTCTTGATTTTAATCAACCCCAAAATCCATCCAGGAACATATGAAGAATTTGGAAATTGGTAAATTGTTCTTCTCTGCTAATAGCTATTTGGGAAGAGAGGCATAATAATACCAGAAAGCCATGTATTCAGAAGATCCCTGTTGTCTGTCTGTCTGTCTGTAAAATGAAAGGAGAATCAAATGCACATTCTATGGAGTGTGTTCACAGAATTCTAGCAGGGGGGCGAATAGCAAGTATGTACATAACTACACACACATGTATGGAGAAATTTACAAGCTATAACATCCAGACATCATGAGGTTCTGCTAATAATTTTCCCAATGTTGCAGACTGAAGTTACATTTATGATGTGTAGATTTATTGATTTTAGTTATTTTATCCTTCCCATAATAGGAAAACATTGACCTATTCTTGTTACAAATATATTGTCTTTTTTTTTAATCATAGCATAAAGCATTCAGTTGGAATTCTAGATGTTATTTTGAAGAAGGTGGTTATAAAAAGAATAAGATTTAAACTTTCAAATATGTATCACAGATCTTTTTTTACACATCTGTTACTGCAACCAAGCTGGTTAGCCAAAGGCAACAAGTCATTGTGACAGCTTTGGCATATACAAACCATGTGGCTCTTTTTAAAGTACTGTGATTCGAGGAATAGTCACTAATCCAAACTACAAGAATAAAGGAGGATCCACAGAAGGTCTATAAGCGATTGATTAAGGGGAAATATTTAGGATCTAGTCATTTGTTATATCCACAGGTCCAGGCTACTACAAATCTTACATTTCACTACCAAACAAGCTACAAAGAATGATATAGTTTTCCTTAAAAATTCTGGTCAAGATAAAAGAGATTGAGCATCTGTGGCCCTCCAGATGTGGTTTTGTCCCTTGGCAAAGATGCTGGCAGCTGTAATTCAACACTGTCTGGAGAACCACAGGATCTGCCCTTCCTATAAATCACTGACAAAATCTGGAGTGAGATGAGTTATCCTAGAACTGACCAAAAACTATAATAATCCAGTATTTGAAACAATCACTATATTTGTACATGGAATGTAACCACTAGAGCCAATGAGCTATAGCAGGGATGTCAAACTCAAAGCCTAGGGGCCAGATCCGGCCCGCAGGGTGCTTAGATCTGGCCCGTGGGCCCACCCTGGAAACAGCAAAGGACTGGCCCGCGGTGCCTCTGCCGGTGAAAACGGAGCTCACCAGGCCTCCTGGGCTCCATTTTCACTGCCGGAGGGTTGCAGGAGGCTGTCGCAGCCTAAAATGGAGCACACAAGGGCCACAAGCTGTCCTCCCAAAATCCGTTTATGCTAGCAGAGGGTTGCAGGAAGCCGTTGCAGCCAAAAAGAGAGATCAGGAGTCCATTTTCACTGGCAGAGCACTCAGGCTACCACAGGTGCCCCCAACACGAGTAACATCGAGCTGACCACACCCACCCTGGCCATGCACCCCACCCCAGCCCCCCAGGTCAGACACAACCCTGATGCGCCCCCGAATGAAATCGAGTTTGATACCCCTGAGCTTTAGTAATAAAAAAAATAAAACAAAGTTATATAATATACTGATTTTACACATTCCAATACTTCTATCATTAGCGACCTTAACTCAATACCTCAGCAAGTGGCAATTCCTAGGTGACTGTGGCTGATGTCAGAAACTAAGCATAGTTTGCCTTGATTAAGACAGGGTGAGGGGATCACCAGGGAATTCCAGAAGTATTGGTTGGATCAAGAAATGTTTTTTTAAAAAAAAGCCTAAGCAACAGATGTAATATGAATTGTTATTGTTTATTGTTATAGATGGGAGTTTTCTCAGTACAGGAATGAAAGCATCGTAGATGAAAGATTTATGTTTCATGACATCACCAACCTTGGAAAACCAATGAAAAAATTACCTCCCAATTTTTGGCTTGGAGGAACTGTAGCCAAGGCTACAGTTAAAGGGATCAGTTGTCTAAATTCACATTTTTTAACTTGTCCCTTTACTGTTCCAACCAGTGAATTCAGCAACATTGATAGCTTACAACTAAGTGGGAAAATTAGGTGATTAAGCAATTAAATTCTTTAAAATTTGGAAGAAATCTCAAATATTTGTCTGACAACAAACAAATAGAAGTAAGCAATACATACACAATCCTTATTTGCTAACAAGACACGGAGCTTTAATTTAAATATTTTAAATTGGTCCCTGACATGTGGCTGCAATGTTGAAAAATATATATTTGCAAAGAAAAATCCATGTCATTCCAAAGTTTAATAATTAAACTAACATTGTTATTTGAATCTCTATAATATTATGCTGTTGACTACAGTACTAAAGTTAACCAAAAAATCAGCTTAAATTTTAGTGCAATCATACTCAGGATATGGTTATAGTTTTTTGTAGTTCTTTTCCAGAACTACTTTCTTCTATGAAGTTTTATGGAATACTTTAAATTCCTATTATCACATCATTTCTATACTAAAATGTCTGTAAATATTATTACTTCCCCAAAAAATGCCAGTTATATGACAGGCAAACACAGCAGAAACACATACACACACAACCACATTGTTATGGCAATTTAAGCTATGATGGTGTGTTCTGTAGAAATGGAATTGGTTTACTGTCCAATTGCTAATTAATAGTTAGGATGACTGAGATGTTAACAGGCAGTTTGGCAATCTTCACCTCCATATTAAGAATATAAAATGATAGCCTGAGTAGAGACAGTTTCATAAAAGGCTTATCAGAACATATTCTTCTCAGATGTAGCTTTAGCAGTGGTCGGTCCCACACAGAGCTGAGGAAGCTAGGAAAAGACAACCGATCAGATTTAAATATTGTATGAGATTTTGACCATGTCCACTTCAAGTGATGTATAGCAGGAATGAAATTCAGCAAGTTCTGACAGGTTCTGGAGAACCGGTAGCGGAAATTTTGAGTAGTTCAGAGAATTGGCAAATACCACCTCTGGCTGGACCAGAGTGGGGTGGGAATGGAGATTTTGCAATATCTTTCCCCTGGAGTGGGGTGAGAATAGAGATTTTGCAGTATCCTTCCCCTGCCAACCCACCAAGCCACACCCACTAAGCCACGCCCACAGAACCACTAGTAAAAAAATTTGAATTTCACCACTGATGAATAGTCTATTCATAAATTATGCAGGTGTTTCCCTCTCTCCCTTATTCAATAGATAAACCGTACCATTTTGATGCAGCCCTCCAGTATTTGATTATTATTTTTTTACACTTTAGAATATGTTTCTCATCTAACCAGGGAGGTTTAAAAAAACCTAGTCATTTGTGGCATACCATAAAAGGTATGATGCATAAGGTCTGATTATGGCACACACTAAATTGAATATTTTCACATGGGGTAATATTTGAGCAGATATAACGTGTGAGGCTATGATAACACCCCAACCCATCTACAATTGTTAGTTTTCACTAAATTTCTTTCATTGTCTCATAGTAGATTTGTCTTTAATGATGCCAGAAGCTAAACTGATTGCAGAACCAAGTGAACAGCCATAGATTGTTTCCCCTCTTGGGTTGCATTTATCGCTGTACTCCTTCTTGCAATATCTTTCCAGTTTGTCCACTTGTTTTTCTTTTCTAGGCTTTCATTTTGGAGAAGACGGGAATTAGGGAAGCTTTAAAGGTGATGATCTACAATCTGTAGAACATTACACCTAATAATGCATAAGAGCACAAACGTGCCTACCGTTCCTGTCCTATTGTTTCTTCCCCTATGTATATATATGTTTATAGTACCTCGTTTCTCCTCATATATACGTTCATATATTATATAACCCTTTATGCAATGCTTGTATATATTGTTACGACAAATAAATAAAATAAAAATAAATAAAAATAAATAAATACCAATTCCAGCTGTAGCAATTTCATTATTATTTTTCCTATGGAAGCTTCTACCTGGCTAATATCACTATAATGAGAGAAATCACCATGACCCATGTTGTTTTCTATTCTTCAGAATGTTCTAAACTATCCCTGTTTTTAATGTGGAAGCTGTATCAATCTATAAATCCTTCTATATTTCCCAGTATACAGGCAAGTCACCAGAATATAAACTTTTTTATTTATTTATTTATTTACATTTATATCCCGCCCTTCTCCGAAGACTCAGGGCGGCTTACAGTGTATAAGGCAATAGTCTCATTCTATTTGTATATTTACAAAGTCAACTTATTGCCCCCCCAACAATCTGGGTCCTCATTTTACCTACCTTATAAAGGATGGAAGGCTGAGTCAACCTCGGGCCGGGCTTGAACCTGCAGTAATTGCAGGCTGCTGTGTTCTAATAACAGGCTTCTTACCAGCCTGAGCTACCACGGCCCCTGACAGCAACTGACAGCAAGCAGCACTCCTTACTAGCTTACTAGCTACTAGCTTACTAGCACTGATGACTACCTTACTAGCACTGAAATGTCTGCAAGAAAACAACCAAGCTTAGAGAGCACCAAGGATCCCTCATTTCAACCATGGACTATAAATATTCTCCTTTATTGGTATCTTCTATATTTCCCAGTATAGTTCCTAATAAAATCTCACTTCCTTCTCTTCTCCCATTTGCCCAACTGTTTTCAATATTTGCAATTGTGCTTGAAGTTGTCAGTCAAAAACAGCATATTAGTCTGAACATTTCCTTTTTTAAAAACTTAAAATGGGTGACTTTGGAGAGCTGTCAACAACCAGCAACTCTGAGCTGTAAACAGAAAGTCACGGTTTATGTCCCACCTAATTGTCTTGGATTGAATTGTGATACTATATAGTATATTTACGTATTTGGAATTTATAACATAGCAACCCAAGGCAATATGATGTAAAAACCATGCAAGAGAGTCATTTCCTGTCCCTTTTTCTTTCTCATGATATTATTTTGTGTAGTTTATTGGATGTGAATGTTTTATTCAATGAAAATCATCTGGGGAAGATGAGAGCTGTGTTCACCAGGAGTGAGGTTGAAGAGGAATTTGACTGAAAGAGCCTGTAAATACTTGGGCACTTCTGGAATTATGAAATAAAAGCTACTTTGCAATCCTTGTTCACTTCCAAAAGATGAATAAGGGATTTGTTTTTTTGTGGGAGGATTATATGTTTCAACAGTCCAGATTTAATATGTTTGTTTCTCTTCACATTAACAGGAAATAATTAACTTGGAGTCAAAAAGCCGTTAAAAACCAATCATTTTAATGTTTTCATTTTAAGGCACAAAAGATCCATTAACAATTTAGTATAAAGGAAAATTTGTCTCCCCACCTATGATTTAAAAGCTTTTAAAAAACAACCTATTGAGTGAATCAGACATTTTCTTGTCAGACTCTGTAAGGAAGAGGAATAGAGTCGATAAAAACAGTAATATTACAAAAGAAAAATAAACTATGTGTCCCTGCAAAAATGCTTCCACAACACCAGCATCACTGTTCCCCAGTCTCTTCCAAGTCAAATAAAAACTAACCCACAATTGTCTTCACTTTGGTTGTCCTTCAAACATCAGAGATCATGGAAAGAAGATGGTTCAGCCAATCACAAGTCACTTTCTCTCTCTCCCACCGAAATATAGAAGACAGCAGAGGATACCATCCAATCAATGTCCAGCCCTATGGGCTACAGTGGAGTAACAAGGGAAATATCTTCCCTTTGCACCACACCAAAAGGAAACCAAGTAAATTGCTAGCACACACACAGATGTTTCTCAGTACATGTATTTGTGTGCATTTGCCTGTGGTTTGGAACAGTAAGTCAGAGGATGCTACGATGGGAAGCTCTATGGGGAAGGTTAGTGAAACAAAGTGTAAACAAAAATACTGCAATCGTCCCAAGACTTCTCAGCTCCCTGCTGTTCCTCTGTTTCTCTGTTCCTCTGTTGCATTTTAAAGCCACCCTGAATTCTGAAGCTCTAATGATAGAATGGCAGCCATTTTACAAGCCAGCAAGATTCCAATCTGCGATGACCATGATTGTATGTTGCTACAGTGGTTGAACTGGAAGCACAAGGCAGTAGATTCTGAGCAACGCAAACTGGAGGAGACAACTTCCAGAAACATACCCTGGAGTTCCAGGAGGGGTAAAGAGGAAATAGTAGATGGCTTGAGCCCAGGAGCTAGAAAGCAGAGTGAAGCATACTTCTTGCCAGTAAGAAAACAGATTGCCAGCAAGATGTGCAAAGACATAACAATTCAAAGGAAAATACCAGATTTGCTGCAGCTTCTAATAAGCCTGAGCATAGTCATGAATAAATCAACTCAGCTCCCCAAACCAGATGAGTGTGTGAGAGCAATCGTATCAGGAACTGATTCTAAGGCGCTCAAAGTCTAAATGAAACCATTATGCTTTGAGCCCCAATTTAGAAGCTGAACTACATTTTGATGTACACAGTTAATTTCCCGTCTGGATTATTGCAATGCTCTCTACATGGGGCTACCCCTGAAGTGCACTCGGAGGCTTCAGTTAGTCCAGAATGCAGCTGCGCGGGTGATTGAGGGAGCCACACGTGGCTCCCGTGTAACACCGCTCCTGCGCAGTCTGCACTGGCTACCTGTGGTCTTTCGGGTGCGCTTCAAGGTGTTGGTTACCACCTTTAAAGCGCTCCATGGCTTAGGGCCCGGGTACTTACGGGACCGCCTGCTGTTACCTTATGCCTCCCACCGACCCGTACGCTCACACAGAGAGGGTCTTCTCAGGGTGCCGTCCGCCAAGCAATGTTGGCTGGCGGCCCCCAGGGGAAGGGCCTTCTCTGTTGGAGCACCTACCCTCTGGAACGAACTTCCCCCTGGTTTGCGTCAATTACCTGACCTTCGGACCTTTCGCCGTGAATTGAAAACGCATTTGTTTATCCAAGCGGGACTGGCTTAATTTTTTAAATTTTTAAATTCTTTGAATTTTAATAATTTTAATTGGGGTATTTTAATTATGGGTCAAATTTGACGGTTTTAAATTTCTCGGCCACTAATATAATATGTTATTTTAATTGTTGTTTTAATTCTGTATATTGTATTGTTTTAAATCCGGCTGTACACCGCCCTGAGTCCTTCGGGAGAAGGGCGGTATAAAAATCTAAATAATAATAATAATAATAATTTGCCATTCTGAAAATGAAGAGTTATTCTTTAGACCAGAGGTCTTCAAACTTGGCAGCTTTAAGACTTGTGGACTTCAACTCCCAGAATGATGGCTAGAGAATTCAGCTATGCTGGCTGGAGAATTCTGGGAATTGAAGTCCACAAGTCTTAAAGCTGCCAAGTTTGAAGATCTCTGGTTTAGACATATAAAAGAACCTCTTCTTCCCATAGGTCATGCATCTCCATTGAGGTAAATGATCAAGGCTTAAAAAAAAAATAGGGATAGGTCATCTGGATGGAAGACAAAAAGGACCTGGCTGCCTTTATGTAAAAGGCTATTGATTAGTGCAGCACATTTATTGATTACGTCAACTAAGATTGTGTGAGCGATACTCTCTCCTTTTTCAATCCTGGAAGAAGAAGAAGAAGAAGAAGAAGAAGAAGAAGGAGAAGAAGAAGGAGAAGGAGAAGGAGAAGGAGAAGGAGAAGGAGAAGGAGAAGGAGAAGGAGAAGGAGAAGGAGATGACAACGATGATATCCGTTCAGTCCATTCTATGGGCCAGCTCCACAGGTTTTGATTTTGCACTACTTCTTTGTTCTGAATTTGCGTATCTATAAATGTACCTTGATCGACCCACCTGAAATTCCTCTAGAACTCCAGACATCTGTGTGCATGTTGAAATTCTGTACAGAGGTATGCTAAAAGCGAGCCTCTATCATCATTAGCTATGACTGATGGGCTTTGGTAGAGTTCGCAAGAATGCAGCAGTGTTCTGAGTGCTGTGATTTCCCATTTCCTCTTGGCTCAGTGAGAATATGATATGGAGTCTTTCATCCAAAGCAAAGAGTCCAAATGGAGTCTGAGATGCTGACATGAACTTGTAATTTTACATAATTAAATTATATAATTAAATGATTTTTTTCTAAGAAGCAAAACTTGTTAAACAAAATTCATTTCGCCACAAAAGGTACCTAGACTCCTTTCTCAGTCTGCTAAAGTATTATTCTCATGTGATTACGGAATGTAGTACTAATGCTCCAGAACAGGGGTCTCTAACCTTGACAACTCTAAGACTTGTGGACTTTAACTCCCAGAGAGTTAAAGGAGTTGACTGTGGGAGTTGAAGTCCACAAGTCTTTAAATTGCCAAGGTTGGAGAGCCCTGCTGCAGAAGTTCCCCAAGGCAGCGTTCTTGGACCAACACTCTTCATATTATACATTAATGATCTCTGTGACCATATTACAAGTAATTGTGTTCTCTTTGCTGATGATGTCAAACTATTTAACACCACTGACAATACAGCTACCCTTCAAAAAGACCTTGACTTTGTATCTGAATGGTCTAAAACTTGGCAACTCCAAATCTCAACCAGCAAATGCTCAGTCTTACATATTGGAAAAAAGAACCTAAACACTAAGTACAAGCTTGATGGACATTACCTTACAGATGACCCCCACCCTGTAAAAGACCTTGGAGTTTTCATATCAAATGATCTAAGTGCCAAAGCCCACTGTAACTACATCGCAAAAAAGGCCTTAAGAGTTGTAAACCTAATCTTGCGTAGCTTCTTCTCCAAAAACACTACACTACTAACCAGAGCATATAAAACATTTGCTAGACCAATTCTTGAATACAGCTCGACTATTTGGAACCCATACCACATTTCTGACATCAATACAATTGAACGTGTCCAGAAATATTTTATAAGAACAGTTCCCACTCCTCTGAATACAACAAAATACCTTATGCCACCAGACTTGAAATCCTGGGTTTAGAAAATTTAGAACTACGCTGCCTTCGACATGACCTGAGTTTAACTCATAGAATCATCTATTACAATGTCCTTCCTGTCAAAGACTACTTCAGCTTTGATTGCAACAATACACGAGCAAACAATAGATTTAAGCTTAATGTTAACCGCTCCAATCTTGATTGCAGAAAATATGACTTTAGTAACAGAGTTGTTAATGCTTGGAATAAACTACCGGACTATATGGTCTCTTCCCAAAATCCCCAAAGCTTCAACCAAAAACTGTCTACTATTGACTTCACCTCATTCCTAAGAGGTCTGTAAGGGGCATGCATAAGAGCACAAGCATGCCTACCGTTCCTGTCCTATTGTTTCCTTTTGTTATATCCAATTAATATAGTTATTACATAGTCATACTTATATATATGCTTATATATTGTATAGTTATTTCATGCTTATGCTTATATATACTGTGTGACAAAAATAAATTTTAAAAAAAAGTCCCAAACAAAGCAGCAATAAGCCTTCATTTTCTGAAAGACATGATAAGGAATTCCCCTGCTAAACATATGCCAGTGTTTTATGCAGATTGTCCCTTTGCTCTTCATTTTTATATAGTCTATTACCCATCTTATATTATAATGATCGTAATCCCCAAAGAAGAAAAATCGAATTTAAATAACTTAACCACAAAACTGTAAAGTCAACAGAAGAACCACAAAGGGGAAGAAAGCCCAAGCAACTTGAGACTTTTGCGTAAAAGTGCTTAAGCTTGCATTGTGCAGTTGCAAAGATAACAACACAGATAGTATTGCCTTGCCAGCTAATAATCTAAATATTGTTTCCTCATAAAGATAGATTAGTTTTTAAAGGTTGCATAAAGTTTTATAGCAACAGAGCAAATTTAATTTCTTTCCTATTAAACAGAGCCAAGAGTTGCACTTGATACTATTGTTTTGAGGTTTATTAGCGCAAGGGTTTAGGCAGAGCAGAGCAGTTCAGATTAGGCCTGGACCAGAGAATGAAAAAAGCTGCCAGTCTAAAGTAACTTCTTTAGGTGTCTTTGTGCCAGATGGCAGAGTTGGCAGCTAGAAGGAAAACAAGTAGCTGTCCAGTGGTGGGATTCTGCTGGTTTTATCTGGATCGTGGGAACCAGTAGCAGCGACTGTGGGAGGCTCCGCCCACCTGCCCGGATGTAATGTGCAATGACTGCGCATGTGCAGAAGGCTGAGCACATGCGCAGCGGTGGCCTGTGTGAGCGAAGCGAAAGAGCGCGCACACGCTTACATTTCCAAACCAGTAGGGAAGGTAAGTTAATCTCGCCTCTGTAGCTGTCCCTCCTGAATGGAATGGATGGAACTGCTGCCATCAGTAAAGATGCACTTGGGCATCTGATTGTTCTTTTCAAGTTGCTAGCTAGGTCTACTATAACTCAGAACTGGGTCAGGGCACCTATCCAGATAACAGTAAACCGATGATAAAAGGACAGAAGAACAAGAAATTCAGAACAGGACTGAAGGGAGCTGAAGGGATGAAACTAGGATATATTTATTCATGTTTCTTTGCAGAGAGACCTGCAAAGGGTCAGCAGCAGTGGTACAGCTCACAAGTGTGACTTTCTCAGTTACAGCCCTCCAGAGCTGGTCGTTTATATTAGCAGATTATGTCCACTCTTTCCTGTCCTCAACTGAGATGGGAAGAGGAAAGCTACTTCATAGCTGGCTTCTTGATGGCAAGGTAAGAGTAGCACATTCATTCTGCCACCTGTTGTGGTCCGCCAGCAGCCTGCAGACCTGGTAACGGAGTCAAACATTGAGGAGGCTGGGGAGGACAATGGGTCAGTCCTGGAGTCAGGGGAAGGCCTGGACGAGGACTCTGCATTGGAGGCAGAGATGGGGCCAGGGCCATCTGGGAGCGATGCACGGACTCTGGAGCCTCCAGAGGTGGACAGAAGAGAGGCAGAGAGGCATAGTGCACGCATGCGAAGAGCTGCCAGAAGGCAAGAGCAGCTGAAGAAAAAAGGACAACTCGGGAGTAAGTCCAGAAGATGATTGGCCACTCCCATAAGGCTTAAAAGAGCAGCAACAAGCTGTTGGGTTCTTTGTAGAAAAGCAACACTGATTTCCGTGCTTCTTGTCAGTGTCTCTTGAACTTTGTGAGAGTTTTGCCAAGAAAAGTCTTTGGCAGGTTGCCAAAGACATCGACGGTTGGTGATAAGGCCGATGGACTGGTTATTAAGAATTTTGTTTTCGACAAAGCTGAGAATGAATTAATTCTCAGTTGTTTTAATAAAATAAGTTTGTTGAGGACTGAACTGTGTTTAGTAATCACTACTTGGGCCTTGGTCACAACACCACCGGATCTTTTCTTAATAGAAGGAGGAAGAAGGATTTCCTGCTTCTGTCATTCTAAGAGAGGCATGGTCAAATTGCATACCTCAGAAGATATTTCTTTTTCCCAAAATCTTAAAGTATGGCTATCAGGTTAATTGATGAATGAATTGAAGAAACTTCTCAGAAGAGAAGCGAAACATCTTCACGGAAAACAGAGAAAGTCTAGTTGCCTTTTGAAAAAGAACCTTTGGGATAACCACGATCTAGATGACTGAGAATCTCCATAGACATATACCGTATAAGGTTAATTGTTCATGGCAAGTGAACTGCTGTTCTTCAGCTTTATCCCCTTTTCCCACCTTTATTTCCTCTTCCCTACTAGCTCATTGTTGGTGTTTTGCTTTGCTAGGTAAAATTTATCTGGCAGCTGAGTGTCAAATTTGTCCTTCCCAAGTCATTCTTTTACTCCTCACAGGTGATGTCTTTTACTATGATTCAGGAAAGCTTCAAGGTCACTTCTACTCTAGTGATGCAGCGATTAGAATGCAGTACTGCAGGCAAAATCTGCCCACAGTCTGGAGTTTGATCCTGAGGGGTCAAGGTTAATTCAGCCTTCCATCCTTTCAAGGTCAGTAAAATGAGGAGCCAGATTGTTGGGGGAAATAAGCAAATAAGGCTTACATTGTAAACTGCCCAGACAGTAAAGTTCTAAGGGATGATATATAAGTCTGAACGCTATTGCTGTTACTACTGAATAATATAATAATAGGAAATGAAACCTGGTTTAGCTTCTTCCTTCATACTCCTTGTATTTTCTTTATACAATCAGAACTGCACTTTCCTATATTTGTTTACTTTATTTCTGACTTTTTGTGCCATAGATGCTAAGTGAATCACCGCAGGTGTTAAGTTAGTAACATGGTTATTAAGTAAATCTCGCTTCTCCACTGACTTTGTTTTCAGAAGGTCACAAAAAGTGATCATGTTGTGTCTTGCCCGCCCTCAGAGCAGCTGGGGCCTTCTTATCTGCTCCCGAACACGGAGGAATGTATGCCTCCCGGCCCCAGTCCTGGCTCCATGCCCAGACAAACTGCAGAAGAAGGAGCACCTCCCGGCCCCAGCCCTGGCTCCATGCCCAGGCAAACGGAGCAGCTAGACCCCTCCCCCTCCTCCACAGCATGTGAGCCTGAGGAAAGTTTACTTCCAACAGCTGATTGGAGTGACCCTCGCATCAGAAGATTGGATAGGCGGAGGCAACAGAAGGAAGGGAGGGGCAGGCCTTAATGAGTGCTGAGTCATGGAGCCACACCCCATGGCCTATATAAAGGATCTGCTTTCTGGCAGTCTCTTAGTCAGGCAAAGTCGAACTTATCTTGCTGAAGTCACTTACTGGTCTCCTGCCTGCTCTGAGGACTTTGCTAGGACTTTGGGCAGAGCTGCAGAGGCAAGCCTGATTCGGATTTCCCTGACCCGGCCGTCAGCGGAGGAGTGGGACACGACAGATCACATGACCTCAGGACACTGCCATGGTCATAAATATGAGTTAATACCAAGCGTCTGAATTTTGATCATGTGACTATATAGATGCTGCAAAGGTTGTAAGTGTGAAAAAATGGTAATAAGTCCCTTTTTCCAACGTTGTTGTAACTTCGAATGGTCACTAAATGAAGGGTTGTGTCGACAACTATTTGCAGTTGAAGGCAACGTATGGTCACCCCAAAAGGGATTTGTCAGGAAGCCCTCTGATGGGTTTGTTGTAACGCCCCTTCTTGAACCAGGTCATGCAAATGTGTTACATTTAGATTGCAGCATGATCAGTCCGAATTCTGCCAACTTTTTAATAACCTCTAGAATGTATTCCGTCTCTCAGCTCATATGAAAGAAGCATGCACTGAACCACATGTGGAGACCATGTGGAGGAAGGTACTCAAATTACCTTCAGTTTAGAGAATGATAATAACTTAGACATATCATCACCATTCCACAGAAAAAGTCACATGCTGCCGAGATCAGAATATTCTGCTAGGTTTCTAAATCCGTTACCACTGTCAAAGAATTAATCTTTTAACATCAACCAGACAAAATCTACAAAGTGAGAAAAATTCTCTGGGTTAGATATGCTGTAAGTCTACATCTTGTGAATTTGGATGCAAATGAATAGCCTGATGAAAAATGGTTAATTTTTCAAAGTTTGCATCTCCCCAATTGTGCATTCAGGTTTTGGCCCAAGCTCAGCTAGGTGACAGTAGCTATTTGGCCTCAGCTAATCCTGGAAAGCTAAGCAGGATTGAACCCAACTAGCATTTGGATGGGAAATGCTAGGAAATACCTAGATTGTGATATAGCCTGGAAAGTTGAAAAACAGCCTGGAAGAAGGCAATGACAAGCTGGTTTATATCGCTGCTGAGAAAATTACATGAATGTGTTTGTGAAGTCATCAGAAGTTGAGTCTGATCTGAAGGAAATTTAGCTTTATTTCTGAACTCAGAGATTCCTGTTTAATCTGTTTTGCTCAGCCATGCTTATACTGCATCTTCTAGAATTCCCAGGTTGTGGAGCCAAAGATTGCTGGCTGAAAGACCATCGTTCAGACATGTCGGGGATGGGGAGGGGAGTACATGTTGTGAGAAGGTTGAAGTGCCACAATGCATTTTAAATACTTATCATAACATCATTATTCTCGACTGGATTTTATTTAGGCAAAATCAGTATAGAAAATGCAACCAGTACAAGGGTGGGTTCTACTTACCTGTACTACTGATTCGCATCATCCCCACGCGCACGCTCTTCTGCGTGCGCGCTTTCTACGCTTTCATGGAAATACTTATACCATAGTATTTAATACTTTACAATAATACTGTACTTTAGTTTGGTTAAAACGTGATTGTTTCTAGCACAGCCTCAGGAATTCTTTCAACGTGTTGAGAGCAGAAGGCAAATACAGCATCTATCGTTGCTTTTGTCTTTGTTAGAGCCCTTAAAATTTTCAGACTGCTTTAGAATAAGAGAACAGTTTCCTCCACAAGAGAGAGGGATAATCCATTAATTTGATTCAACTGCAATGCTTAATAGTGTGAAATTCAAAAGCGCCCCCTCCTGTGATGTTAGCATCCTTTGATTTGCTTTGTGGGGGAAGAAAGGTTTTCTGGTGAGTTCTCTCCTTTAATTGCTTTCTTGTGCTTTCATAAATCCACATGAGATTATAAATCAGGAGCTTCATTAATGTCTACTGAGATACACATACACCCCAGCGTAGCCTCTCACAAAATCAGCTTCCCAGTCCTCTAAAACACAGTCCTTCAAAAACACAGGAAGCTATTCTTCTGTTACGTGAATTTGCAGTGTAGGGTCAATTGGTGGGGGTGAAAATTGGGCTGAATGATTGAATGATTGAACTATTATTAGGTAGTTTATAATATGCTAGAGCAGGGGTGTCAAATTGGCAGCTGGTGGGCCAGATGCATCGGGCATAGGCTCTTGCCCACCCCAGCTCCACGAAGGAGAAAAATGGTGTGAAATGTCACATGAAGGCAACATGACACAGCAAGTTTGACACCCATGTGCCAGAGAGCCAGTTTGGTGTAATGGTTAAGACACCGGGTTAGAAACAGGGAAAACATGAGTTCAAGTCTTGCCTTAGGCACAAAGCCCAAGTTATTGGGCCAACAACTTTCTCTCAGCCTTAGAAAGGAGCCAATGGCAAAGTATTTCCAAAAACCTTGTGAAGAAAACCTGCAAGAACTTGTCCAGGGAGTCTCCAAGAATCAGACACGATTGAAAAAAAAAGGAAAAACAAATGTGTTAAAGTAAGACAGACCAGCCTGATATACAGCAACAAATGCAAATAACCTTCATTGAGGGTCTAATAAAGGTTTCTTGACCAACTAATATCAGCTCTAAATGTCTGGTTGTTGGAACAAACAAAGCAAATAGAAATGCTGCTGAGAATTGTTAGAAATAAGAGACAGGTGAATATATGGCCTTGTCCCCAAATTAAAGTGAAATTATTATCTTATAGTCATGCCTTTTTAAAAAAATATTTTGTTTTCAATTTGTTTGCTAATTTTATGTCACACCATATTGGAGCATAACTAGTTCTGAGTAGAAAATTAGGGCTTGAATTTTTGAGAAGAGTTTTGTCATTAATGGATGTTGTATTCATTACTAGGAAGAAATGTGCACAAAAATACCATATTTTTCAGAGTATAAGATGCTCTGGAGTATAAGACACACCTTAGTTTTTGGGGAGGAAAATAAGAAAAAAAAATCTGCCTCTGCCTATCATCATCCATCGGTTTTCATCTGATTAGTGTCCTGTCAGTGTGTGAAAGAGTTGAGGGTGTTTGGAAACTGAAACAGTATTTGCTGTGTGAGCAACAAGGAGACAGTTTGGAGCCTGGGCGTGGCTTAGCTCTGCAGCTCTGAGTCTGTGCTGAGCTCTAAACTAGTCCGCTGCTCAAAACTGAAACTGAAACTCCTCTCCTCTGCTTGTGTTTTACTTGTATTTACTATCACATTGGAAAACGTGTTTTTGTATTGTATATTTACTTCATGTTTTATATTATATATAAAGAGAAGTTATTGAATCCTGCTGAATCAGTTACTTGTGTGTGCTTTCTGGATGTGATTGCTGCTGCAAATTCTGACATATCCTTGCAGCAAATAGTGAACTGCCAGGTCAGCTTCAGCACATTATTGCAGCCTGATTTAGCACGAGCAGCTGATTGGCGGGTGGATCAGCCTCCCGGAATACCCCCAATCAGTTGTTCCATACTGCAGGGATTGGCACAGACGTATCACCTCCTCCATGCCTCACATTTTTGGCTACATTTGGTGTATAAGATGCACCCAAATTTTCACCCTCTTTTGGGGGGGGGGGAGAGTGTGTCTTATACTCTGAAAAATATGATAGTTGGTAAACTTTTCACCCGTTCTTCATTTCTACTGTTCGTCAATTTGGCAATATTCCACGTAGGCGGACCCAAACTGCTTAACTACCAAATCCAGAAGACTAGTTTGTCAACCACCGCAGTATGCAATGTGATAATAAATTATTTTTAAATAATGGTATTTTATCACACAGTTCCTCCAAAGGACACAGGATGGAATATACAGTTCCCCTTTAAATCTAAACCCCCGTCTCTAAAAAAAATATAAAGATGAACATAACCCATAACAAAATAAAGGATATAGAACTAGATGGTGATGACTTTTTCCTGGAAAGGTTTTCTCAGAAAATTGGTGGCATTGCTTTGAAAACCATTCATTGTAACTTTGGGCCATGTATTTCTTTACAGAACTGGGGGGATGTATATATAAAGAACAGTTTCAGGAATTGGATATGTCTAGTCTAGTGAAAAGAAGGACATGGGGAGATACAATAGCAGTGTTCCAATATTTGAGGGGCTGCCACAGAGATGAGGGGGGCAAACTAATCTCCAAAGCCACAGGAGGCAAGACAAGAACCGATGGATGGAAACCAATCAAGGAGAGAAGCAACCTAGAACTAAGGATAATTTTCCTACCGGAGAGAACAAACAGTGGAATGGCTTGCCTTCAGAAGCTAGGGTGCCACGTCACTGGAGGCTTTCAAAAAGACATTGGGCAACCATTTGTCTGAAATGGTATAGATTCTCCTTCTCAAGCAGGGGGTTGGACTCAATGACCTCCAAGGTCCCTTCCAACTCTGCTATTCTATGACTATCTATCATTGTTTTTTAAGAAGCAAATTGACTTCTTTTTCTCTCAAAGCACAGAAGCTGAAATATGCCTTTCTGATCACTCCAGGAATTTTTCACAGCCTGATCGCTTTCTGTTCTGCAGCTGAAATGCATCATTTGCCTTCAGCTTGTTCTCTATTTGTAATGAAAAACTTCTGTGCAGCCTCCGATGCTTCACTTGCTGTTGGTCCTCCCACCCCCCAAGGATCAGCCCCAAAGTCTTTTCAAAGCCTAATCTCAGCTCTGCTGCATACGTAAGAATTATAATAAAACTACAGTGTCTTCAAGCATGTGCAGATTGCTTTTTCCATCACCACAAAATAAAGTCGGTCTCACACATTTAAGATGAAGTAGACATGTTTCTGCAATAAAAACGTGTGATTTTCCAGGAAGGATGAGTTGTGGTTTCTTCTTCTCCCTTCCCCCAACATCTGGCAAAAATAATTTAGAAAAAATCCTGGCTAGAGTTGTCAGTTGTGTGAGGCAGAGACTTTATACTCAATTTAACACTTAGAAAGAATGGAACAGTTCTCCATACAGAAATCAAATTCAGTGTTGCTATTGCCTCTAGTGGCAGTAGCTGGAATTGCACATGTTTTGCATGTATATTAGATTTCAACAGGAATTTGCAAAGGATGGAATCAAGATCTCACACATGGCCATGCCACGAGCTATTTAGTGGTAAGTGGAGGTGGGGTTGCAATATTGTTTTTAAATTTCAGGCACAGCAGACTGGCTCAGACAGAATAGACAGAAAAACCTGGAGCATATTTTTAGAGATGTCCAATGTTCCAAACTTTCAAAAAGCGATGTAAAAAAGATGCTGAGACTCTAGAAAGAGTGCAGAGAAGAGCAACAAAGATGATTAGGGGACTGGAGGCTAAAACATATGAAGAACAGTTGCAGGAACTCGGTATGTCTAGTTTAATAAAAAGAAGGACTAGGGGAGACATGATAGCAGTGTTCCAATATCTCAGGGGTTGCCACAAAGAAGGAGTCAAACTATTCTCCAAAGCACCTGAGGGTAGAACAAGAAGCTATGGGTGGAAACTAATCAAGGAGAGAAGCAACTTAGAACTAAGGAGAAATTTCCTGACAGTTAGAACAATTAATAAGTGGAACGACTTGCCTGCAGAACACTGGAAATTTTTAAGAAAATGTTGGATAACCATCTGTCTGAGATGGTGTAGGGTTTCCTGCCTGGGCAGGGGGTTGGACTAGAAGGCCTGCAAGGTCCCTTCCAACTCTGTTGTTGTTGTTGTTATTATTATTAAAAGATCTATAAAAATATGCTGCAATTTTTTTTAAAAAAGGATCAATAACCATATTGTTTATGAGCAAATATGTCCATTGTTCCAAAGCCATGTTTCAATCGCAGCAATTTTATTTATCTATTCATTATGAGCCATGGTGGCGGAGTGGTTAGAATGCAGTACTTCAGGCTAACTCACTACTCGCGCCAGAAGTTCAATTCTGACCGGCTCAAGATTGACTCAACCTTCCATCCTTTGAGGTTGGTAAAATGAGGATCCAGATTGTTGAGCGGGGGGCAATATGCTGACTCTGTAAACCACTTAGAGAGGGCTGTAAAGCATTATGAAGCAGTATATAAGTCTAAGTGCTATTGCTATTATTCCATTTTAATCATGAGAGTGATGTGGTGGCCTAGAGATGCTGCCTCAACTCAGAAGGCTAAAAGGCCAATCCTAGGCAGTGACAGATGTTTCCTATCAGGGCACAAAGAAAAAATATCTGCTGCAAACTCCACATAGACATCAGGAAGGGCATCCGGCCAGTAAATGCCCAATTCCATTCAGTTGCCTCGACTCCACCCCAATAGAAGAGATTACAGAATCATAAAAGGGGGGAAAATCCATTTTAAGCATTAAAAGGCTTTTTCAGTGGGCAACCATATAGCAAAATTTGACCTATGACTCAACAAACCAGTTGAAAATACAGATGGCCATTAAAACAGAACCTGTGTTAATCTGAATTGGAGTTTATGCATACATGTTTTACATAATTTAATTATATATCTGCTTTATTTTTTTTTATACCCTATACTCCCTGAAGTATAAAATGAGCAACAAATAATTCAGCAAAAACTATGTATCACTGGGTTTTTGGCAATCTCTGAGTTTTACTGTTTTCTTGCAGCTGTTGTAGGCTAAGTATCATTGGTTCAAGGGAGAGGAGGTTGGTGGGGGAAGTATATATAGTAGTTTGCCCTGCCAATCTTAATGTGAGTGTTGGCTTCTTCTTCTTGATTAGGAAGTCTTCAAAAAGGCAATTCCAATAATGAACATTTTAATTAACTTTTTGGAGGGACTGACGTATAACAGTTTCAATCCGGTTTGTCAGTGCTTCAAGGTAGCAATGTTAAAAAAACAAAGACTATAACAGGCTTGGAATATATTTTAATGATGTTAGGGGATTGTGACAGAATTCTGAAAACCTGTCCGAGTTCTTTTCTACTTCACTTTATAGCTGCCTCAATCAAGGCAGAGTTGTTTTGAGGGTTTTTTTATCTTGTCCTTTTTATTTTCTACTGATAGCAACATAAGCACTCTCCATCCATACAACTACAAGTATAATTGTTTTTCATGACTTATTGCAGATCTGCAAATATTCTGAAAGATTTATAATCCAACCCTAACGTATCTCCAGATATTCCTCAATTTACAATGGTTAATTTAGGGACCATTCAACGTTATAATGGCACTGAAAAAGGCAACTTACCATATGACACTCACAACCATTGCAGCATCCCCATGGCCACGTGATCAACAGATGCTTGGCAACTGATTTATGACAGTTGCCGTGTCGGGGGGGGGGCTATGATTACCTTTTGTGACCTTCTAACCAACAAAATAAAAGGGAAGCCAGATTCACTTAACAACCATGTTACTAACTGCACAATCAATGGAGAAACCAGATTCACTTAACAACTGTGGTGAGAAAGATCATAAATGGACAAAACTCACTTAACAACTGTCTCACTTAGGAACAGAAATTTTTGACTCAATTGTGGTCATAAGTCCAGGACTATTTGTACTTCGTAATGAAGCCCACCAAGATCATGCACCTGCTCCTATGGAAAAATTGTATTTTATTCCCACCTTTATTGTATTCTGAAAAAAATGTGGTAAATCCTTCGGAAAGAAAGCATGGAACTACACAATGAGTTACTGCTAGCAGTCTTGGAAAGTGCTAATCTGTACAGTTTACCTTTGTAAACTTTTAATCTTTCACAGACATAAAGGAATGCAAAGGTCTGCAAACTTACGTGTGGCCTTAAAAACGAAGGATGGCAATTCCTAGTCTATCTGTAAAAACTCAATGACTTCAATATAAATCCGCCCTCCCTCCCTTCCCCTCCTACATTTGGGCATAGATTCTCCTATTCCACACCAAGGTATTGTGGGTTTCCTGTTTGTATTAATATTTTATGTTCTTAAGAAGCAAATAGTCTTTCTGACTTCACTGCTCCTCTATCAACTTTCCAATCCCTAAGAATCATGTACAGTTTCTGTGGAATTGTTTTGTCAGTAAAGTCAAAACAGCTGGATGAGGATGAGGACATGTGCAATGCAGACATCCATGTTCCATCTGCACCTCATTATCCCCATCCTTCTCTTCTGGAAGATGGGTCTCAGTCTTGGCCCATTTGCTGTTTTATTCTGCAACAAAATTATCTTGGCCAAAAAAAAAAATTTCCCCTTAAATACAAAAAGCACTTGGAAGATTTGATGCTAAATGAAAAAAAACAGAGGGGACAGGTGAGGACTTTACATTGGTAGGAGACCTTTTGTCGTGTCCCACTCCTCCGCTGACGGCCGGGTCAGGGAAATCCGAATCAGGCTTGCCTCTGCAGCTCTGCCCAAAGTCCTAGCAAAGTCCTCAGAGCAGGCAGGAGACCAGTAAGTGACTTCAGCAAGATGTGTTTAGACTTTGCCTGACTCAGAGACTGCCAGAAAGCAGATCCTTTATATAGGCCATGGGGTGTGGCTCCATGACTCAGCACTCATTAAGGCCTGCCCCTCCCTTCCTTCTGTTGCCTCCGCCTATCCAGTCTTCTGATGCGAGGGTCACTCCAATCAGCAGCTGTTGGAAGTAAACTTTCCTCAGGCTCACATGCTGTGGAGGAGGGGGAGGGGTCTAGCTGCTCCGTTTGCCTGGGCATAGAGCCAGGGCTGGGGCCGGGGGATGCTCCCTCCTTGCAGCCTGCTTGGGCATGGAGCCAGGGCTGGGGCCGGGAGATGCCTCCTCCTCAGCCTGTCTGGGCATGGAGCCAGGGCTGGGGCCGGGAGGACATTCTTCAGCGTTCGGAAGCAGATAAGCAGACCCCGGCTGCGGTGAGAGCGGGCAAGACACAACACCTTTGCTGTGAAATTCTGTCTTAATCTGTTAATTTAGAGCGTATTTTAGAATATGTTAAATATTTTTTAAGACCTCGGATTACTACAATAAACTCCACATACTTGTACAAGTTTATTGTAGTAATATACTTGAAAACCCCACTTAACTGAAAATGAAAAAAATAAAATAAAAGTATGACTGATTCCAGTTTAAATGCATTATTGTTGCTGCATTAATTCATAAGATTATAATTTGGGTTTCTTTTAATAGTAGATCTGGCTGGATACCAACATTTTTAGTTCAACTAGCTATTGCATTGGTTTGCTAGTATTATGCATAGGTAAAGGTTCGCCCGCACATGCGTGCTAGGCGTTTCCTGTTCTAGGGGGCGGTGCTCATCTCCGTTTCAAAGCCGAACAGCCAGCGCTGTCCAAAGACATCTCCATGGTCATGTGGCCAGCATGACTAAATGCCGAAGGCACACAGAGCGCTGTTACCTTCCCAGCAAAGTGGTCCCTATTTTTCTACTTGCATTTTTTATGTGCTTTCGAACTGCTAGGTTGGCAGAAGCTAGGACAAGTAACAGGAGCTCACCCCTTTATGCGGCACTAGGGATTCGAACCGCTGAACTGACGACCTTCTGATCAACAAGCTCAGCGTCTTAGCAACTGAGCCCTTATGTATTATGCATAGTATGTGGATAATCATTTAAAGCGGGCAATTAAGGCACCCTTCTAAATCCCCTCTCTTAATACCTCCAGCTTCATGAATCTAAAAACCAATTGAAAAAAAGAACATTAAGCAGTACCATTGTGCTAGCCTTCGTGTTAACTAAATCCAAAACAGCCTGAAATTTGCATTGAAGAAATGCTTATTGCTTAATGAAAGGTCACCCATTACCATTCATATTATGAAGCAGCCACAGGAAATCTCTGATCTACTTCGTCCTGAGCTTTCACATTTCTCACGTTCATTTCTGTTGCAAAGCAAGGTAGTTTTTGAGTTTTGCCCCATTTTTCTCTTGCCACAGTTATTACATGAATTACTGTAGTTGTTAAATTAGTAATATGGTTGTTAACTGAATCGGGCTTTCCCATTGACTTTGCTTGTAAGAAGATTGCAAAAGTCGATTATATGACCCTGGGACAGTCTAACTATCATAAATATGAAACAGTTGCCAAGCATCTGAATTTTGAACACATGACCATGGGGATACTGCCACAGTCGTAAGTGTGAAAACCAGTCATAAGTCACTTTTTTCAGTGCCGTTGTAACTTCGGATGTCATTAAACAAATTGTTGTAAGTCAAGGACTAGCTGTACAGACTTTGCAGTGTTCAATATCCAGAGGTTTGACACTACCAGTATGATGAGGAGAATCCATCTGGTCCAATTTTCTGGCCAAGCAATAATGCAGGAGAGATATTTCATGGATGTCATTGTGTAAGAAGCTAGATGTTCATAATGGAAGGAGATGATAACAGAGTTCCTCAAGTTGTCTGCAGTTTCAAAACTGGATCAAATATTATGTAAGGAAAGTGAAAGCGGTCCGCGAATCATTATTACCATCTTGGGTCTTACATTAGGCAGCCATCTCCCAACCGTCTCCATCTCCCAGAAACAGCAGACAAAGTGGCTCTATTTGCAGCAAAAAAGCTCCACCTTGTCACATGGCAGGAAAATTTTAGAGTTAGTCAAGCTAGGTTAGAATATTTGGCTTAAAAGGCATGCCAATAGTCCTTTTTAACATTGTTAATTCCACAACAAAAGAAAAGAGCAATTAAAGGGGCAAAGCATCATTACAAACAACAGCATTCTACTGGTTGTTGTTGCTTTAAATGCTAGATCTTGAAATAACGTATAATTTGACATCCTTGATCTTTTTGACATCCCCTACAACTGTGACAAATTTCAAACCAGTTTCATGCAAAATGCCAGCGATTCCTTAGTATCCACAGAATGGATCCACAAAGACAGTATATCCTACAGCACAATAGTTTCCTCATTTAAGGAGCATATGGTGCATTCTACTCACCAACTCATTCTCCTAAATCTATTTACAGTATTTTTTTTAAAAAAAATACTTTTTTATAATGTGACTTAGAGCAATTATCACTTCCAAGGGCTGCTGAACGCAACATATAAAAGTAATTTTATCATCCTTTTCTGCAGCTAGAAGAAAATGCAAGCTGCTTATACCACTAGGGCAAAATAAACTGGGAAGATTTAATAGCATTAATAAAATGATGATAGGATGATGAAATTGACCAGCTTGGGGCTTTTGATGAATCTAGACATGTATAATTAATTAAAAGATGCGGAAAGGACTAAAGAGACAACGGGCTTGGAATGTTTTGATATCTATTCCACCACCACCCACCACACCTCTGAGAATTGCAAAATGATTGCTTCTTTTTTTAAAAAAGAAATTACTGTACTACTCAGAAAGAAAAAAATGACAGTTCAGACTCAGTCTTGGGCTAAAGCCGAACAAACTGAATCAATCACTAAAGCTGAGATCTACAGTGCTATGGGAAGTGAAAAAACGTGATCTTTCTAACATCTTCCACTTTTGCACTTAGGTTGTGGGTGTCTTGCACTCGTGCTTTGAAACCAAGAGCACACTATTCCTCACCATGTGTCCTATGCGCACTTAGAAGCAACTGTGGACTGGAAAACCCTTTGCTGCATTGCTTCAAACCTCCAGAGAAGACTTGGTGGAGAGCCTAACAGTTTTTGAACAAGCTGATCATATATTGACCCCAATATATGACCAAGAATATTTTAAATTGCCCTCAAATTTTGGCAAAGGTTAATGCAAATTGTATCACAGTATTGATGATTTTCCTGCCTTATCGAAGTCTACGCAGCAAGCATGGTGTATTTAATATGATGTTGAAGGCAGAAGGCTCCGGTTTGGAAGGGATTCCTTGCAAGGAGAAAATTTGGTAGATTTGATGCAGTGTCTATTTCTTTAGCTATGGATTTGATGACATGTAACAAAATCTTAATATGGAGCAATAATAAGCTTCACGCCTTTGCTTTTTCTGCAAGGAAACTAAAGTCTAGTCTTTTGGTGCAGTGGTTAGAATGCAGTACTGCAGGCTATTTCTGCTGACTGCTGGCTACCAGCAGTTTGGCAGTTTGATCCTGACAGGCTCAACGTTGACTCAGCCTTCCATCCTTCCAGAATTGGTAAAATGAGGACCCAGATTGTTGGGGGCAATATGATGACTCTATAAACTGCTTAGAGAGGGCTGTAAAGCATTGTGAAGTGGCATATAAGTCTAAGTGCTATTGCTAGTGCTATTTTCTGGCCTCTTTTCTATGAAACCTTTTGCAAAACAAGTCAATGGAGAAGCCAGATTCACTTAACAACTGTGGCAATAAAGGTCATAAAATAAGGCAAAATTCATTTAACAAATCTCTCACTTAGCAACAAAAATTTTGGGTTCAATTGTGGTCAAGGAGTATTTGCTTTTAGGATTTAAATGCATTTTATTGGAATTATCTGTTTATTCATACATGCCTAACGTTTAATGGAAATACAGTGCTACTGTATATTGCTGAGAGACATATGAAAAAATTCATGGAGGAAATTACAGAGCAACTGATAGAAAAATGACACCCAGGGTCTGCATTTGTATCTTAATCCAAACCAAAATCAAATTTCCCATAATATAAAAGATCTATGGGCATGTTGATACGTTTTTGTGGAGTATTTCCTGTATAATCCAACCTCAAATCTTAGAACCTAATCGATCAGTAAAGAAATAAATCAACTAGTTGAATTAGTAAAATATGTCTTGAAGCTGCAGAGTCAAATTGTAACTGTGATTGTATTAAATTATACTGTAACTTTAGATGTACTAAAGCAAGTAACATGAGCTATGTAAGAAGCATATTTTACTAAAATATCAAGCAAGAAAACAAGATGGGGTTGTTGTTTTTCCTGGTATCCCTGAGAATGTGTTTCTCGGTGTGGGTGAGTGCATGTGTGTGATTGTAAGTATTCTGCAAGGTTTATGGCTTATGGTAGTAGATACAATCCTTGATTCAGGGAATATGCCTCACTACCAATGCTTTATATTTATTTATTAGAGAATACTTGGAGCTTTGCAGGCTCACAACTTCCAGAGTCTGAGCCAACTTGTTCCCTAATCTTTCTTATTCAGGATGGGCTTTTTTCATTATGCTAGGCCAAAACCAACCAACCGCACAATAGTTTATTGTTATGTGTCAACCAGATTATGCAGTATCACAGTAGTTTAGTAAAGAACCAATTTATGATGGTATCACTTTGCGTTATTAGATGCACGTTGTGCTATCTTGAGTTACAGATGTATGATTGAAGAGAGGGATTAGAGAAGAAATTGTGAACAGAATATTCTGTGCACACATCTGCATGCAGGGAGAATATTTTCCAGCCGTTATCAACTGGATGTTAACTAGCTTATTGTGCCAATGGTGCCTATTACACAAGAATGATGGCCTGTGACCTGCGTCATAAATTAACTTAATGCAGTGAAAAAGCCATACCTTTTCCCATCATCTAAAATGTTATGACACTTTTTAAAAGTTGTTTTTGTATGCCATACAATTGCCCATCTCAACCAACAAAATGCCTTGGGTTAGCATAATTTTCAGACACGAACTTCCTGCAGTAGAAAACACTTTATCACACTGATATTCCTATCAATTCTTAAGCCAAATATTATTCCAATGTTCTTTGATAGGTCTAATTAAGTTTAGATTTTTAACCTATAAAGATTATAACCTTGGATTGCTTGGTGGCTACGCCTCAGGGATTAGCCATCTGCTACGACACACCAACCTCCTTTGCTTGCTACTTCTCCTAACCTAAAGATTAGCTGATAGAGATGGCAAGAGGTTTTTTCATTTTGTAAATTTTCGAGCCAATTCCCACTGTCGGATATTGTCTGAACTGCTTCTGAACACGGATGGAATGGTTTTCTGGAAAAATTCAATTCTGTGGTTTATTGAACATGGTTTAGCAGTTTTCTAAAAGAACAGTAGACCTATGTTGAAAAGCAGTCCAGATATTGGCTACAAGTGTAAACACAAGTTTGCAAAAAGACAGCTGGTTCTCTGCCTCCCTTTTAATTGTGTACTCTAACAACAAGTATGAGTTAGCTGGTTAATCCAGGTCTCTAAAATGGGGATTAGCTCACAGACCTGGCAGTATAAGAAAAAAGCTTGAATTGAGATAAGAAGATTCTATCACTGCCCAAAGCACAATGTAACTGTAAGACAAATGTAATCAAAAGGTACCGGATTGATTTTAGGGATCAGCATATACCAGTACATTTAATAAATAAATAAATAAATTAGGAAAGGATTAGAGAGAAAGAGGATACACAGTTCACTGTTTGAATTAGCTGGCATGGAGAGAACATGATTTGATAAAAGAGAAAGATTTGTGTAGATCCTCAAGGAAAGGGAGAGAAAAAGTTTGCCTTCTGTGGTTTTTAAAATTTTTAAACTGTATTTCCATTTTCTTTATTGATTGGAATTTTGCCAGAATATAACTCTGATAATCTTTTATGCGTTGGGGTTCAGATTTCAGTTCTGCCTTGTTGTGTTCCTTGCTTATTACCTTCCTTTGAATACTAATAAAATGCCTTGGCTCTATTTTGCGTTAATATTCAGTTCATTGTTATTATTCACTAGTGTTAGTGAAAACCTTCACAACTCCAAGCAAATTTTGCAAACATTTTAGTTAATATAACATCAGTCCTGCATGAAGAAGTGTAACTTTCTTCTCTTAACATTGCACTTCCAAAAGTCTGAGAAACAATAACCATCAAATTCCTAAGGAGTATATTTTGCACCATGAAAATCCTTTAAGCATGTCATGTGTAGAATATGCAAATGCTCCAAAAGGGAATATCAGAGCAACAGCAAACACATATCTGTATATATTCATAGCTAAATGTGTTTGACTCTTGAGTTATATATAAAGATACAAACTTACATACTGTACACAGCAGTGGTGGGATTCAAACATTTTTACTACCGGTTCTGTGGGCATGGCTTGGTGGGAGTGGCATGGCTTGGTGGGCGTGGCAGGGGAAAGATATTGTAAAATCTCCATTCCCTCCCCACTCCAGGGGAAGGTTACTGCAAAATCCCCATTTCCTCCTGATCAGCTGGGACTCAGGAGGCAGAGAATAGATGGGGGCAGGGCCAATCAGAGGTGGTATTTACCGGTTCTCCGAACTACTCAAAATTTCCGCTACCAGTTCTCCAGAACTGGTCAGAACCTGCTAAAACCCACCTCTGGTACACAGTATATACCGATCATACTATTCCGTTTCAGGGTAAGCAGCATTCTACAAAGCACAGAAAAGGAATGTGAACAAGCCAAACCAACTAAAGGTAGGAAATAAGAGAAAAGAAAAAGAAATCTAACTAAATCTAATTTATTTCACTGTATTTCCCCACACTATTCTATCCCTGAAAGTCTGCTAGATATGCACCCTTTTGTAGATCTGCCTCTATGCTGCAGGTGGCTTGAGAAAGTCAAGATATAATTCACTGACTTGGTTTTTCCCTCCCACAGTTGTAAAAGAGGATGAATTCCCAGCAGAGTCTTGTTGCGTACTTAGGCCTGAAAATGAAATGTTCACCAAAGGCTTTCCACCAAAGAAAAGCCTCAAGAACAGTCTTGTAGTCCAAACACAGCTTGTCATAATCATTTGCTGCCTTCTGGGATTTTGAAATACAGCCCTACTCGAGTTACAAGACCCTTTGAAGGTCTCACCTCCTCCCACTACTTGTCTTTCACCTATATTATCCCACAGATGAGAGCCGGCTTGCCTTCAGAGCCCTGCAGTTAAACTTTTATGAACTAGTGCTTCCAACCAGTTCCATGCCTTGAGATGAACATGTGGGAGCACTGGAACAAGGCAGGCAATCTTGCTGCAGGAACACCCCACCGATGATTGTTCAGATGATCAGTGTTCATAATATGGTCATATAAACATATACATCACATATACATATACACCAGTGGTGGGTTCTACTTACCTTTACTACCGGTTCACAATGGGAGCGCGCACATGCACAGAAGTTTCTGCGCATGCGCAGATCACAAAATATGATATCTGGGTGGGTGGGCGGAGCCTCCCACTGTTTTTACTACCAGTTCTCAAGAACCGGACAGAACCAGGAGCAACCTACCACTGATGTACTCTATCTATCTATCTATCTATCTATTTCTCTATTTCTATCTCTATCTGTCTGTCTGTCTGTCTGTCTGTCTAATTTCTTGTGAGCCAAAAGCTAGGGAAAACTAATTTTTAATGAAATGTAAAACTTTTTTTTTGTAACAAAATGGAAAGTGATTCTATCAAAGCACGGTTTCCCATGATATGGAATGGGTAGAATGAGTACCCATGAGTACTCATTTGAAATGAATGAGTATTCATTTCAGGATTTTAAGGAATACTGTAAATGGCTATTCCTCCATTTAAATCTCATATATCTCTTGCTGAATGGTATGTATTCCCAACAAAATGGAGTGCTGATCTCATTAAAATATCTGGAACTACTGTTTTTGGAGATTTGTTTGGAATATTTCAAGAATCAATACAGCCACATGCACATAACTCTCCAAGGTAATGAGAAAGTCAGTCTGAGAGAAAAGACCGCTTCAAACTTGATTGCAGAAAATATGACTTCTGTAACAGAGTTGTTAATGCTTGGAACTCATTACCTGACTCCATAATCTCTACTCAAAATCCCAAAATCTTCAACCAAAAACTGTCTACTATTGACCTCACCCCATTCCTAAGAGGGCTATAAGGGGCGTGCATAAGAGCACAAAAGTGCCTACCGTTCCTGTCCTATTGTTCCCTTCATCATATCAAATTGATATAGTTGATGCATATTTTTATACATATATGTATATATCTTCTTCAAAATATGTTGTTTTATCTATGACAATTGTTTGTGTATACTGTTGTGACAAAAAGAAATAAAAAAAAAAGGATCCTGGTAGACCTAGTGTGTTTGCTACTACCAGAGTTCAGGTAGGTTGGGTATTAAAAATGCAATTATGCACTAGGAACACTACAGAACTGATGCTGCCCATAAAACTGCCTCTACAGGTATAAGATTTACCTTTTTCTCCAAGGCAATTGTGTCAGAGATTATATAACCAACATATGTGAGTCTAATGGGGCTTGATTTGCATAAAGCAAAATTTGAAACTGAATAAAATGTTTCTCTGTACCAGAGTTCTATAGCAAATGATTACAAATTAAATCTACGCAGTCAATAGTTCCTCTTAGTCCACAAAAATATGCAAACCTTGCTGGAAAACTATAAATAGATATATACAGATTACTCTGTGCTGGCATTGTTAAAAAAATGTGAAGGATATTTCATTCACACAATTTGGTTATGTTCACTCATAGCTCTTTTGATTTCAAGTTATAATATAGCCCCGAGGGGAAAGAATAGAAGTTAAAGAGACATAGTCCCAATATATGGAATTTGGCATTTTTTGAAGAACTTTGATTCTACCAAGTTTAGCAAAAAGAATAGTTCAAAATCCATAAATCAAAACTAGTCACTGCATTATATGCTTTCTCTACATTAACAAATAAAAATAAACTTTCTTTCTACTTACTGCTTCCTGCTTATCTTCCATGCTTTTTTGATCAGAATTGTGCCAGCTTCCAAGACAAGCTTAACAAAACAAATCCCCCTGTAGTTTGTGCCTTCACTTTTGTTACGTTAGCTTTACAATGGAGAACTATGACAGCATTTTTCCCAACATCAGGCATGGATAAAGTCTTCAGTGTTCATTAATTAAGCTGCACATCCACTCCATAAACAAACCACACCCGTATTTTAACATTTATTCAGTTGCACCATCTCTTCCAGCCGCCTTAGCACTTTTTGACATTTATACCTCCTTTTTCATCATTTTTTCTTGCACACTTACCATATATTTGTCCCATTCGTTTCAATTCCACTCTGTGACATGCCACTATCATTCCCATTCAAATCTTTAAAATACACTTTCTAGCATATTGTCACTTCATTTTCAATCCAAATCATTTCCTCATTTTTATTTTTAATTTAATTCGCTCTGAATGCTATTTCTTTAGCTCTCTATATCCGCTTCCAAAACAATACTTTGTTTCCATCAAATCAATCACTCAACATTTTCTCTGCCTTGTTTAATATTAATCCTTTGATTACATTCCTTGGAAGCAGTTATCCTTTCTGCACACAATATACAGCACCTTTCTCTCATCCTCATTTTTTTCAGCAGTTATTCCCATTCATATATATATTTATTCTCATCCACCATCTCTTTACCTCATGATGCCTCAAACATCCTTTCTCATTCTTCCTATTAGTATAAATGCACAGAATAATTATTTTTACTCTGTTCCAAATGGCTTCTGAGTGCTCTCTTCTTATGTCTACTTTCCATTCATTTTGTTGCTGGGCTAATCTAGTCCCTGTTATTTTTTTCTTACAGAACTTTTCTTACATATTTTCTCTTCCTCCAATTTGTTCAGTTTAATTCTCTTTTATTCCCTTTTGTTTTCTCTTGAGACTATAAAAAATGTCTGTCCCATTCAATACCTTAGGTCAGGGATCTCCAACCTTGGCAACTTGAAGACTTGTGGACTTCAACTTCCAGAATTCCTCAG
This sequence comes from Ahaetulla prasina, assembly GCF_028640845.1. Classification (NCBI taxonomy): domain Eukaryota; kingdom Metazoa; phylum Chordata; class Lepidosauria; order Squamata; family Colubridae; genus Ahaetulla; species Ahaetulla prasina. Next base: position 129,180,980 of record NC_080539.1, read on the forward strand.
CCAGCAATGCTGAGGAATTCTGGGAGTTGAAGTCCACAAATCTTCAAGTTGCCAAGGTTGGAGACCCCTGCCTTAGATCATCTTTGTCCCATTTAGCAATTCAATTTTTAAATAGCAACATCACACTTTTTATTCATTCCTTTTCCAGGTATATCAATTAACACATTTATTATTATTATTATTATTGTTGTTGTTGTATGGAATTGCTACAGTAGCCAGGAGACCACAATGCTATTGCAAAGTAGTAGTTTGGTTTCCAAGATACCAGGCCTGTTATAGGATACACTGGCACGCTTCCCAAGGTGCATCACAGGAGGGTGAGCTTCCTTCGCACCAGAGAAAAAGACAAACGGCTCTTCCTGTAGCAGCATCCAAGCCCCCCCCCCCACTTCCTGGAGCTGCCTTGCAAGCAGATGCCGCAACCAGGAAGGATCAGAGCTGTCAGCTGTTCTCCCCATAAAAGTGGTACCTGTTTATCTACTCGCATAGAACATGCTTTCATCTAACATGCTGTTAGATGGACAGAAGCTAAGATGAGTGATAAGAGATCACCCCAAGTTCTAGTGCTAGAACTTGAATCGCTGGAACTGAACCATCTCCAGTTTTCATTAAGCCACTGAGCCACTGTGACTCAGCACATTTACTGATGCTTGAAGCATACATTTCTAAGCTGATACTGAGCAGTCACTATTATTACTTCCTTTGGGAGCCCCAAATACCTGAATTACTTTTTCTGTAGGCTTGTTTTATTGCTTCTCATCAATTGATGTCACCGAATGGAATATGTTTTCTCCTGGATTGCATAGCTCAGAATGTTGCTTAATTATTTTCTCCAAACTCATTCCTGATTCTTTCACCTTTCATTGATGTCTAACAAACAACCAGCTTCTGGATTCCTACTTTAATATATATTCATATTGACCTAAATGGCTCCAGTTCACATTTCTGACATACTTTTCCCTTTTGTTCATAATTAAGCCTATACCTTCACTTTCCTGCCTGTATTTAGCAAGTCCATTCCATAATCAGACCACTTTTATTCCGATCTCTCACAGTCTTCCCTTCCTCTTAATTTCATAGGCATACAATATAGCTATTTGTATTTCATGTCATTTCAATTGTTAATTAATGTCTTTATTGTTTTTTTGCCATTCTAAGTTGCAATTTTCTTTTTTTAATTTATATTTATTGAGAATTTTTATAGAACAAAAGAATAAAAGACAAATAATGGCTTAGGACCCGGGTACTTACGGGACTGCCTGCTGTTACCTTTTGCCTCCCACCGACCCGTACGCTCACACAGAGAGGGCCTTCTCAGGGTGCCGTCCGCCAAGAAATGTCGGTTGGCGGCCCCCAGGGGAAGGGCCTTCTCTGTTGGAGCTCCTACGCTTTGGAATGAACTTCCCCCTGGTTTACGTCAAGTGCCTGATCTTTGGACTTTTCGCCGTGAGCTGAAAACGCACCTATTTATTCAAGCGGGACTGGATTAAAATTTTATTGGGGTTATTTATATTTTAAGATTTTAAATTGTTTTAAATTTTCGGCCACATTATAATATGTTCCTTTTTAATCTCTTTTAATGTGTATATAGTGAATTTTTACTTGGCTGTACACCGCCCCGAGTCCTTCGGGAGAAGGGCAGTATAAAAATCTAAATAAATAAATAAATAAATAAATAAATAAATAAATAAATAAATAAATAAATAAATAAATAAATAAATAAATAAAAGGAAAAGAAAGAAAGGTCAAAAACAGGTACTTCCTGGTTAAAACCAGAAGTAATGACATCCAGGCGGGTGGGCAGAGTTTCACCTGAACAGGTGCGAAACCAGTAGCATTTCACCCCTGGATTTTTGTGGCATTAAGAGCTTGTTCAGTTGTGAGTGACTCTTTTATGGGTGCTCTAGTTTACTCCTTACCTGAATCTTGCCAGTCTTTGGAAAGAAGTTTAGGAAGTATATTACAATAGGTTGCCTAAAAGTACTTGTACCTCCTAATCTGCAGGGCTGTAACAGGTGGACTGAGAAGCTGGTTACCAGAACATGGCAGAAAACTAATGCTGAAAAGCCCCTTTGCTGCCATTTATAGCACCAGCCTGGACATGTGCAGCCTAATGGCTGCATTTGCAGAGAAAACACTTGAAATGCTTCAGCCAGCCAAATAATCTGTTCATTCTCTTTCTCTTTCATAAGAAAAATCTAATGTCACTTTTTTTCCCAGTGTAATTTCCCCCCCTCAGGTCTATACCTTATATATTTCCCCTTTCTTTGATTGTAAAATATGTAGTAAAGGACGAAACTATGTTTTTAGGCTTGCTGTGCAGAAGAAATCAAAACAGATTTTTGATACTCCATAAATACAGCCCATGGGTTTTTTTTTTACATAATGATCTCTTTCTCTCATAATGATTTTGGAGAATGAATATGAATATCTAAAATCAGTGTACGTTGCACTCTTCTGGGTACATAGTTTTGTTAATAAGTTATAATAAAAATCAGCAAGCACCAAAGTAGAACTACAAAATGGCAGTGGATTACTGGTGGAGAGACAGTAGATTCGTAAAGATGAAATGAATTATGATTTTTTAGAATGAAGGCATACCCAGGCTCAACTTTCCATTTCCAGATGGCAGACAAAAAAAGAAGGGGAACTTTTTTTTTCAAATAAATATGAGCATGTTTGTTTCATTTTTAGAAAATGAAGGATAGAGACTACTTCAGAGTCATTCTTTTAAGTTTTGTGTTGAGCTTTAAAGATCTGGTTTGAATAAGATTTTTGTCTTCCTTGAATAGAAATCACATGTGATTTCAGGCAATAGCCTGGGCTATTTTCTAAAACTAATTGTTGGTTAAAAGTAGGGTAGAAGATTATTAAAGCTTTCCCTGGAATTATAATGTTTTTTTGCAGTTTAGGGGGGTGGGGAACTTCTTTTAAAAAGACTGGCAAGGAATTTAAGACAGCTATGGACATGTAACTTCTCTCGATCTCCAGCCGAATAGATACCTACACAAATGATGTCATTTCCCTAGCTGAATGATTACATGTAATTTGGTTTATTCTTCCTCCTCATTTTCCTTTTCACCGTTCTCTCATATATAAAAATGCTAACAGCAAAATCAAAAAAATAATATTAATCGCAGTTTATATTTTACACTTTTTTATAATATTTGCAATGTGAGACTGGACTCATCCTCATGGCCCACCATCTGGGGCATGAAGATGTCTCATTAATGATTTTCATGATGTCATTTTGTCTCATCCTCATCCCATTGCGGAAACATCCTACATTCGTCTGTAGTTTGTTTCAGTTTAGAAGTAATGTTTGCTTCCTTTGTCTGATGCAAATCTTGACTTAGAAATGATTTATAAACCCTGTTCAACACTTGTGCTAAACAGAAGATCGTTCTGCTTTTAGCAGCAAGCTTGGTTCTTCCCCTGGACATACTGGGTTTCCAAACCTATAAAACATGGATGAGACATGGGTAACCAAAGAACTGCTCCCACCTTTCTGCAAGGACTCAGAAGAGCAAATGGTATAAAAACAGGCTCTTTCCTCATCAATGCTCCAATTTTTTATTTATTTATTTAATTTTGTCACAACAGTATACATAATCATTGTCATAGTAAAAAAAGAAAAACGTATCATGAAATATATATATATATATATATTTATAGGTATATATATATACCTATATATATATATATATATATATATATATATATATATATATATATATATATATATGACCTATATATATATAGGTCTTTGGTTGTTCGGGTTTTCACCCGTGTAAAATTGGAAGTGTCTTGGCGACGTTTCGAAGTCTCATTCGTCATCTTCAGGCTTCAGCTTCGTGCTTCTGGGAGCAATGTGTGATCGCAGCTGTTTCTTCCTTTTAACTGCTAGTGGGGGTTTGAACTGATTGGGTGGGAGCTTGGCTGTGCTCTGATTGGATGGGGATTTTTCTGTGCTCTGATTGGCTGGGGGTGTGTCCTGTGTTGGTGGGGGCTTGGTTGTGCTCAGTCTAGTCTGTGCTGCAGGGGGATTTGAGCTGGTGAGCTGCATAGCTGTTGTTTGGCTTTGTGGTCGTGCTACATCTTCATAGTGGGTGTCAGTCTGCTGCATGAATGGATATATGTGTGTGTGTGTGTGTGTAAAGGATATGCATAGCTATATTAATTAGATATAATAAAGGGAACAATAGGACAGGAACGGTAGGCACTTTTGTACTCTTATGCACGCCCCTTATAGTCCTCTTAGGAATGGGGTGAGGTCAATAGTAGACAGTTTTTGGTTGAAGATTTTGGGATTTTTAGTAGAGACTATGGTAATGAGGTAATGAGTTTCAAGCATTAACAACTCTGTTGCAGAAGTCATATTTTCTGCAATCAAGTTTGAAGCGGTTGACATTAAGCTTGAATTTATTTTTTGCTCTTGTAATATTGCAATTGAAGCTGAAGTAGTCATTTACAGGAAGGATATTGCAATAGATGATTTTGTGTGTTAAACACAGGTCATGTCGAAGTCGACGTAATTGTAAGTTTTCTAATCCCAGGATTTCAAGCCTGGTGGCATAAGGTATTTTGTTGTTTTCGGAGGAGTGAAGAACTCTTCTAGTAAAATATTTCTGGACGCGTTCTATTGTATTTATGTCAGAGATGTGGTGTGGGTTCCAGACTGATGAGCTGTATTCAAGAATAGGTCTGGCACATGTTTTGTATGCTCTAGTTAGTAGTGTAGAGTTTTTGGAAAAGAAGCTGTGTAAAATTAGGTTAACTACTTTTAGAGCCTTTTTTGCTATGTAGTTGCAGTGGGCTTTGGCATTTAGGTCATTTGATATGAGAACTCCAAGATCTTTAACAGGGTGAGGGTCGTCAGTAAGGTAATGACCATCAAGTTTGTACTTGTTGATAGGATTCTTTTTTCCAGTATGTAAGACTGAGCATTTGCTGGTAGAGATTTGGATTTGCCAAGTTTTAGACCAATCGGAAACTAAGTCGAGGTCTTCTTGAAGGGTAGAAGTATTGTTAGTGGTATTAAATAGTTTGACATCATCAGCAAAGAGAACACAATAACTTGAGATGAGGTCACAGAGATCATTTATGTATAGTATGAAGAACGTTGGACCAAGAACACTACCTTGGGGTATCCATGGGACTCGATTCCTGATAACAGGAGAAATAAGGAGAAAGGGTTATTTCCCCCATACACACAGCCAAGTCTCCAATGACATGGAGCTAATCAATGGTGGGTTGCTATCGGTTCACCCCAGGTCGGACAAACTGGTAGCAGCGACGGCGGGAGACTCTGCCCACCCGCCTGGACACTTCTGTGCATGCGCAGAAGCGTCATGCACAGAAGTGTCCAATTTAGCAAACTAAATTGAAACCCACTACTGGAGTTAACCTATGTGATTGGAGAGCCAGTGGAGGAAAGATTGGCAAAGTGGTAAAATCCAATTTTTTTTACTACCAGTTCTGTGGGGCGTGGCTTGGTGGGCGTGGCAGGGGAAGGATACTGCAGAATCTTCATTCCCACTCCAGGGGAAGGATATTGCAAAATCCCCATTCCCACCCCACTCTGGGGCCAACCAGAGGTGGTATTTGCCGGTTCTCCGAACTACTCAAAATTTCTGCTACTGGTTCTCTGAACTGCTCAAAATTTCTGCTACCAGTTCTCCAGAACCTGTCAGAACCTGCTGGATTTCACCCCTGGATTGGCACCCTGCTTTAGCCTGCAAAAGACCTGACACTTCCCACTCCTACTGCAGGTGGGAAGAGTTCCTGTTTCATCACATGGTCTATCCATCTCTTTTTCAAACTATTTGGAAACACAGGTTTCGTGTTCTTGTGGTAGAGCTGTACATGCAGCATGTTCCCTAATCTCCTGCCATATGCAAAAACAGGTAAGAGGTGGTAGCATAGCACAGTGAAGTAATAGGAGATCCCAATTTGCTACACAGAGGGACGAACTATGTGAAGAAACAAACAGAACTATTTCTAAACCAAATCTCACGTCCTTTTGATCTGTGGAATTGTTTGAGTCTGTTGCAGCACACACAATCAGACACAATTAAATGAACTTCAGCAGGATTCAAATTACATAAAAAACTTCTTTAAATATAGTATCATACAGGAGAATTCAGCATACAATATCAGGAACACCGAAGCAATATTCAGAAAAGCAAATCATTACAGAGTAGAGAGATACAGAGGCTAATATATTGTACAGAGGCTGCAAAGTTACAGAAGCCAAACCAACTCTTATATACAGTTCAGCAAGTCTAAGCCATGCCCAGACTCCAAAATGTCTCTTATGGTCCCATACAAATAAATAATACCTTTCAGTTTCCAAACAGTCCCCATTGGCTGACCTGTAATCATGTCTATCCAAACAGTGCCCTTTGGCTGACCTGTTGCCATGTCTATTCCAGTCTGTGAACATACTCTGTCAGGAACAAGTGAGCATTTTTCATTAAAGCAGACGAGCTTAATTGCAGCCAACACATTTTGGGAAATGACTCCATCAGCCTAAAAATTTGTTTACCATAGGTCATTAACAGTACATTAAAATACGGGATCATGTAGCCCAGAAAAGAGTCATTATATAAGATTATGCCATTTCATACCCACTACAAATAAGCAATTCCTCTGTTATTACTAAATGTAGATTGGCGTTCAGACTGCAATTTCATGCACACATATTAGAAACAAAGTCAGATTCTGATTGGCTTTACTTTTGAGTATATTGTGTTCTAGGTTTTTTTTTTAATTAGTTGCTTGTAGAAAGGAAAATAACATATAATTTGCTCATATCTAGTGGTTCTCCTGTTAAGAATCAGATCTTGTCCTAAACAATGGTGTGTTCTTATTTCTCTGGGGGAGAATTAGACACACCATCATCTATTAATCAAACCAGTCAATCAATCCTAGCTATTGTTTTGAATTTTGAATTCAACAGTTTGAATTCAGAAGTTTGAATTTATTAGGTGATAATAGATATCCCATGTAACTCTTGCATTTCTTTCTGATCCTGCAGTATAGGCAGGAATGGGAATGATTTATTGCCATATGGGAGGCTTTTTTAAATCCCATTGATTCGGCCTTGTTTACTCGTGTGTTAAATTGACTGCAGTGAGGTTTATTCCTTGGTAACCCTGCTTAGTACTGCAGACTTTAAAAAGTGTTGGAAGGTTGCTAAAAAAATACCACAATTCTGTCATCCTTGAATCAGATTTCTCAGAGTAGGGCATTAACTTCTATATCCTGAGATCGTGCCTGATAAAGAAGAATCAAAAACCCGCGGCAAAAGAATGAAAAGACAGTTAATAGATTTGCAAAAGCTGAAGAGAGGGTTGTCAGTTAGGCTCTGATCAGTGGTGGGATTCAAATAATTTAACAACCGGTTCTCTGCCCTAATGTTTTCTTCCAACAACCAGTTCACCAAACTGCTCAGAAAGTTAACAACCGGTTCTCCCGAAGTGGTGCGAACTGGCTGAATCCCACCACTGGCTCTGATGATCAGAGAAAATGTGCCTTTTTCCCCAAACTCATAAGAGGCAGGAGCTAACCTCTTTGACTGCAGGTAGTCCTCGACTTACGACTACCATTGAGCCCCAAATTTCTGTTTTAAGTGAGATAGTTGTTAAGTGAATTTTGCCCCATTTTACGACTTTTCTTGCCCAAGTGAATCACTGCAGTTGATAACCCGGGTTGTTAAGTGAATCTGGCTTCCCCATTGACTTTGCTTGCCAGAAGGTCACAAAAGGTGATCACATGACTTGAGTTGGACCAACGGTCATAAGTATGAACCAGTTGCTAAGCATCTGAATTTTGATCACATGCTCATGGGGATGCTGGAAAGGTCGCAACTGTGAAAAACGGTCATAAATCACTTTTTTCAGTGCCGTGGTAACTTTGAATGGTCACTAAACGAACTGTTGCATTTCGAGGACTACCTGTCCTTAGAGTACCTGTAGAACATGAAACTGAATAGGGATCCTGTATGTATATATAAATAACTCATATATTTAAGAAATGCCACCAGTCTTCAGTAATCTCCCTTCAAGTAAACTACATTTTAAATAAATTCTGGCACTCCTGAAACTTCCCATCAGTCAGGGGAATGCAGATGAAAATGCATTCCTTAAACATACCTTGAATAAGCTTTGTTTTAAAGAAAAAAGAAAAAAAAACCTTCAGGTATACCATTTTGATTATACTGATCTGCGTTATCCCTTTTAATTTGATCTTAAAATTGGTTGATAATCCCAATCCATGCAATGATGTGATTCCATTACTCTAATTGGATTTTTAATCCATTATTTGAGCTACAAGTCTTGTCCTTTATCTGTGCCAGCATTTGTCTTCTAAGAAAATCCCTATATATGTCATTGAATTAGATAATCTGCATATGCATCTTCTCTTCTACAAGACAAACCAAATGAAGGACTCTGAAACTACTTATCATTGCATTCATAACTTCAGAAGTTTATTGTGGAAACTTTTTGTTGGCAGATCTGATTCCTTAGGACAATAATTAAGCAGTCTTTTTTATCCTTTATAGGCTTTTTGTTCACAAAGAGCATTTGCTAGCTCTCCTAGATATTAAGCGAAGCAATAATTGGGTAAATTTTGTAGTTCTACTGGAGCTGTAACTAAACATAAGAACCTAACTAAGATCAACATAATATTTCATGATTGCTAATGTTGCTATGTATTAAGGCCTTAGAGACTGGCACATGAAATTGTGCCAGAAGGATTGAAGGACACCGATATTATGGTAGCAGTATATTTACATCTTCTGGCATGTGAACCAACTGTAAAAATCAATTATAAGGCATACCTGATCTTTCAAACTCTGCCTGTCATTCCCACATTCAGAAAAGTGTGCACTGTTCTGTGACACACGACAGTAGAGACAATAAGTTCTGCGCCATTGTACAACCATAAAACACTAAATAGATATGAGAAAAGGAATACAAGTTGCCCTTGACGTACAACCACACGTACAGTAAGAAAAAAATTTCCATTGCTAAACAAGACAGTTGTTAAATGAGTTATGCCAAATTTTATAAACTTTTTTTTTTGCCATGGTTGTTATGCAAATCACTGCAGCTGTGAACCGATTCACATGGATGTTAAGCAAAACTGCTTCCCCCATTGACTTCTTTGTTGGACAAACAGCGATCGCATGACCCTAAGACACTGCAACTATTACAAATATATGCTGGTTGCTAAGCACTCAAATTCTGATCATGTGACACTGCATTAGTTATAAGGGTGAGGACTGGTCATTTGTCACTTTTTTCAGTGCTGTTGTAACTTCGGTCACTAAATGAATGGCTGTAAGTCAAGGACGACCTCAGGGGTAAAATCCAGCAGGTTCTGACAGGTTCTGGAGAACCGGTAGTTGAAATTTTAAGCAGTTCAGAGAACTGACAAATACCACCTCTGGCTGGTCCCAGAGTGGGGTGGGAATGGGGATTTTGCAGTATCCTTCTCCCAGGAGTGAGGTGTGAATGGAGATTTTGCAGTATTCTTCCCCTGGAGTGAGGTGTGAATGGAGATTTTGCAATATCCTTCCCCCAGGAGTGGGGAGGGAATGGGGATTTTACAGTATCCTTCCCCTGCCATGCCCACCAAGCCACGCCCTCAGAACTGGTAGTACAAAAATTTGAATTTCACCACTGGACTACCTGTATGCATACGCACATGCACTGTGGCACTTTTAAACACATAGAGGCTCCAATGTAGATTCTCCCTTGGTTTCAATTAAAGACTACATTGAGGAAATGTATTCAGTGACTAACTCAATGCAAGCAGTGATAGGGCAGGTCTAAAGGCTCTTGAAGGAAATTCCACAGCTGGGATGGAACACCAAGGGCCTGATACAATTTTGCAGTTTGGTCGTCTGAGTCATCTTTTTGTTCCAGCCAGAGACTTGAGCCTCAGCAGGACAGTTGGCAAATGCTGCGGAATAATTCCACAAGAACTTCAAAGAGCTCTCTGGAATCCATCCATCTATTGAATCAAGTCCTCTGTCCCCAGAGAAGAGAAAAATCTCAGCAGATAATGAGCTACCTCTCATTCAGTCCTCTACAAAATATCAGATACAGCTTCCAATATGATATAGTCTAGTAGGAATGTTGCTTCAAGTATCATATTTATGATATGGGAGAGCAGTTGACCCTGAGCGTTATTTACACAGTTGGTAAGCATTTGGGTGCGCTGGCCTAGTATCTGCTCGTTCATGCCAGTGGTTATGTGTCTGCCTTTCACTCTTGCAACTAAACTAGACAGATGTATCTCAAAGTATTTTTTGAAATCCTTTTTCTCCAAAGCAATGACGCCACTAACCCAAAAGGACCTGCCAATTTTCCCCCCAGTTATTTCTTTATAACTCTAAGGAAATGTCAGCTTACATTCTGAAATATTATCATTCACGTCCCTGCTTCCAATAACCACTGTCATGAAATTTTAAATTTTGTCCGTGAAGCAAATTTGACACTTCTTAATGGGTATACACACCAATGAGTAGCCACAGTAGTAGCAGTAGCTGTCATCCCAATGAATTAGCAGTTTCAAGGCCATGTCATTAAAAAGAAAACAGAATTCGCTCCTACGTATCTCAAAGTCAAGCTTCCTTTTTGCCAGTTATTTTTGCACACCCACTGAATATTGACCTCAGCCCAAAGCAAATTATAGATACGTATCCAGTTGAACTGCAATTTGCTAAATGCTCGTCAGTTAAATTGGCATTTTAGGATATGCGAGTTTAATAGACCTAAACTGTGCATTGAAGCAAATACACAGCTTCCATAATTCCAATAACAGATGACGCTATAATGGTAGAACATAGTACCAGATGCATACAAACTAGATAAACAGCGTTTTATCTTCATCTCACTTCCATGGACATTCGCTGACACTCCTAAGTAAATCAATAGAGACAAAGCTGAAAGTTGATCCCCTATAAATGCTGGCTCCCTAAGTGTTTTTCAGCACTATATCAAACCTTCAATTACTTATCTTACTATTTCTGCAAGCAATCCTCTTTACAGCACAGTCTACACAAAACTGGAGTCGCCAAGGGCATCGCATTCTCTATTAAAACCGTTCTAATCTGGCATTTTCACACATTACTAGTCAGTCACAGCTCATACTGACTTCAGCCAACAGGCTCATAATCTTCACGGTATGTTACCATCCCATTCTCCCACTCATCCATTTCTATTCTATCTTATCCTCAACATGTGCAAATATTACCTCATCCACTCCAGTGCAGCTCAAGAGATTAACCCCAAAGTGATATGATTAATGTCTCATTAAAAAGAATCCCCTGATATTTATTTCTACATTTTTCTTTTAAGCCTTCTGGAACAGTATGACATTGCTACCAGATATTGATTTACAGATTTCCCAGGCTTAAGACCAAACAGAACATTAAGTTTATATGCATTTTAGAAACTCAATCTTTGCTTAAGATAGACAACACAAGATTGACAATTTATTCTAAATTTTCTTTTTACAGTGGGCTATGAAAGTAAATATATCATCATAGACCGCTATCATGGCCCTACACTGTTTCTTCAATCTTATCTCAGTGGAATTTCCCAAGGCTCAGTCTTAAATCGGGCTATTGTTCCTTTAACATAAAGCATTAGCATGCCAGCATTTTACAATCTGGATGAATGTTATTTTGATATGATACATGTAAGTGACAAGACAGAACTTTAACCAGATCTTGGCTGTGGAGTACCACGCAATGGTCATGTTTAAAAAAGGAGAAGTATTTCCTTTCGGAAATCAGTAGCATTTCTTTTTTTTTTCTTTACCTTTTGATATAAAAATAGCTATTAATAATCTTCAGTGCGCAGATGGGCCGATAAGTCAATTTCTTTTAATAGAAGAAATCACTTGCATAGCCACCAGCTGGAATTAATTTTTGTTTGTGGCAAATTATTATAAAGATCAAGAACATCTGTTCGACTGTCTATCACTACCTAAAGAGAGGCCTTTTCCACTAGCAACTTCCTAATGAATTCCCTCTAGCTGTTTTGTTACTCAGTGCAGAAAACACAAGGATGATCTAAATAGATCTTTAGTCTGATCCACTATAGCCCTCCATTCCATTGGGTGTTTTTTTTTTAATAACCAGAATCATGTATTCTCCAAAATTGCTTGGCGAAGTTACAAAATCCAATATGAACCCTCACATTCCATACTTGCTTTGCAGGTGGAAAGTCTCTTACAACCACCATTTTCAACCTGTTAAAATTAAGGTGGTAAGTCCTTGGTGTTCTCTGACGTTGGTTGTCTTCTTGCAGAAGTTTCACTACTCAAACTAAATAACATCCATGTGTGCTACTCATAAATAAACAAAATAAACAAAATGAAGGGATATTATACATAATGGAGATATCCTCTGTGAAAACTGCTTAGAGCTCTTTGGACTGCACAGTGGATTATAAAGGGTAATAAAAAATTATATGTTGTGATTCACTGAAAAATGAATTTGTAAACTATAGTGCCTGATGAAACTGTTTTTTTTTCCTGCCTTTATATTTTTAAGCAATTGGATTTTTTTAAAACCTGTCTAATCTAGTTCTCTTGATTACAAATCAGTAATCGCAGGTCCAAGTTGCTTCAAGCCCTTTTTAAAAACTGAAATCATTAGGCAAGTAAGAATGAAAAAAATGAACAACGGTCAGGATCTGTGGAGACTTGAAGTCCCTAGAAGAACTCCCACACAGGACATTTGTCATAAGAATGCAGCTGCTGTAGCTTCAGAAAACAGGACTTTTCTGCTGGTCAAAAGGAGCAAGCGGCAAATGGGTTTGGTTTACGTACAACTATTTTTGTTTGTTTTTGTTAAACACCCTTACTGATTTTAACCATCTGTATTTGTGAACTTGTTTCGTTCTTTCGTACTTTGGAGCACAACCAGTACCATATGTGGATTCGTACTGCTGGCTTCTTGGCTCAACAAAGTGACATAGTCCTGTAGGACCGTATTTCCATTCAGCATAGAGGTAGATGAGCTTAGCAGTGAAACTGGAAATATTCAAACTGATGGAAGGGGCTGAGAAAACAGACCAACATTGATTGCATTGTTCTCTGATAAAACATTTAAATATGTGTCAGTTTTAGTCAAGGTATATGAGCATTCAAAGGAAGAGATGGTTTTCAGTTTTCTAACATATATTTTTTCCGTGTCACAATGTTAGAAGGAAATTTGTGTTAGGATAGTTCTCACCAACGCAGCTTTTCTGCTCAAGGACGGTGTGAGACAAGAACAATAACTATAAGAATTTTAAGATACGTGGATCAATAGGAATAATACTAAAACTGGGAAATGATTAGCTTAATGTCAGCTAAATGGGCAGGAACCATTCAAAAGCAATTTCATGTCTTACAATGTTAATGCTATAGAGCTGCGTATTTTAGAGCAATGTATTCGTATTACTGGACAGCAGGTTTGATGTTATGGTTAAGGCATCAGGCTATATACCAGGAGATAGTGAATTCTAGTTCCACCTTAGGGATGAAGCCAGCTGGGCCAGTTATTCTCTCTCAGCCCTAGGAAGGAGGCAATGGCAGACCACTTATGAAATCTTTCCAAAGAAAACTGCAGGGACTATCCAGGAAGTCTTCAGAAATCAACACAGACTCAAAGACAGACACACAAAAATGCATTCTTGTTCCTAAGCACTACAGAAATTTCATCAAGAATTTATCAGAATAAGAGTTGGAAGGGATTACTCAAGTCATGGAGTCCAACCTCTCTTCAGTGCAGGAATCCAAACTAAGAAATTCACGACAGATTGGTACAATAGCCTCTACTTGAACTAATCCGGCAATACAGCATTGACTGTGTCCCTCCACTGTCAAACTTTTCTAACTATTAGAAGTTTTTCCTCAAAGTCACTTAGAAACCACTTGCCTGTAACTTAAAGATATAATTCTGTGTCTTGTTTCTGGGATGATGAAGAATGCAACTTCAGACAATTAAAAAGTACCATAATATCTTCTCTGTCATCTTTTCTCATGCCTAAACATGTATATACAGTACTTAGCTTCTGTTCATAAACCGGAGGAGTTAAACTTAAACAGTTCAATTAAAGGACTGTCAGTGAACAATCAAAGTTTTTGTTTAGGACTGCAGGAAATGTTAAGCGAAGCCACTGATTAAACTCTCTGGCTTTCCTGCCCTCCCTTTTTTTCCTAAAATTACCATCTGCCAAGAAACCATCTGCCAATCACAATTAGCAGATGGCTTTGATAGATTGGTGAGCCCATGATTTTAACCATTTGTCAAAAACTATTAACTCTCCCCCAACTGCCGAAAGGCTGAGCTTTGGGATAGGGATGCTGCATGAAAAAGCACCCTCTCCTGCTTTACTAGGAAGCTCTTATCCTAACCCTATAGCATAGAACTATTCAAAGAAGTACTGGAAGATCCTTAAAAGTCCAGAATGCGGCTGCGCGGGTGATAGAGGGAGCCCCTCGTGGCTCCCATGTGACACCTCTCCTGCGCAGACTGCACTGGCTACCTGTGGCCTTTCGGGTGCGCTTCAAGGTTTTGGTAACTATCTTTAAAGCGCTCCATGGCATTGGGCCGGGATACTTACGGGACCGTCTACTGCCACCGATTGCCTCCCACCGACCCGTACGCTCTCACAGGGAGGGACTCCTCAGGGTGCCGTCAGCCAGGCAGTGCTGGCTGGCGACGCCCAGGGGAAGGGCCTTTTCTGTGGGGGCTCCCACCCTCTGGAACGAACTTCCCCCAGGACTTCACCAACTTCCTGACCTTCGAACCTTTCGCCGCGAGCTTAAGACACATCTTTTTATCTGCGCAGGACTGGACTAGAATTTTAAATTTTAAATTTGGTTTTAATGGGGTTTTACTATTTTATTGTGGTTTTAATATTCGGCCGTATTTAATAAGTTTTTTAAATTGGGGTTTTAACTTGTATTTATGTTTATCTTTTTTTACTTGGCTGTAAACAGCCCTGAGTCCCTTGGGAGATAGGGCGGTATAAAAATATGATTAAATAAATAAATAAATAAATAAATAAATAAATAAATAAATAAATAAATAAATAAATAAATAAATAAATAAATGTGGAAAGAACCACTTTTACATGACTTAGACTTGACTGGATATCATCATCATCATCACCTAGCCCCCAGATCAAGCACTGAGCTTGCAGATAATCTATGTATGAGGTATGGGAGAGTATCCAGTAAAGCAGAGAAGGTTCAAAGCAAGTCCAAAAGGTGTTCTAAGCTGAAGAAGCCTGTTGGATGAGAAGCAAAACATCTTCAAAGAAAATAAGAAGGTCCAGTTGCCTCTTGAAAAAAAGCACCTTTCAGACAACCATGACCTGGATAATTGAGAATCTCCATAGATGTTCAAAGCAAGCCACACAAAAATTGGGATGGGGGAGGAAGTAGAAGTGCTGTGTAAAATTCTGGCATATCCTCCCTATGTAGGTAGCCAAATAGTTTGCCTGTTCGATAATTGCCAGAAAACAGATCCCTTTCTTCTCATGTACATCAATGGCCTTCTGGTGCAGTTCTATATTTATTTCCCACCATCCCCTCTCCCCACCATCGTCTTTTACTCTCTTTCACTCTCTTCCTTCAGAACAAATTGTGTCCTTCAGCGGTTGCATTTAACTCATAACAATCTTATTATTAGGTCTCAGATATGTCTATTAAAACCAAGTTGCCTTCCTGCCCTGTAGTAAGCAATCAAGCTTCTCTTGCTTGCTTCCTTTGCACGTAAGCATTATTATATCAGCCACTGCTTTTTATGCATCAATGTCCTTCCTGATTTTTCATTTAGTAGTTTAATTGGTCCCATTAACTCTCTCACTTATTCCCGAAAAACCTAAATTCTTATCCATTTTTTTTCATCCCCAGCAAGGGATTCAGTTTGAATCCATTCTGATGATACAAGGTGCGCTTTGCATTATGCGTGGCTTATGAACTTGCAGGTAATGTATATTCCTGGCTGTAATTTAGAAGGGAAAAAATGGATTAGATGTGTATATAGACTTTGTGATGTTGTCCCTGATCAAACATTGTCTATATAACCTTACAAACAAATAAAATGGTAATGTAAATATGTGAACATATGTGAAATTGTCTTATGTTAAAACAGGATGAGACCCAGCTGAGATCCTTTGTAGCTCTGCTACATGGGGTCCTTTATCTGAAGACATTTGGAATTAGATCAGGGATATTCAGTATATCCCGATACCACAGTGATACTGCAACATACATTGGCATTTATGCAACACAATTGTCCTCTGGGTCAGCAAGTGCTTCAGCAGAGACCTTTAATAAAATTCTAACCACTAATCCATGTGGCCCAGCCAGTTACAAGAAGAGGTACAAAGCTGCTTGTAAAACCCAGGGTTAATTGACTGATCACGCTAATACCATAATGAAACACTACTAAGCTCCATGGTAGCCAATGTTCTTTCACAGGATAATTATAGGCTAGTTGGATTATGCTTTAAACTGAATTATAATCCATTCATTCTGGAGAATGTAGGTTTTTTTTTAAAAGAGTTCTAAGAGTTTGCCTACTGAGAGTAGTTTTTCCAGAAATATGATGCTACATTTCCTTTCCAGAAAGATGCAGCCACTAAAATTTTGGAAGTCTGAATAGATACTCTTCTTCTTACTTTATACATTTTCTTTTCTGTTAGTAGTTTAGGATGGGAAGATTAAAGGTTGTTTTATTATAATTGTCATTGGTTACACTGCCAGCCAGATGTTTAGACTGGGTTTGGCATTTTTATCCACCTATCGAGTCCTTCCCAAGGACTGGGATAGGCAGATGTTGTTCTTTGATGGTGTTAAAGGCATCATCACAGGATGTAAGCTGTGCCAAGTAGAGCTGCCTTTTACAGTTGACTAATAGTGATTTTGTCAATGTCGACGCTGTTCAAATGGGCTCCATACGTTTTGGGATTGCACCCAAGGTGCCTATTACTATTGGAATTATTTTTACTTTCTTTTGCCAGTCATTCTATTTGCAAGTCTTTTTATTTTATTATTTTTTCCAGTTCTTTCTCTTCTGTTCTGCTCTCTCCAGGTATTACAATGTCCACTGTCCAGACTTTTTCATCTTTCTTAAGTCTGTTAAGCCTGGAGTGATATGTGCCAGGTGCTTATCTATTTGAATTCTAAAGTCCTTTAGCTTCTTAATTTTCTACTACTTTGTCTATTTTGTAGTCCCACCAGTTCTTGCTTGCAGACAAAAGATATATCTAGCAGATATTCCAATGTAACACTGTTGCTAATTTATCATGCCATTGCTTGTAGTCAATCTGGGCAGCTAACTAGATGGTCTATTCCTTCTTTAATTTCTTTGCAAAGGTGGCATTTGTTTTTGGTTGCTATCTTCTCATTTCTGGCTTTGTTTGCCCTTGTTCTTAAGTTATTATTATTTTGTTTGCAACGCACATGCACCCGCACACACCTTACAGTATATTGCAATGTATATATGAAAACCGGTGTAAAGTATTAGAAAATTTGATTTAAACTGAAGCTACCAAATTCAAACCTTCAATCAGGTGTGTATCAGATTTTCAGTCATCCAAGTCATAGTTGTCCCAAAGGTGCTTTTTTCAAGAGGCTTTCTGGTTTTTCTTTGAAGACTTTTTGTGTCTCATCCAAGAAGTTTCTTCAGCTCTGAAGCTTCCTGGATGAAAAGTGAAACGTCTTCAAAGAAAAATCAGGTATGACAGGGCAAAACTGGGATACCTTGTGTATCACTGTGAGAAAAGGTAGTAATTCAAAAAGTGAAACATTTCTACCAGTGGTGGGTGGCTCCCGGTTCGCTCCGGTTCTGTAGAGCCGGTAGTAAAAATCTGCTGGCATTCAGAGAACCGGTAGTAATGGCTGGCTGGCCATGCCCCCAAACCAGTTCCCCGGTCATCAGAGGTTTAGAGGTTTTTTTACTTTTAAAAGCATCTTTTGTTCAGCCAAAAAAAGCTTTTAAAAGTAAAAAAAACCTCTCTGATGATCGCGTGGCTGAGCAGGGATCATCAGAACCCTTTAATTTTTTTTTTAACAACCTCTTCAGCCGAAGAGGTTGTTAAAACAAAAGGTTTTAAAAGGCTCCTCTGGCGATCCCAGCTGAGTTAAGAGCTTCTGGGCTGCTATTAGGCAACTTCAGCTGGATCGTCAGAGGAGCCTTTTTTTAAAAAATTTCCTCTGGCCCACCTAATCCCCCCTCCTCACTTACCTGATTACAGCTTCTTTCGGGCTGGCAAAGCCATGCTTTACATAAGTTGCATCAGCTAGCAACTGAATCTGCCTGCCTGGAATCCATCTCCTCAGTCAGCAACTGCTTTGCTGGCTGAGGAACTCTGGGAATTGAAGTCCACAAACGTTAAAGTTACTAAGGTTGGAGACTCCTGATGTAAAAAAATATAAATAAAATAAAATAATAAAATATAATATTTGTGCAGCTTTCTGAGATTTGGTGTGTTTCTGTAGTGTTTCACTCCAACTACACAAACACATAAAATCTCACAAAGCTGTATGTGGCATTTTGTGTGTGTGTGAGAGAGAGTCAGTTGTGTTGTGTTGTGTTGTGTGTGTGTAAAGTGTGAAAGTTGATTTTTGAGCTTTTTGTGGCTGTGTGAGGTTCCTGCTTGTTGCAGAGGCCATTTTGGGTGAAGTGCAGCTGCTTTTACATTGTGTGTGAGTCAGTTGTGTTGTGTTGTGTTGTTGTGTGTGTGTGTCCCTTCGTAAGGACTTGGAGGCAGCTCCTCTGAGGAAGAGGAGGCGGCGAAGCTCTGGCTGTCCCTCGGGAGAAATCGCCCTGTCTCTGCAGCATTGACATGTGACCAACTTGATGTCACTCACAGCAAGGTGCCGCCCCACCTTGCCCTGAGTGACTTCAAGTTGGCCACGCCCACTCAGTCACATGACCACCAAGCCATGCCCACCAAATAAGCCACACCCACAGAACTGGCAGTAAAAAAAATTGGAACCCACCCCTGGTTTCTACCCTTTCTTATTTGAGTAGTATTATGCAGAGAGATGAAATTTTGTTAATAAAACTCCAGGTCTAAAACTCTGAACGACATCATACATTAGAACAAGAAGCAACATTAACTTTTCACTGTAAATTATGCCTGCTATTATAATTTATCTATTCAGATCAAACATCCTCTGGTGTTATTTCCACAAGATCTGGTTGCAGTGATTTGGTTGGCATCAAATAAAATCAAACATGATTTAGTAATGTATAAATCATCCCAGGAAGCTGGGGAGAGAAACAAATCCTCACACATGCCAACATAATGGCTGTTGCCTTTTCTCCTGCACTTGGTCTGCAGGTTAACATGTGTTTTCTCTTATGCAACCATTTGCAATACAGGTGGGGTGCTGCATTTTTTCTGATGGAGTGTTAGCATTCTGAAGTACTCTGTCCGAAACACAATTCCACACATGTCATCCAAACCACCAAAGATGAGTCAGGCAATCAATCAGGGTCACGATAATTACTGTGCACATTTTCATACAAAAGCACAGAATATTTATCATTAGCCACCAGCTCAGCAAAAAGCAGTGCCCCAGAAATCTTCAAAGCTGAAGGGTCTTTAATAGTGAAGAATGAATAATTTTTCAAAGGCTTGTCCTAGGAAATCTATATCTGAGTCAGATCAAATATCAAAGACCAGAGAACCCAACTTTTAAAAGCATATGGGTGTTTTTTTTTAATGCTTTGGGGTAAATTGCAGAGCCATTTGGGGATATATCTGAAGGAATTTCAATAAAGCAACATATAATCAATGAAGCCTGACATATGTTCTAAGCAATCTGAATTAATGTTGATCATATGTATTGGGACAGATCTTTAAAAAGCATGAAAAAATGAAAGGGAGGGAAGAAGGAAGTAAATTAAATAGCCCAAATAATTCACCATGTTTTATGCTTTTTTCTGGGACTATTGAAAACTACCTCCCATTTTCAGTGAGTTATAGTACTTACAAATATGTAAGCTCCATAATACTCTACTTTGGGACATATGGAATCTCCACCCATTCCAGAAATAAATTAGATTACAGTGCTCAATCCTTTATTCAATTCAATGCTGCAAGTTAAACTTACCTGCTGCAATCAAAGCAGGAAATAAATTATCTTGGTGTAAAATGCTTGAATGGTACTATACCAGCATAATCTGCTGCAAAAATAAGGACATAAATGATAATGAATATGATATTTCCTGCCAATTCACTGACACACAGAGTTTTGTACCCCAGATGCTATATGCCTGCTATTGCATTTTGATTGTTAATTTTGATTTCTTCCTAAAAATATAGCATTTTGTCTCTATTTCAAGACAATAATGGAACCCAGAGTAGTTCAGATAAAACTAGTTAAGAGAGAGAATTGGAATCAGCTAGGTCAACATTTGTTCATAAACCTTGTTCATATTTTTTAAAATACCAAAGAATATTAATAGAAAATAACTTTAGTACTATTTAAAACAAACCAGAGATTAGGAAAACTATAAGCAAGTTTCCAGGAATATATTTTCCTGACAAATACATTACTCTTTTGCACTGAAGATGTGTGGAGATAATCAAATAGAACATGGAACAAAGTGTTATATAAGCTTCCATTTTGAAGAGCAATGTTGTGTCCCACTCCTCCGCTGACGCCCGGGTCAGGGAAATCCGAATCAGGCTTGCCTCTGCAGCTCTGCCCAAAGTCCTAGCAAAGTCCTCA
Organism: Ahaetulla prasina; assembly: GCF_028640845.1. Taxonomy (NCBI): domain Eukaryota; kingdom Metazoa; phylum Chordata; class Lepidosauria; order Squamata; family Colubridae; genus Ahaetulla; species Ahaetulla prasina. The sequence continues at coordinate 129,201,746 of NC_080539.1, forward strand.
GAGCAGGCAGGAGACCAGTAAGTGACTTCAGCAAGATAAGTTCGACTTTGCCTGACTCAGAGACTGCCAGAAAGCAGATCCTTTATATAGGCCATGGGGTGTGGCTCCATGACTCAGCACTCATTAAGGCCTGCCCCTCCCTTCCTTCTGTTGCCTCCGCCTATCCAATCTTCTGATGCGAGGGTCACTCCAATCAGCTGTTGGAAGTAAACTTTCCTCAGGCTCACATGCTGGGGAGGAGGGAGGGTCTAGCTGCTCCGTTTGCCTGGGCATGGAGCCAGGGCTGGGGCCGGGGGATGCTCCCTCCTCTGCAGCCTGCTTGGGCATGGAGCCAGGGCTGGGACCGGGAGGTGCCCCCTCCTCTGCAGCTTGTCTGGGCATGGAGCCAGGACTGGGGCCGGGAGGCATACATTCCTCCATGTTCGGGAGCAGATAAGCAGACCCCCGCTGCAGTGAGAGCGGACAAGACACAACAAGCAACTAACACACTGTTTAGGTACACACTTTATGCAACGGTGGGATTCAAATAATTTAACAACCGGTTCTCTGCCTTAATGATTTCTTCCAAACACCAGTTCACCAAACTGCTCAGAAAGTTCACAAGGCGATTCTCCCGAAGTGGTGCGAACTGGCTGAATCCCACCACAGACTTTATGCAACTGTAAATGTGATAGGGGGAGATGTGTACTTTCAGATTTGAAAAACTGAATTAAACTATCAACCAGTGGGAAAGAAAAATGTCTACAATTTTGTCTTCTAGATGTTAATGAACTTTGCAGCATTCTTCACCATTCCACATGCTGACTGAGGCTTCTGGAAGTGGCAATTCAGTAGCAGCAGTACCTTCCCCACCATTAAATAACTTCTCCAATATTAAGGAACTATTTATGTAGGACTCTAAAGTCCTCTTCAGATTAATCAGTTGGCATTAGAGTAAGATTGCCAGTCCTGCACTGAAGAGTACAAGTTAGCTCTAAGAATTCCACTATGGTCATCTGTGGTGACGATGGAAGGCTCTGCCCACCTGCCCGAATGTCATCACAGATGTTCTGTGTATGCACAGAAGGTTCTGTGCATGCGCAGAACAGCCGCATGCTCCCAGTTCCGAACTGGTAGCGAAGGTACGAGGAACCCATTACTGATGGTCATGATGCTCTGTTGTTCTGAAAAGGATACAATCTTATTTATTTATTTATTTATTTTGTCACAACAATATATGTAGGTATCATACAAAAAGATTATATAGTATATAAACACATATATGAGTAAATATAAGGAGGTATAAGCATATATATATATATAGGAAGAAGAAAAGAAAAACAATAGGACAGGAACAGTAGGCACGTTTGTGTGCTTATGCACGCCTCTTATGGTCCTCTTAGGAATGGGGTGAGGTCAATAGTGGAAAGTTTTTGGTTAAAGCTTTTAGGATTATGAGAAGAGACCACAGAGTCAGGTAAAGTATTCCAAGCACTGATGATTCTGTTACAGAAGTCATATTTTCTGCAATCTAGATTAAAGCGGTTGACATTAAGTTTAAATCTATTAGTTGCTCTAGTATTATTGCAATTAAAGCTGAAGTAGTCTTTGACAGGAAGGACATTACAATAGATGATTCTGTGAGTTAAACTTAGGTCTTGTCGAAGGCGACGGAGTTCCAAGTTTTCTAAGCCTAGGATTTCAAGTCTGGTGGGATAAGGTATTTTATTGTTTTCAGAGGAATGGAGAACTCTTCTTGTAAAATATTTCTGCACACGTTCAATTGTATTGATGTCAGAGATGTGGTGAGGGTTCCAAACAGGCGAGCTGTATTCTAGAATTGGTTAATTAATCTTCTCTTAAATTTGTTTCATTGACCAAAACTTCTTCAGTTACGATAGTCTTGAAAACCTGATATGTGTCCTATGTATTTAAGAAAATATTATACTTTGAATAGTTGGTTCAATATACATCAGATGACAACTTGTACATAATTCTGATTCTGGAACATCAGTTCCAAAAGGGTTGTTGTAAAGGATTTCTTATTTCCTAAAACATGGATTTCAGGAGACTGGTGAGAATCTCTTCCTAAAGATCCCCAGAAGAAACTTTCATTCATCTGCTGTTTATTATACTTTAAAGGTACCCAAACAAAAGTGAGTGAATGAGTAGAGCAAAGGATTTTTTTTTTAGGCTAAAAAGAGACCTCAAGATGTGGGAAAGTTGCCTATTGCTTATGTTATTTTTACACCCACTTTTGAATGCTTTGAGGCTACATTTCCCTTGAGTTATTACAGATATTGCCACCCACCTCAGTTCTTCCTGCCTCTGCCCTAACAGAACCTCTTTGTTTTTTTATCTAATCAAATTCAGAGGCTGTGCTATAGTTGGCTCTTTTGTCTGTTCAAAGTAGCTATATTTCTGATTTCCCAGGCTTCAGAAGGACTAAAAATAACCAAGCAAGACTCTGCAAGGGATGGCTGAATCCTCTGCCAGCATTTTGAAGCAAGTTTATTAGAAGAAATAAAAGATGGGAGAGGACAAGCTTTGATGCTGGCATGGTGAGGAAATGAGCCTGAGAAGATGGCAAGAATGGAGATTATTCTTTTTTTTTCCAGCAAGCAGTTTTTTATTGAGAGACATTAAACAATTTTCTTTAAAGCACTATGTTATATTCAGTCCTATAGGGCAAGTATAAAAGGATACCATTCACGGGAAGACTCTGTCCCTGCGGCTCAGGAGAGGTGGAGACTGCGGGTCACATGCTCCTTAGATGTTCCTTTTATAGGGAGATTAGGAAAAAACATATTCTGCCAATAACTGCTAGGTATCCTGGCCGTTCCGACACTACCTATCTTCAGGGGCTGCTTATGGATGAACAGTCCATAACTACAGCGCAGGCAGCCAGATTCTGCACAGCAGCACTGGGGATTGTCGCAAATACGTATCTTCCCCACCATAGGTGTCCTCCTGGATGAACGGCTGTCGTTTGAAGATCATTTGACGGCCGTCTCCAGGACGGCCTTCCACCAGGTTCGCCTGGTTCGGCAGTTGCGCCCCTTCCTTGATCGGGATGCCTTGTGCACAGTCACTCATGCTCTCGTTACCTCCCGCTTGGATTATTGTAATGCTCTCTACATGGGGCTCCCCTTGAGGTGCACCCGGAGGCTTCAGTTAGTCCAGAATGCAGCTGCGCAGGTGATAGAGGGAGCTTCACGTAGCTCCCGTGTAACACCACTCCTGCGCAGACTGCACTGGCTACCTGTGGTCTTTCGGGTGCACTTCAAGGTTTTGGTTACTACCTTTAAAGCGCTCCATGGCTTAGGGCCTGGGTACTTACGGGACCGCCTGCTGTTACCTCATGCCTCCCACCGACCCGTACGCTCACACAGAGAGGGACTTCTCAGGGTGCCGTCCGCCAAGCAATGTCGGCTGGCGGCCCCCAGGGGAAGATCCTTCTCTCTGGGGGCTCCTACCCTCTGGAACAAACTTCCCCTGGGTTTACGCCAAATACCTGACCTTCGGACCTTTCACCGCGAATTGAAAGCATATTTATTTATTCGCGCGGGGCTGGCTTAAATTTTATTGGTTTTAAATTTTTATTATTAATTTTTAATGGGTTTTTAGTTTTATATGTTTTAAAGTTTTTAGGCCAATTATGTAATAAGTTTTTTAATTCGTATTTTAATTGTATATTGCACTGTTTGTTTTACCTTTGGCTGTACACCGCCCTGAGTCCTTCGGGAGAAGGGCGGTATAAAAATCAAATAAATAATAATAATAATAATAATAGTTATGTTATATAACAATTGTGGCTAACTCTTTGCACTGCTTAGTCATTTTCCTTTTAACGTTGGACCTACAACGGGCCGCACAGTTTAGGGATTGAAACTATCGTATAGTCAAGACAATGTATAATTGACACTGGATTTTATAAAAGATTTCAGTTGTTATTTATTATTTTATATTAGAATTTTTAAGTGTATATATATCAAGTGCTTTTATTTTGTTCTGGTCTAAGACTGTAATAATATCATATTTTTTGGAGTATAAGACTCTTTTTCCCCCAAAAAAGAGGGTGAAAATCTGGGTGCGTCTTATACTCCGAATGTAGCCCCGCCCAGCTTCTCAAACGAAGGTTTCAGGGGCTGAAAAAAGCATCAGAAACGGAGCTTCAGAAAAAAAGCCCCAGACAGCGCTTCAGAAGCTTTTTTTCTGAAGCTGTTTCAGAGGCTTTCAGAGGCAGAAAAAAGTTTTTTCTGAAACAGAGTTTCAGAAGTTTCAGAGGCAGAAAAAAAAAGTAAAAAAAATAAAAACAAAGCACAGAGCTCACAACCAAGGAACCTGTTGCTAAAATTCACCTCTGGAAACAACTGATTGGGGATATTCGGAGAGGCCAATCCACCTGCCAATCAGTTTTTTTCTTATTTTCCTCCCCAAAAACTAAGGCGTGTCTTATACTCCAGTGCATCTTATACTTTGAAAAATATGGTAAATTATATATATTCATGTTATATTCAATGGAATTCCTTCTCAGTCATAACCTAGTCATCCCTCAAAAAATTCTGTGTAATGGCCCATGAATTTCACTTTTGAGCATTTGAAGGCTGACTCTCGTTCACAATGGGCTGGTTTAACATGGCATTTGCTAGGCAGTGCAACACAAAGAAACCTCAAAGAACCTCACCAGGCTTTGATGAACTAAAGCAAGAAGCTAACATCTCCAGAATGCACAAGTTGGGGATCCAAGAAAATATCCTGCTCCACATGTGCTTTCATCTAGGAGTGATGTGGATTAAAGTTATTCCTCAACTGAACACTTCAGGCATTTAACTTCTTTCCTGTTGTATCTGAGGAGGCTACAAGGAAAGTAGGAAGGAGAATTGTGCACCCTATTTGAATCCCGACAGATAATATCCTTCCTACATTGCTGACATCTCCACACCAAATGGTCAGGCCTCCCTGATGTTGAGGAACTATTGCCAGGAAAAAATGTTACCTCCCTCTACTAGAAACTGCCGAATCGCTTTCTATTTGGATGATGAGAGGAATGAATTTCAGCCTATTAGAGCAGGGATTCCCAACCCCTGGGCCATGGAGCATCACTGGTTCACAGACTGCCAGGAATCGGGCTGCACAAGGAAGCAAAGCCTCATCTGTGCATGCACAGGATCCATGCAGTGTGCAAAATTACTCTCTCCCATGGAAAACCTGCCCTCCACAAAGCCAGTCCCAAAGTTGGAGCCCAAAAGGTTGGGAGCCGCTGCATTAGAGGATTATTAGGCTGAAATAGCAATAGCACTTAGACTTATATATCCCTTCACAGTGCTTTACAGCCCTAAGCGTTTTAGTCAGCATATTGCCCCCAACAATATAACAATTATCATTTAAATAATAATAATAATAATAATAATAATAATAATAATAATAATAATAATAATAATAATAATAATAATAATTTAATTTGTATACCGCCCTTCTCCCGAAGGACTCAGGGCGGTGAACAGCCATATAAAAACAACAATCAAAACACACAATACAAATAAAACAATAGCTAAAAACTTATTAAATTTTATTTAAAATTTAAAATACATTTAAAACCCAAAAAACTAATTAAAAATTAAAACCCATAAAACATCTAAAAATTCTATGCCAGCCCTGCACGGACTAATAATAATAATAATAATAATAATAATAATAATAATAATAATAATAATATTATTATTATTATTATTATTATTATTATTATTAATATTTAATTTTTATACCGCCCTTCTCCCGAAGGACTCAGGGCAGTTAACAGCCAGATAAAATACAATACAATACAATACAATAAAAACCAATTAAAAAAACTTATTCTATATGGCCAATAATTTAAATTATAAAATACATAATATAAAACCCCATTTAAAATCCAATTTAAAAACCCGTTTTACGCCAGTCCTGCTCGGAAGAATAAATACGTCTTCAGCTCGCGGCGAAAGGTCCGGAGGTCCAGAAGTTGACGAAGTCCAAGAGGAAGCTCATTCCAGAGGGTAGGCGCCCCCACAGAGAAGGCTCTCCCCCTGGGAATCGCCAGCCGACATTGTTTGGCTGATGGCACCCTGAGGAGACCCTCTCTATGGAAGCGCACTGGTCGGTGGGAGGCATATGGTAACAGAAGGCGGTCCCGGAGATATGCCATGGAGCACTTTAAAGGTGGTAACCAACACCTTGAAGTGCACCCGGAAGACCACAGGCAGCCAGTGCAGCTTGCGCAGGAGAGGTGTTATATGAGAGCCACGAGTGGCTCCCTCTATCACCCACGCAGCTCCATTCTGGACCAACTGGAGCCTCCGGGTCCTCTTCAAGGGGAGCCCCATGTAGAGAGCATTGCAGTAGTCCAGGCGAGAAGTGACAAGGGCATGAGTGACCGTGCATATGGAATCCCAGTCTAGAAAGGGGCGCAACTGGTGAACCAGGCGTACCTGGTAAAAAGCTCTCCTGGAGACGGTCGCCAAATGATCTTCAAAGGACAACCGACCATCCAGGAGCACGCCCAAGTTGCGTACCTTCTCCATCGGGGCCAATGACTCACCCCCGACAATCAGCAGTGGTTGCAGCTGACTGTACCGGGATGCCGGCATCCACAGCCACTCCGTCTTGGAGGGGTTGAGTTTGAGTTTGTTTCTCCCCATCCAGACCCATACAATTTCCAGACACCGGAACAGCACTTCAACAGCTTCGCTGGGGTGGCCTGGGGTGGCAAAGTACAGCTGCGTGTCATCAGCGTACAGCATATAGTTGGTAACTCACCCCATGAAAATTAATAAACAGTCTTTGCTCCTTGTAGTGCTTTTCTTTTTTTAAGTAACTAGTTTTCAAAAAAATGTCTGTAATTGTTCATCTCTTAATTTTTGAATATTCTGAATATGCCAATAATACTGCTTGGACATAGAGATTTGTATTTACAAATATTAATACCTTTCTCTGTATGTATTCAAAATACATGCATAAAAGTCTGAAATTTTGACTAAATCCAGGAGCAAAATCTTTATACCAGGCTGACCTCAGTGCAGATGGGTCAGTGATTGAATTGCCAGCTGTCCTGGAATAGTTTGAGAATTTACTATCTTCTTATATAGTAGGGAAGAGATGTGATGTTCGTTTGTTCCAACAGGTCCTACATGGTGTGTTTCTGTTCAGGATAAAAGCTCTTTTCACCTTATATTATCACCTTCAACTATGAAAGTCAGTTAAGCTGCATCAATAAAATTGATAGAATGTCCATATTCTTCAGTTTGTGTAAAAATATGTCTTCCAGAAAACTGGAAATTCTGAACTCTGTACAACTTGACCATGTGTGCTAATCCATTCTTCTCCTCCTCCTCCTCCTTTTTGCTGTGTGTGAGTGTGCAGCTGCTGTGTGTTATTTTTACTGCACAGTCATGTAACGAAATTCTAGCATTGGCTATGAATAGAGATTGTCGTTTAAGGGAAAAATCTCCATTTACTGCTGTTTGTTTACTTTTCGCTTTGTATATAGTTTCTAATGTTTAAAAAAAAAAGTCACTTTGAAAATGGCCAACAATTTATTATCATAATCTCTTGTTTCCCATATTGGCAAATCCAGTCCTGAAATACTGAAATCTAATCAGATGCCTTAGTCAAACACATAATCTCCCACAGTTATAATGTATCCTCATTTGGGCTGAATGCAATTCTGATATTTTTTAAAAAGCATGAGTTTTTTTTAACGAAGTACCATCCTTCATTACTACCATATTCAAAAATAAAATATATTGCTTAATAAAACTAAAAGAAAATATGGAAGATCTACGAATATTTGAAACATCAGTTCAGAGTATTTCTTTGTCACATTAGTAGCCACATTAGATCAGTTTAACAGTTGCTTTTAATTTGTTATAGCTATCATAAACCTATTGAATATTGAAGACTAAATCTTTTATTATGACATACTTTATTATGACATTTTGTTGGTAGCCTTCTTGTAGTTGATGCTTATGGTTTCTCTACTAACACAGCCATTTTGGGTAAGTTCCTTACCAGAGGTGGGTTTCAGTAGGTTCTGACCAGTTCTGGAGAACCAGTAGCAGAAATGTTGAGTAGTTCGGAGAACCGGTAGTAAAAATTCTGACTGGCCCCGTCCCCATCTATTCTCTGCCTCCCAAGTCCCAGCAGTCTTCTACAGGTTTGAGCACCAGGAGACAAAAGAATTAGCCACCTTGCTTAAAATTGTGGCCGAACCTTTTAAAAGACACTAAGTTTGCAAGCTTTGCTTTCTAATCACGTTTGGAAATTGCCTGTTAATCATCTTAAAGCTATAAGAGCTCTTTGGAATCACAAATTTGAAAAATCACTGGGCAAGTTCAGCTTCCACACTGAAAAAAAGGAAAACTAATTACAAGCTTAATAACTTAAAGAATTTCAAATAAACAGCAGAAAGCTAAATAAGATTTTGATTTAAGGAAGTTACAAACAAATTAAGGGTCTAGTTAAATTAGGAATATTGACTTTTACTGTGAAATTTTGGAATGAACTATAAAATAGAAATAGCTGTCTCTGGCTGTCTTGGCTCATAACAAAAATAAGCAACGTTAGGACTTTAGAAATTGACACTAGAGGGGACTAACAATTCTAAATAGTAAGAAAAAACAACAACATTGGAACTATTAAAGGGGATCGTTGAAAAACTGAGCCATAAATTAATAGCTACAATATCAACAGTGTCAATAATGTGTCTGATTCCATGGATAGATTACATCCAAAAGATGTCAATGAAGGACTGACAGGAGCAAATTTTGCTAACAAGACAGAAAAAGTGGAACTATAAAGGACAGACCAGGAGAATGATCCGGAAAAAGATGCTTTATTGGGTATACGAAAGAAACTGGATGGCGTTTTATCAATTAAAGGAAAAATACAAATGAGAAACCAAGAGAACAACCTGAAAAATGTTTTATTGGCTTTACAAAAAGTTGATGTTTTATGGATTTTCTTATAGATAAGGGAAGGTTTGTAATCTTATAGGGGATGAAGAAGTACTAAATTTGGCTATTCTTCTTGTAAGGATGGTTAGAAATCACTTCTTTTTATACTTATTTTCTTTTTATCATATTAATTTTTTTTTTCTTTCTCTTTCTTTTTTCTTGCAATTTTTATAATTTCTTACAACACTGTTTGCTTTAAGTTTAGTTTGTATTAGTTTTTATACTGTATGCTTCCCAAAATCATTTATCATGAGATGGGAGGTTATATAAATTTAAATAATCTATCACTCAATCTATCAAAATCATTGTTTTTTTAAAAAAATCCAAATATGTTGATCAGCTAAAAGAATAAGAGGCATTTGTATAACATTCTGGAAAAGGATGATAAGAATTGTTGTCTGGACGAAACAATTTATAGTGAGCTCTTGCATTCAAAAGCTTTACTATAAGATTTTAAAAAAACACAATTTAATAGTTGCTCCATATTTCTTGTATTGAGTATGAATGAATAGGATAATAGGCTGCTCCTGAACTTTCTACTCTTTATTTATTCAGCATACTGTATAGGCAGAAGACAATAAGGTCATATAGGCAGATCCCTTTTCAGTTTTATGTTATTTATTTGCCCTGGATCCATCATTTTTTTTAATATAGTCAATCTGTAGCATATATTAAAAGTATATGAGTTTCTTTCAGTGTAATCTAATTAAATCAAAGTCTCATGGAAGTGCAGATTCACATCTGGCAGTTTGGCTAATGCCTCTTTGAATATGGCTCAAACTTGCACCGTGACTTTTATATGATTATATAAAAATCATATTTTGCCCTTTGATTCTACATATGTTCCTCTTATTTTTTTTTTAAAAAACCCTAATCTGTATACTTTAATAAGTAAAGCTGGGAACCAATGTAAACCTTAACAATTAAGACAGAGAAAATGAAAAAAAAATCTTCAAAACCAGGCGTAGTTTGAGTAGCTTATAAATGTCTTGATATTTTCATATGAGAAAAATCAAGAATGCAGAAACATAAATAACTTGTTTTCTTCAGCAAAATAAGGACTAATAAGCTAAATATAGGACTATTGCCCTATACATTGTAAGCCGCCCTGAGTCTTCGGAGAAGGGCGGGATATAAATGTAAACAAAAAAAAATAAAAAAATAGTTTTACTGAACAGTGAGTGGTACAGAATTCCTAAAGCCAAATGATTCTCATATAATGAGTACTTTGCCAGGTAACATGCATACCCTGCTTTTGTTCTGAATAGTTGAAAGCTGATGTGACCAAGGAAGCTAGGACCTTTATTTTCTTTGCACTGAAATTCTGCAAAAATGTTAAAACATATTCATAAAAAAGTGGAGACCCCTTAAGCTTAACTCCTAGTGAGTATATGGGCGTATTGGCAACAATATGGAAATAGTTTTTCATTCTCTTATTGCGGGATGTTTTGCTGACTTCCCAAACTAGCCTTGAACCCTGAGGGTGTCTACTGATCTTCCATCCAAATATTAGCCAAATCTAACCCTTCTTAACTTTTTTCAGGATTAGTCATATTTGATTAGGTGCTGCCGCCACTTGTTCTGCTCAATAAAACATCAAAAGATCAAGAGGTTTAGTGTAATAGCAACAGATGGTTATCCTCCTTGGGATTTGTAGAACCTATCTCTCTCTCACAGGCACACGCACTTTCATTTTATTATCCACTATAAGCCAGGACAGTACAGGGTAGCCATAGACAAGAAAATTCAGTTATTTTCTATATATTTAGTTCCCATAATCTATTCAGAATATTTTTGACATTTTGGCACCCCCAGTAGTTACTGTGCTAAACAGTTCCACAGGCAAAATATCTCTTAAGAAGTCCATTTTAGAAGGCATTTCTGAAGCTCCAGAATATAACCAAAGGGAGGGGGGGAATATTTACACAGAAATGGCAGATGCATTAATAGGAATTTTTTGTAGTAGCCTGTATGCAGAGTTCTACATTCTCCCCTACTAAAAAACCCACACCATCTGCATCAGGCTTGGAAACAAACAAGATATCCATACATTAGCTTTAATCTTTTCTTCTCGCTTGCTGCTTAAATGTATCCTCCCGTTCCTTGCAAGAAACAAATCCCTAATGTACATACTAAGAGCCTTTGCCTGTGGCGAAGCTAAAGTTTTAACCATCCATCAGCAGAAAATGATACCAGTATGAAAAATGCTTCTCCACCGCTGATCCCTATCTTGCCTTTATGGTCTATTTTGACTCACTGCCAGTGGTGCTGTCCTGATTTTGCTTGTGCAGTGAATGATAAACAGCAGCTGGTTGATTTCCTCCAGTATTGCTGACCTCCTTGTTCTGAACATCAAACATGACACTGCAGGAGGAATGGTTGCTGATTTGGCTATAGGACTTTGCCTATCTTCTCTAGCTTCCTTCCTGTCCTTTTCTTCCTGTATCCCATTCTGTAGGTGCCCAAATGGAGTACAGTAAGTAAAACAAAAACAAAAACAAAAATTCAACAGATTGGAGTTACAAAGGGAGCTGAATCACAAGCAACAATTCTGATTATGATGTCCTTCCCTTTTCTTTTTCTTCCTTTATAGAGGCGTGAACACTTCTAGATGCGTATGCTCTGTTCAAGAAGTAAGAGGGGAGAGTTCTACTATTTCAAACTTTGGCAGGTAAGCCAGCTCCTTAAGGAAACAATAGGAAAATTGCAACAGATAAGAACACTCAGAAGGGAGTCTGAAACATCAGCCTGAAAGTCTTATAAGTAGCTTTCTGATTTTACCTACAACTGACCACTCCATATGGTCTATTAAATAATACTTTTAACACTGGTAAAACTAAGGATGACTCAATCCTTACTCATGGACTAGGTTGAGATGAAAGCAATGTCACAGGAACATGGGAGGGGGAAAAAAGATGTTTCCAGAGTAAGTTTGTACTGTGATTAAGTGTATGTACAGAAAGATGGCACAAGTTGCGCCTTTCATCCTCCCATTTTGTTCTGTCTCTCCTGAGCCATTTAGGATGTAATAATGTTAATTTTAGCAAAGATAACCAGGTAAATAGCCTAACCTATAAACAGTACTGTCCTGGAATGTTTTAAGAAATTGCTCAAATCCCTAGGAACTTTCTAGCTCCAAATACATGAGGTCAGAATGACACAATTAAGACAAACTTTTGTTTTAAGCTAAGGGTAGAGAGAAATAGTATGCAACTCCATTGCCTTTGTGTCATTTGTTCCTATTTATACAGTCTGGGGGCTTAAGTGCATGTTGTTAAACATTTAGAGAACAGGTTTCCTTATTTCCATATATCCTTTCAGGATTTGCAGAGAGTTTTCTTTTAGATTACTTTTTCAAGAAAAATCAACCTACCCATTCATTATAAGTTGGTCTCTTTTTCCCTGCTCTTTAAAAGATTAGGAAAAAAAGAACTATTCTCTGAACCCACTGTGCTATAGGTAGAACATCCACACAGCTGTCTATCTGCTTAATATGCAATGCAGCCAAAAGTATCTCATTCCTGTATTTACACATCCGTGCCTCTGAATGGTTTTACAGTTTAGGAAGTAGTAAAGACATTTAATAAACAATTATCCAAATATCAATCTCTGGAACACTCAGTGACTCAGTGCTACTGCCCATTGACCTTTTAAAGAACATTTCTGACCAACTGTACGTTACATCATCTAGCAAAGTAGATACAGGCAACTTCTTTCACTTTACTTGAGAAGTAACCAATACAAATCTTGCAGACAATCCTGAGCCACTTTATTCTAGGCTCCAGGACCTGTCTGCCAAAATTGCAAAACATCAGTAGCATAATATGCTTCTGAATTTGGCTAGGGGGAAAAAGGGGGCATCCTTAGCTTTGAGTTTCAAGTGGACCTGCATAAGAGGTAAGCTTGGAAACCACTGGTTTGGGGCATTGTATGAATCGTGCTGTTGTAAATAATTTATGGTTCAGTGTGCTATTACACACTGAACCATAAATTATTTACAACGGCAGGATTCATACAATGCCCCAAACCAGTGGTTTGCAAGCTTTCCTCTTATGCAGATCACTTGCATTATTGAAAGCTTCTGTGAACTGAATGTTTACTTTCCTATGGATAACACTAGTTACTGCTTCTTCCCAAACCACCTGTCAGGGATCCAGAAATTGGATTCTGGCCTGAAAGGGAATCAGTTAAAGGTCTACAATATGATCCCCTCCAACTTTGGTATCATCACCTTTTCCAAAATACTACAGAGCCGACATATTCAAGGCAAGACATAACTTCACAGGTAGCTCTTTTTATCACCAAGCAATCTCAGAAGCGTAAAATAAATTCAGTCACCTGAACGGCATCAAGAGGCTGACCCTAAGAACAGGAAAGCCGCCGTGTCTGGATCCTGAACTTGTCCCCAAAACCGGGCTGCAAAAATTCGGATGATCGTAAAAAAAAAAGATGCGGGGAAAGTTCCTCTTGGCCATCCACGATTTTTTAAGATCATTCGGATTTCTGCAGTCCGGTTTTGGATCCAAATAGGGTGGCTTTCTCCGTCCTTAGGGCCAGCCTCTCGATAACGCGCCTCCCAGAGGACTAGCAACTTGCTCTGCCTTTGGGAGGGTGTACCGGGGCGTTTTCTGGGACGCACCGCTGCTTTGCATCCCAGAGAAGGTAATCATGGTTCTGCCGCCGAAAAGCCGGCGAAGCTCCGAGCCATTGCTCCCTTCAACGGAAAAGTATCGAGGCGCAGAATTCCAGGGCTGGAGCAAAAGCCGCTTCAACGCCCTCCTTGGCCGCCGCCCAATCAAACCCCCTCCCGCCTTTTTAGGTACACGGGAGTTCTGTTTGCGTCACGTGACCACGGGGAGACGGCTAAGTAGCCTTTTTCCATAATCTTTTCTCGGCGTTCCGTGTCTACGTCACCGGCACGTAACCTGTGACGGCACTGAGCCCCGGCTTTTTTTGTGCTACGGCGGCCGCACGGGTTCAGTTGGTTGCCTAGGTTACCTCCACCCTCCGCCGATGCCCGGAACTTTCCTCAGTCTAACGGCTTCTCCCTTCGCCGATTCTTCTTCCTCCTCCGCAGGTGAATTTAGTCGGCGCCCTGACCTCCTTCGCCTCACAGCCTCCTGAAGGGGCGGCTGGCGCAGCAACTGCGTGAGAGGCCGGAGCGGCCTGGCTCTACGTCCCCTCAGCCCTCGGTAGGAAGGCCTACAGAGGGGCTGATCGAGGGGTAATTAATTCCCTTCTAGTTGCGATCCCCGCTTTCGCGAAAGAGATTCGGCTTGGCTTCCAAATCCGGACTGCCCCCCCCCCACCTCATGGATGCTCGCCTTAGATGCTCCCAGAAGAAATGGGCGCGCAGGGGTTGAGCGGACCTGCGTAGCATACGGCCGGGGGTGGGGGATAGCAGCGAGAGAGAGAAGACCCTCCAATTCTTTACTATCCCATAAAGATCGTCCATATTTTTGCCGCCCTATCTGAGCAGAGAGCCGTTTATCCGGGCTGCCTTGAAATCCACCGAAAAGCGACCTGAAATTGTTTTTATTTATTTATTTATTTATTTATTTATTTTGTCACACTACCTTGCATCTCTTGCCTCGCGTTTTAAGCGTCCCGTTGAAAGGCGATGCTCCTGCATTTCCTGCGTGGAGGTTGCCTTGAGCAAAAGGGTTAATTAAAAAGTCTGAAAGGGTCCTTAAAAGCTTTTGGAGTTTATAAGGCTGAAAGACAGTGAATGGTTCAGTACAGGTAGTCTTTGACTCACAACAGTTTGTTTAGTGACCGTTCAACGGCATTAAAAAGAGAGGCTTGCGACCATTTTTCACCCTTAAAAGCGTCCCCATCGTCCTGTGATTGATATTTGGAAGCTTGACAACCGACTCATATTTATGGACGGGTTGCAACATCCCGGGGTCAGGTGATCCCCTTTTGCAACCTTCTGACAACCAAAGTCAATGGGAAAGCCAGATTCACTTAACAGCCATGTGACTAATTTAACAACTGCAGTGATTCACTTAACAAATATCGCAAAGATAGTCAGGCAAAATGAGGCAAAAAACCCATTTAACAAATTTCTCACTTAGCAACATAAATTTGGGGCTCAATTGGGATCCTAAGTTCAGGACCACCTATATTATCTATCGAGCTTGGTGGCTAGCAGAGTATGTTGCTAATGACCTGAAGACAATGGACCAAGCATCTAAATCTCATGGTAGTGATTTTCACTGAAAATGCTAAAATGCAAGAAAGACATATTGAAGAGTTCTGAAATAATCTGTCTAAACTGGTAGAAAATAGGAAAGACAGATAATGTGATCCAAACTGTGCTTATTTAATACCGCTGGGTTTTATGGGTCTTGCTCCTTGTTGTATTTAAATTGCAATCAGACATAGATAAATGTGAAGTTTGTAAATGTAATGAGGCTGATAGATGTAGTGATTAAAGTACTGGAGACCTTGGGAGACCCAGGCTCTATATCACACTCAGCCATAAGCTTCATGGGTGATTTTGAGCCAGTTATTCCCTCTTAAATTCAATCTAACTCATAAGGGGGTGATAGTGGGGCAAAATATTAGGAGGAATATATGCTGCTTTGAGCTTCTTTACAGTATAAAAGGCAGGATGCAAAACTAATGAAATTGATTAAAATACAGTCTTACTCCATTTGAGTTTGACTCCTGGCATTCAGCCATGTTTTCTTTGCAACAATATGAAACCATACCATTTTCCTAATATAGCCTAGTGTTTCCTGATGGTCTTCCATCCAAGTGCTGTACATGATCTTGCTTAACTGTTCCATGCAGAAGATTAAATTAGGTACATTATGACATAAAGATCACAGAGTTGGTGTATCAGAATATGGGTTAATCGGGTGTTAGGAATTACTAAGAAAATAATGGAATATATTTATTATTTATTTATTTATTTATTTATTAAATTTTTATACCGCCCTTCTCCCGAAGGACTCAGGGCGGTTTACAGCCATAGTAAAAACAACAGCAATATACACATAAAACCATAATTAAAAAACTTATTACACAAATGGCCGAATTAAAACATTTAGAATAAAACCCCATAAATTATAAAATATTAAAACATTAAAACTAATTAAAATCCTATGCCAGTCCTGCGCGAACAAACAAATAGGTTTTCAGCTCGCGGCGGAAAGTCCGAAGGTCTGGCAGTTGCCGAAGTCCAGGGGGAAATTCGTTCCAAAGGGTGGGAGCCCCCACAGAGAAGGCCCTCCCCTGGGGGCCGCCAGCCGACATTGCTTGGCGGACGGCACCCTAAGGATTCCCTCTCTGTGCGAGCGTACAGGTCGGTGGGAGGCATTCAGTAACAGCAGGCAGTCCCGTAAGTACCCTGGCCCTAAGCCATGGAGCGCTTTAAAGGTAGTCACCAAAACCTTGAAGTGTACCTGAAAGACCATAGGTAGCCAGTGCAAACTGCGCAGGAGTGGTGTTACATGGGATCAACATGTGTCTCCCACTATCACCCGCGCAGCCGCATTCTGAACCAACTGGAGCCTCCGGGTACTCTTCAAGGGGAGCCCCATGTAGAGAGCATTGCAGTAGTCCAAGCGAGAGGTAACCAGAGCATGAGTGACCGTGCATAAGGCATCCCGGTCAAGGAAGGGGCGCAGCTGGCGAACCAGGCGAACCTGGTAAAAAGCCATTTTGTGCAGTTTGTTGCTATACCTAAAGATTTTAAAACATTTATTTATATTAGAAATTATTCTACAAACATTTTCTTTTTCATTAATAGAGTATGCATTGATGGATTTTGAATTATTTCAACGAAGTCTTTTGTAATATGGCTATCCACTGGTGTTGAAATATAGAATTGGATCATTGTCTGGTTAGCATGAGTCAATAATATTTTTTATTTAAATTTGGTGTAAAAATATATTATTATTGATTCTGTACAAAAATATATGTTTTTCTTAACAAAATTTTTAAAATTTTGTTGTTGTTAGTTGTGAAGTTGTGTCTGATTCATCGCGACCCCATGGATAATGTTCCTCCATGCCTTCCTATCCTCTACTATCTTCTGGAGTCCATTTAAGCTCACGCCTACTGCTTCAGTGACTCCATCCAGCCACCTATTCTCTGTCGTCCTCTTCTTCTTTTGCCCTCACTCTTTCTCAGCATTAGGCTCTTCTCCAGTGAGTCCTTCCTTCTCATTAGGTGGCCAAAGTATTTCAATTTCATCTTCAGGATCTGGCCTTCTAAAGAATAGTCAGGGTTGATCTCCTCTAAGACTGACTTGTTTGTTCGCCTTGCAGTCCAAGGGACTCGCAGGAGTCTTCTCCAGCACCAGAATTCAAAGGCCTCAATTCTTTGGCGCTCAGCCTTTCTTATGGTCCAATTTTCACAGCCATACATTGCAACTGGGAAAACCATAGCCTTGACTATACGCACTTTTGTTGGCAGAGTAATGTCTCTGCTTTTTAGTACGCTGTTTAGATTTGCCATAGCTTTCCTCCCCAGGAGCAAGCGTCTTTTAATTTCTTGGCTACAGTCCCGATCTGTGGTGATCTTGGAGCCCAGGAAAATAAAATCTGTCACTACCTCCATTTCTTCCCCATCTATCTACCAGGAATTGAGAGGGCCGGATGCCAGGATCTTAGTTTTCTTAATGTTGAGTTTCAAGCCAACATTTGCACTCTCCTCCTTCACCCGCATCAAAAGGCTTTTTAGTTCTTCGCTTTCTGCCATTAGAGTGGTATCATCTGCATATCTGAGGTTGTTGATATTTCTCCTAGCAATCTTAATTCCAACTTTTGATTCATCCAGCCCCGCCTTTCTCATGATGTGCTCTGCATATAAGTTAAATAGGCAGGGTGATAGTATACATCCTTGTCGGACTCCTTTCCCAATTTTGAACCAATCAGTGGTTCCGTGTCAGTTCTCACTGTTGCTTCTTGACCCGCATACAGATTTCTCAGGAGACAAATAAGATGGTCTGGTACACCCATCTCTTTAAGAACTTGCCACAATTTGTTGTGATCCACACAATCAAAGGCTTTAGTATATTCAGTGAAGCAGAAGTAGATGTTTTTCTGGAACTCCCTAGCTTTCTCCATGATCCAGCGTATGTTGGCAATTTGATCTCTAGTTCCTCTGCCTCTTCGAAATTCTGCCTGTACTTCTGGTAGTTCTCGATCCACATACTGCTGGACCCTAGCTTGTAAGATTTTAAATATAACCTTACTAGCATGTGAAATGAATGCAATGGTACGATAGTTTGAACATTCTTTGGCACTGCCTTTCTTTGGAATTAGAATGTAAACTGACCTTTTCCAATCCTGTGGCCACTGCTGAGTTTTCCAAATTTGCTGACAAATTGAGTGTAGTACTTTTACTCCATTGTCTTTTAAGATTTTTGGTTTTTAAAATAAGGAGAGACAAATAGCATAATATTTTGAAATAATGGTATTTAGAAATCAGCACAACAAATGTTTTTAAAATATGTATTGAAGCCAATCGTTTTCTGGTTATAACTAGTTTTGACAGTTTTTTTTCGTCCACTAGTATGCTTTAGTGAGTAATATTAATAAAACACATGTCCACATCACAAGGACCGTATAGTCCATCTCAAAACTAAGGCCCATGTGAACTGGTATTAATTTAATGGTTGTGTTTCTTGCATAAATGCTTGTAAGTAAACAGATGGAATCCAATTCTTTTCTTCATCTGGTGATGGTAGAAAGGATACAGATATCACTTCACCCTACAGCCATATTCCCACCACCATTTTGAAGGTGTCTCAAAATATAGAACAGTTTGGAAGAGAAATGGGGAGGGGCTGCCGCAAAAGAAAGTCTATTCTGTTACTACAGAATTAGAATGTAGGAATCATTCTATTCATAACTCCCCGAAAACTGATTTGAAGGCTGTTTTCAATTAACACTGAATATATAACATAATATACAAAATGGCTATCTATATTTATAGGGTGGCACATGGCTTGGCGGTTAAGATGCTGGGCTTATCAGCCGGAAACCCAACAGCCTTACAAGCCTGTACAGATATTCCTTGACTTACAACAGTTCATTGAATGACCCTTCAAAGTTATATCAGCCCTGAAAAAAGTGACTTATGAACAGTGCCCTAATGATTTCTTCCAACAACCAGTTTGCCAAACTGTTCCGAAAGTTAACCGGTTCTCCCGAACTGGTGCGAACTGGCTGAATCCCACCACTGCTTATGAACATTTTTCACACGGTCTTTGAAACATCCCCATGATCATGTGATCAAAATTCAGATGCTTAGCAACTGGTTCATACTTATAACCGTTGCTGTGTCCCTGGGTCTTGTGATCGTCTTTTGCAACCTTCTGACATGCCAGATTCACTTAACCAGATTACTAACTTATCAACTGCAGTGATTCACTTAACAACTGGGGCAAGAAAGGTTGTAAAATGGGGCAAAACTCACTTAACAACAAAAATTTTAGGCTCAATTGTAGTCGTAAGTCGAGGTCTACCTGTATATTGTTGTATAACAATATACAAAATAGCTAGCTATATCTATACAGAATACAAAAACAATTGCTAACTATCTACCATATGTGGTTATCTGTGTGGAAGAAGAAGAGAGAAAGATGAATAGTAAACATTCTTAATAGATGAATTGAGAACTATAGTGGAAGCACCATCAGTGCAAAATGCCACATCATGCATGTGAACAAAGTACCAATTTAAATTAGGATGTTTCTTTGGAGGTTGTTGAAGCAGTTATAGTTTAATATAAGAGTGTTGTAAGCTTATATGGATTTTGCATTCCTTGCCCCAATGCAACAGGAGCTTAAATTTGGTGATGCATTTGGAAAAATGTATAGTCCACCCTCATTATAGGCCAATTGAAGTTTTATAATGTAAGCATAGAAAGTAATAAATTTAAAATTCTGGCCACAATAATTACATGCTTCCTTTTTCATTTCAGGATCTGTTGATCGCTCCAGTGACTTGGGAAGTTGAACTCTTGCTAACTATGGCTCACCGGTTTTCAATTAAAGATATAGATGAAAAGTTTGAGCAATTTTTAAAAGAGGTACAGATATATTTTTATTTGTCTGTTTTCAGCGTAACAGTAGAATATTGTGCCCTTTTCTATAATATTGTTAAATGTCTTATCCTGACATCAACTCATATTTATATTAATTAATATTAAAGCAGGGGCCCCCGGGTTACGACCTATCTGGAACTGGGCTGCGCAAGTGAGCAAAGTTTCATCTGCGCAAGCATGGGATATAGGTAGCATGCAAAACCATGCCCCCCCCCCGGTCCCTGGTCCTCAAAAGGTTGCGGGCCGCTGTTCTAGAGAACCCCAAGCAGTGCTACATTAGGTATTTGTAAATTTCAAGTATTCCTTTGATTCAATCTCCAGACAAATCTTGTGGGATAAGCTGAAGGTCTCCATTAGATAAACCCTTGTGTCGTGTCCCACTCCTCCGCTGACGGCCGGGTCAGGGAAATCCGAATCAGACGTGCCTCTGCAGCTCTGCTAAAGTCCTAGCAAAGTCCTCAGGGCAGGCAGGAGATCAGAAAGTGACTTCAGCAAGATGTGTTTAGACTTTGCCTGACTCAGAGAATGCCAGAAAGCAGATCCTTTATATAGGCCATGGGGTGTGGCTCCATGACTCAGCACTTATCCAGGCCTGCCCCACCCTTCCTTCTGTTGCCTCCGCCTATCAAGTCTTCTGACGCGAGGGTCACTCCAGTCGGCAGCTGTTGGCAATAGACCTCCCTCAGGCTCACATGCTGTGGAGGAGGGGGAGGGGTCTAGTTGCTCCGTTTGCCTGGGCATGGAGCCAGAGCTGGGGGCTGGAGATATTTCCTCCTCTTCAGCCTGTCTGGGCATGGAGCCAGGGCTGGGGCCGGGAGGCATACTAGAACATTCCTCCGTGTTCGGAAGCAGATAAGCAGGCCCCGGCTGTGGTGAGATTGGGCGAGACACAACACCTTGCTCCTATATATTCATACAGTACATGTGAACCAAAAATTATTATAAAAGTTCAACCATTGTGCCATATAATCTCCATTGTTTTATTATCTATTTTATTATCTATTATATAACGGTATAAGAGTAATATACTATTATATATTCTATTATGTTATGTTATGTTATGTTATTATATGTTCAAGCTTGTACTCTATTTGAAATGGCTTATTTTGATTAGTAATAAAAATTTACATTAAGGATTAATTTGTCCTGGCCATTTGTCTTTTCACTTTGAAAAAAAATCTTCCAGGGGTAGTTCTGCTACAAGCACTAAACCAAAACAGATCAGAGTACAAGTTTTAATATCAAAGTGTATTTCAAATGAGAGTGGCTGCTACTTTGGTTCTTCCAGTGTTGGGAAAGAAGATCATATTAAATAAACTGCATGGCTTATCAGAATAATTATTTTTATAATTCCTATGAGTGAATTCATTTACATAAAATTTAAAGTAAAAGGATCTACAAATACACTTTTGTTGTTCTGGGGACATTAATCCTCATGATGTAAACAGAGATCTTTACAGATTCTATAAGGATATTATGTGCTCTTCAGGAACTCTGGTGATTGGGAAGTCTGATAATTGATATACATAACTGTTAATTTGATGAAAATGACAAAATCTAGGGAGAAATAAAAATACGTTGCCCCAAAATGTTGACTTTCCACAGATATAGTCCAATAATTTTCAGTTATGATACCCCTTCTACCCTGCAAATTTTATCTCCTGTGCTCTCAGGCAATGCATGATCTGTATTCTAGAAAATCTGTAAAGATGTTTTCTTGCATCTTTTTTTTTTTCAATTTTAAAAAAAGATTTCAAAAAAAAAGTGTGGCTTGAAGTAGAACCATACATGTTCTCCATTGCTGGAAATGAAAATGATTGAAAATAGAATCTGGAAAACGATCAGAGATGAATCTGTAAGCTAAATACTGTTGGAGGAATAGCTAGTAGCATCGTATAAATACTACACTATCATAAAAATATGACCTGCTCCTCCGACAACTTATTATGGAATGTTCAGTGCAAAATTTTATTTTAAGAACCACTGTATAAATCACTAAACATGCTTTAACATGGTTGGCTCATAAAAATGAAGCAGTAATAAATATTAACAGCAAATTGGCTCTCTTTTTATTCAGTCTCTTTCAGATGATTCACTTGGAAATGAACAAAATCAAAATGTTATTCCTGAATCGGTTGAGCACTCTAAAAATAAAAAGCATCTTGTGCCATGGTGGATAACAGAAGATGATTCAGATGATGGTATTGTACTGATATTTATTCTATGTAACATCTCTGCCACAAGGTGTCAGTGAATCACTTGTGTCTATATATACATGACTATGCGTATGTAAATTTTGGGTCAGTAATTGTCTCTCGGGCCTAGCCTAGGAAGTAGGATACATAACAACTCATACTAGACCTGCATGTAAATTACCTAAAGCGAATATGATTTCAATTTGAAGTGGATTGATTCAAGCTGAATTTTATTCACATGTATAGAGATGGGGGTGTTTATATGTGTGTGTGAGTGAGAGACAGAGAAGGAGAGAAAATGAAATAGAAATTGTAGGACTAATTTTTTTTAAAGAGGTGCTTAACAGTGTTAAGCATAATGTCTTTTTCTGAGTTTGGGCAGCTGTTTCAGGAGTTGTTTGAAGCTATATTGTGCTATATTCTACCTATATCTTTTGCTAATCATTTAAAAAACTGTATGATTATATGAGTAACTATAAATAAGTTCATTCTTCTTTTTATAACACTTCAAGGCACTTTGTGATTGTCTCCCTATTTACATAAACAAATAAGATTCAGGAGAAGTAGATATTGGATGGCAAACTTATATTCTTAATCATATATATTAGAGATCAAGTACCATTCCAAATAAATATTCAAGGGATCGTATTGTTAAGGTGTTTCATATGTTCATTGAGAAATTAACTTGTTGTTGTTGTTAGTTGCAAAGTCGTGTCCGACCCCATGGACAATGTTCCTCCAGGCCTTCCTGTCCTCTACCATCCTCTGGAGTCCATTTAAACTCATGCCTACTGCTTCAGTGACTCCAGCCAGCCACCTCGTTCTCTGTCGTCCCGTTCTCCTTTTGCCCTCAATCTTTCCCAGCATTAGGCTCTTCTCCAGTGAGTCCTTCTTTCTCATTAGGTGGCCAAAGAATTTCAGTTTCATCTTCAGGATCTGGCCTTCTAAAGAGCAGTCAGGGTTGATCTCCTCTAGAACTGACTTGTTTGTTCGCCTTGCAATCCAAGGGACTCGCAGGAGTCTTCTCCAGCACCAGAGTTCAAAGGCCTCAATTCTTTGGTGCTCAGCCTTTCTTATGGTCCAACCTTCACAGCCATTGCAACTGGGAAAACCATAGCCTTGACTATACGCACTTTTGTTGGCAGGGTGATGTCTCTGCTTTTTAATACGCTGTCTAGATTTGCCATAGCTTTCCTCCCCAGGAGCAAGCGTCTTTTAATTTCTTGGCTGCAGTCCCCATCTGCGGTGAAGAAATTAACTATTAAACTGTAAAGCACATTGTACAGGAACACTTAGAGTAGTCTTTCTAACTAAATACCCAAATAGTGGATCTGGCAAATTTCCTCATCTGTCATATTGCACTGTCTTATAATAATGTAGTTTGGGATTTTTATATAACATTGTACTTTAATCATAAATCATTTGTTCTGTTGTCTGCCCTCTAATGAAACTTCGTTGAAAGAAGCAACGTGAAGATCAATATGCTTTCTGAAATGGGTGAAAATCAAATAATATGATCACTGTTGGATAAAATTTGGTAGATAGTAGTAAAGCTTAATGAACTGTAAAGTATTTCAGTTTTGTGAAGAGTTAAGTTTGCAGTGAAAATTCCTAATTCAGTGCCCTGCTTTTAATATAAAACATTTGTAAAGGGGAAAAAATCCATTATAATATTTATAGCTCTTAAGCTACCATTTCAAAACAGATACTTAGAAGTATTCTTTTTGATGAAAAGTACGAGAAAAAAATATTTAGCGATGAGACGATAAAAGCAAATTCAATTGTTTAGCCTTATTTTTAGTAAGCGGGATCTAGATTTGCAATTCTGCAAATAGAAGGACTGTCTGATCCACAAAAAACAGAGAGATTATTTTTTTACCAAATGTCCTTTCCCATATAAGTCCAGACATCTTGGGAGAACAAGGGACTAGAGTGGAAAGGATAAATTATTACACTTATGCCAGTGGCAGCAGGATTTACCTCATCAGTTTTTGGAATCCCATTATGTAAGTTTATACAATTTTAGATTATTATATGATTTGTAAATTTGACATTTTCAATGTTATGTTGATTCAATTATAGCTATTAGGGTTTTTGGAATACACAGAGAATCAAAATGCTTGTTTAATATTAATGCTTCTGGGATTTTTTTGCTGAAGAAATTATTATTAGTATTAGTATTAGAGAAACATGACACTTTTCTTTCAGCAATTTCAAAAATAGAAAGGCAATATATCAGCTGTGTATAATTCAAAATAGATTGTTTATCTTGCAATGTCTGTTAAGGCGTTACTCAGTTATAAGAAAGAGAAAATAAACCATCCAGAAATGCGGTCAAATGAAATAATGCTTAGAAGTAGAAATTATTATTTTTGTTATTTTATTGTTACTTGAAAAAAGTTAGCTTTGCAACATTTAACTGAAAATGCAACTAAAAACAAACAAACAAAACCACCTACATACATGCTTGCTAGTGCTTGCAATTTCTCTCCTTCCATTTAGCAGTGTTTTCTATAGTTTGAGAAAACTCTCTCATATATTATTAGTTAGAGCAAATGATTAAAGCAAATAGTACTCTTGGATGCTATTATTTTTAATAATAATTCCAAACTTTCATACGTGGCATGTCTAGAAATTGACACTCTGTACTCTGCTTTTTTTTAATTCTTGGTGGTTTGATTTTACTTTTCACTCACTGTTGCAATCTTTTCTGTTATTTTCTTGAATTTCCAAAGTTCCAAAAAAAAGCAAGTTTATCAAAAGTTTATCAAAAGGGAATGAGAAGAAACTTATTGGGAGACAAGATGCAGTGGCTGAAGATTGTGAAAAGAGGGTATCATTTTCAGATAATGAGCCTGGTACTGGATTAAATTTCCTATTTATAAATGCCAATGTTTGATGTTAGCTGTGATGTGTTGTGACTCAAAATTAATTTATTTCTAGTAACTATGCTTTTACTTTGTTACTAATTTTTCTGATCATGTAAATGTGAGTTGTTGTCAATTATAATCTCAAGGAGAGTGAACTTCTTAAAATGATGGTGCTAATTTGCATATATATAAGATTAGCTAATCTATGTCATCTAGAAACAGAATTGAAAATATTTTTAATCTGAAAATCTATTGAATGACTATGAATCACGGTATTCAATCATATTTACTCCTGGACTGCCTCTTAAGTGAGTCTTTTCTAAACCTTAAGCACCAGTCAGTAAAGAGCTAGGTGGACAGTTCCTGTGTTTTTATGAAATATTTAATTCTATAAATTGGTTTGAATCAAAAGCCATGTAATAAGCCATTGTTAAAAGACTTTCCAATATGATTTAAGTTAATGTTTAAATGCACCATTTTAAAAAATTACAAGAATCCTGCTGTGATTCAAATTAAGCTACTGACAAGCATATGAGAAATCTGATTTCTTTGATGGCCAATCAGTCAAGTGACAGCCCACGTTGTGAAGGCTACATTTTAAAAATTAGTCCTATAAAGAAGCTGTGTTTATTATATAAAGGTGATGTTGGTTCTTCATCTAAATGATTGAACTTTTGTTGCAAAATTTATTGAGTTCTGTTGAAATGTTTTGGTGAATATTCTGTGTAATCTTTAGCAAAATTATATTCCAATTATATTTATAAAAGTGATTTATTTATTTGTATATTTAGGATTCATCGAGCAGCTAAATAATTATTCTTTCTGTAATACAGTTAAATTTGCATTCAGTTCAAAACAATATATATAATCCAACCTTTAAAAAAATTCTGTTTTGTAGTTAAATCTGTTGTATAGAACTATTTAAATATGAAATATTTTTCGGTAACATAATTTATCCTTAAATACAATTACATTTATAAGATAAGTAGATCCTAGGTTCTGTAGTGTGAATCCAGTTTTTTGTTTTTTAAATTATCAATGAAACGAATGAGAACTGGATGTTTGTTTGATAAGAGTAATCTAGAAAATATGGTTGTCATTTTGTTGTGTTAATGAATTTAATTGCCATAAAAATCCAAAGTGGAAAGCATACATTGGGAATATGACTTTTCACATCACGATTCTTGGGTAGCTTTTTAGACCAAATGCAATATGTAAACTGTCTTGAAAATGGAGATTTTAAGTAGGCAAAGTACTTGAACTCATCATTCAATATATTTCTGTGTTTGAGTATAGATTTATCGATATTCATTCCCCTCTCCCCGGCTATGTTTTAAGGTATACGTGACACCAGCAATACCTTTCTGAAATCGCGGAAGCTTTCTCCTTCTATTGAGGAAGTAGATGAAGCTTTTGGAGAAGACCTCCAGCTCCCGCAGCTTCATGGTGTTTCTGTCTCTTTAAGCAAAGATAGTTTGGAATCAAATGGTAAAAGTGCTTCTGACATTAAACATCTCTTTTATTATACTATATTTTAAAAATTTGCTAACAAATATATTGCAAGCATAGACGTTATTTTTTAAAGTGGTTTTTATGTTACATAGTTCTGAAGAAATGAAATGGTCACTTCAAAATAATATTATATATTTATTTTTACCCTGGTGCCACAATTTAAAATGCACTGTGATTGATTCAAGGAGTGTTTTACAACTCGGCTCTAGAAAATACATGGGCTTTAGGTTTCTGCACTAGTTGTATAATTGCCCCACTCCAATAGTTCATTCAAACCATATGAGCTCACAAAACTATCCTGCTATACAAAGACAAAGCATGTTTCTTTTTTCCTCTTTTTTTCTTTTTTTCCCCACTGGGAACCAGTCTGCCCACACATTTCTTTGTAGTCTTGAATGTACTTCCTATGTTTAAACAAATGGGAATTTAGAACCATATGCTAATATTCTTGTTTTCTTATTTAAAATGTCTGAATTTGGCAGTTACAGTACTAAGGTATGAACTCATATGGTTATCTATATTTTGATACTTTTATCATTTAGATTCAGTTGTTGCTTTGGGACCCAGTGAGAATATTTTGGGAGATGGATTAGATACTTTGGAAGAAGAAGAAGAAAAGGAGAAGTTTTTTGCTGACCTTGAGAAAGGAGCATCCTCTACCATAGACTACTCAAAATTAAATAAGGAACTAGATTCTAATAATTCTGACATCCTGCACCCGTTTTTATGGTAAAGTAAACAAAAATAACAATGGTAGTTATATGTTGAATTGGAGTAGTTTGGAAATTTAACAATGAAACATTGTGAAAACAAATTGTGCTAAATAAATATTCATACTGTATTGTAGCATTTAAAAGTAGGGTGGAAGCTGTAGAGTAGAAAATGACACCTTATGGATAACAAAAAGAAGCCGAACAGGAAAGTGAGACTGGAAATGGGAAGCAAGCAGATATTTATGGATAGGCTAGAAAAATGGCTTACCGTTTGTGATTCTGTTCATTTATGAAAATGTTCACCTCTTAATGTTAACACAAATAAGACATAAATAAATTGAAAAATATCCAACCCTCCTGAGCTTTCGTAAGAGCCTAAAGGCCTAGCTCTGCCAGCTAGCTTGGGGCTGCAATAAGGGAACATCATAATGTAGGTTGTCGATCAATGAACAATGAACACCTCCCTCCTCCCCCCCCCCATCCTGCCTCCTCCCTTTATTTAATTGAAGCGTAACATTTGGCTTGTATATTTAGCTTTTATGATTATAAGCCACCCAGAGTTATCCTGTGGTAAGATGGGTGACTAAATAAATAAATAAATAAATATCCAGTGGCCATCCATATTTTTACAGTATTTTTCTTAGGTCCAAACTAGGATTAATGCAGATACAACCTAGGAGTAATACAACAGTAATTCAATACTGGACTAGACTGAAGTCTTTATTAGTAAAGAAATTTTCACTATTAAAGCCTTAATGGGCTAAAATACGTTTCAATTGTATATAAGTAAAGCAAAATTGGTGATTATAGCTGCTTCTTTTTTTAAAAAAAAATACAGATTCTGTATTCTAAAACCTTTCGATATGGATATTCACAGACTACTTCCACCCATCCTGCCTGGCTTTAGTTGCTTAGGAAAAATTTGGGGGTGGTTGAAAGGAATATTTTTGCTGTTAGAACAGCATAGCATTAGAATGAATATCCTCAGTCAAGTGTAAAGAGAAAAATATTTTGTCATTCCTAATATTTTGCAGCAACCAGCCTCAAGTGAAACAGACAAAAGAAGAAAATGACAGCGAATGTATGAGTCATGAAAAATCTGGTAATTTCAAATAATTTGCTTAGTAACCTACGTTTAATGACTATTTACTTACATGGTATGCCTTTCCAAAGGATGTTGTGGATTTATTATTTCATCATACAGAATCATGAAAGGCATTCATAAGATGTTACATTAATTTAAAGGGCAGTTCCTTATAAGTCCAGAGTTACTTGAGACAAATTAGAAAATATTGTTGCCATTAGGCCATTGAGTCTGATCCAGAGATTCTATTATATTGCAACAGAATTTGAAGGCTTTATGCAACCAGTGATTGTAGAATAGGTTTGGGTTTGGGTTTGGGGTTTTTTTTAGTATCTGCATTTAAGTCAGACATTTAAGTCAGAACTGGACACAGTTTAAATAGAAAGAATTTAAACCATATCTTAATGCTTGCTTCCACCATTACAATCCAGTGAGAAACAGCACATTTCTGTTACTCCTGTAACATTATTCAGTTTATAAGCACAGTTACACAGCTGGCTATTCTGCTGGAACAGGGGTGTCAAATTCTCACCATCACAGCAGCATCACATAACTTATCCAGACTTTTTTCCCCTTCGCTAAACCAGGCATGGGCGTGGCCAATGCGTGACGCATCCCACCCGCAGGCTGGGAGTTTGACACCCCTGTGATGGAAGAAAAACATTAAACTATAACTGAAAATTTTCCCAACTGTTTGATCTGATCCAATAAAAGAATGAAAGGAAAATAGCATTGTTTCTCTTATTTCTTTTGAAGAACTAAACACAGACTTTCCTCCAAACATTCAGGTGATTATAGTGAGGATTTTGAGGAAAATTCAGAGTGTAATGAAGACAATAAAGCTGAACAGGTGGTCACGTCTGAAGCTACTGTGAGCGTTTGTGATAAGTACAATCACTTCCTATTTTAAGCGTTCTAAATTTTGTGGTTTCAATGTTTTATCCGACGGGCTTACCTAGTTATTTACAGTGCTGTCTGAAACTTGTCTTTTGAGATGTAAGGACCACTGAGCTCAGTGGAATATGTTTCCAGGTGAGCAGCATGGGGTGTCATGCACTGAAACCCCAGATGTTCAAAGATAGAAATGTGCCATATAGTTGACTTTTAATACATTTATGGGTTTTGTTCCTGAAGATACATATAGCTTGTAACATTTCATAGCTAGCATCTAATTATGTTCAGAGCTCTTTGGGCAATTTATACTTCTGGAATCATAAAAAGATAGATTACCACTATAAAGCAAAACTATTGGAAAGATAAAAGAACAATAAAGGCTCAGCATCAGTGCCAAAATCACATAACAATGATATGATTAAAGCTCTTGATGTCAAACATAACTCTCTTGAGACATACATACTGTTTTTAATATATTTTTAAAACAGATTTGGGAATCACAGGATCCTATAATGGTAGAGCAAGGAATATTATTTCCAAAGGCATATGTTCTTGCTTTAATAAAAGCTGAATTAGGATTGTGATATTTAAATGATACAATAATGATATTATCAATCTGTACACCATTAAACTTTATGTATGAAACTTCTTTAAAATGAATGAACTGGTGTGTATAGGATTGCAAATAAATAATACGTTCTAATACAATAGTATAAAATATTACATCTTAAATTTTCTTGTATTCTTAGTCATCTTCTCTGATTTGTATTTTCATGTGTGCTCTGATGTATTTCCAGCACATTCTGTTCAGTAAAAGGGCCAGTTTAAAAGCACTGAATATATCAATCAGTTTTCTTCATCAAAATCATTCAAGGAATAGCAATAGCATTTAAACTTATATATTACTCCATTGTGCTTTGCAGCATTCTCTGAGTGGCTTTCAAATGTCAGCACACTGCCCCAAACAATCTGGCTCCTCATTTTACCAACCTCAGAAGGATGGAAGGCTGAGTCAACCTTGAACCAATACTGCGTTCTAACCACTGTGCCACCATGGCTCTTAATCGTTTGGCTACTGGAAATCAATCATACATTAGAATTCTTATGCCCAGAACAGAATTTTGAGGAGAAAGGCACAATGATTGGAATTATTTGCACATGTATTAAATGCTTCCAATTATTATTTCCTTAAAGTATTATTCAGATTTTGATTTACTTTTTTTAACTATGATTTTCAGTAGTGTGTATCTTTCGACTTGATGCTACTTAAATTTTATTTAAGTGAAATACTTTATGTAAGTGAAAAACATTAAAATATCAACATTTTAAGTTGTAAAATGGTAAATTATTTCAAGAAAGTTTCCTATTTCATATTCAAAATAATTTTTAGTAATAATATATAAATGAGATTTTTATATATATACATATATTATTTTCTAGGAGGAAAGGACAGGCATGCTGGCCAAAGGTATCAAATTCATATAATATGAAATTATATATTTTAAAATGAGTTTGATCTTTCTGAATTTGGGAGATAAATATTCAAACATAATGGGCCCATTTCCTTTAATTCTACTTATCATAGTGCTGGCTTCCCCATGAAATAAAAGGATTATTATCATCATCATCATCATCATCATCCCTGAATTGTATTAGAAAAGATTACAGGAATACTTTGATGTCAACAGTACTTGTATCAGTCACTGTAACTGCAAAAAGAAAGATTTTACAGATTTGTGTTCTGCAACTAACTTTGTCTAGAAGTCATTTTCAAAGACTGATCAAAAATAAAAATGGCAATGTCAGTGAACAATTGACATCAACATTTATTTTTCCATTTTGGAAATAATATAAAGTTTAAAATAATAAAAATGTATGAGTATATATTGGAACTGCATACTTTAAAATTAGAGGTAAGCTTCAGGATAGCACCCATTAGTCTCTCTACAAAGAAAAGCATACGACTAACTGGGGAAAAGTGCTGTCCCTTTGTATATATGCTTTCTTAAAAGAAGTCCCACTGAGTGACACAGCTTTCTGCCTAATGAGAATACTTAATATTGCAGTCTTTTCCCCAACCATCTCCTGCAAGCATAAGACATGATTAAATCCAGTTGTTACATAACTAAGAACCGTGATTTGTACTTTAACATTTTGTTGCAAATAATTTATGATTGTGAATGATTTAACATTTTATACATAATTTTACATCTTTTTCATTTTCTTATTTAAAGCCTTTTATATTTTAATATATTTATTAAATATTTACTGTGTTATTTTAAAGTTTCTTATCTAAATAATTTTTAGAATGTCTGCATATTAAATTTTACTGCATGTTGCCCACTCCAGTGTTACAGGTTAAGCATAAGATTGGCATTACCTTTTCTTCATCTACACTAATGTAGAGAAGATACAATTCTTCTTCCTTTGTAGTTCTTCTGGATTCCCAGGAGTCAGTTTTAGAAACTCCAAAAGCCAATGAAGAGCAAGATGCAGCTGGGGTAGAACAATATACAGCTCAAGAAATTACTGCAGAAGAAATGACTGGAACAGGTAAGGCTACTTTTTGTTTGTTAATTATTCTTTCTATTGATCATGCTCTAAACCAGGGGTGTCAAACTGAAGGCCTGCGGGCCAGATCCTGCCCACGGGGTGCTTAAATCTGGCCCACAGGGCTGGCCTGGAAACAGCAAAGGACCAGCTCGGGGTGCCTCTGACAGCCAAAATGGCATACAGGGGTATGTGCGGCCTCCCGCATCCTGTTTTCGGCCTGGGCAACCTCCTGCAACACTCTGCTGGGCAAAACGGGGCACACATGTGCCTCCCTGCACCCCATTTTGGCTAGCAGGGTGCTGCAGGAGGCATCCGTCCCGTCTCTCCCTCCCCCCCACAGGATTGCCGGCCTGCGGAGAACTATAATGCTGATCCAGCCCTCGAAGAAATCCAGTTTGACATCCCTGCTCTAAACTGATGTGAGGCAGGAGCAGTCTGTCTCATTCCATTTGGATTTATTAAAATTACTATTTGATTTCAGTGGCAGAAAATCCAATATTTAAAATCAAAGGGCCTTAAAGTATGCAACTGTAGCTTAGATACTGTGTTGTTTTTTTCCACATGATCAAATAGACTGCCTCTAGCTCTATGCTGAATCGAGTTTTGAGATGAAGGAAAATGCAAG
This sequence comes from Ahaetulla prasina, assembly GCF_028640845.1. NCBI lineage: Eukaryota > Metazoa > Chordata > Lepidosauria > Squamata > Colubridae > Ahaetulla > Ahaetulla prasina. The sequence continues at coordinate 129,234,225 of NC_080539.1, forward strand.
AAAAAACACGGAATGCTATTTTTCTGTTCTTTGGTCTTACTAGCTACTGAATTTAAGTTATGGTACGGTCTGTAGATATAATCTACATTTTTTTACATTACTGCTTACTGGTTGGTTAGAATCTGCTGCTACAATCTGACGCAATTACATTTCAATCCTAAGTGTATTTATTGCAGTGGTTCCCAAAGTGGGGCCCACGCCCCACAAGGGGGGAATTTGATTTTTAATGGGGCAATTGGAACCTTGTTTAAACCAAGTTAATGGCCTTTTAGTCTTCCTTCGCATGAGTAGGAGTCACTTTTTGAATAGTAAGAATTATATGTCACGGGGGAGAAGGGGGGCATCAGGATTTTAGAGATGCTTACGTGGGGCATGGCCAAAAAAAGATTATTGGAAATATCCTGTTGAACTTGATGAAACTCATCTCCAGATACTTTTGTATTTGAATCTCAGTGAAAGTTGTTTTATAATAAAAACATATATGAGATTGCAATGAAAGGGTCCAATGGCCTGTTGCCATGGACAAAACTCCCTTTGTCAGAAGTTCCTAACAATGGAAAGAATCTGAGGTATTTCCCTTTCCCTTTGCTCACTCATAAAAACTGCTCTGAGCCTGAAAAATCCTGAGCTGAATTGAGTGCCTGCAAGGGGTTAAAAGTCCTGTTGTTGCCTGATCAAGCTTTGGCCCTGTGTGACATTGGAATTTTGCTTATGTCACATTAGGTTACCAGTGCTGTTATTTTACTGATTTGTTCCTCATGAATATTTTATTTTCAGCCTGCCCCATCTGGAAACATTTAATTTTTCTCCTTTCAGGTATTTCCAGTGGGCAAACAAACAGCGACATTGAAGCCTTGCAGCAAGCTTACCATCACGTTGAACAGTCTTTAGGAACTACAGATGAACAGAATGATGAAAAAATGGAAGTGGAAGAGAGTTTAGTCAATGACACTTCACAAAATAAAGAAAGCTGCCCCCAGAATACTTCCATTACTAATTCTGGTAAATTCTGGTACTTCCCAAGATGGTTTGCACTGAAATAAAACATATTCTGATCGCTGGACTGTGTTCTCAATCATTTCAGTGGTGAAATCCAAAAATTTTCCCTACCGGTTCTGTGGGCTTGTCTTGGTGGGCGTGGCGTGGTGGCAGTGGTGAAATTAAAAAATATATATTACGGTTCTGTGGGCATGGCTTGGTGGGTATGGCTTAGTCATGTGAGTGGCTGGGCATGGCCAACTCAATGTCACTCCCACCCAGTCACATGACCCCCATCCCCCCAAGCCATACCTACCTGGCTCCTTGCTGCGTGACAGCTGCCCTGCCCGAGCTCCTGGAGGTGCTGGCCGGGGTGGCAGTTGAGACCCCCAGACTTTTAGTCATGGGGGACTTTAACTTGCCATCGTCCGGCTCGTCATCGACGGCAGCTCGGGAGTTCATGGCTTCCATGACGGCCTTGGACATGACCCAAGTAGTTGATGGCCCTACTCACATTGGGGGTGGCACCCTGGACCTGATTTTTCTCTCTGGTCAGTGGTTGAGAGATCTGGACTTAAAGGAATTAGTCATTGAACCTTTGTCATGGTCAGATCACTCTCTTCTTCGCCTGGACTTTCTGACCGCCATTCACCACCGCAGGGAGACGGAGCCGATACGTTGGTTCCGTCCCAGGCGCCTGATGGACCGGATGGGTTCGGACGGAGCTTGGGCCATTTCCTGAGGTCTGGCTCACGGCTCGACTGAGGAACTTGTTGCGGCCTGGGAACAGGCGCGGCGGGGCCTTGGACCGTGTCGTGCCTTTGCGGCCTCTGACCCGGCGCGGGTCCCAACCGGCTCCTTGGTTCTCCGAGGAGCTGAGAGGATGAGCGCGGAGAAGGCGCCTGGAGAGTCTTTGGAGGTCTAGCCGTTCGAGCTGATCGGACACTAGTGAAGTCCTATACTAGGACTTACCTAGTGGCATTGAGAAGCGGCGTAGCTCGCCTCCTCCCTCATTGCATCGGCAGATAACCGCCCAGCCGCCCTGTTTGGGTGACTCGCTCCCTCTTACACCAGGGGAGCGGGATGACCCGTGCAGGGGCGTGCTGAGAGTTTAACGGTTATCTATATGATAAAATCGTTCAACCGGGATGGTCTGGACCAAGATTGCAGTGATCTGGGCGAGATGCGTGAGGCGGTCTTGGTGACATTGTGTGGGATGAGTTTGACCCTGTGGCTCCGAGGACATGGACAGGTTGTTGGGTAGGTTGAATGCCACTACGTGTTTACTGGACCCGTGCCCCTCTTGGCTGGTGCTGGCCACTCGAGAGGTGACACGAGGCTGGCTCCAGGCGATTACGACCGCTTCTTTGGTGGAGGGTGTCTTCCCGGCCGCCTTGAAAGAGGCGGTGGTGAGGCCCCTCCTTAAGAAGCCATCCTTGGACCCGGCTGTTTTAGGTAATTATCGTCCGGTCTCCAACCTTCGCTTCGCGGCGAAGGTTGTAGAGAGTATGGTGGCATATCAATTTCCCTTGCACCTGGATGAAACTGTCTATCTAGACCCGTTCCAGTCCGGTTTTCGGCCCGGTTACAGCACGGAGACGGCTTTGGTCGCGTTGGTGGATGATCTCTGGGGGGCCAGGGACAGGGGTTGCTCCTCTGCCCTGGTCCTATTAGACCTCTCAGCGGCTTCCGATACCACCGACCATGGTACCCTGCTGCGCGGGTTGGAGGGATTGGGAGTGGGAGGCACCGTTTATCGGTGGTTCCCCCCCTATCTCTCCGACCGGCCGCAGTCGGTGTTGACGGGGGGGCAGAGGTCGGCCCCGAGGCGCCTCACTTGTGGGGTGCCGCAGGGGTCGATCCTCTCGCCCCTTCTGTTTAACATCTACATGAAGCCGCTGGGTGAGATCATCAGTGGTTTCGGTGTGAAGTACCAGCTGTATGCGGATGACACCCAGCTGTACTTTTCTACACCGGACCACCCCAACGGTTATCAAGTGCTGTCCCGGTGCCTGGAGGCCGACGGGTCTGGATGGGGAGAAATAGGCTCAAGCTCAATCCTCCAAGACAGAGTGGCTGTGGATGCGGCATCCCGATACAGTCAGCTAAATCCGCGGCTGACCATCGGTGGCGAGTCATTGGCCCCGATGGAAAGGGTCCGCAACTTAGGCGCCCTCCTGGATGAACGGCTGTCTCTAGAAGACCATTTGACGGCCGTCTCCAGGAGAGCGTTCTACCAGGTTCGCCTGGTACGCCAGTTGCGCCTTTCTGGACCGGGATGCCCTATGCACGGTCACCACGCACTCGTGACGCCTCGCCTGGATTACTGCAATGCTCTCTACATGGGGCTCCCCTTGAAGGGCATCCGAGGCTGCAGTTAGTCCAGAATGCGGCTGCGCTGGTGATAGATGGAGCCCTCGTGGCTCCCGTATAACACCATCCTGCGCAGGCTGCACTGGCTACCTGTGGCTTTCGGGTGCGCTTCAAGGTTTTGGTGACCACCTTTAAAGCGCCCATGGCATTGGGCCGGGCTACTTACGGGACCGCCTACTGCTACCGAATATCTCTCACCGACCCGTGCGCTCTCACAGAGAGGGTCTCCTCAGGGTGCCGTCGACGCGGCAATGTCGTCTGGCGACACCCAGGGGAAGGGCCTTCTCTGTGGGGCCCCACCCTCTGGAATGAACTACCCCCCGGACTTCGTCAGCTTTCGGACCTCCGGACCTTCCGCCGCGGGCTTAAAACGTATTTATTTAATTGTGCAGGGCTGAGCTAGATTTTAAATTATTGGTTTTAAATTGGGTTTTATTTGATATTTTAATTCTAAATTTACGGGCTTGTTAGAATCAGTTTTTTAATTGTTTTATATTGTATTTATATGTCTTTTAAATGCCTGTACACCGCCCTGAGTCCTTCGGGAGATAGGGCGGTATATAAATTTGAATAAATAAATAAATAAATAAATAAATACTCAGGTTTTGTGGCTCCCTGGGAAATGGGTCATGTGACTGGGTGGGCGTGGCCAATTTGATTGGTCTCCCCCTTAGGAAATTTCTCCTTAGTCCAACTCACAATAAAATAGCATTGTTCCAATATTTAGAATAGAATAGAATAACAGAGTTGGAAAGGACCTCGGAGGTCTTCTAGTCCAACCCCCTGCTTGGGCAGGAATCCCTATACCATTTCAGACAAATGTTATCTAATCTCTTCTTAAAAACTTCCAGTGTTGGAGCTTTTACAACTTCTGCAGGCAAGTTATTCCAATGATTAATTGTTCTGTCAGGAAATTTGAGGGGCTCCTACAAAAGTGAGAGAGTTAAATCTATTTTTCAAAGTACCAAAACGCATAACAAGAAAAAATGAATGGAAACTAACCAAAGAGAAGCAACCTAGGACTAAGAGAAATTTCCTAACAGTGAGACCAATTAACCAATGGAATAGCTTGCTTTCAGAAGTTGTGGACGCTCCATCACTAGAGGCTTTCAAAAAGAGTGAGGGAAGTAGACCCCAAAAGGACAGTGCCAGGAACCACTAAAACAATGCAGAAAACTTAAAACAGTCATTCCCCCTTTTTTAAAAAAAGTCAACCCCAAAGCAAACGCAGCAGCTGAGAGGGAAACTCTCAGTAAAACCAAAGCTATTCAAAAGTTTATAATCAGTGGTTAACACACTGCATTAATCACTGTAGAATGTAATAAGATGGACAAAACAAGCCAGTCCCAATATAACCAGGTATTGCTTATGCCAATTTTTTTGTAATTTTTGACAAAAAAATGAAATTTCATTCAAATTTTATTTGAAAACACTTGCTACAGAAGTAATAACAAGTGTGTTGTTTTCCTTCTATCTAGATTTGCCGACTATAGAAGAACTGATGAAACCTATCAGAGCAGATTCATCTTTTGTCAGGGGATTTGAACTGGAGCCTATTAGGTATTGATTCTGGAAAATGCATGACATAACCAATGAATTTTTTCATGGTTTTTTTTCTTTAACCCTTTTTAAAATGAAGATATTACTACTGTAGTGTTATTAGAATATCATTTGCTCCTTGAGTATATTATTCATAAGATTTAAATATATTTTTGCTGCTAACATCTATTTAATCAATAATTGGAGTGAAGAATTTAAGCTGAAAACTTTCAACCTTAAAATGGTGTCTGTTTGCTCAGTCCTGTAGCTCGCAGAACTAAGTATAGGTAGTCCTTGATTTATTATCACAAATGAGCCCCAAATTTCCATTGCTAAGCAAGACAATTAAGTGAGTTTTGCTCCATTTACCGCAACCTTTCTTGCCAGAATTGAGTGGTGAATAATTGCAGTTGTTTAGTAGCATGGTTTGGCTTGAATTTGGTTTCTCCATTGACTTTGCTTATCCGAAGTTGCAAAAGGTTGCATGACCCCAGGACACTGCAACCATCATAAATACAGGCCAGTTGCTGTCCTGCTCATACACGGACACACACACGCACCACAGGTGTAAGGAATCTTTATTAAGGCTTCTGAGCCTGAATTGGTATTCCCCAGCAATTCCCTGTGCTGGCACCAGCTCAACCCCAGTGAGTTCCACAAGCTACTCAAATGAAGCCAACACTAGACCTCAAGGCAAAAGCAAATCCAATCCACTAGGAAAAAGCAAGTGCCCAAGGCAAAGGCAATTTCAAGACAAAGGTAAGTCCAAAAGGCAAAGGCAAATCCACAAGACAAGTCGATAGGAAAAGGCAAGGCAAGACAAAGGCAAGCCACAGCTGAAGAGACGTGATCCAAAGTTCAGGGGAAGAACATACAGCAAGAAAAGGAAAACATTGTTCCCAGCATCATTTCACTCCCCTTGTTGAGCTAAATGCTTCCTAGTGCAGCTCATCAAGAGGGGCGAGGCTACCTCCTCGTGAGTAGCCTGGCTGACCTTTGTGCCTGCCTCCTCTCAGCCCTACATGCTCTCAGATCTGGAGGAGGAGGTAGTTCTTTATTTCCACTGACCAGCTGCAGCTGTGTGCCCTCTCCACTCAAGGCCTCTGGGCTTCCCAGCTGCAACTGAGTCTCTTCTTTCTCTAGCTCAGCCGGCTGCTCATCTGGTTGCTCTCCCTCCACTCCTGGCTCATAGCCCTCAGCTGCCAGCTCATCTTCCTCTGAACTAGCATTTGGGGAGTCATCCGGGAAAGTTATAACAGGTCTGAATTTTGATCACGTGACCATGGGATACTGCAGTGGTCATAAGTGTAAAAAACAGTCCTAAGCCACTTTTTTCAGTGCCATTATAACTTCAGATGGACATTAAACAAATGGTTGTAAGTCAAGGACTACCTGTAAAATAGAAGACTTAAGGTATGCACACAGGAAAGAATCCCCCCAAGCAAGATCCTCATATTCAGAAGGCAAACCTTGACTGAGTTTCAAAGGGGTGCTTTTGGACCCTACAATAACCTATCTAAAAAAATATCTTAATAGTGCATGCCTGTGATATCATGAAATCATAAAGCCACATCTGATTAGACTTCATCCCTTCCGCCTTCATAAAGTGGTCAGCCAACTTAGTTTACTATTTTTTGTGTCTGCTGCAAAAGACAGAATATTTTTATGAGTGTTTTTTATTTTTCTAGTTTGTTGTATGCTAATATATAAAACTAAAATAAATAAGTAGGGTTCATTTTTACTGTATTGGGTATAGTGGGTTTTTTTATGATCAAGGAATTTTTGAGTGCATGGGGAACAACATTTTTGCTTTACCTGGCCAAATATGAGATATTTCTTTATAACTGCTACAAAGTGATCTGTTGTTAGTGCTATTATTGCTTAGTCCTGTCCTGCAGGATCAGGTAATTATTTTACTGCAGTTCATGAACAATTATATAGAACTAGTGTGCAATTCAGTATCAAATGTCCATATTTTTTTATTAAGCTATTATTAATAGAAACAACAGACCTATTCATATATGGCTTTCTTTCCCTTCCATCTCATAGTCCTGTGAAAGTCACACAAGATCACACAGATGGATTAATGAAGCCGCCTGATGAAGCCGTGGAATCCCAAAACATTGGCTGTCTTTTAAACCATCCTGGTGAACAAGAAAATACTTCCGTTTTAGAAGTTGCAAATGAAAGTAGCAAAGATAGTCCTCATCTGAAAGTTATCAAGCAGAAATTAGCTGATAAAATTAAACATAATGTTATGAAATTAAGCACTCTCTCAAATTGTTCAACACTCTATCAGGAGAGGAAATCTGGACAGGTGAGCAGCTTTTCCTTGTTATACTTAAGGCACAAAGAAGCAGGAAAGTCAAAGAGTTTTATTCTTCTACAGCTATAGCCAGCCCAAAATAAGCCATTAAACAAAAGGTACCTTTCAAAAAAAGAAACCAATTGTCAGCAGGACAGATCTATTTCTTTATCCCAAAATTAAAAAATAAGTCTTTGCCTGTCAATAAGAAGCCATCAGTGAGGACTCAAGAAGATCTGGCTTGCTAACAGATTAATACTTGAGTACAGCCACTGAGAATTTTGCTGGTTGAAACTCTGATCCTATTCTTCCAACCTATACTCCCTATCTCCTACTTATCTCCCACTTTCCTCATTTTTCTTGAAACAGCTGATTTCTAGGAATGTGAAATATGACTTTCAAGATGTTGACCACTATGATTAGGTTACTGCTTGTTTCCATGAGAATAGAATAGAATAGAATAGAATAGAATAGAATAGAATAGAATAGAATAGAATAGAATAGAATAGAATAGAATAGAGCAGAGCAGAGCAGAGCAGAGCAGAGCAGAGCAGAGCAGAGCAGAGCAGAACAGAACAGAACAGAACAGAACAGAACAGTTGGAAGGAACCTCGGAGGTCTTCAAGTCCAACCCCTCCTCAGGCAGGAAACCTATGCCATTTCCGACAAATGGTTGTCCAATCTCTTCTTAAAAAGTTCCAGTGTTGAAGAATTCACAACTTCTGGAGACAAGTTGTTCCACTGGTTAATTTTATATATGATGTTTGAGTTGTTTATTTGGGATATAATCAAACTTAATATAATTTGGTAGAATTTATTTGGTAGAATTAGAGTTTAAAGTTTATCTTGCTATTCTATAGAAGTATAATTCAGTGATTGCATAACTTTATTTTAAATATTGAACCTCTATTTTACATTCTGAAACCAAACTAGTCAATAACATACATTGTATGTGTTGTTTACAGGTGCATCAACCCAACACTTGGAATAAAGAGAATCCAAATTTAGTACCAGATAAACAAGTAATGTATAAAAGTAGTAAAAACACAATGACTATTCACAGAAAGAAACATTTGGCTGGATCACATAGTTCTGTTAGAAGCTCTGGATATGGAAAACCTAATTCTTCGTTAAAGCACTTTCCTACAGTTAACGAGAAGACATTGAAGGAAAACAACAAAAATCCACTTCTGAAAGTCAAATCTCCTCCAAAGCAGAAAGGTATATTTATAAAACATTTAAAATTGATATAATATAATATGATATGACAAGATATAATATGATAATATATATATAAAGAAACCATTAAAAGTCATGATAACTTTTAATGGGCGAATAGGTGGCAATATAAATTTAATAATTTATTTATTTTATTTATTTATTTATTTATTCGATTTTTATACCGCCCTTCTCCCGAAGGACTCAGGGCGGTGTACAGCCAAAAGTAAAAACAAACAATACAATATACAATTTAAAATACAAATTAAAAAACTTATTTTATAATTGGCCTAAAAAACTTTAAAATATATAAAACTAAAACCCCATTAAAATTAATACTAAAATTTAAAATCGATAAAATTTAAGAACGATAAATAAATAGCTGACCTTTTTGGCATAAAATAGTTATTCCAAGAAATATAGGATATCTAAATAAAAAATTATACAGTCCTTATTGAATTTTCTTTAAAAAAGACACAGGTAGTCCTCAACTTATGACCACAATTGAACCCAAAATTTCTGTTAATTAAAATATATGTTAAGTGAGTTTTGCCCCCATTTTGTGACCTTTCTGCCACAGTTGTGAAGTGAATCACTGAAGTTGATAAGTTAGTAACACAGTTGTTAAGTGAACCTGGCTTTCCCATGGACTTTGCTTGTCAGAAGGTCACAAAAAGGGATCAGATGACTCTGGGTCACAAGTATGAACTAGTTGCCATGTATCTGAATTTTGATCACAGGATCATGGGGATGCTACAAAGGTGATAAGTGAAAAATGGTCATAAGTCACTTTTCAGTGCCGTTGTAACTTTGGTCACTAAATGGACTGTTTTAAGTCGAGGACTACCTGTAATTGATTGTTTTCCTTTCAAAGGCACATCAGTGACTAAAGTAACTCAGACAAAACCCCATTCACTCTTCCCCAAAAGAAATGATTCTACTGATCCTAGACAATCATCTCCAGGTGGATTTCCACCAGAGCCTAAAGAAAATGACAGCCAGGGTTACAAGGTTAGTGATATAACCACTGTTCTTCAACGGGTATTTTTTAAAAAAGGAGAATGTTCGAGAAATGAAAATGCAGAATATGAGGAAGATTCTTGGTTCGAAAGTATTCTTAATGTCACTCACATACAGCTTGTCCTCGTTGAGCAACTGTTTGCAGTTACCACGGTGATGAAGAAGTAGCTTTACTACCAAGCTTCGTTTTTACAACCTTCTCTGTAAAGCTAGAGTTTCCTTTTTGTAAAGCGAAAGAAAGATAGTAAGCATCTTTGCCGTTTCACTCAGCGACCACTTGGCTTACTGACTGAGTTGCTGGTTCCAATTGTAGTCGCTAAATGAGGACTACCTGTATACTCTCTTCAGATGTGTGAAAGGAAAATGAACACCCGGTTTGGCATTTTGGCAGTTTGACATATACAGTGAGCCCAAACCGTAGCACAAAAAATACATATATATTTTTTGTTTTAAATAGTTCTTGTGCTGCCATAGACAACTACTTATCATTGGATTTATAATATGTGAATTGGATTCCATTAATAGAACTCATAAATTCAAGGAAAGGCAAAAAGGTAATTTTGACTTTCCTCAATCTGCAGTCCCTCAGTTTATTCAGTACCTTATTTTGGGTGCAGAGACAGGATGTGAGATGATACAGAAGGCAGGAGGAGGAGGGGAAGTCTCCCCTCCTCCTAACAACGGGATAGATTGGAATTCCAACATAGGAGGCTTTGTCTGAAAAAGAGATACAGTATAGTAATATTGTTTGTCTCATTTATATCCTTATTTTTATAAAAACAGCTTGGGAAATGTTGAATTACAATTCCCAGCAGCCTAAACCATTATAATTATTGCTGAAAATTCTGGGGGTTGCGCAAATAGCTGGAAGAATAATAGATTCCCCATCTTTGCTTCAGGGAATTTAGGCCAGCTCTTGTGTTTTCCCATCTTTGTATTTACTCATTTTAATTAAAATAAATGTGGATGCATTCAAATGCTTCCTCAAGCATAGCACTTATTTCTCTCTATTGTATGTACGTGAACTAATTTGCTTCTGTGCTAAAATGATGCATTTTCCTAATGGAACAGCAGTGTTTTAATTCCTCTCTACAGTATTGAAATGTTTTGCATACTAGAACAGGCTTGGAAAACATTAAATATTTCATTTTTATATGGAAAAAAAACTGAAAAGAAAATTAGCAATTGAATTTGATTCTGCGTTCCATATTGTATGTATTCCCTGTGTGTCATCAGGTAGCCCCAATTTCCTCCTTTCATAGTGAAAGAGAGCTTTATTTACTAAAAAGAGCACAGGAAGCAGAGGAAAAATTGACTGTAGCCAATACTTTGATTGAACATCTGAAAACCACCTCCCTTGAAAGAGAGAAGGAAATGGAGGCAAAGTTTCTGGAAAGGAAAATGCAGCAAGATAAAGAGCTGTCTCAGTTAAGCCAAGAAAATTACGTTCTTCAAACACAGGTACCCTCTTATATTCTTTATATTCTGCTTAATAAATAGCATCTTGTTTGGTATATTCCACTAAAACAACATTTATCTTAACATTTGATAAAAATGTCCATGAAACTACCCACTTTACTCATCATATTTTTGGAGATGCACCTCAACCATGCACGATTGTCTTTCAACTCTTATCCAGGTTTATGTATTGAAATGTATATTACTAAACAAGAAAAAAACCTACTATTTAATTCCTAATAATTACAGAAATAAGGGACACTTTTATAAAACCGGATAAGCCCATATCCAACACATCAACTACTTGGTGAAAAAGTAGACTATAGATATGATTTTCAGGTAATATAACATTTCAATAAATGAATGTTATTTACTTGAATAATGATACCTATATTTTCTCAATTATATATGTATTCCGCTTACACGTAAAATTATTTTTTTTCTTAGCATTTTTATACGATGCGCTTAATGCTTAGGCATTTTTTTCATAGCTAAATAATATAAAAGATCTAAAAAAAGGAACAATGTGGTCAAGTATTCGTGAGAAAAATCTGAACGATGAAGAAATGTTAAAAGAAATCCAAAAAGAAATCCAGAGTCAAGAGATTCTTCTCCAAGGATACCACCAGGTAAAGATCATGCAATATTGTGACTCTGGGCTTTTTGTCCTGCCTACCAAATGTGTTAGACAGCAGTTCCAATTGCAGCAGTAGTTTTCTTGGCAAAACAAGAAGCAGAAGAAATTGGAAGCAAAATAACTTATTTTTGGAAAATTCAGTTTGAAGCCCTACCAGTATTTGTTTGTTTGTCATTTGTTAGATTTATAATCAGCTTTTTCTCCCTGCAAATTATTAGTAAATTTCTTCATCTCATAATCTCATAGGTGAAGACAATATTTACATAATTTGTATCAGGAAATAAATAAATATATCCTGCTGCCAATTTTTGACTGTAACTGGTTCTGGTCATCCTACTCTATTGATAATCCTCTTGTTGAGCAGAGATTAAGCTTCTGGCTCAATCAGCACATGTTCTTTTATTGAAGCAACATTTGGAACGAGACTTAAGGACTAGTTTTGCCCCGTCCTCCTCCCAAATTTTATCATCTTATGTAATATAATTTAACATATAGCCACTTTAAAACTACAAATGACACATACACCAAAATGTCAATGCAGTGTAGCACTTTAATCTAGCTGTATTTTATTAAATGCAGAAGTCCATAGCTTCTGTGCTGCTATCCATACAACATTATTCATTTAATAGGTTCCCATTCAAATCCTGAAATATTTCACTTGTGTCCCATAAATTAACAAGGTATTGTTCGTTCTGAATTGTTTTAAAGACAGATATTTTTTTATTTGCACAATTATTCAGAGATAAGGTTCCTGGGGTTTGTTTATTGATTCACAAAATTGAGCACTGTGCAGCAAACTTAATCTGTCTATTGTGATATAAATTTTCTGAGCTAGCGAAAATGTTGGATGAGATCTGTCAACAATACTTTGATTTTATGTAACAAACTACTACTGGTTTGGGAATTAGAAACTACAGATACCGATGCACATCTTTTCACACGAACCCGTAATAACTAAGTTAATTGTTCTTTTTTAATTAAGGAGAATGAAAAATTATATAAACAAGTTAAGGAGCTTCAGCTAAATAACAAGACAAATGAGGAAATTATGTTTAAAGAGAATCAACGTTTGATGACTCAATTAGCAGCTTTACAGTGAGTTTATTCAAATGTATGGCAAAATCTATGATGCATTTACATAAATTATTATTTCTGAGATAAAGTAAATAGAGGAATGTGTCATTTATCTGTATAGGTAATTTCTTTTGAACGTAAGTAGGACTTACTTCCAAATAAGCATGATTATAATTATGTTGTGTCTAATTGATTTTTAGCTAGCAAATCAGTTGTAGCCATTCCCACCAAAATCAGTGGCTTTAATCAGGCATTCTAATATCGGGTAGTAGTTAGGTAAGAATTTCCTTTCAAGTACTGCCTCATTTCTAAACTGTACAAAGTGGGGAGAATTATATTGATAGATGTGCCTTCTTTTAACTTAGTATGTTTGAAAAGGTTTTGCAGAAGAGAAGCCATTTTAGAGAAGTAGCTTGGGTCAGGACAGATTTCTTATTAAGTTTGTAAATTAGCCATCTAATATAAAGTTCTGAATCTCATCATCTTCTTGCTATTCAAATTGAATAGCTTCAAAAAGGAAGTTATTCAAAAAATCCCAATATAGAAATTAAAAAAACTTATTCTGCTCAAAAGTAGTACCATCTAAATTATTCTGAGATATTCTTGTCATTTGCAATAAACAAAGAAGTCAGCAACGGAGTATGGGTATATATATAAAAGCTAGATTCATTTGCAGGACATATCCAAAATAGAGACACTTTCTAGCTTAATTATAAAACTACAAAAGTGATAATTTTTAAATTTAAAATAGGGAGAAGGTGGAAAAAAACAATGTTTTACCACATGGGGTACAGAATAATAAACCATCTGAGAATCAGAATTTTACAGACTTGATTTCAGAACTTCGAGCAGCCAAGGTAGGTCTTTTTGCAATGTCTTTCCTTTAATATTTAAAATGTTGCCAACGTTCATATCATCAATATGTAGCTATGTGATTAATTTTTATAATATCTCTATTTTAATATTGCTTCTAAATAAACACTAGATTGAACTGATAAAATATATCACTCTGATTTAAGAGATCAACACAGAAAAGTTTCTCTTCAAATGCGTTCCTGTTCTTTTGTGACCAGATGATCATCCTTTTCCATTTAAAGTGTGCATCATCTTTCTAATAATCCCCCAAATTTCAGGAGCCTTCTTTACTCAAATAAAACTTCAATTTATGGCAGGGGATCAGTTTTTTCTTATTGATGCCCCTAACAGTTGGGCAATTTTCAACAGAGTTTATTGTTGAGGAGTTTCCCTTTATTTCTCCATATAATTCTTATAAAGTAGAGCCACTATGATTGCCCAATCATGAACTGAAAGTGCAAATTAACTTTTCGTTTGCTTTCCTACCATAAGGTGTAGTGTGATCTACACTATCTTAATTTTGTGGGAGTAGCAGCTGTAAATGATTAAGTGGCAATTCCATCTGGGCACTTGGACAGACTGATTTCTTGATAAAGAGAATATGGAGTATGTCGCTGGCATAGATCTCTGGATAGAGCTGTCATTATTCCACACCATACGCAAGGCTCAGTTCAATGGTTAATAACATCTTTTGTCTGTCTCTTTTGTCTGATATTCCTGTGTTGGGGTGGGGAACAAAGGCTACAGAAGCCAATTTGCTTGAAGAGAGAAAGCATCTAAAGCAAGATAAACAAGCCCTTGAAGTTGATTTGGCACAAATGAAGAAAGAGCGAGATCTGGCAAGAGCCCAGTTTGTTTCTGCCTCAGGTAACATCCTGTTTTAAGAAGACCGTTCCCCACTGAATAAGATTGCTGTTTTGTTGTGTACTTAAAAATGGAAAATATATCTGTGTAATATTCAATGCGTTTGTGCAAGGGATGCCTTTGAGAAATAGTGCAGTTCCAGCCTAAGTGTCTTCCATACATATATGTACTCATACGTAGAGGACAATTACACTAAGTCTTCAAGAGGATGCAGTGATTTCAGCATTTTGATATGAGGCATTTTGCTAGCCAGAATGCTCCATTTAAAGCACACAGGATGAGATGATAGCACTGTTCCAATATCTAAGGGGCTGCCAGAAAGAAGAGGGAGTCAACCTATTCTCCAAAGCATCTGAAGGCAGGACAAGAAGCATTGGATGTAAACTAATCAAGAAGAGAACCAACCTAGAACTAAGGAGAACTTTCCTGACAGTGAGAACAATTAATCAGTGGAATAACTTGCCTCCAGAAATTATGGATGCTCCCACACTGGAGGTTTTTAAGAAGAGATTGGACAACCATTTAAGTAAAATGGTATAAGGTTTCCTGCCTGAGCAGGGGGTTGGTCTAGAAGACCTCCAAGGTTCCATCCAACTCTGTTATTCTGTTTTGTTCACAAAACATTAAAGCAGCCACTTCTTTAGTAAGGCACCTCAGAAATGGCTTTGCAAGAAATGCAGCTGCTTTAAAGATTGGAGGAGAATACACTCTTTTAAGATCCCGTTCATTGCAAAACACCTCTATTGCTTTCTTTTCATTATGAAAAAGAAACCCAAAGAATATTGCATTTGCATTTGGAAGTCCCATCTTAGCCATGAAAGCCAGCAGGACGATTTTGAGCCAGTCACTCACTCTCAGCCCAATCCACCACACAGAGTTGTTGTTGTAGGGAAAATAGGGGGAAGATGGTGTCTTGGATATATTTGCCGCCTTGAGCTATTTGTAAAAATAATAAAGATGGGATGTAAATAAGTAAGTAAGTAAATAAGTAAGTTTTTATATACAAAATTAGCTCACGGTTTAAAACAAAAGTAAAGAAAAATAACAATGATGCTTCTAAAATGATTAAGCATGAGTCATTTTATCTCCTAGGTGAGAAATCGTATGAAATGAAGATTATGGAAGAGTCCTACAAAGGTGAAATTAATCGCTTGCAAAAAAGACTCCAGTGGTATGCAGAAAATCAGGAACTCTTGGATAAGGATGCAGCTCGCCTCAGGGGAGCAAAAGAAGAAATCGATAAGCTGAAAGTGGAGGTGATTGTAGTATCAAACATCACTAGAACTAAACCCATTCAAAGCAAAAGGCATCAGGTGCCACATCTCCTAATTGCCCCCTAAGCAGAGTATCATATAATCTGAATTGCTGGGCAGCAGGAATGGTCACATATTGCTTCTCATTATAAGTATATAGTCTGGCCACTAACTGCCAAAACAAGTAAGGGGTGGGGAGATGGGCCCTAGATAAGCAGTCGGGGAATTTTTGTGGAACTATTCCAGCCTGTTAGCATATGAACAGAGGTGGCTACTCTTGCTGCAGTTTCTCTTTTAACCAGAACTAGGTGATGGAATCAGCCTGGATTTCTGTTTGATATCCCAAGGTCTTAAGGTCAAGAGACACCCTCCGTATTTTAGAGTTTTATATTTCTCTGTTCAGAAGTAGCCCAGAAAATGTATAGTTGGAGGCTTGGAATGCAAATAGACTCCATCTAGAAGGCTCTCTTTTACTGGTTAGCTGGCCAGTACTATGGCTATTGCACAATCAATGTGCTCTAAATATGTTGAAATTTCTATAGTTCGAGAATGTCAGGTTACAACATTCATTCACACAGAAATGTGAATGAGTGAGATCAACTTCTATAAACTTCTATAAAGAATGATAGTTCTTTCATCTATCATTTTTGTGATGATTTTTCTTCATGTATAACATTTTCATTTTCAATAAAAAGGAAGGTAGAATTTCAGATACATTATTTATATCAACTTCCTTCCTTCCTTCCTTCCTTTTCTTCCAATTGTAATTTGCAATATACAAAATTAAATATAAATTAAATATTGCAGTATGCAATATTAAATATTTTGTATGTGTAAAACAAGAGAGACACAAGACAAAGGTATCCTCTTCTTTATTTTTATTAGTACTATTAGCCAATAGAGCTAGCATTAGAACCATTGATAATCCAAATACATTAAAAAATAGAATTTTAGAAGTCAAATTAGTTGCACAAGTATATAAATTGAAATTATTTATTAGTGATATTGTACTTACAATCCAACCTTTAGTCTCCTTAAAAATGTTGATGGAATGTGATATGGTTCAATATCAACAATCAAATCTATAGAGTCCCATATTTTTTTTTTGTTTGTTTACATTTATACCCCGCCCTTCTCCAAAGACTCAGGGCGGCTTACAGTGTGTAAGGCAATAGTCTCATTCTATTTTGTATATTTTTTACAAAGTCAACTTATTGCCCCCCCAACAATCTGGGTCCTCATTTTACCTACCTTATAAAGGATGGAAGGCTGAGTCAACCTTGGGCCGGGCTCGAACCTGCAGTAATTGCAGGCTTTGTGTTCTTAATAACAGGCTTTACCAGCCAGAGCTATTCCGGCCCCTATGGAATTGACAGAATGAAAAGCAATTTATATGTTGACTATCAGGCTTTAAAATTATTGTCGTAAAGGTCAAATACTAAGAGTTTTTTAAAACAAAAAAACAATAAAGATCTAGTGACGAGAGAGAAATTATTCAGTAATGTGAATGCTATCGTAGAGTGGATGACTTGCTACCGTGTTTCCCCAAAAATAAGACCCTGACTTATATTTTTTTGAACCCTGAAATAAGTGCTTGGCCTTATTGCCATTGCCAATTAGGCTTATTATCAGGGTTGTCTAATTTTGGGGGAAACAGGGTAATAAGTTGACTTTGTATATAATATACAAATGGATGAAGACTATTGCTTGACATAGTGTAAGCCACCCTGAGTCTTCGGAGAAGGGCGGGATATAAATGCAAATCATCATCATCATCATCTCCTGATACATCATTAGAGCAAGGCACACATACATCAGGGGGAAGCAAGCTGTTCCAGAGGGACAAGCTATTACTGAGGAAGTTCAATGTCAAGGTTCCAGTCCTCCTGTTTTTTCCATTGGAAAAAAATCAAAACACTTTGTGTTACAATAATGATAAATGGATCGTTTAGGCCACTCTTTAGTATCTACTTTTACTTGTATTGCACAGGTGGAAAAGCTTAGAAGTGAAGCTGGACATCATTCTGCCCAGCAAAGAACACGGCTAAAAAATAGAGCAGCAGATGCCAAACGGATTCAAGACCTTGAGCGGCAGGTTTGTAATACAGTTGTTTTTCCTGTATTATCTTAGTATCTACTTTCATTAATAATTAGAATGGTGGTTTAAGTGTGTTTGCTTTAAAGCTCTTTTCTGGGAGAAAATTATTAAATAGGTTTCCAGAGTGGGAATAGGGAATTAAGGCCAAATAATCTTCATACTAAAATAATGTCCAAGGAAAGATGTTTAGTTCATGTACAGTAACAGAGATATTTCAGTCCCCATCTGAGATAGAGAATCAATAAAAAACATTATATATCTATGTCTTTTCATTGATCTTTGCCTAGACGCCTGAAATGTATATTTTTTAACATACAGGTTTTGGAAAACAAACTTTGTGTATGCATGTCTGTCTACTCCAAATTTAGATGGAACTGTTAAACATTGATTCTGGTATTTTTAGTATGCAAAATATTTTTTGTCACTGAATTTTTTCTCTCTTCTCATTTAGTAAATCGTCTTTACAGCTGAGGCTTGTGAGAAAGCATGTGTCAAATGTTAATTATAGTTATATTGTTAATTCTAAATTATAATTTGAATTGTCAATTATAAATCCCACTAGTTCTATTCAATATATTCCTAGGATTCTACCTTTAGCTTATTAAGGGTATCATCTGCATATTTGTACTGTTCAAGTATGAAACAAGCATCCTTAGGTATGTTTAATATTTCTGTGTAAATATTATCAGACACTTTTCTCTTTCACTGAAAATGTAAAATTAAAATGCCTTTCCTTTACCTTTTGATCTCCTAACTGGTTTTTTATTTTAATTGAATTTAATGTATCTTTTGAAAGGTTAAGGAAATGGAAGGGATTCTGAAGAGAAGATATCCTAATTCTTTGCCAGCTTTGATTTATGCTGCTGCTACAGCAGCTTCTGAGGGAGATGGTGATGCTTCACCAAAAAATAATACAGTGGAATTTCTTGAAAGAAGAGTTAAAAAGTTAGAAACTGAACTGGAGGGTAAAGATGATGAAGCCAAAAAAAGTCTCCGTGCCATGGAACAGCAGTTTCAAAAAATAAAGGTAACATACTTCACTAATGTTTTAAATGCTTCTTTTAAAATCTATTAGCTGACAGCTGAGAAGAACAAAGCTGTTAAGATGCCAATTTGACTGCAAGTGAAAGGCCTCTTGATCTGGATGAGACCGTTGCAAGTTGCAATCTACTCTGCACTAGTAGAAATAATAAGGAATGCATTAGTTGCCTCCATTTTATCTGTACAGAACAGAGTGATTATTACTTTTTTATAAAAACACTGGTGGAGATAAGCCAGGGCTTCAGCAGAAACCTTTGATTCAAAAGAACTTGGCAATTATAAACCTGACTCAAACATTATATTCTGAGAAAGTTGATTTAGAACTCTGAGCACTAATTATCTAGGCCCATTTCAGTTGGTCTTTCTGGCAAGATATACTAAAATTGTTTGATTAATTTGGTAACCATGAGTTATGCTGAAAACTGGCTTGCAGGGCCGTGGTTCTGGTTGCTTTTCTATATGAGCAGGTTTTAATACTCTGATGCATCTTGGATGGACTTTTAAACTTCTCTCTTCTCCCAGGCTTTGGGCATAGCTGGTTGGAACCCCTTCTTGCATGCATGATACGTTGTTGCTGAGAGGGCTCAACATTGTTGTTTATTTTTAAGTATTTTTTTAATTTTACTTCATTGTTTTATGCTGTGAGCCAGAGTCAATTAAAGATAGACAGCATTAGACAAATAAATCATAGTATGTTTTTGAATCGTCCAACAGGATTGGGCCTCTTTTTCCAGTGATTCCAATTCTCCTTATTAGGCCATGTCCAGAAGATAAGGCTGGGAAACTACTGGTTGACACCTAGGTTATTCCTTTCCAAAATCCCTACATCATGCTGATCAACATTATCACATTTTTCTTTAAGTTCCCTGGTGTAATTTCACAAAATCCAATATTTGTATTTTATTTTACCTTTATGTAAGCTAAAGCATGCGTGTAAGTAATGTAATGCCTGCTTTGTCACTTTAGCATCCACTTTAACTTTCCTAGAAAGGAAGCCATAATTGTTCAAGAGTTTCTACCTGGGTTATTTATGCTGTTCAACAAGCTGCATTTTTAAACATATTTTCACTTATTATTTATTGTTGTCAGAGTCTTTTTTTAAAGGAGTGTGATCAAAAAGAATGACAAAAATAATGTGGTCTACCATACTTCACTGAACTTCAGTTCATACCATTGGTTCACCTATAGGAACATAGCTTGGTTGCTTACATCTAGGAAAGCTGCCAGATCAGGGGTGAAATGCTCCGGTTCGGACCGGATCGCACAATTCCGGTAGCGATGGGGGCCGGTAGTTCAGAGAACCGGTAGCAAAAATCCCTGCCCCCTACCACCACCCACTCTTCGCTGTTCCTCTTCTCTGTCCTTGAAGCTCTCGGTGGTGATATAGCTGCAAACAGCCTTAAATGACTGTCGCGGTGCTTCAAAAGGCCGCACTATAGCTGATCAGCGCTGTAGACAGCTAGTAGACCAGTACCTCTATTTTTAAAGAAGGTAGACCGTTGCGCTCCCAAGTTTTGTATACTTTATTATTTTTATTATTTTTTATTATTGGCCATGCCCATTCAGTCACCTGACCACCAAGCCATGCCCAGCGGGTCACCTGATCACCAAGCCACACCCACCAATTAAGCCACGCCCACAGAACTGGTAGGGGAAATTTTTAGATTTCACCCGTGGCAGATAATACACTTCTCAGGTTGATATGCAAAGTGCAATAGTTGGATATTTCAGTCTGGATCCACCCTGGCGATTGCTTAGGAAACAACCATGTGTTCCCTGAGAAAGCATTATGGAACCATTAACTATGGCGCCCTCACTCTCCTTTGAGATTCAAAGCAAATAAAACCTAACAGAGGTGAATCTTTACTTCCTGCAATCTGTCTTTACAGCTTCAATATGAGAAAAGAATTGAGGAACTTGAACAACTGCTGGCATATAAACTGCTGAACGAGCCTCAGAAGCTTCAAGACAAGTCATCCAGCTTTGATCAGGAACTGCGTCAGGTCAATGAAGCCCACCAGAAGACCATTCAGAATCTTCAGGCTGAAATCGATTCCCTTCGAAGCCACATAACTCAGCTGGAAAGTCAGAAGAAGCCACGGGATGACGACGCAGATCTGCAGTCACTAGAATTTCAGGTGGAGCAGGCTCGTGCGAAAGCCCAGTTGGTTCGGCTCAATCAGGAAATGATTGCCAAAAACCGGGAGATAAAAGACCTCACGAAAACTGTGGAAAGGCTTCAAAAAGAGAGGAGGAGGATGCTCTCCGGTACAAATTCTGGAAGAAGACTCGATAAAAAAGGAACGCTGGAAAAAGACACTCTGAGCCCTGAGAAAAAGGTCCCCAGGAGTCCAGGTTTTTCCCCTGATAATCTCAAAGATAAAATATACCAGCCCAATGTCTTTGCTGACGCTCACATTTCAGAAGTTCAACAAGAAAACGCCACCCTGAAAGAAGAACTGGAAAAGTTGAAACTAGAACTAAGCGAGGAAAGGATATCATCTCAAGCAGCTCTGGCAAATGCTGAAGAGCTTATGAGAAGGTACCGTAGTATTTTTATTAGCTACATTTTTTAACACACTATTACTTAGGGTCACTCATTCCTGTACAGTAGTAATGTTTGCTGATCTGAAATTCCCTCCCCCACCCCACCCTCATGCAGTCTCTGTTCATTAGAAGCAACTCCCCTCAGCAGGGCCAGACTAAATCAAAGCTTTCCTTTGCTGTTGAAGTCAGCTTCCACTGGCATCAGCTGATTTTTTCCCCATTAATTTTCATGCAGTGGTGTGGATTAGAAATACACTCTAAATTACAATTCTATAGTATTATTTGCATTCTAGTCTTAAATAAATGTATGGAGGTTAACACGTAGTACTTGCAGCCATTTGGATCACTAGGATAAACACACAAAAAAATTTTAAAACGTTTTTTAAAAATTAGACAACCATTTTTTGGTCAGCTAATGTTACATAGAATCTTTTAAGGAGGTCTGCTTAGTTAGAATAGAAATCATACATGTATTGTTTTTCTATACGATGCATAGTTTCCCTAAGATATTTGTTTAGTGCACAAACTATTTCATTTTGTAAAATATGCTTATTTAAATTGTAATTGATAGAAATGGCTCGGTTTGTTTCTGTTTTTGGCTGTGTCATGGTCCTTTTTCCGCTGACATTGATGATGAATCTTGTGCTTGTTTTTTTAAGATTTAAAAGATTTAAAAAGATTTAAATGTGGTCATCTTAAGGTTTGGATATCTTTTTCTCCTTTCTGTCCCCTATTCCTCATGTAGAAAAGTGGTGTAAAAAAATAGAACAATGGGAAGTACAATTATGATTGAGTTTACAGCTGCAGAAACTTTTGAAAAATAGTAGATACAAGCCAGATATGATATTCGTATTATTTGGGAAGAATTGGATATATGTAGCTTACTACTAGTACAACAGGGAGTGTTAACTTTTTCACTGTGTTTATAGGGCAAAAGAAGAGTTACAAGGTCATATTGCTACTCTTAAAGTATCGCACCAGAAGGAGCTGGAGAGAATTCTTTGCCAGCAAGCAATAGAATATTCTACTTCCAAAGCAGCAGAACTGAACAGCAAGATTTCGTCTCAAGAGGTAAAATTGACCAGAGAGAGAGACAGAGAGACATACATGCCCCATCACACCCCTTCAGATACAAACAGGCGCACATAGGCATCAACATCAGCCCATGGTATATTGTATCTTGCAGACATGCTTGCCATTATAGCAAGTACTTTTTTCATTCCATGATCTGGTATAGAAACCACTGTATTATATATTTTATATGTTTATATAAATTTTATATTTATATATGTTTATGTAAATTGCGTGTTTACACAATTTGCAAAGCTACGAAATACACCAAGAGATATTCTTACCCACTTTGCCAGAAAGAACAGCATACATCATGTTTTATAGCAGCATTTCACCAATAGACTGAAACACCCACAATGGGGAATGGTTTGCGAGGATAACGGAACTAGCAGAGATGGTAAAATTAATTTGTTTGATTACAGAAATAACATTTATCAGTGACTGGAAACCGCTTAGGGATTTATTTATTTTTTTGAGAAAGGAGAAAAATGAACCTATGGTTTGTGTATTGGTTCTATAGAGTTTGTCAGTTTCTGTCTCTATGTCATCTTCTTCCCATTTCAGAAAAATTGATCTGAGATTGAACATTGCCTGGGGTTTGAGGATTAGAAAAGATAATTTATGAAAAAAGGAAGTTATGATGTAGCCTTAGAGGAAATAAAATATATAAATGTATATAACTATTATCAAAAAGATTAGAAGTCATTTCTTTGTAATCTTTTCTTTTTCTTTTATTTTTATTTAGTACTCTTTATTTTGTTTCTTTTCTAATATTTGTATCATTTTAATCTTGTTACACATTTATTCAACAAAAAATTATATTAAAAATATGGAATTGAAACTGTTCTTTGCATGCTATCTGCTTTTTAAGTAGAACAGCTAAGGTAACACAATGCTCTTTTTCCAGTCGTAATCAATGCGGATTCTTATTACAAAAGTGGAAAGGCTACTCACCACCACATTTTTATGATAAGATTAAAATATGTCATGTTGAAAACTTAGAATAATCTAATCACTGAGAATATTTATTTCTTCCCATAGAGCCTTATTAAGTACCTTCAGCAGCAGGTTCATGAGCTGCAAAAGGAGAAGGGAGCCCTTGTGGTTTCACAAAGGAGGGAGGCCATTCTTCAGAAGGAGGTAAATTGAAATCTAAAGTGTTCTAAAATTACTACAGTGATTTGTGAATTGGTGCATGGTCACATGATCATGATTCAGGCACTTGGCAGTCAGGTCTCAGTTACAGTGTTGCAGTGTGCCACAGCAGGGGTGAAACAACACAACACAATACAACTGACTCACACACAATGTAAAAGCAGCTGCAACTGCACCCAAAATGGCCCCTGCAACAAGCAGGAACTTCACACAGCCACAAAAAGCTCAAAAATCAACTTTCACACTTTACACACACACACAACACAACACAACACAACTGACTCACACACAATGTAAAAGCAGCTGCAATTCACCCAAAATTGCCTCTGCAACAAGCAGGAACCTCACACAGCCACAAAAAGTTCAAAAACCAACTTTCACACTTTACACACACACACAACACAACACAACACAACTGACTCACACACACACACACACAAAATGCCACATACAGCTTTGTGAGATTTTATGTGTTTGTGTACTTAGAGTGAAACACTACAGAAACACACCAAATCTCAGAAAGCTGCACAAATATTTTATTTTATTATTTTATTTTATTTATATTTTTAGATAAAAGCAGCTAAATTTAAAACTTTAAATTGCTATGTCTAAAAAAAACCCCAATTAACTATTTTTTAAAGCTCTCCCCCTTAAAAAAAACCCAGTTACTTACCCAATTCAAGGGAAAAGGCAGGCAGATTGAGTTGCTCACCTATGAGATGGATTGCAGGCAGGCAGATTGAGTTGCTAGCTGATGCAATTGATTGCAGCAGCAAGGCGAGCCCGAAAGAAGCAGGAAGCTGCCAAGTAGGCAAGTGGAGACTGGCGATTGGGCGGGCATGGGCGGGGGGACCGGGATTTTTGCTGCCAGTTCTCCGAACTATCTGCCCCATTGCTACCGGATCGCCCGAACTAGTCCGAACTGGGAGCATTTCACCCCTTGCCACAGTCATGTGTTCACCAGTTCTGACTTCTATTGCCAGTTTCCAATAAGGAAAGTCAGTGGGGAAGCCAGCAGGAAGTCACAAATGGCAATCATGTGACTGCAGGTTGCTACAACCATGCAAGATTTGGCTAACAGTGACAACTGTGATTGCCGCATCTGCCATTTTAAAATGTCACTGTCATATTATGTCTCACTGTATGACCACAATGCTTAGTGATTGAGTTGCTGGTTCCAAAGGACCATCCTTAAATGAGACCTACCTGTATATATCTAGGATAAGTTTACTAACATCCAATTATACTGAGCACCAAAAAAAAGCCCTATAAATGTTGCATCCTTTATTTTCCCACAAATAGAATCATGCTTTTATAGGGTTGATGCATGTTTGTATAGATTAAATAATTGAATTAATACTGATTAATCAGCTTAATTAAATGCTGGATCATTACATAAATTGCCTTCCAGATGGCAAAGTTATTGGAAGAGCTCAAAGTAGCTAGAGAGAATCAGAGTCCTGAGTTAAAACACTTTTCATATCTGGAACAAAAAATAAAACAATTAGAAACCAGTTATGAACAGAGGGAGCAAGAACTTCAGCAGGTAAGAAAACAAGGAATTATTGATCTTAAAACGTAAATAGTTTATAAGCCTTTGAGAATCACAGTAAATATTTTCTGGCTTTGGGATTCTAATCTATTGTGAAAACATGCAGGTATCATTAATTTATACATTGAAAAATCATTACAAACATTACTGGTTTACAGCAATATGCAATAAACTGTTCTTACTAGTAGAATTCCTTTCATCAATGTAGTGGAAAGATATGTTCCCTCTTCCATTCTTTTTCTCCCAGGTAGCCTGTAAATTTGCTTTGGAGAGTTTGGCAAACTCCCAGGGTAGCTTTTGGAGAAAAGTCAAGGAAAAATTGAAGGTTATCAGTATCACATTTGAATAGTCTCATGCAGCAAGAAAAAAGACTGGTTTCATTACAATCTTCTTTGGTGTCTATGTAATCTACTTCCAGACAGTAAGAAGCAGTCAAATAGTTATTTAAAAAGGCAGCTTGGATGGAGAATACTGCAAGTCCCTTCTGATTCTTTGATTTAATATAAAGGTTAAAATATTCAGTTATAGATAGCCTGCAGCACTGGATTCTTAAAAGGGACGAAATGACTGAATTGTTGCCAAGCTCCTGTGATTCAGCATCTTCCCTTGCAGTAGGGTGAATTCAGAAAGGTGTTTTTTTAATTCTCCCCTACCTCCTCTTTAGACACTAGAATGAGGATTTGGACACAAGGGGATTAAGGCCTTTCCAGGTGAGAGGTCAGAAGCCAGGAAAGAAAGCCTCCCTTCCCACTCCTTGCTAGTGTTGGCTCTGCCAACGTCACCACAGTCTTTTCTCAGTTCTAGCTTCTGAAGCTATATTTTTTAAAAAAAAGGCAAGAAAACAAGTCATTTTTGTCAACTGTTACAAATTTGTCACTACACTTCTTCCCCCATCGAATTTTTGTAAGTTCTCTTCCTAATGAAGAGTCTACAATTAAGGCCTTTTAATCAATTCAAAGACTGTGTTTCATAGAATTTTTACCTGAAGAATTTGTTCTCGGAATTACTTTTCAAGGCCATTTCACATGTTGCCAAGTCATCATTCTTCTAGAATCAGTGGGCCCTCCCATCTTTTTTCATTTTGCAAAGATACTTGTGGACAATATCCTTCGGTACGCATGAACTGAATTTATTACAAGCCATGGGAGTTTCTTTCAGAGAAACATCTGAATAGCTTACACTTTAAAAGAGTTTACCTTAAACCCTGTGGGCTGGTATTGTGAGGCATAGCTCTTAGTGCAAGGGTTTTTTTCAATTAAATTTTACCGTAGTTGTTGCTGTAAATGCTCAAAGAATAAAACAGACTTGGAGATATTGATGAGCATGTGTTTTGCAATAACTATTCTCATACTGTACAGGTAATACAACAAGCACGATACAATGCAGAAGTCGAACTGTTTCGGGAAACCGAGAAATGGAAGAGACTTGCTCTGTTGAAGAATCAAGAACTGGAAAAATTTCGCATTGAACTAGATTCAATGTTAGATGTTTTACGGCAGTTGCAGAAACAAGGTGTTGTTATAACACCAGGTAGCTCAAATATGCCAGAAAATTATTGGAAAATTTGAACATCTGAGTTAATCAGATACTGAGAGCTCTAATAAAAATAGAAATAAGCTAAAATTCTGTAAAGGTCTTTGGTTAGTGTTTTGACTCAGTCCAGATTTCTACTAAAAATGGAGTTAAATCTAGAATTTAAATGACTTTTTTTTTATCCTTTAAAATTTTTCATATTTTAAAATAAATATATTTTACTAAACGTTGTAGTAGACATGATTAGATTTTTGTAAACATTACCAGTTTTGTTTTGTTTTTTACCTTACAAGAGTTCTGAGAAGCTTGGATGACACAGCAATTGAAGATGATGAGGCACTGTAACCATAGGGACAGAACATAATGGTTGTTTTCACAAGTCTTGCTTTTTTATTTTAGTCAGCAAAAATGATAGTTGTTTCCAACAACTGCAGTAAAATCTCTGAGGCATCATTTTTATTTGTGAAAATATTTAGTAAAAAAAAAAAACCTACTCAGTTTTGTAATCTCTAATTAGATTCTTGTCCCATTAAGTATTGCTAAATGCCTGGTATCAGCTGGTTTAGCTGATTGTGGCCTAATCTACTGCCCAATTAGAGCACTTAATGTGGTATTCTGAGTGGATTTGGAGGAAGAATAGAATATCTTCCCTTATTAATTGCATGACCTTCGACCTTTATGGTCAAAGGCCAATTATGTAAAATTGGGTAATATAGCTCATTCAAGTTAGAAACAGTTATTGCAGTCCAAGTCTACTGAATAGGGCTGAGCAGTTTTAAGATTAATATCAAAATGTCATATAAAAATACTGGGTATTGCACTCAGTAAAGAATAGTTAACATAAGAGTAATTCATAAAATATTTAGAATCTTATTTGGCTTTTATAAAATATTTGAAAACTGTTGTGTCGGCTATGCTTTTCAATAACAAAACATCATCTTTGTTTATACCTATTCTGAGAGACAAATTTTCCATTTACCATTCATTCCCACACTGATTAGGCTGATGTTTCATAGTTCTCTCTTTATTTTAATGACAGCATTGTCAGTCTTGGCTGCCGGGTGGTTTTTCTTCAAGCGACAAAGCAGGGTTGAGCCCCATCCCCGCCCCATCCCACAATCAGGGATCTCCCTCTTAAATAAAAGCAACTCTCTCCGTTGCCTCCAATGGTAGAGGACAAGAGAGAGACAGAAGCCTTCAGGGAGGACATGGGCACTGTCTCTTTGAAAAAGAAGAATTCAGCTCCCATCCTTTTGATCCATTGGCAAGAGAGCTGGAGTAACATAAGGGGAGAGATTCATGGAACGATTCTGGGTAATGCTAACTGCAAGCAGCATTCTCATTAAATGAGAAAGGAATTCTATTAGGACTGAAATATGGCCAGACGGTGTTGATAAACAAAACTCACCCAGTTGTTGCATAGAAGTGGCAACAGCCATCACAACTGTAAGGGAAGTAAGTAGGCTTTTCAGTGTTTAGAAGCTGCCTCAGTGACAAGGGGTTCAGTTCAGCAAGCACTTCCAGTGGCTGAAATTTTGTCAGTGGACTCAGTTACAGTGGTGATACCATTAACAGACCTGAAAGAACTGGTTAAGGATAAGTCTTGGAGAAAATCTTATCTGGTCACTGGTGATCAAAAAGACTTAATGGAACATCATTGAAGAGCAAATGTCAAGTAATCTACAGTGGAGCTCCAGTCCTTCTAATGTGTGTTGAATTATAATGTCCCAAAAAGTTCTGTCATTCAGATCTGTTTGATGTTAAGAGCCAAATATTACCACCATCTTTCTGGTCTAACTACATTTCTTTTTTGTAATGACTAAATGTGACGTATTTCATTATTGTTCAGTTCTTGGCATGTTATTCAACATAAGTACCACATTTCCAAGTCAGTGTGTCATTGACTTCCACCAGTTTGTAGACTTAGGGCAATTCCACATTGTAGCATTTTGCTCCTTGTCTACTGGGTGATGCCAGTTGGATATGAAGCCAGACTAACCACTGCCTGGATGTCAAGCTATGGCAACAATGCCAGCCAGATCTTCTGTCTACCTGTTTGGTCCCAATCTTGATTCTTTAGCTCATTGTCTATGGAGATTCTCAGCCATCTGGGTCATGGTTGTACCAAAGGTGCTTTTTCAAGAGGCAACTGGACTTTCTTGCACGAAGGAAGTCCAGTTGCCTCTTGAAAAAGCACCTTTGGGATTCTTTAGCTCCAACACTCAGAGAGCAAGCATCACTTTTCATGGGTGGGTCTTTGATGGTTTATATTTGCATGAGTAAACAATACCCAGCAGTTACAGAATCATACATTTGGGAGGGATCTTCAAGGTCATCTAGTCCAACTTCCTGCTCAGTGCAGAAATTGTTTGCTCACAATAACCCCTTTGCTGCCCTTTAAAATACTAATGAGAAGAGTGGGCTACCCATATTTTACCATCCAAAGAGATACTTTCTACCAGCATTTAGTTAGCAAGACCCACTAAGAGAATGTCAACAAGCCAAAAACATAATAGGATTCTAACCTGGAAGTCCAGTATCCATTTGTGATATTGAGAGAAAGGAGGGGAGGGGGGATTATCCCTCTTATTTGTTTGTTCATTTAATATGCTATCCATTTTGGCAGCTTACAATACAATAAAAACTTGAAAAATTGACAAAGAATTTCAGTGTTCTTTTTTTTCTTATTTTGTTTTGGGGGTTTTTTTTGTTTTGTTTTTTGTTGGTTTTCTTTGGAACTTACAATAAAAACCTGAAAAATTGACAAAAGAATTTCAATGTTCTTTTTTTTTCTTCTTATTTTTTGTTAGGAAAAGGTTTGGGGTTTTTTTGTTCCTTGCTATACTTTTTCCACAAGAGATTGTACCATGGGAGAAGGGCTAGCAGAGCCAGGGGGAGGAGTTAAAAGATGCATCAGTTAAAAATCATTACATAGCCACAAGCCTGCTGACCTTTGCTTGAGAAGTTACCCATGTATTGCCTTTTAGCAATAAATCTGTTCATTTGAGCCTTCATGTATGGACCTGGTTTTTCACACCTGACATCAAACACCCACAGAGGACCCTGCACTCCCACTATCACCAATCTCCCCCTCCCTTCTGTCCCTCCATTTCCTTGCTTTTAGATCATGATATGCCTCTACCACTTATTTTCACTAATGGAGTTAATAATAGACATACTTCAAAGGTTTCGCTGCAGATGATTTAGGTAATTGAATGCCAGCCACTTCAAGCTATAAGCCACTCCAGCTCCAAACGGATGGGATGAACAAGTAAACATGTAAGGAAATAATCGCTGTTTCACTTGTCTACCAGTGAATGGTTTAAAAGACAACATATCACCAGCCTGCCAGTAGGGTTAAAGAAAGAATCCATTTTTCATAGTACTATTTATCAACGTTGTTGAAGAAATCCATGTAATGTCTAAGAACTGCCTCACAAAACACAATGGGGCTCAGGCTTGTATGGAACTTTCTTTTCCAATGCAGAATCCCCAGAATAGTGACCACCAACATATTGGAAGGAGTTGACTGACAACCCCATAGCGTGATCAGTTGGAGGAGAGACATTGCCTAGAATGGAACCCAGCTGTTGTGGATGGGGGGGGAGGTCTGTTCAACCCTCCCAGCGTTGTAGCTAAACCGTTGACATAATGTAGTTAATAGAAGTGAATAGAGGTATCCTTGGTGTTTTAGAAACTGCTAAATGCAAGGCAACTCAAATCCCAGTTTAAGTTACTGTTTGGCTTGAGCAGTCTTGCAAAAATAATTAAGAATCAAGTACTTTTGAAGCCATCAGATTTAAGAGAAACATATATATATACTATAAGTTATAATTATGCATCTAGAAGGTTTATTCTTTTTTTAATGAAAAGGCAAAAGCTGTATTCCGGAATAAGTACAATCTTTGTTTTATTGCTCTTAGTTTCACTCTTGTTGGGAATATCTGATACAGTATAATGGGTGATAAGCACAGTAACAGACATCCATCTATTCCTATAAAGTTATTAAGACATTGAAAACCGAGTTTCAAAAAGACATTTGACCGCATCACATCACAGTGCTTTATAAATGCTACTTTGCTGCAACATTACACCTGCATCAGTGCAGAAGAGTGAATGCAAGCATTTAACACAGGGTTTAAATAGGTAATGGTGAGGTGATTTATTTCAGAATATGACTGCACCCGATTTCTTCGATTTCAGGTTTTTTTTTTCTACCTTGGCATTGGCCTGTTTAAATTCAGCACATATGTTCTAAGAGAATTGTGGAATTTAAAGACTCCACAGAAGTTGATAGTACGCTTCTCTTTGTATAGAGTTTAACAGAATCTCACTGCAACTTCAAACTTGTTTTTCTAAAGCAGCGGTCCCCAAACTTTCCAGCTTTGAGGGCCATGGGTGGGACGCTTGAGCACACTAGAGCTGTGTGCACGTGCTTGCCCACCACTTCTGCAGCCCAATTCCAAACAGGCTCGGTAGTGTGCCGCTGCCCAGGGTTTGGGGACCTCTGTTCTAAAGAACAAAATATGTAAATTTAAAAACGTGAGACCTTAAGAAGGAAATGCATTCCAAACCCATCCCATGTCATGCACTAAACTAAAGCATGTTTCATTAGCTAAAGCCCTGAAACTCATAGAGGTAAGATGGGATGGGAATGCAAGAAAAAACGGTATTCTCTTTTAATGGACATCCAAAGAGAGTGACGCTATCAGCTGCAAGAATTGACATTTTGCTCAAGTTTCTTTAGGCAAGAATCTGGCAAGAGACTTGACTCACTGGTTTGTTCTCCAAAATGATAGATGGCTCAGAAATTAACAAGTCATCTTCACCCAGAGAATCATAATTCACAAAATTAGGAATGTTGAATTTTGTATGGCAGTTCAGCCCCTCTTCCAGTCGTCCACTGTTCTCAATTACTTCTTGGAAGTGGATGTTAGTGTCCATAACTGGCACCTTGTGACACTGCTTGGTTCTATCGGTGTCCTCAAGTTCATTGATGTAGTAATGGAGAAACAGTTGCTGAGAAAAAATTCGCTCAGAATCCAGTGGCTGTCCAAAATCAGCTACAAAGTTGTTTGTGCAGAGTTTTTTCTCAGAAGAATTTATACGCCTATGAAACCAAGAGAGAGGAACAATGGATAAGAAATTTAGTACAGTGTCATTTATGTGCACAGTGTGAAACAGGAAGTGCCAAGACATATTTATTAGTGTTTATTATGTAATCGAAATTATTCACTGCCATTCTTCCAGGAACTCATGGCGACCATGTCACATTCCCTTCATTTTTTCCTCTAATAATCCTGTGATGTAAGATCTGCTAAGATGAAGGGATTGACCCAAAATGTCACTCGCTGAACTTCCATGATTGAGGATGAACTTAAACATGTCCTATTTTAAATAGTAGTTCTCACTTAACATATGCTCATTCAGGGACCATTCAAAGTTCCAATGATGCTGAACGAGAAATCCTTATCACAGGTCTTCATAGTTGTGACTGTTGCAGGGCCCCTGCAATCACACAATCACCGTTTGTGACTTTCCCCATTGGCTTCTGATGGAGCTTCTGAATGGGGAAGCCAGCAAGAAATTGCAGATGGCGATCAAATCTGTGGAACGCTGTTGACTGCTCAGGATTTGCCTGCTAGAACTACTACTGTGAGTCAGCATCGTCAACATGACATGCCTTACAATTGCACTGCTTAGTGACCGGGTTCCCAGTCCCAATTACAATTGGTAAGTAAGGAGTACCTGGGTACTGAAAATAGATAGTATTTCTCAAATATTATCAATTTGAAATTCTTAGTGTTCTGACTGAAAAATATCTCTCTTGCTCAGCTGTTCCAACATCAGTAATGTGTTTCAATAAATCCTAATTACCGAGGGCAGCATTTACATTTTCATGTGGAACAAAGAACATACATTAGTAAAGAAATACTTAGATTTAATTGTGAACACATAGATAGCGTTTCCGGCATTAGCAGTATACTTTTTGGAACTCCCCTTAAATAGCAGTACACGTTGGCTGTTTGGCCCATGGCAATGTAAATCCCTGAGTCATTTGCTCAAAAGCACTCAGCTAAAAGAGATGATGGTTTTTCAGTGCCAGCAGCAGGACTTACTCTTGGTGTGGTACTCCGGTTTTGGTCAGCAAGGTCAGCACGAAGAACATAAAAATGACAAAGACAGCAAGGCCAACCCAAAATCCAATCACAATGGAATCTGTAATGGAGAGGACAGGGTGAGAGAAACTGAATTCAAAATATACATCTTAAAATGTATCATTGAGAAGAGGCAAAAGAGGATTTGGACACAGAAAGCAGCCAGGTAAGACTTACATTTGTGAGCCTTGAGGTCTTCAAAGGAAACTGGGCCATATTCATAATATTCATATTCCCAGGTATAATCAGAATGAGATAATAAGGCATGTTGCAATGTTTTGTTGGAAATATCGCGAGGTTCCGTCATCTCCAGCCTGACAATACATAAATGAGATAAGCTTTTGCAGAATAAAGCAATCTCAATGTCAACCTGCTTTATCCTATGGTAGCTCATCTTTCTACCTACCACTTCCAATGACTGAAAGTAATCCTATCCCATTGCAAAGATTAGGATTTACCTACTCTTTCCAGTTTATGGCTAACACGGCTAAAATTAGCAATGTCGTAGCTACACAACAGGTGATTCCAAAGGTCAATTTCATGTCCAATGTGAGACGCAGACCAGCACTCAACATATAAAACTAAATGCCATATTCGTTCTGAGTTGTGAAGAATTTACATCAGCCCTTCAAACTAGACCAGATCAGAAAAGAGACCATCGCAAGAATTGTTGGAATTCTACAATCAGAAGATAAAATAATAGAATCTTGAAAACCTGACAGCAGTTCTTTCCTCTTCCGTTTTGCTGTTTTTTCACTTGCAGCTGAATGAAGGACTATGCAAAGTCAGATAATTGGTGGTTTTTTCCCCCTCTACTAGAAGATCATCAAATCTTCTAGTTACAAAGTTGAGCTTCTGAAATTTGATAAGCGATTATAATGCTCAGCAGGGGAGGAAGAAAAGAACATAGGTGGAAGGAAAAGGAAAGCAGAAAAGGAACAGATCTCATACGATCTTCTCAACACATTCATGCAGTCTCATTATCTATTCCACAGTTTTCATCAGAGACAGGTTCAAGTGGAATCCATTCCAATGAAAGAGAAGTGCTGGAAAAAAATCTAGAATTGTTTTCCTCTCTGTAGGCATCTTTCCTCTTTAATACAGCATTGCCACTTCCTGTATCTCAACCTTTCCCTTTCACTGATTCCTTATCCCACTTCTCTATATATACAAGATCATCTTGCCCTCTTCTGCCAACCTTGTTTTAGCATCTTATAGCAATTTGCAGTTTGGGAATAGTTACTAGTTATCTTCTTTGATACTATATATCAACTCAACTACATCTGAGAAAAATACATGAAGAGGAAGAGAAGATTGGATCAAAGAGAGAGTCCTTACATTCTAACAAAATGCATTTTTGCAAAATAAAATTATACCCAAGCAAAGTAAGAATCCATTTATTTTATTTATTTTTCACATTTTTGAACCACCCATCTCACTCAATGCTTCTGACACAGCTTCTTTAACTGTATATATTGGAAGCATATGCCCCCCAAAGAAAGTCACCTAATCATCTCCTGCCCTTATACAGGGTCACTCATGCCATCCGATGAAGGAAATCTAAATGACAGCTTGCTAGCCATCATGCTAAATATATCTGTGTCTCTATGGCACAACTATTTTGGAAAATATGCTACACATATCAAAATAAATAAAAGGTGTGCCGTCATGTGGCCTTACACTGTTCCTATAGCTACTTCTGCAATGCCCATCCATTTTAATAAGATTCTGTCAAGAGGATTTGCTTAAGGATTGTGGTCTATTAACTCAACCTGTCCACTTCTTTTTCTGCTACCTGAATTTTATTTGAGGCTCCTTGTACATCTGTGCTTGTCTGCATATACAAAACAGGATCCTCATTAATTAGCATTAGCATTATGAACAATATGGCATGAAAAGAAGGTTGTAGGAATGAGTCAGAAATTTACACTCATGAAGAATTTGTGGATTCTTGCCAAAAAATAATAATCAGGAGATTAAAAATAGCAATACCCAAAACCAAATAATTAACAATCATGGCAATTCCTCATCCACAATCAGAGGCTGTAAGACAGCTAATATATTATCCAGACAGCAAACAATAAATTCTTTATTACCAGCAGCTACCAGTACAAAAATTGGCACCTGAGCTTAAGCGACACTGCCGTATGGGATGGCAGCAGAGCTAGAATGTCAATTTAAAGGAAATAAGATTCCTTCTCAGGGGAGATGAGGCCACAATGATACACCTCTTACATATGAACCAAGCCAGCAAAGCATGTCAAAGGGTTGTTGTTTTTTAAGTCTCAGAAATTCACAAATGCCTAAATATCTAAAGCAGGGGTATCAAACTCGCAGCCCGTGGCCCAGATGCCTCACGTGCTGGCCACGCCCACGACCGGTTTAGCAAAGGGGGAAAAAGTCATCCCATGACGACACCGTGATGATGTAAGTTTGACACACCTGATCTAAAGCAGTGAAATGTATGTAAAAGAAATATGTATATTGAGAGTGATCAATAGAAGGCAAATTCAAGGAGAAACACTTTGATGACGAAACAACCTAGCAAATGTTATTTTTCTACTATTTGGGTTTTCCATTTAAGTACTGTGGCCTATTATATAGGCTAGTCCTGGTCTGTATAACAAATAAAGCTACCACTCTAGATCTTTTTCTGCCCATCTTTTTTCTCCCTCTCTGTTGTTTCTCTTTAATCACTGTCAGCCTCCGAAGAAACAGGGGGCAAGGCTGAGGAAGGAATAATTCAGCAAGCTCAGCAATGTCTTTGTTTGCCCATCCTGGCACACCTGAATGAAATCTGCATTATTTTCTCTCTTCATACTACCTTAGAGAATTAGAAGCCCAAGGCAGCCAAAAGAAAAGCAATAAATAACTGATAACAGTCACCAAAACAAGCCAGAAGGTTTTATTTTAAAAAAAAAACAAGGTCAGAAATTTACAGGTACTCCTCCACTTATGACCACAATTGAGCCCGACATTTATATTGTTAAGTGAGACATTTGTCAGGTGAGTTTGACCCCATTTTACAACCTTTCTTACCGCGGTTGTTAAGTGAATAACTTAGTAACATGGTTGTTAAGTGAATCTGGCTTCCCCATTGAGTTTGTCAGAAGACCACAAAAGGGGATCACATGACCCCGGGACACAGCAGCGGTCATAAGTATGAACCAGTTGCCAAGCCTCTGAATTTTGATCACATGATCATGAGGATGGTTCAAAGGTCGTGTGAAAAACAGTCAGAAGTCACTTTTTTTCAATGCTGTTGTAACTTTAAACAGTCACTAAATGAACTCTTGTAGATTGAGGACTAACTGTATCTGTCAATGACAGTTGCATGAGTGACCATGGCAGAGTGAAAAAGGGGAGAAGGCGACGGACTGTTCATTGCATGTAACTACATAAGGGACTGAACTTGCAGTGTAATATCACAGTGCACATCTGGTCATTTTGAGGAAATTTCAGCTTTCTCTGGATGCCCCTGGCCAGTTGTTAGGGGTCAAATACTATTATCATCATGTCCTTGCGGTGGGATTCTCACAAACAAATTTATCAATGGGAAATAGAATACTGAGCTGGCTTTTGCTGATTCAGAAGGACCCCTCCGCCATTCTTAAAATGAGACCTATTGCTCTAGGCCAGGGGTAGTCAATCTTTTTATACTTACCGCCCACTTTTGTATCTCTGTTAGTAGTAAAATTTTCTAACCGCCCACCGGTTCCACAGTAATGTGCCGTGTATCATCATCTGCGCATGCCTCTCGCACATTGTGGATTGGGTTTTGGGGGGGGCGGCTACCAGCTCTGCTTGTCTGTTACAGCTGGGGGGAGATGCGTGAGCTATTCTGGGACGAGGCTCTTTTGTTTGCGGTCGCACTATAGCGCCATTTAGTTTCACTTACGTAACGTGAACTAAACTTATGTGCGGGCGATACAAATAGTATATTTTCAGAAATTTAAATTGTCACAGGGAATTTTATGAAAACCTAATGAAAATGTTTTTAAATAATGCTGTGAAATTTTTTTTAAAAGTCAATTAAATTAAAAAAAAAGGAAAGTGCTTCAGTATTGGACAAAACCCCTACCGCCCACCATGAAAGCTGGAATGCCCACTAGTGGGCGGTAGGGACCAGGGTGACTACCACTGCTCTAGGCATTAAGACCAGAAAATGTTCGATAAGAAATACCCCCTTCTACAACTGTTTTCATGAAACCCTTCTTAAATCACAAAGCAATTTCCTGTTTTGAAATTTATAGCCACAGTTTCTTATGGACCACGTTTCACTTTTTAAATTCCAGTGGGTGGGTGTGTAATAACTGCCTCAAGACTGAGCAAGAACAGTGGCCTGTAAAAACAACCTAATTAACATCTATTTCAGAGTTCTTAAGCAGCATAAGATTAATGAGTATAATATTGTCGGTGCTTTTTCTAATCAATCTAATTGCTGTGTCTACAGTGTGCACTCTCTCCGCCTTCACCTTCTATTGGATTATCTAAAACAGGGGTCTCCAACCTTGGCAACTTTAAGACTTGAGGACTTCAACTCCCAGAATTCCTCAGCCAGCTTTGCTGTCCCCAAATCTTAAAGTTGCCAAGGTTGGAGACCCCTGCTCTAAAAGATCAAAGAACAGGACAAGTGGCTCATAACTTGTAAGTGGAGTGAGGAATTGATTTGGTGATATTAAAGGCTGACTCTGGTTTGTTCATATAACTTCAACTGGAAGCCAAACATAACAATATCAGGATGAAATCTTTCACAAGTATTAGCATGATCAAAAACATCTGATTACTTTGAAAGGTCAACTCACAGGCTCAAATATTTGAAATTTCATTTCTTCACTCAACTGGCAGTGCAATCCTTCCTGTTTCTACACTGGTGCTTTTATTAAATTTTATTTATAGAGATTATTAAAAGGAAGGAAAGGATTCAAATTAGGCATATACATCGCCCTCCAATGGGGATGATGATGAACAAAAACAACTTCTCCATATGCCATTGTATCAAGTATATATATATACACATATACAGAGAGAGAGAGACAGAAAGTTATTGCTTAATTTGAATGTAGACATTGCAATAACAATACCAGAGAGGATAGAATAAATAATTCTTCCTAAAATAGCTATCCAAAATGCTACAGAGGCATTTTCCTTTTTCCTTTGCTATGAATCATAAAATTACTAAAGCATTTCTGCTGAATTTGCTAAGTTTCAGTGATCAAGATATAAAAAAAGAACATCCAGATAACACAGATCATAATGAAACATTTGTAGTAGCTCAGCTATGATGCAGCCCTCTGTATAAAAAAAGCTTTTAATGAAAAAGTATCTTTCAAAACTCCATAGTCAAATCTCCAGGTATAAAAAAGAGCCCATTTATTTGGGGAAGGGGGTACAAAAGAGAGGTTACAAATGGGATTCAAGCCCATTTAAAGATACAGATACAGATAGATACATTAAAGATACAGCTCAATGAAGCCATTTGGGGGATTCAGTGCATATGCAGAGTTCATTGAGGAAAAGAAGAAATGAAAGAGAAAATTGCTTGCAATTACACACACCAACAGACAAAGACGGAAAACAAAATCGTTTATTTATTTTGCTTTTTAATTAATAACAAATAAAAACAAACATAATAGTGATACTGATAAAGAGTCATAGTAATAGTGTCAGAGAATAAAAAATACACATAAAAAGTGGTATAACAAGAAAGTGAAAATATGACCAAAAAATCAAATATGATATGCCATTATACAAATAAACAGTTAAAATTCTATATCCACTTGTCTAATGCAAGTGTTTTTTCTTAAAAATGCAAGACTTGTTGAATAATATTTGCATTAGACAAGTCTTACATATTTTAAAAAAATTGAATCTTGAGTAGATTCTTCGTAAAGATAATTCTACTTTTGACAATACTGGACTAGTCTTCCAATCAGAAAGTTATTTAGTGCTCCCACCTGTTTTATTCTATCCTCTCTGAATTTACACATCAAGTAGGTATCTAGTCTCTAGAAATGCAACATAATGAAAACATTTTAGGTATCTAAATAGAAACCAAGTTCAGAAAGAGATCTAGACAGATTTCTCAGGAACAAAAATCTCAGACCCTAAGTGATATGTAATTAAGTTAAATGTATAAATCCATATATGGTAATTGCTTAAAGTTTGCCTTGCAGATTTAAGGAACTGTCTAGAAATGTAGCTAATTTGGATTAACTGTTCAATAATATGGCTAATTATATAGTACTATAATTCTAATTATATAGTACTATAATACTATATAATTCCTATAGTATTTCTACTCATTATTAACAGATTAACAGAGTTGGAAGGGACCTTATAGGTCATCTAGTCCAACCCCCTGCTCAAGCAGGAGACCCTATACCATTTCTGACAAATGGCAGTCTAATCTTTTCTTGAAACTCTCAAGTGATGAAGCTCCCACAACTTCTGAAGGCAACTTCTGTTCCATTGGTTGATTGTTCTCACTGTCAGAAAGTTCCTCCTCATTTCTAGGTTGAATCTCTCCTTGGTCAGTTTCCATCCATTATTCCTTGTCTGGCATTCAGGTGCTTTGGAAAACATCTTGACCCCCTCCTCTCTGTGGCAGCCCCTCAAGTATTGGAAGATGGCTATCATGTCTCCCCTGGTCCTTCTTTTCACTAGGCTAGCCTTGCCCAGTTCATGTAACCATTCTTCATATGTTTTGTTCTCCAGTCTCCTACTCATCCTGGTTGCTCTCCTCTGCACTTTTTCTAGAGTCTCAACATCTTTTTTATAGTGTGGTGACCAAAACTGGATGCAGTATTCTAGGTGTGGTCTTACTAGGGCTTTATAGAGTGGTATTAGTACCACGATGTAAAAAAGATGTTGAGACTCTAGAAAGAGTGCAGAGAAGAGCAACAAAAATGATTAGGGGACTGGAGGCTAAAACATATGAAGAACGGTTGCAGGAACTCGGTATGTCTAGTTTAATGAAAAGAAGGACTAGGGGAGACATGATAGCAGTGTTCCAATATCTCAGGGGTTGCCACAAAGAAGAGGAAGTCGGGCTGTTCTCCAAAGCACCTGAGGGTAGAACAAGAAGCAATGGGAGGAAATTAATCAAGGAGAGAAGCAACTTAGAACTAAGGAGAAATTTCCTGACAGTTAGAACAATTAATCAGTGGAACAATTTGCCTGCAGAAGTTGTAAATGCTCCAACACTGGAAATTTTTAAGAAAATGTTGGATAAACATTTGTCTGAAATGGTGTAGGGTTCCCTGCCTGGGCAGGGGGTTGGACTAGAAGACCTCCAAGGTCCCTTCCAACTCTGTTATTATTATTATATACTTGATTGTATCCCTCTATTAATTCAATTTAGGATTGTGTTGGCTTTTTTAGCTGCCGCTGCACACTGCTGACTCATATTTAGCTGATTGTCCACTAAGACTCCAAGATCCCTCTCAACAGTCACAATTATTAACTTGCAGCTGACGAAATAAAATACAACAGCTTATTGAAAGAAGGCAACTGCTTCATCAATTAATGAGTGGCATGGGAGAGAATGGAATTTTATCTCATACTGTACTTAAAAAAGTAGAAAGCTGCAAATATCAGATCATAGATGAATATGTTTATTAAAATGCAGACTTTAGCCACAGATTTTCTTTCCTCTATCATAAAATACATTGATCTTCAGGTATTTGTTTTGTATTTACAACAGGTATTTGTTTTGTATTTAGAACCTTTTTTCCCTTGAACTGTATTTTGTTCTCAGTTTTTAATATTCTGATTTGGGGGGTGTACTTGTGTTGTAATGGCTTCTT
The DNA here is from genome assembly GCF_028640845.1 of Ahaetulla prasina. NCBI lineage: Eukaryota > Metazoa > Chordata > Lepidosauria > Squamata > Colubridae > Ahaetulla > Ahaetulla prasina. The sequence goes on from NC_080539.1 coordinate 129,274,762, forward strand.
TAATCTGTCCACGTTTTAAAATACATTTTATGATTTAGCAAACCGAGCTTCACATGGAGCTCTCCAAGGTGCTAATCTTGATTTCCCTTTAGGATTGCTTCGCTGAGATCTGAACCTTGCTTCACAGCTTCCACTTGGCAGAGGCTACTGCCTGTTATTTTTGAAATGTGTGAGTATCAGCTTCTTTCTTTGACACTTAAGGACTTATGAAAAGTTCAGTTTCTTTCCAGGGTGACAGAAAAGCTGCTGAAGCATAGAAGAAGTTATATAACTTATATAGAATAATATATAGAATATATATATATATTTGTTTTCTGAGGTTTTCACGGGTGTTTGTATGTAGGTCTTTGGTTGTTCGGGTTTTCTCCCGTGTAAAATTAGAAGTGTCTTGGCGACGTTTCGACGAAGTCTCATTCGTCATCTTCAGGCTTCAGCTTTGTGCTTCTGGGAGCAATGTGTGATTGCAGCTGTTTCTTCCTTTTTAACTGCTAGTGGGGGTTTGAACTGATTGGGTGGGAGCTTGGCTGTGCTCTGATTGGCTGGAGGTTTTTTTGTGCTCTGATTGGCTGGGGGTGTCCTGTTTGGGTGGGAGTTTGGTTGTGCTCAGATTGGTCTGAGTTGCAGGGGGATTTGATCTGGTGAGCTGCATTGCTGTTGTTTGGCTTCGTGTTTGTGGTCGTGCTACATCTTCATAGTGGGTGTCTGTCTGCTGTATGTATGGATTGGAGGGGTTTGAAATGGCTAATGTTGCAGCTGCGGTCTGGCTTCTGGTCCTTGGTCGTGCTTCCTGATCAGTGTGGGTTTGGCTCTGCTTTCTGGGTGGATGTGTGGTGGTGACATCCTGTGTGGACCTCATGCGTGTGGGTCTGGTGTCATTCCTCGTGTTAGGGACTCGTTTGTCAATAAGGGCAGGTTTCCAAATGGCTGGTAGGCGGGAGGTATCATCTCGAGAGCACAAAAGTGCCTACCGTTCCTGTCCTATTGTTCCCTTCATTATAGTATTATATGCATACTTTTACTTATATATACTTTTTTCTCTCATGATGGGTTATTGTTTATGTTGATGATTGTATATACTGTTGTGACAAAATAAAATAAAATAAAAAGTTTCTTCTCCACAGATTTGCTGATTCAGCACCTATCCACTGAAGTTACAGGGCAGCCTTCCTCAACTTGATTTACTCCAGATTGTTGTGGTCCGTCAGCAGCCTACGGAGCAGCCTACGGAACTGGCAACGGAATCAGACAGCAATGAGGCTGAGGTGAGGCCAGGGCCATTGGGAAGTGAGGTGCAGACTCCAGAGCCTCCAGAGACTGATAATAGTGAGGCAGAGGAACAGGAGGAGCCTAATTGCACACATGAGAAAAGCTACCAGAAGGCAAGAGCAGCTCAAGCAGAGAGGACAACTTGGGAGTAGGGCCAAGAGATGATTGGCCCCTCCATAAGGCTTAAAACAGACCAGCACCGGTGTTTCAGCTTTGCCGGAAAGCAACGTTGTAGCTGCATCTTCTGCTTCATCTTCTGCTTCGTATATGTCTTTGTTTTCGTGGCTTCTGGACGTTTGCCAGGAAGGGCCTTTGGCAGTTTGCCTAATTGGACTAAGGTTTGTGAGATAATTGAGGAATTTATGTTGAGAGGCATTTGTTTTACTTTGAGTTGAACAACTCAAATTACTTCATTCCCAGCTGTTCGAATAAAATTTGTTTTTCCACAGACTACGTTTATTACTACCTATTTGGGCCTGGGTCACAATACAGATATATTAGACTTTGACTCTCAAAACAATCCAGTTTGGAAATTCTGCAGGGCAGCAGCTCAAGGAAAACTGCTTTGCCTGCAAACTGGGATTGTTGGCCACAAACATATTTGATCTTCTGTAGAAAGTTTCACTGACGCAACTAGGTAATAATCTCAGATTCTTAATGTTTCAGCCAACTGAAGCAATACAGAAAGTCGGTTCTTGACCTCATGCTGACCCTTGCTGAATCAATTCAACAACCAGTGCTTCCTCCCCCAGTGTTTTTCATCCACAGTTGGTTCTGCCAGAGAATATAAAGCTATTACATCCGATCTGATTAAAAATACATTTGTTGAGTTTTTGATGACAACATGAACATTAATATATGATTTATTCCTGCCCACGCTTGGAACATTCTGACCCGCAATCATTCTTTTGATAAACCTACAGTGAGTAGAAAGACTCAATCCAATTATTGCCTAAGTACAAGTTGCCTTGGAAACTGGTATGGAAGGACAGGTGAGATATAAATGTTTAAAAACAACTAAATGAAATGAATTAGCATCATGTCATTATTGTCAATATTGCTAAGCTTGCCTTCAAAGTTCTCTGTCGTCTTGCCTCACCCAATCTTTCTGATTTTATTTCCTAAATTTATATCTACCAGTATTATTTTTTATCTAAGGTTCTATGCTTCCCCTTCCCCCCCAAAAAAAAACACATTTCCATTTTTGTATTCAGTATTGTTCTGTATCCATGGTGTAAGATCCAAAGCAGCAAACCTTCAAAAATAAAAAAATACAAGCACTACCGAAGATAGTAGAAATCTCCTAAGTAAGAAGAAAGCTTCTCCAATCCATTCTGTAAAGATGATGGGATATTTTATTTAGATCAGACCTAATATTTTCATCTTCCCCTTCAATTAATTTAAAACCATATTAAAAACTCCTATAGCATCCAGTTCTGTTTTTTACTCCTTTTCATATACAACTCTAAATGCGCAATCAGATTCACATACTGTGGGATGCTGGGTTGTTGGCACTATAGGATAATGACCAGAACCAGAAACATCTCCTAAACAAAATTAAAACCAGCTTCCTGTTCTCTTATGCAACTCGATGTTCTCCTAGTGCTTATTGTACAAGTTGTTCACATGGTACCACTTCCCTTTGCTCTGCTCAGAACCTGTCGTTTAAATGAATTGTTTTGCACAAGAAATGAGGTTACCAAATCTCTCAGGTTTCAGACCATTAAAGTATTTATGAAGTTGGGTTTAAGTTGTGCTATAATCCCCAACATCTGGAAACTTTGCCATCCACTTAAATTGAGAGGGCTGTCGGTACAAAGATGTTTCTTGGGGACTTTCGTTGAGCTGTTTTTTGCCTTGTCTATGGTATATATCTAGCATTATTTTTTTTCCAATTCTGTATACCCAATTCCTTCTGCTACACTGTCGCAACAATGTCAGAAGAAAGTATAAAACTAGAGATGCTCTATATCAAAGGTCAGCATCAAACCACGCTGATTTCAGGTTTTCACTTTATTCTGCAAAGAAATCATTTGCCCTCCTGGGGTTGCTTTTTATGTAAGATTTGGCTGACATAAAATACTCAGGCTTAGCTCTTTCTGGAAGAGAGGAAGGCGCCTCTCAAATTCATTTCCACTAGTCTCCTCTAGTTTAATTTTTTATGATTCACACATTCCCAAATGACATGGCTGAATTAGGCTATGCCACCTATCTAAGGAGGAATTAAACTAGGAACCCATACTGTGTTACATCGCTGAGAATGGCATCACAAATACCGAGCAAGAAGAAAGAAAGTGAAACTGAACTGAAAATATTGGTTACAGGAGCAATAAATTGATACATTAACGTGAAGTTCTCTGTGTTATCTGAAAGGCCACTGTAGAAAAAAAAAATATTCTGGCAATACGAGTTAATTAAGCCCTGAGGAAGAAGCTTTCTAAACCTAAAGCATAGCAATCAAATAGTCAAGGAACAAACATTGCAGAATAAACTCATTATAGGGAAGTATCCAGGAGAGGAAAAAAAGAAAATCAAGGTTTTAAAAGCATTGTTCCTCAATTTTTTTCCATATTTAAGAGGCTGAAAAGAACAGGACATAAATTTTAACACGGCTTGAAGGCATAAGAAATTTGTTTAGAGCCTAGCAACAAATAATTCAATAAAGCTGTTCAAACGCTATCTAAATTGCATTTTGCAGATGGAGCACTATCTTGTTCATCAGCCTTCCTCAGATTGTGTGATCTCTAGATATGATGTGTTACTCCCTAGGATCATCAGATTTGTCGTCTAGACACATCTGATAAATATTTTACAGGCCTACTGTTTTCTCCTTCTCTCCAATACTTTTCTTTGACATTTTGGTTTGCTCCTAGTATTACCTGTTTTGTGGCTTTCTAATTTTTTTCTCTAAGAAACCAACATAATTTGACACTAAATTAATGTGTTACAATCTCTAGATGGATTTTAAAATTTCTTGAAATTTCACTGCATCCCAGATTTTGCACTCTGGCCATCTGAGTTCAGATAAACCAGAAAAGAGGAGGAAAACTCTTTATTTATTAGTCCCATTTATACAGCTGCCCATTTTAATAAGTGATTGCATAGCGTACAACTACAGTAGTGGTCAAAATTGTAGAAACCTTTTGGGAAAAGTGTATTTTCTAAAACTAGCTAATAACACCACTTTTTTTGAGTAGTACCATAAAATTATATATCAATAGAAAGATAATTTAATCAAGAATGTAATGCAATAACTTTTATGAAGGATTTGCTATTAGAATAGCAGTTACATTATAAAGAAGAAAAGTGAAACAGATAGAAAAAACGAGATATACAAAAATTATCACGTCAGTTAATACTTAGTTGGGTAACTTTTAGAGTATGAATTACAGCCTTACAATGTCTTCCCATGGAGTGAATCAAGTCTTTTAGTTCTGCAGCTGTTATAATGGGAAACCAAGATTGAATGATTGCTTCTATTAACTGGGTTTTATTGCTGGGTTGCTTCTGACTAACAAGTTTCTTTAGTCGGCTTTAGTTGGATCCAAAGATTTTCAATTAGATTAAGGTCTGGGCCATTCCAGCAGTGGAATATGATTATCTTGAAACTCTAAAAAAAAAGTGGTGTTATTAGCCATCAAACCTCAAAAATACACTTTTCCCAAAAGGTTTCCACAATTTTGGCCACTACTATATATTGTTGTATATTTTCCAGAATCATTTTGAAGATATATTCAATGTTTTCACTTGATCTGTTCTATCTTCTTTTGAAGGGACTAAATACAAATAGTATTATGCCAAGAAAATTGTTTGACGATAACTAGAACTGGTTGAATTTTCTGAAAATGGATCTAAATCATTTTGTCTTTTAACTTCTTGAAAAGTGATGTGGCTTTTTGAACTCTTGCCGAGTTCCCACTTCATCCTGTAATATAGTTTGTCTGGCCATTATGATTTATGCTTTAGCAAAGCACATGAAGCAAGACCCTTGGGATTGTTCAGTCTTGGTTTAGGGCAAAACATGAAAGGAAACAAGGAAAATGCTGTCCAAAAAGAAAGGATGGACAAAGAGCTGTGCAACACAAAATACATTATAATAATTACTGCAACAGCATATCTTTTACCAGATCTTGGATATTTCCCTCTTCCTTTATGCATCTACTATTACCAATTTTTAGGAATTAGTATGTTTGTTTCTACTTGGAAACTGTTTCTGGACTTTGTGCTTGATGTGAGAAAAATGAAACTTTGATTTTAGGTTTTACTGATTAGATAAGTTTGTATAGAATAACCATTTATAGAAATGGTTAGTTTACACTATTTTGTAAAAGTAAAAAGTTCAGGCTTAATCTTATTGTCTTATTCTACTGCACCAGAGGGAGTTGGAAGTCAATGCTTTTTTTCCTTTTTTCCCTTCTTCTCCACACTTCTCTCTTCCTTTTTTCCTCCCTTATTTTTCCTACTATCTGTGTTTGAATTTTCTATTTTTCTATTATAAACCAATAAAAAAAACAAAAACAAGAACCCTGTCTACCAACCTGCTCCTGAATACCACACAGTTCAATCCCCTCAACAGCTTTAAATCCTTGAAATGTTGTGGTGGTGGTGTTGTTTTTCTGTTGTTGTTGTTGTTCTCCACATACCAGCCTACCTGTTAGGATCTTCAGAGTTCTTCTCAAAGTCCACTTCACTCTAAAGGGAGGACAAGATGTGGCAGTTCCCAGAAAAGACTCCTGCTGCAAAGCTAAGTAAGACCTTTTCGGTTGCCTTGAGTCTTTTAAAACTATGGCCCGTTGCTTTTTATCTCCAACACTTCCTAGGTTCGCTTTTTGCTATTATTCCCATTTTATCTGGTTGTTTAATCTTACACATTATGTACTTTTCAAAACTGTCTGCCATCATTTTAATACTTTTTTTTGTATGAATCTATGACAATCTGTTTGAAGAATCAGAAGAACGGGAAGATATTCTAAATAAATGTGTCATAATTCAATCAGCAGCAGCTTCAGCTTATAAACCAAGTGGCACAGAGACGTCACCCCTTCCCTAACACACCGCCCGAGTGGATAAGATCAACCACAGGAGGGATGAGGAGATATTTCTTCCTTCCTCTTCACATCTCGGAATTCCCAAACGAGCATCTACTGTAACACCGGAACAATAAGCATAAAGCCACCCCGCAGAACTGTCCACACACAAAACCTCCCTCTAAGAGACTAGTACGCTGCCCTACCGCCGCCTTCCACCCAGGGCGACATCTGTGTAACCTCTCGGGAGCCTTTTCAAAACAGAGCCGCCTCCCCCTAATAAAGGTATAAACAAAATTATTTGGCAATCAACCAGCGATCAGACGAGGGCGGGTGGGGAGGAAGGAAGGTGGAAGTATCCAAATCATGCTGCCACCCCTTCAAAGATCACCTCTGGCGACTCTTAAAGAGATCCCAAGTTCGCTGAGATGACATGACCTGAGCATCTCGCCTTCTTCTCACGTCTCCCAGCGAACTACTATTGCAATCACAGTTTGTCCCTTGCAATTTGGCACGAAGGCTGCGCGTTCTCCTGCTCTTTTACGCGTAAGAGAAGATTGCACTTACCCTCCCACGTTTTTCCCTCCTTTCCCTCCACTCGCCAGGCGCGCTCCCGCGATCTTCTCCACCGTCTGCCGCCCACTCTCCAGACGGCTTTCATTCATAAGACACGCCGCGCCGCAGAGCCTAACTTGCTGGAGGGAGGCGGCTGCAGCCTTGGCGCCTTCCGCCGCGCAGCAACGCCGGCGCCTCCGAGCCGGGTAGAGTTTCCTGCGGCATTTCTCAGTTGCCCTCTAGCGGAGGTCCGGATATTGCAGCGGCCAAACAACAGAAGAAGCTGTAGAAGTTGTAACCCAAGTGTGGACAAGAAGTCCAGCAATCGGCCTTAGACTTGGCACTTAAGATAATGAAATGGTAGATAGAGTCCATTCACTTTGCTTTTTTTTTTTCCCCCTTCCACCTTTCCCGGAGTTATGGACTTCTCAAAGCAGCCTTGTCTTCTCATAATGCGCCCAAAAGATAATACTTTGAGCCTTGTCGGTTTTTTTGCCTCAAGGGAAAATTCTGGATTGCTTTATTCTGTGATCCATTTGTTTTCTTGTCGGTTTCTGGAGTTTTTTCCAACACCAGGAAGAAAGCCTCGTTCTCTATCATGCTTTTTCAAAGTCCCATTTTTGCTACTGTGGTGTCACAGAAATAAACATTGTCCACACAATTCTAATCTTCCTAGGTGTAGATATATCACAGCCTCGGTGCCAGTCTATGACTTATTTCTTGCCTGCCAATTCTAACAGGCCAAAGCTATCTGTCACTTCAGTAACCCGCGGTCTCATTTCAAAGGCTGGTCGTCATATTTATTGTCATTATTTTGGGCTTCTTTCTTTTTAAGCTTAAATCTTTTTTTTCTCCAATGTTTGATTTTCATTATTAGTGCTTGTAGGCCATTTGCATTCTCAGCTATCAAGTAGTGACATCAACATAGTACAGGTTACTGATCTTTCTTCCTCCAGTTTTAAAACCACACTCAACTTATTCCAGCCACGCTTCCCTCAATATATATTCAGCATATAAACTGAATAAATAAGGGGAGAGTTACAGAAACATTAAGTGATAGTGATAGCTCCAGTATTGTTGCTTTGGCTAACATGGTTAGCATATGAGACAACCAGAACTGATCCAAATTCAATTTTCTTGTCTTTTGAATGTCTCGTGGAATTTTGCAGATTTCAACACCCTTGTGCAGCTGCAAGACATACTTCCTCAACTATTTAAGATGGAGGAAAAAGGAAATGCAATCTTGGAAACTATATTACTAAAAAAGTGTATGTTCCCCCTTTGCTGCACAGCACTGTGGACATCTTTTTCTTTTTTCTTAAGTAATGCTATCACGTTGACTTTTCTATTCCACTGAAGGAGAAATTGTATCCGCATTCTTTATAATTCTGGAATAAGCAAGTAATTTTCCAGTGGTTTGCTTCACTTGTCTATGTTACTATGACAACAGGAGACTCCAGAGCAAGTTTGCGCTTATACTCTTCAAAGGAGAAAAAAGGTTTATGTTGGGAATGATACAGTGATAATATAAGTTGATGCTGGGGATGAAATGCAAGATTCCAGCTATTTGGAAATACTGTCAGCAAGGCACAAACACAAAGTTATTATTCTCATCTTGTTCCTAATTCTCAGAATCAACCTAAGACAGGTTGTTCCTGAATGTAAAGGGTTATTTTGGTTATTATTTCAGGCAACCACACTCATGTTCATGAACTTATCTAATGCCTTTCTACAGCTTTTGTGTGTTATCACAATATTGTGTGGCAGTTAAATTCAACAGTTAAGATGTATAAAAAGTATATCTTCATTAAATACCTTCTGTATTAAATTTAGCTATATTCTCTAAACTGTTTATAATATTACAATAAAAAATGTCCTAGTCATTGATGCCCACCGCATTGCTATTTTAAATTGTCAAGTAATAACACAAACCTTTTTTTTTGCATTTGCTTTAATGTAAGTATTACTGTGAATGAGTAAAATTCTACAACTATCCCTGGATGTCCCGTTTTTTGTATCCCAAACCTTTGTATCCAATTACAGTTTTCTCAAAAATAAGGTCTAAGAATTCCCCTTTTAGATAAGGAGAGCTCCATTTTAAGTTAATGGGGCCACACACGTTTTAAAGATATTGCTAATCTTTTTTGCACTCAACCTCTCCTAACTTGAAAATACATAGCAATTTTTTCCCTTAATTTTCTATTACATTTTTGTGTATACATCCTGTTTGACTGTAATGTTTTTTCCCATCTGGAGCAAACCGTTAAGTTTCTTAAAACGTGTCTTTGTTTCTCTCAAGTCAAAGAGTATTAATGTGTTTAACTATTACCATTTTCTATCAGTGATAAGGGTGAGATATTGTGGGGACCATTTTTGCCCCCTTTTCTTTCTTTTTCTTTTCCCCCTTGTATCTCACACTCCCTTTCCTTTTTCCCTCCCTTAATTTCCTATTTTCTTTTCTTCTTTGTATTGTATATAATTTTTAAAAAATGATATTGTGGGGACCATTTTGTTACACTCATTGCTAGTTGAGGAGAGAGGTTCCTAAACTTTTTGCCATCACACCACCCTTTAGTGCAGGGCTGGGCAATTAATTTTCCCAAAGAGACACCTGAGAAACTGGGGCAGTTGTGGAGGGCCGAACAAATAGCCTGAAATTAATTCTGCTGTCAATGCCCATGTACTGAGGGACGAGGGATCGTGGCCTCATTTTAACCCAGCTGCTGCTCTTCTGTCGCAGATGAAGAAAAAAATGTCTCTCACCAGCTGACTGAACAGCGCACTCAGCTGCTTCTCCTGCCTCCCGTGGCATGCTTATTTACATTTTATCTTACTTCCAATTGACCTCATGTGGTCCAGACGGGTATCCAAAGGGCCACAACTTCTCTAGAAATCCAAACTCCCAAATGAATACAAATGAAAAATGAGCACGATACACTGAACCTTTGAGAAAGCTGAATTTATTATAACAATGCAGCTAAAAGGTGCTTCACACTTTCTCTGGATTCTGTTTGCACCTCCCCAAGCGAGGTTCACCTCAAAGTTTGGGAAACCTTGGACATTATAGCTGGGGTTAACCTCATACTGAACTGCAACAATGGTTAGAAAATACGATTGGACTTTGATAACCTATATATGAAGCTAGAGGGACGCGGTGGCTCAGTGGCTAAGACTCTGAGCTTGTCGATCGGAAGGTCGGCAGTTCAGTGGTTTGAATCCCTAGTGCCGCGTAACAGGGTGAGCTCCTGTTACTTGTCCCAGCTTCTGCCAACCTAGCAGTTCGAAAGCACGTAAAAAAATGCAAGTAGAAAAATAGAGACCACCTTTGGTGGGAAGGTAACAGCGTTCCTTGCGCCTTTGGCGTTTAGTCATGCCAGCCACATGACCACTGAGACGTCTTCGGACAGCACTGGCTCTTCGGCTTTGAAATGGATATGAGCACCGCCCCCTAAGTCTGAAAGCACCTATCTGCAAGGGGAACCTTTACCTTATATGAAGCTAATTCTTTATTTTGTAATTTGTTCAGCACTCTTAATCTTGTAAGAGCCTTTTCATATTAATATATTTTCTCTGACAATAGAAAAGACACCAAATATTTTAGTATAATCTGAAAAAACTTTGAATTTTCTTCCTTTTTCAGTCAAGGAAGCTACAGCGACTTGAAACATATTCCAGGTTTCTCCCACCAGAGAGGAAGGGAACAATTTGGAGGAAGTGGGATCTCAAGGGGAAAGAAGAACCTTGATATGGAATTCAGTAAAAACTGGTTCCCTCTGAGAAATATAGCTACAGATTCATTGTGGTACAGGCATACATTTGCCAATCTTACTGTTGCTAAGTTTTATTACTAGATATTTTCAATTTTTTAATTATAGCATTAGAATCGATATTTTATTGACCCTGTTATACATTTTTCCATACTTTGATACAAAGCAATCTTAAATATATTTCAGAAAAGAAGGCCAATGTCATCCAGATGTTAAATTAGAAGCAAGATATTGTAGGTTCGTGTCCAATTTCAGTCATTTGCAGAGTGGTGGTTGTGGAAAAATCGAAGAGGGAAATATTGTACACATTGCCTTAAGCTCCTAGAGAAAAGGAGGATATAAATCTAACAAACAAACAATAATAGAGTTTCCTGATCATGATTTCCAGAGCGAACTATTTTAAAATAAGTTCTTCAATTTTTCTCTAGAAGATTGAAGACTACCTAGTGTCAGAAAGTCATCCTTCCAGAATATGGGATGTCAAACAATTCTTAATCTCCTAAAGTCAATACAGAAGACTGAAATAATACAAATATTTCTTTTTAATGTAACATTTCCTCGCTTTATTAGTCTTATACAAAAAGTAATTCATTATATAAAATTTATGTATTGTGAATAAGAACACAAAGCTAACATTTGTAACGCTAGAGCTTCATATTAATAGGATTATATTGTAATCAATCTTTTTCCTGAGTTAACCACTTTATATGTACTTTTCTAATATATTGCCAGTAAGGAGTTTTACAGTAACAAAATTATAACTTAAGAAAAGGTATCTGGTGCTTATCAGTGCAAAGGAATGCTACTAAACCTTCCTCGATGGAGGTTAGAGTTCATTCTGCTCCTTGCATATAAAATGAGCTAATTTATCTAAAATATTTCAGTTCACATTGTAGCAAAGATAAATATAATTACAAATAAGCAGAATATAAAATTATTTCTTGACCAAGAATACAGAATTCAAGTACTTATATTAAAATGAATATTATTCATGCATAATATCTTCTTGCTGAACTTCGAATGAAAGTAATAAATAGGATGATGAAATACATGTACAGGAGTTCCAATATTCTCTTTTTGTTATGTGGTAAAACAATGTATGTCGTTACCCGAATGTCCAAGAGTTTGCAAAAACCTGAAACGAAATGTATTAAATGGAAAATTAACCCCAATCTAGTTTGTGTGAAAAAAGTAATGTAAAAGTCTGTTTTTATTTCTTTACAAGCTGTAAGATTATTAAAAGTATACTCTGGCAGCCATGCCAATTCTTAAGGTATGGAATGAGGAAGAGAAAATTCATTTGTCACATTTACTATAATAATTTTGTTTAAAGTTTTTATTTGACCTGTTTCACAATTGAAAACTAAATCAAAATTCAATAGGAACTATAAATGTAGTTCTTTTAAAAACACAGTCTTTGACTAGAACTCTATTCTGAGTCATATATTAATTTAGTGGTGCCAAGTATTATTGAAAATTGGTTCAAAATAGATCCCTTGAATATTAGCCTTAATTACTGATTCATACTGATAAATGTAAATATAAATCAATCTGGCCAATCAAAGCAAGGGTTTTATGTGGCAAAAGATGGCTTGTCCAATGAACCATGGCTTAAGCAACAGCAATTAACAAAAGTACTCTGGTATGGATGTTACATACTTACAAAACCCGAGTTAAAATACCCATAAAATACAATTGAACCCACAATGAGTCAAACAGGAGCTTAAGCAAATGGTGGCATAAATTTGTCCATTTATTTAATGTACTCTTCCCTACTTATGCTCAAAACATTTCACATAAAGCATGAGAGTGAATGTTTCAAGTGTTTAAAATATGCAATGTACAAAATATGCAGTTGAACAGCATTTATTTATATCCTGTTCCCATTTCACTTACTGTATTCCTTGTTCCATAAATGGCAATGGGCCACAAATGCATATAAGTATTTTAGACTCATGTTTACTTCTTTTCACAAATTCAGAAAGTAGAGAGAGGGAGATTTTTCCTTGTTTGCCTGGCCATTCTTTCTTTGGCTCCGAGAGAACAAACTGAATGTCAAACCTGAGAAACAGTAATTAAAGACACCAATGCTTAAAATTCACATTTCAAATGCTTAGAAATCCCTATGCCAATTCATGCAGAACAAACAGGTAGTTCTCCATTAGCAATTGCCTTGCACAGTGACCATCAGCAATTAAGATGGCGATGAAAAAGTACTACCAATCCTCATATTTAGGACTTTCACAGGTCCATAAAGCCAAATAAATGCTGAAGTAAGACCATAAGCACTTAGAGCAACTTTAATGACCAAGTTGCCAGTACCAATTGTGGTTGCTAAATGAGGATTAGCTCTACTTCCAGTAAGAGAGTGAATCAGCATACTTATCCTTTATATCCTTAATATAAAGTTCTGCTTTATATTCTACACTACTGGCACAATAATGCAACAAGTTGGATCCAGAGTTGACCTTCCATCGGCCTAAGGGGCTGAGATCACTACTAAAAGGCAAATAGTTTTTCTTCTCACACTGCTACATTGTTCTACAGAGTCTGTAATTTGAAGGAGATTTTTAGGGACATCAAAAAGACTAATGAACAGGAGGAAATTACATCCTATTCTCTTCCTTGTCCCAAAAGTGTTTTTTCAAGAGGAAAAGAAGCTTCTTGGATGAGAAGCAAAACATCTTCAAAGAAAAACAAGAAAGTCCAGTTGCCTCTTGAAAAAGCACCTTTGGGACAACCATGACCTGGATGACTGAGAATCTCCATAGACATTTATTCTCTTCCTTGAGCTAATCAGAGTGACTGACTTGTCACAAAAGGTCAGGATGCCCATTGAAAAGTTGATTATTAAAATAATGGCTAGGACAGCCATTTATTTGAAGTATTAACCATTTTCAAATATTCTAGCAGTCTACTTTTAGAATATACTATGGAAGTAATGAACTTTGCTCTCAAGTAACAGGTTCTACTGTTAAGTTTTATATAGACATTCAGTTCTTAGGAGCATAAAGTAGAACCTGGTACTTTTGCATACCTGAGAGGGTAATCATCCGCTCTTATTAGCCTTACCCTCACCCAACATTGGCAATTCACTTATTTAGCTCAGTGTATATATAGACAATCCCAGAATACCATAGCTATTAGCTAGCATATGTGTTATATTGTATCTAGGCTTATATACATATCAGCATATATAAAATAACCTTGTGGTGAGATGGGTGGCAAACAAATTTAATAAATGAATAAAAATATTGTATGTTAAGAGATATCAAAAAGACATAGAATGTGGTCACAAAGTTCAGGAACAATAAAAACAATTACGATTGTGCCTCCATATCTAGAGCGCAGGGCATGGAACAATAAATTTTGATAGTAGAACAAAATACCAAGAGAGGCAGAATCCTCCCATCATTGTCCAAGGTGGATGGCCATTTAACATGAATGCTTTAATTGGATTTCTGAATGGGGCAGGAGCTCAGATTTGGAAATCTAAGTGGTCCCCTTCCAACTCCACTGATTCTTCCCCAAAAGAAGTCCCTGCTTAAATGTTGGGCACATTCTTATATTGTGAACAGCAGATAGAGCTTCAATGTATCAGGATTTTTTAAAAAAAATACAAAATCAATGTATACATCAGTTTCTGGAAACTATAAATTACCTCGTGTCCTTAAGGGCTAACTGCTCCAGCTGACTTTTCCAAAGTATATCATCTTCTGTTTTGTTGAAGAACATCATTTTTACTGCCCTTAAGAGGATATTTCAATATTTAACATTCCGTTTTTAAAAACAAACAGTATTCTTTGAAAAACACAAGCCTGAAAACCTTAGTAAGAATTCCCAACATGCCTTTAGCTAATCTACTTATTCAACTCTAGAAGGAGGTCTGAAACACACAAAAATAGCAAGGTGTGATGGTTCCAGCTTTCTGCTTGCCTCTTCTTAGCCCTTATGCCCATTTGAACAATACAACACCCTGTATAAATGGTACTTTGGGAGAACAACTGAGTCCCTTATAAACTTACTGAGAAAAAGGGACCCCCCATCTATCCATTGGGATAATCCTTCCCATCCCACTCTTTCTTGAAGGGAGAGAGAACATATTAATCCTTCTCAACTGTTTTCTTATTTCATGGGGTTTGTAACTACATATTATATAGCCTTTTAAAAATAGAAGTAACTATCATTTTTCATTATTCATCCAATATTGTTAAATATGGGAAGCCCATATTTAAGAAAGTAGGGGCCAGATTTAGTCCAGAGTTATAAGGAGTCAACAAAGGCAATGAAATTAGGTGAAAGTCATTTCATGTTTTTATTTCAGCAATTTTATTGCCTTAAAGAACAGGAATCTCATGGCCTCTAGGCCAAGGGCTAATATGCTTTTATGACGTTTTTGATGTGATTTTCAGCTATGCCAGGAAAGTTGCTATTCTAGCCAAACAACATTAGAGATGGCATAGATACAAAAATAATTTCTTTAGACTACAATCATTGTGTCACTAAGAGGGAAGGAAGGAAGGAAGGAAGGAAGGAAGGAAGGAAGGAAGGAAGGGAGGGAGGGAGGAAGGAAGGAAGGAAGGAAGGAAGGAAGGAAGGAAGGAAGGAAGGAAGGAAGGAAGGAAGGAAGGAAGGAAGGAAGGAAGGAAGGAAGGAAGGGCATTTTTCCCAGATGCCCTCAAGGGGGCACTGCTAGATAAAGTATTAGATTCCCAAGAAAAAGTATGTGAAAGTCAATGTGATCAGCACAAGATTTATTAAAGGGAAGCATTTAGCAATAGTAATAGTAACAGAGTTGGAAGGGATCTTGTTTTGTGACCCAGGCCCAAGTAGGTAGTAGGAAACTCAGTCAGTGAAAAAACAAACGAACTTTATTCGAACAACTAATAATTACTTTATTCCCAGTGTAGTTCAACTAAATTAAAGCAAATTCCTCCCAACACAAATTCCTCAGCCCTATAGCAAACCTCGGTCCAATTAGACAAACTGGCAAAGGCCTTTCTTGGCAAATGTTCAGAAGTCATAAGTACAAGAAGACGAAGCTACCAATGTTGTTTTCCGGAAAAGCCCAAACCCCGCTGCTGGCTGTTTTAAGCCTTATGAGAGGGCCCAATCATCTCTTGGCCCTACTCCCGAGTCGTCCTCTTGAGCTGCTCTTGCCTTCTGGCAGCTCTTCTCATGCGTGCATTAGGAACAGGCTCCTCCTGTTCCTCTGCCTCACTACTGTCAGTCTCTGGAGGCTCTGGAGTCCGCACCACATTCCCTGATGGCCCTGGCCCCACCTCACCTTCATTGTCCGACTCTGTTACCAGCTCCACAGGCTGTTGGCGGACCACAACACCTTGGAGGTCATCTAATCCAACCCCCTGCTCATGAAGGAGACCTGTACTAGGGATTCAAACTGCTAACCTTTCTGATAGACAAGCTCAGTGTCTTAGCCACTGAGCCACCTAGTCAGGCCATATAGGCAATGTTCCCTATGACAAACAACAGGAAAGTATGTTGACTTCTGCCAAGGCACAGCCCTGCCAAGGCACTGGTTTGTGGAGTTTTATAACCATAAAACAAGTTGAGTGATAAGTTGACACTTTATTAGCAAAATGCCTTGCCTATTAGCTTTTCAGTGGCTCAGCATCTGGCATTATCCGTATGTGCATTCCCAGATACAGTCTGTGTCATGCTGTGCCACTCGCTATTTATTGCATGCAATGGCTAAACATGGTGGTTCAGGCACACAAATAGTAAAATAAAAACACAATAGGTTGTAATAGGCTGAAGTTACACTTTGCATTCCGTGTAAAGGATTTTGTCTTTACAAGGAATTTAAAAGATCTTGTTGGAGAGGCAGCTAATGCTGTTGTAATGCTGTTGTAATGATATGTGGCAATGACCTTGGGAAACAGGAGGACTAGCTACAGATCAAACAATTGGCATGTACCATGTTTCCCCGAAAATAATACCCTGTCTTATATTTTTTTGAACCCTGAAATAAGCGCTTGGCCTTATTTTCGGGGAGGTCTTATTATTTTGGGACACCTGGAGCAAGACAGGGCTCCTCTTGCTATCTTACCTGATTTCCAGCTCTGTTTCCCTAACCCTGTCCACAGGAAATGATGGGGACCGGCTGCGCATGCAGTTTAATATTTTCGTGGAGGGCTTATTTTCGGGGGAGGGCTTATTTTTTGGGGAGGGCTTATTTTGGGGGAAACACGGTAAAAGTATATGCTGGCAATTATTATTATGAAGTTGGTCACTCAGCAGTTATCTGAACAGTGTCGTTTATTTGAAGCAATAAAAAGAAAAAGCATTGAATGCCCCAAATGAAGAGGAAACTTTTATGGTAGGTCTTAGAACAGAAAGATACCTGAGGGTAGCACTATTACTCAAAGCATAATTGAGCACTTTAACCATTGGTGTGAATCCGGTGCCTCCTGCCAATAAAATCAAATCTTCTACATCTTCCAGTTGTGATTTTTTAAAAATACCTTCAGGATTACTCAAAGAAATATAGTCTCCTGTTAAAAAATGCAATAGGACAAATATAGTACAATAAAATGTTAAAGGATTAGAAAATCATGATAGTTGTATCTGTGATAGATACAAGTTAGCATCATTGCAGGTAATTCTACAGAAAATAATGGAACAAATGAAATTGGGCAATTTGCAGTCTGCACAATACCATTCTTTTAAAAAACGCATAATATATTTTGAAAATATTTTAAAAAGAAAACAATAATAGATTTTTAAGATGCTCCGAAAGAGGAAGAAAAACGTGTGTCTTACCTATTTGCAAAGTGTCAAGCACCGGTGTAAAAAGTCCTCCAGGATAAATTTTAATCATAAAAAATATTTGTGCCTTGTAATTGGAAGAGGGGATTTTGAATGGTGATACCAAGCAAGATAATACTGGTGTGTAAGGCTTGACTATCTCTGTACCTAAAGAAAAACAGTGCAAAAAAAAAATCCATAATAATAAGCATTAAATATTACAAACAGCTTTAGGGCAAGAAGGTATAAATATTAAGAACAAACCAGAGGTGCTATTCAGCAGGTCCTGACAGTTTCTGGAGAACCGGTAGCAGAAATTTTGAGTAGTTTAGAGAAACAGCAAATACCACCTCTGGCTGGCCCCAGAGTGGGGTCGGAATGGAGATTTTGCAATATCCTTCCCCTAGGAGTGGGGAGGGAATGGGGATTCCCACCAAGCCACACCACGCCCACCAAGCCACCCCCACAGAACCGGTAGTTTAAAAATTTGAATTCCGCCACTGGAACAAATATATTAATATCTGGGTGAATAATGAAAAACATATACTAAGTATGGCACTCATGAATAATTTATTTCTAAATAAGCCAAACATCAATGCATGATCATGCTACAAATTATCTCCTAAATGTTATATTGTTTTGTTTCATTAGAATATTTCTTCTATCACATTTACTGTCAATCTGTTTGGATATCATTTGTCTCTACTCTTCCTATCCAATCCATGTTATTACTTTTGGCCAAGGAGTGTCAGTAGTGGGGTCCCATAGGAGACCCATTTATACCATGCCGAAGATCAACACCAAGTATCTAAAATATATATATTAAATGTGTCCAAATCATCAGATTGCAGAACATACCTTATAAATACTGCATTATTATCAAATAGAAGAGAAAATAACCCCTGTTGTATGATATAATGTATAGATATATGTTTTTCCCTTAGTAAAAGAATGAACTGCATTCCTTTTTTTTTTTTTTTTTGCATTTATATCCTGCCCTTCTCCGAAGACTCAGGGCGGCTTACACTATGTCAAGCAATAGTCTTCATCCATTTGTATACTATATACAAAGTCAACTTATTGCCCCCCAACAATCTGGGTCCTCATTTTACCTACCTTATAAAGGATGGAAGGCTGAGTCAACCTTGGGCCTGGTGGGACTTGAACCTGCAATATTGCAAGCAGTTGCTGTTAATAATAGGCTGCATTAGCCTGTTGCACCACCAGAGGCCCTTTTTCCTTGAAAATCAGAATTAAGACCAATAAATTCTAGAAGCAAGGTAAGATTTTCACCCCCATTACCTGTAATTGTTTGTTTGAGGTAAAGATGGTGTCCCACTGGCACTTGGAGATGAGTTCCTGGTGGTAACTCTACACAGAACAGTCTAGTATCATGACTAACATTTGTCTTTGACAATAGCTTGCATTTCCTGTAATACAAACCTTAGAAACACAGAAACCAAAGAATTAACTATATTCACTTTGCTCAAGTATTAACACTGTTAATGTTTATGCTTCAAATACATTTAAAATCTTTGTTCTGTTCAGGAATTTCAGAAAGAAATTTCTCAGTGACCTGAACACTCTTTACAAGCTTTCAAATATTAAAATATTCAAATGTTAATTTCAAAATATTAACATTTATATTTACTATATGTATGTATGTATGTATGTATGTATGTATGTATGTATGTATGTATGTATGTATGTATATGTTTATTATATATATTGAATATATTTAAATATATTCAAATTCTTGAAATATATATTCAAAGTACATTTCTAGCCAAAAAGTCTGGTCCACATATTCAAGTCTTATAGTTAAAACAAATCTATTATTATTATTGTTATTATTATTAATTACAGACACAATGATGCAAATATACATCATTACAAACTGATGTTATGCTAGTATAGCAAATAAGAGCCACTTTTTCTCCGAGTGACAAACAAAACTGTCACAATGAGACACACAATGGTCTAATCCTCATTTATGTTGCTTTTTCATCCAGCCTCTCCTGAAAATTTATTCGGAAATATATGTATCAAGCTACTGATAATCAATCAATGCTTCAATAAAAGCAAGGATGAACAGAAGATAAACAGAAATTCAAGCACAATCAGGGGACTATCACTATTCATTTTGTTTTAGAAGCACTTGTTTATATCCTCAGAGTTAAGACTATTCGTCAATATCAAAGACACTCTCTCTTTCCTAATTCTATCATTCTGCTTCTGGCCAAAGCAAAACCACAAGTTCAACAGACATCCTGCTTTATTAATGGACCTGTTATTATCTAAACGGCCTACAGTTGCTTGGAGGCACTGAGGTTCTCAGCTACACGGTGTACACAAGGCACTGAGGTTCTGTACACAGTGTACACAAATTGTACAATTCCACCAAAGAACATCTTCCAAAACTGCAATATCGTATGTATTGATTCAGATTCTGCAGACAGAGGCTAGGTCAAAGCCAAATATGGAAGGATATCAGGGGATGATCTTAATGCAGCTGCGCGGGTAATAGTGGGAGCAACTCGTTGCTCCCATGTAACACCACTCCTGCGCAGTCTGCACTGGCTTCCTGTGGTCTTCCGGGTGCGCTTTAAGATTTTGGTCACCACCTTTAAAGCGCTCCATGGCTTAGGACCCGGGTACTTACGGGACCGCCTGCTGTTACCGTTTGCCTCCCGCCGACCCGTACGCTCTCACAGAGAGGGCCTTCTCAGGGTGCCGTCCGCCAAACAATGTCGGCTGGTGGCCCCCAGGAGTAGGGCCTTCTCTGTGGGAGCTCCCACGCTCTGGAATGAGCTTCCCCCTGGTTTACGTCAAGTACCTGATCTTCGGACCTTTCGCCGTGAGCTGAAAACGCACTTATTTATTCAAGCGGGACTGGCTTAAAATTTTATTGGGTTAAAATTTTATTGGGTTATTTATATTTTAATATTTTAATTCGTTTTAAATTTGGCCATTTTATAATATGCTTGTTTTAATTTCTTTTAATATTGATATTGTGATTTTTTACTTGGCTGTACACCGCCCTGAGTCCTTCGGGAGAAGGGCGGTATAGAAATTGAATAAAATAAATAAATAAATAAATAAATTGTAATTAAGATGCAGTAATAGAACCTGAAAAGCCTGCCCAAGACTTATTCTGTCCCATCTAATACTAGAGGGGGGGTAGAGGTCGGCCGCGAGGTGCCTCACTTGTGGGGTGCCGCAGGGGTCGATTCTCTCGCCCCTTCTGTTCAACATCTACATGAAGCCGTTGGGTGAGATCATCAGTGGCTTTGGGGTGAGATACCAGCTGTACGCTGATGATACTCAGCTGTACTTTTCCACCCCGGGCCACCCCAACGAAGCTGTTGAAGTGCTGTCCCGGTGTTTGGAAGCCGTACGGGTCTGGATGGGGAGAAACAGGCTCAAGCTTAATCCCTCCAAGACGGAGTGGCTGTGGATGCCGGCACCCCGATTCAGTCAGCTGCAGCCACGGCTGACTGTTGGAGGCGAGTTACTGGCCCCAAAGGATAGGGCGCGCAACTTAGGTGTTCTCCTGGATGAACGGCTGTCATTTGAAGATCATTTGATGGCCGTCTCCAGGAGGGCCTTCCACCAGGTTTGCCTGGTTCGGCAGTTGCACCCCTTCCTTGATCAGGATGCCTTGTGCACAGTCACTCATGTGCTCGTTACCTCTCGCTTGGATTATTGTAATGCTCTCTACATGGGGCTCCCCTTGAGGTGCACCCGGAGACTGCAGTTGGTCCAGAATGCAGCTGCGCGGGTGATAGAGGGAGCTCCGCGTAGCTCCCGTGTAACACCGCTCCTGCGCAGACTGCACTGGCTGCCTGTGGCCTTTCGGGTGCACTTTAAGGTTTTGGTTACAACCTTTAAAGCGCTCCATGGCTTAGGGCCTGGGTACTTATGGGACCGCCTGCTGTTACCTTATGCCTCCCACCGACCCGTGCGCTCTCACAGAGAGGGACTTCTCAGGGTGCCGTCCGCCAAGCAATGTCGGCTGGCGGCCCCCCGGGGGAGATCTTTCTCTGGGGGGGCTCCCTCCCTCTGGAACGTACTTCCCGGGTTTCGCCAAATACCTGACCTTCGGACCTTTCGCCGTGAGCTGAAAACGCACTTATTTATTCAAGCGGGACTGGCTTAAAATTTTATTGGGTTAAAATTTTATTTTTATTGGTTTTAAATTTATTATTAATTTTAATGGGGTTTTTAGTTATATGTGGCCATTTATAATAAGTTTTTTAATTAGTATTTTAAACTGTATATTTTGTACTGTTTGTTTTTTATCTTGGCTGTACACCGCCCTGAGTCCTTCGGGAGAAGGGCGGTATAAAAATTGAATAAATAATAATAAATAATAATAATAATAAACACACTTAAGGTGGGGTTGTTTTGAGTTCTTTTCTCATGGCCTCCTCTTTCTCAGGACTGTGTAATCTTTTCTGCGTGTCCCTCCTTAAAGGCTTGCCCCAGCTTTCCTGAAGGTCAGTTCAATGGTGGGTTGGCAGCGGTGGGAGGCTCCGCCCACCCACCCAGACGCTTCTGCACATGCACAGAAGCTTCACACATGCACGCACACGAGCGAACTGTAGCAAACTAAACTGAAAGCCACTACTGGGTCAGCTCTATATTCCTTCACAGATGTATAGAATGGGAACAGGAATTTCTGTTATACCCTAAAATTAAGAGGAGATGGGTAGAAATGAACTTTGAGTAGAACAATAAAATGTATTACCTCTATCTGTACATTTGACAAAAGAATTATGGCTCTTTAGAGGCTGCCCAAGTTTTTTCCAGGACAAATTTTCTTTCTTCTTCAAGACAAATTCCACTTTTCCCACTTTTTCAGAAATCTGTACTAAAAATATACATAGTATTGTTCTATAGCAATACACCTACAATATTTTGCACAGGTAATATAATTTTACAAATCCCTATCCATCAGATGCTGCTGGAGGGCAATTTCATTCAATTTCTTAAAACAGAACATACAGGTAGCCCTCAAATTATGACCACAAATGGATCCAACATTTCTGTTAAGTGAGACATTTGTTAAGTGAGTTTTGCCCCATTTTACAACTTTTCTTGCTACAGTTTTTAAGTGAATCACTGCAGTTGTTAAATTAGTAACACAGTTGTTAAGTGAACCTGGATTTCCCCATTGACTTTGCTTGTCAGAAGGTCACAAAAGGGGATCAATCACATGATCCCAGGATACTACAAAGGTCACAAATGCGAGTCAGTTGCTAACTGTCTGAACTCTGTTCACCTGACCATGGGGATGCTGCAACGGTCATAAGAATGAAACATGGTCATAAAGTTATTTTTTTCAGTGATGTTGTAACTTTGAACGGTCACTAAGTGAACTGTTGTAAGTCAAGGGCTATCTGTATTACTGAATGAAACTTTTTTTATACTTACATAAAATTTCAAAATATTTGTATGCCACAGTCGGAAAGCACATTTTTACAGTTAAGCAGTGTTTGGATTAGATCCCCTTGCATGGGAACGAATACAAAAAGTATATATATATTAATATAAAGCCAGAATCTTGGAGGCAGGGAGATGTGCACACCTTTGAGTCAGTGTTGACTCCTGGTGATTACCTGGATTAATCCCTACAAGGTTTTTCAGAGTGGTTTGCCTTTGTCTCCTTCTTACAACCTAGAATGACTGACTGAGGGTCATCCAGTTGGTTTAGCTTAGGTTAAATTTTGTTATTTTGGGGTCCTTGGTGCTCTCTTGAGCTTGACGGTTTTCTTGCAGATCTTTCATTACCAAACTAGGTAATATCATCAATGCCTGATCATGTTGTAATTCTTGTGTATTCTGGCACTACTTTTTGTGATCTTTGTGAACTAAAGAAGAAAGATTGAAAAAAATCCTTCTGATCTGATTCTAGCACTAGTGTCAGCCCCGGAGGCCATCTTTTCTTTGGATCTTCAGGGCTGCCACATTTAAGTGCCTGGGAAAATGGGAGGGGGGATTTGCAAGGAGTTGGTGAAGATATATAGCCATAACAACATTCTTTTCTCTGAGAGTCAAGGACGTTCAGCCTGCACCTGCATAGGAGTGACTGGGGGCTGTCTCCAATTTGGATGGTGGATTGATTGATTGGACATGTGGGCGCAGGGGATGGGTCTTTGACTTGCTTTTGGGTGGGAAAACCTGGGAACTTTCAGACTTGGGTTTTCCCAGATGTGCCAATATGACATCTCTAATAAAATGGATCTTTGAGGAATTATTAGCCTCGGAGTCTTCTTTCGTTGGAGGTGTTACTTGGAACCCTAACAACTGGTTTTGGAATGTGGAATTGTTGTACAATTATATTTATTCCAATATAATATAACTTATAAGAATAATGAAATTTCTTTTTGCTTTAACATTTTGCAAATTCCTTTAGTTTTATGCTTTGAAAGCTTTTAATAAATTCTTTGTTCCTGCTTTCCTTCTATTGTTTTTTTCCTCTTTCCACTCCCTGATTGTTTTTTAAAAAATTAAAAATACCAGGAAAAAAAATCAAAATGGAATATTCCTATTCTATCAGCTCCTGATTATATTAATAAGATAAAGCAAAAAAAAATCAAGTTTGAACCACAAAATAATGGACTTACTTACCTATCATATCTTCATAAACTTCATAACTCAGTTCTGAAACAATCCATATAATTTGGTTAAATAAAGTATTTAATTTACATAAGATTATTAGTTATAAAGTCTGTTAAGCACTAAGATAAAAAGAAAATGTGAAACTGTTTAAAACATGGATCATGGTGTAATTCAGTTTATGAAAGTCTGTACAATGAAAACTTACACAACGAGCTATTTGGCACAATTCCATTACTACATGAATGAGCCTTAGATTTGTGGAGTTTTCCTCTCTTTCCATGGTATGTAATAGTTCCAAAACTGTTTTTGCATGTAAAACAGGCTTGCACTAACCTGGAAAAAACAAATTTGGACCAACCACTCATGTGTAATAAAGAGCTTTGATAAAATATATGCAAACCAGAGGTTTTCATGTATCATCAAATCACTGAACCAAGCAAGAAGTGAGCATATCTGGAACTCTAATTTTCCTGGGAAAAGGAACGGATAACCTAGTGGCAGATTAGATATGCTGTATTCATAGTTAAATCCATGGTTTCTTTAAGATGGACTTGGAAACACTTGAACATAAAATTCAGAGAATTGCTGCTTCTTACAGAAGACATTTCTGACCTACTTCAAACAATACATCTTAGTATTTTGATGCTTCCTAGATTTCTATTCATTACATGTGCCTAATGCAAAAAACACAGACATGCATTTTCCATTTGCTCCCAGTTATTGAAATTCAGTATTGAAGAATCTGAAATTTTGTAATAATCTCACTTTTCACTTGGTTTAGGTCAGTGTTGGCAAACTTTTCCAACATGCGCATGCGTGCCGGAAACAAGAACAGCATGTTCGTGCCGGGTGGCTGCTTTTCTGGTTTCCGGTGTGCGCATGCGCACTGGCCAGCTGGTCTTCTGGTTTCTGGAATGCATGGGCACACAAAGACCAGCTGGCTAGTGCACCAGTGCGTGCCAGAAACCAGAAGATCATCTTCCTGGCACACGCATACGTACCGGACGGTTGCTCTTCCGGTTTCCGGCACTCCCGCGCGTGCGTGAAGATCAACTGGCCGGCACGCCGTAACCCGGAAGAGCATGCTCAGAGAGATGGCTCTGCGTGCCACTTCCGGCACACATGCCATAGGTTTGCCATCACAGGTTTAGGTGCTTTTTAAACATCTTGCTCAAGAGCAGGAACAAGTGCAAAGGAAAAAAGCTCCAAGAATAAACACTTTTTCTTCTGTCACACGGTATAGCACATTTTACATCATTGGATCCTAGTCTTATGATATAAATGCAGCCTTCACCATATACAAAAGCTGACAAATGCACATAATATTGGCATCAGCCGAACTTGTATTATGTTAATGCAGTCTAATCCATTTATTTATTGATAAAATGAACTAAATTAATATGCCAATGATGAGCTTACCAACATGAATAAGGTACGAGAAATCTTTCACAATTATTTCTCCTCTGAATGTACGTTCTTGAATATCTGCTATCACCAATTCAGAGTTCATATCCTTTCAGAGGGAAGGAAAACGGGGATGGGGTACAGACAGCTGTTACAACATTGTTCTACATTATGATCACCAGGCACAATCAATGGCATTTTACCAAGTAACAAGAAACAACAAGAAGAAAGTAAAGATGAGGGAAGTAAGTGAAGAATACACATCTGATTCATTTAACTATTTACGTTTAGATTCAGAAGGTGATTAAAAATCACAGAAAGATGATTTTTACAGTAGTGGGAGAAGGATTATACTAATAGTCTAGAAGTAAACTTTAAACATGCGAGACAGCAAAAAAGATGTATGAGCGAGATGGGTGGTTAATAAATATGATTAATAAATTAAATGAATAAAAGAAAAAGAAAGAAAGAAAGAAAGAAAGAAAGAAAGAAAGAAAGAAAGAAAGAAAGAAAGAAAAAGTTCTCAAGAAATGAAGTAAGATACATTTAAACATTTTAAAATAACAGCTAGAAAAGAAACAAAGGCGAAGCCTATACTGAAAAAAGACAAGATTGCAAATCTTTTTTAGCAAATGAATTCATTTACCTTTTGTTTAGTGTATATTACCACAGTGACTGAATCTTCTGTCTGGAACCAGTCATAACTGAAATAAATTGATAAAACTGTACATTTTTGTTTTTTAAAAAAAGATGTGCCTCTTTTTTCCGAATGTTTCATTACCAGGCTAGGTAACATCGAACACCAGCTAGCAGTCAAACACCATGCTCCCAAATCCTTAATGTCTACCGACACCCACACCCACACCAAACGACACCAGTTCAGTTGGAGCCACACAAAAATCATCGGCCACGCTACCACCTTCCATACTCATGAGTTCATCAAAACCTAACACTCCACAAGCAATTTCATCAACAGACACATTGACCTACAACCCCCTCGGAATCCAAATCAATCACACAACCAATAACCAGAGACAGCACCGACTCTCAACCAACTTACACAACTCCACTCCCACCAGTTTACCTCCCAATGGTCCTGACCTGATGTAATCTCCTTATCACAAGACCCATCACAAGACTCACTGACTTGCTGGTGACTCACAGCTGATCCATCACACTTGACACACCTACACCTAAAGCTCTTATAAAAAGAACATCACACCCCCTAAACTTCACTGAAGATGCTACTTAGCCTGGTAATGAAAATTCAGAAACCAACTCTCAAGCTCAGAGAATGAACCTTCACCCTTATTATGTGACTTGTCCTGACTGGTAGATCTATCTTGATGACTCTGAGCCAGTAGAACTCTGACACTTTGTGTCAGAGAACCAAACTCAAAAATGTTACTTGCATTAGAGCCAATCTATAAATTGTGAGACTTAACCCCAGACCTGGACAATGGCTTGAAACTATCCATATTCAGTTTAATTGTTCTAGCTAAGTGCTAAAAGCAATACTGGTGTCATTAAAACTATATGACCAGCAAACCTTGAACATGTTACTATATCAGAATTATTCTCCAGCATCTGAAACAATGACCTACTATTGCTCAGTACTTATCCTTAGACTAATTTATCAGACACATTGGCTTTGACAAGAACTCTTCCAAATAGCTCTAGTCAGAAGAACCAAATATTTATCTATTCCTTTTTCTGAGACATAACCACAAGGCAGTAGAATGCTTCTGTGTTCTAGCACATAATAATAGATTTTTGCCATCCTGAGCTACCTACAACAATATGAACATTCACAACTCTATTTTTCTAAAAAAAAATAATAATAATTATCTTTCCAGTTGAAATCAGCTCCAAGAGACTTCATAGAAATACTCATGCAAAATGCAAAATAGTTTCTTGATGCCTTGTTTTCTTTGACCTCTTAATCTATTCTATAGCCCTGACCAACCTCCCACCCAAGCACTAGCAGATCAGACTTTCAGGACAAAGTTATGTTAAAATGCGGAAAAATTAGTCTCTACAGTATGGCTGATTTATTCCAATTATTCCATACATTACATAAAATACTTCTAATATATTTTCATTTAGTTCTTCCTTAAATAGAATTCCACTTAATGCTAAAATATGACAATACCTGGGAACTATTTCTTTGGAACCGTCATTCAAAACTTTTTTTTTCGGAAGTATACCTACAAAATATAAGAAGTACAGCAATGCACAATGGTTAACATTATTCTAGCATTAAGGATTTATCAGCCTAATCTACTCCTCAGGATAGCAGTAAAAATAATTTATTTATTTATTTATTTATTTTTCAAATTTTTATACCGCCCTTCTCCAAAGACTCAGGGCGGTGTACAGCAAATAAAACACCAATAATCCAAAAATTTTAAAATACAATATCCAGTTTAAAAATCTAATTCGATCGCTGTATGTTAAAAATATTAAGTAAGAAAATTACAAAAATAGAATAAAAACCCTATTTAAAAGCCCACTAAAAACCCACAGTATTAAAATCAATCAGGCCAGCCCCGCTTGGTGAAAAAAGAAGGTCTTGATGGGGAGAATATGTTCCTGATTTTCATGAACAAAGGCTTAGATGAAAAATACTATTAATTTTGTTACTTATCATTTCCTTCAAATAATCATAAAAGCTGATGGAGATGGCTACTAGAAATAATTCAGAACCTCCAGTTTCAAATTTGTTTGTTTAAGATAAATATTTGGTTACACAATCCTAGCATAAGAAGCAGGAGGAACATGACAGACCATTTTACACTAAACTATTATTATTTAAATTTATTATGACTGCCTATTCAGATGTCTTGTCCTTTTCA
This sequence comes from Ahaetulla prasina, assembly GCF_028640845.1. NCBI lineage: Eukaryota > Metazoa > Chordata > Lepidosauria > Squamata > Colubridae > Ahaetulla > Ahaetulla prasina. The sequence continues at coordinate 129,303,028 of NC_080539.1, forward strand.
GACACAGAAATATCCAGAACTACAGAAATGAGGAAAATATTGACTTGCAGGTCACTTTTTTAAAAAGCCACATGAAATGGAAAAACCTTGGCATGTAATTTATTTCTATATCAGATAAATCATGAGTATTTGCATATCAATTATGTTTACAGATGTTTACAGATTTACAGAGTTGGAAGGGGCCTTGTAGGCCATCTAGTCCAACCCCTCGCCCAAGCAGGAGACCCTACACCATTTTTGACAAATGGCAGTCCAATCTCTTCTTGAAAGCCTCTGGTGATGAAGCACTCACAACTTCCGAAGGCAACTTCTGTTCCATTGGTTGATTGTTCTCATTGTCCGAAAATTTCTCCTTCTTTCTAGGTTGAGTCTCTCCTTGATCAGTTTCCATCCATTATTCCTTGTCTGGCCTTCAGGTGCTTTGGAAAGTAGCTTGACCCCTTCCCCTCTGTGGCAGCCCCTCAGATATTGGAACACTGCTATCATGTCTCCCCTGGTCCTTCTCTTCACTAGACTAGCCATGCCAGTTCCTGTAACCATTCTTCATATATTTTAGTCTCCCGTCCCCTAATCAACTTTGTTGCTCTCCTCTGCACTTTTTTCTAGAGTCTCAACATCTTTTTTATGATGTGGTGACCAAAACTGGATGCAGTATTCTAGGTGTGGTCTTACTAAGGCTTTATAGAGTGGTATTAGTACCTCACTTGATCTTGATTGAATCCCTCTGTTAATGCAATTTAAGATTGCACTGACTTTTTGGCTGCCACTGCACATTGCTGGCTCATATTTCATATTGGGCCTCTGGTGGCTCAACAGGCTAATGCAGCCTGTTATTAACAGCAACTGCCTGCAATATTGCAGGTTCAAGTCCCACCAGGCCCAAGGTTGACTCAGCCTTCCATCCTTTATAAGGTAGGTAAAATGAGGACCCAAATTGTTAGGGGGCAATAAGTTGACTTTGTATATAGTATACAAATGGATGAAGACTATTGCCTGACATAGTGTAAGCCGCCCTGAGTCTTCGGAGAAGGGCGGGATATAAATGCAAATAAAAATAAAAAATAAAAAAATATATTTAGCTGGTTGTCCATTAAGATTCCAAGATCCCTCTCACAGTTACTGCTATTAAGCCTAGTTTCACCCAGTCTATGTCGTATGCTATCATTTCAATTTGTAAATAAAACCTTCAATATGTACAGCAAGTGCATATTCAGAAACATCAGAAGGAATCACTTACAAGGTTGCCAAGCAACTCTCCCTAACCCGTAAAAGAACTTAGGCACCTGTATACACATAAAAAGTAGCTTTGACTATATAACAGCACTTATTTGTGCTTGCACAAACTTTCTTGAGTGGAGGGGCAAAAAGAGCACTAGCTCCAATACACACAAAGGGACACAGTACAACCCTCAAAACTTGGTAATGATTCTATGATAATTAGCTAAATATAACTTTCAAAACTTATTTCAACATCTTGGATTTCCTTACATAAACCTATTCAGTCTGGCTTGACTCTAATAGGAGTGAGAAAAAAAGCCGACATTATCATGGTGTATTGGGGTTGTGTGTGTCAAATAAAGATTCATTCTTAAGCTTCTCTGAATCTTAAAAATTACATTTGCATATTTTTCTTTTAATAAGACTATCAGATCTAGATTATAAAAAGCCAAACAACCATAAACTGGCAGCAAAGAGAAATTATCAAGCTCTAATAAACAAAAACGTGTTGTTGAAACTGCTGGTTTAAAGCAACAACCCTGGATAAGAAATAACAAAGCAGAAAAACTATTACAATAAAAAATGATTGTTATCAATGGGATTGATAACAGCTTCCTCACTGATTTGTGGGAATCTGTCAGGGGAGCACTGGAAATAACAACCATGTGACTGTGGCTGACCACAGCAGCCCAGCTCACTGAAGTGGCCACAACTTTTCCAAATTTCAATCCAACAGAAGTAATCGGAGAATGGGATTTTGAATATATTCTATAAAACAGTTTGAAGTACCTTGGTTCAAAAACTGATGCCCTATGATGCACCATTTCATCCAATGGAAAATTACCAACAGACAAACAAACATAAGTTTTAATTATTATATAGATGAAAGATAATAAAGGTAACCTTTTACCTTCATTTTGACATGTTATTAATATTATTGTTATTATTAACAAATTTTAATGAATTAAATCAAATATTGTACATCATAAAAATGAAACAACTTCTGATACTAACATAAGCCATTTCTCAGCTTCTTACAATGTCTTCAAATCATCATACAGCTGCTGTTCTTGTCCTTGTTATTGCTATTTTGGCATAATATTTAAGTCTAAATGGCTCAGGAAGATGCTATCAATTGTTAGTAAAAAACAACTGAAGAACACCTAGTTTCTGGTCTTGATCCTTGACACCATTTCTTTTTCTTTTGTTTCTAGAAGGAAGCTAAAAGGGAAACTTCTTCCTTCCTCTCCAGAAAATGTGCAGCCCATAATTTAAGTCTGTGATTTAGCCCAGAATAAATCCAAACATAAGTACAAATCCAAAATAAACGCATTTAGAAAATAGTCAAAGGAATAAAGGAATACAATTGCCATGTTGGTTGCAGAAAAAAGTAACAACAACATAAAAATTGTTCATTCTTGCTGAAGGAAAGAAAACAAAGTCACCACCATAGTAAAATAACAAAATATGTCACAATACTGTACATCCTCATTCACAGTAAAAGATACCCTATTTATTATTATTATTATTATTATTTAGATTTTTGAACTTATGAACTACTGTAGGTTTTTTCCCCGTTTAGTATGACTTGCTTTATTATTTATGGAAACTGGTGTTCTTTTATTTCTGAAAAACATCCCACTTTTATTAGTGGAACTAGTCCAGCAGAATCTTGTCAAACCATGCCCCTTCAGAAAGTATGATGCAAAGCTTATTGAAAAGGTTAATTTCCTACTGTAATACAGAAAAAATATTAAATTATTAGAACTTTGGAAAAAAATTTTATCATCTTTTATCTTTTGCAGTGTTATTTTAGAAAATCACATCTCAAATATCTTTGATATCTTAATAATTTTAGCTCAGTTAGCTGAATATAAACGATACTTTCACTCCATGATAGTTCTCTCTTATGGGTCAAAATTTAGTCATACATCTCTAATTACTCTCTAATTTCACTAAAATCAAGTTTAGTGAACTCTAAGTTCACCAACTTTGGAATATATCAGAATTCTAAAATAAATCTGAAGTTGATTTCTGAAGTTATTAAATAATTTCTACTATCCAGTTCAGCTGAAACAGAAATCTATAAATACTGTTGTGTTGTGTTGTGTTGCATTGCATTGCGTTGCGTTGCGTTGCATTTTCTATATTATATTGGAAGAAAGGAGAAAAAGCTGTATAGGAACAAAAGTTTCTACAAAATTTAGCATCGGATTTGATTAATTTTGGGATTCTACTTTATTGTTGTTTTTTGAAATTTTGCAAAAGAATAGGAAAATGGTCATAGAAAAATAGAAGAGACCAAAAGGTCATCTGGTGATTTAGCCACACTAAAATAGGTTTAGAAATAAATTCAATTACCTGGCTATCTCTGGAAACTAACCAGATATTTACAATATTATTGTATCAGATTAAAAATTTGTATTTCTGACTCTCTCTGTATGAATTACTGTAATACTAAAAATATAGGATACTTCAATGGATGCTTATGCTGAATTATCAATTCACTGCTACACTAAACAAACCAATGTGTTTCAGAGCTACTCTATTAACAAGACAGCCCCTCTGACTATTGAGATGCAAAATCAGATGATACATGGCGTCCCTTTTCATTACACATAATCCTCGACTTACAACCAGGTGCTTAACAACCATTCAAAAGTATGACAAACGCAGGAAAAGTTACTTCCAACCCATCCTCAGGACTGCCGCACTACTCCTCACGTGATGGCATTTTGGACCACTGGCACCTGTTCACACTTACAACCAGTTGCCAAGCATCCTTGTGATCCTCATATGCAATTTCTCTGCTGGCTTCCCCAGAAAGTCAATGGGGAAGCTGGCAGGGAAGTTTTCAAACTGCTGTTGCCTGGTAAAAGATTTGCCTCCACTCTGTGGATTGGGGGAGGGGATTCATGCAGTGGTTTAGAGAAACAAAACCTGGATTATGCAGATCCGAGAATTTCTTTTCACCAGTCCAGCATGAGAGTTTCCACCCACCCTCCATGCACAGAACGAAACTATAGCACTGGGCTACAGAAAAGTAGCCTTGATTTTCAGGATGCAAACTTTTTTCTTCAGCCCAACACTGCCGTTTCTTCACTCCTCTCCTCCATGCACAGAAGGGAACTCCAACACTGGCCCAGATAATTTTTTCTGTCTTCCATTTTTGTGCAAATACAATTCTTGCTGCTGTTATTATATGAATAATCAAATATGTATCTTCTTTGCTGTATTTCTCCGGTAATATACCCAATAAAAATGCCTCTGGTTTTAACTCTATACATTGGTGCAACATTTCCTCTAACCATGCCTATATTATTAACCCAATAATTTTTTGCTTCCGTACATGTCCATCACATACGATAATATGATCCCGGCAGTTGAAAACATTCCCAACATTTAGCTGATTTATCCTTAAACATTTTGGCTAATCTTTCTGGTGACATATGCCATCTATAAAACATTTTACATAAATTTTCTTTATATGCAGTTGCCATTGTTAATTTATAATTCCTTTCCCATAGTTGTTGCCATTTCTCTAGTTCTATCATATAAGCAAAGTTTTTTTGCCCAATGCTATCATTGTCTCTTTTACTTCTACCTCTTCTAATCTGATTTGCAATAAGTAATTATACAATTTCTTAATCATTTTTTCATTTGTCCCAATCAATATTTCATCCAATTCTAATTTTACCAAATGAAAACCATACAGTTTATCCCATCAGAAGGAGAGGTAATAAAGAAGATTTTACAATGGGCAGAAATGAATAGGTTAACCTTGAGAATAAAAGATAAAGAGGAATCGCTGTATTTCAAGACATGGGGATGATTTCATGCATGGTTAGAAAAGAAATATGAATAAAAGATTGTAGAGAAGGAAATAGAAACCCAGAAGACACCAGTGTAAATGGAAAAGGGGAAAGGGGCAGGAAGAAATAAAATGTTATTATATAAATGTACATTTATGATGAAATATGTGAATTTAGTAAAATGAAAAAGTAATTGAAAAGAAAGTAAAAATCAGGATTGCTTGAATACCACTTTGGAAAATACTAAATTGAAAATGAATACAACAATAGAGAGAGAATGGAGAGGGATAGAGGAGAGGAAGGAGAGAGAGGGAAAGAAGGGAAAAGGAGAGGAAGAAAAAGCGGAAACAAGAGTAGGGGAGAAGTTAGAAGGGAGGTGTGGCAAAAAGGAAGGGGAAGGAGAGAAGGAGAAAGAGGAGGAAAGAAGAAAGTAGAAGAGTGGATTGAAGAAGGGAGAGAAAGGAAAGAGAGGAGAGGCAAAAGAAGGATTGTTGTAAAACAAGGGAGATAAAATGGTAGAAGAGCAACCCCAAATATACTTAAATTGTTTAGGATGAAGATTGTATTAGTACAAAAGTTAAAAGAAAATACATATGTTAGATAAGAAACTGTACATTTAAGATATGTTTATGAGGGGGGAAAAATAAACAACTTTTTTCAAACAAAAAACAAAAAACACTGGCTTGGAGAAGAGAAGCTCGCCTCCCATATTATCTAAGTTTCTTTCCAGCCTTTCTACCAGTTCAAAAATATCATGTTTGCTAGGCTTCTAGCCAGAAATGTTTCTGAATGGTAGAAAGACTAGTATACAGAGAGAAACTCCTGGGGTGGGGGGAGATCCAAAGTTTCCCTTCTCGGGCCCAATGCTGTTCTCTTCTGTACATGGAAGAAAGAGCAGTAGACCAGAGAAATGAAACTTGGGATCTGAGCTTCGTTTCTCTGATTCACTGCAGTTCTTTTCTGCTCACAGAATCATCAAATTAAACTTTGATATGCATGTCTGCAGCCCTTTCTATGCTCAGGAATATAATTTAGCTAGAACAGCAGTATGGTCTAGCAAAGGATCGAAAACATGCTTTGAATTTCCAGCCACTAATTATCTAACCCCCGGGTTAATGTAAAAGATATTTAAAATACCTGTGTAAAACAACTGGATGGTCTATGATAGACCAGTATAAACAAATAAATATAATTATAACCTATTTAATAAACATTTTTTTAAAAAAATCTTTGAGATCACTTATTCCTTGTTTCTTTAGAAATGCTGATGCCTTAACCAAATTTTGAATTTCTATAAATATGAATATATATCTTAGATAAAAGATCTTTCTCTTGGGAAAGAATGAGTTTCTTGTAAAAGAAATACAATGTTAGGTATTAAATTGCCTAATTTAGAGAACATCTGTTTCCTCTTAGAAGGACATCTAAGACCTTTTACATTCCAGAAAATGATTAAAATATGTCAAAAATGCACATTAAGCAGTTATTATAGTCATAGGTCAAGGGCAAAAATAATTACTTGTTACTCGTGATAAATGTTTAAAATAACTGAAAATGAAGCATAAACAATCAGAAAGGGAAAAAACAAAAAAACTAAAAACTAAAAGATTTTTAAAACCAAAGGAAAATACAATGAAAAAAGGAAACTGAAAAAAACAAACCAAAAAAAATTCAAAAAACTGTACTGTGGGGATTTACTCCTCACTTATCCCAAGCCAAAGTAGCCCATCTCCCTCTAGAAAAATACTAAATATTTCAACACTACCATTTATTTTCTTCAGATGATTTTAAAACAATAAGCTTCTGTCCAACTTAATAAGCCATAGGAATCTTTGGAAAAAGAAAATAAATCACTCTATTTTTGTTTTGTTGCTAAATGAATTTTACTGAATAACTTCTGCTTCTAAACCATCTGTGTAGGCAGTTTTGAAAAAAATCATCTTTTTTTAATATCTCTTAACAAAGTTCCACTTGCTAAGACCCCACTTAGGAAGATAAATATATATAAACCCATATTATAGCTCTCAGAAATCTCACAAAATAGGATTGGGAGTTTAATACTGAATAGAAGCAGATGTCTGTACAATAAGCACTTTTTATTTTCTTGATTTATTTAGATAAATCTCACCCTCACTTTCAATTTCTGGCTTATATTTGTTCCTGCTTCAGTTTTAAAAATCGACATGTTTCTTGCAGTTACAAACTAATTTTGCTCAGCATTATAAGGAATGTTTAAAAATCATAAATTTCCATAACCTGGGCCCTGTAACAGCCTCCTGAATGTCTATCTTTTTAAAAATTGTTTCTCGTTCCTTTATATATTTCAAGCTGAGTCATCCTTGTTTTGTGTGAATCAATAATTAAGGGATTTAGTGCTACCATTTTCTGACCTAAAAACCTAATACTACATCTCTAAAAAGCAGTGTTTCACATAATGCAGTGATTTTTTTAAAAAAATCAGTTTTTTTCCAGAAGGCTGTAATTGATGGGAAAGTGTTTCAGAAGTGAAGCAGTCCCACCAAGTTTTCTCAGTTGTCTTTTCTAGTCAGGAATACTTTCAAAGCTAAAGCTCAGTTTGCTCAAGAAATGGGTTTTCCCTCAGGAGGGAAGTGATCCTTGTTTTATCTTCTCGACCTCAGACCCACAATTTATCACCACAAAGCAGCATTATAAAAGAAGAGAGACAAAAATGGTTTTCTGCTTACCAGATAAACTCTTACCTGGGAAAGAACTAGTACCAATTTATCACCAAGCCAACCAGAATTCCAAAGAAAGCCCACACTTGAAGATTCTTCTACAGGTAGTCCTCAACTTACAACAGTTCATTTAGTGACTGTTCAAAGTTACAACAGCACTGACAAATGTGACTTATGACCGCTTTTCAATTATGACCTTTACAGAATCGCTGTGATCATGTGATCAAAATTCAGATGCTTGGCAACTGGTCCATATTTATGACCATTGCCGTGTCCTGGGGTCATGTGATCCCCTTTTGCGACTTTCTGACAATCCACATTCACTTAACAACTGGGTTACTAACTTATCTATTGCAGTGATTCACCTAACAGCTATGGCAAGAACACCCCTAAAACGGTGCAAAACTCACTTAACAATGTCTTACTTAACAACAGAAATTTTGGGCTCAATTGTTGTAAGTCAAGGACTACCTGCACAATGATGCAAAACTTTGTCAAACAGAATCCACCACACTCTCACATTTGTAAATAAGCATGTTTCTATGTATTAGTTTCCCCCCATTTTTAGGAGAGGTGGAGAAGAAGAAAGCTGAGCTTTATATAAACTCTGCTATACGATATTCAAACAAGATAGTATAAGAGTTGGAAGTAAAAACAAGGGAGAAAATCAAGAGTAGAGCCATTGGAACAGACTTTCTGTAAAAAGGCCAAAAAAGAATTCAGAACAGTATATTCTCATTCTCTCTCTTTTTAATAACACTATTATTTTTAGACAGGGGGTTAAAATATAATTACAACCTGACTACCAATGCAAAGCATTTACTTCCTATGAAGCATGAGGCTTCCTTCCTTCCTTTCAGTTGTCTGATGCTTTTAAATGTACTTCAAGTCCCTTTTTGTTATTCATTGCCATACCTATGAAACATTGTGTCTCAGTTGGTAGAAAGGATTATAATAGTGAACTGGAGACAGATGATACGATATTTCAGTAGGAAATCCAGCACAGTACAAGATGTTGCTGCTCCATGGATGAATACATATTTTCCTTTTCTCTATTGTATGAAAAAAAAATGGTGGATGTTGTCATACTTACCATTCAAGGTTCTGTTTTCTTCAGTTACAGGGAGACAAATTTCTGTAAAGTATGCAAAAAAATACTGTAGTGATCGCAATAGAGAAAACCTCTCCCATTATGATACTATGTGCAAACATTCTGGGCAAAAAAAAAAGCGTCAAAAGCTTTTTTCAAGAAAAAATAAGCAAGAGTTTAATATTAACCACGCAAAATATCAGTTCTAAGAAATGTGAGCACTAAACAGAAGAGAAAGCTACTTCCAACTACATGAAGATATTTCCTTCACAAATGCAATTATTTTAAGTGCATGAAATGTAAGTAGTGTTTGTGTCCATAAAAGGTATACTAGCATTATGCTCTAATGTGTAGGATGTCATATAGTGAATGATAACACACTTGGCATCTACTGGAGGATACAAAATCATGATAGCCAAACTGCACAAACATTTTATGTTTCAGTAATGGAAAATGATTTGCTCTATGCCCTTAGATGGTATCTATGAAGGTACAGAAACACTGTCTAGTAGTGGCTAAGATGATAGCACATAGACAGTTTGTCGCATTGTGACAATATCACAAAAAGCATCAATAGGACAGAGGTACAAAAATGAGCCATGGAATGAGACCCTTTCAAAGTTACAAAGTAACAACAACAGAGTTGGAAGGGACCTTGGAGGCCTTCTAGTCCAACCCCCTGCCCAGGCAGAAAACCCTACATCATCATCATCATCATCATCAAAGAAGATGAAGTCAAAATACATGGACTTTTCAACATATGGGGGATTGGTGGCTCTGAGGGGGCCTTACAAAGCCTTGTTACTTGAATTATCCTCAAACAAAATCAAAACTCCTCAAGGCTAATGACACCAATTTAATTCTTTAATATCTCCTCCCCAAAAATGCAAAATTAGAATAAAAATGTTCAACCGTATCGACTCTGATGATGTTATTTTTCATAGAGATCTTCCATCTCTTGAATAAAATGGAATGCAGTCTTTTATATCAACAGAGGGAGCTGTAACATGAAAAAAGTGTCCTGTGTCACCAGAATCCTGTGATATTTTTTAAAATTGCAGCTTTTTATACTTTCTATTACCAATAAGTAAATAAAGAAAAATATTATTAAAAAACTAAGAAAAATTAAAAAGTAGTCTGTTAAACTGGGTTGAATACACGCTCTACAACTTTATTTTATTTTTTTTGTTTACATTTATATCCCGCCCTTCTCCGAAGACTCAGGGCGGCTTACAGTGTGTAAGGCAATAGTCTCATTCTATTTGTATATTTACAAAGTCAACTTATTGCCCCTCCAACAATCTGGGTCCTCATTTTACCTACCTTATAAAGGATGGAAGGCTGAGTCAACCTTGGACCTGGTGGGACTAGAACCTGCAGTAATTGCAGGCAGCTGTGTTTTAATAACAGGCTTCTTACAGCCTGAGCCACACCGCGGCCCTTTCCAGTAGAACCCATGAGAGTCAGAAGCTATCTACCCTCAACCCCTTTTAAAACACACTAGTGTTTTGATAACACTAGTGTGCAGCTGACTAGTGTGGAATGCAAATGCACTATAATTCCACGTAATGATAGTATTAGCATCCAAAGACAGATTTATGTAATTTAATTTATTTATTCTTAAAGCTACTGCACCATTCCAAACACAGGCGAGAAGGCACAAGGGCAAGATTGCACAGAACTGCTTTGGAACAAGGACCAGATGCAGAGCAAAACAATGGAAGGGAAAAGCAGCCAACAGCTGAAGGGAAAACAAACCATAATCACTCACAACTCTAAGAATTGTCTAGGAAACCTAGTCCCTGAATCTTATTTTAATCGTGTAAAGGTGGGCTAAATTGGCTTGTTTCTTAAGCTGTTTGTGCTGTTGTTAATGTTTACCAACACACAATTATGATTCTGATGCAATTAAGTCACTATTCTGCTAGGTCAAATATCGATTCTACATTATCCAGAGAGCGTAAGCTACGCAGCAACAGCAAAATTCTGTGTTTGAGAGATTTCTCTAAATTAATTAGATAATCAGTTTTAAAGAAGAGGACAAAGATGTCAACAGTATGATCACAGGATAAGAAGCATCAACTTCAAACACGTGTTTTTTCTGATTACTGAGCCTGGGAGGGGGGGAAATGTTCATAATTTCACATCATGAAATTTCAAGATGCTACATAATTATGAAACATTAAATATCTCTAAGCCAGCAAACCCCTCTTCCATGATGTTCAAATGCTGCAGATTAAACAGGTGTTCATACACATCTGCAGGAAGAAGTATTACAGAACCATCCACTCTTCAACAAAATCAGGGGTTAAGGAATTAATTTGAAGTCAATTGTTAGTGAAACATTGAATTGGCAGCAACACACATGAATTTACGCTTAAGCTCTATGAAACTGTACAGGATTGCTCAGAAATTTGATTTTGTTGCACAAGGCACCTTGGAAGCAAGTACCCATACGTATGTGGAGGTATGCAACAGATTGTGGAATCTGTCTTTTGTTTCTCTTTGCTAACCTATAGCAACCATCTTAGAAAACATGGCTAAATAGAACGGTATAGTGCTGGGGCAGGGGGGCGGGCAGGCTGCTACTACCAGTTCACCAGAACTGGTCCAAACCAGCTGAATACCATTAGTAAGTATGATGTATTTCTGCAAAGGTCATTTCATAGCTACTGCACAAAAAAGTCACAAACATGGAGATTTATTGGCTTTCCACATTCTCCCTAGGAATCATTAAGTCGTATTTCCCAATATACATACATACATATATACATACATACATATAATGAACCCATGTATATATATTGTGTAAAGATAAATTATGATTGAAGAAACGGATACTTTTCCAAAAATTATGGTCATACCGCAGTATTTTATCCCTAGCAATGTCCACCACCTTTGTCTATTCTAAACAGAAAAAAAAAACCTTTCAAAATCTTTGACATGTTTAATTGCACTTTTACTGTTGTTTTTCTATTTTAAAATACATGTTAGATTATCCATTATTATTTAGTGTTTTCTCATATAAAAAATGTAAATCCTGGTGGAATGCATAATTAGCATACACTAATCGATTATCAGAAACAAATCAGATTATAAACATGAAATATTCTGAATAGCTTTCTTGGGAATATTAAAATATGAAATACAGCAAAATAGTAATACGCTGCAGAATTGAGGTTAACGTACACCTAGTTTTTTAGTCGCAGTATTTCTCTCAATGAAGCATTGGCAAATTTCTGCCAATTACTTGATTACCTTGTGAGTAGTAGCAGCAATACTTTGAACACAAATCACCATATATTCCTGGCCAGCATTTTTTTTTTTAAATCCACTATAAAGTAGAAAACTACATACCTACTAAATAACATATTGGAGAGTTTTTGATGTTGAGTCTTGTATTTAAAGTTAACATGTTTAATCTTTGTCATAGAGATACCCTTTATATATTCTAAGGATAAAATTACCTTCAGGTTCACCTCTTAATAACTGCGTAAACAAATCTATACTATTTTCCTGGCAACAGCAGAGAAGGCGGCTTACCATTGTCTATTTTCAGAATATTGTTTCCACTTACCATCTATTCTATATATTTGAAACTCCCTAATAGCAAACTTAAGTTTCTAAGCCCAGGTAAAGTCAGCCAGGTGCTACTGCTGTTAAGACATGTTGTACAAGACCACTCCAATAATTCTTGACTCAGGTCACTGAAATTGAGCACACTTTATGGAATAAAGAGCGTATACCTTTTAGAAAAGCTGCAGGTTTCAGGGCTATTCTTCCAACCAAGCATTCTTTCAGCATCGATTCATAATTGACCCAGCGATGAACCTGCAAGGAAAAATGTAAGCTTATATTTGACATCTGTTCATCTAACATTCTTGATAACATTTCTTCTAAATAATCATGAAAATATTCCAAATCTCATAAATTAAGCAACACCAATAACCAAGTTGCTAAGTGAACAAAAACATACAGACAGTCTTCAACTTACAATTGTAACTGAACCAAAGATTATGGTCATAACTCATTGTGGTTATTTAAGCGGGTTACCGCAGGACCAGACATAAATTTATAACTTTTTTTTCCCCAAAGTGGTTAAGTGACACTATGGTTGTTAAGCAAATCCATTATACCCATTGATTGTGTTTTTCCAGAAACTGGCAAAAAAACCCCAAACCCATCAAAAATTGCAGATACATGAGTGCAGGATGCTACAAATGGATGTAAAAGCCAATTGAGCCAATTGCCAAGCACCCAAAATGTGATCATGTGACTGAGAATGGGCAAGATGGCTTATGGCCGTCATAACTTTGAAACTGAATCATAGATAGCTTTTGAAGGGTCCGCTGTAATTTTGAACAATCACCAAGCAATCAATGTAAGTCAAGAATTAGCCGAAACTACTGAGCTATATATAACATTTCCTATTCTACTCATTAATTCATAGCAGGAATAGGTGAGGAAAGGAATTACGCCTTTCCTCTACAGATGAACTCTAAATATGTAATCCATTCTTTCAAAACTAACCGTAACTATGATGTGCATTTTATTGTTTTTTTTTACGAGAACTTCAGTTCACAACATTCATCTGAGATGAATTTCTCCTAGGTAAGGTAGATAAGTTTATCTTTGTATCTGTGTGTCTGTATATGTGGAGTTAGAGAAAGAAAAATAGTGAACCTCATTGGTTCACTTCCTTTGGAATGCTTTGAGTTAATACTGTAAACTAGTTATTAATAACTAGTTATTATTATAATAATTATATTAGCATATTGGAGGTGGTGACCCTTTGAGAGCTGTATGCAAGGAAATTTCATTTTAATGTATGCCTATTAGTGTACATATAAATTGATAATAAAGTTAGTCTAGGTTTAAGTTTATCCCTTAAAATGTAATGTTTTAATGAGATACATTACAAAGCAGCGGCTTTTTCTTCCGGGAACAAGACCCCTTAGTGTGCAGCACAATTGTCACCCCCAAAACTACTAGCTGTGGGGTGAGCCGTCCCGGGGCTGCCATTCGGGGAAGGGAGGATCCACCACTGCCAAGTAAGCCGTCAGCTAAGAGGCGGAACGGCTGCTCCATTCGGCTATGAGTTGCCAGGAATGCCTCCAGACCTACAATCAACTGGGAAGCGGAGACTGGCCAAAACAACTGAATGTCGGCATCTAGAAGCTGTGAGGTGGGGCGGGTACGCACATGAAGCTTCTGCTGGGCTAATGGTGGGCAGACACCAGGGGTAGGGATGCCAGGGCGTGGGATAAACACACATACTTAAGGATGAAGGGTTAAACTACAGTTAACGCTGATTTTGTTTTGCTTCTTTGCTTGTTCGTCACTTCGTGCCAGGTTTCACACTTTCAAGGATAAACGCTTCAAGCTGAACTGTGTTTTCTGAGGTTTTTTGATGCTGAACTAAGGAACGTGACAACAACATTTTTAGAAATTGAACACCAACTACACTCTGTTGCTACCTGATCAAATAAATCTGTCCCATCAGTTCCTGCAGCTTTCATTAACTCATCTTCTCCACCCGGGTGATATTCCATATATGGTGTTACATTATATACAAGCCCTAGAAAGCAAAGAACAATGATTAAAAATATCAGTTAAAGGAGGAAGTATAAAGTAAAGATGGTATAAAATGTCAAGTTTATTTTGAATATAGACTGAAACAATAAAGCTGGCTATGCTTTGCTGGTTGTGTTAGCTGAATTAAGTGGCATAAAAAACACTTATTCTAAAAATAGTTGTCAAAACATTTCATCTATGACAATGGACCTCAAGCAAGTACATAACCATAATCCTGTATAAATTAGTATTTATTTATTTTTTAACATGTTAAGCCACGCTTCATTTCCAAGTGATCTCTGGGCTCTGTGTAAAGCACACAGAAAATGGAACAATGTAATACAAGACACGAAAGAAAAAAAAATTAGAATGACCTTCTAATGAACTGAGTTGAAAACCAACAGTGGAAGATAAATAGGCAAAATATTCCTGTTTCCTAGGCTGACATAAATATTATAGATTATGGTGATAAATTATTTGCATTTTTGTTATTTGTTCTAGGAATGCCATCTAGTGTAAAATATTTATATTGCATATAAAACGGCTTATATTAGACATTATCTCTAAGGTCAGCTTCATTTACTTTCTATGATGACAAATGAATTTTATCATCATAAAGCATCAGAACATATTAATGTACCTTATGTCCCTGCCTGTTCAAGAAAAAAACAAATTGTCACATACATATATGAGGACAGGCAAAGCATCTTCACTAGATAATCCTATGCAGACATTTCTCTACCAAAGAGAAATAATACTAATATACTAATACTAATTAGTAATAATACTAATAATTCCTAATATACAAGACTGCCTATATTATGATAAATATACCTGACATAGGCTTAATTTGAATTTCATAATTTTAATCTTATAAAGTTTTATATCTTTACAGATTTCAGTTCAATAATAATTTCATAATGACAGAGAATATAAAAA
This sequence comes from Ahaetulla prasina, assembly GCF_028640845.1. Taxonomy (NCBI): domain Eukaryota; kingdom Metazoa; phylum Chordata; class Lepidosauria; order Squamata; family Colubridae; genus Ahaetulla; species Ahaetulla prasina. The sequence goes on from NC_080539.1 coordinate 129,318,357, forward strand.
CTATTGCACAACCTCATAGCTGGTGTGTATATATATATATATATATATATATATATATAATTAATTTACAAATAGAGGTCATTCTTAAATAATAGTCATTAACCGTACAGCTAATACTGTAGATTCGCCTTTGGAGAGATGGGCAGCATACAAGTTTAATAAATAATAAATAATGTTATTTATTATAATAAATAATAGTTTTAGTACATTTTTATTTTATGTTGGTTAAAGATCAAAATATAGATTACTGATAGATAATAAAAGAAAATAAAGGTGAATAGTATTGGCTGCTTATTTGTACAAATAGTGTCCTATGTCCTTTCTTCTTCAGCTTGGCTTCTTTTCTGGCAAACAAAAATCAAGGAATTTCCACACTTTAAAAGTTTTAAAAGCTGAAACTCATTTCAGCTGACCTCATCCGAACAATATCCATTGCAAGCCTTTTCATGTTTTTGCCTGAAGGCTGCAATCTGTATATGGAATATAATGTAAATCAGAGGGCTGAAAAGATTTTGTGACAATTAGATCACCAGCACAATTCTCCACATGATCCACAAGCAGTAAAGGCAGCTGACAGCTATGTACACTCCTGTTTTCTTCCTATTTTGAACTTAACAGATTCTGGCAAATGCCTGAATGGAGCTGTGAGCAAACTCCACACTTACTAGCAGCGATGATGTTACCTATCCAGGTAATGAAATATCTGCCACCAAACAACCAAACTTAGAGACCACCAAGGATTTCATAGAGAATATTCTAACTATTTAAATAAATGTTTGAAGAATTCATGAAAAGCCAAGAAATGTTCAATATATGTTGATATTTATCTAGGATACAATACTTCACAATCATACAGCTTCATCAACAGCTTTTTCATCATGACAATACACTAGGTGTAGCCTTCTCTGTGATCTTAATTATATTGTTATCAGTACTGCAATTGAGCCTGTAATTCAGAGATTATTTTGATTGCATATTCTGCACAAAAGCTCCCTGGGTACTTTGAAACCGTCCTATCTCACAGTTATTATGGGGAAAATACAAAAGGAAACATTATGTGTGTCATCTATTGTTTCCGAATGAAAGGTAAGGTCTCAATCTAATAATAAAAAAAGATCTTCTCTTCATTCAAGCACCAAAACCAACAATACATATACTAAATTCAGTTTTTCAGACCGGGAATTCTCAGACAAGGAACAGAAAAAACTATGGTTAGTTAAAAAAACAAAAAAAAAACAGGATGTCCATGAATTGAGCAGACCACAATGTTTTCATCAAAACGGTTCCCCTTTTTTTAAAGCTTCTGCAAGAGCTTGGAAAAAAGTTTCTTTAAAGAATCAATTTATTAAAAAGACAGTTCTTAAAGCAACATTATCTGTGTTGGCAGGCTACTGCAGATCTGTCCCAAATTGAGGCTGTTTAGGGCTCCACATTCATAAAGGATTGAATCATTTCGGAAATCATTTGAAAAGTATGCACAACCCTACAAAATAGATCGTGTGAATACTTCTAAACACAGAAATAAGTCTTGCAAAGGTATCTAAGAGGATTGAGCAGCAACTGCTAGGATATTTTATTAGCTATGCATAAAACACAGGATATTGTACCTGCTTTAAAAGCTTCTATTCCTCATATTTTTTTCAAATTACCTGCCCCTAAGATTTATTATCCTATAACAGTTTCCTATAAGATATAGTGAAAAACAAACAGTATAAGAATTGGCAACAGAACAACCCACCTCTAATACATATCCAACAGTCATCCCTTTTATTATGTTTCATAAGCTCTTCTTCAGTAACTTCTAACAATCTTCCTTTTAGACCAGTTAGATCTTTTCCACTTTTGGTTAACCGTATCCAGTCCATAAGACTTCGACCTGATTTCAAAGGTACCTAAAAAGAGAAAAGACCGAAATAAAGAACATTAACAGAATAAATGAAACAGACATAGCATACTTGGGCAACATATGGCAGATCAGGCAGCCTTGTACAGCTTGTTGTTGTTTTTTAAATCCACTGCCACTAAATGTCACCACAAGTAAAGATTTGCTGCCAGATTTTCACAGCTACTTCCATCCTGAAGAACATGGTGCCATGCCCTCTATTGCCTCACCAATGTCGCTACTCCATTGCTGATTAGCATATCAGGTATTCCTTTGTGATTCACCATTATTTATTAAATATCAGTACAGCCCTTTCCACTCTACATTTTCTTTACATTACTTTTCTTTTATGTACACTGAGAGCATATGCACCAAGACAAATTCCTTGTGTGTCCAATCACACTTGGCCAATAAAAATTCTATTCTATTCTATTCTATTTATACAGAAAATACAAATTTCTAATTAATCCAAAGAATGAATCCAAAGCTATACACAATAGCACAGAGTAGATTTCAGAATGACATCTAAGCTATGGTGAAAAGATGAAGTAGTTATTTATAAAGTATATATTCCATATCATTTATTTACATATGACAATCTAGTTTTTTCTAACAAAATTGGAAGTTATTGAATCTAAGCACTCCATACACTACCTTGAGTTCCTATACAAAGACTGCAATAAAACTCTAATCAATCAACACATCAATCAACATACTTAGGGCTTTCCATAAAGCTGAACTATAGCATCTAACACAACTAGCCATGACAGGTAGAGCTACTGCTCTGCTACATATAGAAACTCAATAGCCTTCCAACACTGGAAAGACAGTGAAATAGTAAATGAGGTAAAATTTAGGTAAATTGAGGGATCGTCTAAAAGTGCTCTTTTCAGAATATACAAGGGTCACTGCATAATTGCCTTAAAAGATACTTTTGGTCTGGTTTTTTTGCAGAAAAAACAATTACTACCAATCTTCCTTCCATTGAGGACCTGTATACTGCACCAGTCAAAAAGAAGACTGTGAAAATATTTACAGATCCCTCGCATCCTGAACATAAATTCCTACCCTCAAAACCACGCTATAGAGCACTGCGTACCAGAACAACTAGACACAAGAACAGTTTTTTTCCGGAACGCCATCACTCTGCTAAACAAACAATTCCCTCAACACTGTCAAACTATTCACTAAGTCTGCATTACTATTATGATACTATTAATCTTCCCATCGTTCCTATCACCCATCTCCGCCCACTTATAACTTGTTGCTCTATCTTTAAGATTTATATTGATTGTTTCCTAGTATGATTCAATTGTTTATTTGTACCCTATGACTATCATTAAGTGTTGTACCTTATGATTCTTGATGAATGTATCTTTTCTTTTTAGGTACACTGAGAGCAAATGCACCAAAGACAAATTCCTTGTGTGTCCAATCACACTTGGCCAATAAAAATAATTCTATTCTATTCTATCTATTCTATTTGTTCTCAGCATATAAATTTCAGTTCTTATATGAAGCAACTGTGAAATTATTGCAATCTTCCAAAGCCCACATCACAGATATTCATCTAGTAACTGACACGCAAAGGAAATTGCTACATCAATTCAATTTTTCAAGGTAAATATATTACACAAGGAGCAGAAATTGTGTAAGAAAGAGTAGGCCAGAGCATAATGTTAAAGCACAATGTTAAAAAAAAGGAAATTGTTATTTGACTCAATTTTCCCAGAAAGAAGCTTCACACATTTCATGAACTTTCTGCAATGTGGCCTTCTCTGTCACAACTGCATCCTAACTAGATGTGCCATGAGCACCTCCATGGTTTCTGAGGAACGGAAGCAGCTGACAAATTGATACAGTTATCAAACTACTTAAAGAAACCTTCTGTTCTCTAGTATTCCACTTGCCAGACTTTTACAGGCAAATCAGATCAACGACTTGACTTCCCAGTTTCACAATCACAAAGTCCATAGTCCATATTAATAAACAGCATCTTTAAAGCTCATCTTCTCACATACAAAAAAAAATTTGATGGCGCATAATCATATTGCTTCTCCACCACTTCCAAACTCTGCTTTTCCTCTTCCCCATCTCACTTTTAATTTGATCCAAGAATATCAAATCCAGACACGTGGGGGGGGGATTAATTACAAGCATCTAAGAAAGACCACCAGATATTGTTCTTGTAAATCGGGATTGGCAGAACACCCTACACCAGGGGTCTCCAACCTTGGCAACTTTAAGACTTGTGAACTTCAACTCCCAGAGTTCCTCAGCCAGCAAAACTAACTGTAAAACTCTGGGAGTTGAAGTCCACAAGTCTTAAAGTTGCCAAGGTTGGAGATCCCTGCCCTACACAGTATAAATTGTGTTCCAAAACAAGCCTAAATACAAGAACTTTCTTCTGTTTTGCAAATGACGGATTAGCAAGAGTGAATATTTGAGATCTCTCTGACCCACAAAAAGCACACACCATTAAGAAGCCATTTATATGACTATATAAAACTTTTCTGTTTAATTGGCCAAAGCGATTTTCCCGTTGGACCATTTCTCCAAGACAGGCAGAAATTAAACAGGTGCGACGTCTCCCGCTACAAATCGCGCCATCTGGCGATTTACTATCCAAACAGCCCTCCTTCCCCACGTCACTTGCTCCGCAAATCCACCCGACACCCACTCACCCACCCACCCACCCTCGAGTCTCTCGTGGGGCGTGAAACAGAGCAGCCCCACCAGGTAGGGGGGAAGTCCAAAGCAGCTACCCAGCCCCGCACCTTGCTGCGTCCCGCGAGGGCCACCCGCTGCTGTGAGTCGGGGGCAGGAAAAGACTGAGAAGGCACGTTCAGCATCTTCCCGCTGCAATCAGACGGGAGGTCCACAAAATCCTCCGCTTCCCTGAATAGAAAGTGTGGAGGGGGGAGGACCACAACGGAGCCGGAGAGAGTTTTAAACCGCTTCCGGGTTCGGCCTGCTGTGAAAGCAGCCCTGGGTGGAGAGGCGGGGGTGGGAGAGTGCGCAGGCGCGGGCCGGGAGAGCACGCGCGAGCGAGCTATTACTGGTGGCAGCCGCTCGCGCTTAAGTTTGGTCGTTTTGATTGACGCGGAGAAGAAGTGTCGGCGGCGTTCGCTGTTACGGAGGAAAGTCCCCCCCCCCCCGCACCTCCGTTTAGTTCACCTTCTCGCCCCACTCTGTTGCGTACTTGCTGCGCGGCCGCGCGCCCTAAGCGCTTCTGCTTTTTGTCATTAACATTTTTTATTGAGTTATAAAGAATAGAATAGAATAGAATAGAATAGAATAGAATAGAATAGAATAGAATTTTTTATTGGCCAAGTGTGATTGGACACAAAAGGAATTTGTCTTGGTGCATACGCTCTTGGTGTACACAAAAGATATGTTCATCAAAAATTCTAAGGTACAACACTTAATGATAGTCATTGGGAACAAATAAGCAATCAGGAAACAATATCAATATAAATCGTAAGCAGACCAGCAACAGAGTTAGTCATACAGTCATGAGTGGGAGGAGATGGGTGATGAGAACCATGAGAAGATTAATAGAATAGAATAGAATAGAATAGAATAGAATAGAATAGAATAGAATAGAATAGAATAGAATAGAATAGAATTTTTATTGGCCAAGTGTGATTGGACACACAAGGAATTTGTCTTGGTGCATATGCTCTCAGTGTACATAAAAGAAAAGATACGTTCATCAAGGTACAACATTTACAACACAATTGATGGTCAATATATCAATATAAATCATAAGGATTGCCAGCAACAAGTTATAGTCATACAGTCATAAATGGAAAGAGATTGGTGATGGGAACTATGAGAAGATTAATAGTAGTGCAGATTCAGTAAATAGTTTGACAGTGTTGATGGAATTATTTGTTTAGCAGAGTGATGGCCTTCGGGAAAAAACTGTTCTTGTGTCTAGTTGTTCTGGTGTGCAGTGCTCTATAGCGTCGTTTTGAGGGTAGGAGTTGAAACAGTTTATGTCCAGGATGTGCGGGGTCTGTAAATATTTTCACGGCCCTCTTCTTGATTCGTGCAGTATACAGGTCCTCAATGGAAGGCAGGTTGGTAGCAATTATTTTTTCTGCAGTTCTAATTATCCTCTGAAGTCTGTGTTTTTCTTGTTGGGTTGCAGAACTGAACCAGACAGTTATAGAGGTGCAAATGACAGACTCAATAATTCCTCTGTAGAACTGAATCAGCAGCTCCTTGGGCAGTTTGTAGTCCAGATAAATAGTTTGATAGTGTGGAGGGTATTCTTTGTTTAGCAGAGTGATGGCATTCAGGAATAAACTGTTCTTGTGTCTAGTTGTTCTGGTGTGCAGTTCTCTGTAGCATTGTTTTGAGGGTGGGAGTTGAAACAGTTTATGTCCAGGATGTGAGAGATCTGTAAATATTTTCACAGCTCTCTTTTTCACTTGTGCAGTATACAGGTCCTCAATGGAAGGCAGGTTGGTAGCAATTATTTTTTCTGCAGTTCTAATGACCCTCTGAAGTCTGTGTCTGTCTTGTTGGATAGCAGAACCAAACCAGACAGTTATAGAGGTGCAGATAATAATTCCTCTGTAGAACTGGATCAGCAGCTCCTTGGGCAGTTGGAGCTTTCTGAGTTGGCGCAGAAAGAACATTTTTTGTTGTGCTTTTTTGATGACGGTTTTGATGTTAGCTGTCCATTTTAGATCTTGCGATATGGTAGGACCTAGAAATTTGAAGGTCTCTATTGTTGATACTGTGTTGTCTAGTATTGTAAGAGGTGGAAGTATGGAAGGGTTTCTCCTAAAGTCTACCACCATTTCTACGGTTTTGAATGTATTCAGTTCCAGATTGTTCTGGTTGCACCACAAGGCTAGTCATTCGACCTCTTGTCTATATGCGGATTCATCAGTCTCAAATGAGACCAATCACTGTTGTGTCGTGTCACAAAAGATACATTTGTCAAGAATCATAAGGTACAAATAAGCAATCAATAAGCAATTATTTGTTTAGCAGAGTGATGGCATGGGGGAAAACTGTCTTTGTGTCTAGTTATAGATTTAAATTTAATAAATAAACTGAGAGAAATATTAAAAAAACCAGAATTTGGGCTACTGTATAAATGTTACATATTATTATCAAAGCAGTGACACCGTATAAATGTTCCATATTGTTTTCCGAGCAGCAACAACTACGAGTGTAGGAAGCCGCCCCCCGTCCCCAAGAGAATGAAATATTTTAGGAAATATTAAAAGAGGCAGAATATTATCTTTCCCCAAAGGAGAAATGGAGGAAAAAATCTTAACAAAGGCAGAAATCAGCCCCAGCAGTCTCCAGTAGATGCCTGAAGTCTTTAGAGATGAATATTTTGTGCCCATTAAGACTGGGCCAATATTCACATACAAAACATCTTCAACTCCAGCTGATGGGATTAAGAACAGGACATGACTTTTAGGACATAACAGGATTAACCCACCACCATTAGAACAGCAAAAGACAGGAAACTCACTTTGTTGCACAACTCCCTTATTGTGTATTTCAAACACAAAAGCCCAAAAGCCCACCTATCCCAACCCCATTTTGTCAGCTGTCCCAGAAGAACATGTTGTTGTTGGTTCTGCTCATCAATAAACAAGAGTCCTTCTTTCCAATCAGCCTCCATTTTATTTCCAGTACCTTTCTCCCTGCTTGGAACCGAACCTGATTTTTCTTCCTACATGAGAATTGAAAGAACCCTTTCAAATATATTTGATCCATTAATTTGTCATTTCAGGATGACATAAACCAAGAATGGTCTCTTTATTTTTGCTGCAAAGGATCAATGGCTAAAATAAAGTCTTTTTACACTGAGTTTCAGTCTTTAGTGTTAGCAAAACGTGACAGGAGCAGGGCAGCAGACAATACATGATGATGTATAGATCAATAACATTTAAAGAATGTGCATATTCATTTGAACAAAAGTTAAATGTATCCTTTTATAACGGACAGTTATCAAGCAAAAAAGATTAATTTTTCAATATTGGAAATACAAGGTGAGACCAGTATACGTAGTCTTCAACTGACGACCACAATTGAGTCCAAAATTTCTGTTGCTAAGCGAGACATTTGTTGAGTGAGTTTTGCCCCATTTAATGAGTTTTCTTGCCACAATTGTTTAATGAATAACACAATACTAGTTAATAACACATTTAAGTGAATCTGGCTTCCTGATTGGCTTTGCTTGTCAGATTGCAAAAGGTGATTATATGACCCTGGGACATTGCAACCAACATAAATATGAGTCAATTGCTAAGTGTCTGAATTTTGATCACATGACCTGGGAATGCTGCAATGGTCCTGTTGAAAAATGGTCATAAATCACATTTTTCAGTGCTGTTGTAACTTCGGTCACTAAATGAACTATTGTAAGTTGAGGACTACCTATTTGTTATTCCTGGATCAATTATATGTACAATATCCACTGCTGTCTTTTAAGGGACTGCCTATAAGTATAGCAGAAAGACTGATGAATATTACTCTGCATGATCACAGCCTGATATGTTAAAACTGACCTGACTGGTTTCTCTTACGTGTGGTGTATTCTTTATTTTCTTTTTTCTGTATGTTAAAGTATAAAAATAAAAATAATTGATATCTTGGAATACTGACATTTACTTCCAGGTAGAATGCATTCAATTGTCCTATTAATCTCACTGCTAAAGGAAGGAAACAATACTGTACTTTGCAGCACTTCAGATTTGAAGGCAGAATAGAAGTTCTGGAAAGTGTCAGTGTCTCTATAGCATTTGCCTGCAAGTCTTTAAATTTAACACAGTATATCTCTTCCAGGATCATGTTTCACCTGTGGAGGGCAGCCACATGATCGTGGGAAAAGCTGCATCTGCTCTAAGGAACTGCAGGCAGGTGTTAAGTTCATGACCTCACACACTCCTCAAACACTATTTTCCCTTCCTATCAGAAACACTCCCAGCTCTTATATTGGATAGAACTATATATTTATGCATGTCTATGCAAGGGAAATACCCACACAATCCAATGTGCTCTCTCCGAAATGTCATCATGTGGAACTAATATTGTACCCAAATTAATAAAGATGACATCATTAAAAAATTTCCACAGCACTGAAGAAAATTAGGCCTCATTGAATTTAAAAGTTACTAATTTGGTATAATGTCCTATGCCCATGTTTGAGTTGAAGTGGATTTAGGAACTTGCAGGATTGCAACATTAAGTTTAATAGATTAAAAATCAGACGACTTAAAGGGTAGTTTGTAGAGTGAGTATACAGATAGTCCTCAACTTACAACCATTTGGTGACTGTTCAAAGTTACAACGGCAGTGGAAAAAAGGTGATTTATGGTGGTTTTTCAGTTAAGACTGTGGCAGCATTCCTGTGGCCATGTGATGAAAACCCGGATACTTGGCAACTGGCATGTACTTTTGATGGTTGGTTTCACAGGGTCATATGATCCTCTTTTGCAACCTTCCGACAAGCAGTCAACAGGGAAGCCAGATTCACTGAACAACCATGTTACTAATTTAACAACTGCAGTGATTCACTGGACAATGTGACATTTTATGAGATGTGGCAAGACATCTCATAAAATGGGACAAAACTCATTTCACAATGAGTTAACATTCTACCTCAAAATCTGTTGCAAATCTTTCATAAAATATGCTGTGCTATGATAGAAGAAATGTATTTTCTAAATTCATCTTTAAATGTGTGTCTGCTATTCTTTCGTGCATATGAATTTTCTAATGCTGAGATTTTACATCTATTGCTAAGTATTTTGTTGCTTAGCAACAAAACTTTTCGGCTCAAAAGTAAGTCAAGGACTACCTATATTGGTTGTAAAACATGGAAATTTGTGTTTCTTCTTTTCATATGTTACAACTATAACTAAAAACCACAAGGCTGAGGGTTCTGAGCTTTGCATAATAAAAAAAATAATTAAAAATACATTTTAAAAAATCACTGTTTTTTCTAAAAAAAACACACTATTGAATCCCAATATAGAACCTCTCAACCAATCTTTTCTACCATCTCACTCAATCTAGCCACTCCTGTAGTTTTATATCTTTTCATTTTATGAATTAATATATTAGGTAAAGGTAAAGGTTCCCCTTGCACATATGTGCTAGTCGTTCCCAACTCTAGGGGGCGGTGCTCATCTGCATTTCAAAGCCGAAGAGCCAGCGCTGTCTGAAGACGTCTCTGTGGTCATGTGGCCAGCATGACTAAACACCAAAGGTGCACGGAACGCTGTTACCTTCCCACCAAAGGTGTTCCCTATTTTTCTTCTTGCGTTTTTTTATGTGTTTTTGAACTGCTAGTTTGGCAGAAGCTGGGACAAGTAACAGGAGCTCACCCCGTTATGTGGCACTAGGGATTCGAACCACTGAACTTCCGACCTTTCGATCAACAAGCTCAGTGTCGACAGAGACTGTGGTGGCTGGATGGAGTCACTGAAGCAGTAGTTATGAGTTTAAATGGACTCCAGAGGATGGTAGAGGACAGGAAGGCCTGGAGGAACGTTGTCCATGGGGTCGCGATGGGTTGGACACGACTTCGCAACTAACAACAACGGTTTAATTCTTGGCATAACTAAATTATTGATTTCAGAAGGAGAAGGGAGGAAAGATTATGCAGAAGACATAAAACCCATACATACCAGTACTATAAAAATAATTTTAATTTCACAATAACTTACATATAAATTAGCATAAAATATTATGATTGCATTTTGATATTAATATTAAATACAGGAATATAAACAGGGTCATTTGGAAACAGTGCAGTTAATTATCCATTTCTGCTCCAGACTCATGGTCTGTGCTATCGCTATCTTCCTCATTCTCTGATTCGTCATAAAAGAAAATTGTGGCTTGGACAGGAAAGTTCCTCAGAAGTGCTTCAGCTTCATGATACATGTAGTCAAAACACTTGGATTTGGGCCAGAATAGCCTAAAACAAACAGACAAGTTTGTAATTTAATATGTAAAGAATAATTAAAATCACTTCATCTCATTCTACTAACCTACCTACCATATTTTTCGGTGTATAAGACACACCGGAGTATAAGATGCACCTTACTTTTGGGAGAGGAAAACAAGAAAATAAGAATTCTGTTTAGCAGAGCCATATCAGTCCACTTGCCTTTTTTTGGAGTGCACCGGTCTACCTTCTTTAAAAATAGAGGCACTGGTCTACTAGCCGCCTACAGCACTGATTAGCTGTAGCACAGCCCTTTGAAGCACTGCGGCAGATGCAAGACCGTTTTCATAAGGACATGCAGCTGTGCAACGCACAGAGGCCGACAACCTCCGAAGGGTGGGGGGCAGCAGGTGGGTGGGGCTACATTCAGTGTATAAGATGCACCCAGATTTTCACCCTCTTTTTGGGGGTAAAAAGGTGCGTCTTATACACCGAAAAATATGGTAGCTTAAAATAGCTTAGTAGCTTAAAATAAATAATCATTTCTTTAATATTAGCAGTAGTTGATAACAAAATGGAATTATACACAATTAGATATATCCGTTTCTTTTTAGGTCAAGTACTTGCTGCTGAATTAATTAATGCATAAGTTTGTTCAAAGATTGCCTTTATGCTCTCAGGAGGGCTAAATGCAGTTTAATTTGTAAAAGCATGAAAGTCAAATTTGCATTAACATTCTACCTCAAAATCTGTCATAAATCTTTCATAAAATATACTGTGATAAGATGGAGAAATTTATTTTCTAAATTTATCTTTAAACACATATCTGCTATTCTTCTGTGCAGATCAATTTGCTAATGCTGAGATTTTTACATCTATACCTTTCCAACAAATGGTAAAGTCAATATCTAGGCAGAATAAGTAGCACTGGACACTCAAAAGTATCTTCTGAGATTTACACTATTCATTTTTGACTGCCACTTTATTGAGCATATTCAAGAACATTCAACAGGACTATTCTAACGTTTCTCAAGAGGAGCTTAAGAACAGAAAATGCTTTTTAAAAGTGGAAGGATTTTAAAATAACCGTAAGTGCACATAGGCAAGAAAACATGGTAAGTTCATTTAAGGTCACACTACAATTAATTACAACAAGTATGACCTCTTCAACACACATCTGCAGAAGTAGTACAATAACCAGGAATGCTTATGGGAAAAATCACAGATTGAAAGGGAATCTTTAATTTTCCCAATCAATATCCCAGTTTATATTCTTACAATAAAAAGCAATGATTTAAGACATTGAAATTTTGCTTGATTACACCAATCGTATTAAAGCATACAATAAATGTTTAATGAGAAGTTCAGATTTTATTAGACTTAAATCATTTCACATTTATAATCACCCTGTATAATCAAATAAGCAAATATTGAAAAAATTGGTAACCAGTCAAATGCAACTTCACAATTCAAACTGTGTCTTATTCATAAATTAAATTGAATTCAAAGATATCTGGTATAGACTTTTATGGCTGCAGTTTTTAATAATTTGGGGCACTTAATAATTCCATAGAAGTTATTATTTATATTCAATGAAGAAAGTTTAGCACTGCACAAAAATTCAGTTTTGTCACTTACTGCAAGTGACATATACGATAATATTCCATTATTGAGGGGAAAAAACCATTTTTTGAGTAAATATACCATGGCAGCTTTCTAATTCATCCTATGCTGTTTTCACAGAGGGTGACTGAGTCTATAAAGGAGGAGAGAAACCATACAGAAATGATATGAGTGGCTTTGGATCTTGAGGTCCTCAGCCTGCATCTAGTAAGGATCCACAGTGTAACCAATATGCAGCTGTAGCTATCACAAAAATATTGACTGCATTTGGACACATCTGCTGCAGGGATCCATGCCAACTTCCTTATCAACTGCTTTGAAAATCACGTCCCATGATTGGAAAGTAGTGATCAGTTCCAAAGAAAACTTTGCTGAAATATGTGGCCTTGGATCAGTCAGCGAAATTCAACCCAATAACAGCTCTAGGGATCTTATTCTTGACTGTGGTACATAAACATGAGAAGCGCAGAATATAGATTTCATATAAATTAAAAAATTGATATAAATGCTACAACATGGCAAGAGAAAGACCAGGAAAACAATAAAGTTGTAAGCCTTTCAGCATGATAAATAGCATATAAGAGTGGGCCTCCTCAGCTAGACAATGTCGGCTGGCGACCCCCAGGGGGAGGGTCTTCTCTGTGGGGGCCCCAACCCTCTGGAACGAATTACCACCAGGTATTCGCCAACTCCCTGATTTCCGGACTTTCCGACGCGAGCTGAAAACATGGCTGTTTCATTATGCAGGACTGGCCTGATAGTTTTAATTGGGAATTTTAAATGAGTTTTAAGGAGTCAGCCTAAATTTAAATTTTTTATTTTAAATTATTTTAGTGTTTGTAAAAATTGTTTTAACATGGCTGTAAACCGCCCTGAGTCCTTCGGGAGAAGGGTGGTATAGAAATATAAACAAACAAATAAATAAATAAATAATATAAATTTAATAAATAAATAAAATAGTACAAAACGGGTGACCACGTTAGAGTCATTCTTAAGGTCTTTCCCCATTATTGAGTCGAAGTGCTTAACATGCAACAATTTTGAGTTCACAAAAACTGCTGGCAAACCCTACATACTCGGCTGCTTCGCTTGCCAGTCACTCATGTCCCTTCATTTTCCTCCAAGGTCATGATGATAAAACAACAGATTTTATGCCACTTCAGTCAGAAGCCTTTGTAGGAGCCAACATTTCCATTGAAATAGTGAAAGCCATATGACATTGTCACATCTCCAGCTCTCCCCTTTCGGATATGCGCAAAAGGAGGCAGAGTCGGTGGCATGATGGAGTCACACTGAAAATGAGATGGTCCTTGGAGAGAGCCAGACTAAATGCTATCTTAATACAAGCCAAGCTATGGAAGAAGTTGGGCTGTCTCACTCAGAGGCTGGGGTGAAGATGAAGGAACATGGCAAGGAACATCCAAGGAACATGGCAGAAAAAGATATTATCAGGGCAGTTTTGGTAGAACAACGACCTAAGATATTTAGGTGTGCAGAAAACAACAACTCTCCCACTCAATATTCAAAATCCCAACAGAAGGTTAACATTTTCTGGCACTTGAGACAAATCCTTCAAATCTGTTCTGAAATAAGAAGAGTGCTTGGGATAGCAAGAAGGGAGGCACATAAATTTAATATCTGATTAATACTAAATTAAAAACATTATTTCAAAAATAAATGTATTTGAATTGGCTCTTTTCACAGGCAATAAATGTATAAAAATAACAAGAAAATAGTATTTTTCTGTCTTCTGATTAGTTCAAAAGATACTCTGCTAATTAACATGGTCAGCTCCAGATCATATAAAAAGTCATCTATTGTATTGTACATGCTAAAAAGAATAAAGACATAAAAGAACATCACTAAAACCACAAAATTAAAACAATATATACTGTAAATGTGGAAGACACTGAAAGAAAATCTTCTTAAGGCTTCGGAATACAGATGGTCCTTGACTAATGACTGCAACTGAGCCCAAAATTTATTTGTTAAGCAAGATATTGTTAATTGAGTTTTGCCCTCTTTTATGACTTTTCTTGCCACAATTGCTAAGTGTATCATTATAGTTGTTAAATTAGTAACATGGCTGTTAAGCAAGTCTGACTTCCACATTGACTTTGCTTGTCAGGTCACAAAAGGTGATCCATGACCCAGGGACATTGGAACTGTCGTAAGTACGTGCCAATAGCCAAGCACCCATATTCTGATCACATGACCATAGGGATGCTGCAATGGTCATAAGTGTGAAAAGTGGTCATAAATCATTCAGTTGTAACTTCAAATGGTCACTAAACAAATGATTTTAAATCGAGGGCTAACTATAGCTTTTTAAAAAAGGTAAAGGTTTTCTCTGACCACTTGTGTCCAACTCTACAAGTGGTACTGATCTCCGTTTTCTAGCTGAGGGAGCCAGCATTGTCCAATGACATTTCTGTGGGCATGTGGCCAGCATAACTATACATTGCACACAGAATGCTGTTATCTTCCCACAAAAGTAGTACCTATTTATGTACTTGCATTTGCATGCTTTCAAACAGCTAAATTGACAGGACCCTAGGGCAAGAATGGGAGCTCACTCTGTGTTGCTGTGCTTAGGTCTTAACCTGCCAACCTTCCGATCAACAAGCCCAGTGTCTTAACCGCTAGGCTAATAATTAGAGAAGCTGAAATATTGAGAAAGCATGTTGTAAAAAGCTGTATTAATTATTTACTGATGTTATGTTTTGTTCTATTTATAGTCTGCCTTTCATACAGAAGCAGTACTCCTATTTTTACACACACAACGCTGTAAAATAGATTGGGCTGAGAGAGAGAGAATGAGAGAGAAAGGGAACAAAAGAGAGAGAGAGAACATGAGAGAAAGAGAAGAGAGAGAGAGAACAAGGGAAAGAGAGAAAATGAGAGAATGAAAGCAAGAAATGAGAATGAGAGAAAATAAAAGAGAATGAGAAAGCGAGAGAGAAAACGAGAATGAGAATGAGAGAAAATGAAAGAGAGAATGAGAAAGTGAGAGAAAACAAGAGAACGAGAAAAGAGAATGAGAAAAAAGATAAAACAAGAAAGAGAACATGAGAGAGAAAACAAGAGAGAATGAGAGAACAAGAGAGAGAATGAGCGAGAAAATGAGAGAGAGAGAGAGGGAACGAGGGGGGGAGGGAGAGAGAGAGAGAAAGAGAGAGAGAGAGTGAGAGAGAGAGACCCAAAGCCATTCAGAGAACTTCTACCAGTAGCTACTAGTTTAAGTCCTGATACATTTTGTGTGATTTCAGATGCTATTTGAAATAAACCTTACATACAATCCTATCATTTTTCTCGACACCTTTCTGTATGATTAACTACTACCTGAAAATATATCCAATTAAGGGCTTTACCTATTGGATTCTCCCCCCCCCCCCCCCACAAATAGATAACTTTTTAGGGCACAGGAGCCCTGCTGGGAAAAATAGAAAAAATTAATCCTGAGAGTCTCAGTAATACTATGTTTTAGGAAAAAATGAAATTGTTTTATTTTACCTCACTGGATGGGTATATTGTGCAAGTTTTACAGAGTCTTCTGTAGTCTCAGATGGGCTGTGCAACTGGAACAGGAAATAAAGATCAACAGAATGGTTGAAACTTATGATACTTTGAGAAAGAAGAAATATGAAATTGATTATTTAATATTCATACATTTTTTATCAAATCAAAGCTATCCATTTCAGGAAAATGATTCTGGGTGGCATGTAATAAAAGAATACATAATGTTATTATTAAATATTATGTTTGTTTCCTGCCTTTTGTTCAGGAAGTATATGAGGCACTCCCTTTTCCATTTTTTTCTTCAACAGCAACCCTGTGAGGTGGGCTGGGCTGAAAGAGCATGACTGACCCAGAGTCATCCAGTGATTATCAAAGTAAATATTGGATTTCATTTTAGTCAGTGCACCGGATTTAACACAAATGCATGATTATTTTCCCCTCTCCTGATTGTGCAATCATCATAAATCTTAAAATTCGAATTAATACATTGCTGCCTTCCATAGTGCCTAGCACAAACTGCTATATTAAATTGCAAAAGGCAAAACCAATTTCGGAATTACATTTCAGTCACACATGCAAACTTAATTTAGTAATGAAAACCATCCTTTTAGTTGTTTTTAAAAAAGGCCCTTCGTGGAATGCAGTGAGATCTGTATTACTGTTAATGGGCCAATATCTCTAGCCTAGAAGTAGTAGCAATCGTTAATACCAATATAATACACCGTACTATATATTGATATATTGACCATCAATTGTGTTGTAAATGTTGTACCTTGATGAACGTATCTTTTCTTTTATGTACTCTGAGAGCATATGCACCAAGACAAATTCCTTGTGTGTCCAATCACACTTGGCCAATAAAAATTCTATTCTATTCTATTCTATTCTATTCTACTCCGAAGTGAAAGAACACTGAATTATTATTTTTATTTTATTTTATTTTGTCACAACAGTATACACAAACATTGTCATAAGTAAAAAAATAATAATAATCATGAATTAGTCAACTAAAGAAAGACCGGCTCCTTGCAACCTAATCCCACGTGGAAGGGGCTGTCATAATTGTGGCTACGGGAGACACTCACCTCAACGTTTTTCACACGCTGTCTTTCCGCATCTTTTGGGGTCGGGATCCAAGGTCTCCAGAATCCTTCGGACCTGCAAATATATTAGACACCCTGCGTTAGCCGCGATGTGGCAATAAGACGCAATAAAGTGGTGGAGTGTGTGTGTGCGCGGAATATCAGTTTCTGCAAACTCCCGGGACCACGGGCGGGGCTGGCTCCATTTTTCCCGCGCGATCAAGAAGCAGCTGGACAAGATGGGGATTTCCACCCACCCACCGCCCCGCTCCAAGGCTTGCTCTTAAGCGCAGGTTGCCCGTGACGGGCTCTCGTGGTGATTGAGCTCGGCTACCCTGAAGTGTCTTTGGAGCCGCAGATCCGGGAGTTCGCGGTTCCAAGCGGCGGAGAATTGTGGAGGCAGAGCGGCGAAGTCTCCATGCTCTGATTGTGGCCGCTCTCAGCCCCAGCCAACCCACCGGTAAAACGCGAGCAGCCTCTCGTTTCCTCTCCTCCCCCGCGCTGGGCTGTGTGGATCGGCTGCCGCCCGAGGGGTTTTTATAACGATCGCTGAGCAGCCTCCCAGTCCCAGCCACCTTATCTCATTTGCCGGAGAGGTAAACAAAAAGGCTGCGCGTGAAAGCCGCAGCGGGGTAAACAAGGAGCGTGGACGCGTGCAAGCTCCAAATGGCCCAGGGAGAGATTTGGCAAGTGAGTGTTAATCACACTTGAGCAGACACATGGCTGTTGTCCTGAAGAGGGGATGCTCACGCTTGGGCTCTCGTCCGCAGGGTCCTGGGTGAGAAAGCCAGAGAATACCCAGAGTTGGCGCTTCCACCCTTTCTGTTCCACACGCTGTTGCAATATTGCTATCCATTCATTTATGGGTGTATTTTGGTCTTCCACATGTGGAAATCCAAATAGTCCCAGCAATCCACACAATAGAATTAAACAACAGAAATGGTACTTAATAATTTAAATTGTGCCAGCAAGAAGAGAAAGGAGGCAAGACAGAACAGCTAAAAATGAAATCTATGCTGGCATCCAAAAATAACATAAATTCCTTACATAACTTATATTAGGATATCGTTATGTAATATATTATTATACATTATAAATAAGTAGTCCCTGCCAGATATTTAGTGAAGTGGCTAAGGTAACTGGCCTATAAACCAGAAGACTGTGAGTTCTAGTTCTGCCTTGGCATAAAAACCAGCTGGATGACTGAGCCAGTCATTTTTTCTCTGCCCAACCTACTGTACAGGGTTGTTACTGAGAAAAATAGGAGGAGGAAGAAATGTTATGTTTGTTCTCTGCCCTGAGTTATCTATAAAGTAACAAAGGTGAGATAAAAATCTAATAAAATATTTTGGACAACTACTCCTTTAATCCCTTGCCATTGGCCATGCCAGCTAGAAAAGATGGGTCAAAGATCTATAGGGCAATTCACTTGTCTGGCATTTGGTATAGTCCACAGAAAAAGGTTTGTGTTAGACCTTTGTAAGAATAAGTAATATTTGACATTAGGAATCTGATTTTTGAAACTTCCTAGGCCCAAGGCTCTTACTTTTTTAAAAGATTGATATCACCATGAATAATTTTTAAGAATAATGTGTATCTGCAGCCAATAAAAATATAGTAATATAGAATCTTTTACTTTGGAAGTGGCTCGATCAACAAATTTGCAACTTCTTTGAAACAATGGAAATTTTCAGAATGTCTTTAAGCAGTATCATACAGAGGCCATTCCATTTCATATATCGGAATTCCATTTTGTAATTCTTTTGATAAGAGCTCAGTAAAAAAAAATACCTTACTTATTAGATTCTGAAATGTTTCTAATGAACAAACATGACTTTTTCTCTGTTGTAGTAATTTAATTTTTGTGTAACTAGAACTTGTGCATTCTGTAAGGTCATTCCTGTTGAAGAAAAATTGCAGTCCTCCTATCAAATTTGATAAAAAGTACATTAAGTCATAGAATCCACTTGGTGCTGGTTTTAAAATTACTTTTGAAACTTCAAATCTGTCTTTTCAGAGAAAAGTATAATAAAATTATTCATGTCAGACTAAGACTGTGGAGATCTCTGAAAAAAAGAGCTTTGACTTTACAGAAATAATCCTGCAAAAGGAAGAGTCTTGAAACAGAACGGAGTGAATACTACTTCTGTCTGATGTAGATTAATTAAGATAAAGATTTAGATAATTACATTTTATTAATTATTCTTCAGCAGGGTCCCCAATCCCCAGTCTATGGATCTGTACCACAGCCTTTTGGGAACTGGGCCATGCAAGCAGCAGAATGTGCAAAGTTTCATTTGCACATGTGCAGGATTAGGTTGTATGCAGGGGTGAAATGCTACCGGATCGGACCGGATCGGGCGAGTAGGTAGCGGAGTTTGGTTCTGGTTCGCCGATCCGGTAGCAATCACTGGCTGGCCATGCCCCCGAACCAGTCTACGGCCCGCAGTCCAGCCTTCGCAACACTGGAACACTGGGAAGGCAGCTCGACACCTGCTCGCACTCGGGTCAGGGGACGGGGCCCATTCCCCGAGGCCCCGGAGCCACCACCTTCCCCAACCGGGTCAGGGAATGCACCATTCCCCAACTCTGGCCTTTCCTCGGAGCCGCCGCCCGCTCTTCCTTCGCCCACTTGCTGGCCGCTCGCCACCTGTTTCCCCTTCGCCTTTGGTCAGGGCCCAGGGATACCTCATTCCCCTGAGGCCCCGGAACCACCCCCTGCTTGCCGCCTGCCTCAACCGGGTCGGGACGCCCCATTCCCTCAGGCCCCGGAGTCGCCCCCTGCTCGCCGCTTCCTCAACCGGGTCGGGGAATGGTGCATTCCCCGACACCAGCCTTGTCCCGGAGCCGCCGCCCGCTCTTCCTTCGCCACGCGGCATATACTTACTTTCTTCCAGTGGCTGGCTGCCGGGAAAGGCAAGAGTCCAAAAGTTAGAGTCCCTCTCCTTGAATCTGCCGCCGCCAATGCTGCGTTTTTCATGCACCAACTGCGCAAGCGCACACCTGTTTATTTCATTTATTTATCAGCGGCAGGTTAGGTGTGCGCTTGCACAGCCAGCGCATAGAACAAGGTAGCATATTCAAGGAGAGGAACTCCGGTAACTTTTGGATGCTTGCCTTTCCCGGCAGCCAGCCGCTGGAAGAAAGTAAGTATATGCCGTGTGGCAAAGGAAGAGCGGGCGGCGGCTCCGGGACAAGGCTGGTGTCGGGGAATGGTGCATTCCCCGACCCGGTTGAGGAAGCGGCGAGCAGGGGGCGACTCCGGGGCCTGAGGGAATGGGGCGTCCCTGGACCCCGGCCCCTGACCAAAGGTGAAGGGCGAGCAGGTGGTGAGCGGGCGGTGAGTGGGCGGCAGCTCTGGAGAAAAGCCGGAGTTGGGGAATGGTACATTCCCCGACCCCGTTGAGGCAGATGGCGGCTCCGGGGCCTAGGTGAAGGGAGAACAGGTGGCGAGGGAAAGGGAAAAGAATTTTTTTCCCTACTGGTTCTGTGGGCGTGGCTTGGGGGGGGTTGTGACTGAGTGGGCATGGCTGTGAGTGACATTGAGTTGGCCACGCCCACTCAGTCACAGGACACACCCACTCACCAAGCCACACCCACAGAATAGGTAGCAAAAAAAATTTAGATTTCAACCCTGGTTGTATGTGCGAAAACATCCCCTCTGCCTCCACCACCACCACCCGTCCATGCAGCCAGAAAGGTTGGGGACAGCTGTACTACAATACTGCAGGTTCTAGACACTGATTCAATATATACACTAAACTGTCTGGCTAATATACAGTAGCAAGGACAAATAACTAATACAGAATGGGACAGCTCGCCATAGCCAATTCACCATGCAGTGGTAGGATTCACCCAGTTCACACCTATTCGGGAGAACCGGTTGTTAACTTTCTAAGCAGTTCGGAGAACCAGTTGCTGGAAGAAATCTTATTTTGTTTTTTTTCACTTTACAGGGCTAATCTTGTAAGGAAGGCAGGAAGGAAACATTCTGTTGTTTCTAGCCTAATTTTTATTGCCCTGCTTATAGAAACTGCCTCTCTGGTTAACCCTTATTACATTGTAACAGGTAAGGTGAAGCGCCCATTGAGTTGGCCACGTCCACACAGTCACATGACCACTGAGCCCTGCCTATCCAGCTGGTCATTAGGGCAGAGAACCGGTTGTTAAATTATTTGAATCCCACCACTGTCGCCATGGCCAAATTGCTGCAGCCAACTCACCATGGCCAACTTGCCGTGGGACAGTTTAACAATTCTACTTATTTATTTAAAATAAATAAAAAATATTTGTTTTTTATGATGAATGTGAAATGTGAATTTTGGCCATTCACATTTCACTCTGTCCCTCCCTTTGCATCCTTTCTTTAATTATTCTGTTCCACTATTTCTTTGATATTAGTATAACTCTTGTCCTGCAGTGAGTTGTCCTGAGGTGGGATGGCTGTGGCGAGTTATTCCACAGCGAGTTGGCCATGGCAAATTGTTATAGAACCCACTCTGATAATACTTAATTCCAATTCCCTGAATTACTTTAATTAATGGTTTTATATAGGTTTAAAAAACGATGCATAAATTCCAAGGAGCAGAGCTAAATATTACAATGTTTGTTTGTTTGTTTAATTTACATGCTATCCATCACTCTGTGAAGCAACTTTGGGCTTATGAATCACCAAAGCTTTGTCCTGCCAACCCAGAAAAGTGCCCTACCTAGATACCATCTGTGACTGAAAGTAGGAATGTGAAAAACATTCCATGCACAAACAGTTCCATGCATGGAACAGCTGGTTTCAGACGATCTGTTTCCAAACCCAAACACACCTGTTTTGGATACTTTGGTTCATGCATGAATCAAAACAGATTTATTTTGCTCTGGAATTAAAAGAATTGTTTGGTTACGGGAAAAGTAGTTGGCAGGAACTAAGGAAAAGCTAAGGACATTGATGGCTGAGGAGAGACAGGAAGGAAAGCAAGGAAAAGAAAGTGCTAGGAAGATATGGAAAAGCTGGATCATCAGCATTGGTGGCTGAAAGGGAGAGAGGGGAGGAAGGTCCTTGGAAAATCAGGGCAGAATAATAGAATAAAGAAAGGTGATAGAAAATACCAGGAGGATTGGAGGACAGCTAGGTGTGCTATTCTAGGAACAGGGAGAGGTATATGGCATAACACACACCAATATTACACTATTTGCCTGGTAAGATTTTGTTTTGTATGAAACTTGGAAGAGCCAAAGCTTTCCAACTTTGGGTTCTACTGAAACAGAGCTGATTCCCCCCAAATCAGCAGAACTTCCATAATATGATGGGTTATTATGGGATTCACACCAGCATTTCCCCTTTTGTGCAAACCCCTAAGCGGTCGTGAAATCCAAAAAAGTTCTGTGGGCGTGTCTTGGTGGGCATGGTGTGGCTTGGTGGGTGTGGCAGGGGAAGGATACTGCAAAATCTCCATTCCCTTCCCACTCCTGGGAGAAGGATATTGCAAAATCTCCATTCCCACCCCACTCTGGGGCCAGCCAGAGGTGGTATTTGCCGGTTCTCCGAACTACTCAAAATTTCCGCTACTGGTTCTCCAGAATCTGTCAGAACCTGCTGAATTTCACCCCTGCCCCTAAGGATCCTAACTAACAGGGCTTCCTGCCCCTCTTCCATACAGACCATTGTTCAGTCTGAACAAGACTGTTTCTGTATCGGATTTACCATGCATGGCTCCTGGAACATATTTGTTGAATTAAAACACATGGCTGTAGTCAAGAGCTTACATATCTGCAGAGGAATAATTTCAAAGGAATAAATAATTGCAGAGAAATGACTAGAAATATGCTATTGTTTAGGAAGGTTTTTCATGCTGGTTTTTGATGTGAAGTGCGGATTTACTTTGAAGATTTTATGAGTTAAGGACACCTTAAAACCAAGGGTGGGCTTCAAAAATTTTAGCAAGGGGTTCTCTGGCCGGTTGCTGGGTTGGTGTGGCTATGATGGGCGTGGCCTAGTTAGCCTCCTGCACCACAGCGGGTGTGGGTGTGGGTGTTTTTGCCTTCCCCGGGCTCCAGAGGCTTTCCTTGAGCCTCTGGGCAGGCAAAAACGGCCTCTTCAGGCTCCGGAGGCCATCTGGAGGCCAGAAACAGGCCCATTTCCAGCCTTCCCGAACTTCTGGTAGGCCCATTTGTCACCCTCTGCGCACTCCATGCAATTATCAGCATCCAAAATGGGCCACGTGGGGACTCCTGGGAGGGCAGGGCAGGATGGGCAGGGCCAGCTGGGAGTGGGATTTGGGGATTCTCCGAACTGCACAGAATCTTAGCTAAAGGTTCTCCCGAACCCCCAGAAGCCCACCCCTGCTTAAAACAACATAATACTCTACACAAGGAGGAGGATCCACATGAATAAAATACTAAGGATCTTTAAATCTATTTACCTATTTACAACTAGGTAAATATTTTGTACAAATAATGTACAAAAATCACCATTTTAATAAGAATACTCCATTAAAAAGTAATGATATTGGAATGATAGTTATCACTGTAGTTGGTATCAAGGAGTGAGCTAATAAAGGAATTGCATCAGTGGTGGGTTTCAAAAAATTTTTTACCGGTTCTGTGGCTTGGTGGGCATGGCATGGATTGGTGGGTGTGGCAGAGAAGGATACTGTAAAATCTCCATTCCCACCCCACTCCAGGGGAAAGTTACTGCAAAATCCCCATTTCCTCCCGATCAGCTGGGACTCGGGAGGCAGAGAATATATGGGGGCGGGGCCAGTCAGAATTTTTACTACTGGTTCTCTGAACTACTCAAAATTTCCGCTACCGGTTCTCCAGAACTCCATTCTTAAATACAGCTCACCTGTCTGGAACCCATACCACATCTCTGACATTAATACAATTGAACGAGTCCAGAAATATTTTACAAGAAGAGTTCTCCGCTCCTTTATAAACAACAAAATACCTTATATCACCAGACTTGAAATCTTGGGATTAGAAAACTTAGAACTCCACCGACTCCGACATGACCTGTGTTTAACACACAAAATCATCTATTGCAAAGTCCTTCCTGTTAAAGACTACTTCAGCTTCAATCGCAATAACACAAGAGCAAACAATAGATTCAAACAATGTTAACCGCTTCAAACTTGACTGCAGAAAATATGACTTCTGTAAGAGTTGTTAACGCTTGGAACACACTACCTGACTCTGTGGTCTCTTCTCAAACTCCCAAAATGTTTAACCAAAAACTGTCTACCATTGACCTCACCCCATTCCTAAGAGGACTATAAGGGGCGTGCATAAGTGCACAAAAGTGCCTGCCGTTCCTGTCCTATTGTTTCTCTTTCATTATATGTGCTTGTATTTAATGTTGTGACCAAAAAAAGAACCTGCTGAAACCTCTTTGAATTGCATGAAAAACTAAGAATGCAGATAGTCCTTGACTTACCATCACAACTGAGCCCAACATTTCTGTGGTTAAGTGTTAAGTTCTCCCTGATATCTAGTTAAAATATATAAAGTTGAAATAAAAATGTATTATTAAAAGTTTTTTTTTCACAATAATCCATTGGAATTTACTTTCACTCAAATGTATCTATGCTATTATTTCTAATTAATTAAAAACAGTAGCTATTAGAGAAAAATGAATAATATTGGTAAATGTAATATAATAGAACAAATTAATGCTTACTAGATATTTCAATATGGTAATTTCTGTATGACAGTGCTATACAGATTTTGATTGTACTATTATAAAACTACAATATTTTAAAAAATATAACAGATTTGTCACATAGTACAGATAGTCCTCCACTTACGACCACAGTTAAGCCTAAAAATTCTGTTTTTAAGTGAGACATTTGTTAAGTGATTTTGCCCCATTTTATGACCTTTCTTGCCACAGTTGTTAAGTGAATCACTGCAGTTGTTAAGTTAGTAACACGGCGGTTCAGTGAATCTGGCTTCCCCATTAACTTTGCATATCAAAAGGTCACAGAAGGTAATCACATAACCCCAGGATATTGCAAGGGTATGAGTCGGTTGCCAACCATATGAATTTTGATCATGTGACCATGAGGTCATAACTGAAAACGGTCATTCACTTTTTTCAATTCCATTGTAACTTTGAATGGTCACTAAATGAACTGTTGTAAGTTTAGGACTGCCTGTATACAATGAAAAGTTGTGTATCTTTGCATAATCTAAGTAAAGAGCACCCTCCCCATTTTTACATAGGAGTCGGAGCAATGAATCTTGTTAGTATGTCCACCGGTTAAGCCTTCACCAGCAGAAGCTTCATGGTAATAAATATCAATGACATTCTGTAAATAGTTAAGCCTGGAAGACTTGGTTGCTCTCCCAGGCCTTGGGCTGAGATGGATGGGACCCCTTACTGAGTGGATGTTTGTTGTTTTTGTCTGTTTACAATGACCAGATCCCATCTTGGTTTGGTTTGTATTAGGTTTTTTTTTAATGGCATTACATTGTGAGCTTCCCAGTGTTATTCAGAACTTGGCAATACCTAAATTGATTTAAATAAATAAAAATACTGTAAATGAAAGACAAAATCTCCTTGTTAACTAACAGCCATGCAACAGTACGAAAGTGATTTGACATTGGGGTTTTTTTGCAGTAGGTGGGGTGTTTTTGACTTCCCAATTGAGCATACAGCCCTGGTAATTTCCCATTCAAAGTAGTAATCAGTTCCAGTTTTTCTTAATGTCTTGGCCCAAACTGATGCCAAAATTTAAAGGTAAAGGTTCCCCTCGCACATATGGGCTACTCGTTCCCGACTCTAGAGGGCAGTGCTCATCTCTGTTTCAAAGCTGAAGAGCCAGCACTGTCTGAAGACGTCTCCGTGGTCATGTGGCCGGCATGACTAAATGCCAAAGGCGCACGGAACGCTGTTACCTTCCCACCAAAGGTGGTCCCTATTTTTCTCCTTGCATTTTTTACGTCCTTTCAAACTGTTAGGTTGGCAGAAGCTGGGACAAGTAATGGGAGCTCACCCCATTAAGCGGTACTAGGGATTTGAACCGCTGAACTGCTGACCTTTCGATTGACAAGCTCAGTGTCTTAGCCACTGAGCCACCGTGTCAATTGTACAAATGTCCATAATGTGTAAGCACACTACCCTAATGAGATGCTTATTGATGAAAGCTAGGCTGGTGATTTTCAGGCATAGTAAATGAGAGGGTCTGTGTAAATGCAATTTCTTGAAAGACATGATTTCTTCCTTTTATAAAATAGATTATTTATTTGGTGTGATGTAAGAAACCTTTTTCAGAGGGATTCCTGAGCCCAGTTGGTGTTAGTCAGACCTATGTAAATCATTTCCTGTTGTTCAGAGTCATAGCTGGTGTTATAAGGAGGAAAGGAAAGGCAGGCAAAGGGCCACACAATGAGACCCACTTACTTAACTGACTTCATGTTCACCAGTGACAATGCCATAGTTGCAGACAGTGACCTAGGAGTCACAGACATCTTGTACGATACCACGAATACTGCCCACACATATATCCTATGCTGTGGTGGGTTTCAAATATTTTTTACTACCGGTTCTGTGGATGTGGCTTGATGGGCGTGGTGTGGCTCGGTGGGCATGGCTTAGTGGGCATGGCTTGGTGGGAGTGGCAGGGGAAGGATACTGTAAAATCTCCATTCCCTCCCCAATCCAGTGGACGGTTATTGCAAAATTGCCATTTTCTCCCAATCAGCTGGGACTTGGGAGGCGGAGAATAGATGGGGCAGGGCCAGTCAGAATTTTTACTACTGGTTTTCCGAACTACTCAAAATTTCTACTACTGGTTCTCCAGAACTGATCAGAACCTGCTGAAACCCACCTCTGATCCTATGACACAATAAAAGTTAATGCCAACCCAACAACAGTTTTACAGTCTGCTGTCTTCCTCAAGATAATCTAGTCTAGATAGAGCAGGTTAACCAGTTTAAATATCTCAAATCACTGGTAGAAGAAAACATCAAAAGCAGAAATATAATCCAGAATTTGCCAGCACTGCTATTTGGATAGTTAAACTGGTACCCGGGGAAAAAACAAAACCTTTTCATGAAAAAAAAAATTAAATCTTCTGCTCTGCCACTCTTGCTATATGAGTCTGAGATGTGGACACTATTAAAAGCAAACCTAATTAAACTTCGATGCTTTTTAAAAACATAGGATCTATCTGGAGAATATCCCGGCATGTCCATCTCAATGATACCATCAGATTGAGATGCAGTGTCCACCTACAGTTGACCAAATACAAAAGGGCAAACTAAGAAGGTTTGTACCTGGATGCAGGACTGATAGAACATCGGCTTTCTTACTGACTGCTGTGGAGAAAATGACCTGCACAGTGGGAAATCCAGTGAATAGCAGCAAGGAAAATATAGGTGAAAAAGACTGGAGATGATCTTTAAAGCCTAAGGCTCAATTTGAATGATGTGATAACAAGCAGCCCCCAAAAGAAAAAAAGTATATAAAAGTTTTATCAATCTAGAGTCCAACAACAAAAAAGCTAATACAATCCTTGGTTGTTATAAACAGAGGCATAGAATCAAAATCACGTGAAGTATCAGTACCACTTTATAAATCCTTAGTAAGACCATACCTGGAATACTGCATCCACTTTTGGTCACCACATTACAAAAAAGATGTTCAGATTTTGGAAAAGTACAGAGATGACCAACTAAGATGTTTAAAGCCCTGGAGACTAAAAAGAACGGTTGCAGGATTTGGGTTTGGCTAGTCTAGAGGGAAAAAAAGGACTAGGGAGTCACACATGATAGCTGTATTCCAGTATTTGAGGGACTGCCACAAAGAAGAGGTGGTCAACCTATTTTCCAAAGCACCAGAGGGCAGGACAAGAAACAATGAATGGAAACTAATCAAGGAGAGAAGCAACCTAGAATTAAGGAGAAACTTCCTAACAGTGAAGTTGAACTTGCCTCCAGAAGTTGTGGGTGCTTCATCACTGGAGGCTTTTAAGAAAAAACTGGAAAGCCACTTGTCTGAAATGGTCTCCTGCTTGAGCAGAAGGTTGGACTAGAAGACCTTTAAGGTCCCTTCCAGCTCTATTCTACAGTATTCTTATTCTCAACACCCACAGCAACTTTCTGGTTTCGAGGCCAGCCCCATCCAGATGATAGTAGACTGCAGTCTGAATCTAATTACTTTGCTGCTAGAGGGGACAAAGGAAGAGGAGCGGTTAAGACTATCACTCTATGCATATTAGCAGCCTCATGTGCTTGCTTTGTCAAAAGCAAAGCAGCTATCCAAGTTACAGTTTCCAAGGCAAAAGGTAACTTAACTTCCATTCCTGATGATTTCCTACCTCCCAATAAATGTCCTTTGTTATCACCATCAGTATTTGCAAGACCAAACTGGTAAATCAGGGAGACCCAAATTATATGGATGGAAAAACCATCAGAGAAGAAATAATTCATCAGAGAAGAAAGAATATTTTTTTCCTATGATATTCACTGATTGAAGCTTGCTTTATTTTTTTTTAAAGATGCAGTTCAATCAAAAAATATGAAGAGCCATAGTTAGCTAGCTACTATCCATTAGCAAAAGGGCCAAATGAAAGCTATTAGGGCAGGCCTATGAGCCTTGTCTGCATATTGCATACTAAATGTGTGTGAGCATCTAAAATTAGACCGGTTAAAAATTCTAAGATCCCTGTTGTAGCATTCTCTAATAGAATGTTTTCCTCCCCCCCCCCCACCCCACACACATACACATTTCACCAAAGGGGAGATACAACATGATAACTTTGCTATTTATAGGGAGTAGGTGATAATCGTGGGATTTTGACCCTCCTGGATCCAAAGAGGAATTATCTTTGGCTCTCAACGGAGTAGCACTCCAGCAGAAAGAAATGATGAGCAGTTTGGTGGGCCTGCTGGACTCACAGGTGGGTCACTTGAGGAGCAAGTGGCAGCTGTGGACAAAGGTAAACTTTGTACAAATTCATCTTGTGAGCTAATCTGACATGTAACTGGACCAGGGGGACCATCACTCATGCCTTGGTCATTTTCTTGGTCTGAAATACAGCAGTGCATATAGTTTCCAGTTTCTTTCCAGGTATAATCAAACCTGGTAGAATCTATCTATCTATCTATCTATCTATCTATCTATCTATCTATCTATCTATCTATCTATCTATCTATCTATCTATCTATCTATCTATCTTAGATGCCTCCCATCTCACCTAAAGGTTATTATCTTTAAAGTCTCACATCACAAAAAACTAAGCTCTATGGAGCTGCCTCTCTAAGTATCTGCCCAATCTACTAGGTCAGATAGGATGGGCCAAATTTCAAGTTCCTATTCTGAAATGTTGCCATCTTGAAGGACATAGGACATCTGTTCTGTGGAATACCCTCCCCCTGATAGTCATCAAGCTCTCAGTCTGATGTGGGCAGCAATACAAATAGATTACATAAGTAAATATCAGGAATTATTACTGTAAGATGCTGGGAGTTGGATTTGGAATTAGTTTTTATTGTTTCTTTTATCTACTTATTGTTGGTGTGAACTAGGGGTGAAATCCAGCAGGTTCTGACAGGTTCTGGAGAACCAGTAGCGGAAATTTTGAGCAGTTCAGAGAACCGGCAAATACCACCTCTGGCTGGCCCCAGAGTGGGGTGGGAATGGAGATTTTTCAGTATCCTTTCCCTGGAGTGAGGTGGGAATGGGGATTTTGCAGTATACTTCCCCTGCCATGCCCACCAAGCCACGGCTGCCACGCCATGCCCACAGAACCTGTAGTAAAAAAAAAAAAAATAGATTTCACCACTGGACAGTGAACTGCCCAGAGTTATATCACATATGGTAGGTAGATAGCTAAGTCTCTTAAATAAACAAATTACATAAAGAGATAGGAAAAAAAATCAGCTAATGGAGAAAAAGTTTCTCCTTGCTTTGCCAACCCTGGTTTTACCTATCTTACTCTGAATTATCAATCTTAGTGGTATTATAGGTAGTCCTCCACTTACAACAGTGGCCATTCAAAATTATAACAGCAGTGAAGAATGTGACTTATGATGGTTTTTCACAGTTACAACCTTTGCAGCATTCCCATGATCATGTGATCAAAATTCAGATGCTTGCCAACTGATTCATATTTATGACCGTTGCTGGTTATGTGATCCCCTTTTGTGACCTTCTGACAAGTAAAGTAATGGGAAAGCCAGATTCACTTAACAACCGGGTTACTAACTTATCAGCTGCAGTGATTCACTTAATAACTGTGGCAAGGGGACAAAACTCACTTAACAAATATCTCACTTAAAAACAGAAATTTTAGGCTCAATTGTGGCCGTAAGTCGAGGACTACCCATACTATATGACAAAATCTGTTATTTAAAAGAAATGTTGTAATGTATATGATGATGTATTGTACAATCAATATCCGCACAGCAATGTCATATAGAAATTACCATGTTAAAATGTCTAATAAATTTAAATTTAACAATATTATTCATTTTACTCTAATAGCTACTGTTTTTAATTAATTAGAAGTAATAGCATGGATACATTTGAGTGAACGTAAATTCCAATGGGTTATTGTGGAAAAACCTTTTAATAATACATTTTTATTTCAACTTTATATAATTTAACTAAATATCATGGTTATTTTTATGGAGAGAGACAAGGAGCAGCATTTTTAGTTATGGATGGGTTTCCGCTGAAATAAATGGTAACTTGCCAACCTAATAGAAACATTAGTATTCTGCGTCTATATTGTACAGATGAAAAGATAAAATCCAGATAGAATAAGAAATTTTGGAAAGACCTCCCAAGAATACTGTGGAGTTCTAATTAACAACTTAAATTCTTAATTAGATTCAGAATCATATTCAGACTCCCATCTACTATCATCTGGGAATAAGTCCAACGAACAGTGAAGGATTTATCTCTTCAGTAAGCATGCAGGAGATTGCAATGCACAATTTCTTACCAATAAACTATATGTTCTTTTTTTCTGATTCAGGCATTACTAGTGGACGGATTATGTAAAACGTAGTATATGATTCCTGCAGAAGCTCTGCCTTCCTGTATTTGTATCAGACATGCTGATTGTCAAGCAGTTTTTAAACAGATTAGAAGAATAAATATAATATTTTAAATGCTACAAGATAACTTGTGCCTCATTGGGGTCATCGTTTCAGACACATTTCTTTACCTGAACAGAGAAACAGAAAGCAGTAGGAGCAATAAAGACTTGCTGATTTCCTGATTGAGCTTTCTTGTAGGAATTGGGCAGAGAGGATCAAAAATCTCCCTCCCCCACTTACTTCCTTCAACAGCTTAGCTTTCTGCTGTGCCAGGCAGGCAGGACATGTGGGGATGGTGGTGGCATGGTTTGAGAAGGATGCCTGGGAGTGCTTAGGAGTGCACAAAAGGTGATGTACAAGGAGTTCCTTCTTCTCTTTCTCCAACCCTCCCATCCTCCCCCCTCTCCTTTCCTTCCAGCTGACAGGTAAATGGCGACTGCTGGGGGGGAGAAAGTGGGGGATTGCGAGACTGACTGGGAAACTGTCATGGAACTTGAAAGTGAAGATCACCACAGCAGCAGGTCAGTAGCCCAACAGTAGCCAGTAGCGCTGAAGCAGGCACAACTTTCCCAAATTTTATTCCCTTGGGAGTCCTGGGTCCAATATTTTGGATACATTCTATAAGTTAGTCCATTTGAGATATCTTGGGTTAAAAAACTGTTGCCCTATGACGCACCATTTCACTCAGTTAAAGGTCATGATGAGAGTTTTAATAGTATATAGATAAATAAGAGAATATAGATAAATAAGGGAACTATAGAGGCATGCATTGTAAAAAATGAGAATTTTGAAGAATAGTGGGAGAGCTAATATTTCCATATTTTATGTATATGCTTGCCCAAACTTCAATGTGCTCTGGAGTTCTATTATATCAATGCTATTAATTTGAAATACATTGTGTAAAATATCAAAAGATACATCTCATTCTCAAATATAAGTTTATTATGTGTTTGCTTTGTTGTTGTTATTATTATTTGTTGGATTTATATCCTGCCTTCCCTTCAACAAAACATACTTTTATCTACTAAATAACCAGTTCTTAAATAAAATCAATATGAATAGTTTTTAAAATGGATTAATGAATACCAAAAGAAAAACTAAATTATAGTAAAATATTTAATAGACATTGTTTACTTTAATATGAACTACTTTTTAAAAACTCAGAAATTATAAAAATGGCTAGAAGACAGAAGGAGGAAGAGCAGGAAAGGAACAGCGGTAATGCCTGGTGCCAAAGAAATAACCAGTACTTCTTCACTTTTTGAACCTTTGCTTTTAGTGCTCATTAGTATAGCTCTAATATTTCCAACATTCAGAAGAGGGATTTATCTTCTTTGAGTTATCTACTCTAGGAAACATTATAATTCAAGTCACCCTGAATTGGAACTGAGTTTGTTTAGATAAATGTTTTACATGTCAACATTTAATATGCCATGCCATTTAATAAAAACACACGAGAGTATACAGTGAGATCCTGGTAGATTGGAGTGTGTTATTCTAAACAAGGAGTGTGCTCACAGATGGCTCAGGGTGAGATTTAACATGATGGTGCTAATGGCACTTTTACATGGGAATATCTAGATGGAAAACATTCCATACTCTTTTAATATCTACTTCTGGGTGAAGGTGATTTAAGCATTATTCTTGCTGGAAAGCATTGTCTGTTTCAGTTGTGTATAACAAATAGAATTCTGTATCTGTTTTATATATATGTAATGTAAGGCTGGATGTGTGAACACTTCTACTTGTTCAGCCAGACCTCTGCTTTGCTTCACCAGGGATGGGAGAAAAACATTCAAGGTAATTAGTTTGTCGCCTCTTTATCACAGCTGACACTGCGCGGTTGAGAACCTTTTACTACCAAAGGTTCCACGGTCTGTATGACTGGTGATTTTTAACTCAGAACCGTCTTCTCTCACTCATTAACACTGTTCAGATGGAAGTCAGTTTGAATCTACAGTATATGCATTAGTGTATTGATAGTGTATTGATGAGTTAAGATCAGGATATTTATTCAGACCACTTACAAGGGTGGCAAAAAAAACCCTAATATTAAACCTTTTCTTTGTTAAAAAAAAATTACATCAGTGTGTGAATTTAACATGTAAGTGTGATTGTATAAAGCCAATTCGTTGGAAGCAAAAATGCTGCTAAAATTATGGGGATTGCTGCAGAAATAACTATGATCAGAGATCCATTTTGCCATAGCATTAGGAATTATAGGTCTCTAATTATATGCTGATCAGTTGCATCTGTGAAATGACTTATCACAAGCGGCCTGAAAAACACAGATGCAGTTACAGTCTGCCTGTTCTCTACATATGGAATTCTGGCCCTGTCATTGAAATCTTGCTGCAAATAATAAAATAATAACATTGCAGTTTATGTTCCTTACCTTGAAGATATTTTGAAAAACAATTCAAGAATCCTCAATTTAGTAATGATCTCAAAATAATTTAATACAATTATTTTCTATGCATCATTCAATTGCTAATATATCAGGTCTATACTTCAATTATCATGCATCCAATTGCTAGAAGGAAATGCTGAATTGAAAATGAGTGTCTACTTAAAATATCCTTAAAATTTACGTAGGTAGTATATTTTGTGCAAGTGAGTTAAACTTGGTGGAATGCGGGGCAAACATTTCCTGTGTTAGTGGCCAGATTTTGGAACCTACAACTGTAGTTGTGGAGTAACCTTTGCTATATCCTTCATTCTTTCTTGGACAGCACTTACTTCCTAAATACCGTGTTTCCCTGAAAATAACTCCAACAATTCCCTCCAACACTGGAAATTTTTAAGAAAATGTTGGATAACCATCTGACTGAGATGGTGTAGGGTTTCCTGCCTGGGCAGGGGGTTGGACTAGAAGGCCTCCAAGGTCCCTTCCAACTCTGATGTTATGTTATGTTAAAAATAAGACAGGGTCTTATTTTCTTTTGAACCCTGAAATAAAGGCTTGGCCTTATTATTGGGAGATCTTATTATTTTGGGGGTGCTCATGGTTGCTGCTGTGTTGCGCTGCTGCGGCACTTCCCGCTCTATGGTTCCAGGTCCATGCGGCTGCCCCGGCTCCCAGAAGACTTGGCAGCAGGCGGCTGGCCCAATCGGCCTCTTCTCCGCTTCCAGCCGGGGTTTGGAAGCCACAGAGGAAGCCATCCTCAGTGCTGGGATGGCGGCGGCGCAGACTCCTCAAGGACCCGGTGCTCACTGGCTTTGCCCATATCGTGATCCTGAGATACCGCTCGGTCGGTGAGTGGCGCTCTGCCTGGTTGGAGGCGGGGTGTTCGCTGGATGGGCACCAAGTGGCAAGAGGTGCTGGGCGGCTGCTCTCTTGCGAGCGAGGCAGGAGTTTTCAGGCAAGGGGGATGAATGGATGAATGGGAGGCAGACGAGCACCAAGAACACTGGGGAGAGAGAGAACGAGAGGCAGCTTCTGATCAGCTCAGCTGATCTGCGGGTTGCCATTAGGGAGACCAGCTGCCATTAGCTGGCCAGGGAAGGGAAGGGCTGCCTTCTCTGCTGCCCACTCCCAACCCTTCACTAGGGCTTATTTTCGAGGAAGGGTGTATATTTATGCCCACCCCAAAAAATCAGGCTTGGCCTTATTTTCAGGACATGTCATATTTTCGGGAAAACGCAGTATTTGTATTTCTCAGCAGTCATTTGATCTTGTTATTTGAAGTGTTTTATTTGCTATTTTTTTCTCTATTATTATTTGATCATTAAAAAAAATTTGGTCAGATGTTAAACTATCTTGGGCTGTATTTTAATGAATAAGTGCAGTATATTTATAATGGCTGGCTGGCTGGTTGGCTAACTAGATTAACCAATGAGTACAGTGGGGCACAATTCTGGTAAATGTACCTGCTTAGGACTGCAGCCTCAGTATGAGGTGGTGTGAGGCAAAAAAAGCAAAAACCAACCGCCTGAGGAAGCAACCCAATACACCAAACAAACATGTTTCATTTAATGCTGAATAAATACAGTTCTAACTTCATTCCAGATAAAAGCTTAATAATGTTAATCAAAACAACCTTGCCATTACAAAAGTAAAATTTCTTTCCTCACTCACATACAAATGGCCAGAAAAGTAAACGTAAGTAAAAGTAAGTATCACAGTAAAGGAAATGAGTATTGTTTGGGTATTAAATGAGTTAAGTCCAAGAGTAGCAGTGGTGAAATCTAAATGGCTTTCCTACCGGTTCTGTGCGCGTGGCTTGGTGGGTGTGGTTTGGTGGAGGGTAATGTGACTGGGTAGGCGTGGCTAGGTGACTAGGGGATCAAAAGACAGAAACTCACTAACAATGTCCTGCTGGAGCAGGGTTGGACTAGATGATTTCCAGGTTCCTTCCAGCCCTGGATTATCCTCTGAAGCTAGTTCTTCCTTCCTCTCCTTTTCCCTCCCTCCCTCCCTCCCTCCCTCCCTCCCTCCCTCTCAAACAAACCCCCCACCCCCATTTTTTGCCTATACCCTTATTTTTTGCTTAGCAGGCTTCAGCTTTTTTAGCTTTTAAAAAATGCTTTTAAAAGTTAAAAAAGGCTCTGATGATCGTGTGGCTCAGCTGGGCATGGGGGGAGGCAGGGATTTTTGGTACGGGTTCTCCGAACCACCCACCACCATTGCTACCAAATCAGCCGATCCGTTCCGAACCGGGAGCATTTCACCCCTGAAGAGTGTTACTTGTCAGCCTGAATAGTTCAGAGTACTTCCAGGTTAGCTTTGACTCCTGGCAATTGACCTGTGTAGTTTTCTTGGCAGCCCCTTTTTGGAAGTGGTTTTCTCTTGCCTGCTTCCTAGGGCTGAGAGAGATTGAGTGATCCAAAGTCACCTCAATGGCTTCGTGCCTAAGGCAGGACTAGAAGAACTCAAAATTTCCTAGTTTCTGGCCTGGTGCTCTACTAAATGTTAAATGAACAAAAACAAATGATGCCATTTATTAATACTGAATGATTAAAAATTTAAAAAGTTAACTTTTTTAATGGACTACAGACCTTTTAGATTTTCAATTTTCCTATCCTAGGCTAACCTCTTTTTAAAAAAAAATTAAATTAATTGTGGTAATAATGCTTAATTACAGGTAGCCCACAAATGGGCTAACGACCACAAATGAGTTCAGAATTTTGATCAGAAATCATTGCTGTTGTTAAATGTATAAATATGTGATCCTGTGTGATTTTACAACTGTTTTTACATTGGTCATTAAAAAAGTTACATGAATCATGTGGACATTGAGCAAATTCATTCTCTGAATGGGCAACCAGCAAAATATGCAGGGCTGAAATCTAAAAATTTTCCTACTGGTTCTGTGGGTGTGGCTTAATCTTCTTGATTAACCTTAATCTGGCTATAGATGTAGTACAGTATATGGGGAAATCATGGCCAACTTCTGTCACAAGGGATCTAGTTGCAATGATATTTTAATAGACAGTGCTAAGGACAGAGTCCAGCAACTCCAATTAATTTCCTGTTGTAACTGAGAACAATGTTTAATGAGCAGTATGATGAAAAATATGATCATATGGAAAGTAATCATTATTTCCTCTAATTGTTCTCCTACCATGCCCAAGGAAGTTGCTAAACTGAAAGCTCAATTTATTCATTTGAAAGCCAAACAATGCTACAGAATCAATCAGCTATGACTCTAATCTGATTTTCTACACCTCGAAGTTCCTTATTTAATGGTCTTTATATTGAGCCCGGAAACGCACAATATTTTGCAAAGCTAATATAGATATTTTCAGCATATTTGTCTACATTGGGTATATTTTTAAAACTAAGGCTTGAAACATCTAGTTTCAGTCAGAAACAATGATGATTCACATTCCTTCACACTTTCCCACCTACAAATCTTGCTTGATTTCTCATGCAATGGCTTAACTTTTGATGACTCACAACTACAAAGCAGGACATTATTATTAAGTGCTAGTCACCTAAATGGAGAATCTGATCTACATACTGTAAAGTTGGATTATGTGGATTCAGTTTGATCCACAAGTGTCAACACATTAGATAATTACAGACCTTAGTTTCAGATGAGTTTAGTAATCGCAGCCTTAATTCTGTGTTAAGACTGAATTTTGTGTTACTTTCAAATAAAATATCCGGGATTTACCAGTTTGTTAATTAGGGTATAAGTCTGGCATTGATTTGTCTCTCACTGCATATACTGAGCTTAAATACACGTTCTTGGTCAGGAAACCTGCTAGCTAGAAGAGGCCACGGGAGATATTTCTAATGATGTCTGAATTTTAATAAACCTGCAAAATATCTTTTTTGAGCAAAATTTGACAGAAATTAGTGACATTGGCAGAATATTCTAGAGATTTTAGTTTGCTAATTCTTATCAAAATAAGTCTGACATTAGTAGAAAATGTTTTTTTTAATAATGGTACAAATTAAATAATATTTTTAAGATCAGTTGACAGGTGTTAATTCCAGGAATGACCACACTTTTGCCAAATAATATTATTCATAAGTAAAATGATAGATAAATAAGCAGAATCAGAATGTGATGAGCTATTTTATTTATCAAATATATATACCGCCCATCTCACCTAAACAACTCTTACCTATTTACATTCATATGAAACAGTGTTCTCTTCTGTTTAAATCCTTGGATACCCCGATGGCACTTATACATTGGCATTACTTTAGAAAATATAATTGCAGGAAAATGAGCAAAGGGGTGTATGCAGCAACATCTAGCTGTCCATAACTGCTACTTAGCATAAAAGCCTACTTTATGCTTAGATATGATATACTTAGATGCAAAGTGGCAGTAACTATATTGAATTCTACTGTATACTGCAATATTAATGCAATATCAGGGGTTGTCAATCAATTGTATAGAATATGAAGGATGTGTGTTTGTTTTTATTTTTATAGTTCTAATGTACACTGAAGATGGCATTTAATTTCGTTGTACAAGGTGCAGTGACAATAAACTAAACTAAACTAAACTAAACTAAACTAAACTAAACTAGATGGGCCTATATAGACCTGTAGATAGGTTTGGAAGTCAGCAAGACATATTGAAGGAGAGCTGTGATTGCCAATCAGTTCTGTTTCATGCTAAATAATGCAGATTAATAAAGTGTTAATCTGGGAAAAACAAGCATGTTCCTGATGCTCGGTACCTTACCATTACTGCATAATTAGCAAAGTGGGAACTGGATTCTGTGAATTCTGTGAACCTCTGAATAACCAAATGAGAATGAACATCCCCACAAGATAAAGGTCTTTCACACACAGTTCTCCAAAGGAACAACGAACAGAAATTTCCTGAAATGGTGGTAGAGCCTGCAAAAAAAAAAAAGGTGTGTGAGACAAATACTTACAAGCACTATCCATGTTCTTATTTTACATTGTGTGCATTTGTTTGGTTTTGTGTAAACCAGTGGGTTAGTGGGTGGAATTTAACTGGGACTGGGGCACCAAAATGCATCTGACCACCTTTCCTTATGAAAATCTAAAACCTAGGAGATTGCCATTGTGGAGGTATGAATTTATGCAAATGGACAGGTGGGTGGTCCACAGGTTCTTGGCCAGGGGTCTCCAACCGTGGCAACTTCAAGACTTGTGGACTTCAACTCCCAGAGTTCCTGAGTCAGCAAAGCTGGCTGAGGAACTCTGGGAGTTGAAGTCCACAAGTCTTAAAGTTGCCAAGGTTGGAGACCCCTGTTCTAGACTGCAGAACTTTAATGAAAATAGTTTTACCCTTGTTTCACCAAAAATAAATCAGCCCAGCTTTTGAATACAGGGAGTAAAGAGGTTCTTCTAAATTGGTACAGCCCTTCAATGGAAGTGTCTTAATTCTATTCTTTATTTATTCAATGTACAATATACTGCCCTTAGCAATATTGCCCTTATATATAAAAAGCAAACAGTTCTTATGTGATTCTGGCACAGGACGAGAATTGCTGGATAGTTCAGACAACCTAAAGATACTCGTGTAATAGGATTTAAAATGTCTAAAATGGTGTGTTCATGCTTATCAAATAACACTCATAGTGCTATTTAAGTATGTCCGTTGTGTTAGACACAGTAGGACAGTTGCTGTAGTTTTTTTCTACAAATGCTAAACTTCAAATATAAATGAAGTGCTATGCAGAATGATCAATCTAATAGGGAAGGGAACACAAGCTAGAAAACATGGGTGTCAGAAGGCTTAGCCTGACAAATGATAACCTATCTTCTGTTTCTGGGCCTTCAAGAAGGATCTGCCATAGAAAAGTTATGTTCTTGTTTTGTTTATAAGATTCAAACATTATTATTTTCTGAATCAAATAATTCATTCTTTATTATGGGAATAGATTTCAAGGTTTTGGACTTAACCACTTGCTATATTTTCTGCCCTGAATAAAACAAACAAGAATAATTGAGTTGGATTATGTCCTATAATTTAAACAATACAAACAAAACCATTATAACAGAGGTGTCAAACTCACATCATCATGGTGGCGTCATGTGACGTCCCCTTCACTAAACCAGGCATTGGCGTGGCCAGCATGTGATGCATCTGGCCCGTGGGTCGGGAGTTTGACAGCCCTGCACTATTACAATCTTCCTTGACTTGTACCCTCATTCTTATTTGAGGGTGGAATCACTAATAAAGCCATGAAACTCAAAACAAACTTTTGCAGAATTACAGTATAAGTGTTGTGTCTCGTCCGATCTCACCACAGCCGGGGCCTTCTTACCTGCTTCCGAACACGGAGGAATGTCCTAGTATGCCTCCCGGCCCCAGCCCTGGCTCCATGCCCAGACAGGCTGAAGAGGAGGAAGTATCTCCAGCCCCCAGCTCTGGCTCCATGCCCAGGCAAACAGAGCAACTAGACCCCTCCCCCTCCTCCACAGCATGTGAGCCTGAGGGAGGTCAATTGCCAACAGCTGCAAACTGGTGTGACCCTCGCGTCAGAAGACTTGATAGACGGAGGCAACAGAAGGAAGGGAGGGGCAGGCCTGGATAAGTGCTGAGTCATAGAGCCACACCCCATGGCCTATATAAAGGACCTGCTTTCTGGCATTCTCTGAGTTAGGCAAAGTCTAAACATATCTTGCTGGTCTCCTGCCTGCCCTGAGGACTTTGCTAGGACTTTGGTAGAGCTGCAGAGGCATGCCTGATTCGGATTTCCCTGACCCGGCCATCAGCGGAGGAGTGGGACATGACAATAAGTTTTGGATTTTCACAACACACTCAAGTCACAATACGATTTGTTTGTGGCTTAATATGATGTGTAAATCTGAGCAAGTGTTTTGCAAACCATCGTCAATCGATTAGGGACTGTGTGGCAACCCAACTCTTGTGATTTATGTGCACAAATAAAGTATGTTTAGCTTTGTATCCCCTGATTTCTCTTTTAGTGTTGTAGTACACTGGTTCCAAGAAAATAGGGCTCTCTCTTGTTCTATTAGTGTGGGTGAAGAGTGGGGTCCTCCTGAACTTTTAAAGGTTCTAAGATTATTGGATAGAAACCAGATTATTATTTTAGGCCATGACCTGTTCAGGTATAAGTGTTCATTTGGACCGCAATATAGCAGGATCAATGCTTCTGGAACTAATTTCTGTGTGTATAGTCATATCTAATCTCAATGTCCTTAGTCCCACACTGATTTTGACCCTTGGATCATGATATAGAACAAATTGCCCAATTGGTTCAATATATCTGGTGAATTCTGTGCTATTTATGACATTCATAAATAGAGAAATTGGCTAAACTCTAATTGCTATTGGAAGGCTATATTATGACAAAAACTGGACTGGCGAATATGCAGAATCACTATGATTCCGTCTTCCAAAAACTAGCTTTCTCGAATTAATATTTCTTCTACTTTTTCTATTTTTGGGTATCGTTCTCAGTTACTTTTTATAAATGCAGGCATTAAAATCTTTAAATATCTACTTCCTACATATGGCAGGAAATACTTCCCTTTTATTTTTTGCAGCCACATATGATGTCTATACCACAGTATGCAGTTTCTTCCCCCCATATGCAATGCTAACCCCACACAAAATTTTCTGGCGCATGTCTCCAATCCTTATAGACTATAAATGGAAAGCTTAACTACAGTATTTAAGCATCTCACATGTGGAATTAATAGAAGTTCTAAAAAACATACAGAACCAAGTAAATAACATACGCTGTTTCTGTTTCTTGTCATTCTTTTCAATAATTAGAGAATCTGGCCTTTAAAATTCTCTCTTTAGAAAGCACAGTATAGTTTTGTCGAACAAGAAGTGCTAAGTCCTCAGATTTACAATGCAACATCGAGGAAGCTTCTGATTAGCTAAGGCGCACAGCCCTCGCGGTGGGAGAATGAAGCCCTATTATTGGTTAAACACATCTGACAGCTACAGTATAAAAAGCTTCAGACAAATTGTTCTGTTGCAATTCTGAGTTGCTCTGTTCCTGTTTGAGTCCTGTTAAGCCAATAAAGACTTGTTAGTTTATGACCCTGATTCACCTCAGTTATTCTGAACACCCCATTGCCCTACAGAGCACTGGCGATGAGGGTGGGATTCGGGGTTGAGGTGACAGGTCAGAGAAGTCACTGAGAGCTGGGCGCACAAAGCCAAGTGCCTCCTAAGTCACGAGCGACGATACGTCGCGTTAAGAGCAATTTTCCTCATGATATCACATTACCATCTTTGTAAGAATGGCACCTCCAACTTTTGCGCCATTTAACCCGGCAACCAAAACCTAGAATTAGTATGAGGTAAGATTTGAATGCTTCCTCATAGCCATCGACTACATGGACCTGATAAGCAGTAGGAAATGTGTGCTTTTTCTAAATTCCTGCGGTCCCGAGATGTTTGTGACTGCCCTAGCACTAATGGCACCACAAGCAGTCCACACGGTGCCGTAGGACATTCTGAGGGACAAGCTCAAGAATCATGATGCTCCAACACTGTCCCGCATAGCCCAAAGCTTCAATTTCTGCCAACGAGTCCAGGAGGAAGGGGAGACCATCAATCATTACATGGCCTCCCTCCGAACCACCGCTTTAAATTGCGAGTTCAGAGACTCAAGGAATCATTCCTGGAAAAATTCGTTTACAGAGTGAGGGACCTGAAGGTGCAAAGACACCTGCTAGAAAGGAAAGAGATCACGCTTCAGTCCGCAATCAAAGAAGCATAAGCATGTGAGCTGTCAAACAAGTCAACAGCAGAGATTAGGAAATCACAAGTTACAATGCCTGCCAGCCGGCCAGCAGCTGTCCATTATGAAGACATGGAACCAAAAGAAGCTACCGAAGAGGATGACGAGGTCAGCCACCTCAGAACACTACAGGCAAAGAAAAGCCCCTCCTACAAGAATGCCCTATGCCCACTTTGCCTTACTTGTGGCGAAAATCACCTCAGGTTGACATGCCGTTTAAAAATGCCATCTGCTACAGATGTGGGAAGAAAGGACATTTGGCGCGCATTTGTCGAGCCAACATCCCAAATAACCAATATCCTTCCACAAGACGACAGGTTGGCAAACCAACGAAGCCCAGTGGAGATTGTTTCACCATCTCACGTGACCAGAGATTCCCTGAAGTTGCCATCCGTCACTCTTCCTCCCTGGCCAGCTGCAACATTTACCTCACAATCCTAACAGAAGGTGCCTCTTGCAGAATGGAGGTGGACATAGGGTCCTTGAAATCTCTGATCTCCTGGGATACCCTAAA
The DNA here is from genome assembly GCF_028640845.1 of Ahaetulla prasina. NCBI lineage: Eukaryota > Metazoa > Chordata > Lepidosauria > Squamata > Colubridae > Ahaetulla > Ahaetulla prasina. The sequence goes on from NC_080539.1 coordinate 129,361,118, forward strand.
AAAGCTAGTCCCCACGATCACAAAAAAGGTTTTAAAACCCTGTCACGTACAGCTCCATGACTACCAGGCGAATTCCGCCCCTATATTAGGTCGCAGCCAGCTCTTGGTGGAGTTCAAGAGCTTCACAGGACGGCTTCCCTTAATCATTATCCAGGGCCACCTTCCCAGTTTGCTTGGCCTGGACTGGTTTGATTCGTTAGGGCTTGGCATCACTGGCATCCACTCCACCACTTCTAACAACTACAGGGACATGTTAGCTGAATTCGCTGAGGTCTTCGATGATGCCCTAGGTAATTATAATGGTTCCCATATCTCCCTTAGTTTACACCCCAAAATTGCCCCAATTTGATCAAAACCAAGGCGCATCCCCTTTGCCCTGAGCCCTAAAGTTGACAAAGAACTAGACAAGCTGATCGCTCAGGGCATCTTAGAGCCCATCGATCATGCTAGGTGGGAAACCCCTATTGTGATCCCAATAAAGCCAGGTGGGTCAATTTGCATCTGCACGGATTACAAATGTTTACACTGAATCGGGCCTTTCAAGCAAATCTATACCCAGTGCCAGTTGTGCAGCATCTGCTGCACTCCCTTGGCCATGGCAAAATATTTGCCAAGCTTGACATGGTGCAAGCTTACCAACAGCTCCCGGTGGACGATGCCACAGCTGAGGCGCAAACCATTGTCACCCACCGGGGAGCTTTTAAATGCCGGTGCCTTCAATTTGGTATAAGTGTCGCACCCCGGCATTTTCCAGGGGCTAATGGAACGACTGCTGCACAGTTTGCCTGGCGTCATTCCATACTTTGACGATGTGTTAATTTCAGCCACCTGCCAGTCTGAACTAACACAGAGATTGAGGGACGTTTTACTTCGATTTAAACAGACTGACCTCAAATTGAAACAACGAAAATGTAAAATAGGGGTGCCTAGAGTAGAGTTTCTGGGATACCACATTGACTCCTCAGGCATCCACCCAACACCATCCAAAGTGGCTGCCATAAAAAAAGGTGCCAATGCCAACCAATAAGACCAAGCTACAGGCTTTCCTAGGTCTATTGAACTTCTACAGCGTCTTCTTGCTGCAGAAAGCCTCAGTGGCAAAGCCACTCCATAGGCTTTTGGACAAGAAGACCCCTTGGTTTTGGGGCAAACATGAAGCCATGGCATTCGCAACTGAAAAAAACCTATTAACATCTGAGGCTGTCTTAGTGCAATACAATGACAGCCTCTCCCTCATGCTAGTGGCTGACGCCTCACCTTTTGGCATGGGGCAATCCTCAGCCATAAGCTGCCTAACGGGACTGAAGCCCCTATAGCCTTCTACTCCAGAACTCTCTCTTCCACTGAATGCAATTATAGCCAAATTGATAAGGAGGCGCTGGCAGCCATTAACACTTCCCCGATTACCTATATTGCCATTCCTTTAACCTCATCACTGACCATAAGCCTCTCTTGGGGTTTCTGGCCGGCGGCAAACAAACACCCCAGGTCTTGTCCCCTCGCATGTCTAGGTGGATTGAATTCCTAGCAGCCTATTCCTACCAACTCATTTACCACCCTGGTAAACTTCTATCTAACGCTGATGCCCTTAGTCGATGCCCACTCCCAGGCACAGTTGATCCCTCCCGCGCCCCTTCAGTCCTTTTTGTGGAATTTCTTAATCTGCCCATCACGGCAGCCAAAATTGCAGCTTACTCTGCCAAGGACCACATTCTCCTCCAGGTTTTAGACTGGGTACAAAGGGGCTGGCCATTAGTGCAAATACTCCCTGAATTCAAGCCCTGCCGCACAAGACAGCACTAGCTGTCTGTCCTACAAGGATGCCTGCTGTGGGTGGTGGCTCCCCCTAAGCTGCAGCAGCAGGTCGTGGAAAGCCTGCATGAGGGACATGCTGGCATTGTCAGGATGATGGCTTTAGGGCGCATCTATGTATGGTGGCCAAAGTTTGACCAGGCCATCGCAGAATGGGTTGCTGGGTGCCAGTCATGCCAACTGTCCCATTCAGCTGCCCCAATTGCTCCTATCAGGGAGTGGGAAAGCCCCAAGACCCCATGGTTCAGGATCCATGTGGATTTTGCAGGACCTTCCATGGGCATACCTTCATGGTGATGGTGGATGCATATTCGAAGTTGGTAGAGATAGTGTTAATGGCATCCACCACCTCCAGTGAGGTCATTCAAGCCTTACAGAGACTATTTGCTATACACGGATTGCCCGATGTGTTGACATAGGCACCATTCCAAATGTTTCTGATTGGGCATAGAATATACCATGCCCAGGTAGCCCCGTTTTGCCCAACTTGTAATGGGATGGCCGAATGGGCTGTGAGGTCAGCCAAAGAGTCCTGGCAAGGTTTGGCCCAGGAGACTGGCAGGAGAAAGTGGCACGATACCTCCTGGCACAACACGTAACACCATGCCCTTCCACCAACAGAAGCCCGGCTGAACTGTTAATGGGCCAATGCCTCTGGACTGACCTTGACCGCCTGCAACCCAATTGTTCACCGGACAACCCCCCCAGACTCAAACAGCTGTACCGTAACTTTAATGTGAGGGATCAGGTCTATGCCCAGAATTATGGGGGTGAACCAAGATGGCTTCCCTGACTCATAATTCAAATTATGGGCTCCTATTCATACAGGATTGAACTACTCAACGAGAGAATCTGGTGATGACATATCAACCAAATACGTGGCCGGCCTACCATCACACAATGAGAAACTCCCAACAATGAGATGATAAACACTGACCCAAGCCCAAGCATTGAGCCCTCCACCCCTGACATCGTTGTACAGCCAGCGCCCAACTTACTTGGAAAACCAGGTTTTCCACCCGAAATGGTCTCCAACGCTGAAGTTCCAGAAGAGTCGCAGGGAGTTCCACAGGCCGAGCAAACACCTCCTACTCCATCAGAAGCCACTCCCGAAGTGTGTAGGTCTGCGCGAAAGCACTGGTGCCCTGGATATCTGGATGACTACACATATGCCATCCAGGAGGGAACGGGTGTTAAGTCCTCAGACTTACGATGTGACGTTGAGGAAGCTTCTGATTGGCTAAGGCACGCTGCCTTCGCGGCGGGAAAATGAAGCCCTGTTACTGGTTAAGCACGTCTGACAGCTACAGTATAAAAAGCTGTCAGACGAACAAATTGTTCTGTTGCCGTTTTGAGTTGCTCTATTCCTTTTTGACTCCTGTTAAGCCAATAAAGGCTTGTTAGCTTATGACCCTGACTCGCCTCAGTTATTCTGAACACCCCGTTGCCCTACAGAGCAAGAAGGATTTTCAGCACGTCCCTTATCTTCCATTTAGTCTTCAAGGGTTACAGAGAAACTGTGCCTTTGTTTGTGGGAAAACAAACAGGGAAAAGGTACAACTCAAGGGCAAAAAAACCTAGAAAATTCTGAAAGACAGAGAATCAAATTATCTCTTATGACTAATATGTAGATATAAGCATCAAGGAGCTATTCCTTCCAGAAAAATAAATTAGTGACATTGCCTGATCGTAGCTGACTATGCCATTTAGATCTTCAGAGAGTCCATCCCAATAAATCTAGTTTAGGGCCTGTAAATAAAAAGGGAGAAAGGCTGGTAATTAATGGCGACTGTCTACTGAACCTCCATGGCCAATAGCATGAGATAAATGTGTCTCTCTTCATCTCCAGGGGAAAATGACTTGTATTTTGTAACTCTGATAAGTGATAGCTAAGCTTCTACAGAGAAATTAGCATACAAAGTAGTTCTGCTTTGTTTAATTATTATGTGACCATAATCCAGGAAAGTTAAGGTTACATATTCTTATTCCTAAATGTTCCCTACTGTAAGTACATACCAAATGAAGGAAGACTGGTGCTGCAGAAAAGAAGAAAGATAATTTTGCAATAACGGGACACTAAAGGATGTGTCTAAGGGATTCGGTGGCTCAGAGGCTAAGATGCTGAGCTTGTCGATCAAAAAGGTCAGCAGTTCAGCGGTTCAAATCCCTAGTGCCGGGTAACGGAGTGAACTCCCGTTACTTGTCCCAGCTTCTGCCAACCTAGCAGTTCGAAAGCACGTAAAAAATGCAAGTAGAGAAATAGGAACCACCTTTGGTGGGAAGGTAACAGCGTTCCATGCGCCTTTGGCATTTAGTCATACCGGCCACATGACCTCGGAGATGTCTTCAGACAGCACTGGCTCTTCGGCTTTGAAACGGAGATGAGCACTGCCCCCTAGAGTCGGGAATGACTAGCACATATGTGCGGGGGGAACCTTTACCTTTACCTTAAAGGATGTGTCTATGTGTGCAGTATTAAGTGGTGTGGATGTATCTAATTGTATGCATACACAAAAACACACATCTGTAACAGTTATGTAGATATTTTTGACCAACTTCTGAATATGAACCATGGTGAAAAGCTGTGCAATCTGTACTATAATTGTGCTGATGAATGTGGCTTAATTGAGCTATATTAATGCAGTGTGTGTGTGTGTGTGTGTGTGTGTGTGTGTGTGTGTGTGTGACAAAGATAGAAAAGCAGCTGTCTGCTACTGAGATCTCTGATTTCAAAACAGGCAGACCCAAGAAAAGCTCAGAAAAAGGAGGGCAAATCCAGGGAGAAGAAACAAAGGTGGAGAAAAAGGATGCCAAAGGAGGAAAGGTATGAATTACTCACTGGTGGAGGATGAGAAAGTGAAAGTGAAGCATCTCGGGCTCTGATGGGATTATTTTGAGCACATCTTGATAAGGTTCCGTTGCAAATTTTACATGGACCACATTTCACACTTCTGAAAATGTATCAGAAGTACAAGGATAAAACATGCAGCCACCATGGTTGTATCTGGATTCCAATATTTTTCTGTCTTCATTGATTTGTGAAATAATAAACTGCTTGGGATTTAAGATTCATGAGATTCTAATGTGTTTGCTATAAAAAATTAACACAATTACCTCTCTTTGGGATTGTCTTCTAAAGTAGCTCAGTATTGACCCATAGATTATTGGGAAAACATGTCCCTTTTCTCTTTTCTTCCCCCCATTCAAAAAAATAATCTCTTTATAAAATGATTAGGGCAACTACAACCAGCTAGCTTTTTATTAATCTGAGAAGGCCATCAAGTTGATGTTGGCCATTTTTTAAAAAAAAATCTGATAAAGAATTTAAAAATGAAGACTTGTGTGTCTCTTGAAAAATAAACAAATACATTTTTCCATAAGCCTTTTTTTTCCAGTGATACAGAATGTGATTCAAAGAATTTATCTTTTTTTTTCCTGTACAAGTTTTACAATTACTGGGGAGAAGGAGAAGGGAGGAAAGAGGTAAAAGATCAGGGCAAGGACACTGAATTATTTTTGATATTATATTAATTACATATTAGATGAAAATAAGAATTTCCAGGAGGAGAGTTCAGCAACTGACAGGACCTCACTGATGTCAAAAATCACACATGCTCAGGATTGGCTAGTAAACTGGATAAAAGATTATTAGGGAAATGCGGGGTGGGGGTGGGGTGGGGTGGGGGGTGTAAACAAAATCATCCCAGAAGAATAGCGTGGCAATTCACTTCCATCATTTTTTATTTTGTAAATGAAGCCTACAGGAGTTGACCTTGAGATGAAATCACCTTTACATTGATCCTTGTCATGTCACTGAATAAAAAATGGCAGAGACCCCAGTGCTGTCTCGAAGGGAAATAAATCCATCAAAGTTTGAATTTTATTGTCCTGAGAAAGGTTAGGCTTAAGCAAACAGTTGTTTTAGACAGGGAAAGTGTTACAAAACAGAAGGATTGTTTGAAACCTCTCCTTCCAAGAGCTTCCCAGGCTTCAGCCTTTCCGACAGAACCTCTTCCCTTCAGCCCAATTCTAGGAAAGTTAGAACGGAAGGTGCTTTGAATCTATCTGCCCCAAAGCCCCAAAATACAAGTATTAACAAACCTTGTTAAATCTTGAAACATTGAAGATAGTGTTGTACCCATGCAGGAAAAGGTTTTTAATAAACTTCCTTCTAAAACCAGTGAAGCCAAATCTCTGGATTAAAAAAAGACTATTTTGGGAAAGGGAAGTAACAATTAAACGCTCAAGTTTCCAAATAAAATTAGTACAGTCACCTAGATGCACATGTTACTTATTACTCTCTTTTGAAATCTTTGCATTTTTGTCCATCACAATTTCCTTTCTTTTTACAGAACGTGCAATATAAGTGAAAAGCAGCCGTTTTCAGAATACTGACTGCTGCTTTGCTGAATCAAGGATAATGCTCCATTTCTGGATTTTGGGGTCCAGCCAGCAAATCAGACATTATCTCAGAGTCAGCTCACTTTTCTAAAGTCCTTGGAATAATTAAGGCACAGTCTGGTTTCTCAAGTTTTGCCTTTTCTAAATGACATTATGCGAGGGGGAGGATTTGCGAGAGGTGCGTAAAAGCTTCAGATTCATTAGTATTGCACCTTACTAAAACTAGGAATTTGTAACACAGAGAAGTAGTAAAGAAGAAGTAGAATTAGGTTTTATTTGAAAGTGACTAAATATGAAACAGCCATTACATAAACATTATTGCCCTGGATAATAATTCAGGGAACTAATGGACTCACTGGGCCTATTTCAAACAAAATGCAGCATATGTGGGGATATTTATAAACTTAAGTTTGAGATTGTGAAAGCTGATCAGAAACCACTATTGTCAGGATCAACATGTGAGTGCTTGGGGTCGATGCAGTTCACCATTCCAGCCGAGTTACACAATGATGTGAGTTACTCCCCAAATCTCTGGTGGGGCCATTGACAAAAGAGCAAATCCTCCAAGTTTACAAGGAGATGTTTGAGGGCCCCATAGTATCTGTTCCAGGAAAGGTTCATTCTGAACTTGACCCTACCATTTCTCCAGTACAAAGTGCTCCACATAATGTGCCTCTAGCTATTAAGCTGCAGGTTAAAGCACAACTGGATAAGTACGAGGTGGAAGGACATATTATGTCAGTATCTGAGCCCACTGATTGGATAAGCAACATGGTTGTTATTAGGAGGCCGGAGAAGATTAGAATCTGTATTGATCCTAAGTTTCTGAATATGGCCCTGAAACGGTCACACTATTGAATGCCAACAGTTGATGACGTTTTGCACAAGCTACCCAAAGCATGGGTTTTCACGCTTGTTGACGCCAGAGATGCCTTCTTACAGTGTAAACTGGATGAAACGAGTAGCTACATGACTACGTTCTGGACTCCATGGGGTAGAAAGAGATGGCTTAAATTACCCTTTGGAGTTTCTGTAGCACCAGAGGTGTATCAACGAAAGCAGCACAAACTACTAAATGGGCTCAGTGGAATTGAGCCAATAGCTGATGACATTCTTATAGTTGGCTGTGGTGAAACAGATGACGAAGCTGAGCATGACCATGATGAGAAGCTAATAGCACTACTAGATCGGTATAGGCAGGTGAGGTTAAGGCTTAGTGTGAAGAAGTTGCAGTTTAAGGTGCACGAAGACTGCTTCCATGGGCATATCTTGTCTTCACGAGGTTTAAAAGCTGATCCAGATAAGATTAGAGCCATTGTGGAGATGCCACTGCCTGCTGATGCTAAATCAGTGCAGAGATTTATCAGTTTTGTTACCTATTTAGCAAAATTTCTGCCGTACCTGTCGGAGGTGTGTCAGCCATTGAGACACCTTCTGGACAAAGATGCAGTTTGGCACTGGCTTCCCAAACATGACCAGGCAGTACAAGAGATAAAACGCTTGGTTACCATCGCTCCAGTGTTAAAATATTATGATGTTACAAAGACCATTACTATTCAAAGTGACTCAAGCAAAAATGGCCTAGGATGTTGCCTATTGCAAGAAGGTCAGCCGATTGCATATGCATCCAGAGCGCTCTCTTCTGCCAAGTTGAATTATGCTCAAATTGAAAAGGAATGCTTAAGTATTGTATTTGCCTGCCAGCGTTTCCATCATTATCTTTATGGCCGGGATACAATCACAACTGAAACTGATCACAAGCCACTAATAGCCATATTCAAGAAGCCCCTTTTGTGCGCTCCCGAACGGCTGCAGAGCATGAGGCTTAGCTTACAGAATTACAACCTCAATGTTGTCTACAAGCCAGGACATGAAATGGTACATGGGACATGGTATATCAGTGATGCCCTGAGTAGGGCTACGTTAGATCAGGTGACACTTGGAGGAGAACATGAGCATCAGACAGTCTGCTGGTTGCAACAGGAACAAACTTTCTTCGCTGAAATTAATCAAGCAGACTATCTTAATGTCACAAATCAGTGGCTATGTCAGCTTAGGCAGCACACAGGTACTGATGTAGTTTTACAGGCACTGAAGGCTATTGTTCTGAGTGGATGGCCAGATGAGAAGGAGGCAGTTCCTGCAATAGTGAGGGAATATTGGCCTTTTAGAGACGAGATCGCCGTACAAAATGGGATCTTGAACAAGGGCCCAAGAGTCATCGTGCCAAGGTCACTGAGAGCAGAGATGCTATTGTGCATACAGTCGAGCCATATTGGCAGAGAGGCATGCTATAGACAAGCCCATGACACGTTTTACTGACCCAACATGCAAGACAAAATCAAGGACTTTGTTAGCAGTTGTTCCACCTGCAATGAATATGCATATTCGCGACAAAAAGAAACCATGATGTCACATGAGAAACCTCCTTGGCAGATTGTTAGTATGGACTTGTTCAACTATGCAGGAAAAGAGTATCTAATATTAGTTGGTAATTACTCTGACTTTTGGGAAATTGAACCCCTTCCAGACTGTTCTGCTGAAACTACCATTAAGAGGTGCAAGACTCAGTTTGCACGTTATGGCCACCAGACAAAGTGATCTCGGATAATGGTCCTTAGTTTATGAGCTTACAATTTAGGATATTTGTCGCTGAGTGGGAGTTCGAGCATGTGACCTCTTCACTGCATCATCCACAAGTTTACAGCAAAGCTGAATCAGCTGTGAGGATCGCTAAGAATCTATGTAGGAAAGCTCACAGTGAAGGTAAAGACCCATGGAAAGCCATCCTACATTGGAGAAATACCCCAACTGGGGGCATGGACAGAAGTCCGGCACAGAGACTGATATCAAGGAGACTAAAGACATCCTTACCAGTGGCAGATAAGCTGCTTGAGCCCTTTGTGATACAAGGGGTTCCAGAAAAGTTACGGCTGAAGAGACAAGCGGTCAAGGCAAGATATGACAAATCAGCTAGAGATCTGCCAGAATTGAAGATTGGGGAACGGATTCGGATGAGACCGCTGCCTGGAGACTGAACAGGCCGCTGGAAAATGGGTAGTTGCTTACAACAAATGGCTCTACGCTCCTATTTAGTGGATGTTGAAGGAACTCTATATCGTCGCAATCGGGTAGTTTTGCATGTAGCTGAGCAGCCAGATTTTACATATCCTGTGGACAGGCCAGATGCATCTTACCCATTGCGGCACCATGCCGCACTTACCCATTGACAATAAGGAATGCACAGGGATGGGGCCTCAGATTAACTGACTGTGGATACATTACCTGACTCTGTGGTCTCTTCTCATAATCCCAAAAGCTTTAACAAAAACTTTCTACTATTGACCTCACCTCATTCCTAAGAGGACTATAAGGGGCGTGCATAAGAACACAAGCATGCCTACCGTTCCTGTCCTATTGTTTTTTATTCTTATACATATTTATTTAGTTTTTATTTATTTATTTTGTCACAACAATATATGTAACTATCATACAGAAAGGTTATATAGTATATAAAGGTATAGAAGAAAAGAAAAACAATAGGACAGGAACGGTAGGCACGTTTGTGCGCTTATGCACGCCCCTTATGGTCCTCTTAGGAATGGGGTGAGGTCAATAGTAGAAAGTTTTTATTTTATTTATTTTATTTTATTTATTTATTTTGTCACAACAATATATGTAGGAATCATACAAAAGATTATATAGTATATAAACATATATGGGTAAATATAAGGAGGTATAAGCATATATATAGAAAGAAGAAAAGAAAAACAATAGGATAGGAACGGTAGGCACGTTTGTGCGCATATGCACGCCCCTTATGGTCCTCTTAGGAATGGGGTGAGGTCAATAGTAAAAAGTTTTTGGTTAAAGCTTTTAGGATTATGAGAAGAGACCACAGAGTCAGGTAAAGTATTCCAAGCACTGATGATTCTGTTACAGAAGTCATATTTTCTGCAATCTAGATTAAAGCGGTTGACATTAAGTTTAAATCTATTGGTTGCTCTTGTATTATTGCAATTAAAGCTGAAGTAGTCTTTGACAGGAAGGACATTACAATAGATGATTCTGTGAGTTAAGCTTAGGTCTTGTCGAAGGCGACGGAGTTCCAAGTTTTCCAAGCCCAGGATTTCAAGTCTAGTGGGATAAGGTATTTTGTTGTTTACAGAGGAATGGAGAACTCTTCTTGTAAAATATTTCTGGACACGTTCAATTGTATTGATGTCAGAGATATGGTGAGGGTTCCAAACAGGTGAGCTGTATTCTAGAATTGGTCTAGCAAATGTTTTATATGCTCTGGTTAGTAGTATAGTGTTTTTGGAAAAGAAGCTACACAAGATTAGGTTTACAACTCTTAGAGCCTTTTTTGCTATGTATTTGCAGTGGGCTTTGGCACTTAGATCATTTGACATGAAAACTCCAAGGTCTTTAACGGGATGGGGGTCGTCTGTAAGGTAATGTCCATCTAGTATGTACTTAGTTTTAGGGTTCTTTTTTCCTATATGTAAGACTGAGCATTTGCTGGTTGAGATTTGGAGTTGCCAAGTTTTAGACCAAGCGGTTAGATGATCAAGGTCTTTTTGAATGATAGATGTATTATCAGTGGTGTTAAATAGTTTGACATTGTCAGCAAAGAGAACACAATTACTTGAGATATATGTGCTTATACTTCCTCATATTTCCTCATATATATGTTTATATACTATATAACCATTTTGTGTGATGCTTATGTATATTGTTGTGACAAAAATAAATAATAATAATTAATGTTGATGAGAGCTTGGAGCAAGCGGGCATATCCAATAACAGTTGAACACCCTAGTAAGTGGCGAAAAGAGCTGTTCTGTCTCCTTCCCCACTTCAGACCCACGAGCTGGCCTTCAGCCAGTGGATTCACGGCTCTTATCAGTCCTGGCAGAGAAATCGCAGCTGCCTGCCAAAGTTCAAACAAATGACTTACGTAGCAAGACTTTCAGCTCTTTTTGAAACGGTTCAGCTAAACTTTTGCTTCCCGTGGAGTGAGAGCAGTCCCAAAGCTCCTTATATATCCTGTGGGGTGGGGCAGGAGCTGCCTCTAATCTTCTGAAGCACGGGTCAAGCCAAGCTTGCTTATTATTATCAGCTGGGTCTGAAGGCATAGCCTGGGGAAGGGAGGAATCAGGGGATGACGGCCTCATTACGTCCTCTGACTGGTCTGGTTCTGGCTCCTGGAGCTGAGCCAAAGGAATCAATAGATAATCAAGCAACGAATCACCGAACACCTAGAAGCAAGCAAAGTAATAACCAAAAGCCAACATGGGTTTGTCAAAAACAGATCATGCCAGACTAATCTTATCGCATTCTTTGACAAAATGACAAAATTAGTAGACCAGAGGAATGCTGTCGATATAATTTACTTGGACTTCAGTAAAGCATTTGATAAAGTAGACCATAACCTACTACTAGATAAAGTAGAAAAATGTGGGTTAGACAGCACCACCACCAGATGGATTCGTAACTGGCTGACCAACCGCACTCAACGTGTAGTCCTCAACGGAACTACATCCACATGGAGGGAAGTATGCAGTGGAGTACCCCAAGGCTCTGTTTTAGGCCCAGTACTCTTCAACATCTTCATCAATGACTTGGACGAGGGGATAGATGGGGAACTCATCAAATTTGCAGATGACACCAAGCTGGCAGGAATAGCCAACACTCCAGAAGATAGGCTCAAGTTACAGAAAGATCTTGACAGACTTGAACATTGGGCGCTATCTAACAAAATGAAATTCAACAGTGAAAAAGTAAGGTTCTACATTTAGGCCAAAAACAAAATGCACCAGTACCGTATATGTGGTACCTTGCTCAATAGTAGTACCTGTGAGAGGGATCTTGGAGTCCTAGTGGATAACCATTTAGATATGAGCCAGCAGTGTGCAGCAGCTGTTAAAAAGCCAACACAGTTCTGGGCTGCATAAACAGAGGATAGAATCAAGATCACGTGAAGTGTTAGTACCACTTTATAATGCCTTGGTAAGGCCACACTTGGAATATTGCATCCAGTTTTGGTTGCCACGATGTAAAAAGATGTTGAGACTCTAGAAAGAGTGCAGAGAAGAGCAACAAAGATGATTAGGGACTGGAGGATAAAACATATGAAGAACGGTTGCAGGAACTGGGTATGTCTAGTTTAACAAAAGAAGGACTAGGGAGACATGATAGCTGTGTTCCAATATCTTAGGGGCTGCCACAAAGAAGAGGGAGTCAGGCTGTTCACCAAAGCACCTGAGGGTAGAACAAGAAGCAATGGGTGGAAACTGGTCAAAGAAAGAAGCAACTTAGAACTAAGGAGAAATTTCCTGACAGTTAGAACAATTAATAAGTGGAACGACTTGCCTTCAGAAGTTGTGAATGCTCCAACACTGGAAATTTTTAAGAAAATGTTGGATAACCATCTGACTGAGATGGTGTAGGGTTTCCTGCCTGGGCAGGGGGTTGGACTAGAAGGCCTCCAAGGTCCCTTCCAACTCTGATGTTATGTTATTTTTATGTTATGTTATGTTATGTTATGAATCAGTGCTCCCAAGGTAAGCCTTACCGGCCCTTCCCTCTCACTTTCAGAGTCACTTTTGGGCATGGAGCCAGGTTCGGGGGCTGGAGTCACAACAAGAGCTGAGCAGTCTCAGTGAGGTCAGAAAACCCTGAAGTCCAAAGAGAGCCAGTCGGCGCAAGTGGGCCACTCATCACCCTTAGCAGCAGATGTTCACGACCACCTGACAAACTTAATCTGTAGAAAGTGTTGATATTGTTCTCTTTTATAATCTGAACTTTTACAATGTTTTATAAGGTTTTATAAGGTTTATAATGTTTTAATACAGTATGTGGTAGTTGTGTTAATATGAAAAGGGGAAGATGTTACAGTTGTTTTCATCTGAACTTTTACAATGCATAATGTTTTATAATGTCTTAATATGTGTTAGTTGGGTTAATATGAAAAGGGAAGATGTTACAGTGGTTATGTCTGCTTTGTTGGCAGGATTAGTCTGAGATGCATTTCCTGCCTCTTCAGGAGTTGCCGTCAGCTACTCCTGTGAAATATTTCTGGTTCCTGTCATATTTACTTGTAATGATGGCTTATCAGGGCTTTTCAATTAAACTTCTTGAAACACGCATCTCTGTTTCAAAGCCAAAGAGCCAGCACTGTCCGAAGACGTCTCCGTGGTCATGTGGCCGGCATGACTAAATGCCAAAGGCGCACGGAACACTGTTACCTTCCCACCAAAGGTGGTCCCTATTTTTCAACTTGCATTTTTTACGTGCTTTCGAACTGCTTGGTTGGCAGTAGCTGGGACAAGTAACGGAGCTCACCCCGTTACATGGCACTAGGGATTCGAACCGCCAAACTGCTGACCTTTCAATTGACAAGTTCAGTGTCTTAGCCACTGAGCTACTGCATGCCAAATGCATAATAGAGTCTAATAAATATGAAGACATTAAAATAATAACCTAAAGTAAATAACTTATTCCAGACTGGACCATTCCAACTGCATTCCAACAGGAGAAAACTATTGTGCTGTATTTGTAAATGATGGTAACATTTGATCAAAACATATGTTTTTATTTTAAACTATTCAATTCTACTGGTTTCCTAGATGGATATTTAGCGCCATCTATTGACTAAATAAAACTATCTCCTATATCTACAAGATTAGAGCTTTTCAAAGTATAGGGAAGAGGATCAAGAGGCAAATGAGTTACAGAAAAAGGTAGGAGTGAAATTTATGAAGGAAGGGCACCTTGAATTTAAAAATATTTGGAACTGGACAGTATCTCCATAATAGACCACTTAGAAACTCCATAAACACTATATAATGCAAGCAAGGTACAATACAACTACTAAATCAGTGAATAGTTATTTTAGGGCAGAGTATCCATATATGAATTTCTGCAATTCTCCAGTGAATAAAAATTATGACTAAAACTGAGGCAAAGTGGGAACACTGAAAAAACTTACTCGCATTTTGCCTACCAAAGTTGATTATCTTAAAAATACTGTGACCTCCTTTCTAAATTGCTTGGGTCAATCCAGATGGTCACAATCCACAGTTTAAAATCACTTTAAAGGCAACATTGGCAGAAGGAAACTGACTTCTCAGTGGGAACATTTAATAAAATTAAATTGCAAGTAGTTCACGGAATGTACTCTGGGATGAACTGGGCAGCCAGATGGGAACTGATATGGTGAGAAAGGAGGTAGGTAAGCCAATGAGTAAAGTCAATTATTGGTCTGCATACAATATCCATTGAAGACATCTAGGCTGCTATGTATGTGGCTACAGTAATAGCAATAGCTACAGAATAATAATAGGATACTTTTATTAGGACTAACCATGTTAGCATAAATTATGAACACTGTTCTGATTGAAAAATAATTATTGTATGAAGAAATTGAAATCTTGGGAACACTTTGGTATTCTTAACTTAATAAAGACACCCAGAATTTGTGGGATCAAACAGGATATAAACTATATAAATAAATAAATATCTTTTCAATAACTGCTTTGTATGGATTGTCATTCAGTATGTGTATATTTTATAAGTATGCATTGTGACTTTCAGTGACAAAACGCTCAAGCCTCTAGAAGTTACTTAAAAATGCTTTTGTGAAATCTAAATTTTTTAATTCAAAAAAAAACCCCAGACATATATTTACAATTCTATAGTGTTTGAACTTGAAACTCATCCATAGCAGCAACTTTTCTGCTGGGAAAGCATCCAAATGCAGCTGTATAAGTATGCCAATATTTGAATTTAAAGCGATAGGCAACTTTGCTGAAACAGGAGAATCTGCCCTTTCCCCTGGCAAAGATGCATCACCGTCAAGTTACCTAGTGTATTAGTCTTCTTTGCCTTCACTGTTAATGATATTCTCCTTTAGCATTCCCACACTGGCTGTCAAGCATCTTCTAAATCAAATAATAAACGATGCAATTCTTTATGTTAGTTTCCCCTCTTTTTCTGTAACGGAAGGGTATAGTGTTGGATTTATTTTGCATCAGCAGATTTATAAAGCTGGCAGTGACTGTATATTGGACGCAAAGTTACTTATTACAAATGCATTGTAATGAGAAAGGCTACAAAAATGTGTTCCGATATGGTAGAATGGCAGAATGGTTCTGACTTCAGAAATAATCATCATGATAAATCTCTTCCTTTGCATGATAATTATGTAACTATGCTACATTAATAGATAAAACTAGACACAGCACTAGAAGCTAAAATCATGTCTGGTTTACTTTGCTTAAATTATGTCTGATTTACTTTGGCCATGTCATGCAGGCAAATTCATTAGAGAAGGCGATGCTAGGAATGGTTAGTGGAACAAGAAGAAGGGGCAAGCAAAGAACACGCTGGCTTGATAACTTCAAATCTGGTACAAAGCTGAACATCCAACAATTGAAAGACGCCGTGCTTGACAGGGTAGCATGGAGAACATATGCCTATAAAGTTGCCAAGAGTTGGACACACAACTAAATGGTTTAAACAACAACAACATTAATGGTTATTATTCAGAAACAATAATATGTTTCCGTTGGCATCCTCTCACACCATCACTGTATTTTTCACAACCAGAAAGTGAAACGTGATTTAATTGTATTTGTAGTAGGTTAACACGTAAGGCATTGATCAGTTTTGGGGAGAAGCTGCTGGATTTGAATTCCATGGAGTCTCACAATGTTTAGAAGTCTGAGCAACAGTAATAACCTGAATTCATGCATTGGCCATCAATAATAGCAGCTTCAATAGAGAAGCCACTCCCTGAGAGTGATTAGCACAATTTGCTCCCATAATTGGATTTGTTGTTATTTTTTTACAAAGAAAACAAATGAAGGAAGAATATGGATGTGGGTGGGGAAACTATGTCTTTATTTTCTGAATGGAATGAACAAAGAGGTTTGAGTTTGGAGCCAATAGGGCTGACAGGGTGGCAGGCTTAGCAAGAACAGAATGGGAGGGCTGCAGGACAGCATGATGAGAGAAGTGCAGGGTGACCAAAAAAGCAGAGAGGACAGGGAAGAAAGGTGTGTGGCAGGAGTTGATCTGATGCACCCGTGTGGTCAAAGTGCAGGTGAGCTGCCAAGCATCCAATTTTCGATCAGATGACTACAGGAGTGTTGCAACAACCATAATTTCTGGGACCAATCATAAATACCATTTGTTCAGTGCCACTATAGATTCAAATGGTTACTGAATGGTCAGAACAATGCAGATGTTGTAATTACATTCATGAGAAAGACTTGTTGTAGCACAGGGGTGTCAAACTCGTGGCATCATGTTGTTGTCACTTCATGTATTGCTACTTTTTCCCCTTCGCTAAACCAGGGGTGGGCGTGGCTAGTGTGTGATGCATTCGGCCTGCAGGTCGCAAATTTGACACCTGCTGTAGCAAAAGCTGAACCGGTGTTACTCAGGAAAAGCATGGAAAATACAAAACGTAATTTTCATTTCAAAAGTAGTAGTTGTTCATTTGGTTCTTTAATTTGCTTATTTGTTTGTTTTTATTTATTTAATTGATCGATCAGCATGGACTGTGGAAGCTGCACAAAACTAACACAATACCTAAAAAAAGACACAATAGCATGACATAAAACTAAACGTAATTGGGGAAACTGTAGACCGCAAGCAAAACAGACCACACGCCAAATGGGTAAGCCCTCAGTCTATCTGAGAGCTTCAGGATGCCAAGCTTTATGCCTTGAAGGGCTTTATAGGTGGCAACCAGTGCCATGAATTGTGGCCAGAAGCTCACTAGTAACCAGTGTAGCTTGCTTGGCAGAAGTGCTAAGTATAGGCATAATGAGTTCAACTCTGAATTGCTCATGCAATGCACGTTCTCGACCAGCTGTCGCTTCTGAAATCAGGCCCATGTAGAGTATATTGTGGTAGTCCACATATAAGGTAGGTAGCTTTGTAGATATACATGCATTTTATGTGTATGAATATGAGTACATCCTTGGGCATAAAACCAGTTGGGTAGCCTTGAACCAGGCACTTTCTCTCAGCCCTAGGAAGAAGGTGGCAAACCACTTCTGAAAAACATTGTCAAAAAAACTTCAAGGAATTGTCCAGGTAGTCTATGAGAAGTAAACATGAATGAAAAAAGAAAAAATGTACACAGAGAGAGAGAGAGAGAGAGAGAGAGAGAGAGAGAGAGAGAAGTCTGTCCATCGAAAGCAATTGGTTGGGAGACTGCAACAGCAGGGGAGTTGAGCAATGGGAGGATGTAGTAGTCTACAGTCCTAAATGAATACTTCGGAAGCTGTGGTCAGAGCATCTCACTCCAAAGGGGCCCTCTTTAAGTTTGCTTGCGGTCCAGCTGGCATGAGTACAGGACAAGCAGAGCTGAAAGGGATAGTGCAGATAATCCCTTAGATTCCCTTCCCCAGACTCATATTTTTCCCTGACAAAACCAAATCCTCAGCTGAGCAATTTAACAATTTTTACAAACTTTAACAAAATAGTTCCCACTTACATTGGAAATTGGGTAATATTTTTTTCCCTTACATATAAGCTACATTCCAATTTGAGAAATCATGAAAACTCAATTATTTAAAAAAAATATGAGCTTTGAACTATTTCTTAAGCAATGTTTGATTTGTAGCAATGTGCAAGTTAATTATTATACCACATTTATTAAAGGTCTGGTGTACAGAAAACATACCAGAACTTTTCTCCCCCCCCTTTTTTTTTTTTTGAACAAACTGCTCTGTTTTCAGTCTATAGCTTCATTCATTTTACAATCCAATCCATGGATATGTAAGCTTTTTTTTTGCTTAGATGTTTAGGTTCATATTTCTAATGCTAATATCTAATCTCAGGTGGGATATAATCAATATCAACATAAATTTAAAGAAACATAACATCCTTTCCACAAGCAAGCATTATAAGATCTGCAAGCAACATATTTAGATTTAGAAGAGAAAAAGCCCTTCCCCCAAATAAAGTATAAAAGAGTATTTGTCATTCAGTATATATAACAAGACTGAAATGTATTATCTTGCTGGTTAGTGGTTTAATAATTGTATGTTCTAGTATGAAAACTGGTTGTTTAAAGAAATGACAGATGAGTGAGAAAGTATTTTGAGCTGACAGGTGGGCTTGCTAGAACATTGCAGTGATGTTACTGCTTGTCTTTCCACTCAACTGGGAAAGTAAATAATTCAAGCTGTCTTTGTATCACTTGTAACTCAAAATGGTTGAATACACTGAACTTTAACATATTTATCTGTAATTTAACATTGAAGCATGAGCCAAATTTTATCAAAGAGACGTTGCAGTTGAAATCAGGATTTTGATATCACTTCCCTACACAATACAGTACACACAGAGAGATATACATACAGAGATACACACACACAAACACACACACACACCCCTGGATACAAATACACAAAATATTAATGATTAATATTAATCATTACTTATAATAATAATGAACTATATTAATTTAACATTATTCCACCAAAAGAATGGTGGCCTGCACCAATAGGTTCATTTTAAATGGCAGAAAATGCCTATCCATTCTGGGTAAAAAAAAAAACAGTTAATTTTTTTCCCCGACAAAATTAATATCTTCACTATCAATTACAAGTACACTAAGCATGCAGATTGACAGTATCTTGTTTTTCTAATATTTAACATTAACCCAGTGTCATGAAGCCTTCACTGATTCATGGAATCCATCCAATCGACAGTACGCAATATGTTCCTGTAATTGTTTTTTCTTCTCTTCTTTTTAGTAAAATAAAGGAAGTTATTGGTTTCTCTACTCAGTTGCTTGTTTCATTTTTCAGTTTCATGTTTCATTTTTCAAAAAATTAAGCAGCACTTCCTTACAACAGCTAAACAAGCCATACTGTATTCCTTTCTTTCAAAAACAAAAGCTTTATTTATATGCATCCGTCCAAGCTTTTTAAAGGTACATATCACTCTTTAGGATTTACACAGAACCCTAATGTTAATGAAATATGTGGACTGCTATTCCTTTATACTTAGGGCTAAGTAAAGGGTGTTTGGCTGGTAGTTTCTCGCAAGCTTGTTGGTCTTCAATTTCCCATGAAAGCCATTTGCATGAGAAAGAAATACCTGTGGAAGGAATCTTGAGACCCTTCTAGACTACTTCAGTGGTCTTTTTCTGGACCCACTCCCAGATCACACAAATCTGTAGCACTGCAAAACTGCCTACTGCATCTCAAGATTTCCACCCTTATTTTTGCCTTCCTCTTATGTAAGTCCTTTAAGTGTCATCATCAACTTTTCCTGTTCCTTGCTTACACTGTAACAGCTCCTCCTTTCTTATGAGAAAAGTAGTGGCTGTGGAAAAAAAAAGTGTTATCTCTACATGTACTAACTAAAAAAACAGCATGTATATCTGGATGAGTATGTGATAGGATGTCAGACAGCCCTGGGCTGTGACATTTGTCACACGCACATTTCATTTTACTTTCATAATGACTTTATTCTCATAATGAACTTTTCTATTCTTCGTTTTTAGCAAGTAAAGTATTATTGTCTGCAGATCTCTCTTTTTTAAAATATGTTGATCTCTAGTATGGAGATCAACATATCAACAGCTTTCACCCTTTCAAGATTGTCTTTTAAAATATTTACTGTATAAATTAGAAATGATATGTGTCATTGTTTTACTCCCATTTATACTCTGAACCACTCAATTTCTTCAATTAAATTCTTACAATGTTTTGTTCATAATAATAGCAGTAGCATTAGACTTAGTCCAATCACACTTGGCCAATAAAGAATTCTATTCTATTCTATTTCTGCTATATAGACTTATATACTGCTTCATAGTGCTTTTCACAGCCCTCTCTAAGCAGTTTACAGAGTCAGCATATTGCCCCCACCAATCTAGGTCTTGGAAGGCTGAATCAACTTTGAGCTGGTCAGGATCAAACTCCAGATTATGGGCAGAGTCAGCCTGCAATACTACACTGCACCACCATGGATTCCTTCCTAATAAAGGTTTCTCATTAGAATAATCAGACATGTACCCATTAGTCTTAATGTGGAACATACTTAGGCATGATTTACACAAGCAAAGGCCTTGCTATAATCAACAAAGGTAACCAAACTTCCTTCCAATTTTCTTGCTTTTTTGATTAGCCCGTTTTTGTTGTTATTGGCTTTCAGATCTCAAGTCCCATTATCTTTTCTGAAATCTGCCTGGCATTTGGCATTCCTTTTTACATATGGCTCTATTCTTATTTGTAAGAGTTTAAAACTGCTAGCATGTGGAAAAAATGCTAAGCTAGAATAATTTACATGTTTTGTTTGCACTTCTCATCTCATTATACTGATCTTTTCCAATTTCTAGGACACTCTTGTTCTCTATTTGTTGACATAGAACTGTTAACACTTTCTCTCTTGAAGCTATAAACATCACTGACCATCTGAATCTGGTACTTTCTAATTCGCAGATCTTTGTGTTTGTCATATAGTCTCTCTTTGCAAATATTTTTGTCATTTTATAATTCTGTTTAGATTTTGATATAGTTTTTAAAATCTTCTTTCCCCTCACTGGTTTCCATAAAAATTACTTCAGGGTTATATTTATATAATCTTTCACCTTAAGTGATAATTTTTTTGTAACTTCTCTAGTCTTTTCCACTGTCTGTTAACATACTGAGATCCTTTTCTTGTTTGGTATTTAAAATCTTAATTCAGACATTGTGCAGACTTTTTATTGTTTAAAACATTCCCTAGCTGGCAATAATAGTTTGTTTTAAAAGCCATAGAAGGTTAAAGTTGTAAAATTTTTCTTCACATTTTCATATTATGTCCTATTCTCCTCCTTAGGTTTTTCTCATACAAATTATGTATAACAAATCTGTTCCTTAGATTGTCTTTCAGGTCAAATCTTGCTGGCATACTTATTTATGCTCTTTTAATTTTCTAACCTTAAAATGCTTATTTGATACAAATAATTCATATTCTGTTCACCAATCTGCAGTTTGAAGAGACCTGGAGGATGTTGATATTGTGCATATTATGTTTCTCATTCTGCAATGTATTTACTTCCAATGATATCCAGTTGTACAGTTACTGCATTTGTTATATAAATATATTTATTACGTTTGTCTGCTTCCAAAAGATTCATGGGGGCTTATTACAACATAATGCACAGTTAAAATATCCATGGTAAAAGAACGGGATACAATTTATTTACATAAATCAACCACAAAGTTATATCCAATCCCGTTTGATGGTGCATGGTCACTTGCTAAAGGCCCTCAGGAAAATCATAGTCTACATTAATGTCTAGAAGTTTAGCTTCTAGAGCAGCGCTTCTCAGTCTCAGCCCCTTTAAGATGGGTGGATTTCAACTCCCTAGGGCCATGATTTATTTATTTATTTTATTTATTTATTTAATCACATTTTTATACCGCCCTATCTCCCGAGGGACTCAGGGCGGTTTACAGCCTATTAAAAACACAAATATAAATACAAGATAAAACACTAATTAAAAAAATTATTGAATAAGGCCGAATTTTAAAATTATAATTAAAATAATAAAACCCCGTTAAAAACTAAATTTAAAATTAAGATTCTAGTCCAGTCCTGCGCAAATAAATAGATGTGTCTTAAGCTCACGGCGAAAGGTTCGAAGGTCGGAAAGTTGACAAAGTCCTGGGGGAAGTTCATTCCAGAGGGTGGGAGCCCCCACAGAGAAGGCCCTTCTGCTGGGTGTCGCCAGTCGGCACTGCCTGGCGGACGGCACCCTAAGGAGTCTCTCCCTGTGAGAGCGCATGGGTCGGTGGGAGGCAATTGGTGGCAGCAGACGGTCCCGTAGGTAACCCGGCCCTAAGCCATGGAGCGCTTTGAAGATGGTTACCAAAACCTTGAAGCGCACCCGGAAGGCCACAGGTAGCCAGTGCAGTCTGCACAGGAGTGGTGTCACATGGGAGCCACGAGGGGCTCCCTCTATCACCCGCGCAGCCGCATTCTGGACTAACTGGAGCCTCCGGGTGCTCCTCAAGGGAAGCCCCATGTAGAGAGCATTGCAGTAATCCAGGCGAGATGTCACGAGAGCATGAGTGACTGTGCATAGGGCATTCCGGTCTAGGAAGGGGCGCAACTGGCGGACCAGGCGAACCCGGTAAAAAGCTCTCCTGGAGACGGCTGTCAAATGGTCTTCGAAAGACAGCTGTCCATCCAGGAGAACGCCCAAGTTGCGCACCCTTTCCATTGGGGCCAATGACTCGCCCCCAACAGTCAGCCGCAGCTGCAGCTGACTATACCGGGGTGCCGGCATCCACAGCCACTCTGTCTTGGAGGGATTGAGCTTGAGCCTGTTTCTCCCCATCCAGACCCATACGGCCTCCAGACACCGGGACAGCACTTCGATAGCTTCGTTGGGGTGGCCCGGTGTGGAAAAGTACAGCTGAGTATCATCAGCGTACAGTTGGTACCTCACACCGAAACCACTGATGATCTCACCCAGCAGCTTCATATAGATGTTGAACAGGAGGGGCGAGAGAATCGACCCCTGCGGCACCCCACAAGTGAGGTGCCTCGGGGTCGACCTCTGCGCTCCCGTCAGCACCGTCTGCGACCGGTCAGAGAGATAGGAGGAGAACCACCGATAAACGGTGCCTCCCACTCCCAATCCCTCCAACCGGTGCAGCAAGATACCATGGTCAATGGTATCAAAAGCTGCTGAGAGGTCTAATAGGACCAAGGCAGAGGAATAACCCCTATCCCTGGCCCTCCAGAGATCATCAACCAACGCGACCAAAGCCGTCTCCGTGCTGTATCCGGGCTGAAAACCGGACTGGAACGGGTCTAGATAGACAGTTTCATCCAGGTACTGGGGTAATTGACGTGCCACCACACTCTCTACAACCTTCGCCACAAAGCGAAGGTTGGAGACCAGATGATAGTTACCTAAAACAGCTGGGTCCAGGGAAGGCTTCTTGAGGAGAGGTCTCACCACTGCCTCTTTCAAGGCAGCAGGGAAGACCCCCTCCAAAAAAGAAGCATTAGTAATCCCCTGGAGCCAGCCTCGTGTCACCTCCTGTGTTCACCTCCTGATGGTGAACCTATGGCATGCGTGCCACAGGTGGCACGCAGAGCCCTCTCTGAGGACATGCCAGCCGTCGCACCTGCCCAGCACTACATGCATGTGTGCACACCTCCCACTGGCCAGCTGGTCTTCGGGTCCTTGCCGGGCACGAGCAGGGGGTGGGGCACATGTGGGGGACATGTGTGTGCATTCGCGAAGGGCAAGGAGCATGCACGGAGTCCGTTTTGGGCCTGGAAAGCCGCCTGCACCAACCTGGAAGCCAAAACAGGGCGCTGGGGCCCCAGGGTGCATGTGCGGGGGGGCAGGGTGCATGCACAGGATGCACATGCGTGGGGGTACGCATGTGTGTGGGTGCGCGCACATGCACGAGGCAGGACGCATGCATGGGGGGGCACTTGCATTGCATTTTGGGGGTTCGGGCATGCACTTTGGGCACTTGGCACCAAAAAGGTTAACCACCACTGCCCTAGGGAATTCTGGGAAATGAAGTCCAAGCATCTTTCCTTGGCTTAATCTCCTCTCCCTCCCATTCTCCCCCTCTCCGCCCCCCCCCCCCCGCCCCCCCGCCGAACACGAGCATCACAAACAGCTTCTCCAGGGATTTCTTCTTGGACCAGTTGGTTCTGGTTTATCCAAACAAATCCTGAAATTCTAGGTCTCCCAATTTCTTTGTCAGATTTCCCTTCTAGCAATCCATGGAAGATATTTGTCCAATTAATAATATTAGTAATAAGTTACAGCATAAATATCCCAGTAAATATTCTACTTTCAAATAAACCTATTTATAGGTTTACTCCAGTCTCTCACGTTTTCAGTGCAAAATGGACAAAACATGTCTCATTTGTGAAGGAAGGACACTCTGCATCCATTTATTGCATCAGTAACTGCTCTAGACTTTTTATCACTATCAGAAGTTTTTCTCACATTCCCAACTTTTGCATTCAGATCCCCCATGAGCAATACTATGTTCTTTCAAGATGTTACATTTAGCATTGCTTTCAATTTGCTATAGATTTCCTTAGTATGTTCTGTTATTACACCAGTGGTAAATGCAACCACTGTTATAAGTTTAGGTTTATATCTGCTATATTATTTATTGGGTTACAGCTGAGTATGTTTATCAATAACATTACAATTCCATTTCATAAGGTTATGCGTTGAATAGGATATCATCTGATGTAAACGGGTTCAGTACATGCAAGCTCCCTTCTTCATAAAATATCCAGTTTAGTGTGTTTTCTTTCCATGTATATTCGTAAGAACTCTATATCACTTCACCCCGACTACTTATCATCCAAAATTCCATTTAACATAACATAACATCAGAGTTGGAAGGGACCTTGGAGGCCTTCTAGTCCAACCCCCTGCCCAGGCAGGAAACCCTACACCATCTCAGTCAGATGGTTATCCAACATTTTCTTAAAAATTTCCAGTGTTGGAGCATTCACAACTTCTGCAGGCAAGTCGTTCCACTGATTAATTGTTCTAACTGTCAGGAAATTTCTCCTTAGTTCTAAGTTGCTTCTTTCTTTGATCAGTTTCCACCCATTGCTTCTTGTTCTACCCTCAGGTGCTTTGGAGAACAGCCCGACTCCCTCTTCTCTGTGGCAACCCCTGAGATATTGGAACACAGCTATCATGTCTCCCCTAGTCCTTCTTTTTGTTAAACTAGACATACCCAGTTCCTGCAACCATTCTTCATATGTTTTAGCCTCCAGTCCCCTAATCATCTTTGTTGCTCTTCTCTGCACTCTTTCTAGAGTCTCAACATCTTTTTTACATCGTGGCGACCAAAACTGGATGCAATATTCCAAGTGTGGCCTTACCAAGGCATTATAAAGTGGTACTAGCACTTCATTTCACTTTATTTCACTTTCACTTATTAATGGAATAGCAGGGTTGGAAGAGACCTTGGAAGTCTTCTAGTCCAACTCCTTGCTCAGGCAGGAGACCCAATGCCATTTCAGACAAAAGGTTGTCCAAGCTGTTCTTTAAAAACTCCAGTGTTGTAACACCCACAACTTCTGGAGGCACCTTGTTCTACTGATTAATTGTTCTATCGGGAAATTTCTTATTTCTAATCCTTGATTAGTCCTTGTTTCTGTCCTGGATTAGTTTCCATCCATTGTTTCTGGTCCTGCCTTTAGATACTTTGCCGAGTAGGTTGACTCCCTTTTCTTTATGGAAGTCCCTTCAATATTGGAACACAGCTATCATGTCACCCCTAGTCCTTCTTTTCATTAAACTAGACATACTTCTTTATGAAAGAAGTCTACTTTGCTCTGGGCTATAGTACATCTTCAAAATTGTTTGTACAGAACTTCCAAACATTCCTAGAAAGTGTAAAATAAATCACTATTATCACTTGTATTACAGATCCGATGGAGGATTGGGGAGAATGGCTTGTCTAAAATCACTTTAGGTGTACATGACAAAGATCAAATAAAAATAAGAAACGTATCCCGATCTCAACTACATTATATACAGTAAATGTTCAGAGTTACATACCGTAATGTTTAATTCTGCCACAGTCATTTCTACTAATTTCTTTCAATCTATTAGCTATACTTTGATATTTGAGACAGAGGTCAAGCAATGCCTCTAATGATATAGTTCAACTTGGGCCTGCTGTAGATGACATGTCCTTATTGTTCCCATATCCTCAAAAGCCCACTGAACAATATTTGTTAGGTTTATATTTATTTCAGTAATTAATTCTATTAATTCCATAATTAATAACTTCAGTAATTAATGCTGGAGTGACAATCCTATATAAATCCAACAGTCAAGCATAGAGCAGAGGATCAGGCTATTGCTGGTAGTAACAATTACATGAATGGATGCATTCTTAGCAGAAAAAGAATAGGAATTAATTAATACTAATCCATTAATTATAAATATACTACGGAAAAAAATGTCAAGGAAAAAAGGAATAACTATTTTGTCCTTTATAGTGCAAATACTTGCTTGTCTAATGTTCTAGTCACATACATTTGTAAACCCAAAATAAAACAAATACAACTTCAGTTTCTAGCCAAATAGAGTGGAACATTGTGTCAGCATTCTCTTTGGTTTAAATACTTGTACCTTTCAAGGCAATGAACCCTTTGAAGATTGAAATGTCAGAATGAAATCTAGTAATAGATTCAAGATACAAATCTACATTTTAGAATCTATATGAGTTTGACCTCTCCAAATCCATTCAATTTTCAGAGCAGGAGAAAACAGCTTGAAAGACATTTGACGTGAAATCTGTTCAACTGTCATGTATAGTTGCTAAGAAAAGTATATTGTTAAATGTGTGCTAAGAGTTTTCTCATAACATTTCTCCAATAAGAAACAAATATTTTCTTTACTATCTTCCTAAAAGTCAGGCTATACCTAAGGCCTTGTTTCCCCTGTCCAGTCGTATCCAACTCTAGAGGCCAATGCTCATCTCCATTTCTTACTTTAGGAAGCCAGCTTTGTCCAAAGATATTTCTGTAATCATGTGGCCAACATGAGATACACCCAGGAGAACAGAACACTATTACCTTTCCACCAAAGTGGTATCTATTTATCTACTTGCATTTGCATGCTTTCAAACTGCTAGGTGGGCAAGAGCTGAGGCACATAACAGGAGCTCATCCCACTTCATGGCACTTGGGTTTTAAACTCAGGCTGTCTGCTTTCCAGCTGACAAACTCAAGAGACTTTAACTGCAATACCTAATATAAAAGCAGTGGTCAGTTTAAAATATTTAAGTTACCCAGGCAGAAATTATTACAGTGGTAAATATAGTTATGTTTACAGGGGGCATCAATCATAGAAGATAAATTTTACATGTGTAGGACAAAAGTGTTCCTAAAGATCTGATTTCCTGATTGTGTAAATGCATATTCTCTTCAGCTTTTGGCCAGACTATTATAGATGTAGGTTCATACATTTATTTGGCTACACATGCATGGCTCACACAATGCAGTTTCAATGACAGAAATATATGATTGGGAGACCCATTGGTTCATGCTGTTGACATAAAGAGCTAAGGGCTTGATTGGGAGGAAAAGAAAACCCATAATTTTAAAAATATGTAAGATGAGATAGTGAGACTGAAGACAGAGGGCAGTGTAAATATTGGGGAGGTTAGGGAGGTCAAGTACATGAGATCCAGAAAACAAACTATAATGTATAGTGTAGCAAACATATAATATATTAGATATTTCTGTATTTCTTTACTGCTATCTTGTGGAGGTCTGTATTTTTGCAGCCCAAATATGGTAGCTATAGGTAAAAGCAGAAAGCAGAAAGCCATTGGAAAAAGTGTATTTGGTGAGTTTTCTTCAGCAAATTACATTGCAAGTTTGTTCATAAATAATGTATATATAACATATATTTGAGTTTATTTCTAAAACATTACAATCAATAATAAAAAAATCTAAATTGGAAGTAGGAATCCCACTAGAAGGCAAATGGACTACTGGACTATAAGGGAAAAAATGCTAAAGGAGAGAGACACTATATTAATTACTTTTACCAGTCCTCACTACTGAACATTTGAGACACTGCAGAACCTAGGATATTGATGCTCACTTGAACAGACTTTTCAAATAACAATGGCAAGAAATTAAGCTTTAAGCTTTATTAATGAATAAAAAATTGACAGGTCACCAACTTTGAGATACCTATCTCATAGCTTTGAAGAAATTCAAATGTGAAATAAAGATCGACATTTTTATTAGATGATTGGGATATGGTCAAGTTAAAATTCATTTTTTAAATCATAGAATGTTGCTTAAGCACTAGTTGACTCAACACTTGCATATTGTGTTGAATTGTAATACTGATTTACAAACCACAACAGCTTTTTCACAAAATACAATTATCTTTGATGCTTCATGTGTCATGTGAGCCTAGCTACCTGTTTTGCATTCATCAATAATCTATCACAATGATCCACATTGTGGTCCTCAAAATATAATGCAACTATAAAGTATATGGAAATATATGAAATACGTATATCGAGGCTACAAAACTTTAAAATAGGATACAGTACCTGAATGATGTCATGTTAGGATTAAATAGGAAGTATTTACTCCATTTAATTATTATTGAGCATTATTCTGCATAAATCATCCTTATGAACCTATCCAATATAAAATGATTTGAAGATGGCTATTGTAAATAGCGGCCAAGATAATAAACCCATGCAAGTAGCATCATACTGATTTCGGTCTAAATAATAGTATGATTAATTAGAAAAATCAACATTTCCTATATACCACGTTCACAGAAACAAAAACATTTTGAATTCTAAAAATAAATTTATTTATTTTTTTAATTTTTGTCACTGTTAATTAACTAAACAAGGCTTACATATAATTGGCTGGGTTTCCAGAATACACTGGAGCATAAACTCTTTAGCCATATTTTACTCTGAGGTTTACTTATGGAAACCTAGAGTCCTGTGAATTCATTTACAGTTTCAGTGTGACTACAAGTGAAGAAAGGTGAAGAAAAAAAGAGGATGTCCGGCAAAACTAAGACCCAGTTTTATTAACGGCTTCAATAGCTGGAATTACAAAGGCATTGAAGAACGGAGATACTTAACATGCGTGACCTGCCTTGAACTACACAGCCTAAACTTGGTATTATCTCTCAATTTTCGAGCAATCACATTTAGAGGTGAGGCTTTATTGGGTATCTACTAAGCCGCATCACCAGTAATAACATTCAACTGCTATATTAACGTAGAAGCTGAGGTCGAAAGAACTTGAAGCCCAGGAAACATAACGGAAAAAACGGATGACCAAGGTTGGCTTTCACATATTGCAACAAAGTAAAAAAGGATTATTTTACACGCATCCACATCTGACACGTGAAATAGGATCTAGGATACGCACACTCCCGGTGCAATAAAAACAAGCAAAGGGCAGAACTAAGTTAATGGGGAAGGAAGGACCGTTTCTGCTGAGAAAGCCAGCCAGACCTGGGTTAAAAACGTTGCCCCTCACGTGGTTAAGCGCCTCGTTCCTTCCCCGACGATCAAAGGGGGGAAATCCCGGCGGTGACGGGCGTCCCCTTTAGGCATACGAGGGACTTTCTCCGGTTTTACGGCCCCTGGAGGGCTATTCGGTTCGTCCACTCTGGGTCACCTGATTCGGGCTGGTGCGGGGGGGGGGAGAGAAAAAACCCCAAACCCGCGAGGTTGCGCGAAAGAACCAGCCGAAAAGAGTCAACCCGGAGGAAAGACAGAGGTGTGTTACTGCCAGGCGGAGAGGGGTTGGCGTACCTTACGCCTGCCAGGCGTTCGCCTATTCCTGCTCCAGGGCCACCCCGGGGGAACGCATGTAGCCGCGCGCGCGCCAGAGATTAGGCTGCCAGGCGAGCAAGCGGAGAGATTAAGCTAGAAATAGCGGCGGCTCCTGGGCGTGGAAAAAGCTGCGCTCCACCGGAGCCTCCGCAGCCTTAGCGCATCTTCCTCTCGGCCAATCCCACCACCACCACCACCCCACCCTCCGCCAGCCTCCTTGCACCTGAGGGAGAGGCCGAGTGCGCTCTAGGCGCGCCTTCCCGCGCGCTGGAGCAAAGCGCCCGGTGCGAACTGAGGGGAGGAGGAGGAAGGGTTCTCAGCGGAGCTGCTGCCAACCGGGCGGGGGCAAGAAAGGTTGCGGCGGGAAGATCGGCAGCGACGGGGGCCTTCTCGCGACCCAGGAGCTAAGCAGGGGAGAGGAAGAGGCACGGCGGCGCGCGCCGGGAGGACGGGAGCGTGTTGACAGGTTCGCCGCGTTGGGTTCTTCTGCGTTCCCGGGAGTGTGTGTGGGGGGGCAGAATCGGGGGCAAGGAAAGCCTTGCCCCCGACGTTTAGTAATCTTCAGCGTGGGTGGATAAAGGGTGCCGCTGTGCTCTGTTAACCAGACGCGGCTGCTATCTGGTATCATCGTTCCCTGTGCATTGAAAGTGGTGGTGCTGGTGCGGGGGTTGGGGGCATTGTATGGCATTGCATTGCAGGAAAAACTAAGGATTTGGGTAAGGAGAGAGAGCCGAAGGAATGGGGGGTTTTTGGGGTGCGATGTCGGGGTGGGGTCGGCCGGGCTGTGGAGAATGGAGAGGCCTGCGGGTTGTCTCGCCTTCGAGGAGGGAGGGAGCTGCTGCCTATGGACTGGGATGGGGAAGAAGGCTCCGAGAGGGCATAATATGGCGCAATGGTATAATCTCTCCTCAGACAGCGGAGTGGAAACGCAGGGCGACCGGGGGGGGGGGAACCCGGTGCTGCAGTGAAAATCGGCTGCAAGAGGAAGCCGGGGTGGATAAGTGGCCGAATGGGAGACGAGCTATTAAATTCATCCTGGGAGCCCTCTTGAGGCTCGGTCGGGAAGGCCTGCGCTTTGGAGACGCGGGGGGGGGGAGCCTTTTCTCGTGCCCTCCCTCCCTCCAACATAAATAGCGGAGAGGGAGGTGGTAGTTTGCAGTAACCGCCATCATATTGATCAAGGGATGCAGTTCACAGAAGGAAAAGGAATATCTCCTCCTCCACACACACACACATACACACACACTTTAGCGTCTTAATCTCCTGAGTCATATTTCGTCTTTATTCCCCCATCTCTAAAACATCCGTGGCTACACATATCAGTGCAAACAGTTACACAACAGAAAAGATGGGGGTTGGGGGAAGGAGTGGACTGAGAGCCAGGCTTTAGAGGGAATCTACTTTTAATGGACAAATCATCTTATCTCTTCTTTTTCTCCTCCCCTCAATTGTTCCCTCCCCACCTTCTTCATAGAAGTGGCAGCGGTCCTAGAATTAGTTGAAGATGTCAGGTCAGACGCTGACAGATCGCATCGCAGCTGCTCAGTACAGCGTTACAGGATCAGCTGTAGCCAGAGCAGTCTGCAAAGCAACCACACATGAAGTGATGGGCCCCAAGAAGAAACACCTGGATTGTAAGCATCTTTTTATATGCATGGTCATGTGTGATTTTTAAGCATACAATTCAATACTCCTCAGACACTAATCTGCTGTCTTGATGAAGCCTTATGTGAGGCATCTTGGAAAAATGAATTTGTTGCATAAGTTCTGAAGTTATGTTTGACCATTTTCTTCATTTTGAATAGCAGGAGATCGATTTGAATCTGGAAAACAGTGAAATATTCTTGCTTGCTTTGGTTACCTGAATTCAGTGCTGAATTAGTGTTTGGCTTAACTAGCAATGTAAAAATTTTTACAAGTAGAATTTTGAACAGTGAAATTGAATAGTTCTTCATCGGTGTAATCTCTGTAATGATTCATTGTGTATTTGGAGTGTTAAAGTGGAAAAGGCATATTTCAAATGGATATCTTCATTATTCAGAATCCAAAACTCAGTTCTTCAACAGTTATCAAAGCAAACTGTTGCATGTATTATATCTTGGTCATGGTTATATCGGCAGTACAGGTAGGCCTTGTTTAGTGACTGTATGCTGTTGGAATGATGAAAAATAACTTTAGAACCAATCCTTGCATCCATGACCTTCGCAGGTTTGTAAAGCAAAGAAAGCTGAAGTAAGATTGTAAGCGCAGTTGTGATTTCACTAAGCAACCACTTCACTTAATGACCATGTTCCTGGTCCCAATTGTGATTGTTAAATGAAGACTGCTAAATGTATGTACTATATTTTGTAGTGAGTTTTAATTTCTTCTGGTGTTGTGGCTTGGTCTTCTATGATACATCAAAGTTAGTTCTCACTACACGTTAAGTCTGGTGTCAGCTTTGGAAGCCATACTAGGCCGAAGGCTTCCATGCGCTGCCACAATTCTCCTCTGTGGAAAAGGAGGGGGGAGGGGGGATGATTAGACATAACAACATTTTTCTGGTGGTCAAGGTCAGGCTGGGTTCGCATCTGGAGAAGGAGTGGCTGGAGTGATGCTTTGACATGGGACGCTTGAGGATTGGAGCATGTGACCGGCAGAGGGGTCATGAGGGTGGAGATTTGGGGGTTTGTATTACTGAGGGACGAACCGGAATCCCCAGTTTCGGTTTTCATCCAACTGTGCCAGTTTACCTATGCTAGTAAAAGAGCTTTGAAAGATGTTGGGTTCGGAGTCTTTTCTGCAGGAGGTGTTTTCTGGAACGTTGACATCTGGAGCATCAATCTATAGCATTCCAGATACTATTGAGTTACAGCTGTTACCATCTGTGCCTGTGAGTCATAGGTTTTACATTCATCTGGTGGGTCACCAGTTCTTTTCTCCTGAGTTAAACATTGAGTCAGTGCTATATATGATTTTGTGTTTGCAAGTTGTGGAGCTAAACCAGTACTAGTAGGAATGAGAAGATACAGCCATGTGCATAGTTTTTGTAACATTTTTGTCCATTTATGATCAATTTTTCCATAATCTCAAGGTGAACAAGTTGACAGACAATACATGGCAATGGCAGATTTGTTATGAAAATATAGAATCTTTCCTTTTCCTACAAATCTCTGCAAAATAGGATAGTCCTCTTGTGGAAAGTCACAGCAAACAATATCTACTTCCCAATGTTCTGGGGCTCCTTTTAATTGAAAATTTATTTTTTCTGGTAGCACCAAACAAATTAGTGTTAAGAAATCAAATCATGGTGGAGTAAAATAATTTTCCAGATCACATTGTCACTTTGAAGAAGAAACAAAATGGCCACCTTCCACACAGTACTATTCAAGAAGGAGTAGATTTTTGTGTTGAATATGAGTGTTCCAGTTTGCCAATTATATGAAGATGTGATGGCGTTTCTTTTTGGTTTAATGTGATGTGCGAATTCATTCTAAAATAAAAATAATTACATGGTTTGTTGAGTTAGTCAAGCCTGAAATCTGTTTACACTTCCTTGAAATCCTTCTGGCCTTATAGGAAAGAATGTGCTTGAATGTTGGGCCAGAGTTACACTCCAGCATGTGCGGGTTATCTCAATCTGATTTAACTTCAAATCTTAAATGGATTGGAAATGGAATTATTATTATAATTATTTATTTTATGTTTTATACTCTTTATTTCAAATGACACAATTACCCAACTGTAGTATATATTGGGATTTTGCCAGTCATACTCAAGGCAGGAGGTTCTAAAACAACAAGTTGTGCTGTTTTTTCATATCTTGTTGCAGCTTTTTTTTAGGGTCACAGAATTATAAGGTAGTGAACTCGCAGCAACCCCTGAAGTTGTTGTTTCTTACTATGTTTCCATAGCAAGGTAATTAATATGTTGTAACTTAATATATTAAGTTAATAATCTATATAATCCCAAGCAGTCGTGCATAGAGGCTCTGATTCTCCATATGTTTTATTTAATAATCAAAATAGTCGTTTCATAGAAGGATAATTCAGTAATGTTTGTTATCAGTCCATTGTTTTCTACTTTGTGTATTTTAATCAAAAATATACTGAATTAGATTACTAATATTTTAGTAATGTACTAATGTCACTGTGAAGCATATGATTTTTGTGGAAGTGAGCAAAATACTGCAATAGATAAAGGTAATTCTTGATTTACAACCACTTGAGCAAATTTCTGTTGCTAAGTGAGACATTTGTTAAATGAGTTTTGCCCCATTTTATGACCTTGGAGAGCTTAATGGAAAAGCTTATTTGCATTATATTTACCAGTGAAGTATAGGATGGATTAGAAAAAGGCTTAAGGTGCCCTGAATTCCTTTCTCTTTATAACTGAAGTTGAAGGGAAATTAGTTTGAGGGGTAACATTAATATCTTCTACTTGTGCAGCCAGAATCACTTGGTGCTGTGCTATGAATGACCAGTTTTACATTTTAGCATCTGAATATCCCATTGTTTCTCTATGATTTTTCTCTAAAAATGATTGAATATGGTATACCCATAAAGCACAGAAGCAAGAGTAAAATGACAGAAATGTGTATTATGTACATATAGTCATAGTAAAAATTTGAGGTTTTATCTTTAAAAATAAATAAACAGAAGCAAGGCTTACCGGTATGGTAGTTTGTGGCACTGTACTTCCATTTATGGGCTTCCTGGTTTCTTGGTTTCAAGTATCTCAGAAAATAATAGTAGAAGTTTTAATTGTCATATACAGATAGTCCTCGACCTGTGACCGCAGTTGAGCCCAAAATTTCTGTTCCTAATTGAGACATTTGTTAACTGAGTTTTGTCCCATTTCACAACCTTTCTTGCCACAATTGTTAAGTGAATTACCACAGTTGTTAAGTTAGTAACACGGCTGTTAAGTGAATCTGGTTTCCCCATTGGCTTTGCTTGTCAGAAGGTTGCAAAAGGTGATCACATGATGCCGGGACACTGCAACAATCATAAATATGAAGCAGTTGCCAGGTGTCTGAATTTTGATCACATGAACATGGGGATGCTGCAAAGTTTGTAATTGTGAAAAATTGTCATAA
The DNA here is from genome assembly GCF_028640845.1 of Ahaetulla prasina. Classification (NCBI taxonomy): domain Eukaryota; kingdom Metazoa; phylum Chordata; class Lepidosauria; order Squamata; family Colubridae; genus Ahaetulla; species Ahaetulla prasina. Next base: position 129,395,777 of record NC_080539.1, read on the forward strand.
GTCACATTTTTCAGTGCTGTTGTAACTTTGAACGGTCACTAAATGAACTGTTATAAGTCGAGGACTACCTGTAGTAATAAGATTCTGGTACTTGGGAAGGCATAAGTGCAAAATAAATGAATATGTGGTAAAAGCTTCTGGGACTTTCTGGGACTTTTGCAGAAATTTTCCAGGGTGAACTAGTTCCCTTTTGTGAAGTTAAGTCTTACAGACAAAATAATTAAGCCATTGAGGTTAGTGTTTTATGAATGGCTTATTTGGTGCCATAAAATAGGGAGCAATGTTAACCTAGCTAAAAGAGAAAGTTTGGCTGTAATGTGAAAAGAAACAAGTCAAAACATCTGCCATTATTATATTTATAGATGTTAATAATGTACATACATTGACTATATGATTTCAAAAGAACTGGTTGTTTAGATTTATTTACAAGTGATCTTAATTTGGCTGCCCTCAGTAGCCCTTAGTAGTTAGTAGCAACTAACATTTGTAATTAAATCTGTCACTAACCAGTAAATTCAAAATACAGTATGGCAATTATTAAACATTTTCAGATAATTATGTTTCTTTGTATTCTGGCAAGGAGTAGAGCCATTTTGATCATCTAAGATATGAACTGTTAACATATTGGGAGATGTAATGAAAAGCAGGTTTGATTCAGTATTGAATGAAATTTCAGAAATAGATTCTGATAACATGTTTCTAATAGAATACATTCAGCATAGCAACCCATTCCTCAGTGTGAATATAGGTCATACCTGGGACAATATGCACATGCAATGGGATTTTTCTATAGTATTTGAGCAAATGCCATAAATACTATCCAAATACTAGCCTCAGGTACTCTTTGATGGGCCTACAAAGATGAAGCTCATTTCATGTAATTGAAATAAAATACAGTTAATATGGCACTCTTCAGTCCTACATTGAATAACGTTGAATCCCTTATGTCTTATTAAAGATATTAACCTGATAACGTATTTTAGACATCATTCCAAGGATATCAGGTCTGTCTGTGGCACTGAAGCCTCAGATTTTGAACCTCTGCATCTGCTTCATTGAAAGTAATCAACTCTAATGGTTTTAAATACACTGCTAGAGCCCTGTGGGATTTTCCAGTTGGTATGACTAGTCTTTCAATATGACATTTACTCAGGTAATTGAGTAGGCATCTTTTTCCTTGACAGATTAAGATAGGTTCTTGGCAATAAAGTCAACAGGAATGCAGCTACTGAACCTGAGTGAACATGGGTTAGAGCACTTGGTTTCAAACATTTTCAGGCTGCAAAATCTTTTATTTAAAAAAAGAATATCTTCCCCAAATCCCTGATTGAGTAGCAAAGCATTGAGTTGTCACAAACGCAATTGCCCATCCACACTACCCCAGGAGTGGAGGTTCCGAATGTCAGCTTACATGCACTGTCCTTTCTGTTATACCTTAGAAAATTTGGAACCCGCATTTGGTAATTTTTCTTTTTCTTTTGGTCCTTAATTTCTCATAGAATTCCTATTGAAACTCTAAGGTTCAATTGATGACACATAAAAGAAAAACTCTGAATTAGAGCTCTTTGTGAAGTCTGTTCTGTTAAAATGAGAGTGATTCAGTTCCACAGCATTTTGCAGTGTCATCTGGTGAAGCTCTTTTATATACTGAAATATTTATTATGATTTATTCTGAAAGGGACTTGGCCATATTCTCAATGATTAACTGTAATAATTTGCAAAATACTTCAGGCTAAAAATTGCTCCTATTTAACACCCCATTGTTGATGGAATTTCATTAGAATGGAGATATTCCTTGTTTACTCTGCTCGAATTCATTTGAGGTTTAAAGTTTCGGAAAATATCCTTGGATAAGTTTACCATATCTCTTGCATGCATGATGCTGTCCTTTAGCTTGCTATAATTTAGTAAGGATGAAATGGCTGATTGGAGCCAAGAGAATCTATTCCTTGTTTTGAAATGAGATTGTATTACCATCCTAAAAAGATAGCATTGGAACATCCTTGAAGAAGTCTTTGGACTCAGAAGTGGAGGAGAACATCAGAGCAATTATTATCATCCTTTTCTTAAGGAAGGATTGTTAGATGATTGGTTGGTGTGACAAACTCTAAATACTCTTAGTCAGACTTGGTGACGGTGCTGAAAGAGAAGAGAAATACAACCATTAGATTTCACTTGGGCCTCCCATAAATCTTCAGTAACCTTGAGCATGGTATATGTCGGGATCAATTGTCTGGAATGACAATAGAAAGTTTTATTTATAGTAGTGCAATTTCTACTTAAACATCCATTACCAAAAAATTTACTGCTTTATATTCCCTGGCAATTTATAGTAAATTCCCTTTCTCATGGTTCCCTTTCTCCCGCAGTTATATGTAAACTTTATTTGGAAATACAAGTGAAAATTGTTATGTTTGGGTATTGACGAGGCAGGAGACCAGGTTAGTGACAACAGCTCTTTAATATAGTGTGACCCAGCGAAACTTCTGGAGAAAAACCTCTCCTTATATACACTTCAGCCAGAGGCTGCATCCAATCAGAAGCGAGATACTTCCCGCCTAAAACTCCCGCCAAAACTTACAGTAATACATTACACTCCTTCCCTCCCAGAAGGCACTTTGCCAATATTTACATATTACTTCTCTACGTAGTCCCGCAGGTACGTGGGGCGTCTCCTGACTCTCCCGGACCTGCGCAATTCACTTTCTGGAGTTGAGTCGAGCTTGCCAGAGGGGCTTTTTGTTCCTCTGAGCTCCTCCTCCCGGCCATCCGGCCCTGGATTATTTGCCGGCTCGGACCTGCTGTCCTCTAGAGGGACCGGAGGGTGTCGCTGGCCCTCGCTTGACTCAGATAAGTCTCTGTTTGGTTCTACGCTTTCTGTTTGTTCTCGGCTCCAGTCAGCTGTGGGGTTAATTAAATCATAGTCAGGGCTGGTCTCGCCTAATTCTGCCTTATCGCTCAATCTGTTTCTTAATTGATCTATGTGGCGCCTCCAAACTCTGCCATCGTCTATTTCCACTAGGTAAGATTTGGGGCCCATTTTGTCTATGACTATCCCCCTCTTCCAGCTTGGGCCGTCGCTGTAATTATGTGCCCACACTGAGTCTCCTATGTTTAATTCCCGGATTCTATCTGGTTTTGTTTTGAACCCGTCCTGTACGTAGTTCGGGTGTAGCCGGTCTAGTGGGCACCGTAGCTTCCGCCCCATTAATAGCTCGGCTGGGCTGCGGCGGTGGCCACACAGGGGTCCTGTGTTGGACGGTTAGGAATGCGTCGATCTGTGCCTGCCAATCGCCGGGCCGCCGTGATAGCGCTTCTTCGCACTCCGAACAAAACGTTCAGCAAGGCCGTTCGACGCAGGGTGGAACGGCGCTGAGAGGGCATGTCGGATGCCCTCTTCAGCCAGGTACCCTTCAAATAATGCTGCGGTGAACTGTGGGCCGTTATCGGACACGAGGGTGGCCCGGAGCCCGTCGTGGCGAAAAGGTGTTTTAGTGCTGCAATGACAGCTCCAGCGGTTGTGGATTTCATTAAGATGATCTCCAGCCATTTGGAGAATGCATCCACCACAATTAGAATTGTTTGGCCGTGGAAGGGGACGGCAAAATCAATGTGTATGCGGGACCAAGTGCCTTGGGGTTTCTCCCACTCCATCACTGGGGCCGTAGGTGGTAGTGGTCTGGATTCCTGACATACCTGGCATCGGCCAACCCTGTCACCGATTTCCTGTCCATTAGGGGCCACCAAACATAGCTCCTGGCTAGCCCTTCATCCTTACAATTCCTGGGTGACCCTCATGCAGTAGTTCCAGGACTTTTTCTCAGCTTCTCTGGAACTACCACCCTATCCCCCAGAGCAGGCACCCCTTGCACAGACAATTCCCTCTTTTCTTTGCAAACTCTCTAAACGGTCGCCCGGTATGGCCATCCCTTTGAACCCAACCGATTACAGTTCTTAAAACAATGTCCCGGTAGGAGGCCGAGCCACTTCCTGCGATGTGACTGGGCCAGAGTCCCAAGAGTCAATTAGTAGAACGGGGTGCCGGAGTAGGGTCCTCGATTTCCCGGCAATGGGCATCTGCTCAATGCGTCCGCATGCCCCAGCTCTTTCCAGGTCGATGCTGCAGTTTGTAGAGTAGGCGGCCAGAAAAATAGTCCATCTGGTCAGCCGGGGTGATAGTGCCACTGGCGTTGGGCGGTCGCCAGCCAGTAATCCCAATAGCGGTCTGTGGTCAGTGATAATTTCAAAGTCTCTCCCAAAAACGTATTCATGAAATTTTTTCACCCCTGACACTATTGCGAGCCTCCTATCTAGCTGGCTGTAATTCCTCTCAGCCGGGACATCGTCGTGAATAGAACGCTATAGGGGCTTCAGTGCCGTTTGGGAGTCTGTGGCTAAGTACAGCTCCTACTCCATAGGGGACGATCACAAACCAATACTAGCGGCAGTCTGTTGTTGTGTTGTATTAACAGGCTATCGCTTGATAGCAAACTTTTTACTGCCTCAAATGCCCTATTCTCTGACTTCCCCCACGACCAAGCAGTGTTTTTTCCAAGCAACTTATGCAGCGGTTCAGCAACGGTTGCCTTGTCTTTTAAAACACGGCGTAAAGTTTACCAGACCCAGGAAAGCCTGGAGTTCTGTCTTGTTTTTGGGTGCTGGGGCTCTCTTTATCGCCTTGACTTTGCTCTCAGTGGGTGAATCCTTTTTGTCTATTCTATAGCCCAAAATTCAACAGATTCGACCCCTATCTGACACTTGCTTGCTTTGACTTTTAATCCTGCCGCCTAAAATTGCCAAAACTTTCCTTAACCGCTTCCCCAGTTCTCTTAAATCTTCCCTGATACCAACACATCATCGAATAGGGTACGACTCCGGTAACCCTTGTAGGAGCCGCTCCATCAAATTTTGGAATAGCCCGGGCCACACTCACCCGAACTGTAACGGGTGCACTTAAAGGCACCCCGGTGCGTTACAATGGTCTGGGCTTCAGCTGTGCTAGCATCTACGGGTAGCTGTTGGTACGCTTGTGCCAAGTCTAATTTGGCGAAAACTTGTCCGTGCCCTAGTGAGTGCAATAAGTGTTGCACTACTGGAACTGGGTAGGCGCTCTTTTGCAATGCTTTGTTCAAGGTAGCCTTGTAATCAGCGCAAATTCTTATGGACCCGTCTGGTTTTATAGGGGTGACGATTGGCGTCTCCCATTTGGCATGGTCAACTGGCACTAGTATCCCCTGGCTGACTAATTTATCTAACTCTTTGTCGATTTTAGGTTTGAGTGCAAAAGGAACCCTCCTTGCCTTTAACCTAATGGGAGCTATTTGGGGGTCTAAATTGAAGGAGATAGGGGTCCCCTTGTACTTGCCTAAGCGGTCCTCGAATCGTCTGAATTCCTCCATTAGGCGTTTGCAGGTTGCATCCGCTCCGGTGGGCGCCAGTCACCCCATTCCCAACGCCCGGAACCAGTCTAGCCCCAGCAAGCTTGGCAAGGTTCCTCGACTAACGTGATGGGCAGGGTCTTTTCGTATGTCCCGTACTTGACCTCGACGGTCGTTGTCCCTCGAACAGGGATGCGGTTGCCCTGGTAATCCTGCACCCGGAGCCGTTGTTTCTGTAGCTTGCGCTTTGCGATGTGCGGCAAGGCTTTCACAAAAGTGTCCCAGGACATGATCGTGATTGCTGATCCTGTGTCTACTTCCAGTCGGCACGGTACGCCTTCAATTGTCGGGTTTGTGAAGATCTTTTCTTCGATGCGGGTAGCTGCGTGGTCTATGGTAACAGTCATTCGGTTTGACTTCGCGCTCTTTCTTTCCTGGCCAATCGCGGGTCGCCTCGCCGATCTCGCGCTCTGATTGGCTGGTTTGAAATTTCGGCGGGAATGTGGGGTTTGCATCTCTGACTCAGAGCCGCTCTGATTGGCCGATTTGAATTTTCGGTGGGAAGGTTGGGGTGCTCGGCAGACTTGAGCCAGGTGCCCCTTCCTTTCACACCGCCGGCAAATGGCGTCCCTGAACTTACATCTTTGGCGCTGATGTCGCCCGCAACTTCCGCATTCCTCCGGTCTTCCTTGTCGATTTTCCGGTGTAGTGGACTTCTTCCTCCTCTTCGCTGGTTGACTCACGATAGGTTTCTTCGTGGTGGACTGTGCTCGCTTTGCGCCCGCCATCGGCGTGAGTCGCTTTGTAATGTGTCTGCTGCATGGTTGGACATCTCATGGGCTCTGGCTTCGTCCAGGCGTTTGCCAATGTCAGGTTGCTCTTGGCTGTAACCGTCTCCTCAAACGGATGTCTCTGACCCCCGTATAAGTTGTTCCAGCAGCTCTTCGTCCAGATCGCGGTACTGCAATGCTTGGAGGCTTGTCTCAGGGCTGCCATGTAGTCGCTGATAGACTCGCCTTCTTGTTGCCTGCGCTCCCCAAACTCGTACCGTCGAACGTATTTGGACGGGGCTGGTGCGTAGTGATTCTTCAGGAGGGTCTGAAGGGTCTGCCACGATACGGAGTGTAGCGGTGTTGGCTCCGCTAGAGCTTCTGCGACGGCGATGACTGCGGACCCACAGTGGCTTATGAAGTAAGCCCGTTTGCGGTTGTCGGAGACTCCCTGTAGCTCGTTTGCCTCCAGGAAACTTTCGAAACGGGTCATATATATTCCCCATGTCTCCTGGGCAGGGTCAAACGGAGTGGGTGGCGTGTAGCCGGTCATCGCTGCATTCGCTATCACCTTGCTGGGTTTGATTCTCGTAGTGAGTTCAGCTCTGTTCTGGTGCTCTGCCTCAAGATCCCATCCTCGTCGCCAATGTTATGTTTGGGTATTGACGAGGCAGGAGACCAGGTTAGTGACAACAGCTCTTTAATATAGTGTGACCCAGCGAAACTTCTGGAGAAAAACCTCTCCTTATATACACTTCAGCCAGAGGCTGCATCCAATCAGAAGCGAGATACTTCCCGCCTAAAACTCCCGCCAAAACTTACAGTAATACATTACAAAAATGTTATATGAGGATGGCCATCCAGTTTCATTTCTCCTTCTCATCTAACCCAGGTGAGGTGGTGGATATCGATATCTGAGCAGAATAATGGACTGGATGCGAATTGATAAATTGAAGGTCAGTCCAGAGAAGGAATTACAAGTGGCGGGTGGTTCATTCTCGAGTTGAGCCTTTTCTGGAGGGAATTTCATTTTATTTTATGGAAGTGCTCCTGGATCCATTATAACATTGAGAAGAGCAGATAGCTTCTGTTGTTTTGAACTCTGAACGGCATGTGTGAAATGGTTTTCAAACTTTAGTTTGTCCAAAATAACTGCCATGGTTAGATGTTTCTTGTACTTCATTAGCTGCTTGGTTCCAAACCCTTTTCTGCATCCAACTCAAAATATTAGTGCATATCTTTAAAATCTGAGATAGTTTGGGGCTAGAATCTAATGGACGATCTTTTCCTCTGTATATCTGACCAGATCCTTAGGCTACCTGCAAAGATTTCTCTGTAAGTATCTTCATTAAATGGCACTGCATATTCAGGTAGAAGAGGAATCACCTCTTCGTTGTGGTGTACCATCTTTGGAAGTGCTTCCCCAATTTTTTGTTTGTGCCCACTCTTTATTTTGCTCAAAGGAAAGACATTTGCATTTTTAAAAGGTTGGAAAGATTGTTTTAAATTTTTTTACATTGTATCCTTAGGTTGATAGTTGATGTTGCTTTTATTGCTTTTATTCTTTTAGTCTAATGCATATCTCTCAAAACTTTAGTTAATTGATCTGACTAATAATTACATCCAAATAAACATTTGATTATTTTGTCATTTGCTTCATTGAAACTAACTTCCTAATAAATATTTTCAGGATATCTGTCTGTTTCCAATGTTTTGATTTTATTAGACAATGATGGCTTGGTTATACAGTCTGTTGTCGATAAAAATGCAAATTGGTAAATTTGTATTTGCAACACTTTCCAGCAACAAATTATCTGACAAGATCACATTTGCAAACCATGGTCATTTAAGTATTCTCTAAGAGCAGGCGTGCACCACTTGGCAAGGGGAAGGGGCCATATTAATAAATAAAAATCAGTAGTTCTGTGGCTAGTAAAGCCGCTGGAGTGCAGGAGATGGCAGCAAGGATTGGAAGTGCTCAGCAGCAGGTCTTTTAGGGCTGAGGATGTAAATTTACTACTTCAAAAAAAAGATAGACAACACAAGACTTTTTGCTTTGTAGGCTTGGCTGAGCGGTTTACTTTGACATGCCTCAAAATGTTAATGATGAAACTGCAAGCCGACTCTTAACCCATATAAAATTTGCTTCCAACTTTCTAGGCTCAGCCGCTCCCAGTATGGAGACAGACTAAAAATACGATTTTGCCCATAACTTATGTTGTCTTAAATGTTAATCGTGAGGAAGTTGGTAACTCCATGGTCAATATCCTTGCTAACTTTGAAGGAGTTAGCCAGTCATAACTTCCTGCATCTCCTTTGTGAAAAATACAAATCCATATCTTCACTGGCTAGTCCCAGGGACTCTATCTGATGGCAGAAAAAGTGGACTTATTTTGTGGTAACTCTCACTAGATGCATCTCCAGGCAGAAATGATACTCAGAACCAAAGCTAAGATAAGCTAAGGTGGAGCCAGGGGTATTCAGTTTCATGGCCCATATTTAAATGACATACTAAGATTAAGCACAGAATAGAGTAGTATTGTCATCTGAGCCAGATTGTTGAGTTCTAAGTGGAACTATACAGTTTTGCTTAGTTACCAATAATATCTGTTGTATTGGTTCAGGTGTCTATGGAGATTCTCAGCCATCCAGGTTATGGTTGTCCCAAAGGTGTTTTTTCAAGAGACAACTGGACTTTCTGGGGTTTTTTTGAAGAATTTCACTTCTCATCCAAGAAGCTTCTTCAACTCTGATTGGATGGTGGTAATGGAAGGATTTATACTCCTTGCAGACAGCTGGTCATTTGCATTCTTTTAGAGAGTTGTTAAGGCCACCTATATATTTATCTGTGTCCTCAGGGGCACTTGAGTAGTGCAAATGGATGTTGAGCCTTCGTGGAATGTTGAAATTGGTACAGATGTTTATATAATTGTGTTCAATAAGCAGTCGGCTGTCGGCTTTATGCTTTGGAACGCTTTCCTTATACTGGTAGTTTTCTCTTTTTCATGAGGCCTCAATTTACTATAATTTACTATAATGTACCCTAATGTACATGTAATACTCTTATCATGTGATTTATTTGGTTTCCTGTGATGTGCAGTTCTTCTCCATTAGTATTGTGAAAACAGGGAATAGTCCAGACAATCGTTAGGGGTCAACATTGACTTCAAGGCACAAAGACACCCCCTCCCCCAAACTAATTCTTAGACTGCATTCAAAGGACATCTAAAGTCATTGCTTAACAGGTAAGCCACAAATAAGCCTTGATTACAAGTTGTCCTTTAAATTTTTAGAGTAATTGTACTACATCCAATGCACTTGTGTTTGGACAGGTTGTTAAATATAACTGCAGTTATATGGCTTAATGAATTATCAGGAATTCCATATGGTTGCCTATAAAGCATGGTTAAAAAACTTGGTGAAGCATATGAAGCCAGACAAATTGGAAATAGTGGACATGAAAATTAGGTCGAGATAGCATATTGAATCACTGCAGGCCATGGTTTAATATCATGGCTTGTTTGCTTCCTCCTAAGCTTAGTTTATTGGTTTAGCTGTACCAAATTTTTAATTGTAGAAAACAGTGATATAAGGCTATATGTTTCTGTATATAATGGTTTATAAGACTGAGGTATATATTGCTATTGAAACTAAAAAAAAGTAAAGAGATTGCAATTGAAATACAGTTTAATATTTAGCAGGAGTTTTAACTACTCTGGTCAAAGGAATTGCCTGTAAAAGGAATTCTCCAAAGAAGAAATAAGTAATATTTTTATGATCAAGCAGTACTCCTTGAAAATTGATAGGGTCCTTTGAAAGCAAAGTGTCACAGATGTTAGGTACTGGTAGCATAATAGATGTTTGTGATTGTTTCCTGATTCTTGTAGATATTTCTCATATCATTAATATTGTTTCTCCAGGTATCTCTAATATAAACTCAAAGCAGCATGTAAGTAATAAATTTGCAGAAATTCAGACTACGTGTATTAGGTTTTGATGTCAGAAGAAACAATAGCATTTAACAATAGCATTTAGGCTTATATACCACCCCATAACACTTTATAGCACACTCTGGGTGGTTTACAATGAAGAACTGTTATTTGCATATTGCCCCCAACAATCTGGATCTTTATTATACCAACCTCAGAAGGATGGAAGGTTGAATCAACCTTGACCGCGTCAGGATTGAACTCAAGGCTGTGGGCAGAGTTTACCTGCAATACTGCATTCTAATCACAAAAACTATGGCTTTTGACATGGAACTGAAAGACATTTCTTAAACCATGCAAAATGTTATGTAGGAACTTAAATTGGAATTTAGTGAAGAAATTGATTCTGGTTTACATTGACTTTTGGGGGGGCTATTTAAGTTTATTTGTTGGATATATATTATATAGGGGTGTCAAACTCGATTTCATTGAGGGCCACATCAGGGTTGTGTTTGACTTTGGGGTGGTTGGGCTTGGCTAGCTTGACGTCACTTGTGTCCGGGGCGCTTGTAGTGGCCCGGGTGGGGCTGGGGGGATCCATTGTCTCCAGCGGAGGAAGGCGAGACCAGGAAGAGCACTATACCTCTTGTCCTCCAGAGGAGCCTCACTGTCCCTCTCAGGCCATGCAAAAGTCCCCTTGATGGCAGTGCAGGCTGTCCAGAGCCCTAGGCAGCAGAGGCCAAGCTCCCAGCCTGGCCCTTGAGCTCCCAGGGCACTGGGGATCCCACAGCCCAGCCCAGCCCCACTTCCCTGAGGAGGTGCCCAGTTGCACTCCTCCTCGAGGCTGCTGCTGCTGTTGTTCTCGCTTTCCTTGACCAGGTTGCTCATGGTGTGTGTGTGGGAGAGCAAAATGTGTGGGTAAGAGGAAGGCCTACTCCTTCTCCATGCAAGGAAATCCAGCTTTGTAACCAAAGCATCCTCAGTGGTAGGATGGGAAACCACCAGGAGAGGCCAGGAGGAGGAGACAAGGGGATGGCAAAAGGGCAGCAGGGCTGCTGGTAGCCAAGTGCTAAGGCAGGACCTTCCTTCCTTCCTTCCTTCCTTCCTTCCTTCCTTCCTTCCTTCCTTCCTTCCTTCCTTCCTTCCTTCCTCCCTCCCTCCCTCCCTCCCTCCCTCCCTCCCTCCTTCCTTCTCTTCTTTTTCCTTCCCTCTTCATTCTTCTTTCTTCCCCTCTTTCGTTCTTTTTCCTTCCTTGCTCTCTTCCCATCTTCCCATCTTTTGCTTTGTCTTTCCTCTTTCCCTTTCTCCTTTCCTGTCCCTTGTTGGATGCTCAAATGCAAAAGAGGAAACATTTCCCCTTTTGTTTTGTTTTGCTTTTAGTTTGTTTTGCTAGCCCTCTGCCAGTGAAAATGGAGCTCAAGGACGGCTGAAAATGGAGTCTGAGAGCTCAATTTTCTCTGTCCGTGGGCTGGTCCTTTGTTGATTCCAGGATGGCCCCGTGGGCCAGATCTAAGCACCTGCAGGCCAGATTCGGCCCACGGGCCTTGAGTTTGACACCCCTGATATAGGATCTCTTCACTCTGGATGGGCTTATGATGTAATGAATGTCTGCACAGTTATTATCATCATTGTTGTTATTGTTGTTGTTGATTGCCTGTTGTTTAGACTAGATTTGGCATTTTTATCCATCTACTGAGTCTTTCCCAAGGACCTGAGATAGGTAGATGTTTTTCATGGTGTTAAAGTTATTGTCACAGGATATAAGCTATTTCAAGTAAAGCGGCCTTTTCCAATTGACTAGTGGTGATTTTGTCAGTATTGATGGTGTTCAAGTGGTGGTCTGGATTTTGTGGGGGTTGTATCCTAGGCGCCTATTACTATTTGTACTTCTATGCTTTCTTTTGTTACAGTCATTCTCCTTTTATTTGCAGGTCTTGTATTTTGTGATTTTCTCCAGTTCTTTCTCTTCTATCCTGCTATTTATTGGTTACAGTTGTTAAGTCTGGGGTGTTACATGGCAGGTGCTGGTCTGTTTGAATTCCAACATTCCAGAGCCCTTTACTATTATTATTATATTTTTATCTTGCCTTTATATATAACTCAATACAGTGAAAATAGTTAATACTTTGCAAAGTGAAGGAACTCTAAATTTGGTTCTTGGGAAACCTCCAGACATTGCTGAATTATAATTCCCAACAGATATATTTATCATGGTGGAGAATCTAGGAGCTGTAGTTCTCCACCCCTGTTTTCCAGCCAATTTGATCTCAGTGAATAATATTACTTAAATGTGGGCTAATATTTTAAGATTAATAGGACAAAACTGTTATGAATAGCATGCAGGAAAAAATCAGAGGATAATACAAAATTCTATAAAACAAGGCAATAAAAATAACAGTAGCATAAGGTTTTAAAACAGAGCTCAGTGGACAAATAGTCTGATCTTGGGACAATAGCACTTCTGCAAATGCCAGGATATACAAATGCCTTTAACTGATTTTTAAAACAGTTGGACTAATGATGTTTCTTACTCAGTAAAATAGAATTTGGGATATTAGAAGGACATTCTGAGCCACATCTAACAGTTGTGGCTAACAATAGGCCACAGGTTGTGGTCTCCCTTGATATTAACTCATTAGTTGGTTAATACTGGGAGAGGCAGTATTTTATATTTTTGGATCCTAAGCTGCTTAGGCCTTTATTTAGGCTTGGTAGCTCACAGGTAGCCAGTCCATCAGTTCAGGAACTAGTATTATGTATCCTTTTCAACCCTCTTCTAAGTAACAAGCTAGTTCTACAAAGGATGCAATTTCTGGGCTTTCAAGTCAATGTTCATAAGTCTTTTTAGTGTAGAATTTATTATAGCATCAATTATTGAAGCTTAGCTATCCCTATCCACGTAGGGCTGGAAATGGTTTGTCAGCCATAGGCGTTTCTTCTTATTGAAGTCTGCTGTGCCTCTGCTGACAGTTCGAAATCAGGGAGAACCCCCAAGCTAGTTATTTGTCTGTGCATTTTCTAAAAATGCTTGGGTTTTTTTTCATGAACAATGGAAGTACAGTATTGCAAGCATTCTGGTGAAGAGCTAGATGCAGCTGTAGCTCCCTGATTAGTGAAATCTACAAAAGAGAACCATATGTATGACACCACAAGAGTTTTAGTAGTGCATGATTCATTTAAAATGCTAAGAGTGGAGGCAGACCTGATAGGCTGACAGAAGTATAATAGAATCTTACAAATAATATTACAAAAGTGATTGGGTCTTAAAAAATCATTATATATCACAATACTTGTAAGGTTCTATTATACTTGTGGCAGCCTATGAAGTCTGCCTCCACTCTTAGCTTTTTAAATGAATCACGCACTACTAAAAACTCTTGCAATCACCTTTTTCCCTTGCTTAGTATTGGAGATCATTTTTACTTGTCACCCCTGATGAGGTAAGTGAATGTGGCTGTTTCTCTTATATAATACCATGCATCTATGTTCACTTCTAATGTGTGACTGCAGACCTGAACAGAGAAAAATGGGGAAGATCACATTTAAGATTACTTTGTGATTCAGAGTTAGGACGAAATCATAGCAGCTACGGTACTGGTGCAGATTTTTAAATAATTAGAATAGCATATCTGTTAATAGGAGAAATAGTGCAAAAACCCTTGGTGTAATTCAGATTTGAATAAAGTACCTGCATACCATGAATGATGCATCTTGTATTCTATGACAGTATTTCTCAGGCTTTTTGCAATTGCAGATCAAAAAATAAATGTTCAGAAAATATGGGGACCACCTAGATAAACAAACGCATCACTGTATGTTTTCTTTAAGAGTATGTGAATTCCCATTTAACAGAATAACAGAGTTGGAAGGGATCTTGAAGGTCTTCTACTCCAACCCCTTAAGCAGGAAACCCTATACCATTTGAGACAAATGATTGTCCAATCTCCTCTTAAAATCTTCCAGTGTTGGAGCATCCACAAGTTCTGTAGGCAAGAGTAACAGGAAATTTCTCCTTAATTCTAGCTTGCTTCTCTCTTTGATTAGTTTCCATCCATTGCTTCTTGTCCTGTTTTTAAGTGCTTTGAAGAATAGGTTGACTCCCTTTTCTTTCTGGCAGCCCCTTAGATATTATTGAAACACTGCTATCACGTCACCTCCAGTCCTTGTTTTCAGTAACTAGAAATACCCAATTCCAGCAACCATTATTTATATGTTTTAGCCTCCAGTCCCCTAATCATCTTTGTTGCTTTTCTCTGTGTACTCTTTCTAGAGTCGCAACATCTTTTTAACATCATGGTGACTAAAACTGGATGCAGTATTCCAAGTGTGGTCTTATCAAGGCATTATAAAGTGGTATTAACACTTCATGTGATCTTGATTCTATCCCTCTGTCAATGCAGCTTGTGTTGGCTTTTTTGGCAACTGCAGCACACTGCTGGCTCATATTGATATGATTGTCCAGTAGGACCCCAAGATCCTTCTCACAATTACTATTATTGAGCCAGGTACCACCTACACTATACCTGTGCATTTGATTTTTCTTGCCCAAATGTAGAACCTTACGTTTTTCACCACTGAATTTCATTTTGTTAGATAGGGCCTAATGCTGAAGTTTGTCAAGATTCTTCTGTATCTTAAGCCTATGTTCTGGAGTGTTGGTTACTCCTGCCAGCTTGGTGTCATCTGCAAATTTGATGAGTTCCCCATCTATCTCCTCATCTAAATCAATGATGAAGATATTGAAGAGTACTAGACCCAAGACCCTTGGGATACCCCACTGCATACTTCCCTCCATGTAGATGCAGTTCCATTGAGCACTACACGTTGAGTGTAGTGGAGAATAAGATATTGTAGTACTGCAATGATTATTGTTGCAACTACGTAGGCCTTCCCATTTAAAGGACTTATAAAACAAATGTTTGTAAGAAAATTTTGTTCCAAATTAAACATAATAATGTTTACCATAAACTTGCTAGTCAAGAATAGTCTTCAGTGTAGATTTCAGTATAGTATGGTTTTAGGGAAGATTGGTTCTCCAGTTCAATGATGGTGTTTTTTAAATATTCATCATTGTACTTCCTATTCATATTTTTCTTTTGGGGTTGCATGTTTTAGATCAGGGCTCTCCAACCTTGGCAACTTTAAGACTTGTGGACTTGAACAAAGCAAAGCTGGCTGAGGAATTCTGGGAGTTGAAGTTCACAAGTCTTAAAAGTTGCCAAGGTTGGAGACCCCTGTGTTAGATCACAGTTCACCAAAGCACAGCATAGGTGGATTTGACAGCTGGTAACTGTATTTCAGACTTGTGGTCAATGTTCTGAACTTTAGTATTCATGTTACTAGTTGTATTATAATTTCTAGTTTTCAACCATCAATCCATTTTCATGATCTTGCTGATTGGTGGTGGATGTGGGATGGCTATATTCAGTGGTGGGCTGCAACCAGTTTAACAACTGGTTCTGTGAACACGTGCTTGTGCACAGCATTCAAAATACAGCAATTTGAAGCTCATCTGCTTACCTTCTAAGGCAGCCCCAGTAAGTAGAACAGCGGATGCGCAGAAATCAGCTGTGCCATGCGAATCAGCTGAGCCAGAAAGAAGGAAATATAGGACAGAATAACAGTGGTGGTATTCAGCTGGTTCTATCTGGATTGGGTGAACTGGTAGTGGCGGCTGAGGGAGACTCTGCTCACCCTCCTGGATGTAACCACTTCCCGTTTTTTATGCTCTCCACATGCGCGGAAGGCTCTGCGCATATGTGGAGGTGGTGCATGCGATCACATTTGCAAACTGGTAGCAAAGGTAAGTGAATACCACCCCTGCAGAATAGGGCGGGAGTGAGTGGGCGGTGCCAGCGGAACTACTGGTTCGTCCGAACCGGCTGCAGCCCACCACTGGCTGTATTACATCACGTGATGGCAGACAACATTGTTCTGCAGTGTGATTTTACACTTAAATGCCATACTATGGAAAAACAGAAGCAGTTCATTGACTTCTGCAATTGTACTAGTGTCGTGTCCCACTCCTTTGCTGACGGCCGGGTCGGGGAAGTCCGTATCAAGCGTGCCTCTGCAGCTCTGCCAAAGTCCTATCAGAGTTCTCAAGGCAGGCAGGAGACCAGGAAGTGACTTCAGCAATCCAAGTTAGACTTTGCCTGACTCAGAGAATGCCAGAAAGCAGATCCTTTATATAGGCCATGGGGTGTGGCTCCATGACTCAGCACTTATCCAGGCCTGCCCCTCCCTTCCTTTTGGTGACGTCGCCTCTCCATTCTCCGGAAGCGTGGGTCTATCCATTGCATCGTTTCGTCTCCAGCTGTTGGTAATCTCAGCTCGTGGCTGGCTTCAGGCGCACATGCTATCAGAGGGAGGTTTGTTTGTTCGGCCTGTCCAGGCATGATGCCAGGGCTGGGGGCTGGAGGCATGCCAGGACATTCTTCAGCACTATCAGCGTCTGGCAGGAGATAAGAGGGGGAGTGAGGAGACACAACAACTAGTTGTGTATGTATAGCCTGTGATAGATGTGAGACTCAAATCTTGGTCGAAACTGCTGAGAATAACTGTAGACCTGTAATGAAATAGGACAAGACATTAAAGTTATTTAAGGATATTATCAAACAAGCTTTCTACCATAGTAGGAAGAATTCCAAACTTGAGATTTCAGAAGAATTCTGCTGTTGATTGTAGTGTGTGCTTTAAAGGTCAAGGAGAAACAAATTGTGCCAGTAGCTGAAGACTCCAGGGGATTCCCTGCTCAAAAAAGTCATAATAGAGGAACAAGAAATCCAGATTCAGTTTTCTTGCTTCAGATCCACCAGATCCACCTCTGAAACTAGGGTAAGATGGCAAAATGTTCAGTGAAAGCACAGAGTTATAGACTTGATGCCTTGACTTCTACTCATGGGAAGGAAACACTGTTCAGATTAGGATCTGAATGGAAATGCTAAGGAATAAGGCTAACCTTGAAGCTTTGGAACTTGGTCACTGCTGAGATAATTTCTTGCAGTCTTCCATGCAAATTTTAACCCTTTATTTTTGATCCTACATTCTTTTAGTAAGGATTTGGTCCTCATATGACTTGCAAGTGAAAAAAAAAAATAAGGCACCTGATTATTCTTGTTCCTCCTCGATTTGGCTAATAATCCAAACATTATCTTTCACCAAGTTCTTTTACTGTCTAATAAGAAATCACGCACAATTCAGTCTTTATACCTGTATAGGCTTAAGGATATGAATAAGAGGGTAGAGTTTACTAATCCAGACAATTTACCTTTCTCTGTGGAGACAGAGGTTGGCAGTAGACTTCTGTTTACATTTTCTTGAATATAAGTAGTACTTATAGGTTTACATATAAGCCGTGGCGGTGCAGTAGTAGTAGTAGTGTTGCAGGCTAATTCACTGCTCAATGCCACCAGTTCGATTCTGACCGGCTCAAGGTTGACTCAGCCTTTCATCCTTCTGAAGTTGGTAAAATGAGGACCCAGATTGTTGGGAGCAATATGCTGACTCTGTAAACTGCTTAGAGAGGGCTGTAAAGCACTATGGAGCTGTACATAAGTCTAAGTGCTATTGCTATTGCTACATGCAATAGAACTGTTTTGTCAGATTTCTTGCTTATATGAAGTTCAATAAATGGCTTTCTATTGAACAATAGGGAAATAAGCTTTGAAAATTGGGGTGATACGGAGTGAGCCTAGTGTGTGATCTATATGATTCATAACATCTGTTTCCATGCCTCCTCTTCAGATAAATGCCTGAGTAGGACTTGATTGCTCTTTACTTAGCAGTAATCTAGCAATATAAAATTTTTTGGGAAAAATATTCTCAAACTATCAGGGGTGCTTTTTGTCTGTTTCCTCCTTTTTGTTTCAATATAAAGCATAAGGTATTTTTTTGAACATAGAACCATTAGGGAAACACTTCCACTTGTTAGTTATTCTGGGGTAGTTTGAGAGAACTAATCCATGAACTAATCCACGGGCACTTATTTAAGCAGCAATAGGCAACCCAACTATTTGAATTATGTTTCCCACTGTATCTTGATATTGACTAGACTGGCCAAAGATGCTGAGCATCAGATCATCTATCCTTCAGCTGAGCTTCATTGGTATGATGAGTGAGGTTGACTGCCATCATTGAGCGATGCTTTTGTTGAGAATTCTGAATTAAATTACAGAGTCTTATAACACCTTCAAATATTAACAAATAATAATCAAGAGTTACCTTGTGGCAAATAAATTTAATATATAAATAGCAATAGCAATAGCACTTAGACTTATATATCGCTTTACAGTGCTTTACAGCCCTCTCTAAGCGGTTTAAAGAGTCAGCATATTGCCCCCAACAATCTGGGTCCTCATTTTAACCCATCTCGGAAGGATGGAGGGCTGAGTCAACCTTGAATCTGGTCAGATTTGAACTGCCAAACTGCAGGCAGCCGACAGGCAGCAGAAGTAGCCTGCTGTATGGCACTTTAACCACTGCGCCACCATGGCTTATAAATAAATAAAACTACAGTTTTCAATTATAAAAATGCAGTTTTCATAGCTAAGCTGGGATTTAATTGTAAACTGCTGCTCAGTTAACATTCTTTTTAAATTTATTTTTATTTATTGCATTTTGGAATCACCTATCTCCCTACTTTGAAATATAATATTCTCCCTCTGCAAGTAGTCTCACATACTGACATATGATCGATTTTTACATAAAACTTCTGAACTTGTAGGAAAAAAGGCTCTGAAAATCATCACTAAATCAGTAGCAAAGTTTAATTCAAAGTGCGTGCCCATTATTGACTGCTCTGTTAACAGTTCTACTTTCAAATATGTCTGAACAGTGTGCATCCAAACAGCTTTTAAAAACAATATACCCCGTTTTTGCCTGGAATATAGCTACTGCTGATTAAAAGATGCATTGATTTTCAGATGAAAGATAAATGACTGCTTAATAGCTAGTGCCTAATTATTTTGCCAGAAGTTGTTATATCTCTATTTTGATTAAAAGTAGAATGATTACAAATACTTCCACTATAAATGGAAGCACTGTTTATCAAGAAACATTATGTAAATATACCACTTCTGGAGTTTAACCTAAACATGATTTGAAAGAAATGTTTGTGCAGCATAAATGCCTAAAGCATATATATTCCTAAAGTAGAAAGCTATTAATAGAATATTTATTCCTTCAACATTCAGTTATCCCTTGTTTGCTCGGCAACATTGATTCATAGTATTGCAATGGATTCCTATGATCTGTCTGATCTAAACCCCCCAAAATTGATGCTGGTTAGTATTTTAAATGAGTGCAAATGTAATTGCAAATTGAAATTTAATTAAAGTGCATCAACATGGATGATATACAAGACAGTACTTTCTCAAACTCCTCATTTCCCAATAATTTTCTACATGCTATTAGGTCTTGACTTATGACCACAATTGAGCCCAAAATGTTTGTTGCTAAATGAGACATTTGTTAAGTGAATTTTGTTTCATTTACGACCTTTCTTGCCATAGTTGTTAAGTGAATCACTGCAGTTGTTCAATTAGTAACACGGTTGTTAAGGTGAATCTGGTTTTCCTATTGATTTTGCTTGTCAGAAGGTCGCAAAAAGTGATCACATCTCGCCAGGACACTACAACAGTCATAAATGTGAGTCAGTTCCCAGGCATCTGAATTTTGATGATGTGACCATGGGGATGCTACAATGGTCGTAAGTCTGAAAAACTGTCATAAGTCACTTTTTCAGTGCCTTTTTAACTTCGAACTGTCAGTAAAGGAATTTTTCGAGGAGTATCTGTATCTTTATTTAATTTATTTATTATTATTTATTATTTTATTTGATCATATTTATATACCGCCCTATCTCCCGAAGGACTCAGGGCGGTTTACAGGCACTTAAAAAACACATAAATACAATATAAAAACAATTAAAAAACTTATTCTAACAGCCCAATAATTAAAAATATAGAAATAAAACCCAATTTAAAACCCATAAATTTAAAATCTAACTCAGTCCTGCACAATTAAATAAGTATGTTTTAAGCTCGCGGCGGAAGGTCCGAAGGTCCGGAAGCTGACGAAGTCCGGGGGGTAGTTCGTTCCAGAGGGTGGGAGCCCCCACAGAGAAGGCCCTTCCCCTGGGTGTCGCCAGACGACATTGCCTCGCTGATGGCACCCTGAGGAGTCCCTCTCTATGAGAGCGCACGGGTCGGTGAGAGGTATTCGGTAGCAGTAGGCGGTCCTGTAAATAACCCGGCCCTATGCCAAATTTAATTTGCGCAGGCAAAAGAGAGTCTCCCTCTCTTTTTTTCTTTTTCCTGCACTTTCTGTTTATTTTTTAATAGGATACGTAGGTATTTCATTAAAAAATATGATATAAATAAAAATGTGTAAAAAAGAACAGCAAGCAACAAGAAATAGCAAAATAAATTCCTTTCAAGCATTTGCCAGGATGTATGGAGAGTTTAAAATTGGGAAGAAAAGTGTGCACAGCTGTCAGAGTGATCCAGAAGCTGCCTTTATTGGTTCTGGATCATGTGGAGAATTGTACTGATGGTCAATTCTGTTACAAAATCTTTTCCGCCTCCCATTCATGATTATATTCTATATGTAATTTGCAACTTTCTAGTAAATACATGAAAAGTCTTGTAGTGGATATTGCTCTGATGGGGTCAGCTGAAGTGAGTTTCAGCATTTAAAGAGAGCCGTGGTGGCGCAGTGCTTAAAGTGCAGTACTGCAGCCTACTTCTGCTGACTGCCGGTTGTCTGCAATTTGGCAGTTCAAATCTGACCAGGTTCAAGATTGACTCAGCCCTCCATCCTTCCGAGGTGGGTAAAATGAGGACCCAGATTGTTGGGGGCAATATGCTGACTCTGTAAATCACTTAGAGAGGGCTGTAAAAGCACTGTGACGTGGTATAGAAGTCTAAGTGCTATTTCTATTGTTAAAACTTTTAGAGTCTGGAAATTTCTGTTTGCTCTGCCAGAAAAGAAGCGAAACTGAAGAAGAAAGGAAATTAGGACATTATCTATTCAAATATGCAATCAATAATATTCACCATTATTTTTTTTATTATCTATTAGTAAACTATATTTTGATCTTTAACCAACATAAAATAAAAACATTATGACATTTGCTATAGGATTAATGGCCATAAGAATAACCTATACTTGTAAATTTTATGGACGTCAACTATAAAGTTGTGAAATAGTTTTTTGTTCTCTGTCAGTTTGAAGTTACTATGGAACTCAAAACAATAAAAATATAAAACTTTATAAGACTACCAATTATGAAATACAAATTAAATCTGTACCTGTGAGTTATATTTATCATAATACAGGCAGTCGTCATTTAGTGGCTGTTTGCGGTAAATATGGTGATGAAAAAATTCTTGTATTTTTGATCTGTAAAGGAAAGGAAAGCTGAAATCTATCTATAAGCAAACTTGTGGTTTCACTTAAAGACTGCTTTGTTTAATATCCAAATTGCCAGTTCCAATTGTGGTTGTGGAATGAGGATTTCTTGTAATTATATGTTATTATAAAATTAAAAAGTATAATTAGAGTATAAAAGAATATATGTCATTCATAGAACTGTGGAGTCCTTGATACTCTCTGAGCTTGGTTGCTTTCTTGCAGATATTTCATTATTCAACTAGGTAATATCAGTGTGACAATCTGACAGAACAATCAATGGGACAGCTTGCCTTCAGATGTTGTGAGAGCTTTATCACTGGAAGCTTTCAAGAAGAGACTGGACTGTCATCTGTCAGAAATGGTGTAGGGTCTCCTGCTTGGGTGGGGGGTTGAACTAGATGACCTATAAGGTCCCTTCCACTCTGTTATTCTGTTATTTCTGTTAAAAGTATAAGCATTTTATTCTGTTGTTTCCGTTATGTAGAATTGCTTCCTCTTTATGTACAGTAGGTTGCCCTGCCAGTGTTGAGGGGGGGTATGGTTTTCTCATGTTCATTAGGATATTGTTTTCTGCTTAATCGTTTGCCTGATATTAATCTCTGCTTATCTGGGCATTGGTTGTTGAAGAGCATGTGATCTAGTCTTTCTGTTTCCTTCTTACCATTTTTATTGTCATCACTCAGTATTAAAAGTGCTAGGAAGGAACATCTAGGTTTAGCCAAAGGTTGACTATAGATAGCTGTATTCTATAATCCACCCAGTATTTGAGACAGAATGGGAAACTGCTCTTAAAAACACAAAACTGGATGCGCTGCAGTGGAGTGAATTTACAGAAAGGACTCAACTGGGCTCCATAGGAAATCTTGCCAAAAAGGATTTGCAAAAAAAATTTCCCGGCAAGTCTTCTGAAAATCGGACACGATTGAATGGAGAAAAAAAAAATCCAATGCAGACATTAAATCTCTGAAGCCTGACTGTGAGATACTGGTCAATTAAAGTCACTCTCTGTTCCTCTGCTAGGAGATTTTCTGTTCCAACCAGTTCCTTGGTTTCCAATATGAATGTTAAAATAGTATTAATCTTGCTAATGGTGCTTAATAAGGTGATGGCTCTGTAATTTGCAGACTTGTTCCTCCTTTGAAAAATGGAAACAGTGAATGAAAATCCTTAGTCCCTGTGGATATACCCATGCTTGCTTTTATACATGAAAAAGAAGGCCAGAATTGGACCCTACCAGGTTGTATTATTTTTAACTAACTCAAGGCAATTTAATCATTCCCATTAGCCTTCCTGGATTTTAACTGAGAACCTAAATGCCTGACTTCCATGACTGTGATCAATTACCAAAGTGTTGCAAATCATATTGAACTGTCTTTAGAGCAGGGGTCTCACAGGCTGCGACCCAGTGTTGGGCTTTGGCCCGTTTGGAACTGGGCCATGGAAGTGGTGGGCGATTGCACATGCGTTCATGCATGTGCGCAAAGCTACATTTGTGAAAGCAACTCACACGCACGAAACCATCCCCCCCTCCCCTCCCCCCCCCACGGCCCCACCACCACTGCCAGTTCGCCGAGCCAGAAAAGTTGGAGAGAACATGTAAGAAATATATTGCTTATAAAAAACTGTGGTGTTAGGGTGGGCTGTTTTAAATTCTCAAATTGAGTGCTTCTCAGGGAAAATAAGAAAAACATTGGATTATTTTGTACCATTATTTAATTTGTGCTACAACTTTGGAGTTAAGAAAAGATGTCAATTCAACCTGATTACTGACAATTGGAGAAAGAAACAGTGGATTCACTCTAAATCTATCCATAAATGCTATGAAAAAATAAGCTAAAACAAAAAAGCCTTTGTGATCTTAGTTTCCATCAATTGTATAATGTTTTAAAGATGCACCCATTGTTGGGTGAGGGAAGGTTTAGGGTTGATGGGAGAGAGTTACGAGAGATGGATTGTTAAGAAAAGAGTAGTTGGGTATGATATAGACATTCCTATATTGAGAAAGCAATATAACTATTGATGTGTACAAATGGGGTGTTATAAAAAAAACCTAGGTTTCTTTTCAATTTGTCAGAATACTATTAAAACTATCTAATGTATTCTAGATTAATTGTGTCCTGACAAAATTGTACCGGGTTTACAGTTTTGTTTCCCAAACATAGCCACCTTGAGACAAGTGACAGCTGTGTCTTTCATGGTCCATTTTCAGGAGTGAGGTCAAATGTCAGTGTATAGCGCACAGGGCCAGATGCCATAGCTCCTTCTAGTAAATGAGAAGTTGCAGCATCATTGCTTAAATCCCCTCCCAGCTGAACAAGTCAGATACAGCTTTTTGTTCACAGTTGGTGATAGTGATAAGACAGACAGACAGCCTGGGAGAGATTAAAGTAAAGATGCCTCATCAGATTTTCTTGGTCTCTATGGCGGTACCATATCAAGAGACGTAGAAGGATTCTTAGCACTAACATGCCCCCAATCCAGTCTCTCAGTCTGCTTATTGAGTCTTGACAGTGTCCTAAAAAATTACCGGTAAGTATTCCTCCGATGATTTGGGGCCATCATTATTTCTTGACATCACATTCATGTTTATTTCTTTAATATAATGATTGGCTTGTTTGTACTGACTGAAGTGAGGGGACGCATGACTGAGTTATGTATTTGAGATAGGCAGCTATATAAATCACAAGCGGCCCATTTAGGTGGTGTGCTAAGTCAAACTAAAACGTCCCTTAAGATTTTGTATTCCTCAGATCAAAAGTGACATAAATACATTTACCAAATCGGGAAATGTTTGTGTTTGCTGATTACTAATCTGCATGGGTTTTTTTTCTATCACAGTATATTTGGTTTCATCAGGAAGTTGCATGGCTGTATTTATACTGGTACCAGAAGTTGATTGTGATTTGAAGTTGTCCCCAGGTTAACTTTTAGCGTTCCCCAGCTGCCTTTTAAATGTGTCTTGAAAGCTCCAGTGCTCTATATATTTCTAGATTAGGGCCAAGATGAGTACAGGTAGTACTCAATATAAAATATAAAACCATTCGTTTTAAAGTTACAGTGGCACTGAAAAATGTGACATAACTGATCCTTGCACTTATGATCATTGCAACACTGTGCCAGGGTCACATGATCAAATTTTGGGTGCTTAGCAATTGGCATGTATTAAAAACTGTTGCAGCATCTTGGGATCATGTGATCATCATTTGTGACCTTCCCAGATAGCTTCTGACAAGCAAAGTCATTGGGGGAAATCAATTCGTTTAATGAATTGTTTAGTGATTCACTTAACAACTATAGAGAATTGCTTAACAATTGTGGCAGAAAAGGTTGTAAAAGTGGGTGCAACTCACTTCACAACGATTTCTTTAGCAATAGAAATTCTGGTACTGACTGTGGTTCTAAGTTGAGAACTACCTGTATGAAGTAAGACCATATTTTTCAAGTAGGTTTTTTCCCTTCCTTTGGGCCAAATTGGTATAGAATTCTGTGAGGTGATAATTACAATTTTTTTTTTAAT
The DNA here is from genome assembly GCF_028640845.1 of Ahaetulla prasina. Lineage (NCBI taxonomy): Eukaryota > Metazoa > Chordata > Lepidosauria > Squamata > Colubridae > Ahaetulla > Ahaetulla prasina. Next base: position 129,420,786 of record NC_080539.1, read on the forward strand.
TTATTTTTGTCACAACACTATACACAAACAATTGTCATAGATAAAACAACATATTTTGAAGAAAATATACTAATATGTATAAAAATATGCATCAACTATATCAATTTGATATGATGAAGGGAACAATAGGACAGGAATGGTAGGCACTTTTGTGCTCTTATGCACGCCCCTTATAGCCCTCTTAGAAATGGGGTGAGGTCAATAGTAGACAGTTTTTGGTTGAAGATTTTGGGATTTTGAGTAGAGACTATGGAGTCAGGTAATGAGTTCCAAGCATTAACAACTCTGTTACAGAAGTCATATTTTCTGCAATCAAGTTTGAAGCGGTTGACATTTAGCTTGAATCTATTTTTTGCTCTTGTAATATTGCGATTGAAGCTGAAGTAGTCTTTTATAGGAAGGATATTGCAATAGATGATTTTGTGTGTTAAACACAGGTCATGTCGAAGTCGACAGAGTTGTAAGTTTTCTAATCCCAGGATTTCAAGTCTGTTGGTATAAGGTATTTTGTTGTTTTCGGAGGAGTAAAGAACTCTTCTAGTAAAATATTTCTGGACTCTTTCTATTGTATTTATGTCAGAGATGTGGTATGGGTTCCAGACGGATGAGCTGTATTCAAGAATAGGTCTGGCAAATGTTTTGTATGCTCTAATTAGTAGTGTAGAGTTTTTAGAAAAGAAGCTGCGTAAAATTAGGTTTACAGCTCTTAGGGCTTTTTTCGCTATGTAGTTGCAGTGAGCTTTGGCACTAAGGTCATTTGATATGAGAACTCCAAGATCTTTGACAGGGTGGGGGTCATCAGTTAGGTAATGTCCATCAAGTTTGTACTTGATATTAGGGTTCTTTTTTCCAATATGTAAGACTGAGCATTTGCTGGTTGAGATTTGGAGTTGCCAAGTTTTAGACCAATCGGAAATTAAGTCAAGGTGTTCTTGAAGGGTAGAAGTATTATCAGTGGTATTAAATAGTTTGACATTGTCAGCAAAGAGAACACAATAACTTGAGATGAGGTCGCAAAGATCATTTATGTATAGTATGAAGAGTGTTGGTCCAAGAACACTACCTTGGGGAACACCACTTTTGACAGGAACAGGATTAGATATAGCGTTGCCAATTTTGACTACTTGTTGTCTGTTTGACAGGAAGGCATTTATCCAATTGTGAAGAGGTCCCGAAATGCCGTAGGATTTTAGTTTGAGGAGTAGTTTATCATGTTCATTTTCTTGAAGTCATCCTTAACGATCAAAATGAGAGTGCTGCCTTGGATGACAGATGTTGGGAAATGAAAGCAACTCTCCCTGTTGGTCATTCCTTCTGATTCAACATATCCAGGAATCATTGATCATCTGCTATTGTGGTGACTTTACTAGTGCTGCATTACATTTAGAGAGTGGTGAGTGTGCCCCGATGAAGCATTTAAACAGTGTATCATATAACCTTCCCTACGTCACAATTATTTGTGTAATTTTATCATTTAGCAGTAACAATGATTATTTAGCAATAATTTTATTGCTGCCTGCTCTCTTTGAAACCATTTTAACTCCCTGCCTGATGAACCTCTTCGTATAGAGAGATGCGCCATCTTATGTGTGTGTGTGTGTGTGTGTGTGTATGTATATATATATATATATATATATATATATATATATATATATATATATATATATATATATATATATATATATATATATATATATATATATATATATATATATATATATATATAGGTCTTTGGTTGTTCGGGTTTTCTCCCGTGTAAAATTGGAAGTGTCGTGGCGACGTTTCGACAAAGTCTCATTCGTCATCTTCAGGCTTCAGCTTCGTGCTTCTGGGAGCAATGTGTGATTGCAGCTGTTTCTTCCTTTTTAACTGCTAGTGGGGGTTTGAACTGATTGGGTGGGAGCTTGGCTGTGCTCTGATTGGAAGGGGTTTTTTTTGGTGCTCTGATTGGCTGGGGGTGTGTCCTGTTTGGGTAGGGGCTTGGTTGTGCTCAGATTAGTCTGAGTTGCAGGGGGATTTGAGCTGGTGAGCTGCACTGCTGCTGTTTGGCTTCGTGTTTGTGGTCGTGCTACATCTTCGTAGTGGGTGTCAGTCTGTTGCATGTATGGATTGGAAGGGTTTGAAATGGCTAATGTTGCAGCTGCAGTCTGGCTTCTGGTCCTTGGTCGTGCTTCATGATCAGTGTGGGTTTGGGTCTGCTTTCTGGGTGGATGTGTGGTGGTGACATCCTGTGTGGACCTCGTGAGTGTGGGTCTGGTGTCATTCCTCGTGTTAAGGATTCGTTTGTCAATAAGGGCGGGTTTCCAAATGGCTGGTAGGCGGAAGGTATCATCTCGTTTGTTCATGCTGTGTGGACGTTTTTCTATTTCGATGGCTTCTCCAATCAGTTACCCTACCCCTACCCAAACAGGACACACCCCCAGCCAATCAGAGCACCAAAAAAAACCCCCCTTCCAATCAGAGCACAGCCAAGCTCCCACCCAATCAGTTCAAACCCCCACTAGCAGTTAAAAAGGAAGAAACAGCTGCAATCACACATTGCTCCCAGAAGCACGAAGCTGAAGCCTGAAGATGACGAATGAGACTTCGTTGAAACGTCGCCAAGACACTTCCAATTTTACACGGGAGAAAACCCGAACAACCAAAGACCTATATACAAACACCCATGAAAACCTCAGAAAACAAATATATATATATATATGTAGGTCTTTTGTTATTCGGGTTTTCTCCCACGTAAAATTGGAAGTGTCTTGGTGACGTTTCAACGAAGTCTCTATATATACATCTCTTTCTCATTTGATTTTAAACACGGAATTTATAAATATGTGTATATAAATAATTAAAAGTTATTGCTGTGTATCCGTACAGTGCATTCTTTGAAAATGATGTAGAAGTATTTTTACTTCATATTACCTCTTTACCATAACTCCTATTTTTTTCAGGTATCCATACTAGCCTGAATGATTGTTGGAAGGATGGTTTACATTAAAAGTTAATGTAATTCTTAAAGCAGCCACATCTTTTTTCAGGTTCACACAAAAGCCTGAAAGCCATCAGGAGTGCTATGTTCACATGAACTTTTCTAGAATAATTTTCCAAGCATATACAGCACGTATTGTGGAGCAGGGGTCTCCAACGTTGTCAACTTTAAGCCTGGCGGACTTCAACTCCCAGAATCCCCCAGCCAGCTTTGCTTTGCATTGCTTTGCTTTGCTTTGCTGGCTGGGGAATTCTGGGAGTTGAAGTCCACCAGGCTTAAAGTTGACAAGGTTGGAGACCCCTGTTGTGGAGGTCCTATGACAACTTGACGTAACCAACTCGCCACGGGACAAGAGTTAGAGTAATATTGAAGAAATAGTGAAAGAGAATCATTAAAGGAAGGATGCCAAAGGAGGGACAAAAAGAAATGTGAATGACAAAAATTAAAATATTATAATTTTTTTAAAATAATTAAATTGAATTGTTGAACTGTCCCGTGGCAAGTTGGCCACGGCAAGTTGGCTGTGTGAGCTTTCCCATTCTGTACTGTGGATTCGTTGGCTTTTACTGTACCGGTCTCAGTTTAGAAAATTGTTATGCCGTGACAGTGTACCTGAGCTACTTTGAATATAATAATAGGAAATGACTTTAAATTATTGCTTATGAATCCTGAATCACGTATTGATCTTTATACCTTCCATATCGATGTGGATGTCCATGAGCTTTATAAGTAATAGATTCTACAGCAACTAAGATTAAAATCTATAAATAATAGCAGTTTTTACTGAAATATAACAGGAAGAAATACGATCATCATAGGAATCGATATGAGCATAGTGATAAGAATAAATCTGCAATAATATAAATTGCTTCACATTAATCTGCTCTACTATAGCATGTCATGATTAGGTCACTGAGCTTCTAGACAGGCTTACAAGAAAGAAAAAGAAATTTGTTATTAAATCAATAAAATATACTACAACTAGGTAGACATGTTTAAATTGAGATAATACCTGTTATTTTTCTGTGTGCTTGTTTTGTGTTTGTAACAGGACATCTTTGTATCTATTTCAGTTATCTATTGCCTTAAAGGAGAGTTGATTTGGGCAATACTAATTTAATTATTGAGTTCTAAATGATACTATAATATCCAGTCATGTATAAAAAACATGGATTCCCCCTCCCTCCCTCTCTCTCTCTCTTCCTCCCTCCCTCCTCTCATGTATGTGTGTGCGTGTTTGTATGTGTAAATGCAGTTACAAATACAGATATAGATATAATCCTCAATTTACTTCTAAAAGTTTTGCTTAACTAAACTGAAAAGATAAACATCTTAACTGATTCTAAACCAACTCTGCATGTATTGGCATGTATTGGCCAAAAGTAGAAAAGTCTCAATTAATGAATTTCCTTCTGCTACAGTTTTTGTGGCATGAACTGTTACAGAAGAAATGGATATGAGAGAATAATGTAAAAAAAAGTTCCTTGTATAAGTACTCAAAAGTGCTGGTTACAGAACTTATTTAATATTTCGAAAGCAAATCTATAAAGTCGGTAGCAAAAGGAAGAACATGTTTTATTAATTGGTTACAATATTCTTCTGATATGGGAATGGTGGGACTTTGAAAAAATTAAAACAGCAAAACATTTATACAGAGACACAAATATGGCTATAATTTTAATTGAGCCAAACCCAGAATGCACTTGGGCCACATATTTATTATCTGCTTCTCCCACTGTTATTTTTACTGCAAGAGCAAACTCTCACAAAATAAATTTTGGCAATAGCAATAATGTTAGACCATCCAATAAGGAACAGTGTTCCATTTTATTTTTTATTGGTTTTTCTAAGTATTATATAAATTTCTAAGAATGACTTATTTTTAACCTTAAATTTCTTTTTTAGTGAAATTACTACTGTATCATATAATGATTTTGGTCAGTAATTTGTAACTATACTCTCTTTAACCAGTACATCATCTTCTCTATATTTACTGTTACTATTCTCTCCTTCCTAAATATTGTAGACCTAATCCAGGCCACAAATGAGACGAATGTCAACATTCCACAAATGGCTGATACCCTCTTTGAGAGAGCGACAAACACTAGTTGGGTTGTTGTCTTCAAAGCCTTAGTTACAACACATCATCTAATGGTTCATGGCAATGAGGTAAGCATTTTAGTCCTCAAAGCTAATGGAAGGGATTGTTAAGAAAACCTGTGTTTGTCTCATAGACTCTAAAAAAAGAAAAAGTTATAGCAAGTAGTAAACATATCTGATACACTGTTAAGGCAGTATAAAATATTTAGGTTATGTGGGGTTTTCTGTATGAAAATGTTAGGGAATAAATTATCCACTCTGCTTACTGAAGGAGATAATTCTACCCCAGCGTTCCATGCAGTGGTGAAATTCAAATTTTTTTACTACGGGTTCTACGGGCAGGGTGTGGTGTGGTTTGGTGGGCATGGCTTGGTAGGCGTGGCAGGGGAAGGATACTGCAAAATCTCCATTCCCACCCCACTCCAGGGGAAGGATACGGCAAAATCCCCATGGGGGAAGGATATTGCAAAATCTCCATTCCCACTCCACTCTGGGCCCAGCCAGAGGTGGTATTGGCCAGTTCTCTGAACTACTCAAAATTGCCTGCGGGAAAGGGAAGGGAAGGAGATTTCTGGTGCTCCCTGCCAAATTTCCACAAAGAAAGTCAATGGGAAAGCTGGCAGGAAGTCAGAAATTGCTCTTGCTTCCACTACTTTTTTGCCTGCTGTTGACCATTCGTTATTTAGGTAACGAACTTTGAAATGATGACCCAACGAGACATGGGTTGTTTAGTATATGTTAGCAGTAATCTTGTTGTGTCAGTTTTGTTCAAAGAACCAATATGTTAACTGCATTTTACATATGACCAGGGGTACTTACTGACTGTATGTAAAATGCAGTTGTCTGTTAATTTTTAGATTAAAACTTGTCATGTGTTCAAATAATTCACTTCTAACCTTGGTATGTCTAACTACAACATGAATGGCTTAACTGTTTTTTTTAATATGGAAGGATTCAGTGCATATTCAGATTTGTGAACAGCCATCTGTGTCTAGGTAATTGTATATAAGCTGACACACATAACTAGAGATATGTACAAATTAGATATTAATTATGTAATGAAATACTTCATTTTTTTTTCAGCAGATATGAAATATGTTTAGAGATCTGTCATGAAAAAGGAAGAGAGATATAATTCATTTTATTGTTTTTCTCCCTCTTAGAGATTTATTCAATATTTGGCATCTAGAAACACACTATTCAATCTCAGCAATTTTTTGGACAAAAGCGGATCACATGGTAAGAAAAAACTATTCTCTTTATCAAGTTTAATGTGGTAGCTTATTTACAGAAAATAACACGAGCAGAAACAACATTTTTTTCATAGTTGTCTAGTTTTACATATTTAGATCAAAGCAAATATCACAGACTTAAACAGTAAAGGTTAAATTTATCTTTGCTCTTAATCTACATTTCTGTGTACTTTTCTGATCACACCAAAATAACCTTTCTAAGCACTTCGAGATACTGCCTCATTGTTACTTTAAGTCACAGTTGAAGTGATACAATGCCACTTTATTATTATTTTTAATAGCATTTTTCTTAAGAAAATCAACAAGGAGAAAACTAATCCTTAGTGTGAAGGGTGTGTGAATAAAAACTTACATTCTGGAAAGCAGGCTTTAATTTAATAAAGATTGTGTCATTAATATAAGTAAATTTTATTTGTATGTGTTTATGTGTTTGTTCCAGATATGGTTATCTGATATTGAATGAAGATAAAAATAAACGATAAAGTTGGATGCTTAATAATGAATGACCATTTTTGTTTAATAAGCAACAAAGAACTTATATCAGGCTCAATATTCTGCAAAGCATTGTTATAGTGATTCTTTGCTATGATGTCAGACCTAGGCAGTTTAGTGTAAGTTTCCAATTCCTGGTAAACATGTTTTGTTAAAAAAAAATCTGTAGGCAGCCTTACATCTGTTAATTCCTCTGAAATATGGTTTGGCAGGCTGTCACTTGAGGTTTGTTGATGTGAGTATCTTAAGAGGAATGTAGGTGCCTTGTTCTCTTAATGCAGAAAGGTTTTAACATACCACAGCCAGGTTAATTGGAAAAGAAACAGTGCAAAGAAAAAGTGAAAAGCAGGGAAAACCTTCTAAGATGAAAAGTTGTTTTTGATTCCTGAAATTTTAGTACTGTACTCTTTCCCCAAGGCTATCAACAAATATCAACTCCATATAGGATTCTATGAATTAAATCCTGGCAATGCAAAGACTGCATAATTCTATTAAGTATAATAGAATAGAATACGTAAGCCTCTCTCTGCTTCAAAACTTTATGAACACAGTGCAGAGCTAAGTAAAATTTTATAGGGATATTGATAGGAGAATTGTCCTCTCATTCTTTCATCATAGTCCTATCAATCATATACTGTAGCTTGTCTTTATTTTATCAGCATCCAATACACAGTGATCCAACAGTTGTTTTCTAGTTTAAGAGTTCTTTAGATCAGAATGTAAACAAGTGTTGCCTGTTATTCAAAACTATTGTATCTTGAAATTTACAAGATACTCTCTGCTCTCCCTTTGGGGGTTTATTAATGTGACCTGCTGTATTTAAAGAAGAGATTTGGGGAAATATTCATTGATTGAGAAAGAATAAAAAAACTATATATATTATACTAATACATTAGTAATAACTGATTCTTGGCTTGGTGTCAATAGCTAGGCAATTACTATACAAGTGAGCCCTCTATTACTTAGACTTTTAGGGTGGTTGGAATAATGACTAAATTACCCAGTAGGTTTGCATCATTAACATTATCATTTTTTCTCACTCTAATAAATTAATAAGTCAAAATTCTCCATGTTACGGTTGCTTTTTCTAGGATACGATATGTCAACTTTTATCAGGCGCTACAGTAGATATTTGAATGAAAAAGCATTTTCATACAGACAAATGGCATTTGATTTTGCAAGAGTAAAAAAGGGGTAAGCTGTCCTTATTTAGTATCAATATTGTCATTGCAATATAATTAATTAAATGTTGCTGTAATTTTTTCTGGTCCGGTCCGGTCCTATCCTATCCTATCCTATCCTATCCTATCCTATCCTATCCTATCCTATCCTACCCTATCCTACCCAACCCAACCCAACCCAACCAACCCAAACCAACCCAAACCAACCTAACCTAAATTGAATGTTGATGTAAATACATCTGACAGTGTCCTTTACTATATTGTACGATTCAATACAACAAATTGAATGTTGCTGTAATTATTTCTAACAATCTCCTTTTACTACTTTCGTGTTAATCATTAAAAAGGAGTCAAACTGAAAACGTGTTAAAAAGGGTCCTGGCATGCAAGTATTGCCATTTGTTAAGTATAACATAGGTTTTTTTCGTGTGTTTATCCAATAGAAGAGGGGTGTCAAACTTGGTTTCATTGAGCCGCATCAGAGATGTGTTTCACATCCCCGGGGTGGGGAGGGCAGGAATGTATGGCCAGGATGTGTTTGGCCAGAGTGGGCATGGCGAGCTCAACGTCACTTGTGTCGGGGCGCCTGTGGTGGCCCAAGCACTCTGCCAGCGAAAATGGAGCTCGGGAGAGCCACATGTAGCCCTCTCGAGCTCCATTTTCGCTGGCAGAGTGTTGCAGGAGGCTGTTGCAGCCAAAATGAGCTTGGGAAGGCAGAGGTACCACAGGCTGATCCTTCGCTGTTTTCAGGACAGCCCTGCGGGCCAGATCTAAGCACCCCATGGGCTGGATCCAGCTCCTGGTTCTTGAGTTTGACACACCTGCAATAGAATGTCTAAAGCAAGGGTCTCCAACCTTGGTAAATTTAAGACTGGCGGACTTCAACTCCCAGCTGAAGTTGGCTGGGGAATTCTGGGAGTTGAAGTCTGCCAAGCTTAAAGTTGCCAAGGTTAGAGACCACTGGTCTAAAGAGCCCAGCATTTTGCCAGGATTCTTGCCTTCTCTCACACCAAGTTCTGTTTAAAAACTGAATTCCTTCTCTTCCTCTCATTTTTTTTTCCTGACGATTTTAGTAGTAACATCTTTGATTTCTTCCTCCTCTAGTACTTGTATCTTGTTCCTCTCAACTTTTAGTCTTTTGAACTAAGTTGCTGCTTGGGTTTTAATGGCCATCAGAGCATTAAAGTAATGCTTAAAGAACACCCATCAGGAAGTAGTAGAACTGTGGCAATAAACTGACAGACATCCATTGTGCCTTTTTTGCCTTGTGAGGGAATGATGCATGCGTTATCAGATCTTATAATAATAATAATAAAAGAGTTGGAAGGTCTTCTAGTTCAACCCTCTGCCCAGGCAGGAAACTCTACACCATTTCAGACAAATGGTTATCCAACATTTTCTTAAAAATTTCCAGTGTTGGAGCATTCACAACTTCTGCAGGCAAGTTGTTCCACTGATTAATTGTTCTAACTGTCAGGAAATTTCTTTCTTCTAATTTCTTCTTAGTTCTAAGTTGCTTCTCTCCTTGATTAGTTTCCACCCATTGCTTCTTGTTCTACCCTCAGGTGCTTTGGAGAATAATTTGACTCCCTCTTCTTTGTGGCAACCCCTGAGATATTGGGACACTGCTATCATGTCTCCCCTAGTCTTTCTTTTCATTAAACTAGACATACCCAGTTCCTGCAACCGTTCTTCATATGTTTTAGCCTCCAGTCCCCTAATCATCTTTGTTGCTCTTCATCAAATAGGACTGCTTTCTCACTTAAGGGCATGTCTTTGGTGGAAGAGTCTCAGTGAAACAGTCTCTAGCTAAATTGGCTTTGAGGAAACTTGACTATCAGCCTAGTTTAAGAGATGATCTTTGTCAGGCACTCCTGCAAGCCAGATTTGCACCCAGCTCTTATAGAGAACATTGGACCATAGTTCCTGATGCAATCAGAAAGTATCTGAGTGTGTATGGAATAGATCACTGAAGGGTTCATTCCCTTATGATTTGTGGCCATATTTCATACAGGACTTATTTTTAACTAATGTAAGATTCTGCAACCACATTTGTGCGTTACCCAATGCTAATGGCCTATTAAAAATGGCTAAAGACTTTTTTGTTTGAAACTATTGTTTAGGCCAACATCAAAATTAGGGCCGGTTTAGCTCACGCTGGTAAAAGCCTGTTATTAAGAACACAGTAGCCTGCAATTACTGCAGGTTCGAGCCCGGCCCAAGGTTGACTCAGCCTTCCATCCTTTATAAGGTAGGTAAAATGAGGACCCAGATTGTTGGGGGGGCAATAAGTTGACTTTGTAAAAATATACAAATAGAATGAGACTATTGCCTTATACACTGTAAGCCGCCCTGAGTCTTCGGAGAAGGGCGGGGTATAAATGTAAACAAAAAAAAAAACAAAAAAAAATCTCAAGCGTTTTTTATGAGGTATAATATTACTCCCTTTTTTACTACCTATTCAAATTCAATTACCATTGCAGCTTCCCAGCTTTTAATTGAGTGTGCTGTAGCAAAAGCTCAAACCTTTGCTTGTCAGATGGACTCTCTCCCTTTCTAACTTCCAGGCTTATATGGCTATGTCCCAGTACTTTCATAGGGGAAAAAATAGTATTTTCCATCTTGCTCCCAGGCAAAACACAGGGACTTATTAAAGTCTTTCATGTTGGAGAAATTTCTGTTGCCAAGCAGCAGATTATACCTCTAGACACTCCGGAGATTACATATCCAATATGTTATTTTTTAAACTATTACTTTAACATATAAAAGATAAAGAAATCATGATGCAAAGAAGAAAGAAAAGGACTAAAATACAGAAGAACATACTCAGTTTTTAAATAGCAAATTAAATCCTGACCACATAGAATAATGCTAGTCAGCTTTTCCCTATAAATAATACAAAGTTAATTCATAAATGGAAAATAAGTCAATACCAGTTTATGATTTTAAATCGGTTTAATGTTACTTCCATTAAAATAAAACAATATATTGGCTATCCTCGGTGCACAATAAATCCAGAAATCAAATTCTAGTTTTTCAGCATATAGTTCAAATAGCATTCGTATATTGAACTTTATTACTGTTCCCAACATCGAATAAGTCAAATGGGACAATCATGAAACAAATCTAAAACATGCATTCTGTCATATATCACTTCCAAATCTATTGAAGTTGGAGAGCCACCCTTTGATAAATATCCCATCTGGTATACAAGATACTCATTCTTTTTATTCCAATTTTCTTGCAAATTACCAATATTAATTGTAGAATTGTAGAATAGAATTAGATGGAAGGGACCTTGGATAATGATAAACTTCAATTTTCTATAAAATTGAACTGCAGATTTAGGATCATTTGAAACTAAATTATGCTAAGTTAAAGTATTAAAATTTGATAGAGATTTCATAAAATGCTTTAAATCAGAAGGTTAAAATATATTTTAGATAAGTAAGTAGCTGTTTTGCTATTTTAAAAACAATCCAAATTCTTGTTCCAACAAAGCTAATGTTTGCTAGTAAGATGACAAACAAAATTAATATGTTTTTTGACCATGAAGATTTAAAAAGATCTACCTTGCTTTTTTCAAACTAGGATCATCCCAAATTCAATTTCTCATGGGAATAAGGAACAAATTTAAGCCTCATTCCCAGCTTCTAGTTTCTAATGCTGGAAAAATACATGCCTTTTACCTAAAACAAGAGCCAATCCATTGCAAAGACATTAAGAGAGGTCAAATATGAGTTGGGCTTAACAATTGAGCTGAAATTGGGAGAGCTAAGAGTCCCATCTTCATAAGTACCCATAAGTATCATGAGGACCCAGATTGTTGGGGGGGCAATAAGTTGACTTTGTAAAAATATACAAATAGAATGAGACTATTGCCTTATACACTGTAAGCCGCCCTGAGTCTTCGGAGAAGGGCGGGGTATAAATGTAAACAAACAAAAAAAAAAGTAATAATTTAGATAATGAAAACTGGGTGGTTTGCCTATTGCATAAACATTTTCTTATTACCTTATCTATCTGTTTTAAAATGAATTAACACAAGAATCCTTTTAAAGGTACATATTGTCTTGAAGTAATATTTATTATAATGTTTATTCTTCCTATAGACTTACAGGGATATTTAACCACCAGCTAATGTCGGTAATGATGTTTTCAGTTTTTGGCATATGCCAAGAGCTTGGCCACAGATTTTTTTAGATTTATTAATCAGATTAATACTCCTCTTGTGGCATTTGAGTTGCCATTAATATATTTGACTAATATTTTCCTTTTTTTCTTATGTTTTTACAAACCTTAATATGTTATATTGTTTCAGTACAATGATATTTACATAGTATTGATTGAAAATTAACAATTACTAGTTGATGATGATAATAAATACTTAGATACAATATTTCTTTTCCTTTATTTCCAGTAGTCTATCAATATTAATGGTAATTTCAGATGACCATATTACAAGCATAAGATTATTTGACTATTTCATCCAGAATTGAATATAATATTTTTTAAAAAGGCTGCAGATTGCCTCAAAGAATTTGTTATACAATAAGATGTATCAGTTGGGTTTGCTTTTGTTTCCTCAGAGCTGATGGTGTAATGAGGACGATGCCCCCGGAAAAACTACTGAAGAGCATGCCAATATTACAAGGGCAAATAGATGCACTTCTTGAATTTGACGTATGGGCTTATATTTTCCTTAAACTTTTATGGTTACAGAAAAACACTTCTTACTTTGAATATTAAAAAAAAACCCATGAAACATTTAACTTGTAAAAGGAAAGTTATTGTATTTTGTCAAGCTGTGGAAAAAAATAAATGGCTGAAGACTGAAGATTGTATTACCCTTTTGCGCTTCATTGAAGGTCACAACCAAGTGTCATCATTTCACCATTAATGTTACACAAACTTCAAAATGTTGTGCATTGATATTCAATTTCTTACTGGGTTTATCTAGATTTCATTATTTCTAACGGCCTAACCTGAGCTGTTCATTCTTGTAGTTTAGCATTGCTGAATTTACTGCATCTTCAGAAGCATACTTTCTGTTTAGACTTCTGTTTAGACTCCTTAATCTCAACAATAAATATATCTGCTAATGTTTTACATTGTGCCGAAAGAAAAACTAGTCTGAATGCTGTATGTTTATAATAATTCATGGGCTTTTCTTATACAGGTTCATCCAAATGAACTGACAAATGGGGTCATAAATGCTGCATTTATGCTTTTGTTCAAAGATCTCATCAAGCTTTTTGCTTGTTACAATGATGGTGTCATTAATTTATTAGGTATGTGATTATTTTCTGGATCTATGATTGTAGCCAGATTATTTTTGGTCATATTCTTTCAAAAGAAGACTAAATCTTTTCCCCCCAGAAATACTGTAATCTGACTGACTAACTAATCACAGGTGTGGAACATCTCTATGCTCAAGCACTTTAGCTAAGCAACTTGCATTAAGCAGTAAGAACCAGCACCGTTGCCAGCGTCATTATAGCAATAGCACTTACAGTAGTGGCCAAAATTGTGGAAACCTTTTGGGAAAAGTGTATTTTTGAGGTTTGATGGTTAATAACACCACTTTTTTTGGAGTTTCAAGATAATCATATTCCACTGTTGGAATGGCCTGGGAATAGCTCAGACCTTAACCCAACTGAAAATCTGTGGAGCTGACTAAAGAAACTTGTCAGTTAGAAGCGACCCAGCAATAAAACCCAGTTAATAGAAGCAATCATTCAATCTTAGTTTCACATTATAACAGTTGCAGAACTGAAAGACTTGTTTCGCTCCATGGGAAGACGTTGTAAGGCTGTAATTCATGCTAAAGGTTACCCAACTATTAGCTGACATGGTGAACATTTTTGTATATCTCGTTTTTCCATGTGTTTCACTTTTCTTCTTTATACTGTAACTGCTATTCTAATAGAAAATCCTTCATAAAAGTTATTGCATTACATTCTTGATTAAATTATTTTTCCATTGATGTATAATTTTATGGTACTACTCCAAAAAAAGTGGTGTTATTAGCTAGTTTTAGAAAATACACAGAGCTTTACAGCCCCCTCTAAGTTTACAGAGTCAGCATATTACTCCCCCCCACAAAATCTGGTTCCTCATTTTACTGACCTCGGAAGGATGGAAGGCTGAATCAACCTTGAGCCAGTGAGACTCGAACTGCCAAATTGCAGGCAGCTGGCCGCCAGCAGAAGTAGCCTGCAGTACTGCATTCTAACCACTGCGCCACCACGGCTTTTATTATTGTGGAAGAATAAGTCTCAACAATCCAGGTAGCAAATTCAAGGCAAAAGTCTTGTTTTGCTATTTTAAGGATTGAAGACTTGTTTTTTATTACAAACATCTGGCTGAGTCCAAATACTGTATTTAGTGATGCTTAGATAAGCACTTCAGCATACGCTTTTGGCAGTGTATTAATGAAGCAAACTTCCTATTTGGCACAGATCATCTTTTCATGTTTTTGTTCTTTCACTCAAATAAATAGCCCCTATCAGGAAAAAAAAAAGGTGTACCAAGTAAGTGGTTGCAAACACACTGTTAACTAAGGTTTTCTTTTTAAATTTACTGTTGATTTTGTCTTAGAAACACATTTTCCTGGGATTTCAGTTTAAAGAAAGAATTAAGGTTAGGGAATACTATAAAATAAAACTTGAAATTGGGATCATTCATAGAAGTTTGCTGGGTGGAATAGGACAAAAAACAAATCTGGCTTTCTGCCATCTTTTTAATAATACCACTTATGAAGATGATTCTTCATTGTGAAATGTCAAGTCTTCAGATGTTCTGCTTATGAAGAATACTAGAGATTGAGATTGTCAAATATATTTCTTCCAGAGAAGTTTTTTGAAATGAAGAAAGGACAGTGCAAAGATGCCCTTGAAATTTATAAGCGGTTTCTTACTAGGATGACAAGAGTATCAGAATTTCTTAAAGTTGCAGAGGTAAGTGAACCATTCATAGAAAGTATAATAGGCTGTAAATATGGCAAATATTCTTCAAGGTACTGAATTTTGTGAAAAAGACTGGAAAATGGTAGACATAATGATTATATTTAATGTCAGTTACACACAGTGTGTTGATTTGTGATTTAGCTAGTAGTGAATATTCCTAAAACGGAAAGAAATGGCAGTTAACTAAGGGAAGTAATCACCAGGTGGCTGGTTTTCAACATCCAATGTTTGCATGGTTTTTCAGTTGAATGCTTCATGGTACAGTATGTACAAAGAAATCCCAGAGACCTATGCCTCAAATTGTAAAAAATAAATAAATAAATAGAGATGTACTTGGAAGAATGTGTGAAAGAATTAACACTGTTACACAATCCAGAGATTAAAGCAAGCATAAGAAAAAAAATTCATCTAGATTTTGAAGATTTTGTTGTATTTGTTAAAGCTGCCAAACTCGAAGATGATTCTGAGTGACGTACAATAAGTCTAATAGATGTATTTAAAAAACAACTAAAAATCTTGGGATTGTTTATTATAAGATGGGACAGAAAGAAACTTGAAAATACACTTATTTGTTTAATTGATTGATTGATTAATATAACTTAAATAAAATTGGATTGCTAAAGTCTACAACAGGGGTGTCAAACTCGCGGGCCGGATGTGTCATGTACTGGCCACACCCACCCCTGTTTTAGCGAAAGGGGGAAAAGTTGTGATATGTCACGTGATGACATGTTGAGTTTGAGATCCCTGGTCTACAACAACAGACTTGCATTTGTTAAATCCCCAAAATGTCTGGGTTTTTTTGGTCTGGCTTATCTCAAAGGGCTATGTTCAGTCTTGAAAGCTTCTAGAAGTTTCTCTCTGTCAGATGATAATTAACTATGTTACACTTAACAATTCAGTTCACCTGTTGTTGCTTGATGATTTATATTGCTTTTTGGTTTGTGATCACAAATGTGAAACTTGAAACAATTTTATTTTCATTTCTTTCTTTCTTTGATCCACAGCAAGTTGGAATTGATAAAGGCGATATTCCCGATCTCACGCAAGTAAGTTGCATTCAGGTTGACAGTAGTTAAAGGTAACAGAAAAAATCTGTTCATTTAGTAAGCAACCTAAAAGTGTTAACTATTTTAAAGATATGCTTCCTGAAAATGGCAACCATTTTGATCATAGGTTTGTTTCTATACTAGGATTTCCAATTTTAGGCCATTTATTTAGGAAATTTTCATTTTTAGAGTATTTAGAGATATTGTATGTAATGAAGAAATCTTCGATTTTTTCCCTCCTTTCTAGAGATACAGTTTGTTCCCAGACTCTTGAGAGTGCAATGTCTATGCAGATTCTCAGTCATCCATGTCATGGTTGTCCCAAAGGTACTTTCTTTCAAAAGGCAAATGGGCTTTCTTGTTTTGCTTGAAGACATTTTGCTTTTCATCCAAGAAGCTTCTTCAGTTATGAAACCAGAACTGAAGAAGCTTTCAGAACTGAGGAAGCTTCTTGGATGAGAAACGAAACGGTTTCAAGCAAAAGAAGAAAGTCCAGTTGCCTTTTGAAAGAAAGCGCCTTTGGAAGGTCTGACAGTGCAAATAGTACACTTGAGAGAGGAAGTTCTTTAGGATTTTTACCCAGTGCTTTGACTTGGTCTATAACATCGCTTACTTTTTTTCTTTCCAAGGAAGAGATAGGTTTAGGGCAGGAGTGTCAAACTCAAGGCCCGGGGGCCAGATCCGGCCCATGGGGTACTTAGATCTGACCCACAGGGCTGGCCTGGAAACAGCGAAGGACCGGCCCATGGTGCTTCTGCTAGTGAAAACGGGCTCCCGAGCTCCACGGGGAGCTCCGTTTTCACTGGTAGAGGGTTGCAGGAGGCCATGGCAGCCAAAAATGGAGCTCTGGAACCTGTTTTCACTGGCAGAGCGCTTGGGCTACCACAGGTGCCCCCAACAGGAGTGATGTCAAGCTGGACACGTTCACCCTGGCCATGCCCACCTCACTCACACACACACACACACACACACACACACACACACACACCGAGGTCAAATACAACCCTGATGTGGCCTTCAATCAAATGGAGTTTGACACCCCTGGTTTACGGCTACCATAATAAAACTAATTGCTTATAAATTATTAGATGTAAAATACTTTGATACAAAGAAATGATAACTTTTATTCATATTTCTACTTTGTACATGAGTGCGATCATTATTTATCATTGCATTGGTAATATAGAGGGCTAATAACTACCTTTAAGATTTTGAAAATGTTATTTATTGCAAATATATTTTAGCAACATTTAAAAAACTTATGAAGTATGTTGCTGAACAAAAATAAAGTAGTTTCTGCAGAAATTTAACATAAGGATGACATACTTGCAAGCTTTATGATGGCGTCCTCTCAGTATAACAATTTAATATTTTGCATATAAATGAAACAGATTTATTTCTAATTACACATTACAGGTAGGTAGAATTACACTGACCTAACATTGCACAACTATAACAATAATCATTGGGTTTTTCCCAGTAATGTGCTAGAAATTGTATGAAGTACAGTAAATAAATTCAGCTACCATTCTCCCTTTTGCTTACTGTTTTTCTTTTGGCAGAATATATGATTATTGTAGCTTCAAATGAACATGAAGTATTTTATCTTGCTTTGGTTATAAATTTTCTTTTGTGCTTTTTCGTGATAATGCCCGATCATGGTTAGAAAGTGAGTGTTGGAAATGTAATCTTGTTTACATTAAAACCAAGAGATTTTGTAAATTCCTTAATCATGAATAAGGATATTTGTATTTTCCAGTTTTATATATTTTATATATCTTCCAGTATTTTAGTGCATTAGGGAATTGTTCAGGGGTTTAATTCAACACACTGGCCTTTTTAAGACTGGCTGTTGGTATTATATTCAGTAATGGAGAATTTGCAGACTTCCTCATCATCATCCATTGAGGACATAGTAGAATGCTCTTCACCCATAAAAGCCAATGCCATGACTTGATGCTTGCCTGTTGGCAGGCAGCTAAAGCAGTAGTTTAAAACAACTTGAAGTTTGAAAGCATTTGGCTTTAATTTAAATTACTTTTGTCTTATGCTTTCTTTTGGATAGCTTAATATCCATGCTGTTAAGTAGTATGAGCAGTTTTGAAAGTCCTTGTACATGATTTAGAACAGGTGTCAAACTCGCATTGTCGTCACATGACGCATCACAACCTTTCCCCCCTTCACTAAAGTGAGGGTGGGTGTGGCCAGTGCATGATGCATCCAGCCCCCGGGCTGTGAGTTTGACAGCCCTGATTTAGAATATAAACCATCTGTGTTTGCAGTTTCTTAAAAGTTTTTCTGAGGTTTCATAACCACAGATAGTGAAACATTCAGAATTAAAAATGGTTTCTGTATAAATGAATGAAACATGAACATAACTTGACTTTTGAATACATGTATAATCATATTGCACAGTTGATGATCTATTGTTATAAAAATAAATAAATAAATAATAGAATAATCATTTATTTTCCCTGAAGTCTGTTCCACCTAGTTAACTGCACATCTTTCAATTTGAACAGAATAAGTTAGTCGCTTTGATTAATGTTCTCTCTTGTTTTTAAAGTAATTTATTAGATTTCAGTAAGATGAGTAAAAAGTAAACAAGCAGGGAGAAAGGAAGTTAAAATGGTGGAAAAAGACAAAAAGCAAAATAAAAGTGCAGAAAGATCCCTTATCTGTTTGCAAGTAACATTTGACTTATTAAATAAAGGCGTAGTGTAATCATTTAATTACAAAAGTATTTTCCAAAATGGCCAGCTAGATGGCAGCACTTAGCTGACCTTGGCTGAACTCAAAAATCAAGCAAGGCAGACCAAATGGTGCTTGGATGGGAGAACACCACAGAATCCTAGATTAAGTTTAGATTGGAAAATTAAAAAACAAATAAACAGAGGCAGTGACAAACCAGTTCTATATTGTTACCAAGAGAAAACATGAATGTATCCATGACATCCTCAAGCATCAATATCCACTTGAGGAATACTTGGCTTCATCAATTCGTATAAATTCCATACACCAAACTTCCTGTGGATTAACGAATGGAGATTTCTGATTATGCTTTGAAGTAGTATAAAGGCTACTTTTGTTTTTAAATTATTTTATTTATATTCATTTAGAATAGAATAGAATTTTTATTGGCCAAGTGTGATTGGACACACAAGGAATTTGTCTTGAATTTATATATTTATTTTACTGTTAAATAGATAAGTTCTAACTATTTATCTAAACTAATAAACAGGTGTGTGTGTTCAAAAAATAGGTGCTTTATCAACACATTATGAAACAATAAAATCTTCATTATCTGTTTTGGTAAGATAAGAAGCATATTTCCTAATTATGATACATTTTATGATTTTGTATTCAGTATCCTATTAGTGCCTTCTTACATTTTCAGAAATGGCAGTAGACTATACTTCTTGACTGTTTTTCTGTCTTATGATGAAGAGCAGGATTTTTCAGTGATCCATTATGACAATATATTAAAGAAAACATATGTAATGCATATCATTATAGAGGAGAATGTGAAATATATTTCTTTAACATTTGGAAAAAAGGGATGTGTTGGCCATTATACCTTCTGCCAATTCTGAATTTGAAAGCCATTTATATAGCACATGGAAACCATCTCAGATAATGGACAAAAAGTTGACAGAAAAATTGAACATATGTCGATTTAATCAGACAATTCTATTTTAATTATGCCTTTATAAGTAATGGTTCTAGAAAAGCCCTGGCACAATCCTTAAAAACTAGTATTAGAGATCATGTGATTTGAGCCAGTGATTTATAGCTTGTAATTCCAGTTCATTACATATCCCTGAGAAAAATGATAAAAAAAGTTTTCACAGGGAAAATAGATTATTAAGTATAATCAGTATGAACCTATTGCTATCTGTAAGGCAGTTTACACTTACATTAAGAAACCTTTCTTGAGGCAGGACAACACATCTTTACATATTTTAAAAAATAATTTTATCCATACTCCAGGATTTCTTTTGTGAATCTAGATGATACCCTGGTCTTCCTCCAAGGTATACTTTGCAAGTTGAAGTTTGGATAAGGTTAGAAAAATTTGCATTAAATCTGTGGTGTATGTCCAGCTCTGTTGCAACTTGAAGGTAATTTGTTATAAATTAAACAGGTTCAGAAGCTATGTTGCTAATTTAATCCTAGCTACAATCTTTCTATATTGTTATGCCCAATTAAGTTTTCAATGGTTTAAATTTAATCTACTATTTAAAAACTCATAGTTATTGTTAAACTAAGTGATAAAAATGAAGAGTCATTTAAGGCCTGTACAATTGATGGACTTGTTCGTCTTGATGAAATGTAATGTGTATCTTACCTTATACTTGGGGAAAAAAAATTCTGATCACTGGAAATATGTTTATATAGGTATTACTTCATCTGAAAAAGCCAAATATACCCTTTGTTCTTACTGCACTTGGAGTCTTTTCTCATTTTAATAACAGCAAGAGCATGAATAGATTAAAACAGTACTATAAATATTAAGGGAGAGATTACTTAAATTGAATTTAATCATAATTGTAATATTAATGTTTGGATTTTTTGAAAAAATGTTTTTATGTTGGCTGACTAGAAAACTCCTATTTTATGATTCTTAAAAAAAATCAAAACATGCCCTGAGCAGGTCTGAAAAAATAATTCTCAAGAACGACATGAGTTGCTTTTAAGAAATATTCCGACCAGTAACATAAACTTTGAAGGATGAACTAAGTTTTATGAGAAACAGAATTTTGGTCACTAACCTTCAGGATTCAGAACCACTAATATGCAATGTGTTCTGTGTCTTATGGCCCTCCTTTATACTATTAGACATGAGAAAGTGGAAGTGTGTAGGCTTTGGTTAACATTACGGGGAGGACCACAAGTTTTATGTCCATTTTGGTGTATAGTTCCCTGTTGTGTTACAGATCTAATTCTACAGAGAACAATTGCCAGATTTTTCATTGAATATGTATTTTTGCATGCATGCATATATTTTTTGTAGAGATTAACATTGGTGCTATTAATAATGTTTAATATAAACCCATTCTGGTTTCAGTTTGTATTCCAACTAATAACCTCTTCCTTCAAAAAATGTACTTCCGCATAAGAGACAACCTATAGTAGCATGGAAGTTGTCTTTTGCACAGTTGTTTTATGCATTAAGTGGGATAGATGACAAATAAATTTAACAAACTAACAAATAAATAAATAGCATATCCATGCAAATAATTGATTCAAAGAAGAAGAAAAGACTCTGGAAATGCCGCTTGAGCTTTGTATCAATTGCTTTTTCTAATGCTCCTTGGGTTTAAATGTATTTTTTCATTATATTTTTAGGCTCCCAGTAGTCTTATGGAGACTCTTGAACAGCATCTAAATACTTTGGAAGGAAAGAAACCTGGGAACAAGTATGAAGATATTTTATAGATTGATCTAAAGAAGTTGTGGGGAGAGAATCCATTTATCAGTTTGAGCATTGCTTGGTGAAGTTTTTGGCTTCTTGCTAGAAAAAGCTTTGAGCGTTCATTATATAGTAAACATAAAACAGGATCTCAATTGGTGATTATAATAAGCCGCATGTATCTCTCTGTTCCTGAACTTCTCATTGTCTAGTGATAGCTTTATTGCTTGCCACTTATTGAAGGAATATTAGCAACATAGAGCTTCTGTAGTATCTATACACATACTTCTTCACGCGAACACACTGTCTCCAGTCTTCCTTTCAGAATGGGTGGTACATATATGTATTGTGAGACTATTGCTTACCGGTTGGTATGAAGCACCGTATATTATTGGTTTTTCCTGGGCAGCAAAAATGGTATAACCATCATGTTTCCAGCTGATGAAAGAAGCTGTAATGGAGAAACACTGAGAAGATGTGTGCTAATACATGTGGTATATTTGACCATGTAGGATTGCAACTGTAAATATTTACAGATATTATAAATGAGTAAAATAGATAGAAATTTGTAGCTTGTATCAGTGGGTTCCTTCAGTCACAAAGTGCACTTGGAACTTGGCTCTGTCACTTGGTACATTAAAGAAACTAGATGTATTTATGAGATTATATAAAATTAATACAGGATATTGCTTCCTTTTCATCTCTGCATTTTTTGCACATTCCAAAATCAATTACATGATGTTAATTCAAAATCCAAGATCTGGCCTTCGTGTTGCACAGAAATTATTGTAATATGTCTGAATATTATAGGTAGCCTAATACCATCCGGTTAAGTTTAACCAAGTTTGTAATCCTAATTAATGTAAGGCCAACAAAACTCAACAGAATATCCTCCTGAGTATACATGCTACAAATAACCACTTTTTAAGCTAACATATAAAGTTCCTCTAAGCAGACGTTTTTGGTCTGCATTTTATCATCCAATGTTAGTAGTGATTGAAAGAAATTAAAATAGGCTGACATTAACTGATCTTGTTTTTCTGTATCCCTCTCTTTTATTTGCATAATGGATCTTTTGCCATTTAGTGATGGGTAAGTAACTTAACACACTAATGTGTCTGCCTGTGTGTATTTTGCATCAGTCTCTTTAATGAAAGCTTATATTTTATGAATATTAGTTTCTTACCAGTAATTGGCATGCTGTTTTGGAACTCTGGAAAATGAAATGCCTGTGAAGCACAATGGTAATTTTCATGTTTATAGTATTTATGAAAATATAATTTCTGTTCTAAGAAGATAATTAACTGTAAACTCATACTGTTAGCTAAATTGTTACATGGTTTACCAGCTCATTGATTTTATTTAGCTCCTTGCAGTAAACCATAAAAAGATTAATCTCCTATAATGCTTTGAATATGTGATAAGAGCCCACATTCAATCATTTTAATAAACTATTCAAAATCAAAGAAGTTAAAGAAACTTTTTTTGAAGATTTGGGTGACAAGTATTGATTGAATTTTGTTTGGAATGATAAGACTCTAATTTATGAGTTGGATTTAGGACAAGGTTTATATATATAGAGAGAGAGGATGGACAGTTCAGAAATATGAAATTATATTGTATAGATATGAATACAAATATATGTAGTACTACATGTATAATATTTTAAGATTATAAAACTACACAATTCACAGAATTGAAAAATACATTTTTATACAGCTAATTGCTACAAAATTATTAATTTACTTTAAAATATAGCCATATCAAGATAGATAGTATTAGCCAAGGTTTCCTGAAGAGCTAAATTAATATTTGGACGAGAGACTACAACATTAGGAAGGTAAGAGTAACAACTAAAAAACAAATTCTGGAAAAAACAACAACAGCAAACTCCTTCTGTACTGTTGCCAAAAATGCTGCATGTTGATGAAGTTACTAGGAATGAATCTGTACATGTAAGGGACTATTTTTTAAAAAACGTAGCTCTAGTTGTAACGAAATGTAAAACTAAAAATGAAAACCAAGCTAGTGAATTCTGAGAATACAGTAACTCTTATTTTTGGTGACACCATCATCATTTGCAATTAAGCAAAATAATTTAAGTCTTGTGATGACCTTGCCTCACTGTTTCAGTTAGGGCAATATTTTTTAAGAAAAAAGCAGGGATGAGATTAAGGTTCAGAGTACATATTTAAGTCAGCTTTTTCTGATCTGAAGTACAACCAACAGTTTCCTTTATCTTTTTATCATTTTCATAGGCACTTATATCATGATTTGCCATGATATCCAAACAGATCAATTAATTTCACATTTTAACCATGTTATTTAAAGTGAAATTATCAAAGAATATTTCAAATCTTTTCTTCCATTTTAAAAAAGAGCAGTGAAAAAAGGTTTAGAAAGAAACAAGTTGTCCCTATTTTTAATATGTTTTCCCATCTGTTTTTAAAATGAAACATTTGTTTTACAATTGCATAGGCCATCACTATTGTTTAAAATCATATTTATACATTCTGCCAGATTTTTCTATGAGTTTACAACTAGCAAATAAAGTCTGTTCCTGAATCATATTTTCTTAATTTAATTCTTCTAGGTCTGGTGCTGGTTCCCCTTTGGGCAAGGTAATCTAAAAATTGATATTAGTAGTTGAGTCTTCAATTAAGTATGTAAACTGGAAAAGTCTTGTGCTTCATAAGAATGTATAAAATCGATATTTGATCTCTTCTAGTTTACATCCTACACACCTATATTGGTTTTCATTTCTATGTGAAAAATATTACACAGATATCTCTTTCCACTATGGCTTCTTTCCAAAGGATTAAACTACAGAATCAAACGTAAGCATGTATCCATAGGAAATCAATTGTCCGATAGCCCCAGTGATATAGATGTGATTTGAATCATATTTTTATGTCTTTGAATCATATTTTTGTCAGCATGAGTTTCAGATTACAAAAGCACTGAATGAATGGTGATTACAATTAGTCATCAAGGTTCTCGGCATCCCAGCCTACTTGCAGTCATGAAATTACAAGATGGCACTTACGTCAGGTTGCTAAGCACCCTGAAATCATGGGATCATCATTTGCAACCTTCCATGCCAGCTTCTCTAGAAAGCCAATGAGGAAGCTAGTAGTTGCTGGTGTAGATCTCCCCCACCAATGCTTCATCTACAGTACCTCTGCATTCACACTGTGTTAGCCACATGTGTAGAGCAATGTCATGGGGTGGCTTCTACTTACCTTTACTACTGGTTTGCAGTGGGATCGTGCACGCAAGCTCGCTTCGCTCACACACGTGCAGAAGTGCAGAAGCTTCCTGATGATGGGGTCAGTAGGCGAAGCCTATCCCTGGTTTTACTACCGGTTCGGAAGAACTGGTCTCAACCGGGGGCAACCCACCACTGCAATGTACCCTCCCTGATCAAATGCAGCACAAGTTGCACACCCTTGCACATCTTCTCCGACACTCTCAAAAGTAAGATATAAGGACTACATGAGTGCAGTGAATTTACGAGTGAATTTACAACCACCAATTATAAGGGGGGGGAAATGTACAATGATGGATTTAATCATACTATGCTGTCTTGTCTTTCACCAGAATCACCTTAGAATTTAGACTGCTATTTTTTAGGGCATAGGAAATTGAAAATAAGTGGCTGGCGAAATGAGTATTACTAACTGCACATGATACAGCTAAGAAATCTGCCTTGGATGTACACAAATCATTGTGTAATGAATACATTCACACAACATGCTAAGCCATATTGGGATTTGACTTAATGTGAAGCAGGACTTGGACTATAGTGGACCCAGAGTTGGGTTCTGTAGTCAGCACAGAATTGCTTCTTTGTCAGGTGTAAAAAAAAAAACCAACAAAAAAGGGAAAGAATTGCCTTATGTGTGACAATTTCGAATCCAATCCAAAGAAAATTACTGGGCTAGAATAGGTGGATGAGGAGCCAGCAGACTACTACTTTGAGCAATGGATATGTTTGTCTGTGGTATTTGTAATTGTTCTTCCTGACAGCTATTTTGTAATAACGCTTGTGATCTATTTTTCACATTACAAATGTACCCTTTTTAAAGTAACTAAGTAACTTCCATGCTCATAAGCTCTTCTGACAACCTATTGGACATGTTGAAGGTTATATTTTTAAAGGCTTTTTAAAAATTTATTCTACATGAGGTTTCTTGCATGATTTAACTTTGAAAATAATTTAATGGAAAATTTTCCTGCTGTGAAGCAAAAATGTGAAACATTGTGGTTTCTTGGACATTTCCTAGTTACTATAGATTTCAAATTTGACAGCTTTGAGGTTGCTGGCCGAGACTGATTTGGCAATAGAATTTTTACATAAGGTTGGAAATACTTCTCAGGATTAAATCTAAGACTGCCTTCCCACTAATCCATTTTATGATGATTTCATAGCAGACTCTTTTTATAAAAACCCGTGCTGTCTTTTATCAACACTGTGCAGTTTTCCTAACAGCCAAATATAAATGCAGAAGTATATTTAGTATTGAAATCCCTAGAGTGCTCTCGGTAACAGACGAAACAAAAACTGAATAATTTTAAAGAGTTACAACCCAGTTGAAAAAAAATCAACAAGAATAATCAGTAATTCAAAGGTTTGCAAACAAATATTTTAATTTCTTTCCTAAAGGCAAAGTAAAGGTTAGTGTTTTATAGCTCTGATATGATGATTGAAGGTTACTGCCATATCCTAAACAAGGGGACTTCTGAAATTAGATGAAAGATCTATGGTAGGCCTTTCTCATCACACTTAATGTTTTATATAGTACACAAAAGCCTGTCTTACAATGTTTTATTCAACATTCCAGAATCAAAGGTACTATTGCTGTCCATTAGCTGCCTGACAAACTGTCAGCATGCAAATTTCTGTCCAAAATATTTTATATTAACAAAATTTTATAAACAAAATTTATAAAATACACGGGGTTGTCCAAATTTTAATATATACACTGAATACATTTTTTCCCCAGAAAAGATCTCAGCGGGACTTTAATTTTATCATATCTACTATGATAAAGCCAACTTTTAAAATGGACTTAGCTTTGAAGCCTTTAAATAAGGCATTTATTGTATAGAGATTTATATTCCATACAAACTCACTCTCTGTCAGGAATGTACTGTTTTTGTTTTAAAGGGTAAAATGTATGTGAACTCTTACAGCAAAGGAGCATTCTTGGGGGAAAGATATACTGCTAATATCTTTTCCTATGTGGATCTTGACAAAATGCCAATTTTTGTGCTGGCCAGGATATTTGAGATCTTACTTAGTCATTGATCCCCAGATAATGCTGAGCTGTGAGCAAAAATTCAACGGACGTGTTCAGAGCAGCCTTTTTGAAATGCTTTTCATACTGTAATTCCTGTTTTGGCTCTTGATTCTTTAATATTAGCCTATGTGCTCTGTTCCTTGAGGGCTATCCAAAATAATAAAATAATTTTAAAATGGGATGGGTTTTTATAAAGCTAGTTTGAAGTTTATTGCATAATGATTAAATAGTGTTTACTTAAGTCAAACTTCATGTTACTCTTGTGATATTACTGAAGAATTTTTGAGAGAGCTTGTGCAGGCTTGGAAACTTCCTATAAAAATAGGAATATTTTAACTTTTTGTTCCCCATTAAAATCTGCATATATTTTCAGGCTTTCCTTCCATCTGAGGAAGGAAAGCTAAGTATTAGCTTGCTGGGAAGTGGATCTAAAGGATGTACTTTTCTTGTATCCTACAGACTTTTTTCTCATCTCTTTTACTGCTCTTTACCCTGTTTTTCAAGCTGCTTCACAAGAAATTACTAAGGATATAATTTTAAGAGGAGTATTTAGTGAACTTCTCCCCCCTCCCTATTCACATTTATCCTTTTAACATTTAAAATACAGATGTAAATAATTCAACTTAGTGAAACCGTGTTTCCCCGAAAATAAGACCCTGTCTTACATTTTGTTGAACCCTGAAATAAGTACTTGGCCTTATTGCCATGTGCTCAAAAACCCGATTGGGCTTATTATCAGGGGATGTCTTATTTTGGGGGAAACAGGGTATGTAAGTACAATGTGTCATACAAAATTACACCTTTTTTTAATTAAACAGGGCTAAACAGATGAAGTAATCCTGGTATCGACCTGGAAAAGGGGAGTAGGGAGTACCAAATACCAATAATTAACAGAAATGGTTAATACTTTAGAAAGACTTCTTTTATGATAATAGGATGTTTAATGTTTCTTTAGCTTCCCTTTTAACAGGAAATTAAATAGATCTAGTTTATGTTATTTTTTTATTTATTTTTTGTAAGCTGCCCAGAGTCACTGAGAGTGAGTGAGTGGCCATATAAATTTTCTTAAATAAACAAAATAAATTTGGTATATCCTAACCAGCTCTTCTTTTCCAGTCTTCTCCAGCCACAACGGTTACATCTCCTAATTCTACCCCAGCAAAAAGTATTGATACATCTCCACCAGTTGATCTTTTTGCAACATCTTCAACGACGGCTCCAATCAGGTTAGTTTGGTTGTACAATAAATACAATACTTACTTTTAAAACATTTGGTACAGGTAGTCATCGACTTAAAACAGTTGATTTAGTGACCATTCAAAATTACAAAGGGCATTGATAAAAGTGATTTATAACCATTTTTTATGGTTACAAGCTTTACATCATCCCCATGATCACGTAATCTAAATTCCGATACTTGTCAACTGGTTCATACTTATTGCAGTGTCCCGAGGTCATGTGATTACCTTTTGTGACCTGACAAGGAAAGTCAGTGGGGAAAAATTTAAAGTAATAACTGATGAGATGTCTGAAATGAAAGAGCAGATATCAGAAATTCAAGTGGGAAATACAGAAGTTAAAGAAGGATTTGTAATGGCAGTATGAAGTTTGGCAACGAATGTGATTTTATTGGAGGAGGAGGTTGAAGAAATTAAGCAACATAATTTAAAATTAGAAAATAAAATGGATGAATTTCAAAGTAAAATGGAAAAAACAGAGGATGAAATAGTTTTGATACAATATAGAAATATGGAATTTGCTCTTAGAATTCGAGGTTTGAAAGAAAATAAGGAAGAGAATTTAAGGGAAATTTTTTCTGAAGTATTTGCTGAGATATTAGCAGCTCGTCCAGCAGATGTGGCTTATCAAATTGATAAAATATATCGTGTGAATTCTTGGATAGCAAGGCAAAAAAAGTTGCCAAGGGATGTTGTTATTTATTTTACAAACAGAACAGTGAGAAATCAGATTTTGCAAGCTTCATATAAGGGGGAGAAGATTCAGATTGCTGGTCAAGATATTTTGATATTAAAGGAAATTCCACCAAAAATGTTAAGGGCTAGGAAGGAATTTGCCTTCCTGGTGAATGAACTTAAAAAACATCAGATTGAATATAGATGGGATATTCCAACTGGTATAATAGTATATTATGCAGGGAAAGTATATCGTTTCAATACGGTTGGAAAAGCAAGAGAATTTTATGTTGAGGTATTAAAAGTTGGAAGTCTTCCCCCATTGGAAGCTAGAAGAAGGGAGGCTGAAGTGAAGGAAGAGAAGTGAAGCAGGTACAAGAACAGATTGTGATGGAAGAAGATTTATTACAAGTGTTGGAAATACCTACGACGGGTTTAGATTCAAAAGAACAAAGGCTGACAAGAGCTGCTGCTAAACGCAAGGAACAAGAGATGAAGGCACAACAACAACTGGCAACTACTACAACGGAAACAGTGGGAGGAGCAAGGCCTAAAGTAAAATGTGATCTGCGGCTGGTGTTCCAAAAGTTTCCTATCTTGGAATGTTAATGGCCTGAACTCACCGTAGAAGAGAAGGAAAGTATTTCATTATTTGAAACAATTTAAAAATGACATTACCTGTTTACAAGAAACACATATTAGATCTTGCTAAATGTTGGAGATGCGATTGTGAAGATGCTACTTATTACCATATATGGTGGACTTGTAAAAAAGTTAAAGCATTTTGGATTAAAGTATGGTGGATCATGCAGAATATTTTGAAAAGAAGATTAAGTTTATTCCGCAGTTCTTTCTACTAGGAATAATTATGGACTACAGCTATAGAGACTAAATTGATTTTGAACTTAATAACAGTCGCAAGACTTTTGATTGCTCAGTATTGGAAGAAAGAAGAATTACCTACAATCAAGAATGGACACTCAAAGTATCAAATCTGGCAGAGATGACAAAATCTCTGCTTACTTGAAAGACTATACACTAGAAAAATATATTCTAGAATGGAAAATGTGGATTGATTATATTTAAAATAAGTATCAGATAAAAAAAAATATTGAATAGCATATGAGTAAATTTAGGAAATATTTTGTATTAGATATATTTTTGAAGGAGAGGGGAATTGAGAGTGTGACTAAGTGTGGTGTGACTAGAGATTATAATTTAGGAATTATTTTGGATTATGATTGTTAGTTTTGATACCCTGCATTTTGTTCTGGGAAGTCGGGGTGGGGGGTAAGGGGGAGGGGAATTGGGGGGGTTTTGGTAGAGATGGAGTGATGGTTAATGTACAGGGATTATTGAAGAAATATAATTAATGTAGGATCGGGTCTGCATAGTTACCATTTTAGAACGGTGAAGAGGGAGAAAAGAGAGAGTAGGAGGTAGGAAAGAGGAGAAGAGGAAGGAAGAGGGGTAGAAGAGGGAGAAGGAAGGTGTAGGGTGGAGGGAGGAGCGGATGTAGATAAGAGAAGGAGAGGAAGGTTTGGAAAGTAAAAGAAGGTAGAAGAGGGAAGAGTGTTAAAAAGGGGGGTGGTGACTGGGCAAGCCCGACTAATTGTATATAACTGTACATTGGATGAATTATTTGATATGATTGTAAAAATAAAACTTTTTATGAAAAAAAAAAAGAAGGGGGAAAAAAAAAAGGAAAGTCAGTGGGGAAAACAGATTCACTTAACAAGTAACAAGTGTTACTAAGTTAACAATTGCAGTGATTCACTTAGCAACTGTGACAAGAAAGGTAGTAAAATGCAGCACAACCCACTTAACAAATGACTCACTTAACAGAAATGTTGGGTTTCATTGTGGTCACTACTTACAAGATGTTATAAAGTGTGTTTATTCTTGTGTTTCTGTTAAATTGGTTCGATGATAGAAGACAAAAGTTTATATAAATGTGTTGCAGGCAAAAGCCAAAACATGTATGTGCAACTTAGAATAGAATAGTATTTTTTATTGGCCAAGTGTGATTTGTGACAAGGAATTTGTCTTGGTGCATATGCTCTAAGTGTACATAAAACTTCAATGTACAGATCATAATCACCCTCAAAACTTAATGTTTCTCTTTCAGAGGGAGAAGAACAGAGCCCAGCAGGCTGTAGACCTACCTTATTCCTACAAAATGTCCTACAAATACTTTCTGCCTGATAATTTTGTGGAATGTAGATTAATAATGAGTAAATGAGCTTTATCGATCTAGAAATTGTGACTTTTGAAGCCTAACTTATCTGGAAAACACTTATTTGGGGAAAGTTGATATAAGATCACAACAATTTGTACAGTTCTAATTATATTCTTGCATGTGCCATTACTTTTGTTTAATTCTTGCAAACGAATTCACAGGACTTCAAAATTAGTTTTATGACTTTTATTCAAATACTTTTTGGTATCCCCCCCCCCCCCGCTGTTCAATAGTGCTTCTAAGCCCTCCAGTGATCTTCTAGATCTTCAACCAGATTTCACATCTGGCTCCGCACAAGCAGCTTCCGCAGCTCCCACTGGTGGAACAACTTCATGGGGAGGTAAAACCTTTATGATTTTAGTTCTCTAAAACTTAATTTCAGAATAAAGCTGGAATGCTGACCATGCTTTCTTAATCCACCTTCTTATGTCTAAGACTATTTGTGCTGATTACAGCAATTTTGTAAATTGGATTTTCTCAGTCATTCAGGCCTCCAGACGTGTTAGAGTACATCATTCCTACCTACCAGCCAACACAACTAAGAGGTCTAACACCTCTAGAAATCTCCAGTTTGAGGGGGGAAATATCATTATAATGAATTTTAAAGTTTCACCCTTACAACATATTTTAATTTCAGAATAATATTTTTGAGTTCAATTTGTACTGACGTTATTCCATTGTATGTTTCAAACAAATGTATCCTGAAGGTTTTGTTTCATGAATCAGCCTATAGTTAAATGTGTTTCTCATTTTACATTTCATTGGCCTATAATCAAAGCACTATATTCCTAATTCTGTTGGGTTTAATTTTCTCCTTCTACAGAAGGAATTTGATATTTTAAATTTGAACATTTTAAATTGCCATTCAAAATGCAGGAGGTTGGAAAGTACAATGGAGACTGTTGGAACTCAGAACATTTTTTTAACATCTATTAAGAATATCGAACCTGTCATAAAACCAACAGGACACACAGATTTTAGTCATTTAAAAATAGCATTTTAAGCAGAGGTGGTTTTCAGCAGGTTCTGTCCAGTTCTAGAGAACCGGTAGCAGAAATTCTGAGTAATTCGGAGAACTGGTAGTAAAAATTCTGACTGGCCCCACCCCCATCTATTCTCTGCCTCCCGAGTCCCAGCTAATCGGGAGAAAATGGGGATTTTGCAATAACCTTCCCCTGGATTCGGGAGAAAATGGAGATTTTGCAGTATCCTTTCCCTGCCACGCCCACCAAGCCACGCCCACCAAGCCATGCCATGCCCACCAAGCCACACCCACAGAACCGGTAATAAAAAAATTTGAAACCCACCACTGATTTTAAGTTATATAATATTTTTCTTGACGAGTGGCATTAAAACTGTTTCTAACAATGTACAAAGGTGCAACCTTGTCTGTTGTAGCAAACTATCACAGATATTATGGGTTAAATTTTTTAAATTTCCCAGTGTTTTCTCGAAAATAAGACCCTGTCTTTTATTTTTTTGAACCCCGAAATAAGTGCTTGGCCTTATTTTTGGGGAGGTCTTATTATTTTGCTGCGTGTGGAGCATGGTGGGACTCCTCTTGCCATCTTACCTGATTTCCAGCTCTGCATTTAAATATTTTCGAGGAGGGCTTATTTTCGGGGGGGGGGGGGGCTTATATTAGTGCATGCACTCAAAAGCCCGTTTGGGCTTATTATCAGGGGATGTCTTATTTTGGGGGAAACAGGATGATATCCTTCACTATACCCGAGAGTGACACGCCAGGTTATGTGGCACACACCTGCCTTTATTCTCTAACAGAAAAAGAGTCCAAGAGACTTGGACAACTCGACTAGGATTGCTTTTTGGTCTTTGGGCTAAAAGGTCACATGTAATGTATATTTTTAAACAATTAGGATGCTCTCTCTTCAGCTTTTGCCACTTGAATTGGTTCCCTCAATCTGCATAGTGGTAAAGCTAGTTCTATCCAAGAGGTCTTCTTCATTTCATTGCATTTGTTTAATAAGTGCTTTGGCAGTGCTAGAAAAAGGGGAAGAAAATAAATGTATTGTCAGCTGCATGCTTTCTTCTATGCATCTGCTCTCTCAGGAGGTCAAATGTAAAGAGAAAATCCCATCTATATCCTCTGCTGGGGAACAATGCAGATAGAGCTTTCCTTTCTGAGACTTAATGAAATATTGTTTTCGCTATCTTTTTCCTTCCCCAGTTTTCCCTATCAAAGCAAGAATTGTTTAGTACATCCGCATATATCTGAATTGTTTCAAGAGTCTTTCCAGGAAGGATGAGGGGAAATTTATTTTTAATCTATATCAGCACTGCTCCAACAGTGAAGGAAGGGATTGTATTCCTGCAGGATCTAATTTTTTTATTTTGGCAATTATAGAAGATGCAGTATTTTCACTAGAAACAAGTACTGCTCAAACTGGGATAGTTTTACAGAACAATTACTTTCTGTATTTGTTCTGTAAAACTAATTTTACAGGGAACCAGAGGGTTTGTTAGGATTGATCAAAGATGTGGCTTTTTCATGGTTTCTAAAGCAGAGGTCTCCAACCTTGGCAACTTTAAGACTTGTGGACTTCAACTCCCAGAGTTCGTCAGCCAGCAAAGCTGGCTGAGGAACTCTGGGAGTTGAAGTCCACAAGTCTTAAAGTTGCCAAGGTTGGAGACTCCTGTTCTAAAGAACAGCACTACATTTAATGTTTAAAAACTGTAATTTAGGGAAATTGCTATTGATGATCAGTGATACTAGATGAATTAGCTAATTACTGTCAAAAGATTTTCATGATCATAAAGCATAAAATCCATCAGCTGATAATAATGAATGGGGGTAATATTGAGGTAAAAGCAGCCCAGAAGCAATAATGTACTCAACCTCACTTAACAAGAATTTTTTTCCTTAAAGTACCTGGGAGGCAGAACTGCAGCAAAGAAGCCAACCAACAAGTTCAAATGCAGCTTTGCAGCAAAACGCATTAAAGAACTGTGTACCTTTAGTACATAAAAACAGGAATGGAGGACATGTGCATGCAATCACACATAGACATCAGAGCCATCAAATCAACCAGCCAACCAAATTCTTTCAGGAAGGAAAAACCTATGCTGGTTTGCTGAGCTTGGGGCTACGTTTGTGTACGCTCTTTTGTCCTGTTGATTACAACATGGAATTTTTGGAGGGCCACTAAAGATGAAAATTCAGTTACTTTTTAAAGGCATCATGAATTTAACCATGAGCCAGACAGAAGAACATGATTAAAGTATGTACATAGTTGGCATTTATTTATTTATTTATTTATTAAATTTTTATACCGCCCTTCTCCCAAAGGACTCAGGGCGGTGTACAGCCAAAAGATAAAAAACACAAAAATATACAATTAAAACAACAATTTAAAACCGAGCATATTAGAAAAAAATGGCCAACATTTAAAAATTTAAAATTTAAAATTATGAACCCTAAAATAATAAAACCCCAGTTAAAAATTTAAAAATATTAAGCCAGTCCCGCTTGAATAAATAAGTGCGTTTTCAGCTCACGGTGAAAGGTCCGAAGATCAGGCAGTTGATGTAGTCCAGGAGGAAGTTCGTTCCAGAGCGTAGGAGCTCCCACAGAGAAGGCCCTGCCCCTGGGGGCCGCCAGCCGACATTGTTTGGCGGACGGCACCCTGAGAAGACTCTCTCTGTGAGAGCGCACGGGTCGGTGGGAGGCATGAGGTAACAGCAGGCGGTCCCGTAAGTACCCGGGCCCTAAGCCATGGAGCGCTTTGAAGGTGGTGACCAAAATCTTAAAGCGCACCCGAAAGACCACAGGAAGCCAGTGCAAGCCGCGCAGGAGTGGCGTTACGTGGGAGCTACGTGAAGCTCCCTCTAATTACCCGCGCAGCTGCATTCTGGACTAGCTGCAGCCTCCGGGTGCACTTCAAGGGCAGCCCCATGTAGAGAGCATTGCAATAATCCAAACGGGAAGTGACAAGAGCGTGAATGACCGTGCATAAGGCATCCCGGTCAAGGAAGGGGCGCAACTGGCGAACCAAGCGTACTTGGTAAAAAGCCCTCCTGGAGACGGCCGCCAAATGATCGTCAAACGACAGCCACCCATCCAAGAGGACGCCCAAGTTGCACACCCTTTCCATTGGGGCCAATAACTCGCCCCCGACAGCCAGCTGCGGCTGCAGCTGGCTGTACCGGGGTGCCGGCATCCACAGCCACTCCGTCTTGGAGGGATTGAGCTTGAGTCTGTTTCTCCCCATCCAGACCCGTACGGCTTCCAGACACCGGGACAGCACTTCGACAGCTTCGTTGGGGTGGTCCGGGGTGGAAAAGTACAGCTGCGTATCATCAGCGTAGAGGTGGTAACTCACCCCAAAACCACTGATGACCTCACCCAACGGCTTCATATAGATGTTGAACAGGAGAGGCGAGAGAATCGACCCCTGCGGCACCCCACAAGTGAGGCGCCTCGCGGTCGATCTCTGCCCCCCTGTCAACACCGTCTGTGACCGGTCGGAGAGATAGGAGGAAAACAACCGATAAACGGTGCCTCCCACTCCCAAGCCCTCCAACCGGTGCAGCAAGATACCATGGTCGATGGTATCGAAAGCCACTGAGAGATCTAATAGGACCAGGGCAGAGGAACAACCCCTATCCCTGGCCCTCCAGAGGTCATCCACCAATGTGACCAAAGCTGTCTCTGTACTATGACCGGGCCGGAAACCGGACTGGAACGGGTCTAGATAGACGGCTTCATCCAGGTACTGGGGAAGCTGCCATGCAACCACACTCTCTACAACCTTCGCCACAAAGCGAAGGTTGGAGACTGGACGGTAATTCCCCAAAATAGCTGGATCCAGGGAAGGCTTCTTGAGGAGGGGTCTCACCACCGCCTCTTTCAAGGCGGTGGGGAAAACCTCTTCCACCAAAGAAGCATTTATAATTCCCTGGAGCCAGCCTCGTGTCACCTCCTGAGTAGCCAGTACTAACCAGGAGGGACACGGGTTCAGTAAACATGTGGTTGCATGTAACCTCCCCAGCAACCTGTCCACGTCCTCGAGAGCCACAGAATCAAACTCATCCCAAATAACGAGGCTCCGTCATCCCGCTTGGATCATCGCAATTTTGGTCCAGACTATCCCGGAGCTGAACGATTTTATCGTATAGATAACCGTTAAACTCCTCGGCACGTCCCTGTAAGGGGTCATCCCGTCCCTCCTGATGAAGGAGGGAACGGACCACCCGAAACAGGGCGGCCGGGCGGTTATCTGCCGATGCAATGAGGGTGGAAACGTAAGAATGTTTCGCCTCCCTCATTGCCACTAGATAGGTCCTGGTAAAAGACCTCACTAGTGTCCGATCAGCCTCGGAACGGCTAGACCTCCAGGTGCTCTCTAGGCGTCTTCTCCGGCGTTTCATCTCCCTCAGCTCCTCAGAGAACCAAGGAGCCAATTGAGATCTACGCCGGGTCAGAGGCCGCAAAGGCACGACACGGTCCAAAGCCCCAGCCGCGGCCCGTTTCCAGGCCGCGACTAGTTCTTCAGTCGTGCCGTGGGCAAGATTCTCAGGGAACGGCCCAAGCTTCGTCTGGAACCTCTCAGGGTCTATCAGGCGCCTGGGACGGAACCAACGCATTGGCTCCGTCTCCCTGCGATGGTGAGCAGCGGTCCGAAAGTCTAGGCGAAGGAGAAAATGATCTGACCATGACACCGGTTCCGTCACTAAATCTCCTAATTCCAGATCATTAAACCACTGTCCAGAGATAAAAATCAAGTCTAGTTTGTGCCCCCAGTGTGTGTAGGGCCATCATTTACTTGAACCAGGTCCAAGGCCGTCATGGAAGCCTGGAACTCCTGGACCACCGTTGATGACAAGCTGGCCGATGACAAGATGAAATCCCCCATGACCAAAAGTCTGGGGATCTCAACCGCCATCCCGGCAAGCACCTCTAGTAGTTCAGGCAGGGCTGTAGTCACGCAGCAAGGAGCCAGGTACGTGATCAACAGACCCATCTGATTCCTATGGCCCCACTTCACAAGGAGGGATTCACAACCAGCTATCTGAGGCACAGTGGACTCCCTCGGCTCTAGGCTCTCTTTAATCACAACCGCCACCCCCCCACCCCTACCTTGGGCCCTCGGCTGATGGAATGCACGGAAACCCGGGGGGCACAGTTCAACCAGGGGTACCCCCCACCACTGTGCCCAACCAGGTCTCCGTAATGCCCACAAAGTCCGCGGACTCCCTCTGAATCAGATCACAAATCAAGGGAGCCTTATTAACCACGGACCGGGCATTGCACAACATCAGTCGAAGACCCAGGCCCTGAGGGTCCTGACCAGCATGACTAAACTTATACAACAGATGGATAGAAGGAGATTATTTTTCAGAATACGCACACAAACCCATCTATTTTGTTTCAGAAAATCTTTTAAGAAGTAGCTGTAACTTTCTTCCAAGCCATCAGAATGTGACATAATAAACCTCCAAGAGAGAGTGCATGCAATGTTTGTCTGTGTGAGTTGCTGGCCACAACATTGCTTTTACACTGCTGCATGTGTATATACCCCTGGCATTAGCATCCCCTTTTGACTCAACTGCATATACAGGTAGTCCTCGATTTACAACAATTCATTTAGTGACTGTTGAAAGCTACCATGGCACTGACAAAAGCGACTTATGACTACTTTTCACCCTTACAACCATTGCAGCATCCCCATGGTCACATGATCAAAATTCAGATGCTTGGCAACTGACTCATATTTATGACAGTTTCAGTGTCCCCAGGTTGCATGATCCCCTTTTGCGACCGTCTGAAAAGCAAAGTCAATGGAGAAGCCAGATTCACTTAACAACCATGTTACTAACCTTACAACTGCAGTGGTTCACTTAACAACTGTGGAGAGAAAGGTTGTAAAAGGGGGCAAAATTCACTTAACTGTCTTGCTTAGCAACAGAAATATTGGGCTCAGTTGTGGTCGTAACTCGACGACTACCTGTATGACTGGGTGTAGAAGCAGCAGCAGCAACACTGGCTACAGGTGAAAGTATGTGGCCTATGAGAGCGGAGGGCAGGGTATGAAGAGGTATGCAAATGAATCCTACAGCAATTTCAGGAAATCTCATACACTGTGGATATCAGGTGTTCTTCAGATGAAAGTCACACGTCTTCTAGGTGAGTCAATGACAGGCTCAGAGTACAATCCAGCTGAGTTGGCATAAAAAGACAGAACTTGTCTATATTGGGACAGGGGGACTAATCCTCAATACCTTTCCCATTTTAGCTCAGGAAAATACCAAAGTAAAAGAGTCAGGTTCCAGGTGCCAATAACAAGGGTGAATCATGTCACCTGCCTAGACAGAACTCTTTTCCTCAAGGCTCTGGTTGTGAGTGAGAAGTTGCTGAGAAACATGCCCAAGTCTGACCAGAACTTGACATTGGCTATCCAAGAACCTGGAGTCTGTCTTCTTCTTTCCCCCGTTTGCTCAGTTAGCATGATATGGAATGTTCTGGGCTGCCTATCAAACCATCAAACAATATCTTTCTCTGGAAATGGGCCATACACACTACCCAAAACAAGATTGGCATATTTGGGCAACATCATCACAGAATTAAAGATCTGGCTGTTCTTGCTACTGTTGGATAGCTTCTTCCTAGGCACAGTCTTAGTTAACCTCAATTGGACAATTTCTGGAGCAAGGAGAGAATTTTCCAGAGGGAAATGGGCAGGGCAGAAATGGGCAATGAGAGGGTTTCTGTAAATCCCAAAGTAGTTGCCTCCCTTGCTTCACTATATTTGTTTGATTGCATTTTGGGTCTCCCTTCCAATTGGATAAATAAGCTTACCATTTTTTTCACCCTTGAGCTGGAAAGGATAAGAATAATAGAACAGCTATTCTGGCCATTTTTGTTCACCTCTGCAGCTTCAAAGTTGGGAAACGTCTTTTTCTATTTATCAGTGGA
Source organism: Ahaetulla prasina (assembly GCF_028640845.1). Taxonomy (NCBI): domain Eukaryota; kingdom Metazoa; phylum Chordata; class Lepidosauria; order Squamata; family Colubridae; genus Ahaetulla; species Ahaetulla prasina. The sequence continues at coordinate 129,459,610 of NC_080539.1, forward strand.
TGACTGACACACTTGTATAAAATGCAGGAAACCTGTGTAATAAAAACAGTTTTAAGACTTTGCTGTCATTGCTCATTGCAACCAAATTATAAACCCACTATTAGAAATGTTAATTTGCATTCAAACAGAGATGCTGGATTCTAAGCTTTTTAAACTGCCTTGCTTCTGTGATTTTTAAAATCAACGTTTAAAAGCACGTATCTCTGCTGATTTTGCTACCAGTTAGATTGTGAAGTGTTGTGCCATTTCTTCAAGCAGTTTCAGGTTCATGGTGTTGAAAAAACTAATAACTATTTGCCAAACATATCAAGTTAATTCTTGCTGTCAGCAATAGTTTGCAGTTGGATAAGGCTGTGTCAGTGATGGGTTGAGATAGGCCTTGGTCACTTAAGTCTTTGTTTCTAGGTGCTTTGGAAAAGGAAAAGTGACAGCATCGTGTAAAACTGCATGCCAATATCTGTGATATATCTGGACTTAGAGCAGGGTCCTGCTGATTTGAAATAGCCCCATTTTGGCAGAGAGTGACTGCTAAGTAGCATGCATGTTGACTTTCTTAACCCTCTTTATTTCTTTACAATGCTGTCTTTTAACGGACATGTTACAGACCTCCTGGGAGAGGGTGAGTAATGCTTGATTTTCTAAGCAGTTCTTCCAGCAGAAATGTTTAAATATTCAATTAGGCTAAGCCTGTCTCTGTTCAATTTATTTTACTGTGCAATCTAGTGTTATTTTGGCCTTTTCTGCTTACTGTTCCTGTTTGATCTTCCTGTATGGACACATGTAGACAGTTTGGCTGGATTTTCCAGTGTTACCTCTGAACCACAGATTTCAGATCCATTTGCACCAGAACCCATCCTAGCTCCTCCTGCTCCAACTGCTGACACAGCAACTACTTCTGCAACTACCACCAGTGCTGCTCCTGCGGCTGCGGCTGCTGAGGTGGATCTCTTTGGAGGTTAGTTAGCTTACTTATTCACTACCACTTTCTCAACTGAAACACGGGGAGGATGGAGAAAACACTGGTTGATTTTGGTAACTTTCTCACTTCGCCTACAGAATTAATAAAAATTCTTCAAAAGAGGCCCGACGTGCATGTTACCTCCTGCAAAAATTATTCTGGGAAGTGACTCTTCATAGGAAGATGGGTGGAGTGAACTTACCTATCATAAATGTGTTATATTAAGTAGCATAAATCTCTTTCCTTGCACATAGCAGTGGGTTTGAGACCTATAGAAGAGTTTAATCTTTTTCCCCCTCTGCTTATGGGTGGTCCCTTGTTCTGAGGCTGTATTCAACCTGACTTGGAAGTGCCAATTAGTACTCCAAATGTATTACCTCAGGGGTATCAAACTCGCAGCATCATGGCAGCATCACATGACGTATCAGGACTTTTTCCCCCTTCACTAAACCAGGCGGGGGCAGCACGTGACGCATCCGGCCCGTGGGCCACGAGTTTGACACTCCTGTATTAGATATACCCTCTGAAACAAATTGAACTTTGGATAATTTAAGCAAAAAAACTGCTTATCAGAGATGCTAGTTATAAATATTGTATAGCAGGGGTGTCAAACTCGTGGCAGCACGTTGTTTACATGACATATTGTGACTTTTCCCCTTTTGCTAAATGGGGGTGGGGGGGCGTGGCCAGTGTGCGACACATTCAGCCCACGGAATGCAAGTTTGACACCCCTGTTGTACAGCTTTCTTTCTCTGAATGGGAGGAATAGATCTATTGGTATTGCTGCGTTTATCACCATTAGCCATGTTATGCCAACCTGGGGAGAGGAAGTTGACCGTTCTCTTGCCTTATTTGGTCAGTTTTAGTCTGCAGAATAATATAATTTGACAAGATAAAAGTTTTTCAGGAGGAAAAGTACGCACTGTAAAACAAACATACAATTGATTTAGTGATTCTTCAGGTAAGCAGAATGTTTCCAATATAACAGCTGTGGAATTTTATCCCATTTTCAGTATCTGCTTTCAGCATTTCGGTGTGACTTTAGGGTAAAGCTTCCTGTTTACCTTAGCTAAGTAGAGTTCTTGAAATTGAAATGTTCTCCGTTATTGGACAACTGCCATACAGTTTTCTGTAACGTGTTAAGCAAAACAAAATTGCTTAAAAGCTTCATTTATTAGAATCTCAGCACAATGAGAATTTGGCAGACTCCATTTCCTGTTGCTTTTTTTCTTATTACTTTGCTCTTTAATAGATCTTACAGGCAGCTTTAACTTATTTTGTTGCAGATCAGATGCATGTCTATGTGAGCTTTTTAGAATAGGCAGCAGGATTTTTATTTTTGAGGATGAATATTTTTAACGTTAAATTGTCTGTGTCTTAATAAGCATGTGAGTCTTCCTGTTTCTAGAGAAATTGTAAGTTTGGTCTTTCTAGTGGGAAATTGCATGTCAGCAAAACCAACAGCAGTCCTGTTTTAATTCTGAATTGCCTTTTCAAACTCCCCACCATTGTGGCTACTTCAGTCTTTCCCCATTTCTTCTGATCATTTTGCTCAATCTTATTTAATGCTGCTGGAGTCGGCAGGGTTTGTAGTACTGTACACAAGTAATAAAGAGTGGGGAAATTGGTAAAGCATAGCTTCTACTTTTTTCATAGTTTTAACTTAACTTTCTAGATTTGAATTTAGAAAACTAGATCTAGCCTTTTTCTGTTTCACACGACTCAGTGGACATTTCTAGATGTCTCTAATTGCAGCAAGTGCAAATGCATTATTTGCTCAACCATGTAGCCCAAATGAATTGCAGTCTATATTTTTCTCTGCTAGTTGATAAAGGACGATTTGTTTCGATTAACTCTAAAAGATAGTTTAGCATTGCATAAACAGGCTAGTGAATTTTTATCCCTGAGGATGCCTGAGAAAAACATTAGAATCAATATCCTTATTCAAAGTGACTGGAACTGGTTATTGATAATGTTCTCATGATGTAGTAAAGCTAACTTATCCTTAAAATTGCCTTGAAGTTTTAACTGTGAGATACCTGAGGGAACAGCAATCAGGTGCTGCAACTTTTCCTTCTGTGGTTTAAGCTACTTGAACTGCCCTGCTATGCCCACTATGAGAATTTTTCTCTGATGACAAGAAATACTCTTGAAGGAGATGACAAGAAAACACTAGTGGCAAGGAGGTAGCTGTACCAAAAGAATTAGTTGTATTAACAACACTGGAAAAGTAGTTCCACCCTAATATTGTACTTTCTAAGATCTCTAACCCAAAATTAGCCATTAGCAAGCCATAAATTCCCGTTTGCTAAGTGGTGAACCAATCATACTTTGCCCCAGTATCTTTACTGGGAATTAGTTTGAAGTATGGTTTATTGACACAAGCAAAAATTAGAAAACATGCCTTGATTTTGGCTATTTTCAGTTATACTGTATGAAGCAAGTTTAAATCCAGAAGCAGAAGGTTTCCATTTCCCCCTTCCTAGGATGTTCCTGAAAAGGAAGTTGGGTCTTGATCCAGAGTCTTAATCACAGTCTCTTGTGAAATGCTAAAAGGGAGATAAAATTATACCTTTGATGTGTGCAAGAAAAAGTAGGCAATTGGTTGACTGCCTGCAATGAATGCAGTAGAGTCTTAGGGAGACAAGTCCTTTTTGCACATGCCCTAAACTTGACCAGTACCTTGCAAGGGTGTGAATAGCTTTGTGTATCACTTATGCAAATAAATAAGGCCAATAATGTCGCCTGAATTATTAGAATGCTATGAGTGTAATTACAGTAGTCCAAGTTAAGAGGAGGTTTTTTTTTATTTTGAATTTATATCCCGCCCTTCTCTGAAGACTCAGGGTGGCTTACACTATGTTAAGCAATAGTCTTCATCCATTTGTATATTATATACAAAGTCAACTTTTATTGCCCCCAACAATCTGGGTCCTCATTTTACCTACCTTATAAAGGATGGAAGGCTGAGTCAACCTTGGGCCTGGTGGGACTTGAACTTGCAGTAATTGCAAGCAGCTGTGTTAATAACAGACAGACTTAGTCTGCTGAACCACCAGAGGCCCAGAAGTTGAAATTGTAGTGCAAATAACACTTTTTAATCTACTTTACTTCCCCCGAGGGCGACGCAGTGTCTCTGTGGTTAAGACACTGGGCTTGTTGGCTGGAAAGCTGGCAGCCTGAGTTCAAGACCCAAGTGCGATGTGACGGGGAGAGCTCCCATCCTCGCCCCAGCTCTTGCCAACCTAGCAGTTCGAAAGCATGCAAATGCAAGTAGATAAATAGGTACCACTTCGGTGGAAAGGAAACCTTCATAGGTCATTCATGCTAGCTTCATGACCACAGAAATATCTTCAGAAAGTTCTGGCTCAATGGCCTTGAAACAGAGATGAGCACCACTCCCTAAAGTGGGCAACCACTAGTGGAGTAAAATCCGCAGGGGCTCCTTGTTTATATACCTTACTTCCCCAATCTCAGAAAATATATGAAACAATTCAACAGAATAGGAAAAGTTATTCTGTTAAGTGTATTGGTTATTGAATGATTTTTATGTTATTTATTAGGGGTTTCCCCCCCCTTGGAGATTACATATGCATGCTGCTCAAGACCCTTATACAAGGAACATTTTCCTTGCCATTAACTTTTCTGCTTATCTTGCAGACTATCGCAATCATTGTGACCTAATATAACTACGTGGGTTGAGTTTAGTTTGAAAACTGTTGGTAGTTGCACAAAACAAATGCAACCTTCACCCTATGCCCTGCATTTTGTATAAGGGATTTTTTTATGCTATTTAACTTGGTTCTTTTACTATATTTTCTTCTTTTTTTTTCATTCTTCTTAATTTCTGTTTCTAAACCTGCACTCAAGATGCCTTTGCAGCTTCTCCTGGTGACGCCCCTGCAGCACCTGAAGGGGCAGCAGCACCAGCTACCCCAACCCCTGTAGCAGCAGCTCTTGATGCATGTTCAGGAAATGGTGGGTTCCATCTCATTAGCTCGTCTGTCGTCATCGTGTGTGTGTCATACTAATTAAAATAAACTTCATGGCAGTATGTTTGTCACTTAAGGGTGGGGAGGGATTTTTTCCTAAAAAAAACAAAAAAAAACCAACCCCCATTTTCCCCAGGTATTTGGACAAATGTTCTGATCGAACAAAATTGTGTCAAGAAAACATTCCTACATGATTTCGCCAAAGCCTTTTTTAATTGAAAAATGTTAACAGTGCTGAATCTTGCATGTAGCTGGTAGAATGTTTCTCCAATTAGGAACAGATCTTTTCAAAGCACCTTAGTTTAAGTGAGAGGAAAAATGCATGTCGGCACATGGGCACCTATTTGTACAGATGTGGGAGAATCAACAGTAGTTAACAAAGCTGTGCATTTGATCTCTGTTTTGCATGTATGTATAAACGATGATATGTATGTGTGTATGATTTAATCCACACAGGGTGTGGCTTTTCCTATTTCCTTCCCGGCTTTATATATATGTATATTCTGCCGTTTCCTTTTACAAGACCCCTTTGCCCCATCAGAAGGCAATGCAGAGGCTACTCCTGAGCTGGACCTCTTTGCTATGAAGCCAGCTGAGACCAGCGTTCCTGTAGTTACCCCTACAACTAGTGCAGCTACTTCCGCAACCAGTCCTACTCCAGTTGCTGCTGTGGCCCCTCCAGTCCCTGCTACAACTGCTGCTACTACTGCTACTGTCACTACTGCTACTACATCTGCTCCTACCACCACTACCACCACCTCTGCTCCTCCTGCTGCTCTAGATATCTTTGGTGGTAACTTATTTAATTCTTTCTTTCATTCTGATACATTTTGGGGTGAATTAGATTTTCAGCCTATGGAAACAGTCTCTCTCTCTCTCTCTTTTTTTTTTTTGCATATTTAGACTATATGGCAATTATTTTTTGAAAGGAAACAAAATTCACAACATGAAGATATAAATTAGTAAGACACAATATATTCTTCATCTAGATTTGTTTGAATCCACACCTGCTGAGGCTCCTGCACCACCTAAGTCAGATGCAGCTCCTGGCATAGACCTATTTGGGACAGGTAAATATATATAAAAGTACTGTCGTATAATAAAGCAAGTTTGTGTTTTTAAATTTCCATTTTATTTGATTGCTGAGCATTTTTTTGTCAGTCATATATATATCTATCGCTGATCTTCATGTAATTTATAATTCTTTTTTTTTTTTTTGGTTTCTGCAAGATACGTTTTCTTCTTCAACTGCTGGAGCTTCTCCTGGGCCCGAGAATTCTCTCACTGGTGATCTCTTATCAGGTAGGCACTTTCTCCTTAGACCCAAATTATTCTCGTGTGGCTTGTCACTTTCCTTCCAAAATACCCGTGAAACATGGTCAGTTTTAAACTGTTGAAAAGTTAGTAAAGTCAAAACTGAGCTGATCCCTTGAATATTCCCTGAGTCACTTTATATGATCTTTGAGCAGGGATCCCCAACCCCTGGTCCATAGACCAGCACTGGTCCACAGACCAACACTGGTCCACGGCCCACTAGGAACCGGGCTGTGCAAGCGAGTGAAGCTTCCATCTACACAGGCGTGGGATTCAGGCAGTGTGCAAAACCACACCCTCCCGGTCCATGGAAGAACCGCCCTGTCCCCCAAAAGGTTGGGGGTCGCTGCCTTTGAGAACATTTACACCATTATTTTTTTAAAAAGGCAACTCTCTCTCCCAAATTTTAGATTGTATAAGCCTTGCCCAAGTTCCTACACAAGCAGTATACCTTTAGAACAGGGGTGTCCAAACTTGGTCCCTTTAAGACTTGTGGACTTCAACTCCCAGAGTTCCTCAGCCAGCTTTGCTGGCTGAGGGACTCTGGGAGTTGAAGTCCACAAGTCTTAAAGGGACCAAGTTTGGACACCCCTGCTTTAGAACATGAGATTGTTAATCATAAGATCTAGATAATTAAAAAAAATGAAAACATAATTATTTTAATTTAGGAAGGCAATGTGTGCAACTTTCTCCTCAATTTGTAGTGCTAATCCTGTTTACAGACTTCTGTGTGCAGTTTACATTCCACTTCCTGTTCAAATTATTGCTAAAAAATGGACAGAGTCAAAAGCTACCTGGAGAGCTTGTTTATAATCGTAACCCAGGAAAAGAGCTTTATGAGATACATAGTCTTATAGCGCCTTCCCTATTGATAGATTTATGATGTAGTTCTAAGTGACAATTCCTGCTATATTAATAAGCATTTTCAGGCTCTAGGGTCATAATACTGTCCTCCACAGTTTATCTATTAAAAGAAGGATCATGAAGCTTCCATGATCAGGAAGTTTTCATGCTATCCAGAATCCAGGAAATCTAAATAGTTAAACATATCCGGCTATAAAATTTGATCATATTTCGAGTTAACCAGAATTCCCATAGCATGAATGAAATGAGAAATCTGAAAACGACAGCTCTTGAGCATCATATGCATGCAATAATATAAAACCAAGGCTAATATATATTTATATAATAAAATACATACCTATTACCGTGTGCAGTCCCTGCATGTGTACAAGATACATTAAAAAAATGGCCATAGAATAGTTTTTCTTTTCAATCTAATTTTTAAACACGCTGCTTTTATAGTGGATACTCTGTGAAAAATATAAAGGGGATTTAGTTTTTCCAAATCTTTCCTATATATATATAGATATAGATATACATTGTGTTGGCATGGATTTAAAGTAATGGCCTCATCATTCCTAATTTGCTGATACTAAATATTATCATGCTTACTCCAGTGGATGCATTTGCAGCACCATCGTCCCTGCCCACTGCTTCCCCGGCTAAAGTGGACTCTTCAGGTGTGATTGACCTGTTTTGTGGTGGGTATTGTTGTTCCTCACCATTCAAGTACTTCCCATTTCATTTCCGGGTTCATTTCATTTTTCTTTGCCATCAATTCAACACTTCACAACAATTACTTTTATTGTGGTGTGGTGTGCTTTGTTTGCTTTTTAACTGAGTGTTATAAAATGCAGTTGAGGTGGTTTTTTTTATTGTTGTCTGTCCTTATTTCCACGCATGGAATTCCTTTCTTGTTCAAGTAACTATTTCATTCTTCCTCTTACAGTATACAGTTTTCAGTTATGCTATTATGCTTCTCTATAGCATGTATATTTCTCTTGACAGCTACCTGTTATCTATTTGTAGATTAGGGATGGAGTTAAGGGTCTATCTATCTATCTATCTATCTATCTATCTATCTATCTATCTATCTATCTATCTATATCTATCTATCTATCTATATCTATCTATCTATATCTATCTATCTATCTATCTATCTATCTATCTATCTATCTATCTATCTATCTATCTATCTATCTATCTATCTGTTCAGACAAGTCTGGTAGAATTGAGGTGATGCTTAGCAATTATTTCTCTATGGCAGGGGTGGGAAATTAATTTTCCCAAGGGTCCACATGAGAAACGGGTTCCGGGAGCGGGGGGCGAACGAATAGGGCTACATGCATGCATGGATGCACCTATGTAAATTGAAAAAAAATAGTCACCTTCAAAATAAAAGTAATGCAGTTGTATTGTGTATGTGTGTGGTATATACTTATTTACACTTATCCCATCACACAGGCTTGATAGGGACACCCAAAAAAAAGCCAGGTGTGATCTGGAGGCTGTAAAATGTCCAGGTCTGCTGTATGGGCTTCTGGGATGTACACTGAAATTATTTTAAAGCATAGTATCTACTGTCTTTTAATTTCAAACCATGAAGGGAACTGTATAACTGTGATCAAGCATAAAGCACAAACTGTTACTGCTTTTTATCAAAAGGCAGGTTCTTCATAATTTGCAATATTACTCAAGAAAACATTAGATATTGAAAGGGGAAAAAGCACAAAGGACAACAATTTTCATTAGCAGTGATGATATACAACCAGGCAAAATGTTTATCTTATAGAAGATACATCTTTTTATGGTTGGAAGCAGTATAAATTAGGAAAGTCCCCAAATTTACAGAGCAGCAATAGATATGAAACGTGTTATTAGATAGCACACTCATTAAATTTCACAGATAAATTTGGTGCATTTCAGATACCAAAAATAAAAACACTATAAAATTTTTCACCTGAAAATACTGTTGATATATTGCCTTTTTTTTTTTTTGGTACAGCCTCCATCTCAATTAAATGAATCCGTATTCCATATGCTTCATAGCAGTTAGTCTCTCTCACACTCTACTGGCTCTGATGCCCCTGACATGTTTGCCAAAGGCAGATGGGAAGGCAGGCAAACAAGCAGTTCAGTAGGTGCTGGAACAATCTGTCTGCAGGTTCTCCTGAAATGAGATCCAGGGAAGGAAAGCTGCAGAATGCCAAGGAAAGAAAGGCAGTAAAAAGTATTTTTGTGGGACTGCATCCTTGTGGGAACAAGCAGAGGTTATCTTGCTCATGTGTGCACAGAAAACCTTCGATGATGGATGGATAGGTAAGATGTAGAAGAAAAGAAGAAAACCGTGCATTAGAAAAGAGAAAATAAAGGGTTTCTGTTGAACTCTGGAGTCATGTCTTTTGTTCCTGCTTCAAAAACCTATTTGCAGATGTCTTAACAAACAGAAACTTCCACTGATTTTCTTTCCTGTGAAGTGTGTTGCGAAGCACTTTATTCAAATACTTTATACATCCCTACTTCTGCATTCTTTTTTTTCTTTTTTCTTTTGGCAATGGCAAAGCACCAGATTGCTCACAGTATTTTTTGTTTTTTGATTTCTTAAGTGGCTGCTTTACAAATGACAAGATACCAATATTTTTCCATCCCTTCTTATTTCATTAAGAGTATCTGCTTCCAACCTACTTCCCATCAACCTTTAATGTCCTGTTTGTGATGCCTCTGTGAAGGACTTGTTTAGACTACAATATATCTTTCCTTCTCACTGCACAAGCACACCCTCATGCAACTATGGTTGCAGCTACTGAGAAAAGCACCTCTTTGCAAAAGTGCCGGCATGCTATTCCATTCATCATCAGAGCTAGCAATACACTTTAAAATGCAATAGAAGAAAGTTGGCTTGGAATTTGGCAGCTACCCCTTTTTTGCTCAGACATATTTTACAGATGGCCAGAAGAGTACATACAAGATCTTAAGAAAATGTGAAATGATGCTAGGGAAGTGACAATAGATTTTATTTATTTTCTGCATGGTTTATGGGGAAAGGGAGATCCAAGGCCTATATTTTGCATCAGCACAGGAATTGAATGATATCCATCTACAAAATTCTATTGGACATTGGACAGGAAATACTTAGAGGCTCATGTATCCCTTAAAGTTTTTATGCATACTGTAGATCTACATAGGGTTGCAAAACTACTTTCAGAATGGTTTGGAGAAATGAGGAAGAGAATAGAATAGAATTTTTAGAATAGAATAGAATAGAATTTTTATTGGCCAAGTGTGATTGGACACACAAGGAATTCGTCTTGGTGCATATGCTCTCAGTGTACATAAAAGAAAAGATACCTTCATCAAGGTACAACATTTACAACATGTTGTAAACATGCTCTTAGAAAGCTAGCAGTTTTCTTGGGGTCATCTTCCTGTGGAAAATCTTAACACTGCCATCACTTCTCATCAGTACAACTGTCATACTTCTAAAATAGTCTATATATGTCCTTTTTTGGTTTCTTCTGGTTTTAGAACAACTTGTAGGACAAGGAGTGGCAGAACCTGGGGACAGAGTCAAAAGAAGAATCAGCCTGGAATCTCTATGTAGCCACAAATGGACTTAGTCAACATAGAAACTCCAGGCTGATTCTTGTTTTGACTCCGCTCCCAGGTTCTGCCAGTCCTTCTTCTCAGCTACAACTATTCCTCAGATTGTTTCATATATTTTACCAATCATTCCTCTGTGGTCGTGATGACGAACCTATGGCACGCGTACCAGAGGTGGCATGCTGAGCCCTCTCAGTGGGCATGCGTGCCGGCCAGCTGGTCTTTGCACACACCGGAGTGCCAGGAACCCAAAGACCAGCTGGCTGGCGTGCGCATAGGTGCGCACGCGTTCCAGTTTGGGTACTTGGTGCTGAAAAGGTTCGCCATCACTGCTCTATGGTCTTGAAAATTGTGTCATATTCATAGTTGCATTCTCCCTCCAAATATTACATGTTTATATATTTACATTATCTTTAAATCCTATTATCTTTTATTGCTGCCTTATGGAAAAAAATCAACAGATGCTTTTGGAAGTGGCCCTTCAGAGCCCCAACCTGCAGTTTCAACTGCTTCTAATGCTTCTGCTTCTGCTGACCTGTTAGCTGGTAATGAAATATAATTGTGGTATTTTTTAATAAAGGGTGTGCATGTTTTTACTGCATCTTTTCTGTACTGTGACAAAAAGAATAGCCAATGAACCATCACTAAGGCGACTAGACTTCTAAACTAAAAACATTCTGTGAAACCCACCACTCCAGGAAGCTATATTAATTTGTCTTTACAGGATCATTATAAGTATAATAAGTCACTGCTGCTTGCAGAAAATATCCTTAGTCATAATTAAGACATGGAGAAGCTCATGTGTTCCCCCTGTTTACCTATGAATTTAAATGATACCATTCTATGTAGCTACACATGGGTCTATACTATTATTCTATAATCACTACTAAGTAACATTATGTAATTCGTAGCAATCTGATTCTTATGGTATACAACTGTGCATTAGTTTTAAAAGAATGGTCAGGAAAGAAGGCATAAATTGCTGATAAATAAGATCCTCTCAATTCAGGGTGCATGAACCAATTAAATTATATGACAGGGTATTTCTTACGTTAGTTCAGAATGACTTTCTGTTTGTATTACTGAATGTCTGAAGCTAGGGTTCTCAACAGGGACAAGGCATGGAAATTCACTCAGACTTCAAAAGAAATTCCATTTCTAGTACCATAAATTTGCCATTGTTGTTACTGCTTTGAATATTCAATGAACACCCAGAAGAGAAGATATAAAGCAGATACAAGTTTATTAGATAGAAAGCATACATTCTGATAAACAGCTACAAATTAATTAACCTTTTATTTTATTTGAGATACACAGTTCAGAAAATATGCTTCATAGTTTTTTTCTTTGATATGGTCGAAACTTGATAGTGCATGCTAATGTGTATAATGTTTTCTGTTCTGTCAGCCCTAGGTACACACTAAGCTAGAAAACTAAAATCATGCATGGTAATATTGTTTTCATTACAAGAGTGCAGAGAATCTGAGCTTGCTTCCCTTTTCCCTTTATCTTTCTGAGAAGTAGGGAAGGTTCTTGCTTGAAATGTTTACTCAGTTACTCAGTTCTAGCCTGACTCAGGTTTCTTTTATCTCAGTGTTGTCTTGGTTGCAGCTCTTCCTCCTGTTCCTCAAGATTATTCCTTCTGCAATTTACAGCAGGAAGGAGAAGCAGTTCATACAAATTGAAATAGCAGTTGTCAAAATGGGTTGGTGGGGTCTCCAAACTTGGCAACTTTAAGACTTGTGGACTTCAACTCCCAGAATTCCTCTTTACAGGATTGTCTTTACAGGATCATTATAAGTATAATAAGTCACTGCTGCTTGCAGAAAATATCCTGAGTCATAATTAAGACATGGAGAAGCTCATGTGTTCCCCCTGTTTACCTATGAATTTAAATGATACCATTCTATGTAGCTACACATGGGTCTATATTATTATATAGCAAACCTTGCTGAGGAATTCTGGGAGTTGAAGTCCAAAAGTCTTAAAGTTGCCAATTTTGGAGACTCCTGGTCTAATCTATGCCAAATCTGCCAACTGTTTACAACACGTAGGAGAAAAGAAGGACATTAATTGTGCTGATTTATTGTGTCTTCCTGAGATTAGTTTTTAAATAATAAATGTAAACTTGCAACCTTTCTCCTACACAGATGCAAATCTAACTTTTTAAAAAAGATGTGCTAATCTGTGAAGTTAAGGCAACTTTAGAGAAGGGGTGGGGGATGAGTAAAATGCAATAACTTGTTACATTTCTTTTTCTGAAGATCTTATTAACTCCATCCAACACAATATATGTTTTCCACTTTTCAACAATCACTGTTCCTATATGTTTGTAATTTGATACTCATTCAATCTCTGTGCATCATCAAGCTTTTAAGTACTCCTTTCATACTGTTCCCTGGCTTTTGTGTTCAATCTACATTCTTTCGGGATCCATTCTTGGCCCTATCTCTTCTTGTTTTAACACATTTACTTCTAAGTAAACAATTTCCAATTAGTGTTTTCATTTCTTTTGACATTCCCAACCCTTACAAAATTAGCAGAAGCGCACTTTTATGGATAGCCATTTCACATTTTTTTGTGTCCATTCATTTTTAAAATACGTGCTACCCACTACTTTTCTATTTCTCAAAATGTCTCCATTTTCTCATGGTTAGAAAATATTTACTAAGATACACAATTCATACGTCTGCTTTATGTTTTGCCACTTATATATCAGTTGTAATTATTCATTCCATTTTGCCTATCAAACACTAATGCCTTCACATTAGTACATTAATTTTCAGGTCCACGCTCCTTATTGCAGGGTTCCCAACCCCTGGGCCGTGGCCCATTCAGAACCAGGCCGAGCGAGCAGTGGGCCCGTGTAGGACCAATTTGACTTGCTTGAGCAGCAGGCTGGCTCACACCCATGCAGCTTGATTTGCGTGAGCAGCAAGTCAGCGCACACCTGCACAGCTCAATTTGCATGAGCAGCAGGCCAGCGCACATGTATGTGCAGCTCAACTAGCACAAGCTGTGGGCCGGTTCCTCTCCCCCCCCACACACTTGGCTGCCAAGCTGTAAAGGTTGGGGACCACTGCCTTATTGTATTATATAAGTATCTAATATTTGCTGTAAATCATTTAGGTTTGCAACATATTTGCCTACCAAACTACTGTACATGACCCTGACAACACGAGATCAATCACAGGCATTCCTTAGATACTTTTATACGTATACAATACATTATGTAACAAGGGGAACATCACACATCTGTGGCTTTACTACCTATTGAACAGTTCATTTAACTTTTTCATTCATTCTTATGCATGCTATACTTCTGTTGTATATTGTTTATTTAAAGAATCAACACTTTCACACAAAACACATGTTTTCTTTCAATAAAAGTTTCTCATTGAATTTGTTTTTCAGTGATGTGTAGAAGAGCAGAATTCTGCAGGGCAAACTCCTTATCTGGCGTGAATCCATGTTTAACTTCCCAACTGTTGCTCATTGCCACACAAGTTTACAGGCAGAATTTTGCTAATCCCCTCTATACTTTCCTGCATTCATCCTTGGTGCCTTTTAATTTCATCCTGGGAACAAATAATAATAATCTTATCAAGAAGAAGAGGAAAAGAACTTTGTTTGTCAAAGCCAATTATAATGTTTTTCAGGCCTGTGGATTAATCCTTAGTATTAGGCTAATAATTAATTTCTTTCTCTTTAATTTTTTTAAAAGGCTTTGGAGGTTCTTTTATTGCTCCATCTCCATCACCTTCCCCCATCACACCAGCTCAGGCTAATATATTGCAGCCCAATTTTGAAGCAGCATTTGGAGCAGCCCCTTCTCCTTCCCCTGCTGGCGGCAGTTCCTTCGATCCCTCAGGTGAGTGAAAAGATTCTTCTGTGCCGCTTTTATCTCCAAAATACATTGCTGTAATTCTCCCAGCTATCCAAAGTATTTGCCTTGTTTTTTAATGAAAGCATTCAGAAACAGTTGAAAATGTAGTATACTACTTTTAATATATAATTTGCAAAATAGTTCCTTCTGCTCAGTTCTCTTCCATAGGATTTCAGCACACATCAAACCAAAGTGCATATATTCTGTATTTTTGCATGTGCTTTATATGCATGCCCATTTAAAAGAAACTCCTGAAATTGCAGATATCTTATTACTGTACACTCAGCATATGGCTGTGCGGTGCTGCCATTCTCCAGAGCCTTTCCCAAGCATGCTTGGCACCAGAATTTAAAAATAAAGGAGGTCCAGGGTATTTTGTCCTTTGACACAAGGCTTGACTTTTCATTACTGCTCTGTCGTTTCTGTTTGTGTCTCTTTCATTGTCTACTTCCATGCTGGGGCCTTGCTACAAATTTGCCTTTTGGGTGAGTTCTGCAACAGAAAGAAATAAAGAAACCAAATAGTAGTTAGTAGTATTTTGCTTTATAGTTACTGCTTGCCGGAGCATACTGCAACTCCGCTTACTAACATTAGCATGCATACTGTATCTGTTATGAATTGGTGTTACTGACTGTGTAATGTTGGCCTGGATTAGGTAGTTCTGTTTCATTAGAGACAGAGGGACCATATTGGTTGTTTTTTTGGTATACGACCATTTGGTCAGCAACTGTTCCAGCATTCTTGCAGTCATGTGATCACGATCTGAGTGCTTGGCAACCCCTTTGCACTTAAAGCCACAAGTGCCCCATGATTACATGATTGTCATTTGAACCTTCAATGCCAATTTCTTCCTGGCTCGGGAATCCGGGGAGTTGATGTCTACCCTTGTATCTTATCCATATTTGTCCATATATCTTGATGGTAAATTGGAAAACATAAATGTGTTTTGTGTAGAGAGCATCATTGGGTTTTTTGTGAAATCCATCTCAAACCCAGACAGCCTGATCTGAATTGCATGGTAAATAACACATGATTACTGTGGTGCTTCTATTAGCAGCAGAGTGGTAATGACTTTGCCCACAGTAAGTAAGGAAAAGGGCCCTCACCTTGTCCCATGGGAATATTAATACAGTCAAGAAGAATATTTCTCACTGTAAACGTGCCCCATTTAGTAATCTCTTCCTCGCCTAATGACAGGTGGAAGAGATGATGGTTTATTTCTGCCCATATAGGTACGTTCACAGGATGTCATGGCCTCCCTCCCAGTATTTTACAAGAATTTTCTGTCATCTGTGCCATTTCCAAAATCCAAAGGGCCAGTCTGGGGCAGATCATCCTGGAGAAAAATCTGTGGTTGCTAACAGTGACCCAAACTTGAAAATAGTTTGTGTCACTGTTAGCAGAAAGTAGTCAGTGCTCTTTCCACTGGAAAAGATTTCTCACCCACTGGAATGTTTTTGAATTTCCCAGCAAAAACAATGCTTGCCCAAAATCTTTGTCTTTTATTTTACTTTCTCTCTACCTGCTCAGTTTTTCTCTCTCTCCCTGAACTTGTTCCTAGAAAGCATTCATTAATAGGTTGTAGTATTTTACTTTCTAGCTTCCTTTGTTATGTCAATATTTTAATAAAAATAATCCTTACATAAGAGACATTTCTATATTATGATTCCCTTCCAAATCTGTAAATCAGGAAATAATAATTAGTTACAATACTCCCACTTCAGACAAACCTGATGTAAGTCTTAAATAGCTAATTGGCTAATAAATTATTATTCCTTTGGAATCAGATATTAAAAACTCTGGTTCAAGTGTTGTGGGAAAAACCCAGAAATGGAATATGAAAACCTGAATTAATTTTAGGGGCCATATTGGATGAAAGTAATGTCAAACTGACTTTTTTTTTTTACTGTTCCAGAAAATGGTAACATTCTCATTAGATTTATGGACACAATAATATGTGAATCAATTCTTCCATATATCAGTGTTAAAAACATAAAATGTGCAGTACAGCAACATGGACTATTTTCATAGCTTAAGAAGTTAATGTTGTCTAATGCTTTGTCTTTATTGTAGTCTGTTTGGAATTCATTTATTTCAATGTGTTGGTCAAAAAGCATGCATGCCTTCCGTTGGCATTACGTTGGCATTAAATCTGTGTGATGGTTCAAAGATCAGTCGTGATTTTTGTATGTTTTTAAAAGGTTGTGAATTCTCCATTTAAGCATCTTATTTAAGCAACATTATTATGTGAAAGCTTAATTGCCTGAAAAAGTATTTTTCCTAATCTATTGATTTTCTTAAATCTTCAGTATTTGATGGCTTAGGTGATCTTCTTATGCCCACTACAATGCAAGCTGGTCAGCCTTTGTCCGGTGTGGGCACAGCCATTGCTTCTGCTTCAGCTGCAACCAAACCCATTGGAAGTGATCTTGATTCTTCTCTTGCAAACTTAGTCGGAAGTAAGTCAGAGAAACTGTTAGGTTGGACTTGATTTTCATTTTATGACCGTTGATCTTTTACACGTTGCACCAGTTGGCCATTCCCGAGTTCAGTTACTATGTTTTGAAGGGTGTATTTCTTCCCTTATGTGGGAGGACAGTGCAGTTGTGTTACAGTTTAGGCTGTTACAGAAAGTTCCTTTTCTCATCCTGAACTTTTGGGACCAAGGTACATCATGTTTTCATTTTGCCTAGTCCATTTAATGGAGATTCTTTAACAAAACAAACATTTCTAGAAGTAGCTTTTAAAGTGGAAAATATGAAAGTAATGATTGTTATGGATGAACAATTAACATTTTCTTAAACTTAGCTTATTATGTCCTATGTATTTATAGTTAGGAAAGTAATCAAGAAAGTGTAACCAAGTAAAGTAATCAAGTTGAGGTCTAGGTCAGGTAGAGTTTTGACATCAGTGACTGTACGGTATAAGAAAGTTTTCAGAGATACAGTGTAATTATATATAAAATATAATTATATCCATTATATAGTTTATTGTGACTTTTAGATAACTGGCTGAATGCTGCTTACGTCAGCTAAACCTGAGTTGCCTGGTGATTTGATAGACAAACATGTTATCTTTTGACATCTACTATCAGATGAAACAATCTTTTAAATTCCTGGTTTCTTTTGCAGATCTTGGAATTTCTGGTACCACAACAAAGAAGTAAGTAGCTGGTTAATTCAAAGTCCCAGATAGTTGTGTATTTCCCTTCTGTACTTTCTAGCATAATACTGTAGTCAATATTTTTATATAGTCCATATATAGCCTTTTGATGGTGGTGTTGGTGGTTAATCATTACTATACATCTAATATTGCAAAAGGTGGAATGAGTTTGCAAAACAGTTAAAATGCTTTTGTTTTTTTTACAATCCAAAATATCAGATTTTTACAACATAATGTAATATCAGTAATCCCCACAATTTCTTCACTTTCCTAAAAACCAAGTGTAAATTATAGATATCCTCAACTTGCAACCACAATTAAGCCTGGAATTTAGGTCATTAAGCAAAGCAGTTATTAAGTGAGATGCTTCACTCAATGACCACAGTCCCAGCACTCCTGGTTGTGGCCATCGAACAATCACACAGGTTGTTAACTGAACAGAGTCCAATTTGGCAGGCATCTGGGGGAGAGGGGAGAGCCTAAGAGGTTCCGCTCAGGAGCTGAAAATCTTCCCTGTTGAAATCCAAGCAGGATTTTCAGCTCCTCCTGGAGAGACACTTATGCTTGGCCTGCACTGGCCTCTCCCATCCATCTGAGACACCCTGTGCTCCTTACCTTATCACACTTCCTTTCTGTTCCCACTTTGGATTTCGGCTCCCTCCCTTTTCTATATTCTGCCCAAAAGACTTGACTATGTGTCAGATTGGTCTAACAAATGGCAACTTCAAATCTCAACCAACAAATACTCTGTCCTGCACATTGGCAAAAAAAATCAAAACATAAAATACAAATTAGATGGAAAGGCCCTTATAGATGACCCTCACTCTGTCAAGGACCTTGGAGTACTCATTTCTAAAGATCTAAGTGCCAGAGCCCACTGTAACAACATTGCCAAAAAGGCACTAAGAATTGTTAACCTAATCTTGCATAGCTTCTTCTCTGGTAATATTGTATTACTAACTAGAGCATACAAAACGTTTGCTAGACCAATTCTTGAATACAGCTCATCTGTCTGGAATCCGCACTGCATATCAGATATTAATACAATTGAGAGAGTCCAGAGAATTTTCACAAGATATTTCACTCTGTTCGCGAAAAAATACCTTATGCCACCAGACTCCAAATTTTGGGCTTAGACAACTTAGAACTACTCAGACTTCAGTCTGACCTAAGCATAGTACATAAAATTATCTACCACAATGTCCTACCTGCCAATGACTACTTCAGCTTCAACCACAACAATACACGAGCAAATAATAGATACAAACTCAAGGTAAACTGCTCCAAACTTGATTGCAGAAAATATGACTTCAGTAACAGAGTGGTCAATGCCTGGAATGCACTACCTGACTCTGTAGTTTCTTCCCCAAACCCCCAAAACTTTAAGCTTAAACTGTTTACTGTTGACCTCACCCCATTCCTAAGAGGTCTGTAAGGGCTTGCATAAGTGCACCTAAGTGCCTACCGTTCCTGTTCTAATATTCCTTTTTATTTACTCTTTTCATGTATCCAAATTATGTTTATATTTTTACCTGTTATATTATATATGATTGACAAATAAATAAATAAATAAAATAAATGCCAAAGGATATCAGCTCCTCTGTGTGCATGGAAGGGAATTCCTTCAGCAGGATGCAGAATGGAACTCAAATCTTCAGGATCTGTACTCCAATTCGGTACCCTAGGGAGGTTCTAATCTCTTCTCCGCACACAGCTGGGAACTCTTTTGCTGGGGTGCAGAAATGAACTTCAAATCATCAGAATCTGAGCTACATTTCTGCACCCGGCAGATGTCATGTCCATGTGCCCAAGGGGAACTCCTTCTATAGGGTACAGAAATGAAGCTCAAATCATCAGGATTTGAGTTCCATTTCTTCACCTCACTGAAGCAATTCAGTTCTCCTTGGGAGGCAGCTCTTTCAGCCAATCCTACGAGACGAGAGAATCCTCTTGGCAGGCAGCAGCAACCTGCACCCTTCCCTATTGGCTTCCCCAATGACTTTCTGGGAAAGCCAGCAAAGAAGAAATGCAAATGGTCAACACATGATCGTGAGCATCTTGGCAACTAGTCTTAAATCCAAAGAAGTTGCCAAGCACCCAGATTGTGATCAGGTAACTGCAAGGATGGTGGCCTGACATTTTACAACAGCCAAAAGTACTTTAAGGGCTATAAGCAGGGGTGAAATGCTACCGGTTTGCACTATCCAGTAGCAATCACAGCCGGTAGTTCGGCGATCCAATAGCGATGGCGGAGCAAAGCTCTGCCCACCTGCCCAGGTGTCATTACTTCCTGGTTTTAACCAGGAAGTAATAAGTTTTTTACCTTCTGCGCATGCGCACATGAGCATTTCTGAGCTGGTAAGGAAGGTAAGTAGATTTCACCTCTGGCTATAAGGCACCCTTTCTGAGACCTTCATAACTTCAAATGATCATTAAATGTCTAGTCCTAAATCCATGACTATCGCTATTCCTGAATAAATATGAATAGCTACAGCAGTGCCTCTATATACAGTACTTAATTAATCCTGATGCATGATGCAGGTTCTTCTGTATTGTGGAGTGTGTATCAAATGGGTATCAAATTCTCTTTTGTGCTTGCCATTCAGACTCTTTACAAATTGCCTTTTGTAATTATGCCAGCAAGATTCCAGCCCAGAACTTTGCTATGGTTGCAGTTCTGCCTGGCAATAAGTTAGCACTCATATTCTAAATCATTCTAAATCTTAGGGGAGACCTTCAGTGGAATGCAGGAGAGAGGAAGTTAACAGGAGGAGCCAACTGGCAACCAAAAGTAGCACCTGCAACCTGGTCGTCTGGAGTTCCTCCAAGTGGCCCCTTGGTATGTGGAGATAATCGCATATTTCATAGATATACAAAATTCCATGTGAACATGACTACTAAACTATTGGAACAGAGTTAGTATGTCAAAATACAGCCAGATACTAAAGTTTTGACATCCGAAATTATCAGCATCATTTGTCTATTCCAAAACTGTAGTTTTGATATGTTTTTAAGGAAATGGGAGTCCCATCCTATTATTGTTATATGTTGCATTGTTATCTTACTGTTCTAGCAGTGGAACACTTCCTCGTTTCTCAAATGATAATATGTTTTGAGTTTGTTTTTCAGTTTTCATATAGCCTTGGTTTATTTTCAGTTATGTTCTTCTTACAAGCTAATAATAATAATGCAATCGTGAAATTGCAATAGGAAACATTTTAACAAAAGACTGTAAAATATTAAATATTGTACAGTGTGATGATCTTTCCAGGTAAGGAAAGCAATACACTAAATGCAAGGTTTTTTTTCTACCAGAAAGGTTGGACGATTGTTTTTTATGTAAGTAGCCTTTTGTTATGAAGTCGTACTAACTGAGAGACCTGGCTACTACCAAACTAATGCAAAATTTCTTTATTTTTATGGTCAACCTAAACTTGAGTTACTAATTTGCAAATAACCCTTGCAGTTTGATTCCATTAAAAAACCAACCTCCTGTGTTTGTCGTTTTTGTATGCAACACGTAATTTACTAAATGAAGTATTTGCAGCAGGATACAATAACTGCAGTTAACTGATTTGATGCCGCCTTAATGTTGGCAGTCTAGAGTTCTTTCATAAGTGCTGAAAATTGTGACATTTGACAATTAAATATAGAAGGGCTTTTAAACTGTTTTTATATGTATAAAATTTAACCAATTAGTGATTTATCTCTATTACTCCAATCTCTAGACGGGATCTGTGCCTCCAGCAGGTGCTGGCCCTCCTACATCAGGTGCCGCTTCTCCACAAACTGGATCAGGATTTGGGATGGTAAGGATTGACTCAACGAATGATAGGAGGGGAAAAGTACTACTGTCCACTTCTCCAAGTGACTTCTTCCTTTATTGATCTTTTATATTGGTCTTTTAAAAATCTCAGTAATCTTATCTGGGAAAATGCAATTTGAATAATTACTGGAGATACCACTGTAGTTCTTCCTGGAAAATAGTCCTCTTTTTCCCAGCTGCATTTTAAGAATCTACATCCTGAAGCTTATCTTCTGAACATTATGGCCAAAATATATGCTCCTTTTTTTCAGGAAAAATGTGCATTATATGTTATCTCTTTCTGGAAAAAAAATGCATACAATGTATTGTGTACTGAATAATGTATTCTTCTAATGCAATGGTCACAGTCCACAGACATCTTAAGTTAATGTAATCTACTCTGAGATGCATGTAGGTAGAAATGGGTTCACATCTGAAAAGACAACTAAAATATGTGCGCGCACACTCACACACCCCAATGGAACATGCCTATTTTATCAAGAGATTTCTTGACAAAATGGCATCTCTTAGACATTATTTGTTCTCAAATCTTTTCCAGCAACCTCCTGGAGCTGGCGTTGGAATGATGCCACAGCAACCTCTTATCTATGGACAACCGATGATGAGGCCACCATTTGGAGCAGCTGCAGGCCCTGGTGCACAAGTAAGAACTTGCCTGGTTTTGGAGAAAACAGAATTCCCTTCCCCCCCCCCCTTTTGTTAAGTCATGTAGGCCAATGTTATTTCCTTTTTATTTCTGGACGGCAGTTTAGTGTGACATATTATTGTTTTCAATTCATACTATCAAGACTTTTCAAAGTTACAATGTGGATTTTATGTAATTGTTTAGTTTTAAATTTTTAATACACTTATTTTTTTAGAATAGTACTTCTTATGCTGCTTTAGCTCTCTCCATGGGGCTCCCCTTGAAGTGCACTCGGAGGCTTCAGTTAGTCCAGAATGCAGCTGCGCGGGTGATAGAGGGAGCTCCGCGTAGCTCCCATATAACACCGCTCCTGCGCAGACTGCACTGGCTGCCTGTGGCCTTTCGAGTGTGCTTTAAGGTGCTGGTTACGACCTTTAAAGCGCTCCATGGCTTAGGGCCTGGGTACTTATGGGACCGCCTGCTGTTACCACATGCCTCCCACCGACCCGTACGCTCTCACAGAGAGGGACTTCTCAGGGTGCCGTCCGCCAAGCAATGTCGGCTGGCGGCCCCCAGGGGAAGGTCCTTCTCTGTGGGGGCTCCCACACTCTGGAACGAACTTCCCCCGCGTTTATGCCAAATACCTGACCTTCGGACATTCCGTCGCGAACTGAAGACACATCTTTTTATTCGCGTGGGGCTGTCTTAAATTGAATTTTATCAAATTTTTAAAATTCTTATTAACTAATTTTAAATGGGGTTTTAGCTTACTGTATATTTTAATTTTCAGGCCAATTTTAAAATAAGTTTTTTAATTGCATTTTAAATTATATATTGTACTGTCTGTTTTATTTTTGCCTGTACACTGCCCTGAGTCCTTCAGGAGAAGGGCGGTATAGAAATCAAATAAATAAATAAATAAATAAATAGCTATTAAAAGTATGCCACTGGTCCAAAAATGATTCCTGCTTCCAGTGAATGTTCAAATTTATGTATTTATATTTCATACTTTCATATCTCTCACCTCCCTCAAAGAGAGATGATACACAATAAAGCAATTTTATTTCAGTTTTTATTTATTAATTTAAAAGCAGAACATCACAATAGTTCTCATATTCATTCAGTGGGACATAGCATAAGCCCATATTTGTGAAGTGCAGATTAATTTTGGTTAGAGATGGATCATAATACTTGTAATTGTATATTTCTTTCTCTATTGTGCCCTTATCCTTCTGGAATAATGGAAAACTATTAAGGTTTCTCCAAGCCCAACACCCGCCACCCAGAGTCCCAAGAAGCCTCCATCAAAGGACCCATTAGCAGATCTTAACATCAAAGATTTCTTATGAGCTATTTAAGGTATGATTTTCTTCTTCCATCCTTCCTTCAAATATATTCAAGCTTGTATTCTCCTTTATATTTCATAGAAGATGCTAAGAATTTATTTTGATTTGAAAGTACTGAGCTTGCTGAAAGAACAGCTCACATGATTGAAGTGGTTGAAGGGTTGAACTAGGACAGAAAGCACCCAGGTTCATGTTCACACTCAGTCATGGAAGCTCACTTGGAGATCTCTTTTGTCAGCCCATTCTGCTTCATAGAATGAAGACTTCCTTATGAGCCACCTATAAATCCTGAGCAAGTGACAAAGTTTGCACTAGGCAGTGAAAACTATGAACCTTAAAAGCAGCAGTATCTTTCCCTTCCCTGGCTCTTACACAGAAAACGCAGATGTAGGCAGCGTACTTGCTATCAAACAGCCCTATTTCTCCTGACCACTTTTCCATTTCAAGAGTAGAATTTAAGCACTAGATTAGTATCTTGAATCAAATGTTACAGGTCTGTTGCTCTCTGTGTGTATCTATATGTGCCAAAGACAGAGCAATGATATGTGTATTAAACTCCTTTCTATAGAATAGATGTGGAAGAAAATGTGTTTCCAATTATTTTGCATCTTAGGAAAAAGCATTACACAGCTGAGGGAAAGGAAGGTTATATCATCTGTCGTCTGGCATATAAATCAGATTATGAAACTGAATTTGAATGCCTGTCCCTTAAACTTTGTAACGCTTCTTTCCCCCTCTTTTCGTGATTGTAGTTTTGTGAAAGGATAAGTGAAGATGCAAATTTGAAATCTGCAAACAAGAATTTTGTTGCTCAGAATTTCCAAGTGAGCCACCAGTACCAAACCCAGTGCTTACTCAGACTTCTCTCCTACTTCCAAAACGTGTAGCACAGCTGTGAAAGTGATCATAGGAATGTGTACTATTTTAGTTGTTATCCCTTCTCTCTCTCTCTCTCTCTCTGTTTGTGTACTTGGGTTATAATTTATGTGTTTCTCAACTTAAACAATGGATGTATGTTTCTGATGCCTTCTTAGTGCTTTTCTGAACCAATCCATTAGGAACAGATTATGCAGCTGTTGTGTGGTGAGCCATTTGGAGCGATGTGTCTGTGTTTCTGGAGGTCTTAATGTAAATAACCTTGGCGACCCTCTAAATTTTCTCTTCAAATCCAGTTTCCTTTGCATATCTGTTATACAAAACAATATTGTGGTTATATCAGGTAGCAAAAAGAACACTGTCAATCCTTTTTTTAAAAAAAGTGTGTGGAATGTAATTTTTTTTTCAAAGCAGGAGTATTATCAAATTTGTTGTGGGGTATGTTTTAATTTCCTGACATTTGATCTGCTAATATGAATGAAATTCATATTAATGATCTTCTATCAAGTTACTTGTCAAAGGTTTTTAAACAAAATCCCCCACATAAAAATATTTTATCAGATTGCTTTAAAAAACATTTGTCTTTTATTTTCATTTAAAACCATCCTATTTATCATTGTTATTTAAAATGCACTGAAAACAAGTAAAGGGTAAGTTTCTAGCCATATAATTCAGAAAAATCAAACATAACAAAAGCAAACTCCTTTAGGTTTGTCAGGCTACTTTGGCTGCTCACTGTTTCCAGGGGCAAATCATGAATTTTTCCCCCTTTGTTTTTATGTACATCTGTCAGTTTTGTTCTTCTCTGTACATATCTTAGATTAGTGTTTTTCATCCCCCATACAGCACTATGTGTTTTCTGTACTGTTTGTGATTAGAGGTCACACTGAACCTGAATTATACCCTTTACCGTAAACAAAAGTGTTCTTTTATCGTTTTAGTTTGTTCTCTCATACTGTGTGTGCTGATGGCTTAGCTTAAGATTTTTGACTTCTTAATAAGGTCACTGTTGATCAGTGTTACAAGTGGCTTGGCAGCTCTTTGTTAAAGCATATTAGGTTGGAAAGATGTTCATCTTAAGTCTTTCAAATTAATATTTAATCAATATGTGGTACCATTTTTAAAAAGTGGTTGTATATTGTGGGGATATCATACCCTGTAACGACAGAGAGTTAGAGAGAGAATTTCAAATGGATTTGCTTTGTATTTTGGTTTGAGGAAAACCCAATGCATGTATACCCTCTGAGATGCAATAAAACACCTTGATCAAAGTAAATTCAAAATAAAGTGGTCTCTGTTTTTTTTTTAAATTATCTAGTTTATGATTATAGTAGGCATATAACTGCATTAGGGTTGGTTTTCAGAGTTTAATGATTGTGGTCTAGAGAACGGGTTTCTTGACGCTTTGCCAGCAACTGTGGTATCTTCAGAGGCAAAGTGATCTGCTAGGCAACTGAGCAGGGACACCAACCTGCACCAATCAGAAACTAGCTCAGCTAAAGGCCAATCAGAAGTCAGGACACCTGGCTATTAAAAACAAGGGCCGGTCAAACCCTGCTCATTTTCTTATGTGCTTTGTTCTGATGATGCCACACGCAGTTGCTGGTGAAATGTCAAGAAATCTTGTTTTCTAGATTTTGGTCATTAAACACTGAAGCTCATCACTATTCAGCCAATGCCAGTGGTGGAAACCTAAGCAGTATACAACAATAATTTACAATTTTTTAAACCTTTCTCCAAAATGAAATGATCTTGTTATTTTGTTTTAAAATTAAGTCGTGCCAAACACACCCTCTGTGGAATTCATTAGCATTTTAAAATTCATCTACATAAATTCCCTGAAATGTCCAAAGTCACTCAAACAATCTGAAATATAGTGCTCTGTATTCTGTATTCAATAACAATTTCTTCAATCAGTGAAGCTTGGTTCTAAAAAAGTATGCAAACCAACATCAATCAATGCAAAAAATGTACTGGAAGGAAAGATATTTAGTATTGATGTCGGTTGAGACATTGGGTTAGCTGGCATTGCAATTCGTGGTTGGTTTGTTTTTTTACTGTTAAAACAAGTTTGACGGTGATTTCATCTCAAAAGACATACTACAAATTTGGAAAAGGTTCTAAACAGCAAAACTAAAATTGTCAGAAAGCTAGGAACCCTTTTCTCAACCAGAACGAGGTTTTGGAGCTGCCATTTCCTGAAATTCCCTGTCTTTGGTCATGTTGGCCACATTCTGGCAATTATAATATCAGCATACCTGGTTGAGTCAGGAAAAAAAATCAAAAGGATTATGAAGAACATAATAGAGGAATGTAAAATTATAGTTTGATTAAAGCAGCTACAGTGTTTTTTAATAACACTCACACTGGATTTTATTTTTCTTACTGTGAGAAATACGAGAAGTCTTGTATTGAAATCTTGAATTTAGAAAATTTAGAACTCCGCCGACTTCGACAAGACCTGTGTTTAACTCATAAAATCATCTATTGCAATGTCCTTCCTGTTGAAGACTACTTCAGTTTCAATCATAACATTACAAGAGCAAACAATAGATTTAAACTCAATGTTAACCGTTTCAATCTTGATTGCAGAAAATATGACTTCTTTAACAGAGTTATTAGAGCTTGGAACACACTACCTGACTCTGTGGTCTCTTCTCAAAATCCCCAAAGCTTTAACCAAAAACTCTCTACTATTGACCTCACCCCATTCCTAAGAGGTCTGTAAGGGGCGTGCATAAGAGCACAAACGTGCCTACAGTTCCTGTCCTATTGTTTCTCTTCATTATATCCAATTAATATAGTTATTACATACTTACGCTCATATATATGCTTATATATTATATAGTTATTTTCATGCTTATGCTTATATATACTGTTGTGATAAATAAAAATAAAAAAATAAAAAATAAAGTTGATAATGGGAATTTATAATAAGTACAGTGCTTAGTTAAGTCACAGAGTCCCTTACTAAAGTACTGCTACCAAGTTTGACAACTTAAAAATATAAGACAAATTCTGAAAGAATAATGCTTATGGATGTTAGACATAATGTTGATTATGTTACTGTTGGAAGAAATGTCCTTCTGGGTTCAGTTCCAAGGGGGAGAAAGACACTGGAAACATTAGGCTATTTGGAAAGATGGTTTAATGGTGGACAGGACCTCATGGTTTGAGGTCCTGGGCAATTGAGCACATGGGTGTGTGTGTGTAAGACAGAGGGCGAGAGATTTATACCCTCTCTTGGGCTTTGAACTTGCTTTTGGTTCCTGTGAAAGAAATGTATTCTGATTGGTTGTCAGACTCCCATGGGGCCATGCAGGGGTAAATTTGTAGGTTGTCTTGAGTCCCAGGCTTGGTTGAATATTGCTGGGTGATGTAATGAAGGGACTTTGGGCAATTCCCAAATTATAATATCAGCATACCTGGTTGAGTCAGGAAAAAAAATCAAAAGGATTATGAAGAACATAATAGAGGAATGTAAAATTATAGTTTGATTAAAGCAGCTACAGTGTTTTTTAATAACACTCACACTGGATTTTATTTTTCTTACTGTGAGAAATACGAGAAGTCTTGTATTGAAATCTTGAATTTAGAAAATTTAGAACTCCGCCGACTTCGACAAGACCTGTGTTTAACTCATAAAATCATCTATTGCAATGTCCTTCCTGTTGAAGACTACTTCAGCTTCAATCATAACATTACAAGAGCAAACAATAGATTTAAACTCAGTGTTAACCGTTTCAATCTTGATTGCAGAAAATATGACTTCTTTAACATAGTTATTAGAGCTTGGAACACACTACCTGACTCTGTGGTCTCTTCTCAAAATCCCCAAAGCTTTAACCAAAAACTCTCTACTATTGACCTCACCCCATTCCTAAGAGGTCTGTAAGGGGCGTGCATAAGAGCACAAACGTGCCTACAGTTCCTGTCCTATTGTTTCTCTTCATTATATCCAATTAATATAGTTATTACATACTTACGCTCATATATATGCTTATATATTATATAGTTATTTTCATGCTTATGCTTATATATACTGTTGTGATAAATAAAAATAAAAAAATAAAAAATAAAGTTGATAATGGGAATTTATAATAAGTACAGTGCTTAGTTAAGTCACAGAGTCCCTTACTAAAGTACTGCTACCAAGTTTGACAACTTAAAAATATAAGACAAATTCTGAAAGAATAATGCTTATGGATGTTAGACATAATGTTGATTATGTTACTGTTGGAAGAACTGTCCTTCTGGGTTCAGTTCCAAGGGGGAGAAAGACACTGGAAACATTAGGCTATTTGGAAAGATGGTTTAATGGTGGACAGGACCTCATGGTTTGAGGTCCTGGGCAATTGAGCACATGGGTGTGTGTGTAAGACAGAGGGCGAGAGATTTATACCCTCTCTTGGGCTTTGAACTTGCTTTTGGTTCCTGTGAAAGAAATGTATTCTGATTGGTTGTCAGACTCCCATGGGGCCATGCAGGGGTAAATTTGTAGGTTGTCTTGAGTCCCAGGCTTGGTTGAATATTGCTGGGTGATGTAATGAAGGGACTTTGGGCAATTCCCAAATTATAAATATATATAATATATTTTTATATTATATTTATTATAATATATATTATAAATAAATATAGTTATTTCATGCTTATGCTTATATATATTGTGTGACAAAATAAATAAATAAAAATAAATAAAATAAATAAATTCCTATTATGGCTTTGTCCTGGTTTGGATCTTGAGTGAGGGCTAATCCTAAAACCCTGGAGCTGAAGGTCTTTGGTCTTGTAGATAAGATGGACCAGTCTTTTGTCTTGTAGATAAGCTGGCACCAAAATATCTGCTGGGGCTGAGTTTCTGTGTCCCTTAAGATTTCTATTTCTCTTTTAGGGGAAATAGTCTACCTTTTTAATATTTCCTAGAATATTTCATTCAAGAGTGAGAAGCAGCATGCTTCTAACTGAGACACAGCAATGGTCATGAATATGAACCAGTTGCCAAGCATCTGAATTTTCATCACATGATCATGGAGAGTCTACAAAGGTTGTAACTGTGAAAAACAGTCATTAGTCACATTTTTCAGTGGCGTAACTTTGAACGGTCACTAAATGAACTGTAAGGTGAGAACACAGGGATGTTGTGGCACAGTGGTTAAGACGCTGAGCCTGTCGATCAAAAGGTCGGCAGTTCAGCGATTCAAATCCCTAGTGCCGTGTAATGGGGTGAGCTCCCGTTACTTGTCCCAGCTTCTGCCAACCTAGCAGTTTGAAAGTACATAAAAAGGCAAGTAGAAAAATAGGGACTACCTTTGGTGGGAAGGTAATAGCGTTCCGTGTGCCTTTGGCGTTGAGTCATGCCAGCCACATTACCATGGAGATCTCTTTGGACAGCGCTGGCTCTTTGGCTTTGAAATGGAGATGAGCACTACCCCCTAGAGTCGGGAACGACTAGCACATATGTGCAAGGGGAACCTTTACCTTTTAAGGTAAGGACTACCTGTATACTTCTTCAGTCCATATAACAAAAAACTCACAGAATTGTGCTTATGATACACTCAAGATCCAGATTCCTCTTTAGGAAGGAGGTTAGGTTTTAATTAACTGAAAATTATATTATCTTAACTTAGATCCTTAAAGACTTCAGCATTGTACATAAAGTTATATTCAAAAGAAAGATGCTTTAATTCCAGATTGCTTCGTTGCCATGTATTCATGAATACAATTTACTCTTGATTTTGTGACTTTTAATAGCCCTGCATTTATAGTCCTCCCCATCTCCATAAACGAAAGGGAAAAATAATAATTTTGGAGCCTTAATTTTAAATCCTGTTGATCAAGTCTGGGCATGTTCAGGTTCATTATTTGAATTAACTGCAAAGGCTTAAGAGGGAAGTTTCTTAGCATACCAATATTTTAATTTTGAGAAAAGTGTTGAGATCTTATTTTGTGTACTATTTCAAAAAAATTGGTTATGTAGGTGCTTTTTTTTTTAAACAGTGCTGCACTGATTTTTAGAAACAGCCTCTTTCCATTTCATTATAACTTCTATTCAAAGAATTAGTATTAAAACTGGAAATAAAATGAATATTTGATGAGTTTTCACATGTGATATTCCTGTTTAAAGGTTAAAAAACCTAAATGCCTAGAAAGTTCAGTTGGTAACTGGTTTTGTTATAGGCTCAAAATATTTAAGGCATGTTAAACTGAAACATAAGCTTTTATATCCTAGGCTGCCCCCTGCTGGATAACAGTATGGTATGAAAAATGTAAAGAAATACACCATGCGGCTCTATGTCATGCTTTTGTTTACCATATCACATCACTGGTACGATAATCATATAGCTAATTGGTGAGAGTCAGGAACAGGCTGTGAAATGGAGCTACATAGACTCAATATTCTTTCAGACAGAATTTCTGTGGTTGCAAGTCAGAATCAATTATGCAAAGAGATACCTCTTCTCTAGCATATGGAAAATCAGATAAAATAGAATACAATGTTTGGATCACTCATTCTGCTATATGGAAGGCTTGGACCAGTCTCACTCTCTGAATCAATCAATCAAACCCACCTCACTGGATTGTTTCTGTGGGGAAAATAGGAGGAAGAAATAAAAGGTATGTTCGCTGACTTGAATTTTTTATAAAAATAATAAGGAAGCACCAAAAGGAAGTGCAACCTATGCATAAATTATTCAAAAGTTGGCCCGGTTGAATTCAATGACATTTCTCATTTGTAAATTTGAATGAAGTTAACAATCTACTCTTTTGTCTCAGGCCTTATTAATTATGACAGCACATAGAATATGATGTTGAGTATCTGATTGTCTTGTCACTTTTTTTAATCCTATTTGAATATTCTGAAGTCCTGTTGCCTAAACTAACTCAAAAAAGTTAAGGGAATTTAATTAGTTACAATCCAGAGAAATACTGTACATGCAAGTTAACTTTGTACGACCATTTTTAAAAAAAAAAAAAAATCTTTGAAAACAGCATGCAACTTGTAAAAATACCACAGGGGCTTATTAAGTAAATAAAGCACGAAAGCTATCATCCTTTCTTTGAGATATAATCAAAGTTTATTGACCAATCAAAAGCAATAAGCAAAATCAAAACTGCATAGTCAATAAAGAGGTGAAAGCAGTTTTCCTTTCTAAGTACAGCTCTTACAGCACATTAAATTGTTTCAGCAAACAAGGAGTCTTAAGTACTTTGAGGGAAGACTTCATACAGTATTGCAGCTTCTATTTACTGGGGATTTTTTTTTTTTTGGATCTTGAGAACATTTTGGTCCAAAAGTTAACATTATGGTTTAGTTTTTAGTTGCTCTGTAATTTTTGAGTGGTTTTCATATATATTTTTGTTTTTAGTTAGCCACCAACTAAACATATTAACTTTTGTTTTGTGATATTTTTAAAAGTTGTCAAATAAAACATGAAATTTGCCAACATAGTAATTTACAAGCTTAAATTTACTGGGGTTTTTTGGGGAAAAAGACATGGTGGCTGTCATCTGGTACCTGAAATAAAATTCTCCATAACTTGTGTTCAGAGAATTTTCAAAGGCATTTGCTCCAGCTTTTTATGTGAAGAATATTGTTTCTATTCAAGAAAAAAATGTACAAGGTTGTTGACACAAATCTGTCTTATCACAGTTTTATTAGGGTTACTTTGTGCAGATTTGTGTTTGAATGTGGTGTGTTCCCTCTATTCCAAGTTTACACATCCTTCTGTTTTTAAAAAAGTCTGAGACTGAGTGCTGCTTGAGCGTTTTCGGCAGAATCAACTTTCCATATGGTAGAATATAAACTATTCTAAATTAATACATCAGCTTAGACATTCAAGTATTTTAACACCACTTTAATAATAAATCATTTATAAATGATTTATACATTTATAAATTATAAATTTTATATATTTCATAAATTATATACATATACATATACATACATACATATATATGTACCATGTTTTCCCAAAAATAAGACTGTGTCTTATATTTTTTGAACCCCAAAATAAGCGCTTGGCCTTATTTTCGGGAAGGTCTTATTATGCATATGGAGTAAGATGGGGTCTCCTTTGCCGTCTTACCTGATTTCCAGCTCTGTGTTTAAATATTTTTGGGGAGGGCTTATTTTCAGGGGGAGGCTTATTTTAGCACATGTGCTCAAAAGCCCAATTGGGCTTATTATCAGGGGATGTCTTATTTTTGGGGAAATCGTGTGTGTGTGTGTGTTCATAAATTTACAAAATATATGTTTAACTGTTCCATGCTCTTCAGAGTTTGAAGGATGGAGTGTACCTTTTGGTAGTACAATTGGACAGCTTTGACCTTCACCACCTTCACCACTTGAATGCCGGTTTAGCTCTGCCTGGTAAGGCCTGTTATTAAGAACACAAAGCCTGCAATTACTGCAGGTTCGAGCCCGGCCCAAGGTTGACTCAGCCTTCCATCCTTTATAAGGTAGGTAAAATGAGGACCCAGATTGTTGGGGGGGCAATAAGTTGACTTTGTAAATATATACAAATAGAATGAGACTATTGCCCTATACATTGTAAGCCGCCCTGAGTCTTCGGAGAAGGGCGGGGTATAAATGTAAACAAACAAAAAAAAAAAGTGCCTCCATACAGCCATTCAAGAAACCCGCTTTGCTGATGACTGTGCACTAAGGATAAAGTACCAGCCTTTGCCAAACACCAAACCCATAGAACTGAAAATCATTGATAATGACAACCAGCTGATAAATAATTTCAAATATTTGGGAAGTATCACCTCAACCAATGGGTTTTTGGACAAAGAAATGTCTCCTGTATCAGCAAGGCCAATCAAGCACTGGTATGCTCAATCAATATAATATTCACTGTATATCTCCACCAAGCAGAAAGACTACAGAGATGTGATTATCCCTTTTCTCCTATATGGATGTTGAGTCCTGGACTCTGTACCAAAGGCACATCAACTAGAGAAGTTTCACGTGTCCTGCCCTGCCCCATCCTCAACATTTGTTGGCAAGACCATATCTGCATCCTGGAAATATTGGATCGCATTGAGATATTGGATCGCACTCTCGCACTGAGTCCACCAGCGTTAAGCTCTGATTATCAGAGCCCAGATGAGGTGGGTGGGATACGTTATCAGAATGGATTTAACAATTGTTCTATAGTGTATTGGAGTTTGGGAAGGGACCTTAAAGTACATCAAAGATGCTATGAAAGAAACCTGCACCATTGTGACATCCAGCCAAGGGAAGTAGAAGCTGCTGACAGAACCTGCTGGCAAATAGCACTTAGCAATAGCACTTAGATTATATACCGCTTTACAGTGCTTTACAGCCCTCTCTAAGTAATTTAAAGAGTCAGCATATTGCCCCCAACAACCTGGGTCCTCATTTTACCCACCTCGGAAGGATGGAAGGCTGAGTCAACCTTGAGGCTGTGGTGAGATTCAAACTGCCAAATTGTAGGCAGTCAGCAGAAGCAGCCTGCAGTACTGCACTCTGACCACTGTGCCACCACAGCTCATAATTATCCTATTGGCTTTAAAGACAGGCACTGCCAAAAACTGATAGAAAACTATGGGCAATGTCACAGAAAAATATTCACAGTTACTATGAAAATGTACTTCCATTGCCCCCATTACTCTAGACTCTATGTTCTAGACTGGGATTGGAACTGTGTCCACAGATGAGCTGCACAACACCATATTCTCCTTGAACCCAAAAGGACTGTCATATATTGATAAATAATTTCAACAAGAAATGGTCAATATCCTGAGAAAGAAGTATTTTAACCAGTATACAATTACGAATCCAACAATTAATTAAGAAATACTTAAATGCTCAAAAAACAAAACTTGCTGAAACTGGTTATCAGAAAGGTTAATATGACATCATTTAGTAACCAAATATGCTCAATACGACATCTTAAAAGAGGTGTATGATGCTTTAGAAATACTTGGGAAGAACTATTTTGCCTCAGTCACACAGTTTATAAAGGTTTGTCAGACTTCAGTTGCAGATATACTTCAAAATTGTCTCATATTAGTTCTTAGGAGCACTATGCTGGTAGTTCCTATATTTGGCTATTCTGAAAGAGGATATGTTGTTGGGTAAAAATAAGCATACCTTAAATAGTTTCAATGAACAAAATTAAACTGTTTGGAGCCCTGTTTAGTAATAATGGATGGATTTAAATAGATG
Source organism: Ahaetulla prasina (assembly GCF_028640845.1). Classification (NCBI taxonomy): domain Eukaryota; kingdom Metazoa; phylum Chordata; class Lepidosauria; order Squamata; family Colubridae; genus Ahaetulla; species Ahaetulla prasina. Next base: position 129,494,233 of record NC_080539.1, read on the forward strand.
GAGTGTGGAGAAAATCTATGTGATCACTAGGAGTCAAAAACAACTCGATGGCACATAATATAGATACATACAGTACAACATACATACTGGTACATACATACAATGTACATTATGTAAGGCCTGTCAGGTATTCTCTTGTTCCTGGCTTCATCTTCAGCTGTAAAGTTAGTATCCAAATTTAGCTGGACAAATAGACTGCAAAATGAGCTGAAGGTACCAGTTCTGCAGATGTCATTCTAAACCATCTACCAGCTTTGCAGAAACTCTCCAATGTGGTCATGATACAGATAAAGTACATGGCTGCACCCAGCTGTTAAACACTCTATAATTTCAGCCCAAAACAGCAGTCAGCAACTGATGTGGTTAGAGGAGCAGACACAAGGTCCACTTAGTAAACTGTCATGGGCTTGCAATGATGTCTCCACCTTAACTTGTTGAAATTAAAGGCTGCCTTTTCCAATTTAGGTTGAGCAGTGCTGACATCTGAGTCACTTTCACTAGATGAGTACAGATTAATTATCTCTGATGTCAGTCACAATTTAGTGACGGGGAGCTTTGTGAGGCATTATGTGCTATTTTTGTCCTTTTTGTGCAAAATACAGCTCTCTTATTAGGTAGAACTTTAGATAACTTTATTTAGATAGAACTTTATTTTAATGACACAACCCCTTTGATGGAATACTAAAGAATCTAAAACAGAGGAGTTTATGAAACCCCATATGTCTGTCTTTCAGTGCCAACCATTTAAACGTCAGGCTACCTGGATTTGCCATCCTGGCTCTATGTTAAAGATAACAAATGTAGCATTAGACCCACTTGTCATAATCCAGCATTCCCCAAAGATGCAAAAATCAACACATAAAATTTCCAGCAACAAGAATTATGATGATGATCATCTTATCTACAGCCCCAGGTTGAAAGAAACTACATTAGAACATACTGGTGGTAATAGTGATTAATACTGTAGTTCGATCCACTTTGACTTTTAAAAATTCCATTAAAAAAACAAGCTTTCTATCTTTATCCCATTCTGTAAACTGCTGCAGTCTTCCCAACCTACCTAGCCTCAGAGGCATGATTTATTGTATTCATATATTAACTGTATTAGTAAATGGCAGCTATAAATCATTGTGATTACATTACACATGTCACTCCTAAAGGAAATCAACCCTGATTGTTCTTTGGAAGGACAGATACAGAAGATAAAACTCAAAATACTTTGGCCACCAAACGAGAAGAGAGGACTCATTGGAAAAGACCTGATGCTGGGAAAGATTGAAGGCAAAAGGAGAAGGGGGCAGCTGAGGATGAGATGGTTAGATAATGTCATCAACGCAGCGGCAGAGGTGGTATTCAGCAGGTTCTGACCAGTTCTGGAGAACTGGTAGTGGAAATTTTGAGTAGTTTGGAGAACTGGTAAATACCACCTCTGACTGGCCCCACCTCCATCTATTCTCTGCCTCCCAAGTCCCAGCTGATCAGGAGGAAATGGGGATTTTGCAGTAACCTTCCCCTGAAGTGGGGAGGGAATAAAGATTTTATAGTATCCTTCCCCTGCCACACCCACCAAGCCATGCCCACAGAACCGATAGTAAAAAAATTTGAATCCCACCACTGCGCAGTGGGCATGAGTTTGAGCAGACTTAGAGAGATAGTGGAGGACAGGAGGGCCTGGAGTGCTATGGTCCATGGGGTCATGAAGAGTCAGACATGACTTAGTGACTGAACAACAACAAATGTGTAGTATGCACACATACTTTGCTAGATTCTCTGCACCTGATTTTTGTTTTATTCCTGGACTATGACTGCCAAATCCAAAATGATGTAATTTGTGTTCTGAACTGTAACCATTTCTCATATTAAAGGTTTCTCCCTTCTTTTACTATTTACTTTCATTAACAGCACTAGAACACAATTACCTTCTATTGAGCTTGATACAGCTTTCATTTGACTTTAGGCAACACATAAATATTTACGTGCAGCTTGCTTATGCAGATTTTCAGACGAATCTAGAAGAGTACTTCATTAGGATAAATAAGATGGCAGTGCTTTGAATGTGTGTGATGGATTTTCCCAGTATTTTCCTTTAAAGTTATACCTCTTAAAATAATTTTTCTCATTGTTTGAAGACTGCAACGCTCCCCTCTGCAGTTTTTCAGGCATCTCGAGGCAATTCCTTATCTTCCATTTTGTAGATGGCAATTGGTTCTTGGGAAGGATGCTTCTACAACATTTGCAAACATAAATACTCACAACAAAAGTAAGGATTAAAGCGGTCCCAGAATATCCCTTGGCTGGCCTGACAATTGGAGTGAGCCAGCTGCAGGAAACCAATTTTGGGAGAGAGGCCCAGCTATGGGCGGCTGAAGAGAGATCGGTGTAGATCTCATAGTCTGCCCTAATGCTATTCTGGTATAATTTCAGTTGGCCACACCTGAAATAAATATAACACATATCTTCTCTTTCCCTTTCCCCTCCTCTTTTTTTCCCTTTCCCCTTTTCTTTCATTCCTCTGGTGTTTAATTTTTCAACATTACTGCGGCCTGTGTTATCCTCCTGTCCTCTCTGAAGCCTTCAGGCCATCTTCAAGCAGTCATTGTAGCTGTGTGATCCTAGCTGGCACTTCTCGTCATGACTGCCATGAAAAGAGTGCTTTGTCCTCATTGAGATGGCCTGGAGGAAAGTGAGAAAAAGGGAAGCAAAGGAATGTATCCCTGTTGTCAAGGCAACCTGTGCTTCCTTGCAGGGCTACTATTAGGATGTGTCGGCCTTGTTGTCATAGCAATAACAATAAGGATGCTATTTAGCAAACATGAACTGCTGTGTGATACAATATGGAGAAGAGTTTCCTTAACTGCAGAGACAAAATCGTATATTTTTGGAACAGTATTTTCACAACATGTGGATAACTTTGGTGCATGTAGGACTAAGTGTGACTACTGAAGCTGTTGTGACCTAGGCCCAAGTAGTTATTACCAGACACAATTGGTCCTAAACAAACATATTTTATTAGAACAGATGAGAATTACTTCATTCTCAACTTAGTCCATCATTTGTGTTGTAAATGTTATACCTTTGATGAAGGTTTATTTTTCTTTTTCTTTTATGTACACTGAGAGCATATGCACCAAAACAAATTCCTTGTGTGTCCACTCACACTTGGCCAATAAATTCTATTCTATTCTATTCTATTCTATTCTATTCTATTCTATTCTATTCTATTCTATTCTATTCTATTCTATTCTAGTCCAAATTAAGTCCAAAACAAAATCCTTCAGAAAAAGTCCTTCGGCCTTATTACAAACCTTTGTCTTCTTTGGCACCCTACCAAAGGCTTTTCTTGGGAAGAACCCCATGAGACTCCAACAAAAAACAAATTTAGCAACATTGCTTTCCTACAAAGAATCCAAGAGCCCTTGCTGCTCTTTTAAGCATAATGATCTCCTGGCCTTTTTGCTTTAGCTGCTCTTGCCTTCTGGCAGCTCTTCGCATGCATGCACTAGGAACAGGCTCCTCCTGTTCCTCTGCCTCTCTGCTGTCCGCCTTTGGAGGTTTTGGAGTCCGCGCATCACTCCCAGACGGCCCTGGCCCCATCTCTGCCTCCGATGCAGAGCCCTCGTCCGGGCCTTCCCCTGACTCCAGGACTGACCCATTGTCCTCTCAGCCTCCTCATTGTCTTGATTCTGCTACCAGCTCTGCAGGCTGCTGGCGGACCACAACAGAAGCAGAGAAGATAATGTTTTTGAAAATCATCTTTCCTCCTATGCCATTTGGAGCTCACTCTAATTTGTAATTTCAAAATACAAAATTAAGGTTGCACCTTCATTTTTATGTATCTTATCTAGAGCAGCCATATTTACATAATCTTAGCCATTAATCAAAAGCAGTTTCTGTATATTTATAACAGTGAAAAAAAAATCACATTTGATACACATTATGGCCAGCTAGGTGAATAAAATTAATCCAGTCTTATTTCCAGAGTGAGATTTATCATCTTTCTTTATCTGCCACTGGGCATAGAATAGGACCACTAGGCATCTCCCTACTGAAATTTCATCCTGTCATTCTATTTTCCTACTTAATGTTGATTTTCCATCACATATATTGAGATGTTTAAGGGCATACTTAATAGCAGTTGCAAAATCTCATTTATGAAATGGGATCTTAAGTGTGGGGTTGTGGATACCAGGTTTATCTGGAAACATAGAATTACCGGTATATTGCCTTTACTTTTTAGACAGCTTTGATTACTGTGTGACAAGAACCCTCTGTAAATGTCACCATACCATTTTCTCTATACATTTCTGCAAATGGAGAGGTTCGTAGTGTTATACACGTGTGCTTTCAGGTTCAGCATACGGTCACTCATTCACACACTCATAGCCCTGGAAAATTGTCACACTCAACTTACTTTCAACCGAACATTGAGGCACAAATGGTTCTTTAAAATAAAGGGAGACCCAGTGAATTTAAAATAACAGCAAATTTCTACTGATTTGCTCTATTTGCTCACTCACATGCACACACTGGTTAATTCAACCAGTGGATCATTTCAACTCATTCTTCTTTGTCAGGAACAATTGTCAGACTAATCGTTCATCTATGTCTCAGATTGTACTTATGCATTCAACTCTTGAAATAGTTTGCCTTTTCATTGACCTAACATTTCATTGTTATTATTTGCCCATTTTGGACATATCAAAATAATTAAAAACTCAAGACAGTTTGGAATTTTGCTTGATACTGATATTGTCTGTAAGAATTCATTTTTCCAAACAAAAACAATTCTTGCTGAGAAACTAATAAGTACAGGTGAAACTCAGAAAATTAGAATATCATGCAAAAGTTCATTTATTTCAGTAATGCAATTTAAAAGGTGAAACTAATATGTGAGATAGACTCATTACATGCAAAGAGAGATAGTTCAAGCCTTGATTTGTCATAATTTTGATGATTATGGCTTACAGCTCATGAAAACCCCAAATTCACAATCTCATAAAATTAGAATAGTACATGAAATCAATAAAACAAGGATTGTACATAGAACAATATTGGATCTCTGAAAAATATAAGCATGCCTATGTACTCAGTACTTGGTCTGGGCCCCTTTTGCATCACTTACTGCCTCAATGCGGTGTGGCATGGATGCTATCAGCCTGTAGCACTGCTGAGGTGTTATGGAAGACCAGGATGCTTCAATAGCGGCCTTCAGTTCTTCTGCATTTGTGTTTTTGCTGTTATGTATTTGCATTTATCTTTTATCTATAATTTTGTTAATCTCAGCACAGGTCAGATTTAGTATAATAACTGTCTTACAGGCTTCTGAATAAACACTATATTTCTATAACCTCTTTACTTTCTCATCCCAGTGATTTCTTTATTTGCTGAAAAAACCTCCAGATTGAGATTAATGTCCAGGAAATAAGCCATTATTTTTAGCATGCAATTAATCCAACTTTCTTACACTTATGTAAAACTAGGGAGAAAAACTACCCTGTTGAATGACTATGTATTCCATACTGTACTGAGTTTCATATTTGTAACAAACCAAAATGAAAAATTATAGTTCTGTAAAGTCTTTGATTGTGTAAATGTATGCAACTAGCCAATAATTGTTGAGTTCTTAGGAATGGCACAAGAACCAGAAAGTTAACTGATTGTTCGCCAAATGCATTTTTTTAAAAAATAACCCCTCTAATATATGTTTATGTATATGTGTATATATGTATAGGGACGTGGTGGCTTAGTGGGTAAAATGCTGAGCTTGTTGATCAAAAGGTCGGCAGTTCAGCGATTTGAATCCCTAGTGCCACATAACGGGGTGAGCTCCTATTACTTGTCCCAACTTCTGCCAACATAGCAGTTCAAAAGCATGTAAAAAATGCAAGTAGAAAAATAAGGATCACCTTTGGTGGGAAGGTAACAGCATTCCGTGCACCTTTGGCGTTGAGTCATGCCGGCCACATGACCATGGAGACCTCTTCGGACAGCGGTGCTCTTCAGCTTTAAAACAGAGATGAGCACTGCCCCCTAGAGTCGGGAACAACTAGCACATATGTGCAAGGGGATTCTTTACCTATATGTGTACATAATATGAATTGAAAGAAAGACTCTACCTTTTCATGTGGATTTTAAATTGTACTGTGAGAATATATTGCACAACAAGAGAAATTGGCAATAATGACCGTTTTAATTGTAGAGTTTTTTAACACTAACATTATGACATCAAGCCAAACACTGACAGTGCATCATTGATGAAGAGGCTTTATATTGTGTAATAATGTGTGAAAATGATCGTTGTCTAACTATGTCTCTTGTTCTTTGTGGGTTAAAACTTGTATCCACAAGGAACAGGAAGTTTAACTGCAACCATCACAGCCACATAATAACTATAGTAAAGATAAGGAAATGCACACTCAAGACTACTCATAAACTCATTTTTGGAGCTCAAACGAATTAGATGGAGAACTTTTAATCTAGCCTTGCCCTTGTTCTAATTATAGGATTGATAAAATGGAAAGATGGATTACTTTGAAGTGGCAACAATGATCTATACTTTACTAACCTTGTTGGAATGAATGCCTTGATGTCTGAAAAAATGTATCTTTTCTTTTATGTTTTTATCCCTCTCATTAGTACATTACTCTTGATGTAGGAAAGGTCTTGTAATGTCACCTTCTCAACCTATATTTGTGGGATATTTATGGAACTTGTCATTTCCATTTAGGGATAGCAGTTCTTCAATTGAAAGTGCAGTCTTTTTTTTTTTTTGGTCTTTTGTCACTTGTAAACATTCAATTTTAACATTTGTCTAAGATATTCCTGTATCTTGGTGGCTTTCACTGGCAGCAGGAGATGCAGTTCCTGGTTCAGCAAATTTGCAGAAGTGATATATATTCGCTGCTGAATAGATTATCTAAAACGGAGACTTTAAAACTTTTTCATGCTATGGAACTTTTTTTTAATTCTTGGAGTACCTGATCAAAAGGAGTGGCATTTGAATATAAGTTGGTATCCCATCCTTTCCCTGTACATTAAAATAATATTCTGCTCTGAATATGTACTTTCTTTTAGTAGAGTAGAACAGATGGAAAAATGCCATAGTCACTCTGGATGGCCTATGCATTTTAAAAACCTTTTTCTCTTAGCTCCTCACAGAGATTTTTCCCCTTAGTCCCTTGTGTAAAGGACAAAAGGAAGATCTCTCTGTGGGGGATTAAAATTACATGTTATTTACAATCTGTAAGGTTTATATAACTGTGTGACTTTGGGTTGCTCATAAGGATTAACAGAGAAACAAAACCCCAATAAATAACAGCAGATGCCCAATGATAAACAGAAAAGATATATTAACAGTGGAGGTCATCTATCTACCTGAACCAGGGGCCTGTTGCCTTTATTAGGTAGACCAAACAGGAGATGCAACCACATATGTTGCGAGCCAACATCTTTATAGTCCAAGAACCTATGGAAGTTGCCTTCTGAGTGTCTTGCTCCTCTCTCTGTACAATTGTGGGCTATGCTGCCTCTTATCTGACTTGCCTAGGCAACATCTCTTTGCTCCATCTCCCAAGGTCTTTCCCACATACTGTGACAAGATGTAGAAAGCAACTAAGACTTAGATACCTTGCAAAAAGTTTACAGGGTTGAGCTATCCAAATCTCAGGGTAGGGGTGGAATTTGGATTCTGTCCAAAGCATACCAGATTCCAATTACAGCAAACAATGTGTATGCACATTTCACTGTATTCATAGATTGTCCAAAAGCTATCAAGCTGTGTGTGTGTGGAGTAGTTGTTGTGTCTGCGCCCCCTGAGCCGGGCCCCCTGCCAGAAAGTGACTTAGAAAGTGAGGGGGAAGGGCCATCAGGACTTACCTCGGAGCACCGGCTTCCCTGGCTCAGCTCCAGGAGCCAGAAGCAGGCCAGGTGGAGGAGATAACGAGGCCTCCATCCCCTGACTCTTCCCCCCCTCCAGACCATGCCTCCAGACCCAGCTGATGGCAATCAGGCCTGGCTGGAACCTAGGTTTCGTAGGCAGGAGAGGCGGGAACGACAGAAGCAGGGGTGGGGCAGGCCTAGGAAGTGCTGAGTCATGGAGCCACACCCCACAGGATATAAAACCAGCGAGGGCTGCTATGCCTCTTCTTAGCAGGCAAATCAACTGCTTGACTAAGAGCTGAAGTACTGTTTGTTGACTCATCGGCATCAGGGAGATAACAGAGACACTTGGCAGATGCTCGCTAGTTTGCTGCCAGAGCTGATAGTGCCGGCTAATTAAGCCATCGCTCGGACTGAAGCTAGGGGGACAGAACAGTAGTACGCACATCCCTATTTGTCATTCCTACATTGTCCTATGCTATTTTTCTGCTTTTGTCATAAACAAATGCTTTTATATTTATATGTATTATTTTGCCATGGGTACATATGAGCTCACTTCTGCTTAAATTCCATATTAAACAAAGATATATTGTATAAACAGTAACTCATTCTTGGGTCTCTAAATAGTCTTGCATTTTTTCTTTATTCCTATTCACTTATGATACCTAGAAGAATTTTTCTTCCTCTGGTTCCCATCTATTCAAAATATTATATAATTTTCCTCCCAATTCATCTCCGATTTTTCAATTCAGTGAATCCAGCGATCAGCATTCACAGCAATATAACATGCAACTTTCACTTTCTTACTTTCACACTATATTTCAGTAATTAATACCAATTCACACTTTCTGATATGGAACATATAGCTCTTTGAAGAAGGACGTCCTATGATTCCTTGGGAATACTTTTAAGACAATGGTAGGAAATCTATATTATTGAATAGGAATATCCATTTTACCTGTGAAATGTGCTTCATATTTTGTTGAATATAACGGCAACTAGAACACATTTTCTAGATAAATAAAATTTAGTTTTTGTTTTTAAATTACAGTCTTGCAAACCTTCAGTTTAATGTTTTATATCTTGAAGTCTTTTGAGAACATCATGATGTACAAATGCCTTCTATATGTTTAATTTATTATGGATATTATAATATTAAGGATATAATATTCCATAAAAAATAATTCAAAATAAGAATACTTCTGAATAAGGCTTGTAGATTATGATTAATTTGATATGGAATATTTTCAAATGCACATTTTACACAGAAATAAGAAAAATCTTTGCATGTGAATTGTACATTTAATACTTTTTCAAAAGTGGTATAGCAAAAAAAAATATGTTAAGATTATTTTATTCAAACTGAAGTGCTTTTAAGAATTTAGTGATTTTCACATTTATACATATATTTAAAACCTTTTGTTTCTTATTACACATTTTTTTACCAAAATGTTGATCAATTCAAGTTAAAATGAAATTATTGTAATATTAATAAAACCAAGATTACATATGGCCAGGAATATTTCACCTTAACCTTGCATATTAAATAAAAGTTCCAATGATTTTGTCTTCTCCAAATGGCCTTCACATCAGAGGTGGGTTTCAGCAAGTTCTGATCAGTTCTGGAGAACTGGTAGCGGAAATTTTGAGTAGCTCGGAGAACCGGTAGTAAAACTTCTGACTGGCCCCACCCCCATCTATTCTCTGCCTCCCAAGTCCCAGCTGACGGGAGGAAATGGGGATTTTGCAGTATCCTTCCCCTGCCATGCCCACCAAGCCACGCCCACCAAGCAATGCCACGCCCACCAAGCCACACCCACAGAACCGGTAGTAAAAAAATTTGAACTCATCACTGCTTCACGTACATGACAATCTTTGAAGCAGAAAGCACAGTAGAGTTTATTTTGAAAAGCTACTGAAATGTGTACATTTTAAATAACAAGCCTACTTTAAATCCTTTTCTAGTAAAAGAACCCATAAGAATCCTTGCTACATAAGAAATCAGTAATATATTTACATAAATGTTAACCTACAAATTCTGTAAACATTAGATCATGATTAATTAACAAATAATTATTGGCTTTGGTGGTTGTGGTGGAACTCTGAAGGACTGCTTCCACAATGTGGCCTATCATTTGAAGAAAGAAATGATAAATAAATTCACTGATAAATCCTAATACAGGGTTTTCCAATCTCAGCAACTTCTAGGACTTCAATTCCCAGAAATCCTCAGTCAGCATAACCACTGCTTGGAATTTAAGGAATTGAAGTTTTCATATCTCAAAGCCGTTGAGGTTGAGAAACATACAACTTGTGCATCTCATGTTACCTTTATGGTGAAGCTTTTATGTACATTTCAATACAATTACATTTTAGACTATAGAGCTGTTCTTTTCTTCGTCAAGCTACTCTTACCATTACGAGCATATATATGGCTTCTTGGGCTACTGTTATCTCCTACTTTTGATAGGCTGATACACTTAGCTTTTGATAGTTTAAAAAATTTCAATACAAAAATGTTACTATTGCACCTTAATAATAATTTTAAAAGGCAGGAATTTGTTCAAAGTAGTGACTGAATAAAACAAATACAATTTCAATACTTCCAGTTTTATTTTCTAAATATGATTTAAAGGCATTTAAATTACATGGATCTCTTTTCTTCAAATTGGGAACATGCTACTTTGATTAAGTTTCATTTTATTGGTTTAGAATTCAAGAAAATGGCTTTCCACTTTCATAAACACTAATTTGGTAGGACCATCAAAGTGTGAAGATTACTTTATTTCTCTTGTCTAACCTCTATGTTTTAATAATGAATGTGTGATGCTTATTTGAGCAGAACCCTGAGATAAGTTAATATGTTGGAAATAAAATAATAAATGTTTTAATAATACCAATTACCAGAGAAGAAACTTTTCTTTAAAATGTTAACTGAGTAACAAACTGAAAGAGCAAAGAATGTTTGTTCTTTAGTATGATTTAAACTTACCTATATATTTGTGTGTTTGTGTGTACACACAGAGAGACATATACGGTACATATACGATACACAACCTGGGATTTAAGTGTACCTCATGTCTATGGTAAACTTAATTAACCTAGCAGAAAAATTCTCATAAATGCTGAGGTGTTTGTTTTTGTTCCTCAATACAAAAAAAATCTAATTTCTGGCATCAAGTTCAAATACAATCAAAGCAAATCAATGTACGACTTCCATTGCCTAACACTACTAGATATTAAGTAATCCTGTATTACCTTTAGCCCTGTGCACAGGTGTCATTATTCCCTAACCAGAGGCAAATCTGAGCATATTTGAGGGGTGTAATTCGAACTGCAACATTGTAATCCTGTTGTTCTCCATGAACATCCACCCACTGATGACCAGAATAAATGGCAATAATTTTGCGTTTCCATTTCTTCTTGTCTGGTTCTTTAAGGCGAAGGTAGATTCCTGAACCAGTAGAACCAGGCTCAGCATCACAATACTGATAGAAGAGATCCTTGGATTCATCAGATATGCTGCAAAAGCGATAAACCAGTTGGCCAGCTCGGTCTGCATCGTATCCAGAAAAATGGATCATATTTCCAGGAATCATCTTGCTATCCGGGCTGACGCCAAGTTCCATGTATTTCTTCTTGTGGGGACGCCTGAGTTCCAAAACTGCATAGTCATAATCCACTGCAACATCTCTTGTCACATCGGTTGTCCAGCCTTTGGGGATCTGAGTACTTTTAACCCTGGTCCACTGGAAGGAGGGCTTACGCTCTGACTTCCTCTCATTCAACATGGGTGTCTTTTGTTTTCTGCCAGCTCTACCGCCAGATCTCCTTTTCTGGGGTTTGGAGTCAACCTCATCCTCTTCGACTTCTGGCATCTCCCTCTTACTTCTCTTGGCTCCCCTGCGTCTCTTGCCCGTGCCTTTGGATTTCAGCTTCAACATTCCCACTCTCAGTTTCTTGCTGCCTTTAATGTAATCTTTACCGTCATGCACACAATGGGCAGCAGTGAGTACATGCTTTGGAGAAATAAGGATGCCAGTGCAGCCCGTGGAGATCTTTACCGCGGTGTTAAAAGGATAGTTGGTCAGAAATCGAGTGTCTGAAATGCTGAATCTGCTGTCTGTACCATAGACCTGTCTCTTCCTTCTCGTTGGCATCTTACTAGTAATGTTTACAACTGCATTGGGCTCCGTTCCCAGAACCTCCACTTCTGTCAGGGTCCTCGTGCCATTCTCAAAGACTGTCTCATAGGAAAGCAGCTCCTTCAGATCAGACCAACGTGGCACTGGCAATGTCCTCTGGCATTCAATCCCACACACGCCGCTCAGTTCTAATTTGCCACTGGCTTCATATTTAGGAGTGTCAAGGAAGAAAGTCTTTTCCTTCACAATCTGTGGTATTTTTTTTAACTGCCAGCTAAAATCTTGTAGTTTTATTCCACTTGTGAGGCTGAAGGCAAGAGTGGAAATTAGCAGAACTAAGGCCATCGTGTGCTTTCTTTCTGTTTTGAAAAAAAAAAGGGTGAGAGAAATATTATTTTAATTGCCATAAATTTACAAAAGTTTACAGTACTATTAAATATGGCCCTATAAGGTAAAGGTAAAGTGCTAGTCGATCCCGAATCTAGGGGGCGGTGCTCATCTCCATTTCAAAGCCAAAGAGCCAGCGCTGTCCGAAGACGTCTCCGTGGTCACGTGGCTGGCATGACTAAACATCGAAGATGTATGGAACACTGTTATCTTTCTACCAAAGGTGGCCCCTATTTTTCTACTTGCATTTTTTACGTGCTTTCGAACTTCTATGTTGGCAGAAGCTGGGACAAGTAACGGAAGCTCACCCCGTTACCCAGCACTAGGGATTCGAACTGCTGAACTGCCGACCTTTTGATTGACAAGCCACTGAGCCATCGCATCCCTGTAAATGGCCCTATAAAGACAATTAAAAACTCCCTCTTTACAATTTGGTACTGCTTATTCCCAGAAGAATCAGGGTGACTGGATGGAGTTGAGCTACAAAGACAATAAATATAATAAAAGTAATATATTCAAATAGCTATCACCAACTTTTTTTTTCATTTTTAGATTTTTGAAATTTTATTCTGCATCTTAGATATACAAATATATCAGCACTCATATGGCTAGCAAAGCCAGAAATATTTATTTATTGATAATTTTAAAATCTTATAACCATATGATTCTCTACGCTTGTACTGTATAGCATTAGAAAAAAATTTCATTTTTAATACATCCTTGATTTCCTTCAGGACTTCAAGGTGTCTTATGTGGGGCTCTGACTCCATCTTCTATTCTGAGCTGCAATTCTATGGGGTAGGTTGGCTGAGAAAGAGTACCTAGCCCAAAATCACTCATCAAGGTTTCTTTGCTGTCCATTGAAATCAATCTTTCCCAATCTTAATACAAGACTTTAACCACTCTACAACACAACGTATTCCAATTCTTGTATTCTATATCCATAACTACTTTAACATATTTTAGAAACAATTAAGAATTTGAGGTAAATTTGAGGTAAATTCATATTAGCTGATGCCTTTGGAATTTTTACTTATTCACCTTTTTTACTAGTATTTGCAGTAGTTCTCCCACAGCCGTGATGGCCAAGCTATGGTAGATGTGCACCAGCGTGTGGCATGCGTGTTTCTGGTGCGTGCATGCGCATTGGGGGCATGTGTGCCGGAGCCCCATAAACCCGAAGACCAGCTGGCTGGCATGCCTGCACGTGCCAGAAACCAGAAGACAGCCAGCTGATCTTCGAGTTTCCGGAGCTCTGGCGCACGTGCCTGCACATGCACACAACCAAGTTCCAGTCTGGGCACTTGGTGCCAAAAAGGTTCGCCATCAGTGTCCTACAGTAACTGAACTTGTTATATTTAGCAATATTACAGCTAAAACAAACCAGATCCGATCCAGAAGTGATATACCTTTCTCAAGAATCTCTGATAAATGTCCAGGTTGACTCAAAAACTGAATTCAGACCTCCAGAATACTTAGTACGCTGTGTAAAATAAATACACTAAGGCCCCTTTCAGATGGCTCCCAAGTTCATCCTCCCAGCTCTCTTTTTTTTCTGTAGTTGCTTGGAATATCTTCACATTTTTCTATTTAAGTCATCCAGTGTATTTCCATGCTGGCCAATGATGGAATGTTCCATCCTCTGCTGTGCTTTTTACTCTTGAATTACCTTGAGAAGCAGCCACTGGCAAAGCCATATTTAGAGCAGACGAAAATGCCAGAATGGCTAGTTAAGTACCACAGGACTTTGGTTTTAGGAAGAAAGGGGAAATCCCAAGAGGAAGGACAAGATGGAAGAACCACCTGCCCTGTATTGCATAGGAAATGCAGCTGATTTGTCTCTTCTGCATTGTTTTCCTGGAGTAAATCCAGAGCCAATTACTTTCCAAAGTTAATTTTGGTTAAACATTTTATTTGACATATCAATAGAAATTGCACTATTTAGTTTGAGCAATTCAAAATTAAGCATGGACTTAACTAGTCAGAGGGCAATTCCTAAAATTTGGGAAGTTTTATTTGAATACCTGTGGAGGACACCACGTTCTGCTACAGGTTGCCATAGTTTTATATTCAGAAGCAGCAGCAGCAGATTAAATGTTATTTCCCTCTATTTTGATGCGTGCTCAAACCAGCAGCACATATGATTATATTACATTTCAAGTCCTTTCCAACCTGTTGTTTCAATGAGAGATACTTTTTTTTAAAACCTGGAGGTATTAATAGTGTCTCTTCCTTCAGATGGTTTATATAAAAAAAAAACAGCCTGAATGTTGCAATGCTCTGAAACTAGCCCTAAACACAACCACAAGGACCACACCAGCTTCTTGTATTGCATTTTGGTTTGTTAAATACACGCTTCTTACTGCAGCAAATTCAGGAAAGTAACTTGTAATTAACTACAAGCACATCTGATGTAATGGAGGACAGTGCCACAGTGTGACTGCGGCTATCCTAATCACAGCAGAGAATAAATGTGTGGCTTGACTCCTCCTCTGGCCACCGTATTCTCCTTCACCTCAAAAATGAAAGAAACAACATCAATAAGCACGCACTTCCCTGTCTTTTGTCTCTCTTTCACTCATTTTTCCCAGTAGTGAACTAAAAACCTGAGGTAACTTCTCCTCCATCTTCTGACTCATTTCCATATGTACTGTACTCAGTAATGTGAGATTTCCTTGGCTTACCACATGGGACCTTCTCGTAGGTGCCACTGAGGCTGCAATACCCACCATTCTTCATGGCACAAATCAAGCAGCCATACTGGCAATATTGGCAGTTCTGGACGTTTTTCCTTTTGTTCCTTTAGTAAAGTAAGCAATAGAGCCACCAGTGTTTCTTTCACGGTAGCCTGTAGATATCCCATAAATTCCTTGAAAATAGTAACAGTGGAGAGTGAAGATCATTCTCCAGAAAAAAGTTAAAGCCTTGAAAATAGTGACAAAGGACACCTTATGAGGAGAGCATCCTCACTAGTTCATTTTAGGGCCCTTATTTGAATGATTGGCAATTCCCATTTTTGCAGCCATGTTTTAAACTCAAAAAATCCCTTTATGACAGTCACACATAGCTTCAATTTTTAAATGTGCCTATCAGCTAAGGTGTGCTCTAGTCTTTAAAAGGAGCTAAAATGATAGTTAACTATATTCTGCAGTGAGTGTGTGGTTTCTTTTATGGGGAGATGGGGAGTAGATCAGATAGAAAAATAATGCTTGGATTAAACATTTCTGGTGGTATAAGGACAATTTTGGTTATAAACCTAGTTATGTCCTATCTGAAAGGATCCTACTAAACTAACTCAGAGACTAATATTTTACTAGTGCTAATTGTACTAGTATCCAGTTGACATATTTATAAAGACTTTTCTCATCTGTGTCAAGTTTAACCATCATTTGGAAAAAGTTCAACTTATTTTTATTTAAAATAAATTTAGGGAAGACTAAATCTAAGAGCAGGTTTTTTAAACCTAAGCTATTGAAGTATATCTTTTATACATTCATAATAACTAATTGTATTTTTATATATTGTTTTATTGTTTCTATTTTTAATTGTTTTGCCCCAATTTGAAAACTATGTGAGTGATGACTTACAGTAAAACACCTTCATTTTAAGTTTCCTTTCATCTTAAAAAACTCAAGTGGTTTGTGAAATAACCACTAGAGGGCAGATAATTTATTTCGACAGCATCTAATGCATTATAAAAATGTTTCAATACTTCAGACTGTGTTCATTGAATATATTATTGTATTCATATGATAGACAGTGTGAATCAGCAACAGCTCCTAGATAATACATATGTTTTGAATGTCTATGTACTTTTTAGTTACTGTCGGTCAGCAAGGCCGACAGTAATGATCCTTACCTCTGAATTTGATATTTGGTTGTGCTGTAGTGGTTTAAGCACTTGTATATATTGTAGTGGTTTTGATAATAAGTGCCTGACTACTCAACCAACTATAGCACAATTAACACAAGTTATGAAAAAGATAACATTTCAATACATTATTTTCCATTCTTGTACAATGAAAGAAACCACACACTCATAGCAGAATATTAGTAACTAAACTATAGCTAATATTTCAACCACATAGCATCACGCAAACCAAATAAAGCCTTCCAAAAATTTTAAGTTAACTAAAAGATCCAATAGTCCAAGAAGAAAAAACAAGAATCATCTATAATAAGGTCTGTACTAGTCACTATGTAGGACAGACAGTCAGTCCCCATCCATGAATACCAACTAGAAGTCAGGAGACACTACGCTCATAATACATGCACAAATTCAACCATAGTTTCAATTAGGAAACTGCAAACATACTAGACCAGCCTAAATCCAAAAATGCTAGGGAATTCCTGGAAGCTTGGCATTCAAAGAAATCAGCTATTAACAGACACATAACGTAAACCTCATTTACATACCATTCCTAAGGCCAATTAAAAATAGCTAAGAAAAAAAACCCAGAACACATCTTCTCCAGCAGCCAATGCTCAGATAAGAAGGGATTAACAGACAATTAAGTAGAAAATAATATTCTGCATGTATAACCTATGATGATTTGGTTAGTGACCATTTGAAGTTACAGGGTGCTGAAAATATTACAGCATGTGATTTGGAGGCTTGGCAATTGTGGTGCATTTACGATGGCTGCAATATCCCATGTTCCCATGATCACAGTTTTTGACCTTTCCAGCTGGTTTTGGATATGCAGAGTCAATTGGGGAGGTAACAAGTCATGGTCATGTGATGATTCAATAGTTTATTTAATAATCACAGCAAAAAAAGGTCATACAATTGAGTGCAGCCATGTGATGCCTTACTTAACAACCAATTTTCTGGCCCTTGTGGTCATAAGTAGAGGGATACCTACAATCAAGGTGCCACTATGGAGAAAACCACACTCCCACCAATACTCAAAGGGCAAGCTACTGTATACAAACAAGAAGCAAACCCCACATTCATTAGTACTAAAGATGTTACTAGATGGGTAATGAAATATGAAATATTCATGTATCTCCCTTTCTGCTGTTTTTGTCCAAATCTGAATACACTGCATTTCATTTTGCTGTTTTATAAAATGCTTCCTGAACTTTAAATATTGGCCTTAAACAACATCCTATCTTATGTTTGAGAAAAAAAATATTTCATATATCATTACAGAATGGAAAAATAATACTTTCTCTGCTGTTATTCATTCTTATCTCCATAAGCTAGCCAGGAAAAATAATCACCAAATAGCAGTGAGGTTCTATGGGCAGAACTTTTCAAATAAAAAGGCCTGAGAAAGATGCCAAGAAGGGAAAGGAGAAAAGTCCCTGCATCCAACCCATGAAATGTACAGGTATGTAAGATATTTGATCAGGCCAAAGAGGTATGCAATAAGCACAGTTAAAAGGAACTTCACTGACTGATTTCATCCTTTAGTTCTTTTAGTTATTATCACCCATGCAACACATTGTAAAGGTTTGCCAGAATTAATGAGAATAATGGGAACTTCTCAGAGCAGTTTATAGTTCTGAAAACATTTTGCATATAGATAGAACCCATTGTCAACAGAATCTTTGATTGTAAAAGCTTTATAGTACAAACAGATACAATTTACTAGGAGTGCCATTACAATCTATCTTCCTGGTTTAATTTATAATTTGAAAGGTCTCTTGTTTTTCTGATTTGATTGAGATATACTTTCCCCAAGGAATACTTTTACTATATCTTCTCAGAATTTCAGATGTTTAAAATGTAATTTCCTACTCTAACCCAACGGGTTGGATGCTTAATTATTATCTGAAATGGATTGGATTATCTAAAAAAAGATTGGCCCACTCTTGGGACTCTCGCTTAAGATTTTGTTTTCCTAATAATTGCTTCAGTTTTAAAATACACCTGGTTAAGTTTTTAGCTCAACCATTCTCTAATGGAGAAATTCCCTCCCATCTTCTTCAATTTTTTTCATACAATCCAATCATTTTATGCCAATTTTTTGGGTCTCTTAAAGTCAGTTTTTTGACTCCTGGCAATGGCCAGGCCAAGTGTCTGAAATTTTCTTGGCAACTTTTTTTCAAAAGTGGTTTGCAACTGCATTCTTCCTAGGGTTGAGAGAGACTGGCAGTATATACTGTATGATTCGTGAAACTAAGCACCGTCACCCTACTTGCAAAAGAAAACATAAAATATAGCTATCTATATCTGAGGGTGTACTTTAGTGCACAGTAATCTGAGACAAACTCCAGAATCTTATTTCTAGTTATTTTATCACTTTCTTGAACACTTACATTCAAAATGCAATATGAAGTGGTTTGTTTCCAAAATAATGGCTCATAAATCCATTTGTGAATCATTACAGTGTATATGCAGTATTGCAGTTAAGACAGAAATTAATGAGTGGAGACTTTTCAATGCCTAAGTGGCAGTGGCTCCCACGGGAAGAAAAATTCTCTAAAAATAAAAAAGCTTGAAACTACTACAAGGAGAGAGAAAATTACTTTTGGCAAAGAAACTGTTTTTCTCCCCTCTGTGCTGGTAATGACTTAATTGAGTTCTTAGGGTTAGGGCTGTCAACACTATTTCCCTTTCACTCTGCAATATAAGAAGACCTTTGAAATCTCCAATCATCTTTAATATATTGCTAAATCACTTTCCTTTCTAAACAATTCCAGTTTGGTCCACAAGGAGCACAGAACCTTCACACTCAAAAGAAAGAAAGGTATGTGGAAGTTGGGTAGCACCATAGAATAGTTCATATATAAAAGAGGTTCAGTTTTGCCAGCAGCCAAACCCTCCTATGGGTCTGATGTGAATGCAAGTTTGGTCTAGTGGTTAAGATACTAGGTTAGAAACCAGGAGGAGATAGCAACAGCACTTTAGACTTATATACTGCTTCATAGTGCTTTACAGCCCTCTCTAAGCGGTTTACAGAGTCAGCCTATTGTCCCCAACAATCTGGGTCCTCATTTTACCCACTTCGGAAGGATGGAAGGATAAGTCAACCTTGAGCCTGGTGAGATTTGAACTGCCAAATTGCAGGCAGCCAGCAGTCAGCAGAAGCAGCCTACAGTACTGTACTCTAACCACCATGGCTCATAGTGAGGTAGTGAGTTGCAATCCATCCTTAGGCATGAATGCCCTCTGCATGACTTTGGATCAGCCCTTCTCTCTCAGCCAAACCCACCTCACAGGGTTGTCGTGGGGAGCAAAGGAGGATTGGGTATGTTTGCTGTTTTGAGTTATTTATAAAAATAATAAAGGCAGGAAAAAAGAACTCTTTAAAAAATGCAAGGAAAGTATGAAATTGGGTTTAGCAATGACTTCATTCTGCCTCATATTCACTCATATTTAGAAGTGAAGGAATCCATAGGTCTTTTAAGCCAAAAACTTTCACATAGAGTCTGAATCAACTCTGTGTTACAGACTAATCAAAATGCTTTGGCTGTTTTTATTAAATGAAATTACTTTTTAGGGTCCCTCCCTTTCTACTTTCCTGCTGCCTTCTTTTCATTTATTTAAACAAGGTGTCTGAAGCTGAAAATCAAATAAGTAACCTTAGTGAAAGACTTTTGTGATTCCAACACACAGAGCTCAGAAGAGGCAATCTGGATAAAATTAGTGTCAGTTTTCCAAAAAGGAAACACAGGGTTGATTCTGAATTTAAAAGCTGACTGTTTCAAGGGAGCAAAATCTTTTGCCTTGTCAAATCCATACAGAAGCTCAATAAATACTCAAAGACCTTTGTGTACCAGTTGTGCAAAACCAAAATATTTGTCATGGTAAAATGCATCCACCAATGCCTAAATTCTACTTAAAGTACACATAGCTAACCACTTCCAGCCCTAAGCTTACTTTTCTGGGCTTTAAATCCAAGACTGTTTAATCTTCCTCTGGCTTCACTGTAACCCTCCTAGGAATACTTCCAAGAATGATGTGCTGCAACCCAGAAGAAAATAGTATTGAATCCTGCTCGCTGATGTTTCCGAAGCTGCCATCCTTTCCAACCAATTTGATTTAACCTGTAACATATTATTTAATTCAATGTATTTATTCCCATTTCTATGGCCGCCCAACTTAACCAAGTGACTCTCAGGGATGGGGGATGCTTCCCTGCCTGGTCCTATGGCCGTACCGGTATTTGCTCCGTTCCCTCGCACCAATTCCAAAAGGGGCACGGAATCTAAGTCTAAACCCCCCCCCCCGACGCGCATTTGCGCACCGCACTTCTGATTCACCCCCGACCCTTTCGGTTTCCTATTTTCATGAAAGATACCTTTGGCCACAGATCGCGATCCAGGTTGGCATTCAGCTTTTCCTAGATCAACAACCGCGCGAGCCTTTCCTAAAGGAGATTGTAGCACCCATTTAAATCCTGCTTTGCTGGCAGGTTTTGCTCAGCACCGAAAATCATCCTAAAAGGCAAGGGACGGTGCTGCTTCCAGACAAGCCATTCCAACTTTTTCCTTAGAGGGAGAGGACGGAATAGCAATAGCACTTAAGACTTATATACCGCTTCACATCGCTTTACAGCCCTCTCTAAGCGGTTGGCAGAGTCAGCCTATGGCCCCCAACAACCTGGGTCCTCAATGCAACCCAGGAACCCCTGGGGACAACCATACCTCAAGCGCCTTCGCTCCTCAGCCTCGCGCTCTGCAGCCGCTAACGCGAGGCTGTACCAAAGTGCAGAAGAATCCCAAAATTTCGAGGAGGCGCAGAGAACCAGCCGTCCAAAGGGGCAGCGCGCCACCCGAGGTCCCGCCGCCTTCTTGCGGGGGGGAAAGGGATGGCGTGGTGAGGGCTGCAGTCGCGGTGGCACCCTCGGAGAGTCCTGGCGAAGGCTACTGCGGCGGGCGGAGGGGGATCCGCCTTGCTAGGGTCTTTCCCAGCCGCGTGGGCGGGGAAGAGCGGCGCTAAAGGAGAGGGGAGGATAGCCTTCTGAGCGAACGGAAGGGAGGAAGGACGACGAAGTGGCGGGAGGGCTGGTGGGGACGGCGCTCCCGGAGAGGGCAGCGAGGTGGGCGGCCGCGCTCCGTAAGAGCAGGAGCCGAGCGGCTGGACACGGGCCACTTTCCCTCCTGTCAGATCCACCAGATCCAAAAGGCATTTGGCGCTCTTCCGCGCCCCTGGTGGAGAGCAGAAAGGAAGGATGCGCGTTTTCCCTGAGGAACGGGGGGGGGGCTCTGTTTTTTTTTGGGGGGGGACGGCTTATTGCTTGGGGGCAACAAAAGAAAAAAGCAAGGAACCGAACAACGCGGACGGTCGTAATTGGCCTTCTCCTTTCCCAAATTTGGAAATGACTTGCAAGGGTTTCTTTTAAAAGTGCAAAACCGTGCAAAAGTAATTGCAGCAAGCAGTCGATGCCCAACGGCAATATTCCCCGTTCGTTCCTGCTCGGGACTCGGTCGTCAGCCAGTCGGCGCGTGCCTCTGTCTAATTCCGATGCGGGGCGCTTCAGAGCAAGCGGCCAATTCGGATTCATTCTCCTTTATTGAAATACCCCAACAAAGGGAAGGCACTCGTGAAGGGGTATTTTTCTGTACCATTAAAAGGGCCTTCAATTTAAAGCAAAAGCTTATAACAATAAAGTGAGAGATGAGGTATATTTTAAAGTGAGAGATGACGTATATATATATTTTTAGGTGAGCTCAGTGGTGTATTAACCATTAAGCAGACGAAGCATGTGCTTAGGGCGTCAGGCCCAAAGGGAGCACCACAAAGTTGAGAAAGAAAAAAAAAAACCAATGAAGATTTGTAAAAAAACAAAGGAGTGGGGGCACCAAGATTTGTCAGTGTTTAGGGCAGGGGTCTCCAACCTTGGCAACTTTAAGACTTGTGGACTTCAAACTCCCAGAGTTAGCTTTGCTGGCTGAGGAACTCTGGGAGTTGAAGTCCACAAGTCTTAAAACTTGCCAAGGTTGGAGACCCCTGGTTTAGGGCACCAGTGAGTCTTAATCGGCTAGCTAACCAGACAGTTTTTAGCATAAATGTATCTGGGTGATGGTACCTTGTTTTCTGTACCCTTCCATATACATACAAGGGATTCTTGGAGGAGGTTTTCCGCCCCCATTAAAGCTTCTATAGCTGGGCTGCAAATGGCAGCAAAGGTTTGGGGTTTCTGTATTCTTTTTCCTCTCGGGCCTCTTCAACTGCATCCCTAGAGAGAATGGGAAGAAAACATGAGCAGAAGAGCGTCCCCCCCCCCCAAAAAAAACCAATAGAGAAAAGACTCCATCAGATTAATTTAACAGATTAATATCGTTGGAAGGGACCTGGTAGGTCATCTGGTCCAACTCTCCCACCCGGCTCAGAGAATGGAGGTGGGCAGAGGCCTGACTTAACTGCTGTAATTCCACGTCCAGCCAACTCAGATTACTTTTCTTATTCAGTTATGCACCTACCAATTTATTTTATAACAAGTTCTTTTGTTACAGGTAGTCCTGGCCTTACAACAGTTCACTTAGTGACTGTTCAAAGTTACAACCGCACTGAAAAAAAGTGACGTATGACCATTTTTCACATCTGTGAATGTTACAGCATCCCCATGGTCATGTGATCAGATGCTTGACCACTGACTGACTTTTATGATGGTTGGCAGCGTCCTGGGATCAGGTGATCACATTCTGCAACCTTCTGACAAGCAAAGTCAATGGGGAAGCCAGATTCACTCAATAACCGTGTTACTAATTTAACAACTGCAGGGATTCAATTAACAAATGTGGCAAAAAAAAAAAGTCGTAAAATGGGGCAAAACTCAGGTAACAAATTTCTCACTTAGCAGCATAAATTTCAGGCTCAACTGTGGTCATAAATTGAGGATTACCTGTTTTGCTATCCCAAGTCTTTTGTACAATTCAGTATAATTTCCTTCTCCTTTTGCATCACCTAATGAAGTTGGTTTAATTTAGTTTAGTGTGTTCTATAAATTGAGGTTTTGATTTCCACCACAGTTTATGGCTTAGCGCAGTGTGTAGATCCCAGTCATTGTGGATTATTCAGTAAGCATGATTAAGCAAACAATGGTTTAGTGCAGTATCAGCCAGCTGTTTTATTAAACATTGATTTTATTCTCATACCAATTTGATTTTAGTTTCACACCCAAGCAACTTTGGCTTGGGTTCAGATTCACATGCATCTAAAGTAATCATAGCCTGAGCCGCATCTCCAAACAATGCCTGGGTGATGAGGCTTTGTCAAACATGACTTCAGTCTGTTATGAAAGTTTACTAGTATATGAAAACAGGAAAACTCTGGCTTTCATTCTTTCCCCTAAAAGGACACTAACTTGAGTTCCTTGGAAAATGGGAAACAGTTGAGATACAAACAAATGGTGCACAAGCAGCAACTTCAAGAATGGATCTCTAGAATTCCCAGCAGGAAGAAGGTCATTCCAGTAGAAAACAATCATAGATTTTGTTTTTAGAGTCAACTCAGTTATTCTACCCTGCATTCACTTGACAATATAAGCAAGAAGGTGAAGTATAACAAGCTGAAGCATCCCTGTTTGGTTTGATGGCAGCAGCGCCTCAGATAGAAAGTCAATTCAGAGAGTGGTAAGGACAACTGAGAAGATTATAGGAAGCTTGCTTCCTGTCATTCAAGATACTGCTTATAAGCGCTATGTGTTAGAGCTCAAAGCATTGTTAGAGACCCCACACACCTACTAGACAGTCTGTTACTATTGCTCTCCTTTGGGAGGAGGTTTCGAAGCATTTCTAGCAGGACTACCAGATTCTGTAACACTTTGTTCCCTATGCCATCTGTCTGATAAACTTGCAAGATTTGTTTCTGTCACCATGTACATGTATGCATCTGAACTAGACTGTTTTTCTCTGTGTCATGCAATATATGTGTGTATATGCATATTTATTTCATTTTTGTCATGTTTATGTAGTGTATATTAGAGGTGGAGACCCTTCCCAATTTCATTTTAATGTATGCCGATTAGTGTACATACAAAGTGACAATAAAGTAAGTCTAAATCTATAGCAGTATTCCAGTATTTGAGAGGTTGCCACAAAGAAGAGGGGGTCAGTTTATTTTCCAAAGCACCAGAGGGCAGGACAAGAAACGATGGAAATTAATCAAGGAGAGGAGCAACCTGGAATTAAGGAGAAGCTTCCTAACCATGAGGATAATTAACCAGTGGAATAGCTTGCCTCCAAAAGTTGTGGGTACTTCATCACTGGAGGTTTTTAAGAAGAGATTGGACAGTCACTTGTCTGAAATAGTATAGGATCTCCTGCTTGAGCAGGGAGCTAGACTAGAAGACCTCCAAGGTCCCTTCCAGCTCTATTCTATTCTGATTCTAAGTTCTATGTAATTTCTATACATGTAGTCCTCTACTCACAACCATTCATTTAGTGACTGTTCAAAGTTGCAACAGCACTAAAAAAGTGACTTATGACCATTGCAGCATCCCATGGTCATGTGATAAAAATTTGGATGCCTGCCAACTATCTTGCATTTGCAGATGGTTGTAGTGTCTCGGGGTCATCTTGCAACCTTCTGACAAACAATATCAATGGGGAAGCCAGGTTCACTTAACAACCATGTGATTCACTTAACAAGTATAGCAAGAAAGGTCTCAAAATAGGGCAAAACTCATTTAACAACTGTCTTGCTTAGCAACAAATGTTGGGCTCAATTGTGGTCATAAGTCAAGGACCACTTGTATATATGACAGCCAATTTGGTCTAGTGGTTAAGGCACCAGGCTAGATAGTGGGAGACTGTGAGTTGAAGTCCCACCTTAGCCATGGAAGCAAGCTGGGTGTCTTTGGACCAGTCATTCTCTCTCAGCCCAACTCGCCTCACTTTGTGGGGAAAATAGGAGAAGGAAGATGTGCTGGATATGTTTCACCATCTTGAGTTATTTGTAAAAATAATAAAGGCAGGATACAAATAAATAAACAAATAAATTAAAATCTGACTGAGATGGTGTAGGGTTTCCTGCCTGGGCAGGGGGTTGGACTAGAAGGCCTCCAAGGTCCCTTCCAACTCTTGTTGTTATATTGTTATATTATATTATTTTAAAACAGAATACAGGTCAAATGTTTACATCATAGATCATTTGCAAAGTAAAGAGCAATGAAAACACAGTAGGTAAATTGCTGTGTTTGGGAAGGATCTATCTGCTATGTTTGCTATCAGCCTTTTATTGCTTATTTCTGAACATCGTGCTTCAATTCTAGCTGTGATGCACTCAATTAATTCTTCCTGATCTAAGTTGGGATTGATGCCAATAGCAATTCTATTCTATCAAAGATATTTTGGTAAATATATTTAAATATATTTAATTTATTAACTAGTAAGGTACTGTAGTCTTTTTATTATTTTATTATTTTTATTATTTAATATAATTATTCTCAAATAATTATATTAAATATGAACAAGATACACAAAGGGGGGTTGTATATTGATAGATGCAAGACTTTAAAAGCCTCACAGTTTAGGACAAGTTTATTATTCTCAAACTGAATGTAATTCCCAGGATACCATATAGTTCTCATGGAATTTCATGTACAAATCTGAAAAACATTATCCAAAATTCTGTACAATGTTCTTTAAATTGCTAGGGGTTCTTTTCAGTTCCAAAGTTATCTTTAAAAACATGCAGTTGTCAATTAAAGATAGGGGCTTTGATTTTCTGAATCTTATATTACACCATTATATATACTTTTTGATTCATACAGAATTTTGGATATATCTTCCCTTAGTTCCTTTGGAAATACAGATTGTCTTCATTGAATGACCACTCATACAGAAAAAATTGAAGATACAGTGGGGCTAAACAAAAGAGACTTATTATGGATCCTCGTAACTATGGCAATCACAGTGTCCTGTGGTAACACAATTGTGATTTGGGCGCTTAGTAACCTGCTCATAGTTATGATGTTTCAGCGTCCTGTGGTCACATGATCTTCATTTACAACCTTCATTGCCAGCTTCTGATAAAAAGTCAATGGGAAACCCAGCAAGAAATTGCAAATGGACCCAGTAACTGTGGGATTCAGCTAACAATGGCAGCTGGGACTTCAGTGTTATAAATCTCACATTTATGTCTACTAAATAAAAAAAGGACCAGCCTGATGGTATAAATGAAAGTGTTATCAGATAGTTGTGAAGAGGATCTTTATGTTGCCTTTAGCTGCTTTTTTTAAAAAAAAACACCATGAGACTTGAAGCATACAAAACAAATGCCAATTGTATTGCTCATTTTCTTTGTTCAAGGAGCCATCAATCCCTTTTTAAAGTCAAAATTTAGTCGGCCAGTGGTTTCAAAGGGCTACAATTCCTGTCTACTTTTTAAATTTCCATCAGGATTTGACAACTCTCACATTGATAGATTTTCATACCTCTTGGCAACTTTTCCATCTGAGTCCTTTGCTTCATGAACTTCACATGAGAAGAAACTATTTTGGAGCCACACATTAAATATGTTAATCCCATGAATTATTTACAAAAAAGATAGAATCAAAATATAATAATAATTCAGACTAAGTAGAATCCACATAAACCGAAGCTTTTGAGGCTCCACAAACATTTTCAAGACTCTAAAGAGGTCCTGAGACCAAAATGTTTGAGAATCACTGCTTTATAGTTCTAAACTAAGACCCACAGATTAAATGAATTATTGTGCATAAGAAACAGTTGTTTACATACATTCCTTTCTCTCCCATGTGCATGGAAGGAAGAAAGCTGCAATTCTGTCTTCTAAACAATTTCACACTGTTTTCAGGAAAGTTATAAGAAAGGCCAAATTCATACTATTAAATCTACATGAATCTGATACCTTAACATAATTTAGGATTAAACACAGCAGTCTTAAATTAAAAACAAAAATGTTTGCATGTTTTTAATAAAAATTATTGTTGGTAAATGATAAATAATGAGATATACCAATAGTGTTATTGGCCAGATAGGCATGAAAGCCAGCTGGGTGACTTTGGGTCATCACTCTCTCTCAGCCCAACCTACCTCACAGGGTTGTTGCGGGGAAAATATGACAAAGAAGTATTAGGAAATTTGCTGCCTGGAGTTACTTATAAAGTAACAAAATGGGATGATAGATAGATAGATAGATAGATAGATAGATAGATAGATAGATAGATAGATAGATAGACAGACAGACAGACAGACAGACAGACAGACAGACAGACAGACAGACAGACAGACAGACAGACAGACAGACAGGCATAAATGGCCTGAAAATATTTTTACTCATTGCATAAGGAAAAGATACCTAGTCAAGTTTCTAAAAGCCCACTCCCTCCAAAAGGAAAATATATCTTTTGAGGAAATATACAAGGCATGCAGAAAGTATTCAGACCCCTTTCACTTTTGTCAATTTTGTTGTGCTGTAGCTTGATTCTACGGTTGTTGAAATTCATTTTTTTCTCATTAATCTACATTTAGTACTCCATAATGACAAAGTGAAAACAAAATTTTAGAAATGTCTGTAAATTTATTTATTAAAAAGAAAAAAAACTGAAATACCACGTTGGCATATAGTATTCAGACCCTTTACAACAACACATGAAATTTAGTTCAGGTGCCCCCCATTTTTCATGATTGTTGCTGACATGTTTCTACAACTTGAATGAAGTTGACCTGTGGTAAATTAAATTGATTGGACATGATTTGGAAAGGCACACAAATTTTAAAAAAAATCATTCTTTATTATTGATTAGCCTTGTTTGCATTTATAGCACATCTCTTTTCATACCTGTCAAATACTTTAATTATTTAATATTTTGCCAACCAATTTTCACTTACAGTGTGTAATACTGTGAGTTTTTAATAAATTACTAGGAATTATTGAAGTACTAGAGTTCTACTCTTATCTTTTAGTTTTGTTAATTCCCGATTCCCAAGATACTGTTCTGCATATCTGATATTCTCATTAATTCAGGCAAGCTGCCAGAGAAAAAGAGATGTATGCTACATAAGATCTGGACCAGTTTTACATTGAAACAGACACTCTTTCCATCTCCTTTGGCAAGGTAACAGTGGAACTATTCCACTCTATCATAATCTCCCCCAATATTTGTCTCCCAATATAGTAGCTGGCTCTCAAAGCAGCATACAAAAATAACTTTTAAAAATAAAAAACCCAAAACTTCAAAATCAGCATCCAGTTCAAAGCAGCAGAAAGACAGGCACCACAGGTTTCAGAAGATGGGAGGATTCCTCTTTCACCTGCCTTCTGACCTCTTTTGACATATGCCAGTAATACTAGAGTTGCAAATGTCCCTCTTTTTTTTGTGATCCGGATTAAGGGAGTCTCCAAAATGATGAAATAAACTCCCTGTGGGTAATTTTGTCTGCTTCTATTAATCTCTTAGGCAAAGTTAGTAAACACAGTTAATCTTTCTAAACAATCTGGATATATAAGAAGAGCAATCCTTTAAAGGTACAAAGTAGGAGTGAAATGCTACTGGTTCGGACCAGATCGCCCAATCCGGTAGCAATGGCAACGGGTGGTTTGGAGAACTGGTAGCAAAAATCCCTCCCCCCCCCCCCGCCCATGCCCAGCTGAGCCACGCAATCATGCTTTTAAAAGTAAAAAAAAAGCCTCTAATGATCGCGCGGCTCAGCTGAGATCATCATAACCGTTTAAAAGCATGTTTTTACAACCCATTCGGCCGAATAGGTTGTAAAAAAATGCTTTTAAAAGTGAAAAAAAGGCTCTGACGATTGCACGGCTCAGCTGGGATTGTCAAAGCCTCTTTTTTTAACTTTTAAAAGCATTTTTTAAAAGAAGCGGCAAGCGGGGAAGCAGGCAACTGGGTATTGGGTGGGCATGGGGGGGGGCAGGGATTTTTGCTATTGGGTCTCCGAACCACCTGCCGCCATCGCTGCCGGATTGGCCCATCCGGTCCGAACCAGGAGCATTTCACCCCTGAATTTACTGGAAGAAAATTAAAGAGTCATTTATGTAAGATAAATAACGCTTATATTAGTTAAGACATAAGTAACTAAATCTATAATATGATAATGCCTGCTATTTTAGTCCAATATTCTTCTCAGGGTTCCAGATTCAACAGCATCTTTTAAATTGATTTTATTTACAGAAACTCCTATGGATGCAACCAGAAATGAACTCAAATTGATTAGGAACAAGACTAAACGACCTCCTGTGGGTTTGTTCGTTTGTTTGTTTTTTTGGTGAGGTTAAAGACGGACAAGTTTGAAAAACAATTCAAGTTCTCCTGGGCATCTGAACATATAGGCAGAACTGTCTTTGGGAACAATTAATCTTCAAACTTTCTTTAGGGTGAAGAGCAAAGATTGATGGTATCACAGAATACAAAGCCAAGCATTAAAAATAGAATATTTTGTTAATTGTTGCTAAACCTTAAGTCAAGTTTAGTTGTAAACCTACTGTAGGACAATTTAGGGAATTTAGGGAACAGATTGGCCACAACAAATCAGTATCTCATTCTCAGCTTTAAGTAAAACCTTAAGGAACAAGCCCATCAAGAGATGATGAGGTTCTTTTAGAAGCCACATGTTACTGTAAGGGAAGAAAAATGAGTCGGGAGGCAGGGGAATGCAGACAATTGAATGGACACCATCAGAAGAGCCAAACAGTGTGCAGTATTACTTATTTGATTGGCAAAACTCTGTGGAAAACTCATATCAAATGTCTTCACTGAACCTTCATTGTGTCTGGAAGTCCTAAGACTTTTTGGCTGCAATGTCTGTAAACCTGATACCCTGTTTAGGTAAGATATTTTCCCAGTCTTGGTCTCTTTCTGAGAGCTATTGCCTCCTGAGGAGTCTGTGCTGGATGGAACAGAAATATTTAGAAAACTATTTAAGTGTCATAGATTGTTTGTTTTTTTAAATAAAACAAACTAAAAAAATCAAAGTAAACTATTGTATATTTCTGTAGAGGGCTGAGGAAGGGATTAATGTTGGCAGATGGGTACAGCAAGATCCTAACAGAGACTGGGACCTGTATTATAATAGAGGTTTGTATCATTGTATCTGAAAGATTTGAAAGATTGAGAAGGAAAGTTGTTCTTTTGCTGTGTAGAGCTGTGAATTCTGCAGCTGGAAAGAGATTTTTACTGTATAGGAAAAGTCAAGCTAATCTTGAAGCTGCACTATATTATATACAAATCCATGTATTTGTATTATTTTGTCTCAAATTAAAAAATAAATCTGAACTACTGTCCTAAAAAACAATCCTTCTGTAATGCCGGCTTGTATCATTTAGTCATACACTACAATTTGCAGCAGCTTTGCTAGTTGTTGTATCTCACGCACAACTGATTGACTCAACATGCATAGCAGCAGCTAAGCTCTTACTTAATGTGCTCTTACTGAATACGGCTCTCATATAGCACCAACAATGGCTTCGCTGGGCAATCCAGAAGAAATTGCAGATGCTCATCCTAGGAGATGCTCCAAGAACTGTATCCAAACCAATTGTGTCAAAATGGATTGGAATATTAGATATTATGAAATAAGTTGAGCCCAATCTGAAAGACAACATACAGTACTGGAACACTTTGTGGTCTTTACTTAATAAGCATTCGTTTATTCAAACTTGAGATGACAATGAATGAGTGGTATTTATGAGCAGTCCACGAAGTTCCATCTGTTGCAGCATCCCTATAGTCACATGATTGCAATTTGGACAGTTGATGCCTTGCTCATTCTTATGATGTTGCGGTATTCTGCAGTCACGTGGTCATCATGTAAAACCTTCTTTGTTGGCCTCCTACAAGAAAAGTCAATTGGGAAGCCAGAAGAAGGTCCCATGACATCCTTGCTTAGTGATAATTTGGAATTCACTTAACGACAAGCACAAGAGCCAATCTGAAGTAATGGTTAAGTGGTGGCCTAGAAACCAGGAGACTAAATTCTAGACTTGCCTTCGGCATAAAAACCAGCTGAGTGACTTTGGTCCTGTCATTCTCTCTCAGTCCAACTCACCTCACAGGGTTGTTCTTGTGGGAAAAACAGGAGGAAGAAGGAGGAGTATGTATGTTCACCACTCTGAGTTACTTATAAAGTAATAAAGTTGGGATTTTAAAAAAAACAACCAGAAAGTGCTGCAATGAAGTCACATGATGTCACACTTTATAATTGTGTTTGCTGAAAATGCAAAAGATTTTTATTGTAATAGAAATAAAAGAGAACTGTGAAAAAATGGGACTAAAATTAAATATAAATACCAAACTAATGACAATAATCAGAACAACCAGCCTTGGAATTGACAATGAAGATTTCAGAGTTGTGGATCACATCTGTCCTTTTAGGAACTACCATCCTAAAGGGTCAAACAGACAAGAAATATGCCACACACAAGCACTTGGTAGAGCATGGAAAAGATATTCAAATGCCCTGATGTGTCATACTTACCAAGATCAGAATTATGCAAGTCATTATAGTCCTTCCAAAGTTGGACTTTGAAGAAACAAGATAGGAAGTGTATTGATGCTTTTGAATTTTGGTGTCTGAGAAGATTCTTGAGAGTACTGTGAAAAGTCAAGAAAACAAACAAAATGATCATCAAGTAAATCAACCCAGAGTTCTCACTTAAGGCACAATAATGAGGCTCAAATTATCCTACTTTGAAACTAAAATCTTATGGCATTTCTGGACCCCTACATAATTGGATAGCTGCATTCCTGTCAAACAGGCAACAAGTGGTCAAAATAGGCAGTGCCCTATCAAATCCTGCACCTCTTAACAGCGGTGTTCCCCAAGGCAATGTTCTAGGTCCAACACTCTTTCTGCTTTATATCAACAACCTTTGTGATCAAATTATAAGCAGCTGTGTCCTCTTTGCCAATGATATTAAACTATTCAACACCACAGACAACTCTGCTATCCTTCAAAATGACCTAAACTATGTATCTGAACGGTCAAACAATTGGCAAGTCCAAATCTCTGCTAACAAATGCTCAGTCCTGCACATTGGCAATAGAAATAAGAACATCAAATATTTGCTGGCTGGAAATTTATTTACAGATCCCTCACATCCAGGATATAAATTGTTTCAACTCCTACCCTCAAAACGACGCTATAGAGCACTGCACACCAGAATAACTAGACACAAGAACAGTTTTTTCCTGAAGGCCATCACTCTGCTAAACAAATAATTCCCTCAACACTGTCAAACTATTTACTAAATCTGCACTACTATTAATCTTCTCATCGTTCCCATCACCAATCTCTTTCCACTTATGACTGTATGACTGTAACTTTGTTGCTGGCAATCCTTATGATTTATATTGATATATTGACCATCAATTGTGTTGTAAATGTTGTACCTTGATGAACGTATCTTTTCTTTTATGTACACTGAGAGCATATGCACCAAGACAAATTCCTTGTGTGTCCAATCACACTTGGCCAATAAAAAATTCTATTCTATATTCTACTCTAAAAAAAATGATCTAAAAGTTGACCCACACTCTGTCAAGGACCTAGGAGTACTCGTTTCAAAGGATCTAAGTCCCAGAACTCACTGTAACCTCATTGCAAAAAAGGCATTAAGAGTTGTAAATCTTATTTTACGAAGTTTTCTCTCTGGTAACACTATACTCCAAACTAGGGCATATAAAACCTTTGCAAGACTTATACTTTAATACTGCTGGAATCCTTGCTGTATTCAGACATCAATACACTAGAGATGGTCCAGAGATATTTTATTAGAAGAGTTCTTAAATCTTCTGCTCAAAATAAAATTCCCTATACCACCAGGCTTGAAAGTTTAGGTCTAGATAGCCTCGAACTACGTCATCTATGTTCCGACCTATGCTTAGTTCATAAGATTATTTATCAAAATGTTCTACCTGTAAATGAGTACTTTAATTTCAATCATAATAACACAAGAGCTATTAATAGATTTAAACTCAAGGTAATTCGCTCTAATCTTAATTGTAGGAAATATGACTTCTGCAATAGAGTAGTAAATGTCTGGAACACTCTACCTGATCCTGTTGTTACTCTTTCTAATCCCCATACCTTTTACCTTAAACTGTCTACTGTGGATCTTTCATGTTTCTTAAGAGGTCCCTAAGGGGACATGCATAAGCGCACCAGCGTGCCTACTGTCCCTGTCCTACTGTTCCCAATTATATGTAATCATTCTATGTGTTTATGGCTAGGTTTTGCCTATTTATATCCTTTTATTTGCACCAATGTTTTTCATGTGTCCATGTCTATGTCTATACTGTTACTTGTTTCCTTGTACTTGTTGACAAATAAATAAATAATAATAATATAATTTATTTATTTATTTATTTATTTATTTAAATAAATAAATAAATAAATAAATAAATAATAATAATATAATAAAAATAATAATAATAACATTATGCAAAGAAGGTTGTAATACTGGCAGGTGGAAGGAAAAAGGAGAAAAGGATGACCAGCAGCAAGGTGAATGGACTCAGAGTATCATGAATGCATCATTGAAATTGCTGAAGGACCAAGTTAGGGTTAGATCATTATGGGGAAAAATTGCATTGGGAAAATCCCTTAAAGTTGAACATATATTTTAGCAGCTTGCAGGGCTGAACAAGGTCTCAGATCTGGAGACTTTTTGACTACTGCAGAAGGTAACAACTACCATATTTCATTTTCACGAAGAAGTCTAAATAGAAGACAGAATAGCAGAGTTGGAAGGGACCTTGGAAGTCTTCTAGTCCAAACCCCTGCATATAGCAGGAGATCCTATACCCGTGATGACGAACCTATGACACGTGTGCCCGAAGTGGCACGCAGAGCCATCTTTCCAGATACGCGAACTGTCACCCAACCCACCTGCAGCTGCGCATGTGTGTGCGCCTCAGCTGGTGTTCAGGCCTCCGGTGCGCATGCACGCAATTCCGGAGACCCAGCTGGTATTCGGAGCTCTCCTGTGCATGCGTGTGCATTTGCTCATGTGAGTACCTGCATGCAGCGCGCGCATATGAAAATGTTCGTGCATGCACAGATGGTGCAATTGCATGTGCAGTGCACGGGGGCAGCCGCACAAAAGCTTGCACATGTGCAGATCAGAGGTGGGTTTCAGCAGGTTCTGACCAGTTCTAGAGAACCAATAATGGAGATTTTGAGTAGTTCGGAGAATCAGTAATAAAAATTCTGACTGGCCCCACCTCCATGTATCCTCTGCCTCCCAAGTTCCAACTGATTGGGAGGGAATGGGGATTTTGCAGTATCCTTCCCCTGGAGTGGGGTAGGAATGGAGATTTTACAGTATCCTTCCCCTGCCATGCCCACCAAGCCACACCCACTAAGCCATGCCACACCCATCAAGCCACCCACAGAACCAGTAGTAAAAAAATTTGAAACCTACCACTGGTGCAGATGGTGTGGTTGCGCACACAGCACATAGGGGGAGCCACGCGTAAGCAAAGCGCGTACCTATTTGGCACTCGGTCAGTAAAAGGTTCACCACCACTGACTGCCTTACACCATTTCAGACAGATGGCTCTCCAATCTCTTCTTAAAAATCTCCAGTCTTGGATCACCCACAACTTCTGGAGGCAACCCGTTAAGCTGATTAATTGTTCTCACTGTCAGGAAATAAGTGTTACTAATTTAACCTCAGTGATTACTCAACGATGGCAAGAAAGTTTCTAAAATGGTTCAAAGCTCACTTAACTGTCTTGCTCGGCAACAGAAATTTTGGGCTTCATTGTGGACATAAGGTGAGGATTACCTGAAGAAGAACATTCACAGAAGACTTCAACAGCAGGAGACCTACACTACATGGGTTTCTTACAAATCTCCTCCATAATCTTTTACAGCCATCCTTTCTAGCTTATAGGCTTACAGAGGATACCAGAAGCAACTGCAAAAATATGGGATTGTTATTCTTGATACTGAGTTACTGACAATGTAGATAAACTCAAAGTTATTGGCACTGAAAGAATAACATTTGTTCGGTGAGTTGGGTCAAGGCTTTCACAGATGAAACTATTACAGAGTCAAATGGAACAGAGATGCTGAAAGAAATTCAGCTGGCAACAAAATGCATGAACAGATGCAGTAAACACCACTAACATGTATCTGATAGGAGAAATCTTGGCACTGCCTGTTTTGAAATAGCAGAATCTGTGGCTGACTTTTTGAATTAGTGCTTTGAAGTTGATACTGAACCATTGCTAATTATGAAGCCTTTTGCTACTTTCCAATCTGCAGAAAGCCTAGAAACAGTTCACAAGGTGTTAGGAAATGACAGTGATCTGGCAGGACTTTCATTAGAACACGAGGACATAATTTAGATTGTCAATCTGACAATTTCAGTGACATCTGCAAGATGACATTGGATAGTGCAAGAAAATGGAACAAATGAACCAGCCATTATAGAAAAGTGTCACAGCAACACTCAGAGCATCTCATTAGCATCTGTGCAGCGTTGAAAAATGTACCCCCAAAGAGCATCTCAATTGAGTGAGAAATTTAATATAATAAGCCTTTGATTTAATGGATTAATAAGTGGACACCTGTTAGTTAAAATTGACTAATCTGTTCAATTACAGGAAAAAAGGGAAATTTGAGATGCAACAGGAAATAATGTTGTGACTGAAGATGATTTGCCAACCTCAAGCACAACAGATTAGTGCACTGCAAAAGAGGAGGAGGCTGAGAATCAAATCCTGTGGCCTAGTACTTCTAATGGCAGTAAA
The DNA here is from genome assembly GCF_028640845.1 of Ahaetulla prasina. Taxonomy (NCBI): domain Eukaryota; kingdom Metazoa; phylum Chordata; class Lepidosauria; order Squamata; family Colubridae; genus Ahaetulla; species Ahaetulla prasina. The sequence goes on from NC_080539.1 coordinate 129,530,279, forward strand.
GAGAGAGCAAACTAGGCACCAGACAGTTGAAGTTGCTTTCACTCCCTGCTTTGTCAAGTCAAATCAAAAGTCTGCTCAACCAAGATTAAATTGAGAATTTTTGGTACATGTCTATTACAATATACTCCCATTTACTGAATGGAATTTTAAAACATCCTTACAGTCTTGCAAATGAGTAAACAGGACCAAGGACACAGCAAAAGCAAGAGAGCAAATGCGATTCCCAAAGGAAAGGCTTACAAGAACCAAGGCTTCTCTCACCAGATGGTCCAGATGATCATACTATGATTAAACAAAGGAAATCCTTAAATTTGAGAGGAGGCACAGTTTCCTTACTGTTACATAATTGTCACATAGATAGACAGAATGATAGATAGATAGATAGATAGATAGATAGATAGATAGATAGATAGATAGATAGATAGATAGATAGTCAGAGACAGAGAAACAGAATTCAAACAATTTATAACTACCTTTAACTAATTAGATAATTTGAAAAGAAACAATCTCATTTTTTTCTTATACCTTTCTACAACTATTTCTTGTTAAACTCTGTGTTTTCAGCTGCATAAAAACCTAGTATATCCAATTATATATTTTCCCCAACACTATATGACCAGCTATACATGGCTGGGCAATTCATTTTCTCAACGGGCACATGAGAAAGTGCGACTGTTGTGGAGGGCCAAACCAATGTACACCCTGATTTTATGTCCTCAAACTCCTCAGGCTGCTCCACGACCAAGGGTGAGCCCTGTGTAAGCGCAGAAAAGTGTTCACTCTTCTCCCCCTCCCATGGTCACCAGCTGACTGAAGGAGTACACGGTGATTGTGCAGAGTGGGACCTGACTTGGATGCTTTTCCTGCCTCCTGTGGTGCACTTATTTACACTGATTTCTAATTTCCAACTGGCCCCCCACCTCCCTGGCCAGACAGAGACAGCCAAAGGGCCAGAAATGGCCCAGAAGCTGTAAAATGACTGGTTGAGACTAAATCCAGTTGGGCACAGATAAGTAATGCATACACAATCCTGCCCAATTTTCTAAATGTATTTGTGACAACTGTAATTTAATACATAGTGTACCTACAAAAATGCCTCATCAATCACAATGAGGTGTACTTCTTTTTTTTTTTTTTTTATTGAAAGAGTTTTAAAAAAACAAAAACATTTTTCCCCCTTTTTTCCCCCTCCCTCCCAAAAAAAAACAAAACACCCCTCCTCCCCACCCCGGCTTCCCGGTCAATCACAAGGTAAAGTTATACATAAACCAAACATAGAATAAAATTTTCCTTCCAATCCAAATAACCACATCCAAAGCTTTTCGTCTCCCAACCCCTCCCATTACATAAAATAACTTTCTAATTATTCAAAGGCAATCTGATATTTCTTAATCTGATATCTGTTTTGTAGATAATCAATCCATTTTTCCATTCAATTAAATATCTTTCCTGCGTATTGTCTTTTAAAACGCTGAGATTTTAGCCATCTCAGCCAAATTAATAACTTTCAATATCCATTCTTCTATTGTAGGTATCTCTTCTTTCTTCCAGTATTGTCCAATCAACAGTCTTGCTGCTGTTATTAAGTTCAAAATCAATTTAGTCTCAATCCCTGTACAATCCATTATAATTCCCAAAAGGAAAAATTGTGGCAGGAACTTTATCTTCTTCTTCAGTACATTTTGAATAATCCACCAAATTCTTATCCAAAAGACCTTAATTTTCTTGCAAGTCCACCAAATATGAAAATATGTAGCATCATCACAATCACACCTCCAACATTTCGCTTGGATATTAGGATACATACATGATAATTTTTTGGGATCTAAATGCCACCTATAAAACATTTTATAAAAATTTTCCTTAAATTCTGTGCTTGTGTAAACTTAACATTTCTAACCCAGATTTTCTCCCATGTTTCCAACATTATTGGTTCCTGAATATTCTGTGCCCATTTTATCATACAATCCTTTACCAAATCCTTTTCCGAATCTATTTCAAGCAACACATTATACAATCTCTTTATATGCTCCTGGGTCTGATTTCTAATTTGCTTTATTAAATTTTCCTCCTTTGCATTATACCAATTTTTGATCTTCTTTCCATCTAGCACTTATTTGCCCATATTGAAACCAAGTATAATTCCTCCTTCTACATTTAATACCTGTAGTGATTTTAATTGCAATCTACCTCCTTCACCATACAAAAGTTCTTTATATGTAATCATTTCCTGTTTCTGTTCTATATTTATATTCTCTATTGCATGTCTAGGGCTCGCCCATATAGGAATCTTGTAATCTAATTTATAGGAATATTTATTCCAGACCATAAAGAGCACTTCTCAACACATGATTCTTAAAAGCCCTATCCACTTTTTCCATAAAATAAGTACGCATGCCATCCATATAACAAGTCATAACCTTCTATATTCAAAATTCTTTCCTCTGTTAAGTTAAACCAGTCACTTATTACTGAAAGGGTTACTGCTTCATAATATAGTTTAAAGTTAGGCATTCTTAAACCACCTCTTTCCCGTGAATCCTGTATTATTTTCATTTTAACCTCGCCTTTTACCCTGCCATATAAATTTATTAATCCCACTCTGCCAATCTTCCAAATTTTTATCCTTTTTAATTATAGGTATCATCTGGAACAGAAACAAAAATCTAGGTAACACATTCATTTTAATAGCCGCAATCCTTCCCAATAGGGATAACTGCAATTTCTTCCAGCCACTCATATCATTCTGAACTTTTTGCCATAGCAAGTCATAATTATTCTTATAAAGTTTCTTGTTCGATGAGCTAATATAGACCCCTAAATATTTAACCTTTTTTACTACCTCAAATCCTGTCATTTCCTCTAGTTTTTGTTTCTGTTGTATAGACATATTTTTAATTATCACTTTTGTTTTATTCTGATTTATTTTAAATCCTGATACCTTTCCATATTTATCAATTACTTCCAACAAAAATCTACTTGAATTTATAGGATTCGTTAACGTAACCACTACATCATCTGCAAAAGCTCTAACAATGAGGTGTACTTCATGCGTTATGTTTCTCTGGTACATTTCATTAAAAATCATTGGACAACTTAGGTTATTTTACACATCAGGCTAAGTAGAAATGTAGTTTTATTTAATTTTGCCTTAACCAAGAAACCATCGTTTTAAAAATTGTGGTCAAATTCAGTATCTTGAACCTGGTACGTCTGCAGTTAATTTCAGCAAAACTCAAGAGCGAAATTCTAACTATGAGTGGATTTGAGATCCAAAATGTTTTCTTCAAACTGACCTTTAGTTTAAAAAAAATTAAAATGAAGCAAGTAGGATAAGAATCAGGAATATTCTTTTAGATGACAATGCTATGATATGTATGCAGGAGTGAGAGGCCCCACTGACGTCACATAGAACCGTACCGATAATAGTAACAGTGATACATTTGGGAAATCTAGTAATGATTGAAATGTTCAGCAGCTAGTTAAGAAGGAATTTCCTCAGAGAAAATATGGGAATAAAATACGTACTGTTGGAGATTGATGTGTTCTGTGTTTCATCAGTATTCCTAAGAGTAGGAATTTGACTAATCATTAGTTGAAGCAGAAACGAGACATGTTTATAAGAAATTATAATGAGTTTAGTTAAAATTTACCACTTGGGAAGAAAGGCAGAAGGATACTGACCTCAGACCAGGGGTGAAATCCAGCAGGTTCTGGAGAACCGATAGCGGAAATTTTGAGTAGTTTGAAGAACCAGCAAATACCACCTCTGGCTGGCCCCAGAGTGGGGTGGGAATGGAGATTTTACAGTATCCTTCCCCTGCCACGCCCACCAAGCCACACCATGCCCACCAAACCACATCCACAGAACTGGTAGTAAAAAAAATTGGATTTCACCATTGCCTCAGACTAGTAATCTGAGGCGCTGAAGGCTTTATTCCCCTGTATTCATAGCATCAAGAGTTATTGGAGAAACAGACACAGTTAGAGCATATCAAGAGAAAAGATAACAAATTGCAAACTGTGTGCATGTGTGGATATGGATGTATTTAAAACTTTTAAAAGAAAAGATCAAAACTAATAGAAATTAAGTAAGGGGAAAAGGAAGAAGAAAGAAACCAAGAGAAAAATACATAAGCTAATGGCTTCTGATATTTTCCACAGCAGTTGTTAAGTTCAATTATATTTTAACTTTTCTCGCTCCTAGCTTCATAATATTATTCTCTATATAATCTATCTTGTCTAATCATCGCAGTCATAATTCACAACTCCTTTTTTTATTTTTATGCAACAAGTCTACAAAGTCACCAATAAAGGTAGCAAATTTAACATTCTGAGTTGAACCAAAATATGATTTTAATTAATAACTGTATTTGCTCCCAAGGATTCTATTTCTTGTTTGTTTTGTTTATTTGTTTTGAGTTTTGTAACCTGATTCAATTCATAGAGTGTATGGGCAATGTATCACAGGGTAAAAATACCGAACATAAAAACAAAAGACACACAGCTAAACCTATGCCAGATTTTTTGCTAGTTACAATAAAGAGCTATAAAATTATTTCAGCATATAGTTTTATAACACAGAATTTTGCAATATGTGATTTAAAAGAAAGTAACTAAAACTCAGAATAATGTAAACTTTATATATAATGTTCCAAATGATTCAAATACCATTTTTTGTGCTACTGTGTTACTTTTAAGATATATAGAACATGTTGTAATTAGAAACACGCTATAAGGGTGCAGCAGTCCAATATATACTTGTTACATTGATTTCAGTGGAGCTAAACTTCTTTTCTTAACAAATAAAAGCACCTCTGAAGTACAGTGTTGGAAGCACTGATTCTGGCTAAGTCATTTTAATTTCTGGAGCAACCTGAGAACTGTTTCCTAAAATCCCTTGCAATGCCTTATTTTTGTTCACCAATTGGCCATGCTGGGTTGGTGCTTATAGGAGGTGAAATTTCGTATACTTGGAAGATATCACAGAGGGGGAAATTGCTATCTGCGACTTCAAAGTGTTATTCCTTTCAGCTACAAACAGATCAGGGCTGTCATTTTTGAATTATATGATTCAATTCTGGTCATTTATTGCTGATGTAAGAAACTGTTGATGTTGCATCGGCAGGTCAAATCTGATTAATTCATAACTGGCAAAGTTCTGAAGATAGATAGACTCATTTTTTCCCCCATTTTGGTGCACCAAAGAAATGCCTTTTCTTCATTGGGGGGTGGGGTTGGAATGTATTTTGTTTCACATACTCTGGAAAAAATTAGGGCAAACAAAAACAAAAGCGCTCAAAAGTGAATGCTAAATTTATTCTGAAAATGAGGCATTGATTTGAGTAGATCTACACGTAGTGTGAAAGCTGCAAATCATACACATGTTGGCTTCAAACCCTTCACAGCAAGTTTTTTATGAAAAGCTTCTAAGCCCTGGAATGTTTATAGGCCAAAATGGTAAAATGGAACTTTCTATTCGCATAACTTAAACTGCTGCCCAATTAGCTTAAATAATGCATTTATACTGTATTGCAAATTTTCCCGGGAAGTTCACTGTTGCTTTCCTGGAGATTTCTAAATTTGTGTTGGCATTAAGAACCTTTAAAAAGCTGAAAACCTATAGCCTTAGACTTTTTAGTGAAAAGGGGCACAGTGCATGCGTAGCTTATTGGGCCTGATAAATATAATAATTTTAATGCTAAAGACACATTTGGGCCCATAATGGTTAAATTAATAAGCTTCAGAACATTCCATTGTAGTGTTTCAGCATAGTTTTATAAATAGGGGATTGTCACTGAGTCATATTGTCAAAGGTCAGTTCCTTTCTCTTTTCCTTTTTGGCTACTCAGATGTTTTTAACTAAAATCCATTATCATACAATAAAATGATTTTAAGATAGTTACATTTTTACAGTAAGGACTCCACCAATCAAAGTTATAAAAGCCATGTGAGAAATGTGGTGCCAAGATATATTTCATGATGATCTTTCTGATCTAGAGAAAAGCTGTACTGATTGCAATTGAATATAGCCATTAATTTATTATATTGTAGTTATTATTTTAGATGACAGACCCATCTTACAGGCTTGGCTTTGGTAATAATGCATGGTAACTATAATGATAAACTTATATTACATATACTATTTACATTTTTAATATGCAGTGTTAATATGCAGTGTTTGGATGATATTTAGGACTGTGCTATTTTGATCACACAAGTTTAGAAATATGTTTCATTGAGTTTAATTGGATTTACTTTCAGGATAGTAATTATATGATAACAACATTTCTAAATTGATAGAAATATAAATAGAAATATAAATCTCTTGGTTCAGAAATCCAGCAAATATCTGCATCCTAAAATTAAAATTACTTTATTTAGGACAACAAAAATGTATATGACCACTAGATGGCAGTAATCAGAGACAGAACACTAGTTCTATACTGCAGTCTATCAGTGGTCCGGATTTTTGCAGTCCAGTATGATAGCTCTGAGTAAGATTGCTAGCCTTTTTTTTAAAATCAGCAACTTGTATTTAACATTGGTGTTTTCTATCACTATAAACTGCATAAAAAGTAGTATATTGATATTCTTCTAAAAATACAGCTTTCATACACATTAAATAATTTGCCTGTTGCTTTTTATTAATAAAGAGACAGTATTAAACCAGATAACTTTCTTGTTTTAATTAGTTGGTTTAAGAATAATTAAGTGGGTTGATGCCTGATCTTAAGTGTAAGTGTCAGAATTGAAGATCATTTTTTTTATCTGGGAACAAAATAAATAACATGGAAACTAAAATTGTCCTGAAACCCAACCAGTTAAGGTAATCATTATGTGATGACAGAACTGGAGGATTAAAAACATTTCTTACTCTATATTTATTTGTCAATTATTCATATTAGAAAAATATTTTTGTCCTGTTTAAACCCCTTAAGAATTCACAAGGCAGCTCATGTAAAATTCAAAAGTATTATAATTTGAAATCAATATAGAAAGGAAAGTTAAACCTTTTAAGGTAAAAGACCTTAGAAGTTGTACTTCTATGTTTACAAATACTATGTCATGAGTTATTTTAATCCCTGCTAAATCTAATATTGTGGTTCGTGTAGTTATTGTGTAATTGTGTATAGTGTAATAGTGTAGTTATTTCTAACATTCAAGGAATATAAAAATTAGTCATCCAGGACATTCATCATTTTTGTCATGCTGTAGATGGAATGGGAGATTATGTTCGCATTGTAATATACTACAAAGAATATTTTTATTGTTTCTGTCAATCATTAGAACCATAGTTCTAATTAGAATTAGAACCATATTATTAAATAAACTGGGCTTTTAAACAATGTGTTTAAAACACATCATACTGTATCAATCTTCTCAAAAAACAAACAAGTCATTTTCCATGTTCTTTTTATTAAGTCTAATAGTTTCTCCTTTAAATGGTCTTTGTATTGCATATTTGTCTCAGTGCAGTATTTTGGTTGAGAAATTAGTAAGCAAATAGTTGTGATCAGAGGAGGGATTCAACTGGTTCGATTGTTAAATTTTGGCACAGTTCGGAGAACCAGCAAATCACACCACTGGCTGCCCCCCCCCACTCACTCCTCATCTCACTTCCCCTGCCTTGGCCGATGCCTACAGTCATGCCCAGAGCCATAGCTGCAGCTGCTCTCTGGTTCCCTTGCTTGCTTCAACCACACGGCCCAGCTGATTTCTGCCTGATGAGTCTTCTTTCACTGATCTCCGCCAACCCAGTCACATGACTAACCAGCCACGCCTACCCAGAGAACTGGTTGCACTTGAAAGACAACTGGCAGGCAATGCAGCTTGCATAGCAGTGGTGACACATAGGTACATCAGCAGTAACTGCTGGCACCATTGCATTTTGACCCTTTCAGATGACCAAATCCCCCTCCCCAACCAAGGAAAAATGCACACGATACACCTGTGCAAAGGCCCTCCAGGCCAAGGCTGCCACCTGCTATTTGAACAGTAGCTGCAACTTGGGAGAAGGACTTCCAAGTTATGAACCAATCTTACCTGGGGGAATGCAGTCCCATCCAAGATAGAGGCATCCTCCACTCAGGGGGCCCATAAAGTCACAACTACTCAGTCTTGTTAGGATTCAACTAAAGTGTGTTCTGCCCAACCCAGACCCAAAAGCCTCCAGGCACTGGGTCAATGCATAGATAGCTTTATATGGGCACTTGAGATAGAGATATAAAGTTGAGTATCATCAGCGTATGCATGATACCACACACCAAAATAGTAGATGACCTCACCCGTGGTTTTATGCAGATGTTGAACAGAAGAGAGAAGAATGTCTAGCCCTAATGAAAAATATTTATGGTTTATATTATAGTTTGGATTGTTAGCTAACTTGAGTACCCCGTGGCGTACGGGATTTACATTGATATAAATAAACAAATATTAACTAATATGCTAGCTGTATTTATACAGCACACTTAGATAATGATGTGGCTCTTTTTGGGTTTAACTTATTATATGAACCAGCTACTGTGGTTTATATGTTTATGGCTTAAGATGCTTTGCAAATTTAGCGCACTGTGGTTTTTCCAACAAATTACCATTAAACAAATGCTTTGGCTGATGTACAAATAGAGATGTTATGTTTCTATGAGTCCACCGATCCTGGAATAACAAATGTTTGTACTTGTTTCATTATAAAAGTCTACCTGTAGTTACTTCATAATCAACAGGGATCAGCATCATGTTTACATATAACCAAGTGGAAAAATACAAACTAAGAAGCTTATTTGACTTTTATTTACTCAATATCTATAGCCACCCATCTCAGATAAATGACTCTGGACAGTGAGTACATGAATACAGCTACAATTCCATTTATCATTTTATTCTAGGAATTTCACATATTTCACATATTTCACTGGCTCCCCTAACAGAATGGAAGCTATTCAGATCACAAAAGAAATGGTGCAAAAAAAACAAGCAAAGAAGGTCAAAAACTGGAGTGCCCCTGGTTTAGAACAGCTGCATGGATTCTGGTTGAAATCTCTTAAGAAGTTTGCATGCAAGATTAGCAAACCAGATGAATCAGGTTCTGGAAACACCAGAAAGTGAAAAATGGCTAACAACTGGAAGAACCTTTTTTGATTCAGAAGGTTGCAGAAAAGGGAAATTGTTATGTCCTCACGCTTATGACCGGTTTCAGCCAGGCTTGTTGCCGACGCTCCCATTGGCTGAGGTGCAGGCAACCAAAGAGGCGGGAACTAGCGGGCGCCGCTATTGGCTTCTGCTCTGACAGTTCGGGCTATTTAAACAGCTGTCAGGGAGCGCTGTCCTGACAGAATCTTGCGGGTTGTTAGATATTGTTGAGCTGTTGGTTAATAGTTGTCATTAAAATTGAATTACGGCAGAGCTTCATGTTGGCTTTTCTTTGAGTTCTTGGAACTGAACACTGGCGACGAGGATTGCGGTTATTTTCTTTTCCCTGACCTCAGCGTGCCTGCTGCTGCCAACACTCTATCCCCATGACGAGGTCTCACCTCACGACTCCAGTCATGTCTACATACTTGCCGGTTTTCTCCCCATTCGTTCCTTCCTCTGAAACATGGGATCCCTACCTCGAGCGGTTTGAGTGTTTCTTGCATGCGAACGATCTGGCCAACCTCTCCGGCTCGAGGAATCGGGGCTACTTCTTAAGCACAGTATATATATACTGTGTGACAAAATAAATAAATAAATAAATAAATAAATAAAAATTAAATAAATTACTTTCAGGCATTATTGCAAACCAAATTTGCAAACCAGCTATCTGTTTTCTAGATAACAATGGATCTTAAGTTTTTGATAGTGCGCGGGCCCTTCCGGCCCCGCAGGCAGTTTTCAACCTCTTGTGGGACGCCTTGGTTGACAAGCTGCGAAGCCACTATGCTCCTGCCCCGTCGCGGATCGCCCTCCGTCATGCCTTTCGCCGCTGCGCGCAAAAGCAAGGGGAGTCTGTCTCTGATTTCGTGACCTCCCTGAGGGCTGCCGCCTTGCACTGTGACTTTAGAGACCTTGATGACGTTGTTGGATCAACTGGTCTATGGAGTCGCGGACCTGAAACTCCAATGCCATTTGCTAGCATGAGGACATAACAGAAATAAACCTGAAAATTACAGGCTACTCACTTGGGCGTGCATAAGAGCACAAGCATGCCTACCGTTCCTGTCCTATTGTTTCCTTTTGTTATATCCAATTAATATAGTTATTATATACTCATGCTTTTATATATACTTATATATTGTTTAGTTATTTCATGCTTATATATATATATACTGTGTATATATATATATATAAGCACAGTATATATATACTGTGTGACAAAATAAATAAATAAATAAATAAAAATTAAATAAATTACTTTCAGGCATTATTGCAAACCAAATTTGCAAACCAGCTATCTGTTTTCTAGATAACAATGGATCTTGAATTGATATTGACAACATAGTATTAAGGATGTTGGGAATCCAGAAAAGCTGGATTCAAATTTGCAGAAGAGCTTCTTAAATGGAAAAATAAGGATTAATAATGGATTAATCCAATAAAATAATGGATTAAACATATTCTGGTCATGCAAGTTTTCCTGCTCACCCTGGAGACTATTGGTAATATGCCTATTCACATTATAAAATTACGGTTATTAAATGCACATTATGAAGTTACAAAATATATTAATCTTACCTTTCTCTAAGAAACTGAAAGAGATGATTGAACATTGAAGTAAATCCCTACTCCCACGTTCAGTATGCTTCAGTAATTTTACCAGAATAGGCCTCAGGCTATTTACATGAACAAGGCCTAAACGGATATTATTTTTAATTTTAACAACTGTACAATTTTATTCAAGTTTGCTTTCTTTTCTCGCTCCCCAAATTCTTCCTCACTTCAACAGTATTGCACTATAGTTTTAAGACAAAGCACTTGTTGTGTATTTTGTAATTCTTTTCCAAGTTGCCACCAGCAAAAACAGAGAAGGAAGCATGCCACACAGCAAGCTGCATTATCCTATGTAGCTTAACACAGTTCATACTAAGTAGCTTAGCAGCATTTTTAAGCATTTCCCAGTCTTAACCTGAAATATGAGAGGGACTTTGGATGGAGACTTCTTCCCTACAAATCTAGGCACATATTCAGTATACCATATACAGTACAAGCAGTGGTGGGATTCAAGTAATTTAACAACTGGTTCTCTGCCCTAATGATTTCTTCCAACAACCAGTTTGCCAAACTGCTCAGAAAGTTAACAACCGGTTCTCCTGAAGTGGTGCGAACTGTCTGAATCCCACCACTGAGTACAAGTCTAACTTCTTTTATGTTGCTGAATTATTCAACTCCTGTCACTCCTGGTATTCATTATTTATATAGAAACGTGCTTGCTTTTAAAATTACCAAAGCCTTAATGATACCCTTTGAGCAAATAAATCATCACTACCTTTATTAATCACTACCTTGTTACAAATATTATGAATTTGTTTTCACTGTTTCTTACGTTCACCATTCATGTAATGTTCTTGAGATCTTTCACTATTGCATCATTATATTGTGCAATTAAACTTTCCTCCATAATGCACACTTGACTTTGATTGTTTCCAACTAGTGCACAAGGTCCACCCAATTTTCTGCACTAATATTAGTTTGCTTATCCTTTTAAACTCTTTTCACCTTAAACTGTGCTTTAAACTTCTATATCTTCTGCAGCTTGACCCTATGTATATTTACTCGGTAAGGATGAATTTCTTGGAAAGTACTCCTTGAATCTAGCATGAAGCAATTCAGTATGAATTCCTCCTATCTTTGTGTTTTGTTTCTATATAACAAATCCAGGGTTTCTTTTCTGTTGAATAATTGCTTCAGGAAGACAACCATTCTTTAAAAAGTTGGGAGAATATAGAAACAAAGGATAACACTCACAAACCAAAAGTAATACTATAAGTAGCAGGGGTGGGGGCATCCTTTTGAGGTGTGCCTGCATTTTTTTTTTAAAAAAAATTCAACTTCTGAGACTAATTTGGAGGTAGTCTATAGTATTCCAAAGGTGCTTTTTCAGGAGGCAACTGGACTTTCTTGTTTTTGTTTTGAAGACGTTTTGCTTCTCATCCAAGCTTGGATGAGAAGTGAAACATCTTCAAAGAAAAAGAAGAAAGTCCAGTTGCCTCCTGAAAAAGCAACTTTGGGACAACCATGACCTGGATGACAAAGAATCTCTGCAGACTTTTACTCAATGGTATATTTATATGCAGGCAAGGTAAAAGAGGCAAGGAAGGAAGTTCTTCAGCATGTAATCAGAAATCATGAAAATCAACGAACAACCACAAGAGTAAACAACTATTAGCAATCACTCAAAATTAAGTGCAAGCAGAAAATAGGAGATTTTTTTGTTTTGAAGCAAGCCCTGGATTCATTTTGTATAATATATAAATGGAAATTGTAAAGTAGGCCATATGTGGAAGCAGGACAAGTTGTAGGCCAGGTTTTTTTCCCCACAGATCAACCGGCTGACTTTGTCCTACCTATGAGTACAGTTTGAAAACAAGGAGAACAAGCTGAACCAGCAAAGCTGTTTGCCAGGAAAAAGTATCAGAATCTCAGGATTGCATAATTACCTTTAGCTTAAAACATCCAAACTCCTGGAAAATATGAAACAACATTATTAGAAACTTCAGCTGTACTGACATAAAGTCAACAGATACTAAATTTAATTGGAAGACCGAAGAGATGCATCTACAAGTAGTCCTTGACTTACAACAGTTCAAAGTTACAACAGCACTAAAAAAAAGTGATTTATGACCATTTTTTTACACTTAAGACCATTGCAGCATCCCTATGGTCATGTGATCAAAATTCAGACTCATGGCAAGTGACTCATTTTTTGACAGTTGCAATGTCCTGGGGTCATGTGATCACCTTTTGTGACCACCTGACAAGCAAAGTCAATGGGTAAGCCAGATTCACTTAACAACCATGTCACTTTCTTAACAATAGCAGTCCTTCACTTAACAACTGTGGTAAGAAAGGTCATAAAATAAGGCAAAGCTCACTTAACAAATGTCTATTTAACAACATAAATTTTGGGCTCAATTGTGGTCATAAGTGGAGGACTACCAGTATATGGAATACAAAGGTCTTCATCAAATATGTACTTGAGAAACAGGAATAAAATGAACTCTTAGGTCACGTTTGACTGTTTTGTGATTTATTAACTTAAATCTTTTTCACCTGTTTTTTTTTCAAATAACTGGAAAAAATCTGTCAAATAACTGAAGATATATTTTTAGGGTTGTTATCACATTTATAGAATTTATTTTATTTTGTTGTCATGTTGGTAACATAGTCTACATGATGGTTTCTAAAAACAATATGTCTTCTGGTTACGTTATGGTTGTTTTAAAACAGGACTGTCAAACTGGTGGCCTGGGGCCGGATATGTCACACACAACACACGCCAACCCTGACTCCGCAAAGGCAAAAAACGTCACGATACCTCACGATATATCACGTGACATGATTGAGTTTGATACCCATGTTTTATGATGTCTGATTATATGTATTTATGTTGTTTTGATTGTAAGCCACCCAGCCTGATGTATCTGAAATGAGTGGCTATATCAATCAATCAAATAAGGAAACCATTTGCCATAATTTTCTTCCAGGGTGTTTTTCCAGCTTTCTAGTCCAGCCCTGAAATAAGTGACTATATCTTGGTCTCCCTTCCAAGAATCAGGACCATGATAAATATGGCTGCCCATCTCACAATGGACACACAAAGTTAAAACAATAAAACTGTTGAACTAGGCATCAGCCAGCTATGTATGTAGGTTGTATCTCCAGTACACAGCTACTGGGTTTACATAGAGATAAAATTGGTTCATGGCAGGACAATTACAGCAGATAAGCAAAAGACTTCGTTTTTCGTGCACATTCCATGATATTGACCAAATTCAAACTTCAAAATAACAATTGCTGAAAGAAGAGCAGCTATGGAAGCTAGCCACCTTTTGACTATGATCTATTACGTTATTTGTATCAAATTATGTCTTTTAATGTTGCAACTGACATAAAGTGACACAAACATTAAAGTTCAACTTCTAAATTATGTAATTGTCATCAATTATATAATTTTGGATTTAAAGGACATCTGGATTTAACAAACACATCTTTATTCAAATGATTCACTTTTGGTTGTTTTACTCCAGATTTTTGTTACTCAGGTTTATAGTGAAAATGGACTGATTGGAGCAAGAAATGAATTTGTATAACTTGGCAGAATGCTAACTAAAAAAAAAAAAGGTGGAAAAATGTGGTAGAAATGTAGTGGATAGCAATAGCATTTAAACTTGTATACTGCCCCATGGCACTTTACAGCACTCTCTGGGAGGTTTACAATGTAAACATTATTTGCATATTGCCCCCAACAATCTGGGTCCTCATTTACTGACCTCGGAAAGGTGGAAGGCTTTCTGATAATATACATGGTGTGCTTCAGGAAACGAATGCTTATTGAAAGAATTGGAAAATGGCTGTGTATAATATTCTATTTCTGCTTGCTTGCTTATATACAGTAGAAGTGAGAATTATGTCTCTCAAGAGAAACAACAAAGTTGATGGATGCAGCAGAAATGGGTACTTAAAAAGTGTTGTGTTCTAAAGCAAAAAAGTGTTTGGGTCAAGAATATATGGTTGCTGAATGAATACAAAAGTGATTGTGCATTGTGACAGAGGTACACTGACAATATTTGGTCATACAGATACACTGAATGACAACTAAATTGTAGAATGAATATAGGAAGAATGAATGAAGTGGGAAAAGGAAGATTAAAAATAAGTTTATGAATTCCTGCAAGTGGAGAGAAGTGTGAAAAATAAAAGCCATCTGTTGCCTAAAATTCTGAAAAGACAAGTCATGTGGAAATGGTTGAACGGTTTTGCATGCTTTCAATACGCAGTCCATGTTTTACAAGCATACAGAGAGATAGTGAGTACCACAGCTCTGCAGAACTTCAATTTTGTTGCTGTACTAATTCCTTGACATTCCCACACAATTGAGTGGAGTATACGTGAGAGCCGAATATGCCCTTGTTATTCTATAGTTAACTTATGGATCAATGGTCACTACTGGCAACAGGGTGATGCCAAGGTAATTGAACTGGTCCTTTATGTTTCTGCCATTTGATTGTGATTTTGGGTACTCTGTGTGGTACATGATGAGCAGCCTGGTGCATTACTTCAGTCTTTTGCGTATTGATGATGAATCCAAAGTTGTCAGAAGCCATAGAGAATTTATTCATACTGACTTGCAACTCCGGCTCTGAGCCAGCATTCAGGGCTCAGTCGTCAGCAAAGAGGAAATCTCCCAGAACCATTTCCTTCACTTTGCCAATAGCTTCCCATCCTCTCTGAACTTGAGCATCACTGTTCTGAAAGACATCATTCAGCATGACAATAAACATCATGCTGAATTGTGTGGGAGCAAGCAAACAACCCAGTTTAACACAATTGGTAACTGGGAATGCCTTAGACCAGGGCTGTCAAACTCGCGGCCCACAGGTCGGATGCATCACGTGCTGGCCATTCCCACGCCCAGTTTAGCGAAGGGGAAAAAAGTTGTGATACATCATGTAATGATGCAAGTTTGGCACTCCTGTCTTAGAGGATTCCCTATTTTCCAGCACTTGGCCATCATGCCAACATGGAACTGACATATCATCTGAATTTGGTCAAACTTTGACATGACCCTCCATGGGCCCTTTTTGGTTGACAGTATTGAAGACTTTCATGAAATCGACATTGGGCGATTCAGTTCCTGATGCCATTACCAGCAGATCAATCATGGTGCAATTGGTGTCAACTTGGGGAATCCTGTCTATCGTATTTTACTAATAAACTATAGTTGTTCGTGGAGGGTTATAAGTTGTTCAGCCCATTTCTGAAGGATCCGAGGTGGCGCAATGGTTAGAATGCAGTGCTGCAGGCTACTTCAGCTGACTGCTAGCTGCAGTTCAGCAGATCGAATCTTACAGGCTCAAGGTTGACTCATCCTTCCATCCTTCCGAGGTGGATAAAATGAGGACCCAGATGTTGGGGGCAATATACTAACTCTGTAAACAGCTTACAGAGGATTGTGAAGCACTATGAAGTGGTATATAAGTCTAAGTGCTATTGCTATTGCTAACTGAGTCTTCTTCGTAATGAAAGTTGTACCATCTATACTGGTATTCCCAACAGACTGAGGTCTCCAGGGAGTGCTAAAGACTTAATAAAACCATTTCAAGTCTTTTCTATTCTGGACTATCCTATGAGCAATGGAAAAGGCGTTTTTCTTGGCAGCTGATAATAAACTGTCCTGATGGACATGATGAAAGGGATACTTTTCAACAAGTAAAGCCTGTATCTCATCATTTTCATCAAATCAGTCATACTGCTGGAGAGTCCTAATATCTTCAGTGCACATGAATGGACAACATCCGTGAAGCATTCTCGATCATCCTCAGCACTGCCAGGAAGATGTAGGTCAGCTAGCTCAGTTTTTAAGTCTAACCCTGCTGTGGTTCTTTATCCATTACCTTATTTTCATGACTTTGTATTCTTGTAGTCCTTTTTTGAGTCTGATGAGTAAGCAGGACTGCTACAATAAAACAGAGGAAGTTTATTGGGTATTTTATTAAAAATAAACTACTCAACCAGAAAAAAATTCCAGGTTTTCACTTTTTATTTTTTTTAGAAAAAAAGATATGTGGTTTGCAAAATACTTTAATATTTATTTATTATTCCGACTTTGTAAGTAACTCAGGGCGACAAACATTCATAAGACTTCTTCCTCCTGCTATTTTCCTCACAATCTTGTGAGGTAGACTGGGTTGAGAGAGGAGGACTGGCCCAAAATCATCCAGGAGGCTTTCATGCCTAAAATGGGACTAGAACTCACAGTCTCCTAGTTTCTAGCTAGTACCTTAACCATACACCAATGTAGTTATTTTTAATAATTTAATAATTTTAAAAATAACACAATTAACCAACTCTCAGTGGATCTTTCACTTATAAGAATTTATTTCCATGTTAATATTAAATTGCTCATCAACAATAGTTCTCCTAGGAAAGATAACCTTTTCTGCTAACTCATTAAATGAAATCACATAATCCTGATTCTTAATGAAGTTTATCTAAGAAAATAGCTGGACCTATTTATACCGTACCCAACTGACTATAGACGGGGCTGCTCACAACAGCAATAACCTGCCCTTTGTGCTAGATTGAGGCCATATCATCTGAAAACCTTGTCATAAAAAAGAAAACATTTTGCCTTTTTGAACTTGAAGGTTAAAGTCTGTACAATTTGCTGATCTAGGGAAGGCTTGCTTGCATATTGGTAAGAATATGCAATATACTGACAGATTAGCTACCTTGATTTCAAGGGACAAGGCATCCTTTTACTATTGGGACTAAGAGTAACAGTTCAGGGTACAAGATTAAATGAACTACCTCAAAGTGTTACTTTTTTGCTTCTCTTAACACTAAAGTACTGTATAACCCCACATTATATGGTAATTATTGCTGGATTAAGAGTTTGAGCCTGGCAAGCATTATCTCATATGACTAGAAAGCTGACTCAACCAAACCGTCATTCTACTTTTATAGCATCAAACATAGCCAGAAACATCCTCTGTCTCTCAGCAATTGTTGTATTGGAGCACAGTTGTATACTGAATTTAATGTAGCAACATAAACAAATGCATCAAGACTGTAATCTATTTTGTGATAAGCAACTAAACATTGGGCTGTAAAAGCATTCTTACCTCATCCTTTTAACTTACTTTTTACTAAAGGAAAAAAGGTGTTTGATTCTAGAACTGCTTCTAATTATAAGGCAAGCGATTTTCTTTGTAACAACATATTTTCTTTGTTTTTGCTGGAAATGGGAAATAGATGAAATGACAGAATTAAATAAGCTAAACTATATTTAAATTACACTAACAATACTATAGGCTCTTATTACAGATAAATTATATGTGTGCCAAATAATCTATACTTTCATGAATGCCCTTGATGTCTCTGCAAGTTTAGCACACTCAACAGCACATAGTTAAGTTGTAAACTGACACCATTTTAGGTAAATTACAAAATGATGTGACTGAAAATGTTTTCCAGAAAGTACAAGAGGTATTTCCTGATACCTACAAGTCAAACATCCACGCAGTTCTCAGGGCTGATCCTTAAAGCTTAAAGACAAGTTGGCCCAAACAACATTTATGAAAGTTTTTTCTTCACAAAAATATTGTATATTACAAAATATTAGCAATTTAAAGCTCAAAAGGGTTTTACCTAATGAAGAGATGCTGACCACAGATTAAATACACAGGATCCAAACTGAATCTGGTTGCCAAGTATTATAGACTATTAAATAGGCTGGACAATATATTTAACACGTTTTAAGAGATTATGTTGTTACTGTATTAATTTGCAAACGGTGTTGTGCATTAAGTGTAATGAAAAAGATATGCTCAAATACTAAAGCAATTAAATGTCTACAATTGTTTTTCTTTTATTCATGAGTTAATATATGTGACTAAAAATAGCCTTCTCAGATTTCTTGTTCCAAAATCACCACCCTTTTTGTACACAGAACTTAAATTTGCCTGGAAATATTTTACTATTTATGGCAGATGTAACCATGGTGGGATGGAAGTAAGGTCACAAAATAGCTAAGACTAGCTCAATTGTGTAGGTTTCTGAGAGTATCTGCAGTTTGTTTGTCTTTTAAGACATAAACCTGTTTTAGGGCCTATATTTTTTAATATGCTTCCTAGCTCAACCTAACAAGAAATCACTCTTGGTTTCGGCAGCCACGACCAGAAGGGCAGCTTGCAAGGGGGCCAGTTCTTTCCTAGTCCCCTATCCTAATATTAGGGTAACTAATTTAGCTACCTTTTTATACACCAGCATGCACTCAACCTCGCTTGAATATGTGCTCAAGGGGCTTATTTCATTTCAAATTATCAGTTTGCACTCTAGCTTTCACACGACCTGGGTGCCGCAGGTGTGAAACTAAGGTGCGGCCAAAGAAAACGACGCCACCCGGATCGAGGGGAGTCTGCCTGCGCCCCTCACGGCTAATGCCCTCCGCCCGGGAAACACCTTAAGTGCCTCCGCGGTTGCTTCCAACAACTCCTCCGGAATGACTCAGCGACTCCCAATGCTCCACTGACCTCGGAGGAGGAGGAGGCAGTTGGGGAAGCTCTGTTTCTTCTCCCTCTTCCTCCTCCTCCTCCTCCCAAGAGGCGGCCGCCACAGCAGCCCCGGCCATAAGCGCCAACCACCGGCAACAGGCGTCTCATCCGCCGACCAGTGCGGCTCCACCAGCGATTCCTTTGCTCCGCAACCGGCCGGCCCCGAGCATGGAAGCCGCCGCACCTGCCGGGAGGAAACCTAGGTGGACCACCAAGAGGGGCTGCGATGTTTTACGCGACCCAGCCCTCAACAAGGTTCGCGGGTCGGTCCAGGGTGGCTGGATGGAAGCAGCTCCGCGGAGGAGGAGAGGGGCGCGGCGGGGCGAGAGTGGCTGTCTTGGGTGGGGGAGAGCAACGGGGGAACCCAGGTCCGGCTCGCTTCCAGCCCTTCTTTTCCCGGGACGGGCTCCCAAAGCAAAGAGAGTTTTTCCCTCTGGACGCCGAGAGTCTTCGCCGGCTTGACATTTTTTTCCACGCTTTTTGGTGGTTTTATTTATTTATTTATTTATTTTGGCTTAGCCGAACCGGCTTGTATTTTTTCTGCGCTGGCTCCGCCTCGGCGCTCGCCCTGTCAGCTAAAAGGGAAACAACAACTACCGCCGGCCGGCGCAGGAACGAAGCGCCCCCCCTCACCCAAGCCCAGCCGCTTTCCCCAGTAATTTGAACCCAGGCTCCGTCCGATTGGTTGGGCTTTTCTTGGCAGGATCATCCCACACCGATCTCAGTTGGAGTTTAAACGGCAGACTGGACGGGTTGTGTGCGTGTAGAAAACAAGATAACACTTCCATGGACAAGAGGAAAGTGGCTAGAATGGAAAGTGGGGGACCGGCTGCTTTTCGGGCTTAAAGACTTTGCTTTAAAAGCAACGCTGAAAATAGCAGGCGAAGCGGTTCCAAGGGATGGATTGTAACGCGCTGTTAAAGCGACAGTGACAGCTCTTAGTAGTAGTAAACTGAAAGTATAGATAGTCCTCGAGTTACGACTACAATTGAGGCAGACATTCTCTTGTTAAGTGAGGCGTTTGTTCCGTGAGTTGTGCCCCATTTTACGACCTTTTCTTGCTTAACAGTTGTTAAGTGAATCACTGCAGTTGATAAGTTAGTAACCTGGTTGTTAAGTGAATCTGGCTTTCCCGTTGACTTTGCTTGTCAGAAGCTCTCGATGACCCTGGGACACAGGAACGATCATAAATATGAACCAGTTGCTAAGCATCTGAATTTTGATCACACGAGCAAGGGGATGCTGCAAAGGTCATAACTCTGAAAAGTGGTCATAAGTCATATTTTTCAGTGCCGTTGTAACTTTGAATGGTCACTGAATGAACTGTTGTAAGTCGAGGACTGCCTGTATTGTACAGTGTACCTTCTTAAGTCAACCTTGTATCACCCATCCACATTGCTTTCTTAGGGAAATTACCGTAGCTGCCTACTATGTGATCTTTTCAGTGTATGTATACCGTACGCAAATAATCAAACCTTAGCTTTTTGTTCTTTTTTTTTTTTAGGAAGTAAAGACTGACTGCTCACTCTGAGACAGTGATCAGCAGCTCAATACATATATTTTTTATTGTTTTATATCGCATATTCTATTTCTATGGTGAACAGTGTGTTTTCTAGGGTTCAAAGTGTTAACATATAACCATCACCATCATAATCATTATAATCACATATACATAAACGTATATGTGATAATATCAATCATTTTAGCTTTTTGCTCTTAGCAACAATATCTGGCTTTTTCAGCAAGATTAAGCAGTGTCTCTATCATGAGAATGTTGTGCTGTTTCATTTTTCCTATTTCATTTTTTCAAAAAGTCTGTTCCTACACTACCTCAACTGGCTATAACAATCCAAGCAACATTCTTCATAGTGCTTCAGCTTCATCTGATTAGAGCTAAACTAGCAGACTTTGTGGAGAAGGCCACAAAGAGGTGGGGGATGGAATGCAGTGCAATAAAAAAGGTACTTAATGTGGGATGGAGGTGAAATTTTCAGAAAGAAGGCTAACAGATTAAAGCCCTGTTGAACTGGCTAAATACACATTGAACTTAGGATCTACATGGATGTTACTATATTTTTAAATTTTTGTTTTTGAGAGCGGGAACTGAGGAGTATTACTGTATAGCTTTATAAAACTTTCATAATACCCTGCCTTGTAGTAAAATGGTAAAAATACTTGGTCCATCAAAGACATGATAAACCCTTGGTTAGGGCTTCTTTCATGTAGAAAGCAAAACAAGGAGTTCATCAGGAGAAATGATTTTTCATTGCATTTAATGGGAATCATTTCTGGAAAAAGTAAACATAGGACTGCAGTCATGTTGATGAGGAAAAATTCATCTTGTATTATGTTAGAATAATGGAAATGAAACTGCTCTTATAGTGCAACTAGTTTCTTTCAGCTTTTTGCTCTTAGCAACAATATCTGGCTTTTTCAGCAAGATTAAGCAGTGTCTCTATCATGAGAATGTTGTGCTGTTTCATTTTTCCTATCAAGGTGCACTATTTCATTTTTTTAAAAAGTCTATTCCTACACTACCTCAACTGGCTATAACAATCCAAGCAACATTCTTCATAGTGCTTCAGCTTCATCTGATTAGAGCTAAACTACCAGACTTTGTGGACAAGGCCACAAAGAGGTGGGGGATGGAATGCAGTGCAATAAAAAAGTACTTAATGTGGGATGGAGGTGAAATTTTCAGAAAGAAGGCTAACAGATTAAAGCCCTGTTGAACTGGCTAAATTCACATTGAACTTAGGATCTACATGGATGTTACTATATTTTTAAATTTTTGTTTTTGAGAGCGGGAACTGAGGAGTATTACTGTATAGCTTTATAAAACTTTCATAATACCCTGCCTTGTAGTAAAATGGTAAAAATACTTGGTCCATCAAAGACATGATAAACCCTTGGTTAGGGCTTCTTTCATGTAGAAAGCAAAACAAGGAGTTCATCAGGAGAAATGATTTCCCATTGCATTTAATGGGAATCATTTCTGGAAAAAGTAAACATAGGACTGCAGTCATGTTGATGAGGAAAAATTCATCTTGTATTATGTTAGAATAATGGAAATGAAACTGCTCTTATAGTGCAACTAGTTTCTTTCAGCTTTTTTGCTCAAATGGCAGTAATTTGAATATAATTTTCACCATTGCTCTTCCCATAGGCTGTACTTTTCCAACTTTTAATGGAATTTAGGATTTTTTAAATATATTGAATAATGGTTTTTACTGTATCTCACCCAGAGTTGGGCAACCTTATACATTTCTAAAATAGATAAATAAATGTACCTAATGAAATAATAGAAACAAGTAAAGTTCCCATTATGTTGAACTTGATTATTAATGACTACCTGAACATGTTTGAGAAAAATATGGATATAGTTTGCCACTGTATTAAAAAAACTTTTTAATCTAATTTACATAGAGCCCTTGAATTTTCTGTATAGTACTCTTGTTTCTAAGTCATATCCAGGTCTGACTCTACTTAAGTTTTTCTCAGATTAGACAAGGTCAGGTAGATGCTGCCACCTGCTGTGATAATAAGGTGTGCCTGTAGTGCTAAGATGTTACAGGTACTGTAAATTAAATAATATGGAGCATACTCAGCTATATATGATCACTTAGTCAACTTTATCCCTTTTCTCTGTACTTATCTTTATCAATATTTAAGCATATTTCTGCTTAAAAATAATAGTGAAAAATAAGCAGTCTTTCACAAAAAGGAGTTACCAAATTGTCAATGTATTGCAATGTATTGCAAGGTTATGAGTATGCTTATATAACACATTGAAGCACTAGCTAATCATGTTTCATATTAGCATGTTTGACAAACTCAACCTGTGTTGTTTTGTGAACTCGGAAAATTGGAGAAGTTATGCTTTGTGCTCCATCTTCATTTCCGGCTTTTCCCTTAAAGCTTTTTTTTTAGTTTTGGAGGTTGGATTTTAAATCTGTACTAGTTGTTGCAAAAGGTGCTGAAGAGAAAGTACTATATTTCCACTTGGCAATGGAAGAATGCCATCAATCATATCCAGCCTTTCTCACTGGGGTTTCATGAGAAATTATTTCTCAAGAACTGGTCTTGAACATTACCTATTAAAACCTATGCTTGTTCTTTAAGAAATTTGTAGTTTGGGTGGATGGATGATGCAGGTGTCCATAGTGATTCTGTAAGGATAATGTGAAGAGAATATTTCCATCATATTTGCATACAGTTTAAAAGATAGTGTGTACTTGTAGCCCTTGATTAAATTTAGGAATAAATGTCACTTTGTAAAAATTCTGCAAAGGCCTGGTCTTTAACATCTAATAATCTGGCAAAATGAAACCTAATCTTCTGAACCTCTTTATAACATTCATACTTTTCAGTCAAAAACTAAAATTTAAATATGAAGCTAAGTGTTTTTGCAGAGAAAGGAAAATAGACTATCAGTAGATTAGTTAAATAGAACATTTTCAAGGTTACTCTACTTCCTTGTGGAAATAACAGGAAAGTTTGGTGATGCTATTTTAATTAAATGCTGTGAAAATGATATTTAACCTTTTATTTTCCTTGGAAGTCATTGGCATATGCACCGCTTATTTTCTGTCAGTCTTGAAAATTATAATTAAGACTCATTCTTATTTCGAAACAGGAATCCTAGTTTCAAAGATAGAAAATTGGGCTATGTCTACTTTATTTCTTTTATAACATATGCAAGATAATTTAGGGAAAATGAAACCACATTTAACTTTTCAAGGATCCTTAAAAATTTTACTTATGTGCAGATTATTTTCCTGAGCATCATTAGGAGCCACACTGCAAAACTGCAAAAAAAAAAGTCTTTCTGTCACAGATATTTGTATTGTTTATTTTTAGTTTCTTCTTTGTTTATAGAATATGAAGGTAGGGCTCAAAAACTTCCAAATCTTAGAAGTTATATCCATTGAGATACGTTTTGCATCTCCTCTGCATGTATTGTGAATCACCTGGAGTCATTTGGAATTGAATAGTGCTAATCAAATATATTTTCAAATATATTTGATTAGTCCTTCCTCACACTCTTTTGCATCTTCCCCATGCCTTGCTGCACCTTTTGTGCACTCTCCCTGACCTTCCTACATACCCTTATTCCCTTCCCTGCCCAGCAGCAGCTATTTACCTGCTGTACACCTGGGTCTTGCAGTTTTCTACCAGCTTTCCCACTGACTTCAATTGTGGGGAAACTGGCAGGAAGCTGCCTAGCCTAATGACTGTGGGATGTAGTTACCGGCAACCAGTACTCTAAGGATTGTCATTGCTAACCTGATTCATTCTTCCTTTACCACAGAATTGCTTAGTGATGGAAATTCCAGTCCTAGTTGCTCTCATATTGAAGATTGTCTATGTTAAGTTTTGCACCTGACTCACCCTGCATTCAAATGCTTCTTTGATGAACAGTTTTTCTTCATGGAAATCTTAGCAACAAACAGGGAACCAGCATTTCTGAATCATCCTGGAGCTTCTGTTCTGATCTGTCAGTAGCATTTTCCTTTGGGGTGTGTACCTACTCTGGTGCATTAGCCAGGAGTGACAGATACTACAATTATCTCCTGATGGTTTGTTCTTTGACTCTAAGGTTGATTCAGCGCAACAGAATTCAAATTGTACATTATATTGTCAACACATGTAAATCATATGATACTACCATATTGCATAATCATATGAATGTCTGTTTGTACCAGACATGATAGACATGTAAGATGAAATAATGCTAAAAGTAGGTTACTGTTATACTGAACCTGGCATGAAAGCTGAAGGAGTGCCATGAGAACACCTAGTGATTTTAATACCAGAAAAGTTATTTGTACCTCAACAATACCTATTATTTCCTGCTCCTCCTTTATAAATCCCTGGTCAGTCACAAAATTAACTGGGCAACCTTGCCCTAGCCAGTCATGTAACTAGCAATTAGATGATCAGCTGTCTGAAAACTGCTTTTACTAAACTCTGCAGAATACTAGTGATTAGCAGTGGTTTCTGAGAAGGACAGAGGGAGAAGAAGTGAATTGCATGTGTAAAGTGGGACATTGATATTTCAATTGTGGCCCATGTAGTCTTTTATTCTACAATCTTTGTTCTTTTGGAATAAAAACATTATGTATCATATTGTGGGGTTAACAGAGAGGCAGAACAATATCATCTTAAATTCTTTGAAAGAAAGGTGTCCTACCAATTCCTTGAAATAGCCATAGTGGGAAAGATGTGGGGTTTTTTTTGGCTTGTTTTTTTTTAATATATATTTTTATTTACATTTATATCCCGCCCTTCTCCGAAGACTCAGGGCAGCTTACAGTGTGTAAGGCAATAGTCTCATTCTATTTGTATATTTACAAAGTCAACTTATTGCCCCCCCAACAATCTGGGTCCTCATTTTACCTACCTTATAAAGGATGGAAGGCTGAGTCAACCTTGGGCCTGGTGGGATTCGAGCCTGCAGTAATTGCAGGCTGCTGTGTTTTAATAACAGGCTATCTTACAGCCTGAGCCACCACGGCCCTTATGTCTTTCACTTCTGACTATAATAAAGTTATATTTCTTATTGTTAGTGAGGTGAGGAGATATTTCTACATTTCAAATTACTTCATGTAGAGATGAAGTAATGGAAACGTGCATTTAAATAATACAATTTGAGAGGAATATAGGTACCTATAGCTGAATATAGTGAATTGTTAATCATTTTTAGACAGAAATGATGCTCATCCATATTATTGATGTTTATAGTTCCAGTAATAAAAAAATAGGTCTAGAACAGGGGTGGAATTCGACCAGTTCAGACCAGATTGCGGGTACCAGTAGCGGCGATTTGAAGTGGTTTGCCGAACCAGTTAGCCCAGCTCACCCCTGCCCACTCATCTCTCACCCCTTCCGCTCTGTGTGTATGCCTAAGAAGGAGGTGAAGACCTGGCGGAACTTTTCTTCCTCCCTTCGCAGGGAAGGGAAGGGAGCTGTGACAGCCTGCCTGTTCCTTTAAGGTACTTCAGTCCCAGGAGGGAGGGGGCCAGTGGGGGACCATAAAGGGAGCTCCACTGTGAAGGGAAGGAAAAAAGTTTGGCTTCTCTCTGCCACAGCATTCAACGTGGCTGCTTCTCTCCTCCTTCTCGGGCTCATACACACAGAGCAAACATGAGAAGGAGGGGAGAAGCAGCCATGTTGAACGCTTGAAGACGTGACCAAACTTTTCTATTGGTTCTGTGGGCGTGACTTGATGGGTGTGGCTTGGTGGGATAGTGCCACCCCACGTTGCTGTGAGTGACGTCAAGCTGGCCATGCCCACTCAGTCACGTGACCCCACCACCAAGCCACACCCACAGAACCGGTAGGGAAAACATTTGAATATCACCCCTGGTCTAGAAGGATTTGTGAATCCAGAAGTTGTTGTTTTTTTTGCAAGCTTCTGTAATGTATCTTTCATGCCCACACCAAAAAGAATAATGACAGAATTCCCATCTTCCTTCTTATGGGTTACATATAGGTTGTAATCTATATAAGTAAGCATGAAAAAAAGAAGGGCAAAGTTCAAGCAATCTCTACTGTTTTAGTTACTGTCAAATATAGAGGTAGTTTTATTCATCTGTATACTACTAAAACTCTTGTCTTTGCTTAATTCATAACCTACAAGTGGGCAAAATTGGAAGACATATGGCAACAGTTATTGAACCAAGGTAATTTAATAGATTAATTTATAGAATGCTAGGATCCATGACTCCTGTGGGAAAGTTGTTGCCGCTTCAGGACCACCAGTGCCCAGCTGTGGTCAGTTGCACTCACATGTTTATCATTTTCAGCATTGCCTGACAGCTTTCCTCAAGTCGATGGGGAAGTTTTCATGGAGAAAGTCAATGGACAACTCAGCAGGGAAGGTTGTAAGTGCACCCTTTGCCAGTTTCTTTTCACATTCTCTTGCACCTTGCCCACCTTGCACCTCTGCTTCCTGTCTGCTGCCTTTGGATGTGCAACTTCTTGCCTAGGAAGCTTGCAGGGAGAAAGTCAATGGGAACTCTGGCAGACTAGTAAGTTTCCCCCACCTGTGGATTCTTTGCTGGTCCCTCTGTACTCACACTGTACTGGTTACTTGCACACTTTGTTCTCTTCCTTACTAGATAGCAGTCACTTACATGCCTTCTATGAAGGGAAGAGGAGGGGAGTGGGAGAAAGGAATATACTTGCCATAAGCATTTGTGCATCATTGTAAATTAAATGATATGTTTTGGTTTTGCTTTAGTACATTAAACTTTGCTATTATGCTTTATAAACCATGACTTGGATGCATCCATCCAATTGTGATTGACTCAAGAAATCATGACCAAATAAAAGATGGCTTAGAATGATACGTGATCATTAAGTACGATAATTCAAACATATTGTTTGAGTCTTGACATTTTACAAGGTTATAGCCATACGGTTCTGTATACATTTGAAATGCATCACTGTAATTAGGATGTATTCCTTGTATCTTTCCAAAATGCTCAGAAATTAAAGGGTTGTTTTTTTCTGAAAGCCATTGTTGATACATTTATTAGAAGGTTTGATTTGTAGTCAAATAATTATAATAAAAGAAAGAGACCTAGAAAAGAATTGTGTAGATGCGGATATGTTTCAACTACTTTCATTTCAACACAAAAGAATTGCACATGGAGATTATTAATGTGAGCATAAAGCAGGTTTGACTTTTAAAAGCTGTCTGGACTTGGTCCATGAACAACTCTTGAGGGATGTCTATAGATAAATCTTTCTTGGGCCAAACATGTGCTGGACTAGATATACCAGCTGAATTCCTAAAACCAAAAGAGAGTAACAAATTTTTTATTTATTTTGTTATTTTTACTAAAGTTTCTGGGCTGGTATTATATCTTTTAAAAATATTCAGATTATTGGCCTTCTGTACATTTTAAATGTTATTACTGTAATATTTTTCCAAAGAATCTTTTGCTTATTTTCAGTTTTGAAGTCAAACTGTACACAACTGCCCTTCAAACTATATTCTGAAATTAAATTCAAATTAATTAAAATGTAATTAATTAAAGTGAAAAAAATGATTTCACAAATGAGACTCAGTTTTTAGTGAGATACTTAGTGGTTAAAATAGGTTCTTATTCTTATTGACCAATCAAAATAAACTATATCATACGTTCATTTATATGGCATTTTTGTTCATAGAATATCATAAATTAAGCTATTTAATTGTATACATTTGTATTGTATTTTTATTTCACATCTGCAATCTGATTATACCAGAAAGTTAATATTTCCAAGGATAATGGTTCTCATAGGTGCATAGGTAATATGTGCATTTGTGGCTGTATGTTTGTGTGTGTAATTGAATATGATTTTCTGAAGACAAAAGTAGGAAGGAATCCTATAAAATGCGCCAACTCTGTGTGCCTTACTGTTTGCTCTTTACTGTGAAACAGATAAATGTCATTTGGTTTTATGAGGATGCATTAACAAAATAAGTTAGAAACATTGTGATTTATGTATTTTATTTTACAACAAGACATATTTGTAGATACCTAGGGAAACATTCTCTTAGGGATTAGATTCAGTTTTTTGGGGATGCTAAAATTTATCACTCTCTTTGCCATGTTGCCCATGGCAACACATTTCCCTCCACCCTGCCCAATCAAGTGACCTCCCCCTCTTCGAAGGATTCTGTGAGTTACAGAGAATGTGATGGAGCAGATAGGTTTGGCTTCCCCCCCCCCACCAACTTTGCAGATGGTAGAAGCAGCATCCGGATCTTCATAGAGTACTATTTTAATAAGAGCTGCATACAAAAATTAAACCTGCACCGAGGACCTGGAGGGAGAGGAGGTTTTGGGTTTACTACCACATTGCAGCAGTGATTTGAAAGTCTAACAAATATTTTCCCATTATCCTCTTTGCACCCATAATCTTATGGTCCCATAAAACATAGGTTAAATCCTTACTATTCCAATAGCAACATTGGCCGACTTTCTGTTCTTAGTTGTTCTGGAATATTTTCTGATCTCATGTGGAGCTTATAAAAATTCAGCAGGAAGCTAGGAATGGATCTCCCATTTCTAGTTTTTGCTAAGAACTAAAGAAGGAAATAAATCATTACAGATACAATTAGTAAGCTAGTAAGCCATGCAACATTAATGGAACTTTGCATTGGCTTTCATTAGATAGAAGAGTGACAGTTTGGCTTTTTTTTTTAAAAAAAAAACTTCCATGATATTTTGAGAATAACATGTAGTAATGGATCCTGTGGCTCCTAGTTGAGGAAAGAGCTTAATCTGTTTGTATCATTATTTACTAAAGGGGGTAGAAATCTCATCACAGTATCCATAGCTCCATCTGTTGTAGTAAGATAATATCAGCATATTATAATCATCTGGGGACTGTTTATACTAGTTGAGTTTATTCCTCATTTTCCACTATGTCAGTGATTGTGACTGTTTAGAGTTCATAATTTTAGTATCAATAACCAGCCTTATTTGTTTGTTTCCTCTCTTTGCTGTTTCCCCATTTCTTTTTGTAACATCTTCTTTGATGAAGAGATCTGAAGATCTTTTATACAGTATTATCTTTGTTGTGGCATGCTAAAGTGGAAATGGAATAGGGATAATTTATTGCCTCAATCGCAGAATGTTTCCAAGGGTTCCCCAGGGGGAAAAAAATAAAATCATAAGCAAAATTTGGATAAGCCAAACCTTTAACATATGCTAATCTGTCTGGCAGAGAATGTTTGGTCCTTCATTATACATTTTTCACTTAAGCCAAACCCCGGGAAAAACAGAAAGGAAGGTGCTTTGAATCATCCTATTCAAAAACTTGAAATATAGCCCATTAAAAAGTTTGTGCTAGTTCAGAAACAATGAAAGGCAGGACATGTAACAATGCAGTTTTGTAGGTGAGGAAACTTTTAATAAGAAATTCCCTTATTAAGTCAATTGCCAAATCTTCATTTTTTTAAAAAAAGGAATACAAAGAAGATAGCAACCACACAGAATTCCCATCAAAATCCACATTGTTAGCTTAATTGAACTAAGTTCAGAACTGAACTGAAATAAGTATTTACTTATTATGGGTTTCTAAGATCTTAATTTCAGAATTTGTTCAAAGTTCATTGTAGAGGGAATGTCTGGGAAGAACTTATGTGGTCCTTTTTGTTGGTTATTATGCAGGCCATGCTATTGCTACTGCTTTCTGTTTTTTTGAGCAATATCAGTTTTATGGAATGTAGAGAATAATGGAAGAATAAAGTTAATCTTTGGAGAGGTTGTTAGCTGGTTCCTTCAATCAAGTAAATGCTTAATCTCTGTTATTAAATTTACTAGTTCATCAACCTTTAGTGGAACCTACTTTTTAAATTATCTTGGTTAAATGATAAAAATGCTGATTAGTTCCATCAATTATGCCATTGTATAAAGCCATTTGTATGGAGGAAGCCTTTTTTTTTAAAGAAAACAAAAATGAATTCTATCTGCTCACACCTCTCAGCCAATTTATCTGATGCTTTAATAGCAATGTGCCATTCAAAAAGCTGCAGTTGTTTTTTTCACACCAGGCTTTCTTTTTATTCATAAAATCTAGAGATGATCACTTCCTATGAGTATCACGAATATATGATATTCCTTAGTTGGTGTCTACAATTTCCACATTAATAAAAAAAGACATTATTATTTTCGTAGCTGAAATTTTAGTGATTTGAAAATTGTGAGATTTTGGTATTTCCATCTGACATCTTGCATAATTTTTGTCAAGGGCACCAAAATCACATATTGCAGGCAAAATGCCAATAACATTTATGGGTTGGTAAGCTAGGTAATAGAGTTTTTCCTATTTAAACATTATTTCATTGTGTATATCAGTTACAATCTTCAGTACATTACACATGACCAATAGTCCCTGGAATTACTGGAATTCATAACTATATTTGATTCATGGTTAATGCTGGAACTAAGAGGGAATTGTGATGACAAAGGCGATAGTTCCTCTGTTTCTCACAATTTTTGCAATTACAAATATTTTTTAGTTTACTGAGGGTCTGATTTATTTCACTGAATTCCAAATGTAATAATATTCCAATGTTTGCAGTACACATTTTGAATTTACAAATTAATTATTTAAAGTACCCTTCTTATGAAATGTCTAAAATCTTGTTGGGATACACGTGAACAAAATTCCTGGTTTAATTTCACTTCAGACTTTCCGGCCTTTTGAAAATATTGTTAATTATTTTTCAGTCAATTATTTCTTAGTTAAGAATAGGCACCTTTAATTGTATGCAAAAGTTGTTTGGATGGACCCAAAGTGGCATATTTTTTAAAGCAGATGTTATATCAATTTTGGTCAATTAGGGATTCATTGAAGCATACATTTTGACTAAAGTGGCCTAAAATTTTTCTTTCAACTACAAGGCATGTTGTGCTTGCCATTGTTTTGCTTCTTTTAAATAGCAAATGTGATTTCACGGATTCTTGGAAATGGGGGGAAATCTCCAGTAGAGTCTCTTAATTTGGACTACGTAGCACTACATAGGCAACAAATAAATATAATAATAATAACAAAGTACAAAGACGTGCAAATAGTAATAGAACAACTGTGGCAAAAGCACACAATAGTGGTCCTAATAATCGATAGGCTCATTGGGTGCAATTCCAAAACAACTGGAGTACCACTTGAACACCATCAGCATTGAGAAATGCGCCATCAGTCAATTGCAAAAGGTGGCTTTACTTGGAACACCTTACATCCTGGGACTATATCTGTAACATCATCAAACATCCTTATCTGTCTATCCCAGGGTCTTGGAAAAGATCTGATACAGTGGTGAAATTCAAATTTTTTTACTACCGGTTCTGTGACAGTTGCTTGGTGAGCATGGCTTGGTGGGCGTGGCAGGGGAAGGATACTGTAAAATCTCCATTTCCTCCCAATCAGCTGGGACTCGGGAGACAGAGAACAGATGGGGGCGGGGCCAATCAGAAGTGGTATTTATCAGTTCTCTGAACTACTCAAAATTTCCGCTACTGGTTCTCCAGAACTGGTCAGAACCTGCTGGATACCCAACAGGTAGACCCAATAGGTAGACAAAAATGCCAAATCTGGTCTGAACATCTGGCTGACTATGCAGTGAACCGTTACAATAATAATGTATAAACTGGGAGGCTGGATTTGATCTTGAACCTTCTACACAAAGTTGAAAAGGCAGCATTACTGGGTGGATAAGTAAGGTCTCTGATGAGTTCTAACTTCTTTCCCTGGTTTCAAATTGGGTTTGAAAAACCTACAAAAGGGCAAAGCAACTTCACAATTTGGTTGATCGTACTCTGACCTCTTTAAGGCCAAAGTACGAGATATGCAAAACTGTAATAAGTGGCATGGATGTACTGGCTTCTTTTCAGTATTAAGGTTTTTATATCTGTAGAAGAAGATAAACTACATAATCAAGGGTAGGCCCTTAACACTAAAAGTTGTTAGCTTTATGTAATATATACTGTCATTTCTGGGTATTTCAAACATTGTACAATAGTTTGAGGTATTACGTAAATAACCTAAGGAAAAAGGAGCCTTTTGTAGTGAAATATAGCTTTGTGTTGTTATAAGTGTAGAAAATATGATAAGACAAAATAAATGAGTCTGAGCCAACAGTGGAAGTGAATGCTCATAACAGAATTTCCTCTCAGTTCATACTTGTCATATGTTAGTAAAGAGGATCAAAGATCAAAATCTCATGTGTTACTATCTATTACTACAAGAGTATAGAATTATTTCCTAGTCTCATTAAACAGTAACTTGAATCCATCACATTTAAAGATCGAAAGCAGAATAATCTCAGAAGACACTCACAGGAGAGAGAAAAGCCTCTTTTTCAGACAGTGTTACTGTCTGGCTCTTACATGTTCCACTATAGATATCATAACTAACATAACAGACTTGTGGGAATCTTTTTTCTTATTCTAAAATATTATGAAAATCGTAATATTTTCAGAACAATATAAATCATTTCATATAGCCACTAGCTGAGGCCTTAAAAGCATGGTTGACTTGATGATCAGCACTAGATGGGGGAGGAATTTGTGGTAATATAATTATTTCCTCTCTAAGTTTTTATAGTGTTTATCTAAAGCCAAGGGCATAACAATTTATTCTCAAATTAAGAAGAGAGCTTTGCCGTTTTTTCATCCCATATATGTTGTTCTTATAGCAGGGTTTTATACCTTAGCCTAACTATTGTTCCAACTTTTGTACTTCAATTTAAATGTCTTGTTGGCAGTTGATAATGCCCAACAAGCAAATTAAATGGCTAATTTTATGAGTTGTAAACGTGCTGCAATATCAGTGACTTTGAAATGCAAAATAACATTCAATCTCACTTGTAAAAGAAGCAGAACTTTATTTTGGTTCATTTACATTGGACAGGCCAAGTTTATAAAATGAAGAGCCTGCCATTTATTTTAAAACAACCCACTTAATGGTGTGGGCCATTATGTTAGGTATTACATCACATACATAGACATAGATACAAATAGAGCCTTCTCTTTTTAATGCTTTTTGTCTCAAAATATTCTGATGGAGTTACACCTGTTAGCTATTAGTCAGTTAACTGAGCCTTTGATTAGGAAATTAACTTTTAAAAGAAATGAGCAAATGACCTAGAGTACACTGCTTGAATGGAATGCTAAATGAGTCCTAGATAGGACTCTAAGGACGAGCCAATTGAATAATATTCAGCAAATTTATTTGTGTAGAATCTTTCCCTCTACTTTTAAAAAATTAACTATAGGTAATCCTCAATTTACAACAGTTCATTTAGTGACCGTTCAAAGTCACACCAGTACTGAAAAAAAGTGACTTATGACCATTTTTCACACTGATGACCGTTGCAGCATCCCAGCTTGATCAAAATTCAGAAACTTGGCAACTGACTCATATTTATGAAGGTTGCAATGTCCTGGGGTAATGTAATTTACCTTTTGCGAACTTCTGACCAGCAAAGTCAATGGGGAAGCCATATTCACTTAACAACTATGTAACTAATTTAACAACTGCAGTGAATTCACTTAACAACTTTGACCAGAAAGGTTGTAAAATGAACCAAAACTCACTTAACAAAGGTCTCACTTAGCAACAGAAATGTTGAGCGCTATTGCGGTGATAAGTCGACGACTACCTATATTCATGTTCGATTTTCTGACTACCATTTTATTGACATTAACCACGAACAAGACTTAACCTGAAAATATGTAAGGGTAACATATTATATTTTAAGATATTTTTCAGTTTTTTTGTCATATAATATGCAATAGAATATAATCCAGGCCTTGAAAGGTTTGTTGCTGAATTCAGCAGATTGATTTTCAACATTGTGCAAAAAAAACCCTAAAATTAAAAAAAACCTGTTTGTTTAAAGGCAGATTTGATATGTTTAAGAACTACATCTCTCTGTAACTAGTAGCAATAATCACAAATTAAGAAGAGAGCTTTGCCGTTTTTTCATCCCATATATGTTGTTCTTATAGCAGGGTTTTATACCTTAGCCTAACTATTGTTCCAACTTTTGTACTTCAATTTAAATGTCTTGTTGGCAGTTGATAATGCCCAACAAGCAAATTAAATGGCTAATTTTATGAGTTGTAAATGTGCTGCAATATCAGTGACTTTGAAATGCAAAATAACATTCAATCTCACTTGTAAAAGAAGCAGAACTTTATTTTGGTTCATTTACATTGGACAGGCCAAGTTTATAAAATGAAGAGCCTGCCATTTATTTTAAAACAACCCACTTAATGGTGTGGGCCATTATGTTAGGTATTACATCACATACATAGACATAGATACAAATAGAGCCTTCTCTTTTTAATGCTTTTTGTCTCAAAATATTCTGATGGAGTTACACCTGTTAGCTATTAGTCAGTTAACTGAGCCTTTGATTAGGAAATTAACTTTTAAAAGAAATGAGCAAATGACCTAGAGTACACTGCTTGAATGGAATGCTAAATGAGTCCTAGATAGGACTCTAAGGACGAGCCAATTGAATAATATTCAGCAAATTTATTTGCGTAGAATCTTTCCCTCTACTTTTAAAAAATTAACTATAGGTAATCCTCAATTTACAACAGTTCAGTTAGTGACCGTTCAAAGTCACAACCGTACTGAAAAAAAGTGACTTATGACCATTTTTCACACTGATGACCGTTGCAGCATCCCAGCTTGATCAAAATTCAGAAACTTGGCAACTGACTCATAATTATGAAGGTTGCAATGTCCTGGGGTAATGTAATTTACCTTTTGCGAACTTCTGACCAGCAAATTCAATGGGGAAGCCATATTCACTTAACAACTATGTAACTAATTTAACAACTGCAGTGAATTCACTTAACAACTTTGACCAGAAAGGTTGTAAAATGAACCAAAACTCACTTAACAAAGGTCTCACTTAGCAACAGAAATGTTGAGCGCTATTGTGGTAATAAGTCGACGACTACCTATATTCATGTTCGATTTTCTGACTACCATTTTATTGACATTAACCACGAACAAGACTTAACCTGAAAATATGTAAGGGTAACATATTATATTTTAAAATATTTTTCAGCTTTTTTGTCATATAACATGCAATAGAATATAATCCAGGCCTTGAAAGGTTTGTTGCTGAATTCAGCAGATTGATTTTCAACATTGTGCAAAAAAACCCCTAAAATTAAAAAAAACCTGTTTGTTTAAAGGCAGATTTGATATGTTTAAGAACTACATCTCTCTGTAACTAGTAGCAATAATCACAAAGTAAAGCTCATGTGTAAACTCTGTTTATGAAAAAATAGTTCTTTCTGTGATGCTACCTTTCTCACATTTCCTTCCATATATCCTGCACAAATTTATTTAACTTAGCAGGAAAGAAAGAATGTAGTTTATATTTTTTAGAAACAGAAAAAGATCATATTTGAAAAAAAAAGATGGAATAAGTCAAGATGTAAAAATTGTTTATTTTCACGTGATGTGAGAACAAATAATGTGTGGTCCAATCAATAATATATAGATTTCAGGACTGTTGTGGAGCTGGCCAAAGCAAACGAATACTTGACATACAAATTCAAGTGATCTTTGGAAATTATGTTTACCTCTGAGCTCAGTTTTCTGATTTGGCTGCAAGTGGCGCAAACTTTCACAGTATGGTTTGAATTAAACACGCTTGCTTTCTTTAAAAGGAATCAAATCTTTCTGCAGTCATGAAAATTTTATAAAATAGTTTTAACACTTGCAATTTCCATATTCTTGTGATTTTCCCCATTTCTTCCTGGTTGTATTTGAGGTACTGGAAAAACAATTAATTGAACAGATACTATAGGAACATTCATTTAACTTTCTTGATTTGGTCACATTAGAATGGACACTTACCCATTCTCTTGCCACATTAAACCAAAAGCCTAAACATTCAAAGGACCCCAGGTAGTGGATGTGGTATAATGGATAAGGTAGTGGATTAAGCAGGGAAAACCAGGTTTATATTGACCCTTGACCATTATAGGCGATTGTGCAGCTTGGATCACTTATTCTCCAGCCCAATATACCTTGCTATTAGAAATAGGAAGAATCTCAGTCATTTTATTTATTCGTATTGTGTCTTTACGTGTCTGCATGCAGAGAAATAACCAATGTCACCTAATGGTACTTGGCACCTGAAATGGTTGTCACTCTGCAGTAAGGTAGTGGGTATTTGTCATCCAGGAAGGCCTGATGACTCAAAACTATTTGCTCCGCAGAAAACTGAGTGTGGTACGGGACTCCTGTTTTTCTGAACTTTCAGTTTTTTGCTCTTCTAGTAACTTCTTTGCTACACAGTGATCTCCTTATTTCAGCTGCTAGATTTCGTTGAAGGTGAATAGGTTTGCTCTGGTTCTTAAGAAAGTGGAATATGCCTAGATAGAAATAAGCTTTTAAATAATGTACACTATACTTCAATTTTAGTTCTTTTTTGCCCAATAACTTGTAGGCTTAAGTGAAGCTGTGTTCTAAACACAGCTTCACTTAAGTATCGTTCATACAATATAGCTGTTATAATATTCTGATTCATATAGAACAGTGATGGTGAACCTTTTCGGCACCAAGTGCCAAAAAGGGAGCGTGTGCGTGTGCTCGTCTGGGCTGCAATCCGGAAGAGGAGCTGTCCAGGGCACATGCCCCCTCCCCCAGAAATGAACTTCTGGTTTCTAGCACGCATGTGTGCATGAAAATCAGCTGGCCGGCACACATGCTCACGCAGGAAAATGGAAGACCAGCTCTTCCAGTTTCTGGCACTGCCACACGCAAAAAGGGCCAGCTGATCGTCGTGTGTGCCAGAAACCTGGAAGAGGAACAGGCGACGCCATGAGTGCCAAGCGACATGGCTCCATGTGCCACTTCAGGCAGATGTGCCATAGGTTCGCCATCACGGATATAGAATAACAGACGCATGGCATCTGGTCAGAATAGATTGTTGTTTTGTGTTGATTTCTATTTATCACTTTAATGTGTATTCCAAAGCGTTTTTCTGTAATATACAGCAGAATTGTCTGCTTTATAAACAAAAGAGTAATACAACTTTTAAGCTAGTACATTTGTGTACATTTATATAGTAAAGAATCTTGAATTTACATGTAAAATGTGTATGTGGGAGGGGGATTTAGCATATATTTTAGAAGCATAATGTGATTATACAGTAAAATACATAGAAAGAAGCACTTGAATAGTATTGATTTCTCTAGCAAATTGACTTCTATAATGTTTTAAAATAGTTATTCAGTAAAATAATTATTGTTTGTTTGCTTGTTTTTCTATACAGGGCTTGGCTTTTACTTTGGAAGAGAGACAGCAGCTTAATATTCATGGATTACTACCTCCCTGTTTTTTCAGTCAAGACATGCAAGTTTTAATCGAACTGAAAAAATTTGAAAGACAAGCAACTGACCTGGATAGGTAAAGTCTTCAAGGGGCATGCTTATTTACCTTTCTACTGTGGGGGGAATTTTTATAAACACTTCAGTTCAATTAGTTTTATATTTTTCATGCTTTCCTTTTCTTTCATTCACAGTTCCAGAACTCAAGTTCTATGCATCTTAATTTCTAGTTGTCTTCCAGGATCATATATACAAATATACTGCACCATGCCTGTTTTCCTGTTTTTACCTGTTGTGCTTGTTGTAACATCTTTGTTTCACCCTTGTTTCCTCCCAAATTTTCTTCCTTTCTGCCCAAATTTCAGGCTTTTTTCCCCCTTTTCATTTAAATGGATATTTTTGCATCCTTTTTAATGAATTTTTTTATGAAAATGTCTGTTCTTTCTTTAAAGCAACAACATATGTTTCATTCATCATTTCTACATCTTGATAAACTCTATAGCTTTGTGTGGCCTCTACAGGGAATAAGACCAAATAAAAGCGAATTATTAGAAGATACATTTCTTCTTTGAAATACTATTGGTTGTTCATTTTGAGAATTAAATTTCAATTAATTAGAGGGACCATTTTTGTGGTGAAGTAGGGAGAAGCATCTTTTAGCATTGTGTCACCTACTTCCTGAACAGATGAATCGGTTTATAACTAGTCCCAATCAGTTTTGCATATTTGCTTAGAGGTTGCTTGACTTTATGAGGAAGTGTTTGAGAGGTACTATGCAAGTCAAAGAAAATGTGCGAGTGGCCAATGTGGCATCAGAGTAGAAGGGATGAGGGATGTGTGGGTGGAGAGACTTACCCCAGAGACGTGCAACCTCCTTATTGGCTTCTCCATTTGATTTTCTGGGGAAGCCAGCAGGAAATTTGTAAATAATGATCATGTGATCCTGAAGCACTTTACAACCAGTCATAAGTGCAAACAGGTTGCCAAGCACCCAGATTACTATCATGTGACTGCGGGGGTGCTTGGACGGCCAGAAATATGACTAATCATAATCATCATTCATTCAGTGCCGTCATAACTTGGAATCATCACCGATTGAATGATTGTAGGTTGAGGGCTAATTGTATGTATGCATGTGGTATATTATAATAATATTAAGTATTTGTAAAAGGCTTTGATTTTTCTAGCCCATCTTAGAAAATAATTAAAAATAGCTATCCATCCATACATTTAGTACATAAGATCTAGATTGATTCCAAAAGCAAAAAATGGTTCATATAAAATTGAATCTAAAGATACAGATCAGCCAAAAATAGCAAACAAAAAATTCCCAAGCCATATGCCAATTTCACATGAATGTTTTTGATTGAGGAGTTAAGTATGACAATCAAGAGAAAGTATTATTAGTGATAAGGGAATCTGACCAAACTTTTGAACATTTGAAACTTTGCCTACTAATTTTTGTACCCCATAGAGAAATATTAGCATTAGCTGAAATATTATTTGTGATTGTAATGCAAGTTAAATATCATACAGCATGCAGAAAACCATAGTTCAATAACATTTAATAAGACATAAACTAGAGATGCAAAAGTTTATGTCTTTAAAATGATTTACTGTGAAAGACCTCACACAGATTGGACCTCCCAAGTGTTTGATATGATTATAATAAATAGCAAACTTACCTAAAATCAAAGTTGCACACTTCCTTCAATC
Organism: Ahaetulla prasina; assembly: GCF_028640845.1. Taxonomy (NCBI): domain Eukaryota; kingdom Metazoa; phylum Chordata; class Lepidosauria; order Squamata; family Colubridae; genus Ahaetulla; species Ahaetulla prasina. The sequence continues at coordinate 129,570,114 of NC_080539.1, forward strand.
AAGTTTAAAAGCTTTTAAATGTAGCTTCTGAAAGAGCAGCAGATTTCCCCTGATCAAGTTCATGAATGTCTTTTTTTTTTTACCTTTTTACCTCCAAAAGCAGGACTGCTGGGGAAAAGCAAGGGCAAGCATGAAAGAGCTTGAATTTCTCACTTTCTGTTTTATTTTTATTTATTTTTTGTTTACATTTATACCCCGCCCTTCTCCGAAGACTCAGGACGGCTTACAATGTATAAGGCAATAGTCTCATTCTATTTGTATATTTTTTTTTACAAAGTCAACATTGCCCCCCCAACAATCTGGGTCCTCATTTTACCTACCTTATAAAGGGTGGAAGGCTGAGTCAACCTTGGGCCGGGCTCGAACCTGCAGTAATTGCAGGCTTTGTGTTCTTAATAACAGGCTTCTCTATTGCCTGAGCTATCCCGGCCCCATTCCAAGCTTTGAAAACAACAATAATTAATAATAGTTATTATTAGCGTAAGTAATAATCACACGTCTGTTCTTTTCTCTCTCAAATATATTTCCTCTCATCCATAGAGACGTGAGTTTTGAAAGAGACGGAATTTTATTACTATTAATAAAAGCTAGTTAGCTGACTCAACTGTGCTAAATTAGATTGGCATGTCCAGAAATTTCACTTCTGCTTCTATTTTGGTTATCTCTTGTTGGTTGCAAGCACTGCTCTGAGATCACCCTCTGCTTTTATAAACATCCACTCCCACATCAGGAAAATGATTCCATGAACCTTGTGAAATATTTTTTAAATGAGGAGTTGGAATCCTATCTTACAATTTTTACTCACATTTTTCACTCTTTGCTTTTTTTTTTTTAAAGTGGGGACTGTTAGTTAATGCAATGATGAAGCAGTTAAAGCAAACCTCTTTAACACATTCTTCGGCTTAGTCTTTGTAAACAGCAATGGCTCATGCACAACATTCCCTAGTCGTACCACTAATAACTACAACAATCTAACACAAATAGATTTCACAGAAGATAACGTTGAAAAGGCACTACGTAGACTAAAACCATCTCTGTCTATTGGATATAATGGACTATGTGCTTACTTCTTAAAAAAGCTTTCCGCTGCTATAGCAGAACCCCTAAGCATAATCTTTGAAAAATCTTTCAGCTCCCTACCCAACCTATGGTCACTAGCCACAGTCATCCCTATCTTCAGAAAGGGAGACCTCAGCCTAGTTGAAAATTACATACCAATCTCTTTATGCTGCGTCACCTGCAAAGTCATGGAATCAATCATCAACCAATCCATTATCCTCCACCTAGAAACAAACAACCTACTTTCTAATAAACAATTTGGTTTCAGAAAAAAATTATCCTGTAATCTACAACTTCTACACTGCAAACATATGTACTACAAATCTTGATCAGGGCAAAGCAATAGATGTAATTTACATAGACTTCTGTAAAGACTTTCATTCAGTGGTACATGACAAACTACTTCTAAAACTAAAATCTTATGGCATCTCCGGACCCCTCCATAATTGGATAACTGTGTTCCTGTCAAATAGACAACAAGTGGTCAAAATAGGGAGCACCCTATCAAATACTGCACCTGTTAATAGCGGTATCCCCTAAGGCAGCATTCTAGGACCAACACTCTTCATACTATACATAAATGACCTTTGTGATCATATTATAAGTAACTGTGTTCTCTTCGCCAATGATGTAAAACTATTTAACACCACCAACAATGCTGCTACCCTTCAAAAAGACCTTGACTTTGAGTTGGAATGGTCAAAAAATTGGAACTTCAAATCTCAACCAACAAATGCTCTGTCTTACACACTGGCAAAAGGAATCAGAACACAAAATACAAACTGGGTGGACATGACCTTGTAGATGACCTTCACTCTGTCAAGGACCTTGAAGTACTCATATCAAATGATCTACGTGCCAAAGCCCACTGTAACAATATTGCCAAAAAGGTATTAAGGATTGTAAACCTAATCTTGCGTAGCTTCTTCTCTGGTAATATTACACTACTAACCAGAGTATACAAAACATTTGCTAGACCAATTCTCGAATACAGTTCGTGCCAGCTTTGGAAGCCATACTAGGCTGAAGGCTTCCGCGCTGCTGTTTTCTCATGTGTGGGAAAGTGAGAGGGGGGGGGTTGGTACAAGGGGCTATTAGACATAATAACATTCTTTCTGCCGGTCAAGGTCAGGCCGAGCCTACATCTGGAGAAGGAGTGGTCGGAGGGATGTCTTGAGATGGGACGGTTGACAATTGGAGCATGTGATCAGCAAAGAGGTCAAGGGGTGTGTTTGGTTTCCTAGTTTGTATTACTGAGGAAAAACCCGGATCTCCAGATTCGGAGTTTATCCAGTTGTGCCAGTTTACCTATGCTAGTAAAAGAACTTCGAAAGATGTTTGCTTCGGAGTCTTTTCTACAGGAGGGAGTTTTCTGGAATGCTGACAGTTCATCTGTCTGGAACCCACACTGCATATTAATTACATTAATAATTGTACATTAATAAATGTACATTAATACAATTGAATGTGTCCAGAAATATTTCGGCAGAAGAATCCTCCACCTGCTCGCAACAAAATACCTTATGCCACCAGACTTGAAATTTTGGGCTTAGAAAATTTAGAACTATGCCACCTTCGGTATGACCTAAGCATAACTCATAAAATCATCTGCTATAATATCCTACCTGTCAATGGCTATTTTAGCTTCAACCACAACAATACACGAGCACACAATAGATACAAATTTAAAGTGAACCGCTCCAAACTTGATTGCAGAAGATATGACTTCAGCAACAGAGTGGTCAATGCCTGGAATGCACTGCCTGACTGTGGTTTCATCCCAAAACCCCCAACATTTTAACCTTAGACTGGCTACTGTTGACCTCACCCCATTCCTAAGAGGATTTTAAGGGGCGTGCTTAAGTGCACCAGCATGCCTACCGTCCCTGTTCTAATGTCCCCTTTTATTCGTATCCATTTCATGTATTCAACTCATGTTTATACTTATATATGTTATCTAATACGTACTCAACAAATAAATAAATAAAAATAAATAAATAAATAAATAAGATTCGTTGTCAAGGATAAAGAGTATGCATGAGTAGCTTGGTCTTGAGACATTACATATGTCTTAAAGACATATTATGCCATTGCCTTTCTGGAAGCAGAATGTAGTGCCAAAGGTTTCTGTTATAGGATTTTCAGCTATTCTTCAGTTTCTTCTCTCTTGGTACTTCTGCAAAACCAATAACAAAAGGAATGATGGGGTTATCATGGTGGATGTGAAGAGCCTATGTCCCTTTGCTTAAATACCAAGCCACACCAGCTGGTTTGGAAAGGGTGCTATATACCCAATACTTATCCCCAAAGTATTTTGTAGACCTGATAAATTGTGTGTTTTTGAAAAATCACAAATTTCTATCTTCCTAATTATGCTGCATGTTTTTTTTTAAAGCATGGTTTGTTTACTGTAAAATTGAGGACAGTTAAGAAATGGAATAAAATTTCAAACTCGATACATCGCTTTCTGGTAGTAGAAAGATTTTTTAGCAGACTTTTTCCTCATACCTTGCTCAAAACATCATTTTTAAAGAATCTGCCATCAATTAAATGAACAGAAGAAAATAAAATGAGACCTTTAAGCAGAAGCAGCTGGTTATAGAGAATGAATAATTTTTTTTAAAAAAAAGGGCATTGGTTCAGTAAAAATCTATGTGTCAGATTTCTGGCTGCCATGCATGCTTAAACAGTTTGGCATACTTTAGATTAGGCGATGGGTAATATATTTTCCACCTGTTACTTTCTTTTGGAAATGAAATGAAATGTAGATCTTAAAAAAAAAAAGAATTGACCAGCAAATTGTGTAGCATTCAAAACCAGGGATTATTAAATTCAAGTACTTTAGGATGATAATCCTCCTGAAATTGAGTGAGATATTTGTTAAGTGAATTTTGCTCCTTTTTACAATCTTTCGTGCCACAGTTGTTAAGCTAACCACCATGGTTAATAAATTAGTAACATGGTGGTTAAATGAATCTGGCTTCCCTATTGATTTTGTTTGTCAACAGGTTGCAAAAGGTGATCATGTGACCTTGGGACACAGCAATAGTCATAAGTATGAGTCAGTTGCCAAACACCTGAATTTTGATCACATGATCATGGGCATGCGACAAAGGTCCTAAGTGTGAAAAATGGTCATAAGCAGAGGTGAAATCCAGCAGGTTTTAACAGGTTCTGGAGAACCGGTAGTGGAAATTTTGAGTAGTTTGGAGAACTGGCAAATGCCACCTCTGGCTGGTCCCAGAGTGGGGAGGGAATGGAGATTTTGCAATATCCTTCCCCTGCCATGCCCACCAAGCCATGCCCACAGAACTGGTAGGAAAAAAATTGGAATTTCACCCCTGGTCATAAGTCACTTTTTTCATTGCCTTTGTAACTTTGAACGGTCACTAAATGAACTGTTTTAAGCTGAAGTATAAAGGTAAAGGTAAAGGTTCCCCTCGCACGTATGTGCTAGTCGTTGCCGACTCTAGGGGGCGGTGCTCATCTCCGTTTCAAAGCCGAAGAGCCAGTGCTGTCCGAAGACACCTCCGTGGTCATGTGGCCGGTATGACTCAATGCCAAAGGCGCACGGAATGCTGTTACGTTCCCACCAAAGGTGGTCCCTATTTTTTCTACTTGTATTTTTACATGCTTTCGAAACTGCTAGGTTGGCAGAAGCTGGGACAAGTAACGGGAGCTCACACAGCAGCACTAGGGATTCGAACCGCTGAGCTGCTGACCTTTCAATCGACAAGCTCAACCTAGTCCCTGAGCCACCGCGTCCCCAAGCTGAAGTATATAGATTTATAAATATTAGGATTCATTTATGTGAGTTGTGATTAGCGTATGATCTTCTTTATTACTAGGAGTGGAATTTAAAGGCACAGGAAGAAGCAGGTTTCTTTAGTTTGCTGTGTGATCGGATAATTTACCTGGAGACTACATATGTGGAACTGCTTGTGAAAGAGTGATACTTTGGAAGCTATTTTAATAGATTACAAATGTTTCCTCCTCTGAACAGAAAAACAATGCTATGCTTCTGTAGATGGATAAAATATTTACATGACTATACCTAGCTTTACGTAGATGTGGCTTGTGAAAAAAATGATCTAATAGTATTATTTATGATTACTGAATACCTTTTTGTCATATTTTATTTCAGTCAGATCATAAAAGTAAAAGCAAGATTATGTGGGGAGCACAGCTCTTTTAGTTATTTTTGTGGTCTACCTTCTCAATCAAATTGGGAATAACCTATTTAGCCCATTCAAAACTGAATCCTTGACTTTCTCACAGAAATAATAATAATAATAAAAAAACCCAATTTTTTAGATTCTAGAAGTATGTTACAGTTTGATGCATTACAATGTTATGTTTCATTTTCTAAACAATGTTCATATTCTTAATCTAACCCACTCTGTCCCTAAAGATGTAGAATGAATAACAAAATAAATGATGTATATGCTAAATAATTTCACATTTGCTACAGATTCACTAGCTTTACTGGTGATATAGTAATAAGCTTTCCACGAGGAAGAAGCATTTTCCATAGGTAAAAATAACTCTAATGGGAAAACAGTCTCTGTTTTATACCGTTTTTACACTTAATTTACTTCAGCGCTACGTATGGAAATCTGTCTAATTTATAATTCATTTTTCACAGGTATATTTTGCTAATGGGTCTTCAGGATCGAAATGAAAAACTCTTTTATAAAGTGCTGTCTTCTGACATTGAAAGATTTATGCCTATTGTTTATACTCCCACTGTGGGTCTGGCATGCCAACAATATGGTATAGCATTTCAGAGACCAAGGTATGTAAGGTTATACTTTACATTTTAAGTAATTGTACATTTTTTTCTTGCTTCATAGGTTTCTGCTTTTCAGCATAATTGAATGTAATCCAAGCCTGGAATAATTAAGATAATTCAAATTATGTTAAGTACACTTTGCAAAAATAAATTAATACTTTATTTTTTTAAACACTGATAATAAAAAAATGTTTGGTTTAAATGGCTTTGGAGAGAAACTAATATTGCTTAATAATAACAATAAAAAACAAAACAAGGAAAATTCAATCCTACTTTGATGTAAAAAACTGAAAATATATTAATATTGTTAATATGCTAACATCATATAACAGTGGATTTAATCACAAAGAAAAAATGTCTGGAGGATATTTTATAATGTATTTTTCTGTAAAAATATTAAAACATAATTTAAAAAGGCAGTTAGATGCTATTACTACCATTGGCAAGATCAGGCAGTCTCTGCAGTTCACATTTATTTTTCTTCCAGTTGCATTGGTAGCCAATTCTTCTCCAGAGTTTTCTCAGCGTATATTTGATTAACATCAGTGTTTATAGCAATTCTCTTGATTCTCTTTTTAAAGGGTGATAAACCTCATTACTGAACTACTTGACCTTTCCTAATATTAAAATACTACAGATAGTCCTCGATCTACAACCACAATTGAGCCCAAAATTTCTGTTGCTAAGTGAGGCATTTATTAAGTGATTTTTGCTCCCTTTTATAACCTTCCTTACCAGAGTTGTTAAATGAATCACTGCCATTAAGTTAGTAACACGACTGTTAAATGAATCTGTCTTTCCTATTGACCTTGCTCATCAGAGGGTTGCAAAAAATGATCACATGATCCTGGGACACTGCAACCTTCATAAATATGAGTCAGTGGCCAAGTGTCTGAATTGATCATGTGACCATGGGGATGCTGCAATGATTGGAAACATGAAAAATGGCCATAAGTCACTTTTTTCACTGTCATTGTAACATCGGTCATTAAATGAATTGTTGTAAGTTGTGAACTATCTATATCAGGTCAGGATATTTAGATTTTAACCTAAAGGAAAATAGGCTAAATTAATACAGGTAGTCCTTGACTTAGTTGGCAATTGCGACTGGAATTTCCTTCGTTACGTGAGGGTGTGTGCGAAAGGCACTTTGTAGGTCAAGAAAGGATATACAGGGTGTGTGCAAATAGCCAGTGCAGTGTGATCACAGAGGGCTAAAGGGGAGGGTACATAGGTGGGGAAGATATACCCCAGTGACTTGTGATCTTCCCTGCTGGTTTCCCCTTTGACTTTCTGAGGGAAAATTGGCCGCTGAATGAATGATTGTAAGTCAAGGACTACCTGTAATCATTTGTAACATCAATGAATGAGTTAGACAAGAAAGAATTCTGAGTGACCTTATTGTAACGTTTTACCAATTACTCTATTATTACTAAGAAATAAGTGAAACAACCTTACAGACAGACAAATTTTCAGTTATATCCTCCTGGCAAGATACATCACGGAGGCCATATTTTATTTCACTGCCACAGGACTCACTTTCACAAACATTCTGGGAAAAGGACTTCTGTGTTTTCTATTTTTAAGCTACTGATTATTGGGAGGTGATCTGGTGTGTAAAATACTATACTTCCTGCAATGTTGGGACCGCTTCTCTAACATACATGGATATTTGGTTTTGAGGATGCACCTAAATGAACCAGAACCGCATTACTTGACCCTCACACCAGAGGTGAAATGTTACCAGTTCGCTCCGAATCAGGCGAACCGGTAGTGATAAAAATTACTGATTCGTGCAAACCGGTAGTAAAAGAAGGCTACCAGTTCATCCAAACCAATATTTCTGACGATCAGCTGTGCTGCACAGTTTATATTTGCTAGAAGGCAGGAAATTCTGCTTTCTAGTTAAGCTAATTTATGCAGCACAGCTGTTCCCCCCCTTGCTGTTCTACTTACTTAGTGAAGTCTTCTTTTTCCGTACGAAGCACATGTATATAAGCGCATTTTTGGCTTTTGTTGTGCATGCCCATGCAGTGTGCTTTTGGTGTGCACCGTGCATGTGCAGGCAGCGAACCAGTGGCGATCCGCGGAGGATTTCACCACTGCCCCACACACAAGCCCTGCCAAGCTTTTTCAAAAGAAGGATCCTTTTTTATAGTCCTTTGAGGTCCTTTGCACGGTCACTCATGCACTCGTGACGTCTCGCCTGGATTACTGCAATGCTCTCTGCATGGGGCTCCCCTTGAAGGGCATCCGGAGGCTACAGTTAGTCCAGAATGCGGCTGCGCGGGTGATAGATGGAGCCCCTCGTGGCTCCCGCATAACACCCATCCTGCGCAGACTGCACTGGCTACCTGTGGCCTTCCGGGTGCGCTTCAAGGTTTTGGTGACCACCTTTAAAGCGCTCCATGGCATTGGGCCGGGTTATTCTGGGACCGCCTACTGCTACCGAATACCTCTCACCGACCCGTGCGCTCTCATAGAGAGGGTCTCCTCAGGGTGCCGTCAGCGAGGCAATGTCATCTGCCGACGCCCAGGGGAAGGGCCTTCTCTGTGGGGGCTCCCACCCTCTGGAACGAACTTCCCCCCGGACTTCGTCAGCTTCCGGACCTTCGGACCTTCCGCCGCGGGCTTAAAACATACTTATTTAATTGTGCAGGACTGAGCTAGATTTTAAATTTATGGTTTTAATTGGGTTTTATTTTTATATTTTAATTAACGGGCTTTTAGAATAAGTTTTTTAATTGCTTTTATATTGTATTTATGTGTTTTTTAAGTGCCTGTGAACCGCCCTGAGTCCTTCGGGAGATAGGGCGGTATATAAATATGATTAAATAAATAAATAAAATAAATAAATAAATTTCAATATGATTTGCTAAAGGTTTCCTACTGTTTGGAGATATGAAAGAAACCACATGAAACCTATAGTGAAAACCCTAATGTAAACATCTCCTCCGACATGAAACTCCTCCCAAGGCCAAATGCATTGAAGTAAACTCATCCACTTTGTAATCTTTACTTTCTTTCCAATGTTACATGCAGCCTATGGGACTAATCATTAATGTGAATAAGACGCAAAGATACTTGCCTTTTTCCAGAATATCCCTTACAGTCTTAATAGATAATTACTCAATAGATCCATTAGTCCTAATAGCACAATGAACCCCACTGTATTACCGATAATGGATGAAGTTACAACTGGGTTGCTAAACTAGAAATATAGTTATAGCATATTCTGAGTATTTAGCTTTATTGGAAAAAAATAACATAATATGTTTTTCAGATTTCACCTTTCTGTGTTATATCCAAAAGTATGAAAAATTACAATCGGTAACCCATTCAGACCACCCATCCATACAGCACTGAGACATTCTTGAATCATCCCTGAGTAGGAAAAATTGATGTCAGCACAATAGCTCATACTCATTTTTATGTAATCTTAGGACACATTTGGAATCATTTGAAGAAAAAAATGTATTTTTAAATTATAAACAATTTGTTTCTGGTTTTTTTTAAATGTAGTATAAAAATGGCAGAATAACAATTGAATGAGAATAAAAACTCTGCTATATAACTTGCTAAGTGTTGGAGTATTTATGACAAGGGTCTCCAACCAAGCTTTGCTGGCTGGGGCTTTCTGGGAGTTGATGTCAGCCAGGCTTAAAGTTGCCAAGGTTGGAGACCCCTGATTTATGATATTATCATCCCTATAGATACATAAAACTTTATAAAATTTAGAACTAGTGTCGTGTCTTATCATCCGCTTCACACATACTGGGTTGCTTCTGAGGCTGCTCTGAGGAATGGTTGGGTGGACCTGGGTAGGAGTAACAAATCTAAGGCCTGCAGGCACCCTGAAGAGTGGGAAGCACACAGGCTGCCTCAGAAGATGGGGAAGGCCCTGAGAAGCCTGGAGCTGGCCTCCCAGGGCCTCCACTAACACTGAAGCATTTAATAATATCCAGGGGTCACTTAATGATTGCATTTGCTTATGCTTATATATACTGTGTGACAAATAAATTAAATAAATAAATAAATAAATAAAAATTTGGGGAGAGCAGGGTTGGGGGTCATTATGCAAAGTTATCATGTGAGCACATTGCTCAACAACCCTCATGACTTGTGGACCGTAACTGGCAGGCTGCATTATGGTCCTAACTCAAGGACTATCTGTAATGATTTTTAATGAATTGTTATTCATTTGATATCATTTTTCCTCCTGCATCTGCACTTTTTGGGAGTTTTGTGGTTAGTGTGTAGGTGTGCGCGTATATACATAGACTCACAAAACCCCCCATTCAGGATAGATTTTAACTGATGTTGGCAGATTTTAAGTTAACTAAGAAGGAAAGGTGGGCATTTCAAAAACCTTTTGAATATTTATATGTAGGGTTTTTTTTCTGTCTAATCTTTTTTTCGGGGGGACTATCATCTTTAAACTAGTCTGCCATTTTAGTAAACATAAGATGGCAGTCATGCATAGTTGTGTTTTTCTTTTACATTCTGTTATGTCTTTAAAGAAGAAATTGAAAGTTCAGAAGCAGCTTCTTTTTCTACATGTTTTCTGTTTTTATACAGGCCTGCCTTTGACTAAAGAAGTTAGGATAGGCATCACACCAGAACGTATCCATAATATTTAGATAGATTTGTATATCTGTAACTATGTACTGCTGAAATGTTTAATTTTGTGCCCGTTAGCATGCAGCTGTGTATCATATATTAATATATCTATACAGTTTTTTTTAATACGCTCTGTGATTTCTGCAAACATTGCTGCATTCCTAGGAGGGGCTGCTATTGCTAATCCATTCTTCTCATTCCATTTTTTTCAAGTTTGATTCCAGAAAGCAAATCATGTGCTGGCTTCCACTTCATGTCCTCTGTTTTAGCAAATGTGTATAAAATCGCGGTGAGCAAAGTTGTCTTTTTATGGGATTTTGTGCTGTCTTGGTTTCTCATATACTGTGGAAATCCATTTCTAATTTCTAATTTCCTTCCTAAAATATTGTGAATTGTTGTACTGATATGTGGTATGATTAGAAATGCATGCATGTTATTAACTGGGTTTTTTTTTTAAACTTAGAAAGCATTGTTCTGTGGAAACATACCCATTCTAGGTATTGTGTGATACTGCAACAGGTTACTAGACTTGTTTTGGCACAGAGCCTTACAAAGACAAAGTGTAGGTGCGCATGTTTTCCACATAACACATGTTGCATTTCCTCTTTCATTTTGTGGTATACTGAGTACACTTGGTGGTCGGGAAATACAGGTAGTCCTTGACTTACAACAGTTCATTTACTGATTGTTTAGACTTACAAGGGCACTGAAAAAGGTGACTTATGACAGTTTTTACACTTTTGACTGTTCCAGCATCCCCATGGTCACACGGTTTACATTTGGATCCCCTTTTGCAACCTTCTGACAAGCAAAGTCAAGGGGGAAGCCAGGTTCAATTAACAATCATGCTACTATAACAACTGCAGTGTTAAGAAACGTCATAAAATGGGGCAAAACTCACTTAACAAATTTCTCACTTAGCAACATAATTTTTGGGATCAATTGTAGTCATAAGTCGAGGACTACCTGTACTTTAAAAAATCCCCATGCAGTAATTGTTTTGTCAAAAGTACTTCTTGAAGTCTGGTGGATTCTTTTTTTCATAAATGATTATATCTTTCATAGAAACCTGCATTTATTTTAAATGCAAATATCTGTTGTGCTTCTTCGTAGCGTTCAGTTTATACAAAGAAAAGTAAGGTTAGTTACACCAGCAAAGAATAACTAAATCACACAGTAATCTTTTATGCCTGAAAGTTGATAGTAATCTATCTCTGCTTTCATTTTTAAATGGTTAAAAAGAAAGAAAGAAAGTTAATTTTGACAAATAAAAGCCAGTGTTTTTCATTAAACTAATATAATTTGTTTGAAAATTTATATTCTTCCTAGTGGCTTATTTTTTAAAATGTCTTTTAAAAGTATTAGGTTCCAAAAGATACTTCTATGCCAGTGGGTTTCTGCAGGTGGTCTGCCTTATAGAAATGGAGTGAAACTGGATCTTTTTTGTAGTTAAAGGGTAAGGGTGATAGTCAGTTCAGATGTTCCTTATTTCATTTGGCTTATTTTAGCTATTCTCCTGACATTCTTGTACAGAGCCCTGACATTTATGGGTACAGGCAGCAATGACTTATGTGATATAATGAAAATTGGCAACAGCCATATATCTATGAGTTTCTGGGTTGTAGGTTATGTTTGCTCATCCAGGCACATACTTAATAACTTATTTAGTATCAAAACAAATCTCAAATGCCTACACATTCTTTTTTTTTGAGAAGTTGCTATATTTTTGTGCAAAAAATAACCCTACTTTTATTCTTGAAACTATATAACTAGAGAATTATATAGAAAACCTTTTAAAGTATATAATTTCCCCTGAAGTCTTTTGGAAAATATTTTTATGAATTAAAAGCAAAATTAATTTGATCGTTTTCTGAATGAACATTATCTCTGAATTAATCAACACTGCTTTATGCATAGTAGCATATAGTCTGGGGATAATCTAAATACAAGGGTCCCCAACCCCAGTCCATGGGCTGGCACTGGGCCACGGCATGCCGGAAACTGGGCCGCACAAACAAGCGAAGCCCCATCTACAGGATGCAGGCAGCACACAAAACTATGTCCCCTCCGGTCTGCGGAAAACCGACTCTCCACAGAACTGGTCCTTGGTGCCCAAAAGGTTGGGGGCCGCTGATCTACTATATTATTGCCTGCCTGCCTTCCTGTTTGCTTATTTATTTATAAGTTTTATACCCTGTCTAATTCCTCTGACTTCAGGTCATAACCAATGCAATACTCCCAATGTACAGCTGGCAAAATACAGCTGAAAAATAGCTCTCTCTCACCAGCATTTGGACTGTCACATTGTGCACCAGCTGAAGTTTCCAGGTATTCTGCCAAGACAGATTCAAATAGAGCGTGTTGCAGCCATCCAACCTTGAGGAAATGAATGACTGCTGCAGAAGCTGGGCAGATACATCCCTGGCCACAGCTTCCACTCCTAGATCCAGTAAAAGCCGTGAATCCAGAAGAATCTCTCCACCCACCACCCCCTGCAATTTTCAGGAGGAATGCAATTTGTTCCAGAACCAATATAGGGCTTATAATCGAATCAGACAGTTTTTGGACAAGCCACAACTTCATAGTGCTAAGATTCAGTTTCAAGTTGTTTCATTCCACCCAGTCTTTTACTGCTTCTAGATAGTAAGAACATTTACTATATTTCCTGTCTGACTTGGGGAAGGCAATATATAACTGGACACTGTCTGCATACTGATGTTATATCACCCGGAATCAACAAATGACTTGACCTAATAGATCCATGGAGAAGTTAAACAACTTGCAGGGAAGAGCACAGTCTTGCAGCATCTTATACAAAGGTGTGAACACACATTCCCCATTTTCACCAGTTGGAACAATTTGCTTAAGTATTGTTGTTTTTGTTAGTTGCAAAGTCGTGTCCGACCCATTGCAGCCCCATGGACATCCCCCAGAGACTAAGCTCATGCCTACTGCTTCAGTGACTCCATCCAGTCATCTCATTCTCTGCCATTCCATTCTTCTTTTGCTCTCAATCGTTCCCAGCATTAGACTCTTCTCCAGTGAGTCCTTCCTTCTCATTAAGTGGCCAAAGTATTTCAGTTTTATCTTCAGGATCTGGCCTTCTAAAGAGCAGTCAGGGTTGATCTCCTCTAGGACTGACTGTTTGTTAAGTATAGACTGGTTTGTTAAGTATAGAAATGCCATTATAAATGCCACTTAAACCGATTTGAAAAACTCCCAGCCATTGCCAGTTCTTTAGGTGATCTAGAAGGATGCTATAATCAATTACCGTGAATGCCACTAAGCGATCCAATAGAATCAGGAAGACTACACTCTCTTCATTCACCAAAACAATCAATATAGTTTCATTACCGGGCCTAGATCTGAAATCTTTCTGAAAGAAATCTAATTAATCTGTTTGGTTAAAGTGTTAAAACTAGAAACAGGCAAATCCTGGTTCAAGTTTACTCTCACCCAACAGAAGTCTACTAGATAATTTTGAGCCAATCATTCCCTCTCAGCCCCAAAACTAGGACTTTTCAATTTGGTTTAATATATAGCGGTACATATACTGGTATTTCTATACTATTGAGCAAGTAAATTGCATTTGCATAAATCAGTCAAATTCTACTTTTTTTTTTGTTTGGTTTTTTTTTTTTTGTTTACATTTATACCCCGCCCTTCTCCGAAGACTCAGGGCGGCTTACAGTGTATAAGGCAATAGTCTCATTCTATTTGTATATTTTTACAAAGTCAACTTATTGCCCCCCCAACAATCTGGGTCCTTAGAAATATATGGGACAGATATTTTTTTTTAATCAGGCTACTTTAAATGCAGATGATACTTTTATTCTATGGGGCTTTTCCGACTACTGAATTAATATTTTCCATCCATTCGTGACTTGGGAAAAGAATGCTGTTTCCATTATTTGTTCTTCTTGATGCTGTGTCCAGTCATTGTCAGTCACTTGATTTCCCTCCAAAACCATGGGTAATAAAGTGTAATAGATTTTACCCAACTTGCAGGTATTGTAGGTCGGTGTCATAATAAAGGGGAAAATATGGGAAAGTAGCAATTTCTACAAGAACTGTAGGATATAGGGAACAAAGTTTTCACTCTTCCATTGTGAGTTGCAGTCCTGATGAAAACCCCTCTGTCCAATGCTGCAATTGAATTTACTAAAGGAAATGAAAGCTTGTATTGCCAGTGCGCTAAACTCAATTAAAAAAAACTAATCCATGTTATTTGGGAACTGTGTTATTAATTTAACATGAAGATAAATCTTCAATGTATTTCTGGGCTCAGAAAAAGTAGAGGAAATGGTGTGCTTCTGAGATCCTGCTCCTTTCCAAGAGAATTGTATGGGCTAGGTTAATTATGGGGAAGGAATTCTTTGGAAGCTGAGTGCATTTCTTACAACTTCGGACAGCGCACAGAAAGCGTATACATTGGGATTCTTTTGAAGATGCCAAGAGCTACTTCACTTAACAGCATAGCATATTGAGGCATATTTTCTAATCTGAAGTATCTGGATATGTTGAGTATGTGGCATTGTTATTGGGCTTATTGTATTTACTGTAAATCTGGTGGATCCTATTCCTCTTATGTGAAATGTTTCAGGCAGTATTCAGCAAGCATGCTATTACTATAGGTAAAGATAAAGGTTCCCTTCGCACATATGTGCTAGTCATTCCCGACTCTAGGGGGCAGTGCTCATCTCCGTTTCAAAGCTGAAGAGCCAGCGCTGTCTGAAGATGTCTGCATGGTCATGTGGCTGGCATGACTAAACACCAAAGGCGCACAGAACACTGTTACTTTCCCACCAAAGATAGTCCCTATTTTTCTACTTGCATTTTTTACATGCTTTCAAACTGCTAGGTTGGCAGAAGCTGGGACAAGTAACGGGAACTCACCCCGTTATGCAGCACTAGGGATTTGAACCACTGAACTGTCGACCTTTCGATCGACAAGCTCAGTGTCTTAGCCACTGAGCCACCACATCCCTTTTATGCTATTACTATAGTATATATTTCAGTGGAACTTTTTATAATCGAAGGAAAAGTTTTAATGGTTGACAAAGGAAAACTATATATGCAGAGATAGTAATATATTTGAAAAAGAATGGTGATGTTAATGAGTTTTCCTTAATGAGGTAGGATATGGTTTTTAAAATTGATGCTGAGCCAAGTAAAGTCCAGATGTTTAGCCTTTCAGATGTTGTTTTAGGATTTCATTCTTGTTTTAAAATTTCCATACCTAGCTTTTAGTAGGTCTTTCTTAGCTAGACCCTGAATGATAATTAAAATATAATAGGTGGAATCAGTTTTAATTTAAAAATGTAATAGTTGTTTAGTTAAAAATCCTTCTTAAATTAAAGCAAAATGAAAATAGTAGACATGGGATATATTGTTTCTTCTTCCCACTTTCTTAAACATGGTTAGTAGTTTGGCAGGAGTGAAATCATGAAATCTTATATTTCCGTGACTGTTCTTCTTAGTTTATAAGATGTCCTTGTTTTAAGATTTTGCTTACTGAACATATCACAGTGAGCTGGATAGTATACTAGTCTAACCAAAATGCTAATGGAGTACAGTTCATCAAAATGTGTGAATCTAGCATATAAATATTTGTGCTAGGTTAGTTTCTAGTGGAGGCCTTACATGAGCTATCAACATCTGGACTCCAAAATCAATCAATCAGAATAAAGCTGGAAGGGACCTTGGAGGTCTTCTAGTCCAACCCCCTGCTCAAGCAGCAGGGCCTATACCAGGGGTGGTATTCACTTATCTTCGCTACTGGTTCACCTGAACCAGATAGAACCAGTTGAATACCACCACTGCCCTATACCATTTCAGACAGGTGGCTGTCCGGTCTCTTAAAAACCTCCAGAGATAAAGCACTCACAACTTCTGATGGCAAGTTGTTCATTGGTTAATTGTTCTTCCTGTTAGGCAGAATCTGCTTAATTCCAGGTTGCTTCTCTCCTTAATTAATTTTGGTCCATTGTTTCCTGTCCTCCCCTCTGGTAATTTGGAAAATAAGTTGACCCGCTCCTTTTTGTGGCAGACTCTCAAATACTGAAATACTACTATCATGTCCCTCCTAGTCTTTCTTTTCTCTAGACTGGCCAAACTCAAAACCTGCAACCGTTCTGTATATGTTTTAGAATCCAGGCCTTTAATCATTTTAGTTATTTTTCTTTGCATATTTGTATCAAACACATATTTGCATAAAACATATTTATATATTTTAATTTGTTGTTTTTTCCTAAATATTTCATTGTCTACTTAACTTGGCACTGCCTAGTTTGTACATATAGATGGGTTACTCCTAAAAGAGATCATTTGGAAAGTTTCCTTGGGCCTTAACATGAGGATAGACAATTTTTGTTGGTCAATGGCTGTGGTTGTTTCTGTTTCAAAGGGTCTTTTGAAGGGGGAGGCATAAGAATCTGCAGGCATCCCATTGGCAGTGACTCAGTAATGTCCCCCAAGACAGATGAATGGTATGTGAGTGGAGGTGTTCTGGCTTTTATTTGCCCCAAAGTAGATGGGTTGAGTTTCTATTAAGGTTTTTTTGGTTTATTTGTTTCTTTTAAGTCTTCATCTTTTAAAAAAGCACCATGAAAATATAAGCAGCACAAACCTGGGGCAGAAAAATGAAGCTGGAGAGTTCTTGTTGCTTATCCTAGGCTTAAAAGGAAAATGAAGTATTTTATGAGTGTTGTTACAATTGCTTCTCTGTATTCTACCATACTCTGCCTTTCATCAGCGTGAGCTAGTCTAGCTATTATCCTTTTGTCAGATATTACTGTTTTCTGTCAGTAACCCATTCTTTGTTTAGCCATTACTGTCTCTGTAAAGTATGTAACCATTCACAGTTTATTTCATACAGGCTTTAAAATACAGACATCTTGGGTGCAAGATGTAGAACATACTGTAGTCATCATGTTAGCATTCTTGGACAATGTTGCATTTCAAAGTGAATTCTGATTCTAATTGGATAGTACCAAGATCCTGCTGTTTTTCTAAGTTTTAATGGGAATACATGGCTGGAACTTGTTAATATAATGACTTCTCATTTTATAATAAAGTTTTGATTTCATATTTATCAATACGCTTCTTGGAAATATATCCACAGCTAGTAACATTTTATAGTTTTTCTTTTTTGTAGAGACTGTCTGGCTTCAGTAGAGTTTGCTTCAGCCATAACAATATTTTTTGTTTGATAGACTAAAGTTTGACAACTTGTAGTTCACTGAACAGTTATACATATGCTTAAATTTTGGCACCAAAAATATTTTTGCTGGAGTTATTGGAGACTTATTCATGGCAATTCAAATTAAATGTGTTTGCATCTTTCATAGTCTTGAGATTTACAGCCTCTTAAAATTCTGATTTAATTTTCATGTGTTTTATTGTTTGTATGTGTAAAAAGAAATTATGATATATTGTAATTACACCATATAATTATTTCCTTCTATAGTATAAAGCTGTTTTTTAATTTGTATTTTAAAAAATTATCACCTTTCTTTTTTCATGGCTTTCTTGTGAAATCTTCAAAGCAGCTAAGAAATGGCAGACCATTACTACTAAACATCCAATGGTTGTTGACCTCTGGCAGATTGAAAAGGCCAGATTGTTTTTGTTTTTGTTTTTTTCCTGTGCCCCTTCATCTGATGATAAGTTTGAGGGCATCATTGCTCATTGTTGCATTGCGATTCATTTTGTTGAAATATTGTTCTTCCTGAATTTAGTTCCTGTTCTGTCCCCTCTTTATTCGTCTGAATAAACTTTGGCTCTTCTTCTTTAGCTTTCCAGTAACATCCTTAGCTTTGAGCCTTAAATTCAGATGTCAGCATATTTTCAAACCTTCTACGCCAGGAATTGCCCAGGTTCTAGTTGCTTGGAAGATTTCCAATAAATCTCTTAGTCACACAAAGGGCATAGTACTTTGGGCCAGTCTCCAAATCTTGTCAGCACTAGTTCCTGCAGCTTCTCTAAATAGCCCTTAACCTTTCTCTTCAGAGTTCCTGGAAGACAATTGTTTCCCTTGTTAGCTCACTTACCTGACCCATTATGATCCAATGGAGCCTTTTCATTTAATGCGTCTTGTGGTTTCCATAGTTGATCCCAACTAGTATTCATGCTTATCTGTCGACAGGAATAATTCATATTTTAATTATTTTCTCCTGTATATAAATGGAGTCTGTCAAACACTGAAGGATATTGTGAAATAAAATGGAATGATTAACATTTGAAACAGACTGAGACTAACTCAAGACTAGCTCATTTGCTAGATATAGGTGCAACAAATGAGATGCGGATTTATAGGTATTCAGGCCCTGAGCCATAGAGGTTTTAAAGGTGGCAACCAACATTGTGAATTGTATCCAGCATTAGACCAGCAGGATAATGTCCCGAAGATAAAGTACAGGTGGTCTTCAACTTACAACAATTCATTTAGTGACTGTTTGAAGTTACAATGACACTGGAAAAAGTGACTTATGACTGTTTGTCACCCTTATGACTGTTGCAGCCATCTCCATGGTTATGTGATCAAAATTCATATTTATGATGGTTGCAGTGTCCTGGGGTCATGTCATCACCTTTTGTGACCTTCTGACAAGCAAAGTAAACGGGGAAGCCAGATTCACTTAACAACTGTGTTACTAATTTAACAATAGTGGTGAGAAAGATTGGAAAATGGGGCAAAAGTCACAACTGCTTTATTTAGCAACAGAAATTTTGGGCTGAATTGTGGTCATAAGTCGAGGACTTCCCGTATCTGGAATTAACAGGGCTGTTGCATGCTGGACCATCTGAAGATTTTTGAGATGGCCTTCTAGCAAGCCTCATGTATAGCAAATTGCAGAAGTCCCACCACCATGAGCTGACACTGTCATGAATAACCATGCACATATCTCCTAATCCAGGAATATGGCTAGGTTTGGCACATCACATGTAGCTGTGCAAAGGTTCCCCTCAACATAACCTCCATTTACATTCAAATAGGAGCTATGAAAGAGCCCTTTCCACCCCTATAAGCCAGATTTGTTCAGAGCAGGATGAGTTCATCCGGAACTATAGATGAATTAATTTCAGACTCAGTTGGGTTTTGACTCCACAGCCGTTTTCATTTGGTTAGAGTTCCGTCCCACCCAGAACCTAAATATCTTCGGGCACCATGTCAGAAATTCTGCTACATCCTCTGCCTGATTAGGGACAGAGAGATATAACTGGGTATCATTTTCACATTGATGACACAACACTCTGAATCAATGAATGACCTCACCCAATGGTTTCATCTACAGTAGATGTTAAACAATGTAGGAAACAGGCTTTTCTGGTTCAGATTACTTCTTAGAAGCAGATGTGGAGATTTGATGTATATACCGCACAATTTTCCAGAAATCTTGTGGACTTATTTCTCAAGAGCTGCTACAATTGATGGTTAATTTGGAGGTCAGACTAACAACCATTTATTTCTTTTAGAGGTGTGTGTGTGTGTGTGTGTGTGTGTGTGTGTGTGTGTGTGTGTGTATGTATATATATGTTTACCGTACTTCTCTTTTGTCATGTTCTCATTCTTCCACTAGAACTATCTTAACATAGAAGCAAGAAATAATTTGGTAATACTAGTTCAAGTATTGTTAGAATATATTTGAAACTGAATCCTCCATCTTCTGAATGCAAAAATTGAATACTATTTTTCCAGCGGGAACCTTGTAGCCATTTTTAAGGAATTATTTTAAAACTACATTTTTTAATGTTGGTATCCAAATTAATATTTTTTCCATGAAATATCCATGGAATATCCTGATTGAAGTATTTTAATCCCTCTGTGAATTGAACAATATAACTAACTTTGGAGTCTCTTCCCAGGATAAATGAGCCATGTTATTTTGACCTGTTTCTCATAAAATAGAGTACCTATTACTGTAAGGATTTATTTTACATTTGACTTTCCTTGAACAAAGTACCCCAAGCAGGACAGGGTGACCTAGATTGTGTTTATATTTTGCAACATCTTTTAAAAATGACAAGCTTAATAATTTAATGTTAGTAATTTAGTTAAATATCCAAAAGTCACGACAAGCTTGATCTTTAATCCCTTAAAAAATGTAAGGAATTAAAAAAAACCCATATTGTAAATATCTCATGTTATAACAATTTAGGGATAACATATCTTTAGTCCTATGTCTTTTAGGCTGTTATAGAAAACTGCTTAATGGGATACCATGGGAACATACACATTAACTATCTTAAATATGTCATCAGTGCCCAAAGATAGCCAAATTTGGTTTGGAGATTTTGTTTCTGACTTGCATGATTCTAAAAGTAGTTTGCATCTCCCTCTCTGCAGTTGATCATATTAATAGGGCCAGAAAATTCAAACTGATGTAAAGACTGGTAATTTAGGGGTAATTAATTAATTACTGGTAATTAAGGGGCGTGCATAAGAGCACAAAAGTGCCTACCGTTCCTGTCCGATTGTTCCCTTCATCATATCAAATTGATATAGTTGATGCATATTTTTTTTACATATATGTATATATTTTCTTCAAAATATGTTGTTTTATCTATGACAATTGTTTATGTATACTGTTGTGACAAAAAGAAAAAAAAAATTATAACTAAAGCTGTTCGATTTTTTTTTTGAAAGAGCTGCTTTGGAATATGTGACTGTACTTTTTTTGAACTATTAAACTAATCGTATCATTTTCCACACTCACAAAATGCTCCCAACTGCCTCTGTGCGCATATGTATAACATTTATTGAATCTTCCATGCCGGTCTTTCTAATCTTAGTTTATAATGTTGGAAAATGATTTTTCTAGAATTCATGTTCATTAAATCAGGATGGGGTCTCACTGATCTGAAGCTGGTTAACTGAGGTTCTGCCTCAGCCCCATAGTATCCTCCGTCCTGTCCAGTTTGATCGGGCAGAGTTGGCACATTTTGGGTTTCTTTAGTTAAATAATGTGATCCATTGGTTCCCTGGAAGCACATTCTCTATGGTAGTGACTGGCTCCTGGTACAACCCTGAGATTGTACCAGAAAACCTGATAGCCCTCACCCTACTTCTGTTTTGAAGGGCCTTAAAGACTGGCTCTCCTCTCAGGCCTTTAATGAGGGAGAATAAAACTTCCTTTGCGCTGTGTGGGCGTGTTTATTTTTTCCATACCAGTCCAGTTTCTGTCAGCTTGCTATATTTTATTTGTTGCATTTATTCCCCCTCCTCCTCCTTTCTTGTGAGCCGCTCACAGTAAATACAATAAATACACTTCAATAGTGTTGCATGTAGTTCACCATTCAGCTCACAAATACATTGCCAGCACTGGTATGTAAGTAGGCAATTCTTGAGAATGGTGTTAAGTGGTGCTTTTTATGTATTTAGACTTTTAAACAAACAGGTTTGAGGTAAAATGTTAAAATCCCTTCATTTCACAATTGTAATCATTCCCTACTTATCCATCCTGAGTAAGTTACTACACTGCAGAAGCCTCCATTATTGGATTTAGGCAAGAGTTGATTTCCACATAAACCTGTCTCTAGATTAGGGAATTTAGCATGCCTAGAACAGCATGAGCAGCCTTTGGGTAAATTGGGCTTTTGTTATGCTGGTGGGAATCATTTCAAAATATGTTTGAACTGTCTGATAACGTGCGTATAAAACTAAAGCTAGTAGGAGACGACTTCCGGTATCCAGCGGCAACGGACGTCTGGAAGGCTTCTCCTGCCTCCAGCGCCCGAATCCGGCCGCCGCCGAGGCCCTCAGGGGCCAGGTGTTCCGAAAAGGACACCTGCCGCACGGACGGCTCGCCAGGGGTCTCCCAGCCGACATACAGGACTGTGGGGACCGATGCTGGCGCGTCCTAGGCTCGGCGGGGTTCGGAGGCCACAGGCCGCGGCCATTATTTTGGTCGTCGCCTGGGCCGCTGTGCCCAGTGACACCGGGGCATTGGATTTATAACTGCAGCAGCCTGGTGGTGAACAGGGCACGGAGAAGAATTGAGGAGGAGAAGGAAGGAATATCGGTGGCGTGGTGGAGTGCTCCGGTGCGGGGGTTTTCTCCCCTGCGGTTGGAAGGAGCACGAGTTATTCTGGAGAGGAGAACTTAAAATAAGAAGATTACGGTTTTGTGGAGCTCTGGAGAAGAGGTGATGGAGAAATTTAGGAGGGAAGGTTTGAGGCCCCCTCCTTCTGGGGAACAGTGGTGGCGTCCAGCTTCCGCCTTCACTATGAGAATTTTGATGACATCACTTCCCTTGACTTCCTGGTTGACTAACTGTACTCTGGACTCGTTGCTCCTGTGAGTGCCCCTGGTGGATCCGGAGGAAATTACAAGGATATCGTGCCTGCCTGAGGATTTTGTATTTTTTTCCTTAATGGCAAAGGTCAGAGACCAACTGCTGGAGAGATGGAGAATTTTGGAAAAGTTATCTAATATGGACAAGAAATTGGATGAAATAAGAGCAGAAATTGTGACTATCCAAAAGGATTTAAAGGATACTCAACAAGTTTCAGCAGAAAACAAGCAGAAAGTGGAAGGTTTGGAGGGTGAGATCGGGCAGTGCAGAAAAGAGAGGCGACAGGCAATGCTGTGCTTGGACTACAGATGGATAAAATGTCTTATTTCCTTAGGTTTCAAAATTTGGAAGAAGTGGACCAAGAAGACTTGAGAGATGTTGTGACTAAATTGTTGGGAGAATTTCTTGGGAGAGGTGTTGATTTCATGAATTGGGATGTGGATCGAGTTTATAGAGTTAATTCGCAATATGCACGCATGCAGTTCCCAGAGAGGTTCATGTCAAATTTGTGAGAAGAGGCGAGATGAAATTCTTAGAAAACATAGGAGTGGGGCACTGATTTACAGGGGCAGGAGATAGCCATTCTGAGGCAGATTCCCAGACAGTGCGTGAAAAAGAAAGAAATATTATTTTTGTCAAGCAAATTGTACCAGAAGGAGTGGGCTTCAGATGGCTGATGCCAGAGGGATTGATGATTTTCCGGGAGGGCATTACGAAAAAAATCAGTACAATTGCGGAGGCTACGGCCTATGTGGAGGAACACAAAGCCTTCCTGGAATCAGATGACCCAGGAATTGAAGAAGGGGAGGTTATAGATCATGGGGCTGAAGCGGCTGCCGCTGTTGCGGCCCTGGAGTTGGGTCAGGCTGAACCCAGAGTTCTGAGATCCAAAACTAGGAAGTGATAAAGATATTTGTGTTGGTTTTCCTTATTCTCTTTTGTACGATATTCTGTTTATTCTTGACTCTTCTTTATTACGTATTTAAAATTTGCAAACTTAGCTACTTCGTGTCACCTGCTTGCCTTATGGCTGTTGTATGTGTTAAAAAATTTGAGTAAAATTCTTATTTTAGATAAGAAAAATGAAAATTTACCATACCTGATATGTATTTGTATAAACCTTTTTTGACTAATAAAAACTTTTTGAATAAAAAAAAAAAAAAAAAACTAAAGCTAGTAGCCTAATCTATTTCTTCTCTAGCTTACTAAATACATTGTATGAAAGCTTTAATTGATCAAAGCCATGAGTGGCCAAAGGCTCATTTGATGATTAGCATGGCATACAGAAGATTGTCCTTGAGATACAAAAAGACTAAATGAAAAAGAACAAGAATGAATAGATAAAATGAAAGAAATTTTTAAAAAACAGGTGATTAATGGGTGATTAAATAGGGGAAAAGGCTGGTATACTCTTCCAAGGTATACTGTAAAATATTTAATACGCTTTCTCTAAACAAAACTTAAGCATCATTGCATTATAAGCTAAATGTGATTGATTAATACAATGCAAATCACTAACAAAACTAAAACCAGTAAGCAATATATTAAATTAATACTGAAAGTTGTATGTCAAATTAATATATAATTGTAGGTAGGTAGGTAGGTGGAAGACAGGCAGGCAGGCAGGCAGGCTTCATATTTTAAAAATAATTTAAAGTTTGAATTACTTCCTTACAGAGGACTCTTCATCACTTCCCATGATCGAGGACATATTGAAACATTGTTTAAAGCATGGCCTGAAACTAATGTAAAGGTAGGTGTCTCTCAGATGCATGTATGTGTACGTTTAGAATCGTATCTATAGGTTACTGGCATAAACAATAGTTTTTGCTTTGATATAGGTATGTCCCATGAAAATTCCATTAATCTAGTACCATGTCTCAGAGAAAGCATGCTGGCACTTTTTCTAACATGGTAGGGTTTTTTAAATGTAGGGAATAGTCAAACATGGAACCCTTTGACCTTAGTATTAAATATTAAAACTAATAAAAGTACCTTTATTCAGTTTGGATCTGATATAGTAAAATGCCTTGCGGTTTATTTAAAATAGGTTTAGCCTGCTTTTTTTCTTCAAAAGCACTACAAAGAGTAACTTTAAAAGTTGAAGTTAAAACTATTATGCAAAAAATTGCTTTTTGGGATTTTTAAAAATTCCAACATACTGTAATATGAAGGAATAAGAATATTCATGTGATTTATAATATTTCAGTATAGGACACGCATTTTGATGTCATCGTTTATAGTAACACATATTGGAAGACGTGGGATATTAGAGGGTTCAATTAAATACGTTACATAAAACTTACCTTCACAACTCTTAAAATACTGTCAGTATGGCCTACTTAGCTTTTTCTATAAATATGTTTGCTAAGCAATAATGTGACCAGCATTGTTTATTAATTTTATATTTCTAAGAGAATGCATTGTTTTTTTCCCTTTTGACTTTTATGAAAATAGCAGGCTAATATGATTAAATCCACATTTCATGTGAGAACAACATTGTCAGCTTATTAAAGATTTCCCTTTGATTCAGTGAGCTCTGAATGGGAGCACTGAAATTATTTGGATACTTGGTATGCACCATCTCTACAGTGGAATGTATAATCTTCTCTAGATCTTGGCTGCCCTTTCAGGTATATGTGCTATCTATAAAGGCATGCAGGGTTGGTAGAGCAGGTGGTTTGCCAGTTGCTTCTGCACCATTGCCAGATCCTTCCCAATTATATCAATTGGGAAGTAGATGTGACAATAACCGATGGATCTTACCCCTCTCACCAGCTTACAGATATTTTCTTTTGGGGCCAGGACAGAAATATGTAATCATCGTGGAATGTAGCATTGAGTACCTGTTTCTTAAGCAACAATGATTGTATTCTCAAAGGATTAGCACAGAAAAACTAGAAACAGATTATTTTTGTTTATAAATGTTGAAACTGCGGTGAAAAATACCTGGCGCAGAAGCTTCGGGTTGCTGAGTTTCTTTCTCTAAGAATTTTGGAAGTGCTATCTGCTTAAAAAAAAAATTCTGGTAGATAGCAGCTGATTTGGCAGGATGATTCATGCATATGACTTATCTGCAATTTAAGCAATTTTCTTATTTGCACTATTCTACGCATATTTTTAAAGCAGCAGCACAGAAACTCTAGATTGAATGGTATTCCTAGGGTCTTCTTATCTGCACATCATTTGACTATGTATGTCTTCAGCATCTCTTCCATCATACTGCTTTTTGGCTTGTTTACTTATATGATTATATTCTGCTGTACTATTCAGGTGGCTAATATTCAGTAAAATGTGAGATGCAAACAATCAAAAAAAATTAAGCCCAATGCTAATAGTAATTAACTTTAAAAACCTGGCAAAAGGCATGTGCCTTGACAGATCTTCTAAAATGGAGGTGTCTGAGGCAATTCCACAGTCCAGGAATAATGCGGGAGAAGACCTTCTTCCATCTGTGAAATAGATGAGTTGTAGATGGCAGGGTCTCTTCAGAAGGGCTCTCCTGCAGATTAATATATCCATACTATTGGGGTGGGCGTTCCCTTAGACAATGAGGATCTAAGCCACTTAGGATTTCAGTGATCTATACCACAATACATTAAATTCTGCCTAAAATCTGACATACTAACACCAAGAACCCTGTGCTTTGTACTTACTAGTAGCCTAATAACAAACTAGTAGCCTCTAAACCAATTGCAATTCCCAATCATTTCTCAGCATGTACTGTATTTCATTGTGCTTAGCTGACCAATCAAATATAAATAAATAAAATAAATAAATAAATAAACCCAACAATATTAAATGACGCAACCTCAAAAATGATAAATATAAAAAAAGAAAAAAGTCCTAGAAATTATGTGATTACTGGAACAGCTCCAAAAATTTTAACCATGTTAATTGAACATTTTCTTCTTTTCAAGACCAATTTGGATATTGACCACAATACGTTACTGTGATGAAGGTGTAAATCATAATAAGTGATATAATAATTTTAGCCAACTCTCATTCGCACTCTCGATCCGTAATTCTTGATACCATGATAAATTCCAAATTCTGTAGATATAGCAAAAACAACATAGGTATATTTAATACATATTGTTAATGTCTTTGTAGTCTTGTTAACAAACCTGTGTTTTTTTCCCTAGTACTATAGTCTCACGTAGACTTCTTTGTAATTGTAACTGCACAGCCATTTTCTTGTCTTCCTTTTTGCATCAATCCTTGTTGCCAGTCCTAATTTCCAGGAAATCCTGCTGGTTGGGAGGCTATATCAAAGAGAGCCTTTGCCCCAGCTATTTTTCTTTTTTGACCTACTGCTTCAACTGAGCAGTCATTCTACTGGGTTTTTTCTCACCCTCTAGCCATCTATATTCCAGCCATATCTGGATTGCTTTCTCAAGGTTTACTAAATAAAAGGAGAAAGAAGGCTTTACTAGGTAAAAGAAAACATCTCCTTCAAAGTTCAACATTTTGGACATTTCTGAAAACAGGAGTGCCTGTGCAGGATTTATTTTCTGTAAATATGAAAAGCAATGGGGGATGATCTATGGGTAGATGCCAAGTTGAGGAGATTAGATTATTAATATAGAATTGTTAAGGGGGACCTACATGAGAGAGGAAGGGAGAATGAAGGGGCTGTCTGGACTCATTGTTGCATGCTGCCACAGGTTGTGTCCAGGGGTGAAATGCTACCGGTTTGCACCAGTTCGGGCGAACCGGTAGTGGCGGCCGCTGGTGGTTTGGAGAACCAGTAGCGATGGCAGCGTGAGGCTCCGCCCATGTGCCGGGATGTTGTTACTTCCTGGTTTTAACCTGTTTTTTACCCCCTGCACAATGTGCAAAAGGCTTTGCACATGCACAGAGGGTACAAAATTGCACTTGATGCGTGCACGCATGCGGGCGGAGCACACACTTCCAAACTGGTAGGGAAGGTAAGTAGATTTCACCCCTGGATGTGTCCCTGGGACAAATGTGACAGTTGGGCTGTTAAAGCCTGTTTATACCTAATTGGTTGATAATCAATAGCCTCTTGTCAGAAATTAAATCTTTAAATTGGAAAATAAGAAGTGGAAATAGCATGGCATCATTATTCAGAGTTGGAAATGTACATCACAAAGCATGAATCATTACTCAGAGGAGTTAAAGCAATGTGTTAAACAGTTACATTTTTAGTGCAAATGTTCAGGATTACAGCGCTGGGCTATTCATGCTCAATCACATAGATTGTTTTAGTAACAGGATTACTAAGTTTTTCCCTCTTTGCAGCACAGCAAGAAATTGCAATTTCTAAACAACGAATTCATTAGAGCATCTGTTAAAAAGAAATCATTAGCCAGAACTCTCCAATGAATTGGGCAGCAGAAACTGCAGAAACCAATTGTTGTCTTAAACACACACATTGTACCAGAGAGTTACATTTTTATTTGCTTTATCTAAACCCTTTTAAGGAAGAAAATTATAACCACTGGTATCTTTTCTTTTATCAAAAATATATTTTATATTTGTGAGGCTATTGACAAATTTAAAAAATATGTAATGTTTGCCCATTTCTTTCAATGTTTTGTATTCTCTGCCAAATCTGCTCTGGGAGAAGAGGCAACTCTAGAATAGCAGGATGGAAAGGGAAATTGTTTTTAAAAAGTCTTGTTTCCTTTTATTAGTAAGATTAGACCCACTATCCATTCTGGAAATAAAAGGGCACCCTTAAAGGAAATTTAGTATGCTTCCTTTGTTTGTCATGTGTTGTTTCTCATGTAGTGATTGAATTCACTTAGCCCATATTGACCAAAGATTTATTTACTTTAATAATGGCTTTAAGAAAATGCAGTCTTTCTTTCTTTCTTTCTTTCTTTCTTTCTTTCTTTCTTTCTTTCTTTCTTTCTTTCTTTCTTTCTTTCTTTCTTTCTTCCTTCCTTCCTTCCTTCCTTCCTTCCTTCCTTCCTTCCTTCCTTCCTTCCTTCCTTCCTTCCTTCCTTCCTTTCTTGTTATTTAGAAAATATGAATATCATGACAGAGCTTAAAACTGATCATAACAAAGAATTCAGGATACCTTTTATAATGCTTACCATACTTTTCCACAGGCGATTGTGGTGACTGACGGAGAACGTATTCTTGGCCTTGGAGACCTAGGTTGTTATGGAATGGGTATCCCGGTGGGTAAACTAGCACTTTACACAGCGTGTGGAGGAGTAAAGCCCCAGGAGTGTCTGCCCGTTATGCTCGATGTGGGAACTGACAATGAGGTAACTGTTTTCTTCATGCTGATGTCAGTATTTGACATATTTCAAGAGAGAAATAGGCAAAACTGTGCAGTAATATTTGCCTATTCAGAAAAAAAAGTTACGATGTGTTTAACATTTTCCCCAGGAAAAATATTTTCTAGCAATAACACAGAGGTGTAATTTGTTAATTCCTAGTGTTTATCCCAGTTTCATTCCAGCCTGTACACACTGAAACTTTTGCTCCAACAAGGATCATACTATCCTGAGTAGTGCAGTTGGGACAAAACTGAATAGAAAGAAAGATCAATGCAACTTTTAACAAGGTAGTGACTCCTAGGTGATGTTTAAGGGCAGTGGTGGCGAACCTATGGCATGCATGCTTGAGGTGGCATGCAAAGCCCTCTCTGTGGGCATGCGCGCTGTTGCCCCAGTTCTGTTTCGGGTTTGTGTTGTGCATGCACATGTGCCTCCTGCCGGCCAGCTGGTATTCAGGTTTCTGCCATGTATGTGCGGGGCGTGGGGGTGCATGCGTCCATGCCTTGCAGTTTGGCCATGCATGTGCACTTTGGGCACTCTGTGCCTAAAATGTTTGTCATCACTGTGTTAGGGCATAATGATAGCCAACCTATGCTTTATTCCTTGCCCGATTTTCTTACAATAATGCAATGTTTGTTACTTTAATAATAGGAACTGGGTTTAATAAGTAGGAACTGGGTTCTATTTTTTCTGACATGGAATAAGAGACCAGGTTCACATTTCATGCACATGCTGGATATTAACATTGCAGTCCTTTCTCGAGTTCTCTTCATGTAGAATTGGGTCCTATAGGGAAAGAATATTTGGTAGCCACTACTTGTATTACTGATATATTTATCCCAAGAAAACATACCATCTTTGTTAAGTTCGGGCAATAAAGAGGCAGGAGACCAGTGAGTGACAACAGCTCTTCAGTTTATAGTGAACCCAGCAAAAGACATCCGGCAAAACCCCTCTTTATATACAGTTTTGGCTGAGGCTTCAACCAATCAGCAACGTGCTTATTCCCGCCCAAATTTCCCTCCAAAACTTTAAAGATACATTACACTCCTTCCCTCCCAGAACGCATTGTACCCACATTTACATGAAATTAGCATCTTATTTCTCTACGTAGTCACGCAAGTAGACAGGGCGTCTCCTAACTCTTTCGGACCTGCGCAATTCATTTTCTGGGAGTGAGTCGAGCTGGCCGGAGGGACTGTTAGTTCCTCCCAGCTCCTCCTCTAGGCCATCCGGCCCTGGATTATTGGCAGAGTCGTCCCTGCTGTCTTCAGGATGAACCGGTTGGCATCGCTGGACTTCATCGGACTCAGATAAGTCCCCCGTTCGCCCCGGGTTTGAGTCAGCTGTAAATTCAAACATTTGGTAGTCAGGGCCTGGCTGCTTTGTTTCTGTTTTACTTGCTATTCGTTTTCTTATTTGGTCTATGTGGCGTCTCCAAATCCGGCCATCCTCCATATCTACTAGATATGATTTCGGCCCGGTTATTCCAAGAATTGTCCCTTTTAACCATGTTGGGCCCTCGCTATAGTTGTGCGCCCACACTGGGTCACCCACTGTCATTTCTCTAGTTTTACCGTGTGCCCCCTTGTACCCATCTGGGGTGTAGGTTGGGTTTAAGCGGTCTAACGGGCACCTGAGCTTCCTACCCATCAATAGTTCCGCCAGGCTGCGGCCAGTTGTCACACAGGGGGTTCTATGTTGGACTGCTAAAAAGGTATCGATTTTTGTTTGCCAATCGCCTGGCCTAATCCTCGATAGCGCTTCTTTGGCGCTCCGAACGAAACGTTCTGCAAGTCCATTCGTCGCCGGGTGGAAAGGCGCCGAGAGGACATGTCTGATGCCCTCCTCCGCCAAGTACCCCTCAAACTGGGTTGCCGTGAATTGCGGGCCGTTGTCGGAAACTAGGGTGTCGGGCAACCCATGGGTTACAAATAGGTGCCTCAGGACTGAGATGACTGCCTCGGCCGTCGTGGATCTCATGAGGATGATTTCTAGCCATTTTGAGTAGGCATCTACTACTATTAAAAAGGTTTGCCCATGGAATGGCCTGGCAAAATCGATGTGAATCCTAGACCATGGCCCCTGGGGTTTCTCCCACTCTCTAATTGGGGCCGTAGGGGGTAGTGGCCTTGACTCTTGGCAGGATTGGCATTTCCCTACCCTGTTGCTAATTTCCTTGTCCATCAAGGGCCACCACACATAGCTCCTCGCTAAACCCTTCATTCTCACGATCCCCGGGTGGCCCACATGCAGAAGTTCCAATACATTTTTTTGTAATTTCTCCGGGATCAAACAGCGTTCTTTGCTAGTAATTTGTGTAGCGGTTCGGCTATAGTTGCCTTGTTCTTTAAGAATACCGCATAGAAGTTGACAAGTCCTAAGAAAGCCTGTAACTCCATTTTATTTTGGGGAGCTGGGCCTTCCTGATGGCCCGTACCTTGCTCTCAGTGGGGTGAATCCCTTCCCTGTCTATTCGGTAGCCCAGGAATTCTACGGATCCTACCCCGATCTGGCATTTGTTCAGCTTAACTTTAAGCACGGCAGACCTGAAAATGCCCAAAACCTTCCTTAGTCTTATCCCTAGTTCCTCTAAATTTTCAGCTGATACCAATACATCGTCGAAATATGGTACCACCCCGGGTAGACCCTGCAATAGTCGCTCCATTAGGTTCTGAAATAACCCCGGAGCCACACTAACTCCGAACTGTAGCCGGGTGCATTTAAAAGCACCCCGGTGCGTGACAATAGTCTGCGCTTCGGCTGTGCTGCTATCTACGGGTAACTGCTGATAGGCTTGAGCCAAATCGAGTTTGGCGAAAACCTGTCCTTGTCCTAATGAGTGCAGCATGTGTTGCACTACTGGGACGGGGTATGCACTCTTCTGCAATGCTTTGTTGAGCGTTGCCTTGTAGTCAGCACAAATCCGGACCGATCCGTCCGGTTTGACTGGGGTGACTATAGGTGTCTCCCATTTTGCATGGTCAACGGGCACTAGTATTCCCTGGCTTACTAGTTTGTCCAATTCCCGGTCAATCTTGGGCTTTAGGGCGAATGGAACCCTCCTAGCCTTTAACCTGATAGGGGCAACTTGTGGGTCTAGATTGAAAGAAATAGGGTCCCCTCGTACTTGCCCAGACAGTCTTTGAAGACGTCCTCGAACTCCTTCATCAGTTCATCCTTGAGGTCGACTTCATTTCTGAAGACCCCGGTCACTCCCATGCCCAAAGCTCGGAACCAGTCCAGTCCTAGCAAACTCGGTAAGGTTCCATCCACTATGGTGATTGGCAGGGTTTTCTTGAACTGTCCATACTTGACTTGGACGGACGTTACCCCTCGAACAGGGATTCGATTCCCTTGGTAGTCCTGCACTCTCAGCTTCTGGGTTTGTAGCTTGCGCTTCGCGACGGCTGGCAAGTCTCTCACGAGGGTGTCCCAGGACATAATTGTGATTGATGAGCCGGTGTCCACTTCCAGTTGGCACGGCACCCCTTCAATGTAAGTCTTGGTAAAAATCTTTTTTTCTAGTCGCGTCGATGCGTGGCCCACTCTCACGGTGGTCTGGTTTAACTTCGCGCCCTTTTTGAATGGACCAATCCCGGGCCGCTTCGCTGCTCCCGCACTCT
This sequence comes from Ahaetulla prasina, assembly GCF_028640845.1. Lineage (NCBI taxonomy): Eukaryota > Metazoa > Chordata > Lepidosauria > Squamata > Colubridae > Ahaetulla > Ahaetulla prasina. The sequence continues at coordinate 129,602,764 of NC_080539.1, forward strand.
GATTGGTCGGTTTGAATTTTTGGCGGGAAGGTTGGGGGGCTCGACAGGCCTGCGCTATGTGACCTTTCTTTTCGCACCGCCGACAAACCGCGTCCTTAAACTTGCAGTGTTGTCGTTGGTGTTGGCCCCCGCAACTCACGCATTCGCTCCGGTCCCCTCTCTCCGGCCTCCCGGTGTGGAAAACCTCTTCCTCTTCCTCACCTTCCGACTCGGCCTGTGGACCGGTGTTGTTTTCGCTCCGGCCCCTGGTGCGTTCGGCTTTTGCAGGGTTTCTGCCACTTTGGTAGACATCTCGTGAGCCCTGGCCTCGTCCAAGGCTATTGCCAACGTCAGGTTGCTTCTAGACAGCAGCCGCCTTTGCAATCGGATGTCCCTGACCCCACAAATGAGTTGTTCGAGTAAGGAGTCCTCCAAATCTCTGTACTCACAGTGGTTCGCGGCTTTTCTCAACGCCGCCATGTACACACTTATCGATTCGCCCTCACGCTGTACCCGCTGCCTCAACTCGAACCGTTGGATGAACTTTGAGGGTACCGGTGCGTAGTGCGCTCGAAGTGCCATTTGTAGTGTTTGCCACGGTACCGACTGTACCGGCGTTGGCTCTGAAAGTGACTCCGCGGTATCGAAAACTTCAGGACCGCAGTGGCTCAGGAAGTACGCTCGCTTCCGATTATCCGAAACCCCTTGTAGTTCGTTTGCTTCGAGGAAACACTCGAAACGAGCCATGTACGACCCCCATTTCTCCTTTGCTGGGTCAAATGGCGCTGGCGGCGTGTAGCTGGACATCGCTACTTTCCGCCCCTTACTGACTGGGTTCGCAAATTCCTGGTTACTTCAGCTCTTTCTTTTAATCTCGCTGCCTCGATATCCCACCTTCATCGCCAATGTTAAGTTCGGGCAATAAAGAGGCAGGAGACCAGTGAGTGACAACAGCTCTTCAGTTTATAGTGAACCCAGCAAAAGACATCCGGCAAAACCCCTCTTTATATACAGTTTTGGCTGAGGCTTCAACCAATCAGCAACGTGCTTATTCCCACCCAAATTTCCCTCCAAAACTTTAAAGATACATTACAGTCTTAGATTCTAAAACTGAAAATGAAGTTGACTTTCTTAGATTCTAAAACTGAAAATGAAGTTGACTTTCCTTTTTACACTAAAGAACCGAAACTGAAAATCAGGAAATGGTCTTCAATGCATAGCAAGATAGCAGGCTGCAGTCTCATGAAATATTTGGTAGACAGCAAGCCATCCGTTTATAATAAAAACAGACATATTAACACTGAGGTTCTATTTGATCACAAGTATTCTGTATTGTTTTAGGGTTATTAGAAATGAGCTTTAATATTAATTACATAAGGAGTATGTGGTCGAAAAGGAAGACAATGAAATATGAAGAAATTAAAAACATCAGATGATTTACTAAATAGACATAATCATTTACTGTCACTGTTCCAGAAATCCTGAAGGAATATAAAGTTACTGCACAGTCTGTTCCCCAGATTTAAAGACAGACAAGGTTGGAATCAGTTTGAAAAGCAGAACCTATTAGTATATACAGTCTAATTACCCTGCTGTCAATTGAAGTTAAAAAGAACCTTAGAAACTAAATCTGTTAGATGAAATTGTTAGGTGAATTACTTGATGGAAACTTTTTGTTGTGTTTAACTGCTGTTTTTAATGGAAAAATGGAATGCTGGTTTAAACGTCAACCAGAACTTCCAGCACCTGACAGATCTGTTTAGTTCTTAGTCAAAGGGCTATTTGCTCTGAGGCTGTGTCTGTACAGCATTTTCACACAGTTTAGCACAACCTGTTGTTCATTAGTCGACACAAAAAATTCCTTGCAGAAGGATTTCCCCGCCCTGATGGTTGAAAGTACTTTGAAATCCTTGCTTTCAGTGGTAGACTATGTAAGAAGCATAATTTTATTTTCCTCCAAGTTCCATCTCATTTTTATTTCTAAATTATGAGCCAAATCGGAAAAATGGAAATCTACCTCCCCCCATGTTTTCCTTTTTCCTTCAAGATTTCAAATATTGAAGGCCAGCTCTGGTTCCTGAAATGCAAGTTTGGACTAAAGGTTTCTATGCAAATGTGTCTTTTAAAAACTTGGCTCTCAGAGAGAATTCTGGATCTATTCTTCTTACATCCCACGGAGTCTGGAGGGAAAGAAAAGGAAAATTAGAGAACAAGACCACGAGGACCAGGTAGCTTTTTAAATAAACCACTTGTGGAAAAGGATTGTGGATTAAATCTGAGAGGGTTTCTTGATAAAGGACAAATATTGCAAATATGTCAGAGGTGGGTTTCAGCAGGTTCTGACCAGTTCTGGAGAACCGATAGCGGAAATTTTGAGTAGTTCAGAGAACCGATAAATACCACTGTCAAGGTTCCAGAAAAACCTCTTCTGCATAAAAAAACTCAGAAGCCATTGTTTTTCAGAGTTCTTTACTAGCATGAGGAAACTGGCACACAATGAGTGAAATTCCAAAACTGAATTTCCGGATTCTTTTCCCAGTTATACAAACCCCAAGAGTCCCACCCCCCTGACCCCTTTGATGGTCACATGGTCCCACGTTCTCCCAGTTCATTCGAATATCTTCTTGCCACTCTTCCTGCAGATGTGAACACCATCCGACCTTGACCGCTTGAAGAATGTTAACATACCCCTCAGCCCCCCTTCTTCCCCTCAGGGGAAAAATGTGGCAGCGTCTGGAACCCTAAAGTCTAGTATGGTTTCCAGGCCTGACAACCACCTCTGGCCCCACCCCTATCTATTTTCTACCTCCCGAGTCCCAGCTGATCGGGAGGAAATGGGGATTTTGCAGTATCCTTCCTCTGCCACGCCCACCAAGCCACACCCACAGAACTGGTAGTAAAAAAATTCGAATCCCACCACTGAAATACATAATGTACAGTCTGGCAATTAGGGACACATCTATTTGTTTTGCTTGAGAAAAACTTGAATCTCAAAAGAAGTCAAATGGGAGGATTTAGTTAAACTGTTTTCTTCCTATGGAATAATAATAAATAAGAGTATTAGCAAATTAAAAATGCCTTACTTTAGATAATTGTGTTACAGTATCCTAACAAACTGATACTCCCTTTCCCTATATATTAGGATAAAAATACCAGAAAAATTGGCATACTGAATAAGGAATTCTAGGAGTATTGTAGTAGTCCCAATACATTCATCATTAGATTGAAAGAAGCTGTATTTCAATTTGTTTGGTTTTCTCTTTGAGTAAGGAACACTAATGAGTAAGGAACACTGTAGATATTTTCACATGCAGATAACTCAATTATATGTCCATTTATTTACACTGCAAATTTAATTCAAAAAGTATGTGTTCAAAAATATATATACCGCTATATAATGTTGAATTATTTTAACCTCTGTCTTGGAACACTAGAAAATGTAGTTAACCATGTATTAGAACCAGTGGTGGGTTGTTCCCGGTTCTGTCCGGTTCTATAGAACTGGTAGTAAAAGCGGCGGGGGGTTTCGCCCACCCGCATGTCATAATTGACAATCTACGTATGCGCAGAAGCGTGCACGCTCCCATTGCGAACTGATAGTAAAGGTAAGTAGAATCCACCCCTGATTAGAACTGAAAATACAGAATTATGTTACCATATGGCCATAAAATTCCATCTCTGTAATTTAGCTGGAGTGAAATAGTGTTATTGGATTACTATAAAATAATCAGTTGGAATGCCAAACAGTGAAGTTTATTAAAAGTTTCAGTTTGATGAGGCAGTTATCTGGATAAAACCTATGCATTTCAGCTAGAATGGAGTTGAGAAATGTTTCTTGTTCAGGGTGATTATGGCAGTCTTGATTTAGGAGCCTAGAGCCACCAAGGAGGCAGCATATTCACATCAAAAAGCCTTACAGGTTGTCCTTGAGTTACAACCAGTGGTGGGTTGCTACCGGTTTGAGCGAACTGGTAGTGGCGGTGGTGGGAGGCTCCGCCCACCTGCCCGGACATCATCACGGACTCTCTGCACATGTGCAGAAGTGCCATGCGCTTGTAAAGTGAGCACATGCTCCCAATAGCAAACCGGTAGCGAAGGTAAGTGAAACATACTATTGGTTACAACCATTCATTTAGTGACAGTTCAAAGTTATAGTGGCATTGAAAAAGCAACTTATGACCTTTTTCACACTTAGTGATCATTGCGGCATCCCCATGTCACATGATCAAAATTCAGACACTTGGAACTGGCTCATATTTATGATGATGGCACTGTCCTGGGGTCATATGATCCCCTTTTGTGACCTTCTGATAAGCAAAGTCAATGAATAAGTCAGATGTTACTAGGTTAATAACTGCAGTAATTCTGTGGCAAGAAATGTTGTGGCAAGAAATGTTGTGAAATGGGGCAAAACCTACTTAACAACTGTCTCACATAGCAACAGTAATTCGGGCTACATTGTGGTTATAAGTCAAGGAAGACCTCTATTAGCCTCCTGTTCTTCCCTGATGCCTCCCTATGTCAACACTCAGCATCCTTATGAGTATTTATCTTTTCTCCTGATATAGCATTCTTGTTCATATCCCTACTACTTTTCTTTTCAAATCCCTCTCTCCAGAATCACCCGTCTTGAAAATAAATTCCTGTTCCACTCATATAGTTGGTACCTGATGAGATTAATTAATTAATAATTAATTAATTTCTCTCCCCTTTCCTTCCTTCTTTCCCTCCCTCCCTCCCTCCCTTAAATATATTATTTAACTTTGAACTTTTCATCTTTGGACCATATGATACCAATTTAACACCAGTATATAAAAATGATCCAAATACATTATTTTACAAAAAAAATCAAAATATATAAAATTATCACAAGTATGAGAGTTATGAATGAACTAAGCAGAATAGCACATGGATACATCATTCAACATGCCACTTGGAATGTGTTTTATTAAATATTTGTGTGTAGGGAAGTCAAGAGTTTAAATGCTTTCCTGCTATGTTTCCTTTTTTTTTAAGGAGGCATCATTCATTTTCTTCTTGGCTGATTATGTCTGTTATTATTTTATTTATACTACATGAAGTTGATCAACTACATCCAGATGCTCACACACTATTTTGCTTATTAAGTCTGACAGATGTGATGTGTTTGTAAAGAATATTTTTCTAACTTACTTTGTATTTTGAGGCTTCCATTTTGATTTTTGTGATTTTATATCTTTGTATATGATTGAAACACCACATTCTTAAAATGAAGTATTGGTTCAGATTTGGATAGGCATTTCTGCCATTTTGCAAGAATCAGCAAATCTTTAGGTAGGCCTCTTTCTCCACTTAAATATAATACTTTAGGGAATGGTTGAAACATTTGCAGTCATTTTATACCAAGGCGCCTTTAAAATGATAAACAGCAGAAAGCTGCTGTATGTGAGATTTCTCTGGAACTTTTCCATGTACAGATGCCATGGTTTCAGAAGATGAGGAGCAGGAATTTTTCACAGAGGTTTCCAAAAGAAAAAAGAACTATTACAGCTGGTTCTTTTATACTGGTCAATTTGCCCCTATAGTTGTCATATAAAATATCTTCATTTTCTTTTTAGTATAAACAATCTCATTCTTCTTTCACCCTGTTACCATTCTGAGAATTCATAGCAAAATAAAATTAGGATATCATATAAAAATACCTTGGGTAAAAAGATGATAATGTATTTTTTAAGTATCCTCTTTGTTGCTGACCTCCCAACATTTGTTAAAAAATAGTTAAACTTTTGTAAATTGCTCTCTTTTAATTAAAGATCTATTAAAATAGAGAAAATAGAATACTATCTTGTTTCCCTGAAAATAAGACATTCCCTGATAATAAGCCCAATAGGGCTTTTGAGTGCATGTGCTAAAATAAGCCTCCCCCTGAAAATAAACCCTCCCAAAAAACATTTAAACGCAGAGCTGGAAATCAGGTAAGACAGCAAGAGGAGCCCCATCTTGTTCCATGTGCCCCAAAATAATAAGACCTCCCCAAAAATAAGGCCAAGAGATTAAAAAAAGTATAAGACAGGGTCTTATTTTTGGGGAAATACAGTATCATATAGCACACTCTAAATTAAACCATATTATGCTTCGAAAAAATGATGAGCTCCTACTTCAAATGGGTTAAAGAAATAATAATAGTATGGATATTATTTTTTAATATAAACACTTTATGGAATATTATAACAATCTCTTTAGTTACTGGCACATCTAGTGTATCTAGTCAAGTTTTTGGACTAGGAGCTTTACTCAGTCTTTATGATTTGTTGAAGAGTATAAGTGGATTAGCCAAGAAAAAAGTTGGCAAGAATATAAATAGTAATACTATATATACATTAATATTTCATTAATATAAATGAAAAAGTATTCTATTATTGGCATTAGCAACTCAGAAGGGTCAAAGAATTTCAACACAATGGCATAGAGAGGGATGCTGTGATACATACCTTTGCTACCATTTCACCCAGATCAATTTTTCTTTTAACATTTTTGTTAAACCTTTCAGAAGCATAACCTTGGGATAGGAATATAGGAATGATAGTTCCTACCAAGATTCTGGACTGCCTAGGACAGTACAGCATGTTCTTGTGAATTGCCTGACTCTGGAGTGATTGGGGGTTATATAGGCATTTGGTTATGTCTGCACTTCCATCTGGAGTTCCATAGGAACAATTTCAATCAGTGAAGGAGAAACATCAAATAGGCCTCCCCATGTTAAAGCTTTCCTGCTCTTGGCATCCTTCAAGACTTTTGCTTTTGCTGCTCCTTCCAGAAGAAAAATGGATTCTTTGGCCAAATTGTTTGGATGGTGCATTAAAATATAAAATACGTATTTCACATGTAAACCATTATTTGTAATGTATCAGCCTAAAGAAGTGCAGTCCATTCTATCCCCTTACTTTTCTCCTTGTGCAGCACAGTTCTGTTCTGTAGTAGCAGGTATTTATTTATATACATGCCAGAAGAGTGACAAATTTGGTAAGAGATTCCTGACTCACAGTTGCATTGGCTAAGTTATGTTGATGCTGTTTGTTATTACTGTACACTGAAAACGTTTGGCTGACATATTTCATTTGATGATAACTTGGCAGCTGACAGTTTTCAGTAAACTAAACATTTTTTGGTTTGAAAATTAAACATTTTTTTATTTTTTTAATAATCTCTTATAGTAAAAGTGTAATATTTCTTGAAAAATGCTAAACTTTTTACAACTACAAGGCACTAAATAGCTATCTTTCTTCTTCTTCTCCTTCTCCTTTTAGCTTTGGGGCACCAGAGTGGTCAAATCTTAGTGGTAAATTTAGATTAAATAACCTGAATACATCTCAATTCCATCTTAAGTCCACTCTAACAACCAGTCTTTTATGAGCAGAAATGCCGTGTTGAAAACAGTCTTTGACCGGCTCCAGTTTGGGTGGTTTTGTTTTTAAAAAGCCATCAAGGTTTGTTTTAGGAATCCATAGCTTTTAACTGCTGTAAATCTAATATAAAGTAACATTCATTGTTTCTGAAGCATGTAATGCAGTGGTAGGATTCAGCCAGTTTGCACCACTTCGGGAGAACCGGTTGTTAACTTTCTGAGCAGTTTTGTGAACTGGTTGTTGGAAGAAATCATTAGGGCAGAGAACCGGTTGTTAAATTATTTGAATCCCACCATTGATGTAATGGGAGAAAAAAGGAGAAACTGCATGATAAAGTCTAAAAGTAACACATTTTACTGGTTTGAAGCATTATTAGCCAAACTGTCAAAAATCATGGCAAAGATTCATGTTTTTAGATATTACAGTCCTATCTTTTATTACAGGAAAAACTACCATGTGATAATGATTATGGCTATTTAACTGCTTCCTTCATTTTTGTGTGCCTTTTGAACAGGACTCCTTACAGAATGTTTTAAAGAGCTGTATAAAACAAGAGCACTACATAATTTATTTTTGGTACACGTAGTCCTCAAATTATGACCCTAATGGACTCTTAGACTTAAGAGTCTTAAGTCACGACAGTTGTAAAATTAATAATCTCATAAAATTAAATTGCTGTTTTTCTTGAAAAGTAATCAACAGTGTTACAGCCTTTTTTGCGGCAGTTATTAAGTGAATGCCGAAGTCATTAAGTGAACACGGCAAACCACTGGGTTCACTTAATGACAAAGTGAACCAGTGGTTTGCTATGGGCCTGGAAGAAAATGCCCAGTTTTGGCGAAACCAGTGTAAGATGCAATCGCATGACTGTAGGACGCTACAAATAGCTGTAATTGTGGTTCGGTTGCCAATCAACTGAAGTGCATTCAAGTGACTGGAGAGGGGAGCTTGTGTACTTAAGTATCTGGAAAAATAACAAAGTACTTATGTTGGTTTGGCAGGCCTTTTCAATAAATACTTGAAGGCGCTGTTATAATTAAAGTCAAGTGCTAGCTAGCGAGAGTTTCAACCAGAATGTATGTTGACCACCTTAGAATCGTGCATCTCTATTTGTTGCAACGCTATTTAGAATTTGGGCATTAAAATAAATGAAACTTGCGTTTGTTCTCAACTAAATGTTTAAACTTTTAGTATCCATAATTACAGTTATATGCCCTTTCGACTAACTAAATTAGTATATTTCCTAAATGCTGTGGTTGTGAAGGCTTATGAAGATTGGCTTTCAAGTTTTTTCTCCTGTTTTTCTTTCATTGGTGTCATTATTTCCCACTTACACATTAGCAAAAAGAGCTAGAGAGGATCTAGGTGTGGGATTACATCATTGATGTCACTTTTCTCTGCTCAGAGGAATCACAAATTTGGAGAAATGTAGGCTTTCCTGACTCACTTGAAATCATCGCAGATCTTGTCACTGTGTAAGCTGTAGAGGGTGATTTCTTGTGGGGGAGGAGAAGGCAGTGGGGTAGATTTAGAATTTCTATCCCTGAAGATTCTGCATTGAAATTCTACTTAAACAGTGGATCTCAAACTCATTTAAGGAGTATGAGATAAGTAAGGAAACGTAAGACTCTTTCCTGGTACTTCTAGCATCAGATCAAATATCAGAATTCTATGGGGGATTTATTGAAACCATGAAATATCACTAGATATTTTAAACTCTGAAATAACTGAGCACTTTTTTTTAATTCTGAGGAATAAGAACAATTTGACAATGCTTGGCTGTATTATTACGGTTTTGATTTACTGAACAGCCTAACTGCATGTTTCTGTTCAAAGCTCATCATGTATTTTTAGTTTTTCATCTTCAGATAAAGACTGAATCTGAAATAGTAGCTGCTAGTGAGCTTTAGCTGTTTGCATTAGACAAGTAAATATATTAGAGAAATGGAAGATTTGCAAATGAAAACCTGAGGTAGATATTTGGCACTACTGGTATTTACTACTGCTGTTACTAGTTTTACTTCCACTATGAGATTTTGCAAAGAACTGGGAGTGTATTGTTTGGGCCTATGTAGGGTCTGTTTAAGGTTTTACTTAAGGGAGAGAAGAAGTATGCTTTTAAAATAATAATAATGTTTGATATATTACTTTACAGAAGGTTTTGAAAAGGATGATCAACTATTGTTGACGCTTGTGAAAAAAACTGATTCTCAAAAGAAATCATGATCATAAAACTCAAAAGAAAGTTTGGCTTTATTTATGCTGAACATTTTCCAGCATTTGAAAGTTGTTGGAAAAGTGATATAACTAATGAGCGAAAATTCAGCATGCTTAAAACTGCTCTAGTCACAGGAGACCTCTGAAGAACAGGATAATGGATCCCACAAAAAGAAATAAAATTGGCTAATGAAAAGTGGCATATTCTCTCATCAAGTGGGATTCCTGGAAGAAAATAGTAGTGTTTTTGTCAGAGAAACATTATACAGTTGTGTGTCTATGACTGGAGGATTTCAGGCATTGAAAATGCTAACTCTTGGCCGGCGCAATGTATAACATGTTCACACTGGTACAATAGGACTGGGTGTTTTGTTAATATGATTTAGGGATTTAGGTTAGGGATTTTCTGTCTTCACTGAGTTGTACTGTGTTGTGGGGGGTACACTGAGGGAGCACCCAATCTCATTGTACATATGTTGTGCACTGACAATAAAGATTTGAATTGTAACTCTTTCCCCACCTGATAAAAAGATTCTGCCTCTTCCTGTACCACTAGCCTCAAGCATCTGCTGGACAAAAGCACAAACAGGCCTTATTCTGAAGTTGCTCTTTTAGTAAAATTGATTTGGAAGCGTCTTGTTGAAGCCAACAAAGAATCTATAAATACATTTCTGTACCAATGTAGCTGTGGCTGTAATGCTCCAAGGCACAGTGTGAGGTCGGTGGATGCCTCCTGAATATCAAACCAATCTTCTCAAATTTAGGTTGCTTGAATCAAGGCTAAAGCAGGTACATTTAGAAAAGGCTCCACTTTTACCGTTTTTCTTTGGTAATAAAAGTTATGTGTCCTTTGAGGTGAGCTAGACTCCTGATGACATCATAGACATGGATGTTTAACTTTCTTGGCAGCCATACAAAGACGATTTGCTTCAGTGTTTTTCTGGGGTGTCCTTTGACTTCCTGTTTAACCTGAAGTCCTGAGATTTTCTGATGGCCTTTCATGAAAGTACTAACCAGGCTTGACAAGGTCAGCTAAGTGCTGCCACCTCCTGAGGCTTTTCTGCAATAGCTACCTTACACTCCTGAACTGTAATTAATACATAGTTTCTGGAACCCTTTTTGTTAAGTTAGCTGAATTTCAATAGTTGGAATAGGAAATAGCATTTTAACATAAATGTTCTCTATAGATCAAGGGAGGCCAGCAATTCACATTTAAATTTTTAGCACTCAACATTTCTTTGTAAATCATTTCTAGACTGATTTAATATTTTCAGCTGCACATTTCTGTATTACATAGTCATTAACTCATTTCTCTTCTACTTTGCTCCATATATATTTACTTCTCACTATTTCTGTATGCAGGAGATGCTTTTAGATTTGACCTGCTTCTTGAAATACATGGCCAATATTATCAACTAAGAATGATGAGTAATCTATCCTAGAACTAATTGACTGAGAAAATGTCCTTGATTTAAAAACAATGGTTTTTTTATTTCCTCCATTGGCAGATGAAAGTGGAGGTTGAAGCTTATTAGTCTGAAGTTTGAACGGGCTTGTTAAAATGGCAAAAATCCATGCCTCAAACCACATGGCTTAGGGCCCGGGTACTTACGGGACCGCCTGCTGTTTCCACATGCCTCCCACCGACCCGTACGCTCTCACAGAGAGGGTCTTCTCAGGGTGCCGTCCGCCAAGCAGTGTCGGCTGGCGGCCCCCAGGGGAAGGTCCTTCTCTGTGGGAGCACCTACTCTCTGGAACGAACTTCCCCCCGGTTTACGCCAATTGCCTGACCTTCGGACCTTCCGCCAGGAACTGAAAACTTATTTATTTATACAAGCGGGACTGGCCTGACTTTTTAAATTCTAAATTTAAATTTTTAGCACTCAACATTTCTTTGTAAATCATTTCTAGACTGATTTAATATTTTCAGCTGCACATTTCTGTATTACATAGTCATTAACTCATTTCTCTTCTACTTTGCTCCATATATATTTACTTCTCACTATTTCTGTATGCAGGAGATGCTTTTAGATTTGACCTGCTTCTTGAAATACATGGCCAATACTACCAACTAAGAATGATGAGTAATCTATCCTAGAACTAATTGACTGAGAAAATGTCATTGATTTAAACAAAAAAAACAAAACATAAATCTGAGAAGGATTTAGATCACTGAAACTTTGAACTTATTGTTGCATATTGTTTGGGGCTTCTTTAGTTTACAAATCATCTATGAAGAACTCTACACATTATCTACAGCAGAATCTGGCCCACGGATTGCTTAAATCTGGCCCATGGGGCTGGCCTGGAAATAGCAAAGTACCAGCCCGCAGTGCCTCTGACAGCCAAAATGGGGCATGGGTGTGTGTGGCCCCTTTGCGCCTCTGCTTATTTCGTAGACTCTGCCAGCCAAAATGCCCCATTTTGGCTGGCAGAGTGCTACAGGAGGCGTCCCCCCTCCCCGCTGTCCCATGGAAGAGAACTACAATGCTGATCAGGCCCTCGAAGAAATCCGGTTTGTCATCCTTGATCTACAGTCTCTGGTATAATCTAACTCTGATTCAAAAAAAAATTGGTGCTTTGCTATCTGGCAATTCCAACAAAAGAGAAAAGATAACTTTGATGTATATACTAGACAACACAGTATAATACTAGGTAACATATATGTACAATACTAGACAACACAGTATCAACAGTAGAAACCTTCAAATTTCTAGGTTCTATCATATCGCAAGATCTAAAATGGACAGTTAACATCAAAAACATCATTAAAAAAGGACAACAAAGAATGTTCTTTCTGCGTCAACTCAGTAAGCTCAAACTGCCCAAGGAGCTGCTGATTCAGTTCTACAGAGGAATTATTGAGTCTGTCATTTGCACCTCTATAACTGTCTGGTTCGGTTCTGCAACCCAACAAGAAAAACACAGACTTCAGAGGATAATTAGAATGCAGAAAAAATAATTGCTACCAACCTGCCTTCCATTGAGGACCTGTATACTGCACAAATCAAGAAGAGGACTGTGAAAATATTTACAGACCCCTCGCATCCTGGACATAAACTGTTTCAACTTCTACCCTCAAAACGACGCTATAGAGCACTGCACACCAGAACAACTAGACACAAGAACAGTTTTTCCCCGAAGGCCATCACTCTGCTAAACAAATAATTCCATCAACACTATCAAACTATTTACTGAATCTGCACTACTATTAATCTTCTCATAGTTCCCATCACCAATCTCTTTCCACTTATGACTGTATGACTATAACTTGTTGCTGGCAATCCTTATGATTTATATTGATATATTGACCATCAATTGTGTTGTAAATGTTGTACCTTGATGAATGTATCTTTTCTTTTATGTATACTGAGAGCATATGCACCAAGACAAATTCCTTGTGTGTCCAATCACACTTGGCCAATAAAAATTCTATTCTATTCTATTCTATCTGGCAATTCCAACAAAAGAGAAAAGATAACTTTGATGCTTGTAAATGAAAATTTCTGAATAATAGATCCTGGTTTCATATCAGCAACCATCTATTGCTACTTCAATACAGGTATATTATATAGGTGTTGAAAGTATTGGATATTCTTAATTATTCATTTGTTAAGCATTTCATCATTTAATATATTTTTTTTGTATATCTCAAATACATAGTGCTCCCTCCTCATATTTCTTCATAACAACAGCCCCAGCATGACTGTTTGAAGTATGAAGTGGTTCAGTTGTAGTATTAAATCATTTTTTGCACTGATGAAATTGAGTTTTGAGACTGATTTGGTTTGAAAAACATTCTTGGTGTAGAGTACCCATCATTTTCTCCTGTTTTTCAGATCTGTCAAATAGTTTATGTAGATTATGGACTCAGAATGGCAGTCCATGTATATAAGTCTTCCTTATGTCATTTGTCAAGCTGGCTGTCTAAAGTTGTCGCTGCATTTTATTTCATCAATATTATATAAGAGGAACTAAACTGAGGACCAAAGCTAACAAAGGGCACCAGACCAGAATGGTCAATTACAATAAAAATGCACTGACCAAGTGAGAGATGAATGGTTCTCAGTCCATCGTTATATTAGGACATGTGCTACTCTTCATTATTAAAGATTTTTCCGATATCTACAATGTAAGTCTCTTATAAGAGCTCTTCACTGAATGTCTGGTTGCAAACCTTCTAGTTCAAGTATTGATCTCAGAAAGCACTACACCTAAATGTTGCTGAACATCTGCTAAGCTAGCAATAGCCATCTCTGATTCATATACGAGATCTTTGTGAATATTTTATACTTACAAGTTCATAACTCACCCAGTTTAGCAGGATACTTTTAAAGAAAAATAAGTACAGATTATCTCAGATGAAGTATCCTAAATATTTGTTTAACGAAGGTAATGAAAAATGACAGCATATGGCTCATATAGCGTTGCAGAACAAACTTGTCATTTGCTGAAACAATAATATGAACCAACTGTGATTCCTTATAGCTGATTATAGTTTCAGATCCAGATTATTACTGTTTCTCAGGTGGACCAGGAGTGTTTTCTAATTTCTATTGAAGCTTCATTATTATCATCATTCCTTCTGTAAAAAACTGATACCGAGGTTCAGAATATTTTTGGAAACAATGTGTTATATGGTAAAACCAGCTGTTAGTTTGATTCAGTAACAGAGTTGGAAGGAATCTTGGAGGTCATCTAGTCCAACCCCCTGTTAACCCCCTGTTAATTAAGTGCCTTCAGATTTGATTCTGACTGCATAGACAAAGGGTGTCAAACTCGCGGCCCATGGGCTGGATGTGTCCTGTGCTGGCCACGCCCACCCCTATTTTAGCGAAGAGGAAAAAAGTTGCGATATGTCATGGAATGACAATGTGTCATCGTGAGTTTGATACTTCTAGCATAGACCCATGTTTATTGTTCAGCTGGTCTCCAATAATAATTTGTAGTTCTCTGAAGGGCATTCATCCGTTTCATCTGTTGTTATTCTATCCTTCTGCTTCCTTGATCCTTTCTAAACATAACTGTTTTATTCTATCCATCATTCACTTGCATCCCATTTGTAAAGCATGTTAAGTTTCTATTTTCTGATCATTACCTCAACAAAGCAGTTAGTCTGTCTTGGTATATCTGTCTCTACGATGGATTCAGTATGAAGGCCGTGTTAGGCTGGTTACTAGTCAAACCTGAAATTCAGTTTCGTTTATGGTTTATGCTGCATTTTAGTGTCTCACCCCACTGATTTTTCCAAGGAGTCTAAGGACAACACCAGGCACAATTTTGAATAAGAACTGGAAAATAAAAATGATTCTGTGCTGTACTTTAGTAAGATATGGATTACGTATGTGTATCCCACAAAGAGGTTTCCTGAAATTGGAAGATGGTATTTGATTTTGTTGTAATTGGTAGCTTAGACTTAAATAATAGTAGAATGGTCAAAACCATATCTTCCTCCTGAAATATACTTTGTGGAAAGCTCTGAAGTATTAAAATTATCTGTGGTTTGATGTGGTCAGGGATTCATTTATTCATTTCTGTTTATTTTTGCTTTGGATATTGCATGTATTTGGATTTGAAAATTATAAGGTATAATTTGATACATGAAATTAAAAGCTAACATTTAGTCTCAAAAAGGCTATAATATCTACTCTATAAAAGCATCATGTTTTCCTTCTCACAAGAAATTTTTGGTTATGTAATCTGATTTTAGAAATGTATGAATTGAAGTTTTTTCAGGTATTTTTCAGGACTTTAAAAAGTTATGTAGATTTGCAATTTTAAAGAGTTTACTTTTTACTTTACCAACTCACTACAACTCACTGTGTAGATTATTGATTATTGGAAACTATGCAGAGATATAAATATTGCTTTCTTGGCAACCATGCAGAAGTGATTTGCCACTGTTTTCTTCTGCAACGTTTTTCAATTTCCCTATCTATTTATTTATTTATTTATTTATTTATTTTGTCACATCATCATACAAAAGATTATATAGTATATACACATATAAACATATATAGGAAGAAGAAAAGAAAACAATAGGACAGGAACGGTAGGCACGTTTGTGCGCTTATGCACGCCTTATGGGCCTGTTAGGAATGGGGTGAGGTCAATAGTAGAAAGTTTTTGGTTAAAGCTATTAGGATTATGGGAAGAGACCACAGAGTCAGGTAAAGTATTCCAAGCACTGATGATTCTGTTGCAGAAGTCATATTTTCTGCAATCTAGATTAAAGCGGTTTACATTAAGTTTAAATCTATTGGTTGCCCTTGTATTATTGCAATTAAAAGCTGAAGTAGTCTTTGACAGGAAGGACATTACAATAGATGATTCTGTGAGTTAAACTTAGGTCTTGTCAAGGCGACGGAGTTCCAAGTTTTCTAAGCCTAGGATTTCAAGTCTGGTGGGATAAGGTATTTTGTTGTTTTCAGAGGAATGGAGAACTCTTCTTGTAAAATATTTCTGGACACGTTCAATTGTATTGATGTCAGAGATGTGGTGAGGGTTCCAAACAGGTGAGCTGTATTCTAGAATTGGTCTAGCAAATGTTTTATATGCTCTGGTTAGTAGTGTGGTGTTTTGGAAAAGAAGCTACGCAAAATTAGGTTTACAACTCTTAGAGCTTTTTGCTATGTAGTTGCAGTGGGCTTTGGCACTTAGATCATTTGACATGAAAACTCCAAGGTCTTTAACGGGATGGGGTCGTCTGTAAGGTAATGTCCATCTAGTATGTACTTAGTTTTAGAGTTCTTTTTCCTATATGTAAGACTGAGCATTTGCTGGTTGAAATTTGGAGCTGCCAATTTTAGACCAAGCGGTTAGATGGTCAAGGTCGTTTTGAATGATAGAAGTGTTGTCTGTGGTGTTAAATAGTTTGACATCGTCAGCAAAGAGAACACAATTACTTGAGATATGGTCACAAAGATCATTAATGTATAGAATAAAGAGTGTTGGTCCAAGGACGCTGCCTTGAGGAACGCCACTCTTGACAGGAACAGGATTTGATAAAGCATTGCCAATTTTGACCACTTGTTGTCTGTTAGACAGAAAAGCAGATATCCATTTGTGGAGGGGTCCTGAGATGCCATAGGATGTTAGTTTAAGGAGAAGTTTATCGTGTACTACTGAGTCAAAAGCTTTGCAGAAGTCTATGTAGATTGCATCTATTGATTTGCCTTGATCTAGATTTGAAGTCCATATGTTTTTGCAGTGGAGAAGTTGTAAGTTACATGATAACTTTTCCTGAAACCAAATTGTTTGTTGGAGAGTAGGTTGTTAGTTTCTAAGTGTGAGG
This sequence comes from Ahaetulla prasina, assembly GCF_028640845.1. Classification (NCBI taxonomy): domain Eukaryota; kingdom Metazoa; phylum Chordata; class Lepidosauria; order Squamata; family Colubridae; genus Ahaetulla; species Ahaetulla prasina. Next base: position 129,619,639 of record NC_080539.1, read on the forward strand.
TAATGGATTGATTGATGATAGATTCCATGACTTTGCAGGTGACGCAGCAAAGGGAGATCGGTCTGTAGTTTTCGACTAAGCTGGGGTCTCCTTTTTTGAAGATGGGGATGACTGTGGCTAGTGACCAAAGTTTGGGAAGAGAACTGGTAGTGAAAGCTTTATCAAAGATAATACTTAGGGGTTCAGCTATATTAATGGAAAGTTTTTAAGAAATATGCACATAGACCATCAGGTCCAATAGAAAGCGATGGTTTTAAGTTGTGAAGAGCTTTACCAACGTTGTCTTCTGTGAAATCTATATGAGTTAAATCATCATAGTCATTGCTGGTTCGTTTGTGGAATGTTGGATATGTGTTATCGGAGTTAACAAAACTGAGCCAAAGAAAATGTTGAAGAGGTTTGCTTTGACTGTTTCGTCATTGCATTCTTTGTTGTTAAAATCTTTTAGTGGTGGGATGGATCTTGAATCTTTAAGTTTACTGTTGACAAAATTATAAAAGGCACGATTGGAATTTGTGCGTAGAAGGTTTTCTTCTTGCTTGGTGTGGTAATTTGTGCATTCAGTTTTAATTTGGTTGCATATGTTTCAGTAACGGTTTCTGAAGTTTGTAACATAGCCTTTTTTTTTTCTTTTCCAGAGGGATTTTTTTTTTGATTGAAGCTTTTTTATTGATATGAGTAGTTTGTTTTCTTGGACATGGTAGTCATTCGTGGTACATATAATTTAATGACTCTATTGATTTCAAGTAGGAAGATTCTATAGAGGTCATCAGCGGTTATGCAGGTTGCAAACAGATTTTGCCAGTTCAGAAGTGAAAGATCGTTGTTTATAAGGTCGTAATTGGCTTTCTTGAAGTTGTAGTTGGGAGTTCTGGTGTTATGACGATTTAAGTATGGACGTATATTGAGACGAAAATCAATCATGCAGTGGTCACTGTTTGAAAAAGGTTCTTTAATTTGTATTCCGTAAATTGAGTTTGGATTGTTGCAGAAGATGAGGTCAAGGCAGTTGTTGAGTCTTGTATTGTTAGTTACAAGTTGTTCAAGACCTAGGTTTGTAACAGCGTTGTATAGTGTAGTATGGATTGGGTCAGTTGAACATTCATTGGTTGTCCAGTTAATGAGAGGTAGATTTAAGTCACCAAGGAAGATAAGAGGGTATGGGCAAGAGGTAGTCCATGTTAGCATTGAGGTTAGCATATTTGCGTGGGTAATGTCATAGTCGGGGGCTCTGTAGCATAGTAAGAATCAAGAGTAGTGTCAAGGGTTAGGTCGCATACTATGGTTTCAGGAAGAGAGAGTTTATGTGCTACTTGGATATTTTTTAGATTCAGTGTCTTTTTGTAAAAGATAGCCACTCCACCACCTCTTTGGTTTTCCCGATCTGATCGATAGACTTGATATTCTTTGTTTGAGATAATGGAGTCAGGAAGGGATGAATTCAGCCATGTTTCACCAACAAAATGATATCAAATGTGCCACTGTTTAATAAGAGGATAAATTCAGGTAATTTGTTGACTATGCTTCTTGCATTTATCAATTTGCATTTGAGATCTGATATGATTGGTGTTGAAGAGGTAAGGGGCGTGCATACCTAGTTTTGGGTGTTAGTAGGTTGGGGGTTGTGGACAATAGATGGTTGTATAGATGGTTGGATGGTAGTTTGGGTGTTTGGATGGATGGTTGTTTGGATGGCTGGTTGGGTGGATTGTTGGGTGGCTGTTTGGATGGCTGGTTGGATGGCTGTTTGGATGGCTGCTTGGATGGCTGCTTGGATGGCTGTTTGGATGGTTGGTTGGATAGTTGGTTGGATGGCTGGTTGGATGGCTGTTGGTTGGATGGCTGTTGGTTGGATAGTTGGTAAGATGGTTGGTTGAATGGGAGGTAGGGGGATGGGTACTTGGTTGAATACTGGGATGGCTGGTTGATTGTTATGGGTGATGGGGGGTTTGGAGGTGATTTTTTGATTGCAGGTTTTATTTTTTATGCAATCAGCATGGTAGTCGATGTATAGGTTGGATTCACCATTGTCTTGTCTTCTTTTAAGTTCTGTGCGAAGCTCACGAGCGTATCCTTTGTAGAAAGGATAGGTCAGGACGTGATCTAAGTTTACTGTAGGTAGGGTTGGATTTAGCAATTGAGTTTATAGTCTTTATGAATTTGCGTTTGCTGTCCTCATTAGTGCATATAACTCTACAAAATCTTGGTGCTGTTGTCCCATCGCTGTTTTTATATTCTGGTCCATCTCTGGAGACAGCAATTATTTCATTTGGGGAGATGGTTGATGAATTATAATTTCCAATGATGTTGTGAATCTTATTGATATCTGGTTCATTTGTGTTTTCAAGTCCAAATAATATTGCATTATTTTATTTTTGTCCTCTCTCCATTGCATCTCTGATTAGTTGATTAGTAGAATCTGGCCCACGGATTGCTTAAATCTGGCCCATGGGGCTGGCCTGGAAATAGCAAAGTACCAGCCCGCAGTGCCTCTGACAGCCAAAATGGGGCATGGGGGGGGCGTGTGTGGCCCCCTTTGCGCCCCGTTTTTGGCCTGCAGCACTCTGCCAGCCAAAATGCCCCATTTTGGCTGGCAGAGTGCTACAGGAGGCGTCCCCCCTCCCTGCTGTCCCATGGAAGAGAACTACAATGCTGATCAGGCCCTCGAAGAAATCCGGTTTGTCATCCTTGATCTACAGTCTCTGGTATAATCTAACTCTGATTCAAAAAAAAAAATTGGTGCTTTGCTATCTGGCAATTCCAACAAAAGAGAAAAGATAACTTTGATGTATATACTAGACAACACAGTATAATACTAGGTAACATATATGTACAATACTAGACAACACAGTATCAACAGTAGAAACCTTCAAATTTCTAGGTTCTATCATATCGCAAGATCTAAAATGGACAGTTAACATCAAAAACATCATTAAAAAAGGACAACAAAGAATGTTCTTTCTGCGCCAACTCAGTAAGCTCAAACTGCCCAAGGAGCTGCTGATTCAGTTCTACAGAGGAATTATTGAGTCTGTCATTTGCACCTCTATAACTGTCTGGTTCGGTTCTGCAACCCAACAAGAAAAACACAGACTTCAGAGGATAATTAGAATGCAGAAAAAATAATTGCTACCAACCTGCCTTCCATTGAGGACCTGTATACTGCACAAATCAAGAAGAGGACTGTGAAAATATTTACAGACCCCTCGCATCCTGGACATAAACTGTTTCAACTCCTACCCTCAAAACGACGCTATAGAGCACTGCACACCAGAACAACTAGACACAAGAACAGTTTTTCCCCGAAGGCCATCACTCTGCTAAACAAATAATTCCATCAACACTATCAAACTATTTACTGAATCTGCACTACTATTAATCTTCTCATAGTTCCCATCACCAATCTCTTTCCACTTATGACTGTATGACTATAACTTGTTGCTGGCAATCCTTATGATTTATATTGATATATTGACCATCAATTGTGTTGTAAATGTTGTACCTTGATGAATGTATCTTTTCTTTTATGTATACTGAGAGCATATGCACCAAGACAAATTCCTTGTGTGTCCAATCACACTTGGCCAATAAAAATTCTATTCTATTCTATTCTATCTGGCAATTCCAACAAAAGAGAAAAGATAACTTTAATGCTTGTAAATGAAAATTTCTGAATAATAGATCCTGGTTTCATATCAGCAACCATCTATTGCTACTTCAATACAGGTATATTATATAGGTGTTGAAAGTATTGGATATTCTTAATTATTCATTTGTTAAGCATTTCATCATTTAATATTTTTTTTTGTATATCTCAAATACATAGTGCTCCCTCCTCATATTTCTTCATAACAACAGCCCCAGCATGACTGTTTGAAGTATGAAGTGGTTCAGTTGTAGTATTAAATCATTTTTTGCACTGATGAAATTGAGTTTTGAGACTGATTTGGTTTGAAAAACATTCTCGGTGTAGAGTACCCATCATTTTCTCCTGTTTTTCAGATCTGTCAAATAGTTTATGTAGATTATGGACTCAGAATGGCAGTCCATGTATATAAGTCTTCCTTATGTCATTTGTCAAGCTGGCTGTCTAAAGTTGTCGCTGCATTTTATTTCATCAATATTATATAAGAGGAACTAATCTGAGGACCAAAGCTAACAAAGGGCACCAGACCAGAATGGTCAATTACAATAAAAATGCACTGACCAAGTGAGAGATGAATGGTTCTCAGTCCATCGTTATATTAGGACATGTGCTGCTCTTCATTATTAAAGATTTTTCCGATATCTACAATGTAAGTATCTTATAAGAGCTCTTCACTGAATGTCTGGTTGCAAACCTTCTAGTTCAAGTATTGATCTCAGAAAGCACTACACCTAAATGTTGCTGAACATCTGCTAAGCTAGCAATAGCCATCTCTGATTCATATACGAGATCTTTGTGAATATTTTATACTTACAAGTTCATAACTCACCCAGTTTAGCAGGATACTTTTAAAGAAAAATAAGTACAGATTATCTCAGATGAAGTATCCTAAATATTTGTTTAACGAAGGTAATGAAAAATGACAGCATATGGCTCATATAGCGTTGCAGAACAAACTTGTCATTTGCTGAAACAATAATAGGAACCAACTGTGATTCCTTATAGCTGATTATAGTTTCAGATCCAGATTATTACTGTTTCTCAGGTGGACCAGGAGTGTTTTCTAATTTCTATTGAAGCTTCATTATTATCATCATTCCTTCTGTAAAAAACTGATACCGAGGTTCAGAATATTTTTGGAAACAATGTGTTATATGGTAAAACCAGCTGTTAGTTTGATTCAGTAACAGAGTTGGAAGGAATCTTGGAGGTCATCTAGTCCAACCCCCTGTTAACCCCCTGTTAATTAAGTGCCTTCAGATTTGATTCTGACTGCATAGACAAAGGGTGTCAAACTCGCGGCCCATGGGCTGGATGTGTCCTGTGCTGGCCACGCCCACCCCTATTTTAGCGAAGAGGAAAAAAGTTGCGATATGTCATGGAATGACAATGTGTCATCGTGAGTTTGATACTTCTAGCATAGACCCATGTTTATTGTTCAGCTGGTCTCCAATAATAATTTGTAGTTCTCTGAAGGGCATTCATCCGTTTCATCTGTTGTTATTCTCTCCTTCTGCTTCCTTGATCCTTTCTAAACATAACTGTTTTATTCTATCCATCATTCACTTGCATCCCATTTGTAAAGCATGTTAAGTTTCTATTTTCTGATCATTACCTCAACAAAGCAGTTAGTCTGTCTTGGTATATCTGTCTCTACGATGGATTCAGTATGAAGGCCGTGTTAGGCTGGTTACTAGTCAAACCTGAAATTCAGTTTCGTTTATGGTTTATGCTGCATTTTAGTGTCTCACCCCACTGATTTTTCCAAGGAGTCTAAGGACAACACCAGGCACAATTTTGAATAAGAACTGGAAAATAAAAATGATTCTGTGCTGTACTTTAGTAAGATATGGATTACGTATGTGTATCCCACAAAGAGGTTTCCTGAAATTGGAAGATGGTATTTGATTTTGTTGTAATTGGTAGCTTAGACTTAAATAATAGTAGAATGGTCAAAACCATATCTTCCTCCTGAAATATACTTTGTGGAAAGCTCTGAAGTATTAAAATTATCTGTGGTTTGATGTGGTCAGGGATTCATTTATTCATTTCTGTTTATTTTTGCTTTGGATATTGCATGTATTTGGATTTGAAAATTATAAGGTATAATTTGATACATGAAATTAAAAGCTAACATTTAGTCTCAAAAAGGCTATAATATCTACTCTATAAAAGCATCATGTTTTCCTTCTCACAAGAAATTTTTGGTTATGTAATCTGATTTTAGAAATGTATGAATTGAAGTTTTTTCAGGTATTTTTCAGGACTTTAAAAAGTTATGTAGATTTGCAATTTTAAAGAGTTTACTTTTTACTTTACCAACTCACTACAACTCACTGTGTAGATTATTGATTATTGGAAACTATGCAGAGATATAAATATTGCTTTCTTGGCAACCATGCAGAAGTGATTTGCCACTGTTTTCTTCTGTAACTTTTTTTCCATTTCCCTATCTATTTATTTCTTGATAGTTTGTCATACTTAAACTACCCAGGTTTGACCCTGCTTATCTTTTTGTTTTTACAAGTGTATTCACTTAATTTTAAGTGTATCTCTAATCAATCTCAGACCAATCACCATTCATGTTTATTTTTCAGATCTATCGACACCATATGTACATATTAGTTTCATGTTTTTTTAACTTGTATAACATATCAAAGGAATTATAGCTTAATTAATATACTAAACTAGACATTTAAAAACTTAAAATTTACTTAAAATAAATAAAATAAACAAGTGGCTAAAGCATACCAGGCTAGAAACCATGAGACTGTGAGTTCTAGTCTCACTTCACTGAGGGACTTTGGGCCATTCCTTCTCTCTCAGCCTAAAATACTTTTTATGGTTTTTGACGAAAATAGGAGGAAGAAAATGTGTTAGGTATGTTTGCTGACTTGAATTATTTATAAAAATAATAAAGGAGGGATAAAAAAACCTAATTTTTTTGGGTGGGAGATTTCCCATCATTTTTCTATTTCATAATTCCCTGGAATATACTGAACAATTTTTCCAATTATAAGTTGTAAGCATACACATACAATATATTTGGATTCAGGTGCCCGAAATGATAACAGTTGTATTTATTTGTTTTCTTTCTTTTCTTTTCTTTTGAACAGGAGTTGATAAATGATCCTTTGTACATAGGTCTGAAACACAAACGAATCCGAGGCCAGGTTTATGATGATCTTCTAGATGAATTTATGGAAGCTGCAGTTTCCCGGTAATTGGCTATATTTCTGCATTTTGTACCACTGGATGTTTTAGGAATTTATTGAGAGCTGGAAAGACAGCTTAATTTAGAAGCTAAAATGCTTACAAATACAGATTGTACCTGTAACTCATTGGTTTATAATGTTGAGTTGTTATGAATGGATTTACTTTTTCACAACGGTAAGAAGAAGTTGGGGAATCTCTCCCTATATTAGGAAATATTTCTTTTTATCTACTTTAAAAGTTATTTTAAATTTAAGAATCAGAGCTTATTCTTATTTATTTTATTTATTTATTAGATTTGTTTGCTGCCCATCTTGCTTTGAGGTGATTCTGGGTGTCTTACAACAATCAAATGCAGCTGGCTTGTATTTACAGCTAGTTACAGCAGTAATTATAACATTGAAACCTTTTTTTACCATTGCTTGATCAAGTGAAGTGCAGTCCTGTCTTATTCTCTTTATTTGCTTACAGACATATATACTCCATATATTCTTATTCCAAGTTCTTATTCCAAGTTAAACAAAAAAATCAGAACAATGGTTTTGCTTACCATTTCATTAGAATATTGTTAAAACTTGTTGGTAGTGTATTTATTTGGCACAATCTTTTTCTTCCGCAAAGAAATACATTAGGAAGAAACCAGATAATTGTGACACTAATTGGAAATTATGAAAGAATGTTGGGCCACACTGAAACTTTAATAGGAAAATTTAAGTCTAGTATCCTTAATTTAATCAATTCTTGGCCTATGATTAATTCTTAATTGCCAACGGGCCCATCTATAGTTGTTTATTTATAGAAATTCTTTTGCAAGTTATTCATTGCTGGAAAGAATCTATATTGTTGTCTGTTTGCAAATTAGCGAGCCCATCCAGAATGGGGTGAAATGAAGTCAGGCTAGGAGTTCAGGGTAAATCTTTATACCTGATAAAACTAAGTAGTAGGTACACAATGAAGTAGAAACCTCTGTACCTGTTATCTATCTGTTATGCTTGGGGTTTGTTTTGGAAAGTTATATGTTTTTCAGCTTCCAAAAGTTTCTGCTTTTTCTCATTACAATATTAAAAAGGTGTGGATATAGTCACTTCATGACAAGTTTTATTTACAAAAAGATTTACAAAATTTAAAAACTAAACAATAAAGTGATGTTTGTTCCATAGTAAGGACAAAAAAAGTTGCTAGATTTCTAAGAATAGAGTATTTTATACTATAGCAGTTTGGGCTCAGTTATGGATTGAGCATAGATGAGGCATATAAAATTGGTTTTCCATTATAAGAATTATAATAAGTCACATCTTTTTTTCTCGGAAAAATACATTTTTGTTTCTATGAGTTATTTTAAGCTTCATGTATCCTTTAGCAGCAGAGAAAAGCCTTTATTATATAAAGATGACAAGGAACATACATGGCAATTTGCAAAATGGCTAGCAGAGCAAGAAAATGTACAGAACACATTTCCTTATACTGTATGTCTAGGATCCCCAAGCTATGCAATTTATGATGAACATCCAAACAAATCAGATTCTAAAAAAATAAGGTTTAAATTTGCTGTGTCCAGTGTGCTCTACAAATAGTTTGTGCTTCCCCCCCACTTTTAACATTTTGATGTGTTAATGAGTTAACAAAATCACAAGGATTGAGGTATGGTGACCCTTTTTTTAACTTAATTGACTATATAAATCAGGGATAAGCAGATTTACTTCATGCATGAATTGTTATGTTAAAATTTAAGGTCTACCTAGCAGAATCAGGATTGCAGGCTAGGTTGAAAAAACATGGGGGAACAGATGCAAAATCACAATTAAATGGTGGGTGGCGACAATGAGTTACAACCTGTAACAATGCTCCATGGGATGATCTGCCTAAATGTTAATGCAGGAATTAATTTTAAATATTAGAACTTAGGGACATAATACTGAATTTTGTTTCTGTATTTCAACAGTTTAGCAAAGAAAAGCTTACTTTGCACTAAGAAATAAATGTTGAAAAGTTTTGCTGATCTACAGTCAGATTACAGTTGATGGTTTCTTTGTCCCTAGGAGTTTGCTACAGTAGGAGCTTGAGAATGGGTTGGCAAAAAAAAAAAAAGCTATTTTGTAGATTGGTTGAGAATATAGACTAGAAATTTACTAGATTATTGCTTATTGTGCACATTAGTGCAAATAAACATAAAGAGAATTTCAGATTGCCAAATAACTGGGGGAAAGTATATGGTCTCTGTCTCTGTCTGTCTGTCTGTCTGTCTCTCTCTCTCTCTCTCTCTCTCTCTCTCTCTCTCTCTCTCTCTCTCTCTCTCTCTCTCTCTCACACACACACACACACACACACACACACACACACACACACACACCACTAACTGCTAGCAACAGGTTTCCAATCAGACTGGAAAGTCCTGTGAGAACCAAGCTACAGGACTGCATGGACCAGTGCATGAGCATAGCTTAGAAAGGCATTGGGAACAACACCAGAAGCTCAAAACACCAGTTGCTCATAGATAAAGCTCACAGTCTTGCCCAAGACTCATAATATCATACTCAAGAACTTCCAGTGATAACACTGGAAGTCAAGTTAAGATAGCTCACACAAGTGACCATCAAGTGTAGCATATACCATATCCTATACTATAGAGATGCACTGTCTCTACTGCTGTTCTGCATAGGCCTGAACCCCCTCAGCCAGATAATCAAGGACTGGATATGGATACAAGTTCAAGATTGGAACTACCATTAGCCATGTCCTCTACATGGGTGACATCAAACTGTATTTTTTTTTAAAATTTGCATTTATATCCCGCCCTTCTCCGAAGACTCAGGGCGGCTTACACTATGTTAGCAATAGTCTTCATCCTATTTGTATATTTATATACAAAGTCAATTTATTGCCCCCACTTGACACAGCCACTTGACACAGCCTACAGTCAGGACATTTGGATGTCATTTGGATTGAAGAAGTGTGACTGGATGGTAGTCACAGGAGGGAAGGTGGTTAAGACTCCCTGCAGGCTGCATATCAGGCATACAGATCAGCTACAAGTATCTTGGTATCCCACAATCACATGGGAACCATAGTGAGGAATCAAGGAAGCATCAACATCAAAGTATCACCATAGAGTAAAATAGGCCCTGAAGAACCACCCAATGGGAGAACAAAATCCTGTTGGATTTCCAGATTCTATGATCAGGCAAGTATTGGCCAATCGACCAGACATTATGGTAGAAGACAAGGATCGGAAGACAGCATTGGTGATAGATGTAGCCGTACCAAGTGAGAGCAACATCAGGTAGATGTATGAGAAGCTGGAGATGAACCAGGGCCTGAAGCAAGAACTAGAGAAGACATGGAAAGACAATGCCAAAGTGGCCCAGTGATGGTAGGAGCACTTGGTGCTGTGATTCCTAAGCTGGGAGAGAAGCTCCAGCAGTTCCCAGGAACAACCTCGGAGCTATCTGTCCAGAAGAATGCAGTGCTAGGAACAACTAAGATGACTTTGCAGAACCCTCAAAGTCCCAAGCCTCTGGCAGAGGACTGAAGATTAAGGAAGACGTATACCACCAATAGGGATGAGAAGAGATTTTTATTATTTTTTACTAAACTAGAGTTCAACTCAATCACCTGGCATTTCTTGGAGTGATGCCAAATCTTTTTTTCCTAAGACCATTTGATTGATTTATTCTCTAGCACTAGTCAGCATCGGTATTGTTTCTAACACTTAAAAAAGTCTATCCATCAATCCCTGCTTCTGCATTTATAATCAGTATGATTTATCCACACCTGTAAAGAAGATTAAACCTGAAATACTGGAAAATGCATTGTAAAATAATTATACCTACTACATTTTACAAATATAATACTCATTTGATACCCACAATGGGTGTCTGCAACTAACTGGTTAGAAAGCCTAGATATCCTGTCCAGTTTGTAGCCCAGTTTACTATTTGACTCAAGAGACCAGTTTTGAACTGGTCAATCAATAGAATTGATTGACTGCCCTCCCTCTATGCTTCTTATTTTTCCAGTCAAATAGACATTCAGCCAGAAGATACAAAGAGCATCTAATCAATATGTGCATATAATCAATCAAACAATTAAACAATCAAACAATTAATCATCAATCAATTATTTTTTAAAATTAAATCCTGTCTTATAAGGCGGGGTGTCAACTCATGTCATCATGGTGTCGTCACTTGACTTATTGGGACTTTCCCCCCCTTCGCTAAACTGGGTGTGGGTATGGCCAGCGCGTGATGCATCTGGCCTGTGGCCTGTGAATTTGACAGCCCTCTTATAAAGGCTTAAGGCAACATACTTCCTTCTACTTCTATTTTTCCCCATAACAACAGCCAGGGGTGAAATCTACTTACCTTCCTTACCGGTTCGGAAGTGCACACATCACATGCGCGTGCAGACCTGCACATGTGCAAAGCCTTTTGGCATGCACAGAATGTAAAAAAAACATTACTTCCTAGTTAAAACCAGGAAGTAACGACACCCGGGCAGGTGGGCGGAGCTTCGCTCCACCATCGCTACCAGATCGCCGAACCACCGACCACGGGCGTTAACGGATCGACAGATCCGGTCGGAACCGGGAGCATTTCACCCCTTACAACAGCCCTGGGAGAAGTAGGCTGGGCTGAGAGAGAGAGAGAGAACAATAATTGGCTGAAGTCCACCCAGCTTGCTTACACAGTTTGGGATCATTATGTATTAAGAGTCCTAAATTGAAAGGAAAGTTGCATTTAAGCTAACCCCAATTCCTCCTTAAATATTTTAACATAGGGAGGTTAAGGGGAAGTAAGGAAAGAATTTGGCAAGACACATGGCTGTGAACAGTATGGCCATTCTGTGTGGCCCATCCTAAACTCAGTTTCAAGCCTTCATATATTCAGGCAGATGCATGAATGAATAACAGAGTAGGAAGGGACGCTGGAGGTCTTCTAGTCCAACTCCTTGCTCAAGCAGGAAACCCTACACCATTTAAGACAATTGATTGTCCAATCTCTTCTTTAAAAATTCCACTGATGGAATATCCACAACTACTGGTTGTTTTTTTTAAAGTAGATCCATTTGATTCCTGCCAGCAGCTTTTTCATTAGAAAGATTCCCTGCAATGCTAAGTTCACTTAGACCTGTCTTTTAATGACTCAGAACTTATTTCTGAGTAAATATGAAGAATCGTAGAATCTCAAAAGGCATAATCAAGCTGAAATTGTGCGCACTTCAATATTCCTATTTAAGAATTCAACTGTGTTGGAAGCGGTTCAGCAAACTCTAATTAAGCTGGAACCCTAATTCTGACAATAACTCTTTATAATGCAAACATAATACTACACTGTGATTTGAATAGGAAAAGATGATTTCACCTGAGTAGAAACTCAAGAGCACTCAAATCCATACAGAGTTTTTTGTCTCATAAATTTTTGTAAGGTAAATAATACCACTCAAATTCTCATTGCTAGTGAGAATTTGAAGTATGAGTGCTCACTTAAATTCTTGGCCAAAGCTAATTTGGACCTTATAATATTGAAACAATATTTAAAATTGCCTATATTTGTTAGGATATAAAATCAAGAATTTGCTTCAACAGTTGGAAGTGCTTTTTGATTTGCTGTGTTTTTTGTTGGACCTACCTAATGAAAAGTAAAATCATTGCTATACAGGTAGTCCTTGACTTACAACAGTTCATTTAGTGACCGTTCGAAGTTACAGCGGCACTGAGAAAAGTAACTTATGACCATCTTTCACGCTTACAACCATTGCAGCATCCCCATGGTCACATGATTTACATTTGGATGCTTGGCAACGGGTTCATATTTATGATAGTTGTAATGTTCCATGGTCATGTGATCCCCTTTTGTGACCCTCTGACAAGCAAAATCAGTGAGGAAGCCAGATTCATTTAACAACCAGTGACAAGTGTTACTAATTGAGTGACTGCAGTGGTTCACTTAACAACTGTGGCAAGAAAAGTCTTAAAATGGGGCAAAACTCACTTAACAAATTTCTCACCTAGCTACAAATTCTGGACTCAATTGTGGTTGTAAGTCAAGGACTAGTGTTATTTCCCAATAAATGTTACTTTATATTTTGTATGTACATCTGGACAGATTGCAAAATAATTTTAATACAGTTTATTATTAATGATTCTATTTATATTTTTAAGCTTTGTTTTTGTTTTTATTTATTTTTATCCAGTTTGGTCTAGTGGTTAACACATCAAGTTAGAAAGCAAGAAACTTAAATCTTACCTTAGTCATGAAAGGCAGCTGGATGACTTTGGACCAGTCATTCAGTGGTAGGTTTCAATTTTTTTTACTACCGGTGCTGTGGGTGTGGCTTGGTGGATGTGGCAGGGGAAGGATATTGCAAAATCTCCATTCCAACCCCAATCCAAGGGAAGGTTAGTGCAAAATTCCCATTTCCTCCCAATCCCCAGCTGGGATTTGGGAGGCAGAGAATAGATGGGGGCGGGGCCAGTCAGAATTTTTACCACCGGTTCTTCAAACTGCTCAAAATTTCCACTACCAGTTCTACAGAATTGGTCAGAACCTGCTGAAACCCATCTCTGCAGTCATTGTTTCTCAGCCCAATTCACTTCACCGGGTTGTTGTTGTAGGAAAAATAGGAAGAGTAAGTTGTGTTGGATATGTTCCTCGACCTGGGTTATTTGTAAAAATAATTAAGACTAAGACTAAGACTTAAGACCAGGAACTAAACAAACAAGCTAACTACCATACTCTATCTTGTGTTTGTATGTACATGTTGTATCTCTAATATATAGGGAGATTAGCTCTTTCATATTATATTTTTAGAAAGAAAGAGGAGAAATTGTGTTTTTGGTTTTGTTTCCCTTTCTCTTACATTTTTTTAATCTGTTCTGCTAGTTTCAAGGCTGCCTGAAGTTTCAAAGCACGCCTGAGGGCTGCCAATATGCCAATCTCAATATCAGCCCATCCTACATCCTTCCCCCCACGTCTTCCAGCTAGTCTTTCTTTCTCTGGACTGTAGAATTGGAAGTCTGGTGCCAGAACAAAAGTACAGTAATCTCAGTCTTCCATTATTTTTCATTCTGAGAGTGGGCCTTTTAGGAAAGTTCTGACACTGTAGGATTGCAGCAATCATTTTCTAAACTCTGGGTTCATAACTTTAACATTATTAATGTTTTCCCAGTGCCAATTTTGTGGAAACTGCAGTTGCCACCATGTGCACATGCCTACATCTGGCCATCAAGCCTAGACAGGTTTCAATTAAAACAACAACAACCCCAAGTAATTAAGAATAAAGGACATATGGAAGTTCTCATCAAAAGATATCCATCTGGAAAACTGAAATCCAAGATTCCTAGATGAGTTGTTCTTTTGATTTATTGTTTTCGTATTAGTCATCATTCTTCTTTGTCAATGTCAATTCAACTTTTGCAAAGGAAAATATCGTTTATTCAGTTTTTAATTCTTTAGTCAGACACATAATGTTTTGTGCTTAAGTTTTATTCTTATTAAAAACTTGTTAGGAAATGTTTTAAGGTTGTCACCAAGCATGACTTCTTTTCACTCTAGCATATATTTGAAAGAAAAAAGCCAAAACAGAAGATTTTTATTCTTTTTCTTTCAGTTGCTTCTCTGCTCAGGTTTCAGCTTGAATTCCTTCAAAGGTGTTCCAGTGTACAGTCTGAGAATAATCTAGGGACTAATTCAAAATTATACCATATACACATAGTAATACATAAAAGTCTGAAATTAAGCAGAATATCAGGGATATCAAATATTCTACCTGTTATTAAAGTTTCCCTCAATCAGCCTCTACTCCCATTGACACATTTATAGGCTTCCATTGCTTTTCCAGATCAATAAGCAATGCATCTCTTTCCATAGCTTATTTGAACTCTGAAATAATTAATTTATGCTTGAAAACGCTGAGCTTTAAACCTTGTTCTTTTGGAGCCTTTAATCTTTTTAATGGTATTCATTTTAGCCTGGAATCTTATATCCTGCCTTGCATTGCTAGTTAATATTTTCAGATCAGGAAAAGATCATCTACTTACCTTTCCTTTAGCGATCCTATCTGAAAGAAAAGGGACTTCATTTGTATCTTCCTGTTCTGATTGAGTTCTGATTGAAGCTGAGTAAAGTTCTTCTGTACACAGATAAAAGAAGAAAATGTGTAGTGTTGAGAAAAAAAAAAATTGATTTAAAGGGAATGGGAGAAATTTCCGTTTAGACTTCCCAGGTCAGATGAAGGTTGTGCGGCATCACCCTTTGTTGACTGTAAAATAGGTATCAAGATAAGATTTTGATAATAATAAATAATAATGAACACAACTTACCTATGTACTGCTGATATTTTTTTCAATATGCAATATTGAAAGGTAGCTTTTCCACATAGCATTTCAGGGCTGCCAATTAATTTTGCAGAGCAATATTAGGGTCAGCCTAGAAAAGATTTTGCATCTTCTGGTCTGAAGCCAAATTGACTATTCAGCACAGGATGTTTTTTCTTCTTCTTAAAGAGTTTGCCAGGAGACCATAGAAGCTGTAAATTATGGATGGAAAGTATTTTTAAAGGATAGTATTTGCAGACTAAATTAACCAAGTGCATCTGGTTTTTTTATAGTTTCCAAATCAGATTTTAAAATATGATCCAGCTGCTTGCATTTTGCAATTAGCTGACTTGCTAATATTTTGTAAAAAATCTTAAACTGATCTCTTTACTTAATTGTACCTTTGGAGCAATAGGCATTACACTGGAGTCAATAGTGTGTTGCACTTTGTAGATTTTTAATGTTAAATCAGTACAAATGCATCAGTGGCTTAGCTTAAGAAGTTAATAGTAGGTTGACTGTGCCATGTCCATGTAATGCATATATTCTTCAGCTTTTCATCTAATTCAACTGAGATTCTGAACTAAGGACTGGGTTGATAAGGGGCTGAATGAGGGCTAATAAACCAAAGCTTCATCTAGTCAGAAAAAAAAATGTTTTGTCTGCCTGGGTAAGCGGTGTTCACCTTGTTCTGGAGGGGACCATTCCTCACTGTATTTGCTTGAGGGGTTTTGGGATTTTGCACATTCTGTAGAGATGTGACTCATGATGCCTATTACGAATTCAGACAAATAGATCAACTGCAACCTGTCTGAAAAGTGACAGCCTTGTAACATTTATTAATAGGTTGATAATCTCCTGCTTGAGTTTCTGCATGCGTAATTTATGAAGCTACCTTTGAAAGCAGTCTGGGAACCTCTGTTCAAATCAAGAGTGGCTAGACTGTAACTGTCTTTAATTTTAAAGCTTTCAAAAGTATCTTAGGGTTATCTCTGTTATGTCTGCAGAGATCCTAACATGGGGATAGACAAATCTTTGGGTTTTAGACTTAAAATTTTAAGAGCATTCTCTGGTCTCATACATTAACCACCTGGGAAGCTTGCTTTTTCAACAAACATGATTAAGCAAAGCATGGGTGAAATCTACTTACCTTCCCTATTAGTTCGGAAGTATGTGTGCTGTGCACATCATGTGCAATTTTGGACCCTCTGCACATGCGCATGCGCAGAAGGTTTTGCACATGAGCAGGGGGTCCAAAATCCCTCTGTGCATGTGCAGAAGGTGAAAAACAGGTTACTTCCTAAGTAACAACATCTGGGCGGGTGGGCAGCGCCTCACACTGCCACCACTACCGATTCTCTGAACCACCCGGTGCTGCCGCTACTGGTTCATCCAAACTGGTGGGAACCGGTAGCATTTCACCCTTGAAGCAAAGCTAACTCATGGACTGCTCCCTATCAAACCACCTCTGGATACCTTCTGTCATTCACCTTTCCTCATCCTCCTGCTCCTTCATATGAGTTATAGTGGTCCATATTTTCTTCTAAGAATTATTGGTGGAATTTAGGTGGGACCAGAGGTATTTCTCTTTTAAGTTTAAAAAAAATTATATAAATCTGGAGGGAACTCAGAGAGGTGAACATAGGATGGTTATTCCTGACCTAAAAGGCACTGCTTGAAGTTGTATTCTAGAACAGGGTCTCCAGCCTTGGCAACTTTAAGACTTGTGGACTTCAATTCCTAGAGTTGAAGTCCACAATTCTGGGAGTTAAAGTCCACAAGACTTAAAGTTGCCAAGGTTGGAGATCCCTGTTCTAGAAGCCATTTCTAAAGTGAATATATTGTCAGTGAGAGAGCCCATTTTAGTCTTTCACCTCCTTTGTGGAATATTCTTCCCTAAGAGGCCGGCTTAATATCAATCCTATAGATTTTTTTCTGCAAAAATCCTTTTTATTCTATCTGACATTTTAAGGTCTACTTTAGTGTGTTTGGATTTTTAAAAAAATATTTTATCCTTCCACCGTTTTTCATTTGAACTGATGTGTTGCTTTCTTACCCTAAGTGTTAGTTTTGTCATATTTTTATGGCATGCTTGTTTTTATCATTTTGTGGTTTTCATTTGCTTATACACCACTGGAAAGAATTCTGGTTATCTGACAGTCTGAAACTGTAGTCAATCAATCATATTTTGGGAGATTCATGAAAAACAGTCATGAAAATCTTATAAAAGCAGCCTTTCCTTACATCTACAATTCTGATTTCATGTTTTATGGCACACTTTGAATGAACCATATGGGAAACATCAAAACTTGCTTACTGAAAGTGCTTGTACATTTTTATGTTTTTTAATGTTCACAGTATGGGAAGGGCAGAATATTCTTAGATATTATGTGTTCATATTTGCATTCCTTCTCTTTATGAAAGATAAAGGAATATGTCTGGAGATGGTTTCATATTTATTTAACATCAGTGCAGTAGAATATTTGTGGTTTTGATAAAGTGGTTTTGTGGCTTTGATAAAGTTTTACATTGTATTTTTATACTTGTAGTTGGCAAAAGACAAAGTTGGCAGAAATGCAAGAGTTTGCATTTTCTGTTGCAAGTAATGAGTGAATTGTCTTTACTCTAGTAACCCTTTCATAATTGATTCACATTAAAAATAAATTTAAGGGGCATCCAAAATCTTTTTAAGGTGACCAATTCTGAGTTAGTGATTTGTGAAGAATCTTAGAAGCTATTTAGTGATCAGTCTGGTAGTCTCTTTGTAGATTACAGATTTGTGTAGAATAAGAATCGACAGATTTGTTTCCTGTCTTTTTGTAGTTAGTTATAAATCTTGCATCATAACAATAGTGGCTCATAATTTGGCATGAAATCTTAAACAGTGTATTTTTTTGTAGGTTCCTTTAGAGGGGGATAAAAGTAATATTTATTATCCACAACAGAATAATGGCATTCTTTAACATCAGTCAGTTTAATCCAGTGATTTATCAGGGACTGAAAAATATATTGACTAGATGTTGATTCTAACTTGCTACTTGTTACTTTCAGACATGAGGCAGTGAAAAATGTGCAAAACAAGAAAGGCATAGTTCCAATGATCTGAAAATGATTGTTTTTATATATGACGTGGCCCAGAATCTTGCTGAATTGAAATAATGTTACTAGCTCCATATAAATAACCCAGCAAAATGTTATCTTTAGTTAGTGATTAATGCACTTCATGTGAGAAAAAGAAGGCTAGGTTGCTTCCCACCAGCCATCTGTTTATAATTTAAATATTTTAAGATACTGAAAAACACACATACACAACTCTACTGTTGCTCTGAGTCAGCTTGAACCACTTCCTACGCAAAGAAGTGCTTCTGCTTCTTTCTTGCTCTGTGAAGAAGTGCTTTTTCTCCTATAGATATCAAAGAGGATAATACAAAGTAACCAGAGGTGGTATTCAGCAGATTCTGACCAGTTCTGGAGAACCGGTAGCAGAAATTTTGAGTAGTTTGGAGAACCGGGAAATACCATCTCTGACTGGCCCCGCCCCCATCTATTCTCTGCCTCCCGAGTCCCAGCTGATTGGGAGGAAATGGGGATTTTGCAGTAACCTTCCTTTGGAGTGGGGTGGGAATGGAGATTTTACAGTATCCTTCTCCTGCCATGCCCACCAAGCCACACCCACCAAGCCATACCCACAGAACCGGTAGTAAATTTTTTTGAATCCCACCACTGAAAGTAACATCTCAAAAATGTTTTACAGGTGATCTTCAACTTACAATCATTCATTTAGTGACCATTCAAAGTTACAACAGCACTGAAAAAAGTACCTTATGACTATTTTTCACCCTTACGACTGTTGTAGCATCCCCATGGTCATCTGATCAAAATTTGGATGCTTGGCAATTGACGTGTATCTACCTATGATGGTTGCAGTGTCCCCTGGTCATGAGATTACCATTTGCGACCTTCTGACAAGCAAAATCAATGGGGAAACCAGATTCATATTATTAACTTAACAACTGAGTGATTTGTGGCAAGAAAGCTCATAAAATGAAGCGAAACTCATTCACTTAGCAATGGAAATTTTGGGCTCAGTTGTGTTTGTAAGTTGAGGACTACCTGTAGTTTGTTTTAATGTAATCTTTTAATGTCACTATACTGAACTCATTTAAAAAGAATCATTTTTGTCAAATATATGAGCTATGCCCCAATGAACAATTCCTTTCTTCTGGTTTCTTGGTTGCCACTTCCTAATACCAAGAATTATTTCTGTACCCCTTGCATAAAACATATTATTATATTGTTACTAGGTGTCTTTAACATAAATTTGCTGAAGGCATCCAGAATTTCTAAAAATTATTTTTCCCCATTACCTTTATTTTCTGCATTCTTTCAGGAATAACATGAGCCTAACAATTCAAAGGACATGTGATTGTAGTACTGTATCTTACAAGAAGAAGTTAATTATATCTCTTAAACTCGACTGACATTTCCTTTTGTCATAAATATTTAAAATAAGCCTGCTAACTTTAAATGTTAAAATGTTGGAAGATATATAATTTAAAACACTAAATGGGCATTTGAAAGATTGATGCATTTTTAAATATGAGTATCTATTGTGTTATCTAAGGATTTTATGCCAGGAAGTAAAAACCCCAGTAGTCTCCTCTTTCTGTATCGGTGAGGTTGCAAGACAGTCTTAAAAAGAGTGTCTCTCCCTGTCCCACCACCTTATCCTTTATCAATCAAAACAAATCTTGGTAGTTCACGTTTGAACTATGGAGTCTTTGGTGGTCTCTGAGCTTGCAGACATTTCATTACCCAACTAGGTAACATCATCAGGACGTGGTTCCATCAAAAACACTCCCAGCAACACTGATGGGGCAAGCCACTAGTATATAAACAGAGACCAAGCCCTTTTTCCTTCTAGCATTGATGATGTTACCTAGTTGGGTAACATCCAAACATTCCTTTATCAGATAACTCCTATTTAATTATAATGAATGATACATATTCTTTTTAGTCTTTTTTACCTCTGTTGGGGAGAAAAGTTTTATTGGCTTTCCTCAAGGAAGATTTAATAAAGTCAGAATTCAGAATTTTACATATTCTTATTTTTCTAGAAGCATATGGTATGAACTTTGCATGAGTTGGTGTTTCACTGTCCAATAAAGTAATCTCAGGAACATTTTACCATAAATTCAAGTTATTTTCTTTAAAAAAAAACCTATTGTGTTTTAATTAATAACATAAAAGGGAAAACAGCAGAACAAAACACAAAGATAATACTGATAGAAATACACAATACTTAATCAAAGAAAAGAGAAGAAAAGACATAAAAAGTGCCCAAAGTACATCCTGACTTCCAAAATTGAAGTTTGACTTTATTAGAGTGTCTAAATGTGCTATACTAAAATTATAGGTTCTTAATCTGCTGGTGAACAGTATCGTATAATACTTAATGATCATAGCCTAATTCGTTTGAGGCCAGAAATTAAAGGTATGCTTAAGTACTTTCTGAGTCCCAAGAATTTCAGCAATATGAAATTGGCAGAAGCCTTAGTTTTGCATTGAAAAATCATAAAGTATGAGACACAGAGTTGAATATCGGGGAAATGGTTCTGTTTGAACAACATCAAATGAGTTTTACATTCACTAGTCAGAATGCATTTCCAATGTTTTTGTGGATTCAGTTCCTTGGGGCAAAATTTTCTGAATAGACCGATACAATTACGGCCCATCTTTCCAGACTGTAGTATGTGAATATATTTATCAAAAAGTTACACATTGCAAAAATTAAAATAAGGTTGAAATCTGTATACTTTCATAAAGGTAAACCTTTTAAGGCAGCATGACATACTGCTATCCATTTCGATTTTGTTTGTTTTGAAATAGAGAGAACATATTACTCTGTTTTAATAGACAGTTCTTGCCTATTGTCTCTTAAGAGTTCTAATTTGCAAAGATGTCCTTATAGGCCATAGAAGGCCTAACGTCATTCAGTTTAAAATGTTAGTCATACTGCTGATTTTCAGTTTTCAGCAGAACTTTATCAAGATCCACAGATCTGGCTGCACTTTTGCAGTAAACAGTATAATATATTTATTAGGGCAGTTCAGCACTTCAGGTTTGAGTCTAAAAAGTGAGTCCATTTTGGCTTTATGACCCTTCTATCTGAGACGATTGGAGAGCCGATGAAATGGAGCCCTCAACCTGGTGACTTTATTACAGGGAGGAAAGCACAAAAACCCAGCAGAAACAGGGAATTATGATTATTTCTGCCAGGTTTTGAATACGTTCCGTGTGTCAGGCAAATGTTATAACAGCTGTGCTGGTGAAGTATCATTGCTAACAGTATATGCAGCAAAAATTAGATTGCAGCAGAATGGCTATCATTGACAGAGGTGAAGAGGCATTCTTACTTAAATGTAGCAGCCAATCAAAGTGCAAGGGTTTGTCCAGAAATAAAGTAAAGCTGAATAATAGCAATTTGAACCAGCACAAGTCAGTTTCCTCTATTGTCATCTCAGGGGAGGAAAACACGCATGAGTTGTCTATTCATAGTGGACTGGGGAATTCAAAGGAATATTTTACAAATCTCAAAACAATCATAGTTCTCTCATCAGAAAAATCATTAAGAAACCAAGTAAGAGGGATGTATTTGAACTAATAACTAATATGCCTGATTTAGAAACACAGTGTAACGTTTTAAGAGCTTTATTTCTTTACCAGTTATTTCAAATGGTCTTATCTCAGAATTGATTCTGACAACCTTACATCTGTTTCTGCCATGCCTTTTCTGACTGTGCAGATCTGAACGGGAAAAGTGCATATGCATAATTTCTGTCGGTTATGCACTAATTTAGGTTTTTTTAATTAAATGTAATCACAGCTTATTTATCTTTGAAATAATTGTTGGAATGTTTAAAACAGCGTGTTTTCAAGATGGTTGTGGGAATACTGTAAAATGCACAAGTGTCATTTTGAGAATTCTGGCCAGCAAGGTGTGTTATCATATTTAATTTCCATTGATGCTGCAGAGCGAATGTATGAAAATTACCCTTCTCTAGCATTCAAGGGCAGGTTCAGGCAACATATGCATTCTCATAAATGAATGTTTTTTTTTAATGTATTTATAGACAATATGTTACTATTAAATGCTTTCTTTGTTCAAAAGATGATAAACTAATTGTAGAAGTTTCTGGCCTGGAAAAAACCAAGGGTTCTCTTAGCAAAAATGTGTTTTCTGAAAATCATGTTATGTCTAAAGAACATATGTTGCTTATTTCAATCTTTTCCTTAAGCTAAAATTGCTCTCTCTGCTTTCAGCATCATAGTCAATAAGGGATAAATAGAATAGAATAGAATTTTTTATTGGCCAAGTGTGATTGGACACACAAGGAATTTGTCTTGGTGCATATGCTCTCAGTGTACATAAAAGAAAAGTTACGTTCATCAAGGTACAACATTTACAACACAAATGATGGTCAATATATCGATATAAATCATAAGGATTGCCAGCAACAAAGTTACAGTCATACAGTCATAAGTGGAAAGAGATTGATGATGGGAACAATGAAAA
The DNA here is from genome assembly GCF_028640845.1 of Ahaetulla prasina. NCBI lineage: Eukaryota > Metazoa > Chordata > Lepidosauria > Squamata > Colubridae > Ahaetulla > Ahaetulla prasina. The sequence goes on from NC_080539.1 coordinate 129,642,388, forward strand.
GATTAATAGTAGTGCAGATTTAGTAAATAGTTTGACAGTGTTGAGGGAATTATTTGTTTAGCAGAGTGATGGCGTTTGGGAAAAAACTGTTCTTGTGTCTAGTTGTTCTGGTGTGCAGTGCTCTATAGCGTCGTTTTGAGGGTAGGAGTTGAAACAGTTTATGTCCTGGATGTGAGGGATCTGTAAATATTTTCACGGCCCTCTTCTTGCTTTGTGCAGTATATAGGTCCTCAATGGAAGGCAGGTTGGTAGTAATTATTTTTTCTGCAGTTCTAATTATCCTCTGAAGTCTGTGTCTTTCTTGTTGGGTTGCAGAACCGAACCAGACAGTTATAGAGATGCAAATGACAGACTCAATAATTCCTCTGTAGAACTGAATCAGCAGCTCCTTGGGCAGTTTGAGCTTACTGAGTTGGCGCAGAAAGAACATTCTTTGTTGTCCTTTTTTAATGATGTTTTTGATGTTAGCTGTCCATTTGAGATCTTGCGATATGATAGAACCTAGAAATTTGAAGGTTTCTACTGTTGATACTGTGTTGTCTAGTATTGTGAGAGGTGGAAGTATGGAAGGGTTTCTCCTAAAGTCTACCACCATTTCTACGGTTTTGAGTGTGTTCAGTTCCAGATTGTTTTGGTTGCACCACAAGGCTAGTCGTTCGACCTCTCGTCTATATGCGGATTCGTCATTGTCTCGAATGAGACCAATCACTGTTGTGTCATCTGCGAACTTCAGTAGCTTAACAGATGGATCATTGGAGATGCAGTCATTGGTATACAGAGAGAAGAGAAGTGGGGAGAGCACACAGCCTTGGGGGGCCCCTGTGCTAATTGTACAGGTATTTGATGTGATCTTGCTTAGCTTCACCTGCTGCTTCCTGTTCGTTAGGAAGCTTGTGATCTGTTCTGGTACCTGTAGCTGGTTTAGCTTAGTTAGAAGAGTGTCTGGAATGACGGTATTGAATGCTGAACTAAAGTCTACAAAGAGGACCCTTGCATAGGTCTTTGGAGACTCAAGATGTTGTAGGATGTAGTGCAGAGCCATATTAACAGCATTATCTATTTACTCGGTATGCAAATTGCAAGGGGTCTAACAGTGGATCCGTGATGGTTTTCAAGTAGGAAAGCACTAGCCTTTCAAAGGTTTTCGTGACTACAGATGTTAAAGCAATTGGTTTGTAGTCATTCAGTTCCTTGATGGTGGGCTTCTTCGGCACTGGGATGATGGTAGAGCGTTTGAAGCAAGAAGGAACATAGCACATCTCTAGTATAGTATAAAAAGGGTTGATAGGATTATTGCAGATTAATGAAATGATGGTTCAAAATTGGACCAGCAATTGGGCCTCATAATGTAGGTGGCAAAATAAACATCATTAAATACAATTTGCAATACGTAATCATAGCTAAATCCAGACTGCCATCCTGTCACTGGGTGTTGTGCCTTGTGCTCTTGACGAGTGTATCTTGTCTTTTTATATATACGGAGAGCATATGCACAAAAGACAAATTCCTGCTCCAAATTGGGGCTGTTGAAATGAACATCCACATGTTTTTCTCACACATATGGACTGCAACACTTGGCCATAATGTGCTGGCTGCTGCTGTGCAGTAGGTATTGGGTTTCCTAAGCAAAAAATATAAAATGCTCCCTTTCAGAGCTTTTTAATCCTATGCAACAGATGCATTATTATTCAAACCACATAGTGTACTGCATTTAAAGTCCCTAATCTTAAATTTTGAACTGCCTACCCTCATAACTGTGTGGGATGTAATTTTGTCCTGATGCAAAGAAGTGTGAACAGTTTTGCTAACATTTCCCAATGGAGCTTTCTTCCACCTACTGCTTTCTGCTGTGCAGGTGCCCTGGAAAAATCTTGTTGAGAATAAAAGTTTCCTGCTCCAAACATATTTCCTGTTAAAGGATCATACGTAGTGTTGCACGTGTGAAATCTTGCCTGAATCACTGCATGAATTTCAGAACATTGCTGCCAGTATGAGCTTGATAGATCAGAGATCTGTTGATATTTTTTCTTAATAAATCTATCCCTTTTTGGTGGTCAATGGATGGTCAATACAATGAAAGTCTAGAATCTAAAGAACAAAAGAAATAGATGAATGACACCTGTGCCCTAAAAAAAGTGGGACATCAAAAAGGAGATATTAAATGGATTTGTATTACTGAGATGCTAGGAATCTAGAAAGTAGGAATGGCAACCATAACAACATCCCATTCAAACTTGGTTGCCTTTTTAATTTTTTTATTTTAATGAAAGCATAAATTGGATATGTGGGATTCTCACTGGAGCTGAAGGAAGGAGGCAACCACAAGACCAGATGGGAAAGTGGGCAGCAGTAATTATGAGTAAGAAGCAGTGAAGATCAGGGAATCCAGATGTTTTCTGACTCATGTGGCTAGTCTGTAACAAAATTTCCTAGACTGTCACCCGGTTTCAAATGCTCAATTTGAGTAAATTTCAGACAAATTCAAAGAAAAAGATAGGATGATGATGATGACAAAACAGGAACCTGAACCTGAACTCAACTCAACAGGATCAAATGCCGGAAGGCTGCTGAAATGAAAGCTTTGAGCATCAGATGGAATAACTGTTTAGCAAAAGACAGTAAAAACATAAAGAGGGGAATAACCTTTTCAATTCAATAAGCTACAAGGTTTAGTGAAATGTGATAATCACAGTAGCTTCACTAAATTGTTGAAATGACCAGGCCTAAAGTTACTCCTGTGTGTTAGGGAATAACACATTAAGTATCTTTCAAGCTATGTTTTGTTCGTTTGCTTTTGAGACTTCACATAGAATCACAGATGGATTTCTACATGAAATCTTGAAGAAAAATATTGATTTGATAAAACTTTGTGTGCCTTCAAACAAGCATTCATGTTTGATCAAGTTGGTAACTCTTTATGTCAGATAAATACTCCAATGGCATTTGTCCCTACATATTTTCCCATGGGATTTCCAAATACAATACCAGCAAATAAGTCATAATTTGATGCATGTAAGGTTACATGCATAGGCGAACAATATCTATTTAATTTAAGTGGAATTACTTTTAGAGAATTTACATAAGGATACATTCCAAAATGGAATCAGATTCCTTGCAGAATTGCTATTAACATTTTTAATTCAGTTTTTATCTAATAACTCTGAATTCAGTTTTTATTCTAGACCTTTATTTTAAAAAATCACATTATATTCTATTAAAAGGCATTTTAATTGAGATAGGGAAGGTTTTCCATCCTTCACAACCTCAAATAACAGTACAATGTAAGAGCACATTTCATATTTTGAAATGCTTTTACTATTTTTGGTTTGACACTTTCAAGTTTGTGCTATAAATATTTATTAGCAAATTTTTTTGCTAACATCATTATTTGGTAGTTACATTTCATTAAATGAACCTGAAAAATAAATTATGATATTTTGCTCTATACTGCTAAAATGATCTCATAAGTCCTATATGAAATTTTATGAAAATTTGACTAAGTTGTAGTATTCCTTATGTTGATTTTATTGAAAATTCTAATTTTAGCCGTTGACTGAAACAAACCTTGAATGTAGTCTTTTGTACTTTTTTATTTAGTAAATTAATGTAGAAGCCCTACGCACTAGATTAATCTGTACAAGAGTTAAGTTATTAGTTTGCAAAAAAAAAAATTCATAAAATTGATAGAAATAATGCTACTGTATTATATAATCAACAGACCTTTCCTTAGCTATCTTAGTTCTAGTAGCTTCTGAAAGAGAAATTATCTGGAAATAATACATGTATGAAAGAGGAAGACCTTGATCATATGAATAGGGGTAGAATTTTTTTTTATATTTTTTGACTTCCCTTTGCAGACACCATTGCTTGCTTAGAATGCCGACAATGACTTTTACAAGCTTTATAGAAAAGTTTTCACGATCACTTTAAAACAGGTAACATTTTGTATGAAACATATAAAACAAAATCTGTCCCAGTCTGTTACTCTACAATAATTTTCTTGTGCTGTGGAAATTCAAAACCTGAGTTGTTCTTATTCCTCTTTTGAAGAAATAGCAAAGTAATTCCTTTCAGCACAAGGAGTCTGCTATTTTTATATACAGGAGTAAATGCCCATAAAATTATCCATGCATGGATAGCTTCTAGTTAGTAAAAGGCCATATAATTCACTGCTTCAGTTTTGCATTAAAATGGATGAATTTAAAATAACAATTAAGCATCTAAATCTGTTTAATGCCAAGTCTTTTGCTCACAGTAAGCATGATGACATGGAATTGAAAACATATCAAAGGACCAATCATATACTATTAATGCAATTTAATTTTACCGTTGTCATTTTAAGTATATAATGTTTTGTATCCTTAGGTATGGCAGAAACTGCCTCATTCAATTTGAGGATTTTGCCAACCAAAACGCATTCCGTCTTCTGAATAAATATCGCAACTTATACTGCACTTTCAATGATGACATTCAAGGTAATGAAATATTTCTAATCTCTGTTTAGCAGAGGACAATATGATTTAATAACTTAACTATTTATAAAAACTCTGTCTCACATCCAGGCAACCCATTACAGCATGTGCTTGTAGATCCACATAATGATAGGGGTAAAGTGTCCAAGCCCTTTGTGGATTTCCTGCACTGAAGAGACACACAGGTTGATCTTTGCTGTCCTATTGTCACATTTCAGCTCTCCTGAGAAGGAACTAAAGATGCTTCCCTGGTTTATTTGCCATGAGGCATCTGTGGACTTCCAGCAAACCTCCTTTAGTAATTGAATACAGCTTTTAAAAGGCAAAGGTTCCCTCGCACATATGTGCTAGTCGTTCCCGACTCTTGCATAAGGGACATGGTGGCTCAGTGGCTAAGACGATGAGCTTGTTGATCAAAAGGTCGGCAGTTCAGCAGTTCGAATCCCTAGTGCCGCATAACGGGGTGAGCTCCTGTTACTTCTCCCAGCTTCTTCCAACCTAGCAGTTCGAAAGCATGTAAAACATGCAAGTAGAAGAATAGGGACCACCTTTGGTGGGAAGGTAAATGTGTTCCATGCGCCTTTGGCATTTAGTCATGCCGGCTCCATGACCATGGAGATGTCTTTGGACAGCACTGGCTCTTCGGCTTTGAAACGGAAATGAGCACTGCCCCCTAGAGTCGGGAACGACTAGCACATATGTGCGAGGGGAACCTTTACCTTTACCTAATTCTTGCATGTGCATGCAAGAATTATTGACTGTCAATTCTGCTAATTCATTTTTTTGGAGATCAAAGATCATTAGATAAAATACGATATTATTAAGTCACATTTACCTACAAAGTTTAAAATAGTGCAACCAATGGTATTTCCTGTGACATTCCATGAAAGCAAAAAGTAGACTTTGAAGAAGCAGAATAGGGAGAGTATCCTTTGAACATGGGTGTTGGAAAAAACTTCTTAGAATACCATGGAAAGCCAAGAAATAAAACCCATTGAACATATCAACCACTTGAGTTCCCATTTGAGGTACTAGGCTTAAATTATCCTACTTCAGACACATTGTATAAAGATCCAGCTTTCTGGAAAAGGTTCTAATGCTGGGAAAGAGGGAGAAAAAGAAAAAAAAAGTTGATGGATTCAGACCCAAAGGACCAGGTTAGAGATAGATTGTCATGGAATAAATCTGTCCATACAGTTGCTAAAAATCAACACTGATTTGATGGCATATGATCAATCAATCTCCCATTATCATTGCTTAACATTTTATACATACATACATACATACATACATACATACATACATACATACATACATATATACGTGAGGAATTTGTATTCCTAAATCTCATTAAGTCCATCTCATTGAGAATCCCAAACTCTTCCAACTTCAAAATGCTGAAGTTCTGCAGGAAAATGGCAATTTTCAGTGCATGGTGTTTGATGCTTTATGACAGCCTTTTCTTATGTTGGTGAAATTTCGTAATATTGAATAGCCTTGTTTTGTTCAGCAGCTTCATTGTTCAAATCTCCACTGATCTTTTTAATACATTGCGTAACAAAATATTTTCTTTTATGGACAAATAATATCACATTTACCATTCCTATGTATAGTGAACTGTGTTCCTGGCGGGTGTTATTTAAAGTATTATCATAATACACCTTTCATTTGATGCAATTGAATAAGGGTGAGGAGAGAGATGAACGCTTACTTGAAAAGGAGTAGTAGCTTCACAATTTATCATTCGGACATGGTGTCCTCCACTGTTTTTACTATAAGATAGTGTATCTAAGGAGAATTACTATTATTTTCTGCCTTAATTATTTCCTAATTATTTTTTCTATGTAGTTTTCCACTAGCTATATTCATTACTATTTTAAATCTCTAGCCTTTTCTTCCTATTTCAATAATTATCTAATAAATATAAGGCAAATTGGTGTGCCTTCTTGAACCTTCTTCTGATTGTAGGGCTGGTGGGGTGAACTTGATCTAAAATGAGAAAGCATAAAATGCTTTAGATTTCCTGTGCTAGACAGGGGATTGGACCTCGTGGTTTAAATTATATTTACAGACCTGGGCTTCCGTAGGATTCTTTTTCACATAGATGTGAAATGTGCAATGCATACATGTGCAATGTAACTTTACTGCAGATTTTTTGGGGGTGTGGGGAGGAAACCTGGAATGAGCACTTGTGTGTATTTCAGTTTAACATTAGAAGATTAAAAAAACAACATCCAGGACAAATTCTGTTTTTAAAGTTCACCTAAAAGATGCATGATTGGTTATCAATGGACATGACCTGTTATTTCAATTTAATACAATTATTTCTTATTCTGTTTCAGGAACAGCATCTGTAGCTGTTGCTGGTCTCCTTGCTGCACTCCAGATAACTCAAAATAAACTGTCTGATCATACAGTACTCTTTCAGGGAGCAGGAGAGGTTTGTTTATCTATTCTTTTTTTCCCATTGCTATGCCACTTTTCTGACAAAAGAGGTGTTTCTGTGCCATATTTCTAGTTTGGCCAGATATTTATTTATTTAATTCGCTGTTTGCCTATTTATTGATCGTCTGCTGCTTAGGGACAGCAATTAGTGGATCTCCATGGCTTAAATGACCTTAGATTAGAATTGTGTGGCTGTGTAGTTCAAATGGACAAGATGCTTCTCCAGCAGGGCGGGACCAGCAGCCAGGCATGGGGAGTGACTCGGTCTGTATCCAATGGGATCGAGTCTGCTAGTTGAAAAGCACCTCCTCCTCCTGGTGCCTTCCAGCTTTCAGACTCGATCTGATTGGGAACAGACGCACTTCGGAGCTGCTTCCCTTTGAATTCTTCCCAAAGTAAGCTTTTCTTAAGTAATTAGGAGGGCGATTCAGCCCTATTTATTCCTTCCCAGCTGCTGGTATAGGGGTTGAGGCTCCCATTGTAGGTGAGCTCTCCCCCTCCCCAGCGAGAAAGGGCGATTCAGCCCGATACCGCTGGGGACAGCATAAGAAGCTGCTGGAAGAACGGGGAGGCTGTTAGGCCTCAATTACGCCTCCCCGTGGCTGGCAAATTCAGCGGCTGCCGAATTTAAAACACAGCCGCGTGGCGGCTTTAATTAATATTAAGTTTGGGCGCTCCCGGGTGCTTCCCGATCGCCTCGGCCTACCCATAAAAGGGTCTAGGCCGGCCAGCCTGCCCTTACCTGAGCTCTGGGGCGTCTTTAATCAGGCCATTGATGGGCCTATTTTCCAGTCACCGGATCTTCGTGGGCGCTCCCGGGCTTCATTCCCGATCGCTTGGTGACTCAGCAGGGCCTCTGCATCGATCTTCGACTGGCTCTCCGGCCACTCACTGAGGCCTTCAGTCTGTGAGTATGATTACCCTTTTAGCCACCTCCGGTTTTACTAGCCACGTGGCAAAAATACCTAGTAGGCCCTAGAGAATGGAAAAATTTCCCCACTGAATTTTTATTTAAATGGTAATTTAATTATAATTTGTCCTAGGTCATTTCTGTAATAGGCCTTGGCTTGGGCCTCTAAAGGCTCATAGGCCTCGCATCCAGGCCTTGTCCACGTGGGGTTGAGGCCTAACTATCGGTTAGGCCTTTCAAGATGGCCGCCGTTCCTCCAGTCCGGCCTAGTAAAAGGAAGCAACATCAGACCAGTCCAAGCCCAGGGCCTAGTGCTTCGAGCTCTCATGCACCCACAAGGTCAGAGACACTTCAATCCTCCATTTCTAAGCCCCAAAAGGCTATTTCTAAGACTTCTGAAAAGAAGGCCCTACAACGCCAGAAGGCTATGGATAGGGCCATTGCTAGGGCAGTGAGGGAATCTGCTGATACTATACAGGAACAGCAATCCACCTCCTTACCAGTTCAGCCTCCTGTGCAGTCTCCTGGGGCTCCATTAACTTTATCTCCTGATATATCTGTAGACTCATCCCAACCTCTGCCCAATTCTGATTTATTCTGTCCTATTTCTGTATCTGAAATGGAGGTTTTACCTGCAGCCCCGCCAGTACTTGAGTCAGCAGAGGTTCCTTCTAGTGCCACTATTCCAATGGGGCCTGTGAGTCACCAGGCAGTTGCCCCAGTGGCTAATGACCCTGCAGTTATGGCAGAAATGATTGCAGCTGCTGTTCAGAGGGGTATTACTGCTTCCAGGCAGACAAGAACCCATTCATGGGTTTCAGAATATGTAGCATCCCAAACTAGTCACGATTTGGTGCAGGACTACTCCACACCTCAAGCTGAAGATTTCCAGGCTCATTCTCCATCTCGGGCCTCACTGGGGGATGAAGGGGACCTTAGGGATGAGAACCTCTCTGAGGATGAGGATTTGGTTCCAGACCAACCCTCCTTTGTGGGTCTCTTCAACCCACAATTATTTCGGTCTTTGCTACACAAGGCCAAGGTCACTACCCGGCTGGGAGTGGCCCGACCGCCCCAATTCCCACCTCAGAGACCACTGATCCACCCATGGACTTGTTTTCAGTTCCGTGGTCGAGTCAGAAGAGGTGCCTGCCCCCAAGCTCTTTGTGGAAGTAGTCGATAGGCAATGGAACACTCCTATAACTGGTCCTAATCCTAATGCCTTGGACCGTCGCTTGTATAATTTGGAACCTAACTTCCTTAAATTACTGCAAATCCCCACAGTTGATGCCCCAGTAGTTGCATTAGCAGGGCCATCTGTGGTCACAGGTCCTCCAGAGGAAACCCTTCGCCCGGAAGACAAACGGGCCGAACAAACCCTGATTAAGAGTCATCAGGCGGCTGCCTGGGCCGTTAGGGCCTCTTCCTCGGCCTCTTTCTTTAATAGAGCGGCCCTTTATGGTTAAAACAGTTGCGGGACCGTTTACCAGTCACTGACTCCGGTCACATCAGGACTTACACAAGATTAAAGCTGCCATCGAATACTCAGCCGATGCCACCCTGAATGCTTCTCGATTTGCTGCCAAATCGATTGGTTCCACAGTATCCTCACGCCGCCTTCTCTGGCTTAGGCGTTGGCAAGCCGACGCCAAAAACAAATGGAGGTTGGCCTCAGCCCCTTATTCGGGGACCTCACTCTTTGGAGCAGCCTTGGATCCTTTACTTATAGAGACCAAGGACAAGCGCAAAATCCTTCCAAGCATGTCCCGCTGCTCAGACTCCAGACCAACCCCATATTTTCGTCCCTTCAGAGCGGCTGATTCTAACTTTGGAAACTCCAGAACCCAAAGACCCTTCTCCCCAGACAGGGTAGACAGGATAGGCAGGATAGACAGGCAGGTCAAGGTCAGAGGGTTCCTTCAAGCGGCCCTTCGGGGAGAGGTCGCCCATTCAGGCGCTCACGTTGACTGCTTGCCCGTCCCTCCCATTGGGGCAGACTGGCGCTCTTCGCCAGCCAATGGGAGGAGTCCACCTCGGACTCCTGGGTCAGGAGACAATCAGGTTCGGTCTATCCTGGAATTCCTCTCCACCCCCGGCCATTTCGTCAGGTGCCCGTTATCTTGCAAAACGGCTGCTCGTGGCATCGGCCATAAAACATCTTCTCTCAATTCAGGCCATCCAAACGGTGCCACGAGATCAGCACGGTCGGGGGTTTTACTCCCGACTGTTCATAGTTCCAAAGCCCTCGGGGGGATGGAGAGCAATCCTCGACCTGAAGGCTCTGAACCGCCACATAGTCTACAGGCGGTTCAAGATGCAGTCACTCCAGTCCATCTTGGAGAGCATCAGGGAGGGGGACTTCCTCACGTCAGTAGACCTGACGGAGGCATACTTACACGTCCCTATCCTTCCGGCTCACAGACGATTCCTCCGCTTCTGCCACGGGGGTCTCCATTACCAATATTGTGCCCTTCCATTCGGGCTCTCCTCGGCCCCAGGGTCTTCTCAAAGCTAATGGCCGCCTCACAGCGCATCTCCGGCTATTCCAATCAGAATCCAGGCTTATCTGGACGATCTCCTTATTCAATCTCGATCAGAGACCCTGGCGGCAGCGGATTTGTCCACAACCATTCAGGTTCTAGAAGCCCACGGCTTCTCGATCAACAAGGCCAAAAGTCACTTACATCCTACGAATCGAATCCAACACTTAGGGGCCATCATAGACACGATAGAGGGCCGGGTCTATCTGTCACAGGAGCGTCTCACCAATTTACAGAATCTAGTCAGGGGGGTAACCAAGAGACGCCTTATTCCTTTAAAGACCCTTTCCCAACTCTTGGGGAAACTGGTCTCCTGCATCGGCATTGTACCTTGGGCTCGTCTCCACTGCAGGACACTGCAGTGGTTTCTACTCCCCTATCAAAAGGCACACACAGCTACGTCACCAATACTTGTCCAACTTCCACAACAAGTCAGACACTCTTTTATGGTGGATCTCCCCAGCCCTGTCAAAGGGCAGAGAGTTCAGGGAACCCCAACGCCTAATCTTGACAACAGATGCCAGTCTTCATGGCTGGGGCGCCCATCTGGGATCAAACATGGCTCAGGGTCAGTGGTCCCCAAGGGACCTGACCCACAACATAAACTGGTTAGAACTCAGGGCCATTCATCTGGCCTTACTATCGTTCCAGGACATTGTTCTCAATCAAGACATTCTAGTATTAACGGACAATGTGGCCGCAAAGGCTCATGTGAACCGCCTGGGGGGAACCCATTCTCAGCCTCTCTTGCAAGAGGCAGTGCAACTGGGTCTCTGGGCGGAGGCTCACCTGAGGTCCATACGGGCCTCTCATATATCAGGGGTGGCAAACACACAGGCCGACTGGCTCAGCCGAGTCTCAGTCGACCAGGGGGAGTGGCGACTGAATCCGGATATGTTCCTCGAGATCACACTCCGCTTCGGGAACCCGCTGGTAGACCTCTTTGCCACTCGAGACAATCGTCAACTGGATCGGTTCTTCTCAAGGTACCCAGTCCAGGGGGCGGAGGGCATAGACGCCCTGCGCAGCCCTTGGCCCCCCGGCCTCCTTTATGCCTTCCCTCCCATTCCGACAATACCCAAGGTTATCAGGAAGATGCTGAGGGAACAGGCGGAACTCATCTTGCTGGCTCCACACTGGCCTCGGCGCCCGTGGTTTGCGGACCTGGTGGCTCTCTCAGTGGCTCCCCCGTGGAAACTTCCTCAGACCAAGATCTCGCTCAGCCAAGGGCAGCTGACTCATCCGGACCCTCAGTGGTTCAAGCTGACCGCCTGGCGCTTGAGCGGAGCCTCCTGAGGAAGAGACATGTACCTGCCAACGTCGCCAACACCATCCAGGCGTCTCGTCGTAGTTCCACCATTCGCATCTACGGCTCGACGTGGCGCACCTTCTACACCTGGTGTTCAAGCAAGAACATAGACCCTACCAACGCTTCTACGATCACTATCCTGATCTTCCTTCAACACGGATTGGAACAAGGTTTGGCAGCGAACACGCTTCGACGACAGGTAGCTGCTCTCTCTTCTATTTTAACTTGCGGTGCTAAACGCTCCCTAGCCCACCGGCCCCTCATCCGTCAATTTCTGAGGGGAGCAACCAACCTTTGTCCTCCGGTAGTCCACAGGTATCCATCTTGGGACCTCACGAAGGTTCTAACATCCTCACCAAGGGCCCCTTTCGAACCTTTGCGGGAGTGTGGCCTGCAATATTTGACATATAAGGTGGCCTTTCTAGTAGCCATTACTTCAGCTCGCAGAATTTCTGAACTTGCTGCCCTTTCCACCAGGGCGGATCTCTGCGTTTTTCACTCAGATAGGGTGGTCCTCCGGCTAGATCCTACCTTCCTGCCTAAAGTTAACTCACTGTTCCATAGATCACAAGAGCTCATTCTTCCCGACTTTTCTCCAGATCCGTACACCGGCTGGAAAGGTCCTGGCATACCCTAGATGTCCGGAGAGCCCTCCGTATTTATATCAAGCGTGCCGCCTCTCTCAGGAGGACGGAGGCTCTCTTGTGTCCTTTCAACCAACCACCATCGGCCTTAAGGTATCTTCCTCTACCATCGGTAGATGGCTTAAGGCATGCATTGCCAGAGCATATCAGATTCAGGGAATTCCTGTTCCAAGTCGCATCACTGCGCATTCTACTAGAAGCGGCTACTTCAGCTGCGTGGGCCACTCAGGCTCCGTTAGAGGAAATCTGCAAAGCAGCCACATGGTCTTCTCCGAATCCATTCATACGCCATTACAAGATCGATTCCTATGCATCTGCTGATGCGGCGTCGCCGCAGGGTTCTCCAAAGGGTCCTAGAAGGGGTTCTAACCCGGACCGGGCGGATCCTCCCGATAGGACTTGCTTTGGTATGTCCCATGCCTGGCTGCTGGTCCCGCCCTGCTGGAGAATGGACATTGGTCCTACCTGAATGTCCTTTCTCTGTTGGCGGGACCAGCAGCCAGCCCCTCCCTGAACGCCCGGTTCCTGTCTTCTATAGAGGTCATTCGGGCTCTCATGGTCATATGCCGGGGGGGGGGGAGGGCATAATAGCATATTCTTGCAGTTCCTGTTTTACAGCTCAGTGCGTCGGTCTGCCGCATCATCCTCGTCCGAAAGCTGGAAGGCACCAGGAGGAGGAGGTGCTTTTCAACTAGCAGACTCGATCCCATTGGATACAGACCGAGTCACTCCCCATGCCTGGCTGCTGGTCCCGCCAACAGAGAAAGGACATTCAGGTAGGACCAATGTCCATTTCCTGACTCCACCCTGTCTGACGTCACTGGGCATAAAAAATGGTGAGGCTTACATTGTAAGATTCTGACTTGCTGGTTTTGATTCCTGCACCCTACTCCTCCTTTGGTGCTGCTGGCTGGGCAGATATATTTTTAGTAAATCAGCTCAGCCAGATTGAATCCAGTGGCCTTTCTGAACCGAATTAAGTCAGTGACTAGTCAGAATCTAGATAAAAATCTTATTTGAATTCCATGCAGACAAGATGCAATACATAAATATGTTAAAATACAACAATGTCAGGGAGCCTAAATGGTTGAAATGCATTTGTAGTCATACCAATGCAGGCCATTTGTTATTGACACCACAATTAGATCCTCAGTGCATTATTTTTTGTTTAAATAAAAAACCTTTTCAGTTTATTCCCCACATCCTGAGGAATTTGTACTATCAAGCTGAAATTTCAGTGTGTGCACAGGAAAACAAATCCCAGTCTAGCCATGGAAGCATATATTTATGCTTTTATGTTTGAGTGGCTTTGAGTTTTTGTCAGGTAACTGAAGGATTCCTCTTTTACTGGAAGTCAAAATTGGCTACGTATGAGAGCCAGTTTGGTCTAGTGGTTAAGGCATCAGGCTAGAAAGTGAGAGGTCATGAGTTCAAGTCCCACCTTAGCCATGAAAACCAGCTGGGTGACTTTGGGCCAATCATTCTCTTTAGACCCAATCCACTTCACAGGGTTGTTGTTTTGAGGAGGAAGGTGTTGGATATGTTTCCTGCCTTAAATAAATAAATAAACCTCAATATAAGGTATACTATCTACATATCTGCATCAGCAGAAATATTCTGTCCCATTTCTTTCCCCCCTTTGATTGTGAGTAAACTCTGTATAAGGGATGACAACAACAGACTATGTAATATAGTGGTTAGATTTTCAAACCAGGACTTGGGAGAACCAGGTTCAATTCAAACATGGAGATTATCAGTTTTTCAGCTCAAATGACTTCTCTGGGTCATTGTTGAGAAGCAAATGAAAAGTGACCTCTAGTATAGTGCTTTAAGCTCATAAAAATGCAAGATGTAGATGCAAAAAGTAATTAGTAATGGGATTTTGAACCTCATTGTTTATATGCAGATGTAGAAGTTTTGTCTGATTAATGAATAAACAGGGATAAATTCTTCATAATTTGTGAAACTTGGGTCATGAGATGTTTTATGTATATTCTGAAACTGTCAGAGTCAAAATAAATCAGATGTACAAAAATAACTAATACTTTGTGCCAGAAGATTTTTATTGAGGTTATACAATACAAAAAAAGGGTAATGTCAGCATTTGTAGATGTTGCAAGACCATATAAAATAGGTACAGATGTTAACTCAGAAATAATGCCTTGTTTAGTCTCGTTATTTAAATAATCCCTTTCAATTCTGAAGTAAAAACTCAAAGTCTGATTATTTTAAAGTCATTTTTTTTCCTAAGGTGACCAAATAAGCATATTCATTCTGCTGTGAACTGCAAAGAATCAAAGTGGCCAACTCAAGTTTTCAGGCAGAGCAGATTTCAAAGGGCATGATGACCAATTCTAATGTATCACTAAGTCATTTCATTTTTAAAAAATTGCACAGCCTGTGTTGTCCAAACTGAATGGGGGTAGATTTGAAAGCCAAAGAGATGATGGATAGAAATGTCCTAACCTTAACAATTAGATGGCTTGCTGGTGTAGTACTGGTTTTATTAAACAGTTCATCTTTTGTTGATCTCTGTAATCTGAAATGGGAAGAAGAAAAGGTTAAATTAAAGGCTATTATGGAGATTGTATGTACGTGCCGCCAGATAGATGAGCTACTTCTCTGGCTTGTTTTGATAATGAACATTTTTAAAAATCAAAATGTCTGTGAATATTGTTGTGTCTAATGGGTATGTGATTTGCACAGAAATGAAAATATAACAACTCAGAGTGGTGCATAAGCATTAAAAAGAAGTGATGTTTTAATTTTCATATAAAAATAAATATATTTGCACATGTATAAATATATATATATATATGTAGGTCTTTGGTTATTCGGGTTTTCTCCCACGTAAAATTGGAAGTGTCTTGGCGACGTTTCGACGAAGTTTCATTCGTCATCTTCAGGCTTCAGCTTCGTGCTTTTGGGAGCAATGTGTGATTGCAGCTGTTTCTTCCTTTTTAACTGCTAGTGGGGGTTTGAACTTGGGTGGGAGCTTGGTTGTGCTCTGATTGGATGGGGTTTTTTTGTGCTCTGATTGGCTGTGGGTGTGTCCTGTTTGGGTGGGGGCTTGGTTGTGCTCAGATTAGTCTGAGTTGCAAGGGGATTTGAGCTGGTGAGTTGCATTGCTGTTGTTTGGCTTCATGTTCATGGTCGTGCTACATCTTCATAGTGAGTGTCAGTCTGCTGCATGTATGGATTAGAGGGGTTTGAAATGGCTAATACGATGATGAATGAGACTTCGGCGAAACATCGCCAAGACACTTCCAATTTTACGTGGGAGAAAACCCGAATAACCAAAGACCTACATACAAACACCCGCGAAAACCTCAGAAAACATACCGGAAACCCAAAGACCAACTGACCAGTGCTGAAAAGGTTCGCCATCACTGTTATACTCTATTATCTGTACATTAATTCTTCCTTTTCTCATCAGGCAGCTATGGGCATAGCCAATCTTCTCATTATGGGCATGGAAAAGGAAGGGACACCTAAAAAAGAAGCCATAAAAAAGATCTGGATGGTTGATTCAAAAGGATTAATTGTAAAGGTAATAGCATTTCCCTTTCTATTACAAACACACATTATGATTTAAACTTTTCTAGGTATATTGAATAATAATAATAACAGAGGCAACATACTCTTAAAGCTAGTATATTTTTCCCTGTACACTTAAATTACAATTGGATACTATCCCTAAGAATTGGATAATAATAATAATCCATTGGAATAATAATATTGCCATTGAGAATGTGGTAAGTTTCTTTGAAAAACTAAGGAAGTATTTAAATTCCTATTGCAACTTCAGATTTAAATATCTATACATATGTGTATAGATAAATACATATATATATATAAACAAATACATATATGCATACACATCATGAATATCTTATGTTTGTAATGAACCTAAAATTGTTTATTTAAATAAGCAAAGAAATGCTGATGTAAAAGATAATTTCCTGCTGATGTTTTCCTTTACCTATGCCAGACCTCTACATAAACTTCAGCTGTGTTGCCTCAAATAACTTTTATTGCATAGCAATAAGAGCAGAGACCATGCCCTGCATGCTGTGGTTTATTATGATATCAGCAGTGGTTAGACGTTCAGAGTGGCTCAGAGACCTGACAAGGCATTCTTACCACATTTCTTCCATATGCTGGACAGAGCTAAGACAAAACACATGTATATCTCAAATACTAAAATAATAAAGGGAGTTTAAAGTAATAATTTATTCAAATTAGCATTTCCATCCTCAAAAGAAAATGTTACCTGATTTATTTGTCTTTTCCCTTACAGTAGGTTGTACTGGAAACACAACATAAACTTAGAATTCCTCTTGGATTTCCGTGCTTCTCTTAATAACTTCATATGATGAATAATGATTTATGTCACTGTTATCTGCATGAAAGTGTATATTGCTGAGTTGGGAGTGCATAGCTGTTGGGTTGAGAAAAATGAAACTTTGAATGGGATAGATTTTCATGGGGCCTTATCAAATGGGAAGATTATTATATATTTGATTTCTATCAAGAAGATTTCCTTAACAGCACTCTGGGTAACTGAGATATGCAAAAGGATTTATTGTAATCGCTGTTACTCACGCAAGATTACTGTAAGGAAAGGGTACTGCAAGATCATTGTATTCAATACTGTGTCCATCTATTAGCATCTATAGTTCAAAGTTTGTTTGTTTTTACCATTTCTTAGAGAGTTTGTGATTTAAATTGGGCAATGAAGTACTGGGAACAGAAAAGGAGGTTTCAAGTGGAAGGGGCAAAGAAGGGCCCTATGTTATAGCTTGATATGAGTGACTAAAATAATTGGCAGGAATTCTGTAAGCAGCATACAAATCCCAAGGGTGCTTAGAATCTAGAACAAAGGAACAGGAAAGCAAATAAGGAGAGGGGGGTTTGAAAGTTTAGAGGTGTCTAGTTTAGGGTTAGTCTAAGAAGATAAGGTGGGAAAACATTGTCAAGTGACAGCACATCTGCTCTAATTCCTTTACCTCAATCCTTTTCCCTAAGGAAATGGCACTATGAATCATATGAGAAAAGATCAAATGATGAAAGAAGGAAGTCTCAGTTAAAGGGAGGACAAATTACACCTAAAACATAATGGAATTTGTAGATGTAAGTTCAGAGTTTGTGCAGTCATTTTTCAAAGGTGGGCAAATGTCCTTCTCAGGTTCAAAATAGACAGTAAATTAGGTGCAATTACTCTTTTGTTCTTTTGTTGTCAGTATCTTGAAAAGCTCTAGAATTCTGTAAATTACCAGTCCCCAACATTCCCGACATTTCTGGTTTCATGGAAGACAATGTTCAGTGCCTAAATAAGGAAGAGAGAAGGTGGCTGAACAATAGTTAAATTCTGCCCTCCAAATAAATCAAGTATGAGTCAAGAAAAGTGACATATTGGAGGTTTTGTTGTTAGCCACATGTCAGAACTATGTAATCCCTTGTGGTCCCTCTGCCACTGATAATACATTGCCTTCTGTTCTATAAATAACAAGACTTGTGGTTGCTGACCAGGAAGAAACGGAGAAAGAGAACAAATGCAATGATGTAATTTACACCATGACAGAAACCTGGCAAGTTGGTCTCTCTCTCTCTCTCTCTCTCTCTCCCCCCCGCCCCCCTCCCTCTCTCTCCCTCCCTCCCCCCTCTCTCCCTCTCCCCTCCCCCTTCCCCCCTCTTTCTGGGTACGGTTATTTATAGTATAACATAGTTGTTTTGGGGCTGCTTTAAAACCCTGCTGTTGCATGGTTAAGCTTTATGTATATAATACGTACCTGCTACGGGAGAAAATTGCTAGAGGCAGGAAAACTCTTTTTTCCCCCCTCCAGAATTATTTGGGATTAGGTATGCTTTCTATGTGGAGGAAAACTCTCCTCCTGTCAGTTGGGTCCTCCCACATAGATTCAGTAGATTCAGACAGTTTCCAGGCCTGAGGCGATGGATGGTGTCCTTGTGAGTCAAACAATCCTCTGCTGTCATTTTAGGGAACTTGGAGAGTGTCCAATCTCTGAGGGAAAATAAAAGATAGCCTGGCTATAAAGAGATCAGGGGGGAAATGGTTCTCTCAAAAGGTTTTGCAAGCAGGGAGGTGGCATTTAATATTTTTCTCAGATGGAAAAATCTAAAATGGACAAATAGCTATTAGTTGTGTGGCCAAAGCTAAGGGCACAGTAAGCGACATGTCTTCCGGGAAGGGACCCGTGTACTTCTTAGAGCTCTTGTCTTCTAGATATTCTGGCCCAGCACGTTCTCCTCTTTTGGACGTCTTTCTATCATGTCTCTACATTTTTGTAGCCTCTCAGCATACACACACACACAAACAAACAGTGATGCTGGCAACTTATTTATATTTTGTGACATCGTCACCAGGCCCATAAATCTAGTTGAATCCTATGGGGATAGCCTTTCTACATGTATTTTGGTTAGGATAGTTTCTAAAATGCAGGTTGAGAAATTTTTAATGACATTTTATCAAACAAACTTTGGAAAGTTTTCAGTGTCACTGAGTACAGAGTATCCCAAAAATTTAGAGGTCTGTAATCTCCTTAAAATTTCTGACTATGCTTCTAAAAATGATTTAAATGCTTGCTAAAATTCTTTGACTATAATAGATATTTAATGGGTGCCATATGTATTGCAGTTTATAGGTTTATGGATGAGAAAGTTTTTAAAGGAAGACTGAACATTTTCATTAGAACACAGAATAAATTTAAAACTGTATTTTTAACTGGTAATCTTTTTTTTTTTAACTTAGGGTCGTGTTTCATTAACACCTGAGAAAGAAGTGTTTGCTCATCAGCATGAGGAGATGAAAAAATTAGAAGACATTGTTAACAAAATAAGACCAAGTGTTCTTATAGGTAATAAACGATCTGTATATCACTTCATCAAAGTTTGCAGTTTCATTTGATATTTATGTCTTGTCTATATGCCTATGTATGCACACATACATAGTATGCACATGCATACGTGCGCCCAGATACTGGATATGCATATATTTTAGAGAAATTGGTTAAAATATTATGATCTTTATCCATAAGAACAAATACAATAATTCTCACAGTTTTGGAAAGTAGGTAGGGTTACAGAGATTCTTGAATTGTACTGTAAGTGATGTGTGAATAACATATGACCTCAAATATATTTACATGTAATAAATAGCTTCTTGGGTGAGCAGTACATTGGCCTAGAGGCGAAGATGCTTTGCCTCACACTTAGGAGGTTGAGAGTTCAATCCTACGCAGCGACAGATGTCTCTCTATCTGCTGGGAACTCCGCATAGGCATCAGGATGGGCATCTGGCCCATAAATGCTCAGTTCCAATCAGTTGTCCTGACTCCACCCTGATAAAAGGGATTCACAGGGTCATAATCGTATGCAAATAGTCTAAAACATACAATTTTTTCTAGACCCATTTCTATAGTGAAAGATAAGATACAGTATTTTGTATCCCATGCTATATAATGCTCAGTGTTGAATATAAAAAGGATATATTTCTTTGGGTGTTGTATTAATTTTATTTATTTATTTATTTATTTGAATTTATATCCTGCTCTTCTCCGAAGACTCAGGGCGGCTTACACTATGTCAAGCAATAGTCTTCATTCTATTTGTATATTTATATACAAAGTCAACTTATTGCCCCCAACAATCTGGGTCCTCATTTTACCTACCTTATAAAGGATGGAAGGCTGAGTCAACCTTGGGCCTGGTGGGACTTGAACCTGCAGTAATTGCAAGCAGCTGCTGTTAATAACAGACTGTCTTAGCAGTCTGCGCCACTCAAGGACTCAAGGACCTACCAGTGCTCCCATAAGCAAGAAAAAATTGATCAAATATCATATGATTAATTGCTTAAAATCTTTGCTTGAAGAATTGGGAATAAATAAGTTAGCTCATGTTTCCCCAAGATTTTCCTTCTCCAATCTCAGCGACAGCCATGTATGGTATATTATTAGATACTACTCAGGAAAAAGACTTGTTATTGTTGGAGCAAGAACAAATAATATTTTAACAAATCTAGTCATAAAGCATCAGTGAGATTGTTTTCTAATTTATTTTGCTATGACTATGAGTGATTGTCATTGTACTGTTTGTTTTTTAAAAACAAAATTCACATTAAGTAGTAAAAAAAAGTAAGACAATAACTTTTGGTAAGATCAGTTTAAAATTATGGGGAGCTTTGAACTTCAGTTTCTGTAAGAGTTCTAAGTTGCCAGAGCAAGGGGGAAAAAAGATTATATGTTCAAGCTGGTGATACAGCTAAGGCTACAAAGCTCTTTGGGTCTGTAGCATTTGTGTATTAAATTTATTGCACCTTTATTTAATTTTTGTCAAAGGCAATGTCCTGATGTGAACTTTTTAAAAATGCTGTTATTCTTTTTTCATTTTATTTGAGCATTGATACAGTTGTTCAATTAAGAGTTTATGCAAAGAAACCAAGATTCAAACTCTCCTCCTTTTATTTTTCATTTTTCATTATCTTAGGATAGATATATGCAAATATTTCATGAATTGATTTAAGAAACCTTTTCAAACATATTGTTCTGAAAAATGAATTCTAAATTTCAGAACACATTATTATTTTATAACAACGAACCAGATATCATATTCAACAACACATTAACAACACATTTAATAATTGGACTCATGAGGCAACTTCAATAGATAAGAGTAAAGGGATAGTTCTTGGAGAGTAAAAGTTTGGATAATTGTTCAGTTGAAAGTTGTCATTTGCTTCTTCTCTGAAATCATGTTTCTTATATAAACATATTACAATATATTTATAAAGCAGATTGATAAAAATATCTCTATGTGCATTGGAAAATGTTTCTTCAAGGTAACTCCAAAAGGTAAAAATGTGGGCCAAAGAAAGTTATCAGAATATCAGAATAGTTATAGAAGAGCAATCTCATCAGATATTTGCAATTTGATTTCAAGTTTGTCTTTTATTTCCATTAAAAGAGAAGGAAAAAATGCTGGATGTCTTTAAAAAAAACAAAACAGCAATCAAGATTAAATAGCAAAGTTATCTGGATTGTTCATGAAATTTTCCTAATGAAACAAGTGCATAGGACATTAAAATCTTGTCTGAAAATGGCCAAAATTGTAACCATTTCCAATTCTGAAGTTTGCTCTCAACATGATCCATTAGAAACTTTCCTTGCATCACTTTACTTGAAATGAAAAAGGTATAGGACAAAGTAGTTTAAGAGCCAACATTCCTATGAAAATACTTCCAATAATGTCAGGAATATTTCAGAATACTTTATTCATGAGAGAAAAAAATGTGCTTTTTGTTTGGGGAAAAAAAATCACCCTTCCTTACCCTAAGAACTTCTATACTTCTCAGTGGGAGGTTTTTATTACTATATTCAGTGAAACATCTTAGTGAAAATAAAGAAATGCATTGGGCAATTACGGAGTGTGCCTTTCACTAGAGGGCTATGATATTTGTTCAAGAATAAACTGGCATACTATTTTAGATTTTATACTCTCACAAAAACATTTCCAGTTACAGAAAACATGGTGCTAAAAAAATGCCTATATCAAAGTTGTCTCATTTACTTTAACAGCCAGTAATTCTGGGAGTTTAAGTCCATATATCCTAAAGTTGCTAACATTGAGAAACACTGCACTATGGCAACACCTAACCCAGTGATGGCTAGCCTTTTTGTCGTCGCATGCCAAAAGTGCACACTGCAATACACGTGTGCCCCCGTGCCCCCCGCGCATGTACACACAACCCTCCTGTGGTCCCCGCCCACCCGCGCATGTACATGTGATCCCCACCCCCAATGCAGGCATGCACCTCCCCTGCAGCCCATTTTTGGTCCCAGGAGGCTGCAGACAGGCGGGGGGGTGCCACACCCACCACACTTCCCCCACCCCTGCACATGTGCGTGTGACCCCAGGCCACCCTTGCATGTGCGGCAGAGACCCGAAAATCAGCTGGTCAGCAGGAGGTGCGTGCACATGAGGGGTGGAGCTGAGTTGGGCGACGGCTTGTGTGCCCACAGAGAGGGCTCTGCGTGCTACCTGTGGCACATGTGCCATAGGTTCACCATCATGGACCTAACTTATATTATTTATTTTCCAGTCTCCTTTGACACCACAATAAACATATAGTGGTGAGGGCGAAGATGGTAATGATGCTATATGTAGTAATGTAACTAATTTAAAATGGCACTTCTGTCTGTCTTATTATTTTTTTCTTTTTAAAAAGGGGAGCAGAAATATAATTAAATGAAATTGTATTTCAATACATCTGCAGAATATTCTTTGAGAGTGATGGATAAATATTGTTCATTCTGACATTCTGTTATATCTTTGTCTGGCATAGGAGTTGCTGCAATTGCTGGTGCTTTTACAAAAAATATTATCAAGAATATGGCTTCCTTCAACAAACGGCCAATAATTTTTGCACTCAGTAACCCAACTAGCAAAGCAGAATGCTCTGCTGAAGATTGCTATTTCCTAACCGAGGTATTGGGGTGGGGTGGGGAAGAATTATATTTAAACTGATTATACTTTTTGTTGGCACATTATTAGTGTATATATTCCTACAATTGTCTCTCTGTGTGTATTTATTTTGGCAGTTTTCAGACTTATTTTGAGGGTGTTTTTAGCAATATTTCTCCATAATTTTAGGTCAATTTCACTTAAACTAGCCTTTCAGTAAAATTTTATGGCCAATATTTCAATTAATAGGATTTCATGTATATTCAGGAACTAGTAGTATATTTCTTGCCTAATATCTGTCATTGGAGAGAGAAATAAAAAGTTGCAACCATTTTAATCATTCAGGGACATGCTTAAGTTGCAGTCTGGCACGCTGCAAAGCTCCTCAAAATTGCTGTACTACAACAATTGCCTTTCACTGTAAAATTTCGAGTTCAGATTTGTAACATAAAGAGTGCTGGTATGTAAAAAAATGGAAGTAATTAATTACATTTTACTAGGAATTAAATGGAAGTAATTAGTTACATTTTACTAGGGATTCAGAAAGCATTTTGGTGTTCAGAACAGCTGTTTGGATGACCCATACCTGAATCAAAATGCATTTGTCCATGCAGGGAAGGAAACACAAATGTTTGAGCAGAATGAGAATGTCCCTCACTCGGAAATCGATGACAACTAGGAGGGAAGAGGGAAATTACTGGAGGATGATGATGACAACGAGGAGGAGAAGAGGGAAATTACTGGAGAGGTGTCAGTTGGAGGAGTGAGCTAGGCTGGTAGAATATGTGATTTTAGAGGATTGAGAGCAGGGCTGCAGGAAGGCTTGGGGGAAGACCAGGGGTGGGAGGACTTCTAGAACATTCTCAGTGAGAGGAGAAGTGGAGTGAGAGGAGAGATGGAGTGACTGTACTGGGAAGATGGGGGTTAGGTAGCCAGAGCTATGTAGCTACTAAAGTAGCTACCATGCTACTTTGGGACATGGGTAGTGGCTGAGGGGAAGGAAAGATGGAGATAGTGGTCGTAAGTTGAGAACTAGCTATATATGTGTAAATACATACAAAATGTAGCATGTTCTTTTTGCTTACTGAAAAGTAAGCATAAGGATGCAATATAGGAATGGAGGAGTAATGCAAATATTTTTTAAAGCAGATGAAATATGGTTCCGACTGGAAGACCTAAAGATACATCAAAGTTATTACTCTTCCATTAAAACATGTAAAACAAGCTTTAATTAAACAGAGCAAGTCTCCTTTTTTTAAAAAATGAAGATGACAATTTTATGTTCATTCACACAGAAATAATTGATTTTAGTGGAATTTCTCAATAAACCTATATTATAAATCATATTATAAAATTTAAGGTAAGATTCTGGGCTTGTTCCAGGATGTGGAGTATCACATTCACCAAATGAAATGTTCATGTGTTTTTCTCAGGTAACTGTGCAGCAAATGACTCAAATAGATTTTTTGGACTTGTGTTTCATTTTTGCACCATTTGTAACAATAGTTATGAACAAGAACAGCTTTAGAAAGGTATAAGGGCATCATATCAAACAGAGACGACAAGATTCAAAAGAGTTGTATAGAAGATTGAATTTCACCAGAAGCTTGTCACATAGACTTTCTGTGGTATAGAGACATTCAACATACGTACACACATGCATAGGTAGAATGACCATAACATTCAGCACAGTTGATTGTGGATGAAGAGAATTTGGAAAAGTTCTCCCAGATATTTTTTTAAGGAGAAAGAATTAAAAACTATGAAATGTAGAAAACTCATTATTGTTATCTAAAGTTAGAGAGATGTGGACATTATAGTAAAATTATAGAAAGGTTTCAAACTAATCTAAAACTTGCCAAGGTATCCAGAAGAAACCACATAGATGTTATAGATCTATAACATCAAATAATAGATCTTTTTCTTTTCTTGAAGTTTCCAATATGATCACTTTATAAAAGCACTGTTATCTACACAAACATTTCAATGTATGTCCATCCTTTTCCATTAAATAACACTTCGCAATATTATTTTTGTTTCTATTCAGGGACGAGGCATTTTTGCAAGTGGAAGCCCTTTTGATCCAGTTACTCTTCCAGATGGACGCATATTTTATCCTGGACAAGGGAACAACGCCTATGTATTTCCCGGAATTGCCCTAGGCGTTGTTTCATGTGGAGTGAGA
The DNA here is from genome assembly GCF_028640845.1 of Ahaetulla prasina. NCBI lineage: Eukaryota > Metazoa > Chordata > Lepidosauria > Squamata > Colubridae > Ahaetulla > Ahaetulla prasina. The sequence continues at coordinate 129,667,372 of NC_080539.1, forward strand.
AACATACGTGATGACATTTTTCTCCTTACTGCAGAGGTATTAATTATTCCTTGTATATATAAATGGGAATGCAGTTTGCCCCCCCTTACCAACTTCCTTGTTTGGTGACCCTTCTAAGTTATGACAGTTGGAAAAAAAAAAAGCTTTGCATTTAAGGCTGCTGCAGTGTCCCATGGTCACGTGTTCATCATTTGGATGACCTGGCATGCCTTTACAACTGTCGCAGTGTCCTATGGTCACGTGATCACCATTTGTGAGCTTCATAATTTTGTTTCCAACAAGTAGAATTAATGGAGAAAGCAAAAGTGAAATTCCAAGTTGCAGTCACACACGATCTTGTTCATTTATAACAATATGCAGTCCAATGGTAACAGGTTTCCTAGCAGAAAACATCACTTCTGGCAAATATGTATTGTAAACATTTTTCTGGTTTCTTCCTTGCCCGTGGTTCTTTTTCTCCCTAAGGTATTGATTAATACCACTATAAATATATACCACTTTCTTTATATCAAATTAATATAGTTATTGCATACTTTTGCTTATATATGTTTTTTTGCTTATATATATGTTGTTGTTTTATGTCAATGTTTGCGTATACTGTTGTGACAAAATAAAATAAAAAAAATTATAGAGATTGCATCTTTAAAATGAGTTTGAAAAGTGGTTCTTATTTTGCTTGTTTCTGTTTGTAACTAAGAAATGTGAATACATTTATTTTTTGATTAGGTTGTCAGTGGAGAAGTCTATGGGGATATTTGTACAGGGACTATGGAAAATCTGAACAAAAATCTAGGGTTCCTATATTGTACAGTATTATAAAGGTAAAGGTTTCCCCTTGCCAGTCGTATCTGACCCTAAGGGGCAATGCTCATCTCCATTTCTTAGCCGAGGGAGCCAGCATTTTCCAAAGACATTTTTGTGGTCATGTGGCCAACATGACTGTATGCCGAGGTACATGGACCACTCTTACCTTCCCACCAAAGTGGTACCTATTCATCTACTCACACAAACTGGTATGTGGGCAGAAGCTGGGGCAAGGTGCTCATCCCATCACATAGTGCTTGGGTCTTGAACCCAGGCTGTCAACTTTCCAGCTAACAATCTCAGTGTCTTCAACCATTAAGCCATCACCCCCATGTATAGAATTATAAATCTTATAAATTGTTAAAGCTCTCCAGTTAAAGTTGGCAACAGAAACACTCTAGTCATTGTAAGCAAAGAGTCTTGTTTTCAGGTGTTCTTATTTTCATGCCAAATAAAGTAGAGTTTGGAAATGAAACACTTAAGTCCAGAAGGCTATAATGCCTAATTATAGGCAGTTTCACTGTGATGACAAGCATCATTCTTCTGTGCCTCACCAAGCAGAATTATGTTTGACCACTTTAAGCTAATGAAATATTATTGTAACTCAAGTCTAAATTGCAAGGCCTCCTGGTTTAAAAAAACTTGGATCTGCTTAAAGAAAACTTACTCAGCTGCATCCAGTTTGAAGTCTGTGCTGCTTTTTCTTAACAACTTCAGCTCCCCCTTGTGGATTCCAAAATATAAAAATATTAATTTTGATAACATTTATTCAGCAATTTCCAGCTTTTAGATTTAAAAAAAGATGATAATTTTTGTACACTGTTAAGAGAAAATAAATTAATTTTTTATGGGCTAGTACATGGCACCCCTGCCATATATCAAAAACATTTCGGAAGCTGTAGAACGCAGCTTCCAAGATCTGCAAGTGGGCAGAGCCCAGAGGTTACCATATGAGGACAAGTTATGCATTGTAAAGATCGCTTTGAGATGGGAGACACTTCTCTATTGGATCTATTGGATTCCCTGCATGGATTGCCTCTGTGGCTATGTAGGACAGATAAGGAGGAAGCTAACCACCAGATTGCACGAACACAAGTGAGAGGTCAGATAAGGAGACCCAAACTCATTGGTAGCCTCACAGTATAATGAACAAGGACATGCATTCAATTTTGCAGCTATTAAGATTGTTGGACGAGCAGGCACAAAAACAGCCAGGGAAATGATTGAAACCTTGAAATTGGACCCCTCCTCAGTCAATAGGAATGCTGATTTACCACCAGCTTATCAAGTACTTAGGAGGGGAGGGCTTGGCAGTACAAGTAGCCAACAGCCAACGACTTACTAGCTAGCCATCAACACCCCAATCAACATCTAAAAAGCCACATACAATAGACACTGTATAAATACCACACGGACTAAGCCAGGGGTCTTCTAACTTCTTAAAGTCCACACTTCTTAAAGTGGCCAACTTTGGAGATCCCTACTCCCAAGCTAAACTAATAAAACAACATCCTAGAAGAAGGCAATGGCAAATCACTTCTGTATTATGCCAAGAATATTACATGGATATGAAGTTAAAGCCACCAGGAATCAAATTCAAATTGGAGAGTTTGTTTTCAAAGTCAAGGATGTCATTGTTTTCTTTTTTTTATTCTTTTCTACATGCCTGAAATTATTTGTTAGGTCTGACGATTGTATGCAGTTGATGAAAAGAAAGAGGGATTTTTGAGGTGCAAAAAGAGCTAAAGTTGCTTGAATTCTGCTTTCCTTGCTCTACATTGAATTCTGGACTACAGTGTATATCTGTATGAAAGGAAAAAAGAATAAAGCTCTTTAAGATGATCTTTGAATAATTGGTTTTCAAAGTCATTTCCATGATTTATGCTACCCTGTTTTCCCCAAAATTAGACATCCCCTGATAATAAGCCCAATAAGCCCAATAGTCGGGCTTTTGAGCACATGGCAATAAGGCCAAGCGCTTATTTCAGGGTTCAGAAAAATATAAGACAGGGTCTTATTTTCAGGGAAACACGGTAGTATATTCTGGGTTTGGTAGCAAACACCTGTAGAAGCAGTTTTAAAATTAATGTAATGAATAATGTAATGTAATATAATATAATAAAATAAAAAAATAAAGGATCAGAACATTGGATCTGAAAAAAGTAGGCAAACTGGCAGGTATCAGAGATGATGCTACTGCCATTTAAAAACCCCTTATACCGTATTTTTCGGACTATAAGACGCACCTGACTATAAATCTAAATTTAGAAGAGAGGGAAAAAAAGTTTTTGGCCTCCCTTTTTTCGGCCCTTTTCCAGGCTTTTTTTGGCCTGTTTCTGGGGCTTTTTTTGACCTGCTTTCAAGGCTTTTTGAAGCCCATTTTTGAGGCTTTTTTGGCTCATTTTCGGGCTTTTTTTGGCACATTTTTGAGGCTCTTTTGGGGCTTTTTTTGAGGATTTTTTGGTCCATTTTCGAGGCTTTTTGGTCCATTTTTGAGTAGGATTGAGTAAACCGTTTTCCTCTGGTAGGATGTATATTCTCCACACCCTTTTTTTTTTCCTTAGAAACAACTTCCATGGCTGTGGATGACCATCCAGTCAATGAAGTCCCTTTTTTGGCCCATTTTGGGGGCTTTTTTTGGCACATTTTTGAGGCTTTTGGGCCATTTTTGAGGCTTTTTTTGGCCCGTTTTTTCGGGCCAAATAAAGCCCTGAAAATGGGCTGAAAAAAGCCTCAAAAACAGGCCAGAAAAAGCTGAAACAATGGGCCGAAAAAATGCCCCAAAACAGGGCATCTGGAGGCCAAAAAATGGCTGGCGGGTGAGCAGGGCTTCGGCAATATTCAGTCTATAAGATGCACAGACATTTTCGCCTCCTTTTGGGAGACAAAAAGTATGTCTTATAGTCCGAAAAATACAGTATGTTCATTTCTGATTTTTTTTATTTAAGGCAAGTTTTTCTTCTTTAAACAAAGGTATTAGCAGTACATGCCTCTAATATATATATAATTTTTCTTCCTAGGTTATATGTCAACAGGTATCAAAGAAGCATTTAGATGAGGGCCGTTTATATCCACCTTTAGTTGCAATTCAAGATGTCTCTCTTAAAATTGCTGTGAAAGTAAGTTCATTCTTTACTGACTAATCATATTTATTATGTGTCAGCCCTTCAAGATAAGGTTATGAATTCTAATTACTTTCATTATAAGGTTACGTTAGCATAAACTTGCAGGTATGACTGTACCTTTTCCCTCTCTGCTTTTATGTTCAAGAATTCTAGGGAGGATCAAGTCTGAGATGCTTTCTCAAATTACATTCCTGCTTTGAACTCTCATTTTTTTAATCTGGTGTTGTCTTGATGGTGACTCTTCTTTTTGTTATTCTCATAGCCCATTACTCTGCGATTCGAAAATAAGTTGTTAGTATTTTTCTCAGTTTCAGTGACAAAATGTATACACTAAATAATTTTAGTCAAATAATTGTAGCACAAAATTGTAGCAAACCAAACCTACATTGTGCTATTGTTTGACATAGTTCCTGCTGAAACTACTTTGATGTGAATCCATTCTCCTCTGCTGATTTTTAAGGTTGGTCTAAATCTGGCTTCTAACATCCACTTTGGAAAAAGTGGATGTTACCTTACCCTTGCCTTGTCCTCTTCTTCTTCTCCTTTCTTTGAGGATTTCTGGTAGTAGAATGTATATTCTCCACCACCCTTTTTTTCTTAGAAACAACTTTCATGGCGGTGGATGACCAAGTGAATTCAAACTGACTTTCCCTAGTCACACTTTCTAACATCAGTATTACAAAGGCATGCAAGTTTTATCCAACAGGACAAATAACAGTGTTAAAAGGGGTCAGTAAAATGCAGTACAGATCTAATTCAGTTGGAACATAAACAAATTTTGACAAAATGACAAAATTAGTAGACCAGAGGAATGCTGTCGATATAATTTACTTGGACTTCAGTAAAGCATTTGATAAAGTAGACCATAACCTACTACTAGATAAAGTAGAAAAATGTGGGTTAGACAGCACCACCACCAGATGGATTCATAACTGGCTGACCAACCGCACTCAACGTGTAGTCCTCAACGGAACTACATCCACATGGAGGGAAGTATGCAGTGGAGTACCCCAAGGCTCTGTTTTAGGCCCAGTACTCTTCAACATCTTCATCAATGACTTGGACGAGGGGATAGATGGGGAACTCATCAAATTTGCAGATGACACCAAGCTGGCAGGAATAGCCAACACTCCAGAAGATAGGCTCAAGTTACAGAAAGATCTTGACAGACTTGAACATTGGGCGCTATCTAACAAAATGAAATTCAACAGTGAAAAAGTAAGGTTCTACATTTAGGCCAAAAAAAACAAAATGCACCAGTACCGTATATGTGGTACCTTGCTCAATAGTAATACCTGTGAGAGGGATCTTGGAGTCCTAGTGGATAACCATTTAGATATGAGCCAGCAGTGTGCAGCAGCTGTTAAAAAGCCAACACAGTTCTGGGCTGCATAAACAGAGGATAGAATCAAGATCACGTGAAGTGTTAGTGCCACTTTATAATGCCTTGGTAAGGCCACACTTGGAATATTGCATCCAGTTTTGGTCGCCACGATATAAAAAAGATGTTGAGACTCTAGAAAGAGTGCAGAGAAGAGCAACAAAGATGATTAGGGGACTGGAGGATAAAACATATGAAGAACGGTTGCAGGAACTGGGTATGTCTAGTTTAACAAAAAGAAGGACTAGGGGAGACATGATAGCTGTGTTCCAATATCTCAGGGGCTGCCACAAAGAAGAGGGAGTCGGGCTGTTCCCCAAAGCACCTGAGGGTAGAACAAGAAGCAATGGGTGGAAACTGATCAAAGAAAGAAGCAACTTAGAACTAAGGAGAAATTTCCTGACAGTTAGAACAATTAATAAGTGGAACGACTTGCCTTCAGAAGTTGTGAATGCTCCAACACTGGAAATTTTTAAGAAAATGTTGGATAACCATCTGACTGAGATGGTGTAGGGTTTCCTGCCTGGGCAGGGGGTTGGACTAGAAGGCCTCCAAGGTCCCTTCCAACTCTGATGTTATGTTATGTTATGTTAAATGGAGATTCAGCTACAAATCTTTGGCTTCTGGTACAGTTTGCTTAACTGTATCATCCTTGGGCCTTATTCATTTTTCATTTTCTACAAGCCTGCCAATTCTTTTATTCTGGTAATAATTTTAAAGCTGGTTGTCATATTTAATCCTCTTCAACTTGATAATGCAGACATTTTCAATATTTAAAGCAAATTTATTGTCAAAGAATTTTTTTGAAATCCTGGCAAACTTATGTTAGTTTACTATGTTTTTAACCAGTGAGAAAAATGGTACAATAGAGTGTATTATATAATACAAAATATTTTTTCATTCTTAAAATTAATGTTAAAATAGAATATAATTGATAGCATGATTATATTTCACCAATATATCATCTGACATGAAATAGGAAACAACATATTTGGGATTCTAACACTGAATTTCATCCCCTCAATATTTCAAAAATATTTTGAACTGAATGTGATTACTACCTTGTGAAGAACTGAATTAAAAATTGGAAGTGATAGTAGAAAATCTCCATCTGTGCATTTAATCCAATATATTTGTTCTTCTTCCCAAAATTCATATCTGTATTTAGTTATTGTGAAAAGCACAACAAAAAACAATAAAATGTTGTTATTTGAGTCTGTAGGGTTAATAGGGTTAAAGTTTTCCCTAAGGAATTTTATCAGATCTCTTTAAATTCATTTAAATGAAATACATTGAATTTCAAAGGCTTTCCAGAATAATTTTGCAAATGCATTCTGTCCTGTAATTCCTAGAGAGCTTTTATAGAGCTTAGGATCCGAGTGGAGAAGTCCGAAGACTTTGACTCTGTATGTAAACATAATACAAATAGTCCCAAAGATGCTTTTTCAAGAGGCAACTGGTCTTTCTGATTTTTCTTTGAAGATGTTTCAACTTCTCATCCAAGAAGCTACTTTAGCTCTTGACCTGGAAGGATGACTGAGAATCTCCATAGACATAATACAAGCAGCCTCATTTAGTGACTCTTTCATTTAACACCAGTTAGACTGAAAAAATAACTTTATGGCCATCCTCACATTTATGACCTTTTCAGGTTTGTAAAGCAAAGGAAAGCTGATCATAACAACAGTCAGAATTTCAAGAGCTACCTTTGATTAATTAACCAACCCTAAGGTTACAATAATCTACATGCATCGAATGCAGTGAAGTTTACACTGTAAGATCACTTAAATGGCAGTCCTGTAAATATTGTTTGGGCATTAGAATGGAAACAATATCTGAGAAAAACAGGATGACAGGATTATGTACACTGCCAATTATTACATATTTAGATCATAAAGAGCTGAATGTGCTTGGTGAGTTAGCCCTTTATTGCAATGAATCTAAAATGCCTCCCTAACTTGAGTACTTTAATATGAAATGCTCCCATCTGAATGAAAAGTGCTTTTTTTCAAAAACAACTGGAATATGATTTTTTTTGAGGAAGAAATGCTTTTTCTTTGAAGATGTTTTGCTTCTTACCCAAGCAGCTTTATCAGTTGTGGCAGGAAAGTGTATGTGTTTGTGTGTGTGTGGCGGGGGGGGGGGTTGTGGGGGGCGGAATGGAAGAATTAGTTCTGGCAAGATATGGGAGGGGGGAGCATGGAAGGATCATATTTTTTCTAGTCATCTGGTCATTAGCACTCTCTTTGAGAGCCATTAAGGTCACTTGGAAGTTTATCTGTACCTCAGGGTCACCTGAATCAGAGTGCAAATGGGTGTGGAATCTTCTTGGAATTTTTTCACTCCCAGTTGAAAAACATTAAGCATGCAGTAATGAAGCTGATGTGGATTAAGATTATGATTGCTACAGTTTGTAATACTTCCTTTCAAAGGGTATGATTCCCAGGAATGTTTTATCTTTTCTTGGAGACAACACAGATTTATTGCTAGCTGTATGATGGCAATCTGATACCTGGTTATTAAATTTTGAATTTTCCACATTGAGTATCATGCTGCTGCTCAGGCCGCTATGAATTCTAACAATGAGGGACTTGTCTTGTTCTCCTAGATTGCAGAGCTAGCCTACAAAAACAAGACAGCAACTTTCTACCCTGAACCAGAAGACAAGGAAGCATTCATCCGCTCCCAGATGTACAACACTGACTATGAAAGCTTTCTGACAGACTCTTATATTTGGTCCGAAAAAGCAATGAAAATACAGACAGGAAAAGTTTAACCAAAGAACACAACACTGTAACAATGGAGCACTCCAGAACTGGGTTGATTTCTGTCTTTTGTTAACTCAGAACTCTGTTTTTAGCAGCAGTGTGTTTTAAATCTATGGGTTTGGGGTTACAAATGTTAATGTTCTTTTACTACAATCTAAACATATAAGCAAATGAAAATAATTTGGGTATAATAATTTCCTTGTTCTTTGGAAGAGCATCTCGTAGATTCCTGCTAGGCAACACTTACTGCAGGAGGAACGTTCAGTAAAAGGTTATTCTTCATTAAGTATCTGTACAAAATGGCAGTTAACTAGTTTTGCTATTAAATTCAGATGAACCAATACTGTGATAAAGCATGTATCAGTATGATTACTTAAAGCATGGTTGGGGATGTTTAATTTAACAAGGCTACTTTTAATTTCTCCCTTCATTTGCCAACTTGTCTGTTAGCGTACCTTTGTGTAAGATTTTCACATATGTTTAATAGTGCCCTCTCAATTCGTCTACTCTAGGCCTACTTGTAGATCAGTGAGAAGTGTCATTTGGTGAACCTTTTCTGCCACTGATAACTTTTGCACTGAGATCCCCCTCTCCTGAATTTTCAATGAAATTCAAAAGTTTAAAAATCTTGACAATGAACCAATCCTATTGGCTGTTTTACAGTTCGTTGTTGAATGATGATAATGCCATTTAAGGCTTTATATAGAAAAGGCGGTAATAAGAGACATTCTCCTCTCATCCTAGTGCATTTTAAGGAAATCCCTAGCAATTCTTTCCCACTCTAGTCTATTCAGTGTGAGGGAGTTAGGTTGAAGTTCATGGTGCCAAGCTACTCCTGTCTCAGAAGGCATGTTTTAATGTTTCTGTGTCCCAGCTGAAGCAGAATTAAATGGAAAATGGTAAAAAAAAAAAAAAAGCAAGCGGAGGAGGAGGTGGGAAATACCAGAGATTTTGGAATTGCAGGACACTCTGTGATAATCTCAAGGCCATGCTGTCCAGAGATTATGTTCTGTTGTAGTGACCCAATATTACTTGCAAGCCTCAGCAGGTACATCTGCAGTATGAAGTGGTTTCTTCTCAAAATGCCACTGATTCTGTCTTTCATAATGCACATAGGAATGAGGTGTTAATATACTTGTTAGGGTTGTGCTACTTCTTTAAAAGATGTCTGGAAGTTGAGCCATGGCATTTTCTTGTTTTGGTCTGAAATGTTTCGTGACTTATCCAAGTAGCTTCTTTAATCTACTGTACTTCTACCTGGATAAGCAGTGAAATGTATCAAACCTAAAAAGAAAAGTCCAGATGCCATGACTCAACTTACAGGCAAGCCTGAGAATCTTCTTTAACATACTTTGAAACTTGTGGACTTCAACTCCCAGAATTCCTCAGCCAGCTTTGCTGTCTGAGGAACTCTGGGAGTTGAAGTCCACAAGTCTTAAAGTGGCCAAGGTTGGAGACCCCTGCTTTAAAAGATGTACTCAGCAACAGATGAAGGCTCTGTTAGAATAAGTTAGGTTCTCTGCTTTCAAAGATATGGATCCATCTGGAAGCAGTTTATAAGTAGCCATACAAGCCCAAATAATTGATACGATGGCTGCTTTATGGATTTGAAGACAAGTGCATATTACATGTTGCAAAGCATTTTTTTTCAAAAGGGTTGCTCAGCCCTACCACTTATTTTTTATGCTCTGTGTCATGTTCTAATCTCCAGAGATGTAGGCATTTTGAAATGTATAAATACTGGATTTTATTTTATTATATCATACATTATAATACCACACCAATCCTCCCTCTTGATTTCATACAAACATAACCCAGAACCGTCCTCCTAGCACATTTGTTCTTGTTTGGTGCTTGAAGATTTCAAAACCTTGTCAAGAACCAGAGAGGGAGTGAACTTGTGCTAAGTGTCAGGACTTTTTCCTTCGATGCCAAACAAGATCTGAAATATGTGTTCACTTTGGTGAACCTTAAGAAATTCTAGGAATTGACCAAGGTCCATGTGATAGTCATTCCTTAATCCATAATCACCATGAGCTTGAAACTGTAAATCTTCAAAGGTCTGAAAGAGACGGAAACTTTCCCCATTTCCTTCTGCTTCTCCAGTCTCAAGATGCTTGCAGGAAATGTGTTTCCAATTGGGATATCTAATAATATGCCAAAACTCTTCACAGTTTTCTTTTGTGCCCTCCACACAAATCACCCCAGGCTTCCCAGCTAGGCAGAAACCAGTCAGATTTAATTTCTTTGCATATTCAAAGATCTTTTTCCTCAGTTCTTGTCGGTATATGTGATGGCTGTAAATCCACATGCGTTTAAATGGTGCTTTGACTATTTCTTTCCTTGTCGTTCTTTCACAAACTTCACTATTTTGTACTCTGAAGGTACTGTTATCCTGTAACCACCGAACAGCTGCACATATACAAAGTTCTTCAGACTCTAAAGTAGCAATATAAGACCTAAGGTCTTTATTGAGCTGCAACTGTTGTTGCCTGTCTAGTGTATTTGATCTCGCAAAAAGCTGTGGTGTCACATAGGGGTAACTGTGAGGCAATTCCACCTGCAAATTTACAATGGCCTAAAAAGGGAGAGAAAAAGACAAATAACGTATTTTGTACTTAAGCAATGGGGGGGGGGCGGGAACGGTATACCAAAGGAAATACAGGGATCCACTTACAATATATTTATGTAAGTAAAACATTTATTTCAGTAAAACCTAAAGCCAATTCATAAAAAAAAATATTCCCTTTGTACAAATATTCTGCATATCCTATATGCCATAAAGGATAATTTTTATTCATTTGCATACAGTACATGTTGTACAAGAACAAAAGTATACCAGACAATTCTATATAGAGCCATCACTCAGTCTTTTCATGCACGCCCTCACACTATAGAGCTCTAAGTATGGTTACTTACAAATTAAGATTACTGCGTAACACACAGAGCTGATATAATGTACAAGTTCTTGAATCCCTGACACAGGTAGTCCTTGACTAAAGATGGCAACTGCGACTGGAATTTCCATCACTAAACAATGCTGTCCATAAAGTGTGACCACATCCCTTAGCGTGGCAATCCCTGTGGCCCCAGTTGCTGTGGTTAACTGAATCTCATGGTTATTAGTGGAGCAACATCCTGTTGGCTTTCCCACAACCAAAATTAGCGGGGAAACTGACAGGAAGTGGCAAGTCCCATGCTCGCAGACAGGTAATTTATTTCTGGATTAGGTAAAGTTTGTGCTTTTATAATCAGCGTAATAACATGAAAAAGCTAGTTAGCAATAACATCAGCATAGAAGATACAGTCACCATATGACTATTGTGACTCGTGACTGTATATAAAATTGAATATGAATTTTCCTTTACTTCTGCAATCTAAACTTATGGCACTTCGATCTGTCTTCCTGGTGACAATTCCTCTTTTTCTACCAATTTTTCACCAACCCCAGTTTTCTTGTCATAGCTGATACTGTTTTTCTATATAAAATCAGGTTATGTTACAAAATGACAAAATTGTTTTAGTTAATTGATGTGATATCCAAGCATACACATTATTAGCCCTTAACTTCAAAGGCAAAGATACAACCCTTTAGCAATGCTGAAGTTTCTAATTCTAATACTAAATGCTCTGTTCAGTGCGGTGACCTCTGATACAGTACAATTTCCTGGGTCTTGAATATATCATATATTCACAACTGCAATAAGTTCATCCTCACATTATGTTTATTTCACTGTAAGATCATGGTTCTCCACTGCCTAGAGCAGGGGTGTCAAACTCACGTCACTGTAGCATTGGGACTTTTCCCCCCTTCGCTAAGCCGGGGTGGGCATCTGGCCCATGGGCCGGGAGTTTGACAGCCCTGGACACAACAGCCTAAAGGAATAATCCACAGGGATTATTTGCAATTTGAGGGGAAAAGACTCGACACACACAGGTAGACTTTGGTTAACAAGACACTGGAACCAGGAACTCTTGCTGATTCTGCTAAGCAACACAGCCATATAGCGCAACATCACTTGACCATGCTGACTTACGACAGCAGTTCCAGTTGCGATCATTAAGCAAATCCTGTAAGACAATTGTGATGTCATGTGATCACCAATTGTGACCTCGTCTCCATTGACTGTTTATTAGAAGACAGCAGTAAAGGTCACAACTGAGGTCACGTAATTATGCAATGCTGTGACTTACAACTGCAAGCTGGTTGCCCAGCACCCAAATTGGGATCATATGACTGTGGGAAAAGTGTGATAGTTGAGACTTCAAGCAGCAGTCCTAAGTGTCCTTGTTTGGTGCTGTTGTTAACTTTGGATGGGCCCTGAACAAATGGTAGTTACCCGAGGATTACCTATACTTAAGAGGCTGTAACAGAAAAATGTTTAACCTTAAAAAGAGAAGGTGAAACAAAAGCTGTAACCTGTAGCAAGCAACTGTTTTATTTAATGCATTGTTAAAACTGTTCTGAAATCAAAGCACAATTCGATATGTTCAAGCAAAGACTGGATAATCAGGATATTTAACTGGGATTTCTGCATTGAATAGGCTGGACTTGATGCCTAAATGGCTTCCTTCATTTTATCTAGAGAAGAGGCTGTACATCATAGATCATGATTTAAAGTAGAAAACAAACTAACAAACTTCAGAAATGGAACAAAATTCTTCAATAATCATGTAGATGGTGACTATCTTGGGGTCCCAGATACATAAGTTAAAAAAAAGATACGCAAAAGAAGCCTGTAAAAATATACCCAGTGAAGCTGCATTGTTAACTAAAAAAGCTTTTGGCTATCTACATGGATATCTTCAATGCCCTTGCAGTCAGGATAGTGTATTATGGTCATTTATTTAATCTTTAAATGAAGTACTCTAATGTAATTTACAGTTGAAAAATAAATGACTAAGGCAAAATCCAACCAAGCATGCATTAGGCCCATTGGTTAAAATTAGTAATTTTACTGAGATTGATTCACAAAGGTTTAATAAACTGAAGTACAATTGGAATTCCTCAATAATAACAACCAATGAAAACAGATGGCCTCACCTTGGTTTCATTTATAGGAACAGCAACTGAATACTCAATTTTAGGCGGGACATTTTCAGTTGTATTGTTCAGGTATCTCTGAATATTCTGGAAAATATTTTCATCTTGAAGAGTTATTTCTCCTTTATTAGGAAACATAGACAAAAGCATTTCCAATTCTGCCACTTGAAGCTCAAGACTGTCTTTTATGTTGCTAGACATCATGACAGATGCAACATCAGTCACCTAGAAAAAAGAGATATCAAATCAGGTAAAATTTTCTTGTTCTTGCCAGCATTGTCTTAAAAAAAAAAAAAGTTTGGAGGGCCTGATTTTTTTTCAGCTGAAACATTTATTAGGTTGGAGGTTCATTCTCTGAGCTTGTGAATTGATTTCTGAATGTTTTGGTACCAGGCTAGGTAATGAAACATTCAGAAACCAATCCACAAGCTCGGAGAATGAACCTCCAAACTAATCCTACACCCGAGCAAGATATTTGCCACCAGTGGTGGAATCCAATTTTTTTTCTACTGGTTCTGTGGGCATGGCTTGGTGGGCATGGTGTGGGTTGGTGGGTGTGGCAGGGGAAGGATATTGCAAAATCTCCATTCGCACTCCACTCTGGGGCCAGCCAGAGGTGATATTTGCCGGTTCTCCGAACTACTCAAAATTTCCACTACCGGTTCTCCAGAACCTGTCAGAACCTGCTGGATTTCACCCATTTGCCACTATCGCAAACATTTCTTTATCTGTAATCTCTTCTTAGATTTAGGCATTAGTTGTAAGGAGTTAAAAGAGGTTGTACAGTGTAGAACCAGGTCCCAGCAGAGACATAATGTACCACATTATGGAGAAACACAAGAAACAAAATAAGAAATAGAAAAAGCACTTTAAAATCATGGAAGCATGGATGTCCTCCTGGCTGCTCAAGAGATCCAAAGAAGAATGGCTGCTTGGAAGGTACTAATCAAAAGGCAAAGGAAATGGATGCCAACCCTCAGATTGATATAGGTAGTCCTCTATTAACGGCCATGAGTCCAGTGACCATTTGAAGTTAAGACAGTACTGAACAAATGGTGGTTATAATCAGTCCTCGAAGTTCCGGCTGTCCCAGGACCCCTCCTGTCATGTGATCAAACTCTGGCACTTGGCACCCATGACTCCTGCAGTGTCCACAATCACATACTCACAAATTATGATCTTCCTGGCTAGCTTTCCACAAGCAAAGTCAATGGGGAGACTGGCATGGAAGGCTGCAAATACCTCAGGTAATTCTCTCCCACTCACACACCCTCTCCCTGGCAACAGTACCAAACCCCACTGTGCTTGTCCCTCTCTAACCAATCGTGCTTGCGCTCTCATCGAGCAACAGCCACTCCAAGAACCACCATGCTCTGCTGTACTGCCTCGGCCATCTGCACACTCCCTTGCTGTTTCCCACCTGTTGGCCTGCTGGCAAGCCTACTGGAACTTGTAACTTTTTGCCACCTTCCCCCGAAGTTTGTTTGTTGGAAGTCAGCAAGAAGGTGCAAGGAGGTGCTTGCTTAAAAACCCACAATCCTCAATAATGACAACAGAGGCTGCAGGGATTGCCATCACCAGGTGGTCACGTGACATCACACTTTGCAACTCCCTCATTTAGCAACCAATTAAGGTTCTAATTACCATTGTAACTTGAAGACTACCTTCACAGTATTTATAGCAGGGTGGGTTCTACTTACGGTAACTTTACTATCGGTTTGCAATGGGAGCGCGTGTGTGCGCTTCTGCGCAGATCGTCAATTATGACGTCTGGGCAGATGGGCGGAGCCTCCTGCATCTTTTACTACTGGTTCTAAAGAACTGGACAGAACCGGGAGCAACCCACCACTGATTTATAGGCATCTTTTGTAACACAAGGTCTACTTTTTCTTAGAGATATCTAAGAGAGGCTACTGTAAGAACTAAGAATAATTTTGGCTGGTCAATGCTTCAACTTTTAAAATGGCCTAAGAAAATTCTGCTGTTGTTTTGTTGGAAGAAATATCCATCTGGGTTCAGTTCCAAGTGGGGACAAAGACACTGGAAACATGGAGGCTGCTTGGAAAGATGGTTTAATGTTGGCCAGGATCACATGGCTTGAGATCCTGAACAGAAAAAAAAAGGGCGAGATCCTGTGTGCTCCCTGGTTTTATGCTTTTTCTGAGCTTTGACCTTTCTGGGGCACAGGAAGAGTATCCTGATTGGCTGTCAGACTCCCAGGGGGTGGGAGTCTTAGCTAACATTGTAGGTTGTCCCTCAAGCTTGCCTGAGTCTTGCTGGCTGATGTAATCTTCCCAGGTGCCATGTGGTGAGATGGGTAGAGGCTAATCCTATCATGTCCTGAGGGCCATGTCTTAATCCCATCACCCTGGAGCTGAAGGTCTTCTGTGTTGTAGATAAGATGTCTTTTGTCTTTCTGGGGCTATTAACAAAGGTGGGGGCCGCTTTCCAAGAGCATGTTTCTCCTTTTCTCATCCAGGAAGGTATAATATTCTGCTTTTTAAAATATTTCCTAGAATATTTCATTCTTCTAGGAGGGGGGTGGGTGCTAAATTCCTACAGTTTTGTAGAAAAAAAGCAAATTCCATGAGTACTTTCACAATTCTGGAAACGTATTTTGAATTGTAGCAGCTGATGGACAACAATGCAAAATGCAATACAGGCCCAATATATACTTAGGCACTATTTTCTTATACTGTTCCAGGGTTCACATGTATTAATGGCTCCATACTTGCAGAATGCTAAGCCTGGGTCCAGTGGGGTTGGGTGGCTAATGAATTTTAATTAATTAAAATGTATTTTTAGTATTTGGTTGAACAAATCTTTTCATTTTCCACAATTTTGTTAGCCAATTCCTCATCTTCAGATCTTTTGCCAACGATATCTCAAACATGTTAGCAGCAGTCAACACGGTGTTTTCATACCTTGGTATTTGTATATTTTATTCATTCATTCATTTATTTATTTGCCAGATTTGTTTGCTACCCATTTCACCATGATTGTGATTTAATGATTACTTGTTCTTGTGATGTGGCTATTGCTTTTTAAAAATAATATGTTTGTGTTGTTTGGTTGGACGTCAAAATGTCCATCTGTTGCCATCAAGGAGCAATGAAAAGCATGGAGGGAAAAAAATAGATTAACTACACTGGAAGAAAAATGTGTTTTCAGTAATTTTTGCACTGGATCTTTGCAGGCTGGCAAAACCCAAGCAGGAACAAGTCCGTGTTCTGGGTTCAGATGACAAATAAAATAAATCTGGGCTTGTAAACAAACCATGGCTTGTCACTGGGGTTTGCTGTCTAATGTATATTTTGTTATAATCCCAGATTTCATAGTCAGAGGCTGTTTAGGACAACGAAGATCTTACATTTTCATTATTGCAGAGTTCATATATCCATTTAATTTGGTGTTCCTGTTGGATGCAGTCCATTTAGAAGCTTCAACATATCCAGTTTCCTCCTACCTTCTGCTGTAAATGGTAAAAATCTCCCCACATCCCAAAGACTAACAAATCTTTGCTAAATAGACTTACACAGAATTGTTCACAGTGAGCTGAAAATCCAGGGAAGTCATATTTAATTATAAAATGTATAAAACTTCTGTGACTCTAAGTTGGCCCAATCAAAACGATTGCCTCTTCACCCTCAGTGAAGGTTAACTGAGAAGAAAATTCCACTGATTTTCATAAGCAGCCCAGCTCCCTTAGTCTCTTAATCCTGGCTACTAGCCCAGAATCGAGCAATCGATAAACCACGCTTGTCTGTATATGTTCGGTCTGTGAATTCCACAAAAGGAGCTCCATGATGGAGCTCCTCCCTTGGTCCTCCTAGGGTCCAGTCAAAGTCCTCTTTGGGCTGGATCTCCAGACTCCAACACTCTCCCGCTCTTGCATTATTCCGTGCATAATTGCAACACCAAATCCGAATGTTTAAGAAAACTCCAAAGATGGTAATAAAGCAGCCCCCATTTCTAGGGTTACTAGATCTGAACTTCAAAAATCTGCCCCTCCACAAGGCAGAAAAGAATAAGATGCTCCTACATCTCCTTGCCACCATCTTGGGGTCATCTGGTAGCCCGACTATTATTACACACCAGCTACACGCCTCCAGGTCATATATAATATATATTATATATATATAATCAATTCATTTCTCCTTTCGGGAAGTTGTTGCTGACATTCTATTTGGTTTGATATAATCTAATACAGGTAGTCCTCGACTTACAACCACAATTGAGCCCCAGATTTCTCTTTTTTTGTTCAGTGAGTTTTGCCCATTTTACGACCTTTGTTGCCTCAGTTAAGTGAATCACCGCAGTGGATAAATTAATACCAAGGTTGTTAAGTGAATCTGGCTTTTCCCAATTGACTTTGCTTTTCAGAAGGTAGCAAAAGGTGATCACGTTAACTTGGGATAAGGCAACGGTCTTAAATATGAATCACTTGCTAAGGATCTGAATTTTGATCACCTATTCATGGGAAATGCTGCAACGGCCCTAAGTGTGAAAAGTGGTCATAAGTCACTTTTTTTCAGTGCCGATCTAACTTTGAACGGTCACTAAACCAGCCGATATAATGATGAACACATCTTTTCTTTTATGTACACTGAGATCGTATCCACCAAGACAAATTCCTTGTGTGTCCAATCACACTTGGCCAATAAAAATTCTATTCTATTCTATATAAGTCGAGGACTCCCTGTAAAAGGGGAAGGAGGCCCATCGGGGAGGGCCAAGGCTAAAGATGTGGTCGTTAAGCAGTTTTGCATTCCAAGCAGAGCCCTGGCTCGCCACTAACCCACTTGCCGCCTGAGATTCCTGCCCGAGCTGGCCGTAACACTCCAGAGTCGAGCGACGCGCTTGATTTCAGAGGACCACGTAACCAACCGGCCAGCTCACATGGCCGCAGGCGAAGGACGTGAGCCGGGAAGCGCCACGCACTCCAGCCCCGGCCACGGCAGGCGGAGGAGTGGCCGGGCCCTGGAATGGCGCCTGGACGTTGATCGAATGTTGCAACACGCCTCGTTCTGTCCCCCGCACGCTCGGCCCGCTGATTGGTCCATCCGGGAAAGGCAAAAAGGAAACGTGTTCTGAGTCGATCCCGGAAGGGCGCTTCGGAGGTGGGCGCCGTTCTCTTTGCGAGGCTCCGGAGCTCTGCAGGTAATCTTTTTGGTCGCGTGGTTTTGATCGTGAGTCATTCCAAAAGAAAGGGGAGGCTTTCTGCCCGCAGAGGCTTCATGCGCGTTAGAACCTTGTTTTTCCGTGTCATATACTATATCTGGGTACATGCATAATTTTGTATATATGTGTATGTATATATTTAGTTAGTCATATTTATGTAGTGTATATTGGAGAGGGTGATCCTTTATCCTTTGAGCGCTGTATGCAACGGAATTTAATTTTAATGTATGCCGATCAGTGTACATTCAAAGTGACAATGAAGTTATTCTAAGTCTTAAAAAAACCCCAAAAAACCTCTGCCAACACCTCACTTAAGTATAGCTTTCGATTGTGGGAGGGTGTTGCGATTGAAATCGGTGTGTGCTGCTGTAATTGAATCTCTAGTTTGCAGTTTCCGGGATATCCAGAAAAAGATTGATATGGAAAAGGAAAGTAACTCATCCCCCAAGATCAGTTTCCAAGCAGGGAGGCGACCTGGGATTGGCAGAGGATAAGGAACAAAGACCTTGTGAACGGAACCAGATAATGAAGTTGCAACACTTTGCTCTGCGCTTTTAAAAGTCTTGTATTATAACTACCGTTGGCGAATAATGATTTTGGTAAAAAAAACCACACCATTTTTAACCTGCTTTTTATAAAGCATAAGGGATAGATTCTATTGCGAACGAAATTCAGTTTCCTTTCCTAATAATGTATGTGACACGATTTTGTTTTACAGGATGTGCAGCTCTAATTTCTGGCAATAAATTAGTGTCGCTTCTTGTGTACCCCTGCAGAAATGGATTCCGAAGCAGTTACAAAATATTCGAAACTGCATGCTAAACCCCTGGGACTTTTCCTTCAATATGGAACGGCTGGATTCCGTTGCAAGGCAGAAGACCTCAACCATGTCATGTTTCGTATGGGACTGCTGGCTGTCCTGAGGTCCAAGAAGACCAAATCCACTATTGGTGTGATGGTTACAGCCTCCCATAACCCTGAAGTAAGAAACGGCATTGCAGAGGAGAGAGCTCTGGTTCTAAAATTATTTGGGCCTTGAAAACAATGTCTAGTAACTGTTATCTCTCTGTTTAGTTAAGATGCTTAGTTTAAACTGGAATTTTTTTTTTAAATTAGCATCATTTTAGAATACAGATAATCCTCGACTTACGGTCAGCCATTTGAATTTACAATGACCTCAGAAAATGGGATTGTGGCCCATAAAGCACCGTTATAAAATGTGGCCACATGACTTTAGGTATTGAACACAATTCAGCCCTGAGTTACAAATATTCTGTCGGTGCAGTTTGGGTGCTTGGAAGTGGACTCAAATTTACAATGGGGTGTATCGTCCTGTGTATGATCATGTGACTACAATTTGTGATTTTTTTGCAGATTTCTGACAAAAAACACAACTTTGAGAGAAGGGATTCACTTAAGGACTATGGGGTTTCCCTTAACAAATATGTGGCTTTGATTTACAACTGTTTCTTAATGGCCGCTGTAAAAACAGTCAAAAAAGTGGATCCAGTCATTTGGGGGCCTCGGCTTATGATCACAATGACTTACGCTGAAATTTTGGTTGTAAATGGAGAACTACTTGTAGTGTTACCTGTAAACTTCATATTAAATCTGATTGATTCATTAATTAGGTATAACTTCCACTTCCTGGAACTTTTTCATAATATGCTCTGTGTTCTTTGTTCAATTATTTACAACACAAACATAGGCATGTTTACTTTGAAATAAGTCTCACTAAGTTCAATTGTGCTTTTTGCAATATAAGCATGGATAGCAGTGTCACTTCTGATTTTTCAGTCACATTTAAACCATTTTCCCTTTTTTTTTGACATTCTTTTTGAAAAGTTACAAGTTTTGGCACGATTGATTTAATTAATTTTATTTTTAGTTCTTTATTATAAAAGTGTTACACTTCAAAACAGTTTTCCTTGGGCAATTTACAACACTATAAAGGTGTGCAAAACCTTTTAGACATGAACCATTGTAAAGTCGAAGCAGTCCATTGTGTTCTAAGCTTGAAGCAAGCGTTTAAGAGTTCCAAACGCTTCGAATTTGAAACTTTACACACTTTTAATATATTTCTTTGCGTCAGAGAAACGAAACCCTTTTTCTAAACATGCCATCAATTTTAATATGATCATTTTCTGCCTTCCCCCAGGAAGACAATGGCGTGAAGCTGATCGATCCTTCTGGGGAAATGTTGGCCCCTACTTGGGAAGAACATGCCACATTCTTGGCGAATGCAGAAGAGTCCCAATTACATTGTGCCCTGACTGAGATCTGCCAGAAGGAGACAGTGGACCTTCAGAGCAAGGCCTTCGTTGTGATTGGGAGAGACACCCGGTAAGCCAGGAAGCTGATACATGTCTTGCAGCAGGGGTGAAATGCTCCTGGTTCGGACCGGATTGGCCAATCCGGTAGCAACGGCAGCGGGTGATTTGGAGCAGGGGTCTCCAACCTTGGTCCCTTTAAAACTTGTGGACTTCAACTCCCAGAGTTCCTCAGCCAAACCCCTGGTTTGGAGAACTGTTAGCAAAAATCCCTCCCCCCCCCCAATCCCATGCCCAGCTGAGCCATGCGATTGTCAGAGCCTTTTTTTTTTTTAACTTTCAGAAGCATTTTTTAAACAACCACTTCGGCCAAAGAGGTTGTAAAAAATGCTTTTAAAGGGTTAAAACAAGGCTCTGATGATCCCGGCTGAGGTGCCTGATGTCAGAGACTTTTTTTTTATTTTTAAAAGAATTTTTTAAAAGTGGGGGTGGGGGGTTCGTTAGAGAGAGAGAGAGAAAGAGAGAGAAGGAAGGAAGGAAGGAAGGGGGGGAGAGAGGAAGAAAAAAGGAGAGGAAGGAAGGACT
This sequence comes from Ahaetulla prasina, assembly GCF_028640845.1. Lineage (NCBI taxonomy): Eukaryota > Metazoa > Chordata > Lepidosauria > Squamata > Colubridae > Ahaetulla > Ahaetulla prasina. The sequence goes on from NC_080539.1 coordinate 129,688,530, forward strand.
ACAAACCTGGCACTAGACGTAGCTTCAGAGGATAATCCAGGGCTGGAAGGGACCTGGAGGTCATCTAGTCCATCCCTGCTCCAGCACGACATTGATAGTGAGTTTCTGTCTTTTGATCCCCCAGTGACATAGCCACGCCCACCCAATCACATGACCCCACCAAGCCACACCCACCAAGCCACGCCACAGAACCGGTAGGAAAGAAATTTAGATTTCACCACTGTCTTGCAGGTCAAAGGGTAATATATATGTTCATCAGGCTGTTCATTGGGATCAAATGAATTTACAAGAAAGACTCAACTGGAAATTTTAGCACTTGTGGGTGGGTGGCGGAAAGTGTTGGATGGCCATGGTTACTACGGTGCCTTTTCAGGCAGGCTAAATACATCCATCTCCTTCAACTTCAACTCCTACAACAATTACTTGTATAAATTGGGCATTGGATTATCTTGTATTCTCTGTTACGGATTGCATCAGTAGAGACTAAACCAATTTCGTTGTATACATGATGTACAATGACAATAAAGGCTATTATTATTATAACTTTACTTGAATCGTTGGGAACACCATGGGGAATGCCAAGGCTTTTTTGGTGGTTCCTAATAAAAAAACCTGCCTAGAACTCTCTTGAGTTGCTTACCTGCTGTCATTCCTTCCCTTTGCAGAACGAAATCTTTTATTTGGCTAGTAGTTGTGTTTTAGCTTGTATCTTGGTGTAGTACTTTCAACAAAGTGTTTGTTTGTTTCTATGTTCTGCATGCAGGCCAAGCAGCAAGGAGCTTTCACAATCAGTAATTGATGGTGTATCTGTCCTTGGAGGTCAATATCAGGGTATGTTTGCTCTTTATCACCATTTGGTTACTTATCCTATTTGGTTCATGTAAGTTTAAGGAAACTATTTTGGAAAGTCTGGAACTTGGGGGCAGAATTATGTTTTGTATGAGGAGGTCCCTGACTCCATCTTTGGAATCTCCAGATAGAGTTGGAAAAGACTTTAATTGAAATCCTGGAGAACTATTTGGACTTGGAATATAAGTCTCACCTAGTCAGCAGCCTGGCTCAATGCAAGCCAGGAACGAAACTTCTAACCCTGTGAATGTGTTAACTACAACTCCCAGCATTCCTTAGAATTGATTTTTGAATGGGCTATTGGGAATTGTAGTTCCACAAAATCTGGATTATTGCACTTCCCTTTTCTGGTAAAAGGGTTTAGTTGTGCGTAGGTAAATAAGGAGGACCTGGTGGCGTAGTGGTTAGAATGCAGTATTGCAGGCTGACTCTGCTCACACAGTAGGAGTTCAATCCTGACCCACTCAAGGTTGACTTTGCCTTCCATCCTTCCAAGGTCATCCAAAATGGGGGCCTAGATTGTTGTGGACAAGATGCGGACATTGTAAACTGGCCAGAGAGGACTGTAAAGCGTTGGGGGACATTATATAAATCTAAGTGCTATTTCTATGGGTAAATGAATGTGTGACTCTTTTCTCTCTCTTACTAGACTATGGCTTAGTAACAACCCCACAGTTACACTATATGGTCCGTTGTCATAACACTCATGGTACCTATGGAACACCAACTGTGGAAGGCTATTATCGAAAGCTCTCCAAGGCTTTTCTGGAGCTTACAATACAGGTAAAAAGAACCATCTTCCCTAAAGAGAAGAAGATCTGGCTTGGATTCTTAAGTGCATTTATTAAAAATTCTTGAAAAATGTTCTCCCTAGAAGAGAGTTCTTTTAAAACTAGCCATAACCCCAGCTAGGGTATCAACACTCTCAAACCATGAGCTAATGGATCAAAATGGACTTTTATCTTACTGAAGAACTTCTTAGTTCTTAGAAAAGTTTGCTGTTCTTCACCCTACTTACTTTTGAATATGTGTAAAATATTTTTCTTGAAGCAGATGTATAATCCTATGAGCCAAAATGAACTGTCCTACATCTTTTATTTATAGTGCCCAAGGTTATACTACTGAAATTCATTTATGACATTTTTAGCTTGTACTTTTTATTTTTATAAAATACTAGCTGGACGCCTGTGCATCGCTATGAAACTGTGTGATCAGGCATGATAAATTGACACTTAAATCCTGAAACTTAATGTAGAATGTGTAATTCCGTAGTATCAGAGTGTGTTAATATAAGGCAAGTTGCAGTTGGAACAAAGAAGGGGGGGGAGTAGAATGTCCCAGCCCGCAGGCCGGATGAGTCACGCCCTGGCCACGCCGATGCCTGGTTTAGCAAAGGGGTAGCATCAGAGTGTGTTATTATATGGCAACTGGCAGTTGGGACAGAGTTCTTTTCAGGTGTGAAGGGAGAGTAGAACGTCTAAATCCTTAGCATCAGAGTGTGTGAATATAATATGTATATGAAATACTGATGGTCTGATAGTCATTTTGAAAAACCCTTTTTTATTGAGCACCTAGAAGCCAAAAGGAACATACATGCCAAATTTCAAGTTTGTAGGGTTTACCGTTCTGGAGATTTCATGAGTGAGTGAGTGGTATTTGGCTTTTATAGATGTACTAACCTCTGATGAGTTATTTAATGAAAATAGTTCAATGAAAATAAGTTGTAGCGGCAGAACAGACTCTCTAAAGTGAAAGTCAGGAGCTGAAAATCTCATTTCCTGAAAACTTGCTGGGATCTATCCACCCTTCTTTCCTGAGCTTTCTTTTGGTTTCTTTTCTGCAGGCTGCTTCCCAGATGGATGGCCGTGGAGGGCTCAAGATCGATTGTGCGAATGGCATAGGAGCCCTAAAACTCAAAGAAATGGAACCCCACCTTTCAGAGAGCCTGACAATACACTTGGCCAATGATGGGAGGGAAGGGAAGCTCAACCACATGTGTGGGGCTGATTTTGTCAAAGTTCATCAGAAGCCTCCTGTAGGTAAGCCACTAGAAGACTAGGCCTTTTTAAAATGGTTTAAATAAACCTATCCCCAGAATAGAATAGAATAGAATAGAATAGAATAGAATAGAATAGAATAGAATAGAATAGAATAGAATAGAATAGAATAGAATAGAATTCTTTATGGGCCAAGTGTGATTGGACACACAAGGAAGTTGTCTTGGTGCATGTGCTCTCAGTGTACATAAAAGATACATTCATCAAGAATCATAAGGCACAACACTTAATGATAGTCATAGGGAACAAATAAGCAATCAAATCATATTAGGAAACAATCAGTATAAATCGTAAGGATACCAGCAACAAGGTTACACTCATATACAGGGTAGGGCAGATGGAGGCTGAACATTGCCCATTCTTGATTTAATTTGACAGCTTATTTTGGAAGTATGTAAAAACAATAATGCAGTGGTCCTCAACATCTTGGGCACCAGGTTCTTGTTCCTTGGAGAGCGGTTTTTCCATGGACTGGAAGGGGTGTGGTTTTGCATGCTACCTGCATCCCATGGTTGGGGCTTTGCTTGCTTGCAAGGCCTGGTTTCTGAAATGCCTTGGCTCGATGCCAGTCCATCGACCAGGGGTTGGAGACCGCTGCCATAGCCTTTACCCTCCAAATTCTTGCCAACAAACACTTCTGCATTGCTGTCTTGCTTGTTAGGACTACAAATGAATCCTGGTGAGAGGTGCTGCTCGTTGGATGGTGATGCTGACCGAATTGTTTACTACTATGTAGATGCTGCTGGCCATTTCCATCTTCTGGATGGAGATAAAATAGCAACTCTAATCAGCACTTTTCTTAAAGAGCTTCTGATAAAGGTAATTGAATTCCTTTGGTTAAAGCAGGGGTAGTCAACCTTTTTATACCTACCGCCCACTTTTATATCTCTGTTAGTAGTAAAATTTTCTAACCGCCCACTGGTTCCACAGTAATGCGCCTTGTATCGTAGTCTGTGCATGCCTCGCGCATCGTGGATTGGGTTGGGGGGGGAGCGCCAGCTATCAGCTTTGCTTGTCTGTTACAGCTGGGTGGTGTGGGGGGAGATGCACGAGCTATTCTGGGACGAGGCTTTTTTGCTTGTGGTCGCACTGTAACGCCATTTAATTTCACTTACGTAACGCGAACTAAACATATGCGCGGGCGATAGAAATAGTATATTTTCAGAAATTTAAATTGTCACGGGGAATTTTATGAAAACCTAATGAAAATGTTTTTAAATAATCCTATGAATTTTTTTTTAAGTCAATTAAATTAAAAAAGAAAGTGTTTCAGTATCAAACAAAATCCCTACCGCCCACCATGAAAGTTGGAACACCCACTAGTGGGTGGTAGGGACCAGGCTGACTACCACTGGATTAAAGCATTATATATTCTGCTATGATGAACAAAGAGAGCTTTCTTGGTGAACAGTGAATACAAACACTTGTATATTTGAGATATCCTCTATGTGGAAAGAGTATGCAAATGAAATGCCATTGTAAAAGATTCTTATTTCTTTTTCCTAAACGTAGCTGTATAGTAGTTAATGGTAATATTAACTGTATAGTAATTAACAATTTCTACAGTCGCCTATTTTTTTTTAAAGAGATAAGAGAATTCCTTTTGAGAAAAGTACAGTAAATTATTGAGAATTCATTTTAAGAAAAACGCAGTAAATTATTTCCCCCCAAAGTATATTGCTACTGTTTGGAAGGGAGGTGGGAGCTCTGTTGTGTTTTGCACAAGGTAACAATTGGCTGCTTCTTAGGTTTCAATGAAAATTAAGCATAGCAGAATTATTGATGAGGCCATTTCCTCAGCTGATTAAAAACAGATTTATAAATTGCAGTAAACCAAAACCAAAAAAATCCACCTTATACATATAAATTCAGACTAGTTTATTCACAGGCAACTTGCTGTAAAATTTTAATTTCACAGACCCTCATTCAGGGGAAATTTCACAGACCATCATTCAGGGGAAACTTTAGCTTGGGCTTCACTCCCAAATAATAGTCAATCATTTTGTGAAGTAGTACATGCACTTGATATAATCAATCCTCCTCCTCCTCCTCCTCCTCCTCCTCCTCCTCCTCCTCCTCCTCCTCCTCCTCCTCCTCCTCCTCCTCCTCTTCTTCTTCTTCTTCTTCTTCTTCTTCTTCTTCATCATCATGTTTTAATGACCCTTGCTAATAATAGTTTTTTTTAAATAATCCCTTGCTGGGTGGAGTCTGGGCAACTGAATGGATCTGAGTGATTACTGGCCCTTCCTGTCACCAATACAGAGTTATATTCAGCAGATATATTCTCGTCATGCCCAGAGAGAGAAATAACTGCCTCTACCTACAATCAAACTCACAATGTCCTGATTGTGCGGTGAGACCTCCACCTCTAGGCCACTGCACCACTCAATATCACTAGAATTAATGGTATTAAATTATATAATTACAGGTGGTTGGCTTTCATGACACACTTCCTCTCCAGATGGCCTTGTACGATAAAATCTAAAAACAATGTTAATTGTAAAGAGGAATCTAATGTATGCCCTGAATCAATAGTTTGTACTATTAATAAATGATGGAATAGTTCTTTCCATAATCTTGAGGTTAAAAGTAGGTTTGGTTAACGGTTAACATGTTTTTCCACCCGAAAAGGGAAGGGCAGTGCTTTTGATCTTCAAGATCAATAGAGAAAATATTTCCACCTCTTTGTAAACTTAAGTTCTTAAACTTCAAAGGAAAAGATCCATGCAGTTTTTGTGAAGTTGAATCTTGCTTGTGGAATGTTCCTTTTTCTGCTTCTTCAGGCTGGACAAACCTTATCTTTTGCAGTAATACAAACAGCATATGCCAATGGGAGCTCTACTGGTTATCTGGAACAAACCATGAAGGTATGAATCTGACTTCTTCCAGTCTTAAACAAGCAAACAAAATTAGCATGGCTGAAACTTCAACATGGGGTAGGGTGAGGGTGGGGAGGTTATTAATTGCAACACATTTTTGTGTAATGCTTACCTAGAGAGAACCTAGAAGAGCTTCCTCCAACAAACTACCTTCCAGATGTGCTGGACTTGCAGCTTTACTCTTAGTAGCCTAGGGTTGGCAGCGATGCTTTGCTACACATGTGGAAGACAGCAGGAGGGAGAAAGCTGGGGTGCTTTTTTTTTGTTTAGAGAGAAATAAAACATCGATGTTGTTGATTTTTCCCTATGTATTCCAAGCACTGAATTTCATGAGGATCACTTTTGTAAAAAAATAAACAATAAACCCTGTGTTTAATGTATTTTAAACCGATCTTTATGTGTGCTGCTTTCTGATAATTTGGAGAGAGAGAGAGAGAGAGAGAGGCCCTGTCAGGGAACCTCTCTCTAACACAGTCTGCTAGAGAGAATGGGCTCCAGCATGATGCCAAAAACTCGGAAGACTAAACCTCTGGTCCCGGTGACTGACCCCTATTGGATTCTGCAACATTATCATGGGACACATATATTTGCCTTCATTCAGTCCTAACGCTGTTAGCCTTTCCTAAAGCTTTAAAAACTTGGCTGTGTTCCTGACCCTGGGACCCTGAATGTGTTAAAGGACCGACTTCTTGGTTTTACTGTTAACCAGTTAACTACCTTGTATGCTGTGTATATTTCTTTTGGAGATTTTTATTGTTCTTAAATGTTTTTTTTTAATATTGTTTCAATAGCTTTGGAATGTGTGAATCCACTCAATGCTCCCTTGTTGGTGATCAGTGTCACTGGTGTAATGCGCTTCTTATCATCTGTCAGGCATTGCTGTTCTGAGCCTTGAGGGAATGCTGTCTTTCCGTGTTCCAATTTTTCAAAGATTACGTTGCTTGTAATGCACAATTATACACCCATCACATTGTGTCTGTCTTTCTTAGGTGCCTGTTCACTGTACCAAAACAGGAGTGAAACATTTGCATCACAAGGCCCAGGAATTTGATATTGGAATTTATTTTGAAGCAAACGGTCATGGCACAGTAAGTATGTATTTGTTGACCCAAAGGAGTCTAGAGCCATTCATCAGAGTTTAAATTTAAACCAATGAAGCATCCCTTTTTGAGCACAAGGCGTGTGAGAGAATGTTGATTGTTTCTCTTTCATTTCTTCCTCTGTTGATAGTCCTCTGTGTTTGTCTTTCAAGGTATTGTTTAGTAAAGCCGCAGAGGATAAGATAAGATTCCAGGCAAAAGAAGAAAAAGATATCCAAAAAAGAGAAGCTGCAAAAATGCTTGAAAACACAATTGATCTGATAAATCAGGTAGGAATGTGGTCCATTACTAACTGCAGAAGCTTGTCTATAGTTGCCTTGAAGTCAGGTTTGGCTCCTAATTGCACACCAGTATCTATTCATAGAGTTTTCTTGGGAAAAATAGAGAAGTGATTTTCTATTGTCCTCTTCCCAGATGTAAGTTTGTTTCCCAAATTAGTCTGTAGCTTTTGTCTTCTCAGATGTGCACCAAGGAAAGCTTGACCCTACTACCAGTTCAAAGTTGTTCCAAGTATTGTGTCTTGAAAAGAGACCAGTGGATCTATTTTGAAGAAAATTAACAATCTAGGCTCCATCTGAGTTACAGAGTATATACTTCTTTTTTATTCTAAATCGGTTAAAATTCTCAAAAGCGTATCATCTCCTGGGGACTCCAATCTCTAAATGGGAGTCACCATTTAGATATGTAATTTTGAGCAAATCCAAACCTGTCCTTGTTCTTATACCCCTGTATGTCCATCCTTAGTTGGGATGCCTTATATAAGTGCAGACTTAATTTTAAAAGTCAATTAAATTAAAAAAGAAAGTGTTTCAGTATCAAACAAAATCCCTACCGCCCACCATGAAAGTTGGAACACCCACTAGTGGGTAGTAGGGACCAGGTTGACTACCACTGGGTTAAAGCATTATATATTCTGCTATGATGAACAAATAGAGCTTTCTTGGTGAACAGTGAACACAAACACTTGTATATTTGAGATATCCTCTATGTGGAAAGAGTATGCAAATGAAATGTCATTGTAAAAGATTCTTATTTCTTTTTCCTAAACGTAGCTGTATAGTAGTTAACGATAATATTAACTGTATAGTAATTAACAATTTCTACAGTCGCCTTTTTTTTTTAAAGAGATAAGAGAATTCCTTTTGAGAAAAATACAGTAAATTCTTGAGAATTCATTTTAAGAAAAACGCAGTAAATTATTTCCCCCCAAACTATATTGCTACTGTTTGGAAGGGAGGTGGGAGCTCTGTTGTATTTTGCACAAGGTAACAATTGGCTGCTTCTTAGGTTTCAATGAAAATTAAGCATAACAGAATTATTGATGAGGCCATTTCCTCAGCTGATTAAAAACAGATTTATAAATTGCAGTAAACCAAAACCAAAAAATCCACCTTATACATATAAATTCAGACTAGTTTATTCACAGGCAACTTGCTGTAAAATTTTAATTTCACAGACCCTCATTCAGAAATTTAAATTGTCACGGGGAATTTTATGAAAACCTAATGAAAATGTTTTTAAATAATGCTATGAAATTTTTTTTAAAAGTCAATTAAATTAAAAAAGAAAGTGTTTCAGTATCAAACAAAATCCCTACCGCCCACCATGAAAGTTGGAACACCCACTAGTGGGTAGTAGGGACCAGGTTGACTACCACTGGGTTAAAGCATTATATATTCTGCTATGATGAACAAATAGAGCTTTCTTGGTGAACAGTGAACACAAACACTTGTATATTTGAGATATCCTCTATGTGGAAAGAGTATGCAAATGAAATGTCATTGTAAAAGATTCTTATTTCTTTTTCCTAAACGTAGCTGTATAGTAGTTAACGATAATATTAACTGTATAGTAATTAACAATTTCTACAGTCGCCTTTTTTTTTTAAAGAGATAAGAGAATTCCTTTTGAGAAAAATACAGTAAATTCTTGAGAATTCATTTTAAGAAAAACGCAGTAAATTATTTCCCCCCAAACTATATTGCTACTGTTTGGAAGGGAGGTGGGAGCTCTGTTGTATTTTGCACAAGGTAACAATTGGCTGCTTCTTAGGTTTCAATGAAAATTAAGCATAACAGAATTATTGATGAGGCCATTTCCTCAGCTGATTAAAAACAGATTTATAAATTGCAGTAAACCAAAACCAAAAAAATCCACCTTATACATATAAATTCAGACTAGTTTATTCACAGGCAACTTGCTGTAAAATTTTAATTTCACAGACCCTCATTCAGGGGAAATTTCACAGACCCTCATTCAGGGGAAACTTTAGCTTGGGCTTCACTCCCAAATAATAGTCAATCATTTTGTGAAGTAGTACATGCACTTGATATAATCAATCCTCCTCCTCTTCCTCTTCTTCTTCTTCCATCATCATGTTTTAATGACCCTTGCTAATAATAGTTTTTTTAAAATAATCCCTTGCTGGGTGGAGTCTGGGCAACTGGATGGAGCTGAGTGATTACTGGCCCTTCCTGTCACCAATACAGAGTTATATTCAGCAGATATATTCTCGTCATGCCCAGAGAGAGAAATAACTGCCTCTACCTACGATCAAACTCACAATGTCCTGATTGTGCGGTGAGACCTCCACCTCTAGGCCACTGCACCACTCAATATCACTAGAATTAATGGTATTAAATTATATAATTACAGGTGGTTGGCTTTCATGACACACTTCCTCTCCAGATGGCCTTGTACGATAAAATCTAAAAACAATGTTAATTGTAAAGAGGAATCTAATGTATGCCCTGAATCAATAGTTTGTACTATTAATAAATGATGGAATAGTTCTTTCCATAATCTTGAGGTTAAAAGTAGGTTTGGTTAACGGTTAACATGTTTTCCACCCGAAAAGGGAAGGCAGTGCTTTTGATCTTCAAGATCAATAGAAAATATTTCCACCTCTTTGTAAACTTAAGTTCTTAAACTTCAAAGGAAAAGATCCATGCAGTTTTGTGAAGTAGTACATGCACTTGATATAATCAATCCTCCTCCTCTTCCTCTTCTTCTTCCATCATCATGTTTTAATGACCCTTGCTAATAATAGTTTTTTAAAATAATCCCTTGCTGGGTGGAGTCTGGGCAACTGGATGGAGCTGAGTGATTACTGGCCCTTCCTGTCACCAATACAGAGTTATATTCAGCAGATATATTCTCGTCATGCCCAGAGAGAAATAACTGCCTCTACCTACGATCAAACTCACAAGCATTTGCTGCAGATTAGGTTCCTTCAAACAAAAACTTTTTGTGAACAATAAGCAAAGCAGACAGCCATAATCAGTTAAACAAAACAAATTGGAGAAAGAACAACTCTAATCTATAGTATCATTGAGCCTCGGCGCAGTGGTTAGAATGCAGTAGTACAAGGCTACTTCTGCCGACTGCCAGCTGCCTGCAATTTGGCAGTTCAAATCTCACCAGACTCAGCTTTCCATCCTTCCGAGGCGGGTAAAATGAGGACCCAGATTGTTGGGGGCAATAGGCTGACTCTGTAAACCTCTTAGAGAGGGCTGCAAGCAGTATATAAGTCTACGTGCTATTGCTATTTTGACCTGAATAGATTATGTAGAGGCAAAACTCCTTACATGTATTATTCTTACCATAATCTGAGCCAGTTTTAATACCAGTTTAACTCGTCTGCAAAGCAGGATCCTGTAATTAGTACTAGGAAAACAGTGAGATCTGCAGTAGGGCCAGTGTTAGAATCAGTAATGTTTTACAAAGTACCTGTATGAGAGATTTTCAGTTATCCAAGTGTGGAAGAGATTGATTTTTCCCATCTGTTTTTCTTTTCCTTTTTCTTTTCTTATGCGGTCTAGACGGTTGGTGATGGTTTCTCCGACATGCTTGTGATTGAAGCCATCTTGGTGTTGAAGAACCTCACAATTTCACAGTGGGATGCTCTCTATACGGATCTTCCAAATCGGCAGCTCAAAGTGAAGGTTAGTTGGGAACCAGAATTAAATGGGTTGTTAAAATTCATTTTAAGAAAAGCATGATAAATTATTTCCCCCCAAACTATATTGCTACTGTTTGGAAGGGAGGTGGGAGCTCTGTTGTATTTTGCACAAGGTAACAATTGGCTGCTTCTTAGGTTTCAATGAAAATTAAGCATAACAGAATTATTGATGAGGCCATTTCCTCAGCTGATTAAAAACAGATTTATAAATTGCAGTAAACCAAAACCAAAAAAATCCACCTTATACATATAAATTCAGACTAGTTTATTCACAGGCAACTTGCTGTAAAATTTTAATTTCACAGACCCTCATTCAGGGGAAATTTCACAGACCCTCATTCAGGGGAAACTTTAGCTTGGGCTTCACTCCCAAATAATAGTCAATCATTTTGTGAAGTAGTACATGCACTTGATATAATCAATCCTCCTCCTCCTCCTCCTCCTCCTCCTCCTCCTCCTCTTCCTCTTCCTCTTCCTCTTCCTCTTCCTCTTCCTCTTCCTCTTCTTCTTCTTCTTCTTCTTCTTCTTCTTCTTCTTCTTCTTCTTCTTCTTCTTCTTCTTCTTCTTCTTCTTCTTCTTCTTCCATCATCATGTTTTAATGACCCTTGCTAATAATAGTTTTTTTAAAATAATCCCTTGCTGGGTGGAGTCTGGGCAACTGGATGGAGCTGAGTGATTACTGGCCCTTCCTGTCACCAATACAGAGTTATATTCAGCAGATATATTCTCGTCATGCCCAGAGAGAGAAATAACTGCCTCTACCTACGATCAAACTCACAATGTCCTGATTGTGCGGTGAGACCTCCACCTCTAGGCCACTGCACCACTCAATATCACTAGAATTAATGGTATTAAATTATATAATTACAGGTGGTTGGCTTTCATGACACACTTCCTCTCCAGATGGCCTTGTACGATAAAATCTAAAAACAATGTTAATTGTAAAGAGGAATCTAATGTATGCCCTGAATCAATAGTTTGTACTATTAATAAATGATGGAATAGTTCTTTCCATAATCTTGAGGTTAAAAGTAGGTTTGGTTAACGGTTAACATGTTTTCCACCCGAAAAGGGAAGGGCAGTGCTTTTGATCTTCAAGATCAATAGAAAATATTTCCACCTCTTTGTAAACTTAAGTTCTTAAACTTCAAAGGAAAAGATCCATGCAGTTTTTGTGAAGTTGAATCTTGCTTGTGGAATGTTCCTTTTTCTGCTTCTTCAGGCTGGACAAACCTTATCTTTTGCAGTAATACAAACAGCATATGCCAATGGGAGCTCTACTGGTTATCTGGAACAAACCATGAAGGTATGAATCTGACTTCTTCCAGTCTTAAACAAGCAAACAAAATTAGCATGGCTGAAACTTCAACATGGGGTAGGGTGAGGGTGGGGAGGTTATTAATTGCAACACATTTTTGTGTAATGCTTACCTAGAGAGAACCTAGAAGAGCTTCCTCCAACAAACTACCTTCCAGATGTGCTGGACTTGCAGCTTTACTCTTAGTAGCCTAGGGTTGGCAGCGATGCTTTGCTACACATGTGGAAGACAGCAGGTGGGAGAAAGCTGGGGTGCTTTTTTTTTGTTTAGAGAAAAAATAAAACATCGATGTTGTTGATTTTTCCCTATGTATTCCAAGCACTGAATTTCATGAGGATCACTTTTGTAAAAAAATAAACAATAAACCCTGTGTTTAATGTATTTTAAACCGATCTTTATGTGTGCTGCTTTCTGATAATTTGGAGAAAGAGAGAGAGAGAGAGAGAGAGAGGCCCTGTCAGGGAACCTCTCTCTAACACAGTCTGCTAGAGAGAATGGGCTCCAGCATGATGCCAAAAACTCGGAAGACTAAACCTCTGGTCCCGGTGACTGACCCCTATTGGATTCTGCAACATTATCATGGGACACATATATTTGCCTTCATTCAGTCCTAACGCTGTTAGCCTTTCCTAAAGCTTTAAAAACTTGGCTGTGTTCCTGACCCTGGGACCCTGAATGTGTTAAAGGACCGACTTCTTGGTTTTACTGTTAACCAGTTAACTACCTTGGATGCTGTGTATATTTCTTTTGGAGATTTTTATTGTTCTTAAATGTTTTTTTTTTAATATTGTTTCAATAGCTTTGGAATGTGTGAATCCACTCAATGCTCCCTTGTTGGTGATCAGTGTCACTGGTGTAATGCGCTTCTTATCATCTGTCAGGCATTGCTGTTCTGAGCCTTGAGGGAATGCTGTCTTTCCGTGTTCCAATTTTTCAAAGATTACGTTGCTTGTAATGCACAATTATACACCCATCACATTGTGTCTGTCTTTCTTAGGTGCCTGTTCACTGTACCAAAACAGGAGTGAAACATTTGCATCACAAGGCCCAGGAATTTGATATTGGAATTTATTTTGAAGCAAACGGTCATGGCACAGTAAGTATGTATTTGTTGACCCAAAGGAGTCTAGAGCCATTCATCAGAGTTTAAATTTAAACCAATGAAGCATCCCTTTTTGAGCACAAGGCGTGTGAGAGAATGTTGATTGTTTCTCTTTCATTTCTTCCTCTGTTGATAGTCCTCTGTGTTTGTCTTTCAAGGTATTGTTTAGTAAAGCCGCAGAGGATAAGATAAGATTCCAGGCAAAAGAAGAAAAAGATATCCAAAAAAGAGAAGCTGCAAAAATGCTTGAAAACACAATTGATCTGATAAATCAGGTAGGAATGTGGTCCATTACTAACTGCAGAAGCTTGTCTATAGTTGCCTTGAAGTCAGGTTTGGCTCCTAATTGCACACCAGTATCTATTCATAGAGTTTTCTTGGGAAAAATAGAGAAGTGATTTTCTATTGTCCTCTTCCCAGATGTAAGTTTGTTTCCCAAATTAGTCTGTAGCTCTTGTCTTCTCAGATGTGCACCAAGGAAAGCTTGACCCTACTACCAGTTCAAAGTTGTTCCAAGTATTGTGTCTTGAAAAGAGACCAGTGGATCTATTTTGAAGAAAATTAACAATCTAGGCTCCATCTGAGTTACAGAGTATATACTTCTTTTTTATTCTAAATCGGTTAAAATTCTCAAAAGCGTATCATCTCCTGGGGACTCCAATCTCTAAATGGGAGTCACCATTTAGATATGTAATTTTGAGCAAATCCAAACCTGTCCTTGTTCTTATACCCCTGTATGTCCATCCTTAGTTGGGATGCCTTATATAAGTGCAGACTTAATTTTTAAAATTCTTAGTGTTCTCTAGTTGAAGATTATTATTGGGAGACTCTGCAAGGCTTTTAACTGTACTGCAAAACTTTGTAAAGGTAAGGGAAATGGTGCAAAGAAGCCATTGTGGAAAGAATGGTAGGATCTATTTTTTAAACAGGGTAAGGTCTCATACCATGTTTCCCTGGAAATAAGACCCTGTCTTATATTTTTTTGAACCCTGAAATAAGCACTTGCATTATTGCCATGTGCTCAAAAGCTCGATTGGGCTTATTATCAGGGAATGTCTTATTTTGGGGAAAAAAGGGTAGGTAGTAGGGCTCTTTTTCCCCTAAGCAGTAAGTATTGGAAATTATCTGTAATAGCTTTGTAGCCATTTTTCAGTATTGGTGTGGTTTGAATCAGTTAACTGACTTAAACCATATTCTGTTCCATCGATTAAAAGGGTGACTATATTTTCAAAAGTTGGTTTCAGATTCAGTAGATCTTCGAAGCAGAAGTGGGAGAAACAATACGGGAGCATGGTTACACTTCGGTGATCAGGAAAAGCCAGCATCTAAAAGACTTTTGTATGGATTTTACTCTTCAGAAGCATTTGCTGCAGATTAGGTTCCTTCAAACAAAAACTTTTTGTGAACAATAAGCAAAGCAGACAGCCATAATCAGTTAAACAAAACAAATTGGAGAAAGAACAACTCTAATCTATAGTATCATTGAGCCTCGGCGCAGTGGTTAGAATGCAGTAGTACAAGGCTACTTCTGCCGACTGCCAGCTGCCTGCAATTTGGCAGTTCAAATCTCACCAGACTCAGCTTTCCATCCTTCCGAGGCGGGTAAAATGAGGACCCAGATTGTTGGGGGCAATAGGCTGACTCTGTAAACCTCTTAGAGAGGGCTGCGAAGCAGTATATAAGTCTACGTGCTATTGCTATTTTGACCTGAATAGATTATGTAGAGGCAAAAACTCCTTACATGTATTATTCTTACCATAATCTGAGCCAGTTTTAATACCAGTTTAACTCGTCTGCAAAGCAGGATCCTGTAATTAGTACTAGGAAAACAGTGAGATCTGCAGTAGGGCCAGTGTTAGAATCAGTAATGTTTTACAAAGTACCTGTATGAGAGATTTTCAGTTATCCAAGTGTGGAAGAGATTGATTTTTCCCATCTGTTTTTCTTTCCTTTTTTCTTTTCTTATGCGGTCTAGACGGTTGGTGATGGTTTCTCCGACATGCTTGTGATTGAAGCCATCTTGGTGTTGAAGAACCTCACAATTTCACAGTGGGATGCTCTCTATACGGATCTTCCAAATCGGCAGCTCAAAGTGAAGGTTAGTTGGGAACCAGAATTAAATGGGTTGTTAAAATTGAATGGACTATTAAAAAAAAATTAAACTTTTTTTTCTCTGGGTAAAAGTGATCCAGAGATGGAGACCAGAGGGGGGAAAAATCAGTAGTCAGTTGCAGCTGTGGGGAGGAAGGGAAATAAAGGCCGTGGTACATTTCCTGTAGGAGATGAGAAGTTGAACTGATAAGTCCCCTGAATAGTTTACTCATCTCAGCATTCTAGTAGACAGTGTGATGGACAAAAAGAAATGACATGGTCTATTGTGAGATTATCACCTGGAAGCACTTAAATAATGAGTACCTTTAAAGGAAAAGTTTTGCAAACCAATCTTAATAAATTTCTTTTATACCTTTGGATTTAGCAACATAGAACCTCTGATTAAAAGGTCATAGCATTTCTCAGATTTGAATAGCAATAGCATTTATATACCATTTCACAGTGCTTTTACAGCCCTCTCTAAGAGGTTTACAGAGTCAGCCAATTGCCCCCAACAATCTGGGTCCTCATTTTACCCACCTCGGAAGGATGGAAGGCTGAGTCAACTTTGAGCCTGGTGAGATTCAAACTGCCAAATTGCCAGCAGCCAGCTGTCAGCAGAAGTAGCCTGCAGTACTGCATTCTAACCACTGTGCCACCGCGGCTCATTTTAGTTCTTTTCTGGTTTCCCCTCGTTGGAGAATTGATACAACCAGTTGCAATTTTAGGTCAGACGATATTGCTTGTTTTTACTTTGACTTGCAGGTTGCTGATAGGCGGGTCATCAGCACGACAGATGCTGAAAGACGAGCAATTGCACCTCCAGGACTGCAAGAAAAAATCGACCATCTGACTCAGAAGTTTAAATTGGCTCGCGCATTTGTTCGTCCATCTGGAACAGAAGACATAGTCAGAGTCTATGCCGAAGCTGATTCCCAGGTCAGAATGGACGTGATTCATTTAGAGCCTGGATGTCCAACCTTGGCGGCTTAAAGACTTGTTGGACTTCAGCTTCCAGAATTCCCCAGCCAGCATTTCTGGGAGTTGGAAGTCCACAAGTCTTAAAGTTTTCAAGGTTTGCCTCCCCTGTTTTAGCATCTTTGTACAGTAAATTGGGAAGAATTTCTAGAGCATACAAGGAAGTCCTTTTCTGTCAGTAACATTTTCAAACTAGGTGGATTGATATAATCCATAGGTATGCAAGCAACAATACCTAGTCCTCTTGAAGTTTTACCGTCCTCCTTTCCATTTCTTCTCAAGTTTATTGGGGAAAAGAGAAATGAAGACGGTTTTGTTGCTTGCTCAAAATCTTAATTTTCCTTTCCTTGGTTTTCTGAAATATTTTCAGGCTAGGAAAGATCTGCTATTTTTTGCAGCTTTTTTGATGGAAAAATTGGGAGCCTGGAGAGAAATTTGATAATAATCTTGTCAAGTTGAACAATTTCAGAAAACTGAAATGGAGCACAATACAAACATTTCTAAAAAGAAACCTGTCCTTATTTATACTCTCCATTTACTTTTATGAAGGATATCTCCCTATTTAAGTACGTTCTGTAAAAAAAAAATTTACAAACATGGAATAAAAACAGATGAGGGAACAGGGTATTTAACGCCTCTCTTCAAAGCTTCATTTTTGAGTTAAAAGATCCTTCTTTAAAATCTGCTCTTCATAGTGGGATGTCTCCCAGGATTATGAGTTATTTAGAATTTTTTCACTACAGCACAAAATTAAAATTGACTCCAAGTCCTTAATAGTGATGAGCAGTGAGAGACTGTGCCATATGTGGTTTCTGAACGTGTGAGCAAAACAGGTTTACAGGTCTGGTGCATCTAAAAGTTCCCTTAGCTAAGATTATTTTATATTTACTTTAGTCTCATATTTTTCTCTTTAGGAGAATGCAGATAAACTTGCCCATGAAGTGTGCTTGGCTGTCTACCATTTAGCTGGTGGATTCGGGGACCCACCCAAAGCTCTTTGATGAAGCATCATACTTGGATCTGAATCATGAAATTCTGTCATATAAAAACCTTTACTAGCTGAGACATACTCAACATTTATCATTGTAAAAAAGACCAAAAACACTAGGAGTTTTCTGCTTCCTGTCCTTGGAAATTTCAACTTCAAAATGCTTTTCAGAAAATTGCAATCAGGACAATCCTAGAGTTGGATTTCAGGTTCCTATAATCCCTAGGCAAAATGTGGACTGACTGGCCGAGAATGATGGGATTTTCAGTTTAAGATGGGACTGGAAAAATGCCTGCTGGAGTAAATGTTGTACCATATTAAGAGGAGACTTCAATTCCCACCATGTACAACCACCAGAAAGAAAGCTACAGCAAAGAAACTTGTTTACTGTAAATTATGAAGATGTGTAGCATCCCAAAATCTCCCAGAGAAACAACATTTCGTAGAAACACTCAAAATATTATGGGTGCATGTTTGAAGATGTTTGCCATGTCACACTTATTTGCTTGTGAACCAGGAACCCAGCATTGTTGGTGAAGATAATTTAGTAAAAAGAAAATCTTGATGATTAATGCCTTCATCATAATATTCAAGCTACTACTTATTCAAACTACTTATTCATTCCATTTTTAGAAAGTAAATCCTGTGCAGCGGCCTAGGTGCATAGAAAGACATACAACTAGAAAAATGTGCAACTTTATTGTAAGATTTCTTAAAGACAGACCTCAAGATGACAAAAACAAAATGTACCATAAATATTAGGCACCATAATCAATATGTGCCAATGATATTTCAACTTGATTCAGGCCACATCCAGAGCTTATTTACAAGTATTTAAATTAAATACATCCTTGAAGTATACATTACGTACAAAGTATGAAAAAGGAAATTACATACTCTGGAAGGATGGAGTGGTTTCGTTTGAAATGAACATTACATAAAAGATTCTGCCATTTACATTTCATGTCTTGATGACCCCTTCCAAAAAGTCCTTCTCAACCATTTCTTCAATTTTTTGCCTCACTTTGCTAGAGAATGTCTTTTGGTTCTCCATTTTGATGTCTTTGTTGGGAAAAGAGTTTGGGTAAAGCATGGGGCTCCCTGAATGGCCAATGCTCCTGCTGGTGACTTTGCTGTTGAAGACTTGGCTCAGGACATGGAAGAAGGGGAGAAGCTGCTCAATGCTGCGGACAGCACAGAGGGTCAGGAGCAAGTGGCCGGGTTCCCAGTTCAGAATCCTCCCTGAGCTGTCCTCTTCTGGATTTTTCTGTAAGCAGCAAGACAAGAGTCAGGACCAGGCTTGGTACGTTTTTCCAAATTCAGCCTCTACACATTTTCACCAGCCACCAAAGCCAGCAGTTGATTTTACCAACTCGCAAATGAAGATAACGAAAAATCTTTTAACTAAATTTTCTCATCAAAGTCAGTGGTACTTACTCGTCTAATTGTTAAAAAGCAAATCATCCCAACTGAGACCATTGAATGGTTCAATTAAACTTGTTCCTCTTATTTTAATGAAGTACTAAATGATGGGGGAAGGGGGGAATGAAGTTGTGCAGTGTAACAGTTTTAAAGACTACAAGGCTTAAAAATCACACCTGGCCTTGAATTATCCTACTCTCTATATACGTCTCCCTGCAACAACTTAGGCTACTGTTATAACTTTCAGCCTGTAAGAGCAGGCTTATTGGTGTGCATGGATGTAAATTCTAGTTTTCTAGGGTTTCTGTAGAATCTGAACAGCAGTTATAATTTACCCATGGCTTAATACCTGAACCAGTGTTTTTTTTAAAAAAAATGGAATACCTTTGCCCTTTTTCGTAACAGCTTTGCTAATCGCACAACATATGGTTTGAATTCTCTCTGGTGGGTGCCTTGTCTTCGCACCTCCAACCCGGAATCATCGGAAGCTTCTGGAATAAAGGCCCACCGGTACCTGTTAAGAGGAAGAACAAATCCACTTCTGAATGACTTTGCATATTCAAGATTTGGAAAGAATCCCTACTCCTGTATTCCTGGAAATATTCATATCCAGTGCTACATCCAAGCTTATCTTGATACCCAGGGCACCAACGTGGCAGAGAAAAAACATAATGCTTAATCAATCTGTAACAACTTTTATCAGAGCGGAAGATCTGCTATTTTTCAAGACAACATTTTCTACCTCTTGTGAAATGGCAGTAAAAGATTTGTTTCAAAAAGTATCCCTAGCTGTGCTTATTGGGCCTTTATACAATTGTGGAATTGAAAGGGGGGGCTACATGCAATCCCCTTCTCTGTGAAGAGAACCAAATTAAAGTATCCTGCCAAGCCTCTGTTTGAACACAGTGAATAAAGGGATGTGTGCCATTTACCCCAATAACTGGTTGCTGTTATTGGGAATTTTACTATTGGGAATTTTTTCTAACATTCGTTTGAAATTTGCCTTCTAACTATTGGGAATTATTTTTCTAATATTAAAGGAGATCCTTAGAAGGCAGAAGACAGCTTCTTTTATGACTCCACAAAAAGAAGCATCCCTTTCAGAACAGTTTTCTCCCATCAAATGTATTTCTAGCATTTCTGGATTTTACTTACATTTGAAACTGAGGAAGGTTCTCAGAAGGTAAAGCAAGGGCCAAATCCAGAAATTTACAAGCTGACAAATAAAGATTCAGCCATCTCTGACTATTGTAGGATGTAGAAAATCCATTGCCTCCTGTATATGTTGTTTCCAGCCCAGCAACAGATGGACCAGAAGTTCTGCAACCAAATGAAATTAATATATAAAAACTGCTGGTGTGCTTTACAAATGAATACCAACTTTACATCTTAACAGTATTTTCCTTACAAAATTAGTAAGCCTATGTTATATTTGAACTTTCCTTTGGTAAATGAGCTTTAATACTACTGATAAATGATTTTTGGTGTATCACTTTGCAGTTGAACATACGGGAAAGGAGTTCACAAAATGAAGAAGTGTTATTATTGGCAAGGCAGATGAATTTACAAATTAATAAAATGAAGAGGAACAAATGAATAGAGAAATGCTGGCTCAATGAATTACTTTAGGACAGGCATCTCTGCTAACCATCTGCTTAAAAATCATAAGCACAAACCAAAAGAGTAATTGTCTACTAATTTGTTCAAAACTATATGAATATTAGAAGCAGCGGCAAGTGACAGACAAGGTTTTGGATCTCTATATACAAAAGAAAACTCCACAAATCAGGAGCCAAGCAAAATGAATCAAAATACAAAATGGTTCCAATGGTGGGAAGTGGGAGGAATCACTCCCAAATTCTTAATGAAAATGCAAAACAAAACCATAAATTGTATTTGGAATATGTGTTTATGTTGGCTGCGTGACTATTTCTGTTTCTGGGAAAGACAGGCAAGAGGGCAAGCAAGCACACACTCTGACAAAACTGCTAATACTCAGACATTGAATAATGTCAACAATGCTAGCAATCTGCAGAAGAGTGTTTAAACCAGACAGAAAGAAAAAGACCCATCACATAGCTGGCTTTCACCTTGCTTTTTATAATCTTATTAAAGATCACAAATAACTATAATAAGTACATTTCAATTAGCTCTTCTTCCTCATTTTTAAATACGGGGTCCTTGGCTAAAAATAACCTGAAGTTTCTGACAGGCTGCCCTTGTAATTGGGCACAAGTCAGATTTGGTTGAGTAATGTGAAAATGGGATGAACGACTTCTTTATTGTGGTTTATTATTAGCAGAGATTATGTTATTCAGTCTGGATGAAAAAGTTCTTTCCACCTATTTAGCATAAAATAAAGTTCATGTAAAATATCAGAATATCCTTCAATAGCATTTAACTTACTCTGTAAACAAGAATGAGCAAATCACAGTGACTTTACCTTGAGATATCTTCATCAGCTGTGAGCTCCTGTTCCATAAGTAAAAATACTTGGACCTGAAGGTAAAAAGAACAAAGCGCACGTATTGTTTATAAACAGAAAAAAAAACCTACCTTATATTCTGTCTTTCCATCTTTGGGTTACTAAAGGGAGATATCAGCGTTAAATATAATGTCCAACCCCTAAACCACTGTACATCATTGCCCCATTCAATGCAACCCTACACGTCTCCAGTTGTGCAGCTTGAAGATCAAGTCATGTTGTGCAAGAGGGACGAACTGGATAATGTTTTAACATTCTGACTGCTCAGTTCAAGTCCTTTCTAACTGACAGGACCTCACTGGGGGGGGATGTTAGATCAGTCGGTCACTCTTGGCACACTCATCGTACAGGGTTCTTGTGGGCATAAAATGAGCAAACAACGGAACCCAGCAAAGCTGCCTTCAACTCTCAGAGGAAAGCAGAACATAAATGTTAATGATAAGGCAATAATTTTGATACTGACATTGATCCATATAGAGATGGCTAAATTCTATAATAACAAGAAGTACACTGATGAAAGCATCCTAGTGATTCAGGAGGGAAAAAAGCAGCAGCAGCAGCCCAGGTTCAGGGGAAAATATGGGCTGCTATCTTTAACAATCTCCTGGGTAGCTTAAAACCAATAGGGAGAAATTCTTAGGTCTTCTAAAAAATGGTCTTCTTTGCCCAATTGTGGATACAAAGCGGAACTCACCAGTTCTGTGATCATAGTAGGCCAAAGTGAGGTAAGATGCTGTGGAGACATTCTTAAAAGCAAAACTCTGAAAAACAGGAATACTTGGGAGTGAAGGGTAGGCACTTGGGGCAGGCGGAGACTTTCAACCAGTCTTTCTAAAACAGAAAAGGTTACAAGGATCTTGTCAGAAAACAACCACAGCTAATATCCAGAGCTGCAACCTGCTTCAAATATTTAATCCGTTAAGAATCTGTAATGATATAAATTAATTTCACACAGTGGAACACATAAAAGAGATGCATCAGACTTTAGCCAAGCTTAAATACTCACTGATCTAAACTACGAGGCAAAAAGATAACAGAAGTTAGAACTGTGATTCAGGATACTTTGCCAACTTTGCTCCAAAATAGGCCTACTCTGTAACACAAATTTGCATATTTTTTTAAAAAAAATGTCAAATCAAGGCAAGAGATTTGTTGCAAAAAAGCAGCAACGAATCTCCCCTTCCTGATCTGTGGTCCCCTGCTCTCAAAAGATTTGTGAATAGAAAGGAAATCCATTTGACTTGCATCACTGGTTTAGTGACCAGCTGGAATGAAGCCTTTTAGAGTTTTATTTATCCCACATTGCCTAAGCAAGTAGCAGCTCATGGCTGATCTTGTCTGGGATAAGAAGTTAAATAGACTTGGACCTGGCTGGTATTTGGATGGAAGATTATCAAAGAGCATCAGTTCAGTAAGATAGATATGAAACTAAAATGCGCACGCACAGACACACGATGACATGGCAAACTGCTTGTGTAATATTGCCAATATTACACAATATTTAGTTTTTATTCATGAAGTTACAAGCTTGATTGTGAGTCATGGTGGTCCTATGAGCCGTGGTGGTGCAGGGGTTAGAGGGCAATACCGCAGACTACTTCTGCTGACTGCTGATTGCCAGCTGTTTGGCAGTTCAAGTCCCACTGGCTCAAAGTTGACTCAGCCTTCCAGCCTTCCGAGGTTGGTAAAATGAGGACCCAGATTATTGGGGTCAATATGTTGACTCTGTAAACTACTGTGAAGCGGTATATAAGTCTAAATGCTATTGCTATTGCAATTACCTTGTATATCTGGAAGGTATTTCTGATACTGATCCACTTCACTGCTAAAAATGGCAAAGGCCAGCCTCTTCAGAAGCATAGCACGCTGTTCTAGTTCAACATCCCGATTAGCAAACAGGTTGAGGGAACTGCTTTGAGCTACGGCCACACGAGCTAAAAAAGAAAAAGGTGCAATTTTGGCAATGCTTTGGGAGAGAGATAAGCTTTTTGAAGATCATTTTAGGTATTACATGAATGTTACTAATCAGAACACTTTAAATCATTGCGCAGATATGGTACTACTTGTGGTTTTATACATATAACAGAGTATCAAACACCCACAATCAAATGGCAATAATTAATTGGGCACTGGGTGGAAATTAATATAACTTTAGAGTGAATGCTCAATCAAGTGTTTCCTAACTTTTCAAGAGAAGGAAAATTTGCAGCAACTATCACCACAAGGCTTGCTTCCTGGCTGAATTTTGAACTAGATTGTTGCACGAGCATCCAAGGAGCCAAATGTCACCGCTCAAATACTAACCGTGGATCTTACACAGAGCAAAAAAAAATTAGACTCACTCATCAAATCTCTAAAAGTGGTTTTGTCGTGTGTCATCAGATTGTCCATAATGGCTCTCCAACTAGTAGTAGAAGAAGAAAAAACGATAATATTTTTTTTATAAGAGTGTAGTATTTTATTTTTGGTTAAACGAAAAGAAAGAAGGACTGTTACAACCTTCTCTCAGAATCTGGCACTGTGTATCAGAAAAACATATTGGACTGTACAAAGTTAAGGCTTCAGCAGTCGTGAATAGGAGGGAAGCTACCCAAGTGTACAAGTAGTGCTCAATTTACAAGCCTGCCCATTACAGCCTAAGTCATGACAGGCATAAAATAGGTTAC
This sequence comes from Ahaetulla prasina, assembly GCF_028640845.1. Taxonomy (NCBI): domain Eukaryota; kingdom Metazoa; phylum Chordata; class Lepidosauria; order Squamata; family Colubridae; genus Ahaetulla; species Ahaetulla prasina. The sequence continues at coordinate 129,712,426 of NC_080539.1, forward strand.
CCATGTGACTAACCCGATTTTACAACCAAAATAGGGTTTATAAGTGGATGAGAAAAATGTGCAGATCATCAGGTTTCTGTTTATTTGTTTTGTAGGAATATTTAGTTTATTTCCCGGATACTGATTTCAAATAAGAGCAACAAACAAGCCTTACTGATTCACGCAAGAAGAATCCATCTGAAAGAAACTGGCATCCATGAAGAGATCAAAAGCTTCCTTCTTCCATGCTCTCCTGGTATACTGATATCCACTCAGACTGCTCAAGAGCTGGACACAGGCTCGATAACTGGGTGCATTATGGGCACTGGAAGAAGAAATCGCCCCCCATCTCACGTTACTATAAATACAGAATATTTCTGTGAAAAACAATCTGAAAACATCAGCTTTATATGATTTCAGAATTATTGTTGCTGATAAAATGCATAGCAGCACTATCCACTATGGCTTGTCACTAATAGCTCCTCCCTCCCTTGCTTCCTCCTTTCTTTTGTACTTCTCTGCTCATCTTGGGGCCTCATGTGATCTTATTTATTTCTGGATCAGAGGAGTGGGACAAAATATGGGGTAAGGGGGACTGTGCGACTTTTTGTAGTACTTTGTAAAGATACCTGTGGTTGCGAAGATAAGGCACAACGTAGTGCATTATATTTACAAGAAGAGGAATAACCCTTTCCTTCTCATCACTATAGAAAACCATGTCCAGAAGATGAGCCAAAACCTAAAACAGGACAGGAAAGACATCACAACTTTCCTTATCAGTCTATGAGTTACGGTTTAAAATGTTTTCATTCTTTCAGTAAGAACACAGCGAAGGATGATTTCCAAGATTCTACACACACACACACACACACACACACACACACACACACACACACACTTCAAAATGTGAATTTATAAAATCATAAATACAACACAGATGATGTAAAAGCCTACTTCATTTTCATGTCAATGAATATACAACTATATACCTACAGGCATGGCACTGACCTATATTAGTCCCTAACATGTATTTTTTCCCCTTGCATTGCTTTATAAAGATGAGAATGTACTTACAAAGCTTGGAAATAGACTGTGTTGTAAATGCATTCTACAGAAGATACCAGATATGTTAAAATTTTTGAAAATATGGAGAATGTAAACAAACTCAGTTTCCCAAATCTATACTTTACATTCTGCTGGCATTAATGAATGTTTGTTGTGACATTTCAATTACCCAACTATCCTTAACAATAACTTCTATGAGCTTAAAATCTAAGCAGGAATTGATTTAGTCAGTTCTTGTCACAGAATAACAGAGTTGGAAGGGACTTTAGAGATCTTCTTGTCCAACCCCTTTTCTTGGGTGAAGACCGAAATGCCAGAGCTGTAGGTTAGATTGGGGAATTACCAAAAATACGGAAGGCAGAAGTAAGTCACTTCCAAACACTGCTGAGGAAATTACATGAGCATACTCATGAAGCTACCAAAAAATGAGTTTGAGTCAAAGAAGATTTTACTTTTTTATGACTGGTTTCAATTAAATCAACTTCAGTCATGGTTTCTATAGCTAACTTCTTTAAAACAGAAAGAGTTAACTAATAATCCCAGTTATAGGACTGATGTGGAATAAAAAGCATATAAATATCCTAATGATAGTAGGACTAAACACAATTACCCTTTGGCATAATTTCACACAAAGCAAAAAAAAGAAAAAAGAAAGAAAGCTGAATTATTTTCATTGATGGCATTAACGCCTTCACATTCCTATTTCATCTCTTTCTGTTCATAATAATGAAAACAAGAAACATTTGTTTTTGCTCCAGGCTACATCTAAGATCCAAAATCAGACATATATATATCAGACTCATATATATATATATATGAGAGAGAGGTGGAATGAAGGACAGACAATATTTTCATGTCTATGAATCATAAAATAATTTCCCCTTGAGTCAACATAAATACTTCTAAAGTCCATTTGATACTAAGTATTTGCAATAAAATTCGAGAAATGTGTAATGTTTTATCTATTGTTGCATTACGTATAAAATCAGGAACTACAAAAACACTTACTTCTGACAATAGCGTTAAGGCATGGACACTATAAACCGATGGAGTTATGCTTGAGGTTTCCAAAGCTGGACACAACATATCTAAATTAAACACATGAAAAAGAAAGAAATGCTGTTTGCAAAGATGTAACCATGGCATTCTCATTTTGAACACTGGAAAGATTTGTACTAGAGTTAAACCATAGTGATGAGGTTGTTTTAATGAACAACGTTCCTGCTCCAAATTATATTTAGTTAAAGCTTTTGTAATTCCATTCAGATGAATTCAGATGAACAAAGAAAACTAAAAGTCACCTTCAACATCAGACTCCAGGTTGTTTCCATCAACCATTATTTTGGGAGAAGGCTTAACCTCTAAATTTCGCCTCAGCCAGGTAGTCTGTTCCAGGGATGAGCCTGCAATTGCCCCAATGGCATCCACTATTTTGTGTGTTACATCCTGGTGAGGTGGCAAATAAACAGAAGTAAAAGAAAAATTCTTATGAATAATATATACTACACCTTGATTTAATAACTGTCTGTCTCTTCTTCAGAAGTAATGAATAATCTCAGTGAGACAATACTGTCCTTTGTCGAATGCCATTATGTGCTGCTGCCTGATGACATCCCGAGTCTCTATTTCTAATTACAAAATCTAACATAATTGTGACTATTAAATGCTTAAGAGATTTAAACTGTCTGAAGCTCTCTAAAAAAAAACAACTCAGTAAGTTGTGGCACAGTAAACTAGAAATTTACATAAACCTAACTGAGGCTTTAACAATGTCATTGACACAGTGATCTTTTCTAAAAAACAACAACAACCCACTGGTGTATGAAATTGAAACAAAACAAAAAATCAACATCAGCATAGCAAGCATTTTATGACAGATGATAGCTATTCTGAAAAAGAGAACCCAACAGCAATTCAGGATTTCAGAAAAATAAACAGGGTGAGGAAAACAAAACAAGTATTTTCTTGGTAATTAGCCTCCAGACTTTACATATCATAAAAGGTAAAGGTAAAGGTTCCCCTCGCACATATGTACTAGTCATTCCTGACTCTAGGGGGCCGGTGGTCATCTCCATTTCAAAGCCGAAGAGCCGGCGCTGTCTGAAGACATCTCTGTGGTCATGTGGCCGGCATGACTCAACACCAAAGGTGCACGGAACGCTGTTACCTTCCCACCAAAGGTGGTCCCTATTTTTCTACTTGCATTTTTTATGTGCTTTCAAATGCTATGTTGGCAGAAACTGGGACAAGTAACAGGAGCTCACTCCCTTACACGGGCACTAGGGATTCGATCCATTGAACTGCCCACCTTTCGATCGACAAGCTCAGCGTCTTAGACACTGAGCCACCGTGTCCCTATATTTCATATCATACTTGAATCCAATAATCACTGTTTCTATAGATTTCTTACCTGTAGATCTCTCTGGTCCTTCTTATTATCCAGATTTGGATTTTTCATAATAAACTCATTTAACACACTTTAAAAGAACAAGAAAGAAAAGGGAAACATAAATGTCTTGCTTCAAGTTTTAGAAAGAGGGATTTCAAGGGAAGAGAGGCTTCAGAAGCCTATGAACAGAAGGGAAGACTCGTGGAAAGACAACTAGGGTTAAGCCAAATATTATATTTACAGCCGTTTAGATTCCACACTTGGACATCTTTAAGAAGCTATATCCTAAAAAAAGATGCTGTGATTGATTTTAGCAATAAATGTGGGGTATACATTTTTATAACTTAATCCAGTGGTTCTCAACCTTACCTTCCTTTTGGCAAAGGTTGAGATAACCTAAAAAAAAATACTCCCTAAATAATTTGGGTTCAAAGAGCTGGTCTTAAATCAATTCTGACTAGCACTATTTTGGATTTCTGCATGCTCCTGTGACAAATGCTTTCAACTCATATTTAAACTCATGAAATTGAACTGGTCTTAAGCTAAAGGAGCAACAAGATTCAGCCATGCCATTCTCACTTTGAATACTGGAAAGGTTCGTACTACAGTTAGCCATAGTGATAAGTGTATCCATGACATTTTCAAGATTTCAAATGTCTTGAAAGTTTCTAGTCCTCCCTGCAATTGGAAGACTAAAAACTGCGCTCAATATTAAGTAGTGATCTAATTTTCAATACAAAAGATCAACATTTCTGCTAGATTTTTCAATAGCTATTTTTGCCTACCATTTTTCAAAAGGAAAAAAAAATCAACAGTGTCTATGGTCACAGAATGACTCACCCAAGTATTAGAAACTGCCCTGGAGCTGGAAGGCCGAGGGGTATGGAATCCTTTAGAAGGAGCAGCAAAGAGGCCCAGCTGTCTACTAAATTGGAGACTGGGATTCTACAGGAAAGAAAAAGTCATAGAATCGTATCCAAAGGATTTCCATTATTATGTTTAGAAAGGCTGTCTAGGGTTGAGTAAATGAAATGATGTTGCCATACTTGTTTTAAAGTACTTTTACAGTTCATGATCAAAGTGTAAAGTCAGCATACAGAGCTAAGGAGGAAATACATGAAGCTCCTTAGTCAGATGGACGTTCTGATTTTTAAACAATTATCTAATATTCTAAAATCTGGAATTCGGCAGTTCAATTCCTTCCTTAATGCTTTAATCAAATGTGTCAGAATTCTCTGACTTTAACAGAACTGTTGTGCAAATGTGACCTTCTAACAATAACTTGATACTATTGAAAGGGTTGTTAGAATAGAAAACCTACCTTTGGATGTACGCAAAGAAAAACTGCAACATGCAGACTTCCAATGAAAGATGCTTCTAGAAAGAATTTTGTTAAAAAAGAGTTACGAAATATACATTACTGTTCCAAGTCTACAAGTAGCTGTCAATTCTGCAATTAAAAGATAACTAATTTTGCTGTGATTTTTTTTTTAAATGAGCACAATTTTGTCAAATTTGAACAGAAGAAAATGTGTGAGCAATTATGAATATTTTAAAGAGATTTTTTCCCCTTAGTTTCTTCTTTTTCTGGAACTGGAATATTAATTTTCTCTATGGAAAATTGAGTTTACAAATCAATGTATTCTTTCAAAAACAGACAATTTTCTCAGGAGAAAGGCAAAGGGAGATTATACTTATTAACAGAGCAAGAGGTTTTTGAAAACTGGAAGATCAACCATGTTCATCTCAAAATAATGTTATTTGTAAAATAATGCCCATTTTCATTACAAAACACAAAAACAACTTTCTTTATTCTTCATCAATGAATTTTTAATGCAAGGAACAGTAGTTACAACAGCAATTTAATGAATTACAACTAATATAAAGTTTAATTAAAGTCATTTTCATGTATGTATGTGTATAGCAGGGGTGTCAAACTTGTGTCATCACATGACAGATCGGGACTTTTCCCCCCTTCACTAAACCAGGTGTGGCCAGCGCATGACGCATCCGCCTACAGGCCGCAAGTTTGACAGTCCTGGTGTATAGGTAATACTCACTTAACAACTGTAATTGGGACTGGAATTTCCATTGCTAAGTGACACCGTTGTAAAGAGTGATGTCACATGACCATACTACTTAGCAATGGCATTCCAATTGGCTGATTAAGCAAATCACGGGTCATTAAGCAAGGACCTCACATTATCACAATATCTGGCTTCCTCACTGACTTTTCTTGTGGCAAGCTGGCGGGGAAGATAGCAAATTGCGACCATACGACCACAGCATGCGGTGGTGTCAAAAATCTGCCACCGCCCAGATTGCAATTTTGTGACCGTAGGAGCACTGTGTCACCTGGCACTTCAAGAACTGGTTGTAACTCTCACTTGTCAGTGCTGTCATAAATTCAAATAATAACAGAATGAGAGGTCATTAACGTAGGACAATCTGTAGGGAAGTATGTGGCAACTGAGTATCCACACAGGAGTGAGTGCTGAAAGTTGTAGGTGAGTAATCACTACATGTGTACATATTCATTCAGCCTATTTTTATTTAAATTATTTGGAAAGAAAGTAGTCCTTGTTTAGAGACTGCCTCAGAGGGTGACTATTTGCAATTACAAAGGTGATGAAAGTTACTCTGCCACCAATGCCCACATTTATGAGCTTTGCAGCATCTCTCCGTCAGGTGCTCACCAATACAGTTGGTACATGTTATTCTGTGCCTGATCTGTTACTTTCTACCTCCCCACTTTGCAGAGCAGAGAAATTGCCTAAACAAGTGATCTCTTCCTGAGGTGCTTTTCTCCATGTTATAGTGCAGGGGTATCAAACTCACGTCGTCACGGCGATGTCATGTGATGTATCAGGACTTCCCCCCCTTCGCTAAACCGGGCATGGGCATGGCCAGTGCACGACACATCCAGCCCGCGGGCTACTATGACAGCCTTGTTATAATGCAACCCTAGAAAGTGCTAGCACGATAACAAGATCAGTTCTGTGACCTTAATTAGTTGATTAGAATTCTCCCAGCTGCTGCCTGAAATTAACAAGACTCTAAACAGTCTCACATTAAAGGCTTTAGTTTTCCTCCAAAGCAGCTTGTAGCTGGCAGCTAGAAGCCTATTAGGCAAACAGCTGGTGCTGGCGCATTCCTCTTGATGTGCATTCCCCATTGTGCCTTCTACTCTCTTGTAATTCCTTCCTCTCCAATGAATCTAACTACAAACATCAAATCTTTTCTTTCTAATTATCCCAGAGCATTCCAAAGGGCAGAGAAGTGGGAGAAAAGGGCTCTAAGTTTTGTCTTTTTATGCAGCTTTCTTATGAGTCAAATTATGGAAACCTTCCCTGGTCTTTGGACTCACCCAGATACTTGGGGTTGCATCCTTCTGATGCTGTAAAGCAAAGTTGAAGTAAAAGCCTAAGCACAGTTGCAAGCACGTGATTCTTCACCTAATGAACATTTTGCTTAACAACTGAGTCACTACTCCCAATTATGGTTGCTAAATGAGGACTACCGGTACTTAAATTGTGTGAACTGTTAAAATATTGTTATTGGTGTCATACCTTGTCCTTGGCAATAGCTGGTGGTTGCTTTAAGACTTCTTTCACTGTTTGCATTACAGTTTCAGTTCTCATAACACTGATCGAACGAACCAGCTCCACTAGTAGCAGCTGTTCTTCACTGGCACTAGGAATCACCTGATAAGTAAAATGCCACCACTGGCATTCAATCTCAGCGAGTCAAGTCACAACCATTTCAAAGACACTTATAAGAATTAGGCTGCAGCCATGCGGGGGGCGGGGCACATGTGCGAGGGTGGTGGCCCCATGTGCATTGCATTTTGGGGGTTTGTGAGTGCTTTGGGCACTCGATCCGGAAAAGGTTACCCATCACTGACTTATAGCATTCATTTTTTTTCTCCATAGTTCAACATATCACTGTTATTGCAATATAAAACTCCTTCCAATATCTGTCATTCTAAATTTCATCTTGAATCATTTAACACTTTTATTTTTAATAATAATAACAACAACAGAGTTGGAAGGGACCTTGGAGGGTCTTCTAGTCCAACCCCCTGCCCAGGCAGGAAATCCTACACCATCTCAGACAGATGGTTATCCAACATTTTCTTACAAATTTCCAGTGTTGGAGCATTTACAATTTCTGCAGGCAAGTCGTTCCACTTATTAACTGTTCTAACCGTCAGGAAATTTCTCCTTAGTTCTAAGTTGCTTCTCTCCTTGATTAGTTTCCACCCATTGCTTCTTGTTCTACCCTCAGGTGCTTTGAAAAATAGTTTGACTCTCTCTTCTTTGTGGCAACCCCTGAGATATTGGAACACTGCTATCATGTCTCCCCTAGTCCTTCTTTTTATTAAACTAGACATACCGAGTTCCTGCAACCGTTCTTCATGTTTTAGCCTCCAGTCCCCTAATCATCTTTGTTGCTCTTCTCTGCACTCTTTCTAGAGTCTCAGCATCTTTTTTACATTGTGGCGACCAAAACTGAATTCAGTATTCTAAGTGTGGCCTTACCAAGGCATTATAAAGTGATATTAACACTTCACGTGATCTTGATTCTGTCAAGATTTATTTAAATTTGATTCACTCCTCTAGAAGTTCCCTGCTTAATCCTTTTCACCTGCTCCCAAAACAAATGTTTTATTCCATCAAAATAACTCTGTATTTTGTCTTTTCTTAATTCCTGGCTCTCTTTGTGTGCATTTTTTGCAACTATTTTTTTCTTTAAACACACTTTATACAACACTTTTTTCTCATCCTCGCTTTTTGAAGCAGTTATTCTCTTACATGCATTTTTTTGCAGTCTTTTCTACTTCCTTGTTCCATCAGACAACCTGTTTTATGTTTCTCTTTAGCATAACTTCACTCACTTCTGTGGCATTTTGTAACAGAATTCCTTTATTCTGTGCGTCTTGTGGCAATTGGCATCTTTGTCTCTTTGCGTCTTGTAAGACTTCTTCAGATTGGCTGTCACTGACTACCTCAAAGTACTCTGACATTTCTCATGTCATAAAAAGTGGAAAGAATTTTCCATTTTTTTAAATGATGCAAATTAATAGAAGCAAATACTTGTGGAATCAAGAAGTGGCATCACCTGTCTGGGTCGGGTGGTATAGACCAGGGGTCCCCAAACTTGGCAACTTGAAGTCTTGTGGACTTCAACTCTAACAGCTCTAACTGGCTGAAGAATTATGGGAGTTGAAGTCCACAAGTCTTAAAACTGCCAAGTCTGGAGACCCCTAGTATAGACCTAGTGAAGAGAAGGAACTTTACTGTTATGCATTGATTGTATTCAATAACTGCGATCCTAATAACAGTTCAGTGAACCCCAACAGATTCATAGTTTCATACCCAGAGATCACAAACAATGTTTATTTTAGTATGGCACAGTATCTCAATTTGCGTACCAAGCTAAACAAACAAACAAAGCTAAATAAGCCTATTAAATAAAACTTAGGAAACTCTTAAGCTGAACTCATTTTAAACAAGTCGATCAGTTAACACACCTTAGTCCTTGAAGCTTGTTTATTTTGTTTCCTTTCATTCCACACAAATGCAATAGCGGCCATGAAGTGAACACCATGGTTCATTGAAATTGGACCAAGCAATTCAAGAATTTGCTGCCTTAAATTCTGTAATACATAAAGTATACTAAATTTAAAGCAAAACAAAACAAGTACCTAACAGCTTATTCAGAGCAATATACAATTATACAGTGAAAGAAAATGCTGAGAAATGTAACTTGGACCATTTCTGTTTTGAAACATGAGGGAGGAAAATAATTTAGGGCAAGCGATTTCTGTTATTATTTTAAAAAGTCTTGGATTTTTTTTATTGCTATGCAAATCTGATGAATTTTCTGGCATAATCCAAGTGCCTCCTGAAAATATACTTAAGAAAATTTAACCATGATGTGACATGAAGTTTTAATGAACAATCATGTTCTGCAGTTAGAAATAAATCAGGATCAGAAAGAAGACAGTTGGCAATATGTTTTGCATTATAATTTGATATGACACCTTAAAAAAAATAGCTATTGCTATTTGTTCCTATGAAATACTACAATACTATGAGAAAGTAGAAGTGTACCAGAGGGTCAAAACCATAACAGAGATTTTTATGCTCAAATCATTATTATATTGGTAAAGTATGGTTAACACAAATACACAGTTTGGTGAAATGTCTGAGGTGATCTCTGAGTTTGGTTGTTTTTTTGCAGATGTTTCATTATCAAAACTATGTAATATCATCAGTCCTAGTCCTTTAGGTAATGAAACATCTGCAAGAAAACAACCAAGCTCAAAGATGAGGACTCCTCATTTCAACTCCGAGCTACAAATATTGTCCGATGAGGACCAAGGACTCTCATTTCAACTCCGAGCTACAAATATTGTCCTTTATTGGTGAAATGTGTGTCATTGGCATTTTTTGCATATATACTTTTAGCTTTTGTAGCCCTTCAATCATAAAGGTCTCTATATGGAACGGAGGGAAGTTTTGCCTATAGGGGCTATTTGATCAAATATATTAATACCTGCCTTTAAATGGGTTTACTATGTAGATTATCATAGGAAGAAATATCTGTTACAACTGTTTTAGAAATGAAAAAAAAATCCCATTACTGAATCACTTGATAGTCCTCTCTTGTACATACGCAAACTACATTGCGCAGTATACAGACATTAGATGTTTTCTGGAAGAATGATTAAATATTGTGATCCTGCCAAGATCCTGGCACTGATCATTCAAGGATTAAAAACAAAATATGCATGTGCCTTCAAGCCAGGTTTTTGACCCCTGGTGAGCGCTGGGAAAAGTCCCTGGAGTTTTCCTGACAAGATTTTTCAGCAGCCATCTGCCCCTGCTTTCTTCCTAGAGCGGACAGTGACTCGCCTGGAGTCATTCAGTCAGCTTTGTGCCGAGTTCTAAGCTCCAGAACTTCCTGCCTCCAATCTGACATTTTAACCACTATACCAAACTGGCTCTGTTATTCAAGTATTACATACACTAGTAAACAAAATCATTTTTTTTGGTGCTCTAACCTTTGTTGACCCAAGATTAATTGTGGTTACAGATGCAGCTGCTGCAGCAGCTGTTTTCTCTGAAGAGTCTGCCTGGTACAGGATGCTCCACAAAAGTGTGACAGAGGACATGATAATGTGAAGGATAGACAAGATCCCACTGCGTGCTTCAAACATGTGCTTCTGATCGACATTAACCAGAAGCTAGTAACAAGGAAGATGAAAACATAATCAATTATCATCAGGGATATTAATTTACAGGAATCCTATTCTCTTTTTGCACTCTCTTCCCACCTGGTTCTCCCTGCCCCCCGTTCTGTTTTAGGCAGCATTAAACCATCATTGAATTAGATGCTAACCAGAATTATTTTCAGACCAGTTTGTAACGATAGTATGAAATTAGTTTCAAGATCTGATAGGATACAGATGCAAAGAAATTCTAACAATAATTGTTACCAAGTTTAAATTGGAAAATGAAGTACTTCCTCCAAATCAAAACAGATCTTATCAAGAGAAAACATGTCTTATCTGTTTATAATTTACTGAAATTCTGAATTCAGTTTCAATTAAAGGTATGAAATTGGGTTCAGCAATTCCAAAACCGAATACTGTAATCTGAATTCTCAAATTCTGTAATTCATAAGAGTGCTTTAATATCAAACTGTATTCATAACATTACGCTACTTATATACCCAAAATGTAAAGGGCCTCTGTGGCTCAGACTGGTAAGACAGTCTGTTATTAACAGCAGCTGCCTGCAATTACTGCAGGTTCAAGCCCCACCAGGCCCAAGGTTGACTCAGCCTTCCATCCTTTATAAGGTAGGTAAACTGAGGACCCAGATTGTTGGGGGCAATAAGTTGACTTTTATATAATATACAAATGGATGAAGACTATTGCTTGACATAGTGTAAGCCGCCCTGAGTCTTCGGAGAAGGGCGGGATATAAATGCAAATTTTAAAAAAATGAAAATTGCTCTTGTAAGATTTGGTGTGAGATCAAGATCTTGCAATGTAGTAATAAATTGCACATACATAATCAATGGCATATACATCAAGAGTTCAGAATATGTCAAATAAGGTTCTCTGTTTCAAGGGTTATTTCTCAGAGTCAATGGACTGGCTTGCACAATGCACAGGCTGAAACAAGTTATTAGCGAGGGCAGAGGACAGATAAGAGCACACTGATAGCTGGAACAACAACAACAACAAAACCTAACTGAAAAATCTACGGTGGTTTACCTGATGATACTGCGTGGATGGGTCAAGTAAGCAATAATGAATAATTGTTGTGATGCCTTCCAAAAGAGTCAGCATCATATCTGGTGGAGTAACCGATGCCATCCAAAGAGGCCTAAAAACAACAATGAATTTGTTGCAATTTTGGAATGGACTTACAAAATTCCCTTTAAAAGAAAAAAGTGCCAAGAGAAAGAAAGAGAAAGCGAAATACATGCCTACTGTCGGATAAGCCCATTTCATATCTGTATTGCAGAATCAGATTATCCAGGTTCCTGCAAAGCTGTAGGGTCACCGAAACCACGACTCTTTGGAGCACCTTCCCCATGTAAGGCAGAGAAGCAGTGATTAATCCTATCCATTGGGGATGCATTTTACAGGCACAATGCTGGTGTAATGCTCTTATTACAGCACAAAGAAACATGCCTTGGGAGGTTATGGGCTGGGAGTGTAAATACTGAAGGGAAGCCATTGGCTGTTGTGGACTGACGTGCTCCAAGTCGGTTACCACAAAATCAAAACCTGCCTCGTTCTCCTCAGGCACCGTCATCACTCTGTGCTCCAGAACAATGAGCCGCTGGAGGACTTTTAAAAGCTGTGACTGGAAAGTGCTACCATTATCCAACTCGTCCTCGGAAAAGTTGATCAGACTGTCTTCGGAGAAACCTTCTTCAACAGTCCCTATATTTTTCCCCGCCATCTTCTCGCTGTGCCACTTCTGGACACTGAAGATAGAGGACAGCAAACAATGCAGGATCACCTTCTGGACCTTGCATTTGGATAGCATGTCTGAAATGAAACTGGGGAATCCTTTGGTGGAGCTCTCCACCACTTTTGCCAGCTCGGCAAAAAGAAGGGACAAGATTTCGATGCTCATCATTTGCATGTTGCGATTCCCGATCAGGTCCTGCGAAGAGACTTTCACATGGGTCGGGTAGTGGCTCCTCATGTAATACAAGCACAGAGAGATGAGGATCTCGATGTACATGGAACTTCGAAAACTGTGGTTTGAGTCTATTGGGATATGGCTGTAAAAGTCTTTGCCCATGACGGATATGCGATGTCTGGCCAGAAGATTCTGAAGTAAGGAAAGCTGAGGGGTGTAGGCATTATTGACGCTGGTGGTGGAAATGGCATTTACAAAAGCAGAAGGGTTGGTTTTCAAGATAGCTTTAATGGCAGAGAAAGAATACAGGGTCCTCGAGGAGTCATATACTTGGAGGTACAATAAGACATGTTGATATAAAGGATGTATGTTAAAATGCGGAAATTTCCGCGCCCCCGGCGACCCTGCATCGCTCTCAATTTCTGAGATTTCACCCTCTCCACAGCTATACCAATTTTCCAAGTCAAGGCCATCACTGAAGAAAACACTGCTTTGCTTCAGCTTCTCTGCTTGTGCTTTCTTCTTTTCTTCATCTTTCCTTTTCGCTATTTTGACCTTGGGCTTTGCTCCTGGGTGTTTACCAGATTCTTTCACAATGGTCTCCTTTTCTGACATTTTTTCCGGCAATTTCCCTTTGAAGCTGAATTGGATGCTACTGTGACTTCGTTGCCTTGACTTTTCTTCCGGGGCAGTGAAAGCCTGGTCACTGAGAGACTGCTGGCTTATTGAGATGCAGGGTGATGAACTGTTTCTGGAGATTTCATTAGAAATACTTTCAAGTCCAGTCTCAGATGAGACAGATAGTAGCTGAGTACTGTCATTGCTAAGCAAACTACTCTGGCTGTCCAGAAGGTTTGATTCTTCACATCTGGATACCTCTTCAATGGGATCTAAAGTGTTTAATGTAGTTGAAGTATCTTCTGGATATACATTTTTGTCTGACCGTGGATCTTCTGCAAGCTCCTTGGCTACCTTGCAGATCAGGTCAAGGACCACTTGCTGTATTATTTCATCGAATGAATCTCCTTTCAAATGTTGAGAACTATCTGGGGCAGTCAGGCTTTCGGGTTCTACTTCATAGCTGAGGTTATCCCCAGCAGATGACTGGGAACAGCCAGAGTCTGAACTTTGCATTATTTCTATCTGATTATCAGGAAGGTCAAAATCAGAGGCAGCCAAAGGAATAGTTTCGCTGCTAGTACTCAGGAGAGAGATCCTGTCACTTAAAGGGTTGACCGTAAGGCTAAAATTCTCCATTTCGTCTAAACCCAGCTGCTTTTCAGTGTTCTCTTTAGTCACCATCCCATGTTCTTGACTTAATGGTATTGTGACGAATGCTTAACAAAAAGAAAAACAAGTAGTTATGAGTATTTTTCTTATTTGGGGAGTCATTTAGAAGTTATTACCATAAATCATATAATACCTTTTTCTGCAAGACACCGTTAAGCTGTTCATTCTGATGTAAACTAAAAAGTTAATATTGCAATATGAGGCCAACAGGAATGAAGTGTTTAAATGACACTTCAGTAGGTATTTTGAGTCCAGAGTAAAACTCTGTTGGCAAATTCAAGCATTGTAATAGGGACAGTATTAGTGTTCATTTCTGAAATGAAAGAGAAATCCTTGATTGCTATGGATATAGGAAAGATCTGTAAAACTTTGGATCTAACATCCCTTTAAAAATGAGATTATATCCAACATAAAAAGAGAAAATCCACAGAAAACTCTGCCAGTGTGAAGAGTGAATGAAAGGATATGAAAGCATATTGCCTTATAATAGATATTATTTATATATTATCATACTTTTGGCAGGTCACCCTATGGTATTTTTTAACTCCAGATAACCAAACTGTTCAAATTATATAACTATATAAGTCCATATGTAAAACAAAAAAACAAAATGAATACATTAATGTAAAATAAAAAAACCTATGATACAAAATGTTATTAAACATAGTATAAAATATAAAATGCTATTTTATGCTAGATTATAGCAATATAATACCAAAACTGAAGTTATAAATATAATAACAAATTGAGGTTATCATGATAAATCTGTGGTTAATGAGGTGGTACTTACAACCACTACTATTAAATTTCTGCATAAAATGTTTTTCATTTTCATCTTCCAGATAACAGGGAGATTTATTCCAGTACCACTCAGCCTGTACCCTTTGAACAGAAATACGTTGGGTTTTTGGATGGAGAAGCAGCAAAAGCAAAGGTTCCAGGACTCTTGCAATGTCATGCCTTTGGAGGACTTGATTTAACCAGGCCTGTCCAACTGACCAGGTGGAGCCATCTAAGCTGTTAAGACTATCCAGCATGATAAATAAGGATCTGAGGAGGGGGAAAAATCCATATTAAAATAACTAGCCAAAAGAAAAAAAAATACAAGCTTTGAAACTCTTGTTGTGATCAATTTTTCCAGCTGGGAAAGCCAAATATTCACGTGACCTGATGACACTAACGCTCCTGGGGTCCACTCTTTTGGGTCAAAGTCAGTCCTTAATCTAGTGGAAAACTCCCCCCGCACCTTCCAACAGGGAAATGGGGATAGACCTATTAGTTTGGAGGTGTCAAACTCACATCTCATGTAGCGTCATGTGATGTAATGGGACTTTTTTCCCCTTTGCTAAACCAGGCGTGGGTATGGCCAGCGCATGACACATCTGGCCCATGGGCCCGGAGTTTAACAGCCCTGTACTAGATACTTCATGGATGAGATAATTAATATATTAGTCAAGCCAATTGTGTTCAGTATAAGGAGAGGCAAGTTCCAGATATATTCAGTGGCTATCAGTTGGCTATTTAGGAGAATAACTAAAATATACTATTTTTTTTTAAAAAGGAATTTCATTCAAGGGAAATTCAATATATGTAATGTTACACAAAATTTAAAACAAAAATTAAATTATATTCCACTACTCACTGGGCACATTTCTATATGGCAGATGTATGTCACATGACAAAGACAACATTAGAGGCTTTTATATTTCAAATAAGCTTGAAATATGAATAAAAAGTATAAGGAGATCTCTTTCCATGTCAATAGCTGACAGTCCTTAAATCTTACCTTTGGGGGCAAGGTTAATAGTTTAAAATAAATGCAATTCCTATATACTGCACCTATCTATAAAACATTATAAAAAGGTAATTTTTTTGTAAATGTATGAGGTGATCTTTGATCTGAACATATCCTTTAAAAAGATGCAATCTTCTATTAAAGGGAAAGTGTTTTTCCAAATTTTAAAAAATGCAAAAAAAATTGCATTTCTATTGGCTAGTATCAGTTTCAGAAACACTTAATTTACTATAAATATTTTAGATCCAGTTACACAAAAAATTGCTCCTAATAAAACTTCGTTGAATAAGATTTGATATGCAACAATTAATGTGTCAAAAATAATGAAATGTTACTGTTTTGCCTGGTATTAGTATCAGTACTAAAATTTTCAATACATCTTAGATTCAGTCTTATTCAGAAAAGAATCAGATCTATTGATTACCAGTAGAACAGATTGGTGAGAATAGAAAGGATCATGCCGTTGGAGAGGCAATAAAGTTAACTTACCAGCAAATTCTTACAGTTGTCTACCCACGTTAACATTTTTTTCAGAAATTATTCCCTTAGTAATACAGGTTAATTTCATATTAAATATTTTCTAAAACTTAAATAGCTACTTGACGAGTGAACTTTGAAATTGTTTTGATCATGTATTATTAAATCAGATGAAGTCACTTTATCTGTCACTGCTGCTTTGTCATAAAATATTTTATTTCTTTCTTATCAGGTCATATATAGGAGCAATTTTAAAACAGGTATTGTGACAGATTTTTTTCTGATTCAAGTTGGACCAAACTTCCATATACTGTATGTAAATGTAAATAATAAATATTTTTTCTGATAAGCTGAAACTGAATTTGGCCATCAACTTTATCCTTTCTTGTTTTCCCAAGAATGTTTATTCACTACAATACCAATTTATCAGAGTAGAATTTTTTAAAGTTTCAAAACTATTCTATTCTGGAAACTTCTATAAGCATGAACTCACTATTTCAGAAAAATAAATGTATGATTTTATTACATTATAGTTAATAGTTAATAATTTTCTATTTCATCTATCTATGTAACTAACCTGTCAAATGAACGACCGTATGATGAGGACTTGTTAATATGGAGGTCTCTAGTGAGATGCCAAAGGACTGCAAACTTTGCATGAGCTTCCATTCTGATTTTCTACAAAACGAAAGAACAAATAAATTCACCCTTAATATAATCCATCAAATTGGGTAAGGAGAAAATTGTCTAAATCAGTAACAATCAATATAGCAGATAATCTTTCCTCATTATCAGTCTGAAAGAGCAACAATTTTAAGCTGTCCAATCCAGAGCATTGTTGGTGATTTACAACTGTATTTCTATGAAACTAAAAAAGAATTTTTTACTTGCTATAGTCATCACGAATTTTAAAAATTACAATTTCATGAAATGGCAAGGAGCAAAACTCTATATCACAAGCAGCAATTGATCTTTGAAGCAGAAGGTACAAATTTCAGAATGACATCGCTCCCCCCCACCTCCCAAGATTGAGGAGCTATTTTTACAATTTTAAGACCTACACAGTATTCAACTGGTCCATTTCTGCTGAAAGAATTTCTGACATCAGTGTATTTAACTAGGAGCTGATTCTCCCCTTTGTGTACCCCTCAAAAACTTGTTCTGAAGGGAATTGGAGGATCCAGCCAAAGGGTACATGGGACCTACAGGAAGGGTTGGATGGATGTTGATACAATAAATGCTCACCTAAAATTCCAAGACAGAAAACAATGAGAGTCTCACATAGCAGTTAATGTGCTAGATCTGGACAGGTACAAAACAAGTCCAACTCTCATTTGATAAAAGGACTCATTAGATCAGTGGTAGTCAACCTGGTCCTTAATGCCCACTAGTGAGCGTTCCAGCTTTCATGGTGGGCGGTAGGGGTTTTGTCCAATACTGAAGTACTTTCCTTTTTTTAAATTTAATTGACTTTAAAAAAATTTTTCATAGCATTATTTAAAAACATTTTCATTAGGTTTTCATAAAATTCCCTGTGACAATTTAAATTTCTGAAAATATACTATTTGTATTGCCCAGGCATAAGTTTAGTTCACGTTACGTACGTGAAACTAAATGGCACTATAGTGCGACTGCAAACAAAAGAGCCTTGTCCCAGAATAGCTTGCGCATCTCCCCCCACACCACCCAGCTGTAACAGACAAGCAGAGCTGGTAGCCGGCGCCCCCCAAACCCAATCCACGATGCGCGAGAAGCATGCGCAGACGACGATACACGGCACATTACTGTGGAACTGGTGGGCGTTTAGAAAATTTTACTACTAACAGAGATACAAAAGTGGGTGGTAGGTATAAAAAGGTTGACTACCCCTGCATTAGATGATAGAATTTACTAGTGTTTGAATAAACTAGGACCAATAACCCTATTTCAGTAGTACAGACATGGGTGCCATCTCAAAGTTGCAGGAAATAATAATAATAATAATAATAATAATAATAATAATAATAATAATAATAATAATAATAATAATAATAATAATAATTGAATAAAATAAGATTATTATCAGTTGCAATAATAAACTTACAAGTGAAGAAAACTGCCCAAACAATGACCAAGGCCAACAACAACAACAACAACAACAACAACAACAATAATAAATGGATAAAATAAGATTATTATCAGTTGCAATAATAAACTTACAAGTGAAGAAAACTGCCCAAACAATGACCAAGGCATTTCTAAACAACTCTAACACTAATCCTAATGAAAAAATATCTATCACAATTTCATTTCAGCAGTACATGATCCTAAATATATTATTCAGAAAGAAATTTGAAGTGAAAATGTTCAGAATTGTATCCTGACACTCTTGTGAGACTGACATTATAAACTGTTCAGCTCAGATTGCAAGTACTTTGCCACATAAAAAGGGTAAGATCTTGTGATACATAAAAATTCAACTGTTATTTTAACTATTTCATGCTGAACATACCATGATATAAACAATGAATAAAACTATTCAGATACCATCTGGAGTGGGGAAGAGAAAAAAAGTGAGAAATGACATGAATGATTCATTTAAGAAGTAAACTAAATGCTGCAGCAGAACAAAATTACAAGAGCAATCAAGGTTGCAAGAAGAAAATAAACATGGGAAAGGAAATTAGAAGAGGATACTACTCAGAAAAAAAAAGAGATTTACCTTGTCTCTGTGGGTCAGCTGCTGACTGATAACATCCTCACAAATACTAGAAGATGGAACTAGATTATGCAACTGGAAAAAAAGCTCCACACTCTTCTGATGGTATTGGGGTGTCCCATCACCCAGTTGGTCCCATAAAGTTAATGCCACATGCTTTGGAAAGTAAAACGGAATAATCACATAAGTATTTGGTTTTTTAAAAAAGTTTCATCAGAGTAACCATTGAGTGATATCCTTTAGATGTTCTATTTCAGCTATTGATAAAAGTGGTAAACATTTCTGCTTGAACGCAATGCATTCTTATACGTTCAATGCATTCTTGCATCCTTATATAAGGGGAAATGCAATGCTTTAAAACCAGCATAATGGCTAAGGTAACTCAAATGATCAGGAGGTCTCACTCGATTATACAGCTCTCTGAGTGACTTCAGACAAACCATTTCTTCCTTAGCCATTTTTCGAGCAGAGTTGATGTGATATGTGATTGCGTATGATAAGGTACTAATGTATGATGTCTTGAGTGAGATACAAACAGATGAACAAACAATAAATATTCAGCATCTATAATTCAGTCAACTCCCTCCTACTTCAGCTCCTCATGTCACATCCTAGAGCCATAATGAACCTATGGCACACGTGCCAGAGATGGTGCACAGCGCCCTCTCTGAGGGTATGTGAGCCGTCGCCTCAGTTCAGCTCCACTGCACATGCGCACGCACCTCCTGCTGGCCAGCTGATCTTCAGGACTCCGCCATGCATGCGCAGGGGATGGGGCACATGCAGGGAAACATGCACATCTGTGGGGGTCAGGGCACATGCAAGGTGTGTGTGTGCATGCACAGGTCACATGCAGGGGGCCATGTGCGCATTGCATTTTGGGGGTTCGGGCATGCACACGTGCATTTGCGCACTCAGACTGGAAAAGGTTAGCCATCACTGCCCTATAGTATCCCACAATCCCACTGCCAATTCAGAGGCAAGACTTTTCAAAGAGCAGAGGAAGAAAAAGCCCCAATGCATAAAAATAGTTTCACTTTTTGGGTACAAAATGTTTTTGTACCCAAGCCTATATAAAGCCCAGAGGTAAACTTAGTAAAATGGTAATCCAAACTAGAAAGTTTTGTATTCCAACTAAACTTCTTAGAGAATTATATTTAATCCTTAATAATACTTAATCTCAGCAACATTATTCTGATAAACCTACTTAGTAAAATAGTAACAATTTTTAATGCGGAGAAAAAAATAGAATAAAATTGTACACTATCAAGGAAAGAGACAGCTTTAATCATCATCATCATCATCATCGTCGTCGAACAGGAGATCAGAGTGATTCTCCTCCTGACTCTTTCTCCTACAGCTCCCAATGAATCCTCAGAAATTGTTCTGGAGGTTCTAATGGAAAGTGGAAGGACAGGACGAGGAAGAAAAACCAAGGGGGATTTTGTTTACCTAATGGTACACATACAGGTGATCCTCGACTTACGACCACAATTGAGCCCAAAATTTCTGTTGTTAAGTGAGGTATTTGTTAAGTGAGTATTGCCCCATTTTACGACCTTCCTGGCTGCCATCATTAAGTGAATCACTGCAGTTGATATGGTAGTAACCCGGTTGTTAAGTGAATCTGGCTTCCTCACTGACCTTGCTTGTCAAAAGGTCACAAAAGGTGATCGCATAATCTTGGGACACAGCAACGGTCATAAATATGAACCAGTTGCCAAGCATCTGAATTTTGATCACATGATCATGGGAATGCTACGAAAGTCATGACTGTGGAAAAATGGTCATAAATCATTTTTTAAAGTTCCATTGTAACTCTGAACAGTCACTAAATGAACTGTTGTAAGTTGAGGACTACCTGTACTGTTCTTGATGCCGATTTATTATTTATTTATTTAATTGGATTTTTATACCGCCCTATCTCCCGAAGGACTCAGGGCGGTTTACAGCCAGAGAAAAATAAACAAGATATACAAGATAAAAACAATATTTAAAAAACTTATTAAATTAAAAATATTAAATAAATTAAATATTAAAATTAAAAATATTAAAAATAAATAAATAGATATGTCTTCAGCTCGCAGCGAAAGGTTCGAAGGTCCGGAAGTTGGCAGAGTCCTGGGGGAAGCTCATTCCAGAGGGTGGGAGCTCCCACAGAGAAGGCCCTTCCCCTGGGTGTCGCCAGCCGACATTGCTTGGCGGACGGTACCCTAAGGAGTCCCTCTCTGTGAGAACGCACGGGTCGGTGGGAGGCAATCGGTGGCAGTAGGCGGTCCCGTAAATAACCCGGCCCTATGCCATGGAGCGCTTTAAAGGTAGTAACCAACACCTTGAAGCGCACCCGAAAGACCACAGGTAGCCAGTGCAGCCTGCACAGGAGTGGTGTCACATGGGAGCCACGAGTGGCTCCCTCTATCACCCGCACAGCTGCATTCTGGACCAACTGGAGCCTTTGGCTGCTCTTCAAGGGGAGCCCCATGTAGAGAGCATTGCAGTAATCCAAGTGAGAGGTAACAAGAGCATGAGTGACAGTGCATAGGGCATCCCGGTCAAGGAAGGGGCGCAACTGGCGAATCAGGCGAACCTGATAAAAAGCTCTCCTGGAGACGGCCGTCAAGTGATCTTCAAAAGACAGCTGCCCATCCAGGAGAACACCCAAGTTGCGCACCCTTTCCATCGGGGCCAGTGACTCGCCCCCAACAGTCAGCCGCGGCTGCAGCTGACTGTACTGGGGTGCCGGCATCCACAGCCACTCCGTCTTGGAGGGATTGAGCTTGAGCCTGTTTCTCCCCATCCAGACCCATCCAGCTTCCAGACACCGGGACAGTACTTCGATAGCTTCATTGGGGTGGCCTGGGTTGGAGAAGTACAGCTGCGTGTCATCAGCGTACAGTTGGTATCTCACCCCAAAACCACTGATGATCTCACCCAGCGGCTTCATATAGATGTTGAACAGGAGAGGCGAGAGAATCGACCCCTGCAGCACCCCACAAGTGAGGCGTCTCGGGGTCGATCTCTGCCCCCCTGCCAACACCGTCTGCGACCGGTCAGAGAGATAGGAGGAGAACCACCGATAAACGGTGCCTCCCACTCCCAAACACAAGCGCTCCAAATCAGCTCTTAACTATTAAAAAAAATGTTATGAATGATCTCCCCTACCTTGAAAAAATCCGTCTTTTCAGCCATATATCTGAGGTTGCCTTGAATAAGAGGAGGTCTGATAACGACAGCTACTCTTCCCTGGTTTGGACTCAGAGGCTGCGCTGTTTCTACACTATTCCGGTTTTCTCCGGTGACCACAGCAATTGACTGAGTCAATCCAACTAAGTCCATTATTAAAGAAATAGTAATGCTTTGGACACCAAAATCATTTGCTTGCCTGCAAGCATTCATAAGGGTCTGGAGCCACAAAAGGGGCTGCTCTTGCTCACAATCTGGGAAAAAAAGAAATATATTTGTATTATATAAAAATATCAATGCATTATATATATTTACATCTTATTATATTTCATTTACATCTGGAAAATATTCTTTCCCTCTTGCTTATCTGCTCCACTATCACCACCACTCTATGACTTCATTTATAGTTTTGGGATACCTAATAGGATGGATGATGAAAGAAACGGCATAATTTTTCAGTTTGGTAACCTTTAATGAAGGGCAAGATGGAAAGAGAATTCTAATCAGACAATAGTTTGTTTACGGTTAATTATGCCTTTTTATAATAACAACAACAATAACAATAACAATAATAATATTAATAATAATAATGATGATGATGTTGGTTGTTGTTGTTGTTGTTGTTGTTGTTGTTATTATTATTATTATTATTATTATTATTATTATTATTATTATTATTATTATTATTATTAATTTGTATACCGCCCTTCTCCCAAAGGACTGAGGGCGGTTTACAGCCAAGATAAAATACAATGGAAACACATACTAAAAACAGACGTTAAAAAACTTATTAAATTTGGCCCAATTTTAAAATAAAATCAAACCCTATAAAATTAATAAAAATTAAAACCCATAAAATCAACTACAAAATTAAAATTCAAGCCAATTCAAGCCAATTTTGATATAGCACCGTTGCTAGCACCTTAACATGTAAAACTTCGGTTTTGAAACTCAAATCCCAAAAACCATTTGTGATCATAATTAAAGGGGGAAAAATCTTATTAACTATTCATTAGACATGTTGTCCTATCTAAAATAGTTTCTTAGTATGTGACCAGCATCTAAATTTGTGATATGTAAAAATTAAACAGAGAAGAAAAGACAATGTAGAAGAGAGAAGTGGAATGGAGCAAATGAATATACTCTAGGGCTATTTCTACTTATTAAGACATTCTGCATTCTGATTTACAGATACTATTAAAAACAAAAGTGTAGGTGGGGGAGGGATTGTGTCTGAATTTTCAGACCCATATGAATTTATATAGATAATAATGAAAAACTAGGCATAAAATGTCTTTATTTCATTCCAAGTTGATGATGGACACATAACATTATGGTACATTGAGCTTTTGCAAATACAGCAACTATAATCTGTTGGAAAAAGCAAAGCGGATATTGGCTAAAGCAAAGCACAACATATACTGTATAGCAAAAAGTAATACAAATTTAAAATGGCCAAAAATACTGATGTTAAAACTTGAACACAAGTTCAAAGAAAAAACCAGACTGATTATATAGTATTAAAAACAGAATCAGATGTCACATATAAGAATGGACTTGGAGAAAACCGTAGCCATTTTAAGACTCTAGAACAGCTTTCCACAATTCAGAGACTGTGTAGATTCAACCACAAGAATTTCTAAATCAACATGGCCCTTGCTGAAAATTATAAAAGAAGTCCTCACACCTGGAACCTAGAACATGATCAAAGAAGAAAAACTCCTAGATTTCTTAAAGATTAATAAAACTATACTATTATTAGTCTCCTCCTCTCCATTGAAAAGTTTTAGTTTCAAGTGTACCAACCAAAAGCTTTTCATTATGTGAACGAACCCTTACTCATTAGTCACCCATCAGCAGTTGATGTATGCCATCCAGATTCCACTGCAGCAGGGCTACTTATAAATTCAAATATTTTTTTAAAAAAAGTGTAGCTTAGACTCTGCAGCTAATCAGTCCATTACAAAGCATACTTTGTAGCTACTATGCTGTGGCAGCAATGTTTGTAATATAGCACTCTTACTTGTTTCATTTCTAGAGAGAGACCTGAGTGTCTGGGACTTGAATAACTGGTTGCCTAGGTTTCTGGATTTGCCCTAAACAGGGGGAAATAGTTTGACTAACAATTAGATTAAATTATGCTTGAGTGGATGAGCAGGTCCAAACAACATATTCCTTTGATTAATTGTGTTATGCAAATCTGACCAATGTCAGTATGTCATAAACATGCACTAAAATGTAAAGATGTGCACTCAATGTCATGTCATGGGAATTCTGATGGATGCTAATGTGCTAAATACACATTAGTCTGGAGCAGACGTCCAACTGATTCTCAGAATTAAGCCTCAGAATCTCTCTTTTATTCTAGTTTCCATTCAAAGGGAACATTGTCTATCTTTGCTTACATAAAGCATGGGGGAAAAGCAATGTAGAAATAATCTCCCTCTTCTGTCCAAATCCCAAGGTTCAGTCAAATATATATAAAAAAACCTTAGATATCATATACATAATTACTCACCAACATCTGCTTTCTCTGGATGGATTTCAGAGGGATGGTTTCCTTCTGCAATGTAAACTGGAAAACTTGAACATTCAAGAAAGAGCTGGCATGCAGCAATGAATGCAGAGAGGTACTCTTTTGGTGTTGTCTTCTTAGCTGTTTTTTTCCCTCTGGATGCATCTCCTTGGGACTCTCTTGTGCACTGTGCAGTCTCTCCTTTCCCTCTTACAAGGTCCTCCTGAATCCCTGTTGCCAAAGGCCGAGACAATGAATTGCTTGGAATGATGTAGAGGTTGATAAATCTGGTTAAAAACTGTTGGACATATTCCAAGCAGCACTGCATTGCAGTCTTTTGAATTGTCATTGTCTTCCCACTTCGAGATCCTGTCCCTTGGGTCAACTTGGATGGAGGCTGTATGATGGTTTCCTCTGAACCCACTGTTGAGGCAGACTCTGTCTCGGAGGAGGCACTGCCCATAAGGGGGATGGCAGGTACTCCAGGACCACCACTCAACATCCTGTCAATCTCTTCAGTTGTATCTGCTTGGTATTGTACAAACTCAGTAAATCCACTTTCAGATGATCGACTGCTTGGGGGATTTTCTCCATCCTCAAATACGTCATTGGGATTTTCTACAGCAACTAGAGGCATCTACTCAAGACAGAAGAAGATTAAGATTTAAATAACAGATAAAATAGTCCTTCTCCCTTTTTAGATTACAAGTAAAAGGCAACTGCAAAAGTCTATTTCTTTTTTTTATTGTATACTTCTACAACTTATTTTAGAACTTCAATGATCCTCACTCTCAATTTACAAGTCCCACATAAAATTCAGACTGAGGCAATCCTGTTCAATACTATGTGGTCTCTGCATTCTAGAATAACATGAAGTTGGATGATAACATTTCCTTAAGGAAGTTAATGGCTCATAAATTAAAGTCTCACTGAATTCTAATGTATGAGAAACTTTTAGAATCTGAGCTATTTGAATCAAGTTGAATATGACTATTAAATTATTTGATGCACTTTGATAGCAAATTACATCTAAAATGATACGTTTGAATCTACAGAAGTGTTTAGCACTAGCACTTAGACTTATATACCGCTTCATAGTTCTTCACAGCCCTAAGTGGTTTACAGTGTCAGCATGTTGCCCCCAACAATCTGGGTCCTCATTTTACCCACCTTGGAAGGATGGAAGGCTGAGTCAACCTTGAGCCTGGTGAGATTCTATCTGCCAAACTGCTGGCAGCTGGTGATCAGCAGAAGTAGTCTGCAGTACTGCACTCTAACCACTGCGCCACCACGGCTCATTTAATAAATCTGAAGCCTTCCTGTTCTGTTTAGTACTAATGAATTATTGTGATTACCTCTCCATATAATTTTATCTAGCTTGCCTTTGTTTTTGCAAGTCATTTTGTCAACAAAGCCTGCCAAAATAAACTTTTGGAAAAGGCTTCATATTAACTAGTAAAAAGAAGGCCTTTATCTAATATAGCAGAGCAGTACAGTTCCGATACACAGGGGACAAGTAGTGGTGCAGTTCAAAAACCAGATATATTTGTGGTTTCAGAGCCATCGCCATTTTCTCCAGAGAAGAAAAGATGTTTCAGAGCCTGATCTGATTTTTGTCTAGAGGCTAGATGAAGTGCTCTTGGCTATGATATAATTCTGCCTTATTTTCCTGCTAATAGTTTCTTCTGTCTTCAGCTTTGTTTTTCAACTTATGAACTGACAAAATTAAAATAGGCCAGGCCTGTACTTATGGTTCCATTTATAACAAAATTAACATTTAAAAATATATTCCATCAGTAATCATAATTGTTATCTGACTAAATTAGATATTTATATTTAATAAATTCAAATACAAAATAATTATGAGCAAGTCAAATTATGCATACTGTTGTTGCATTATGTTATTTTCAATTTTTATTGACAGTAGTATAAAAATAAATTCTGTACACTTCAATTCCCTCCCCCAATTATTTTTATCTTCCCTCTTCTATTTTTCCCTGTAACTTCAAAATGTTAGACATTGAAAGCTGAAAAGGTTAGCAATACTAAGTTTTCGTTATTATCTTTAGCTTCAAGGAAATGTGGTATTGCTCTACTGACTGTAAGGGCAGGAAATGACTTCTAAATTTTCTTCTATTACTAGACAATGAAAACAAGCTTCCAAGGTATGTTGCTGGGGAACAGAGTACCCAAGACAGGCTTTAGCACAAAAAATGTGCAAACAAGATAAGATCTCAGAGATAGTGATAACCTACCTATTCCTCCTGAACAAGGGTGTCAAACTTGATTTCATTTAGGACCGCATCAGGGTTGTGTTTGACTTCAGGAGGGCAGGGTGTGTGTGAGTGGGGGGTGGGGCGTGGCCAGCTTGATGTCATTTGTGTCCAAGGTGCCTGTGGTGGCCCGAGCACTCTGCCAGAGAAAACGGAGCTCCGTTTTCACTGGCAGAGGCACCATGGGCCGGTCCCTTGGTGTTTCCAGGGTGGCCCTGCAGGCCAGATTTAAGCATCCTGCGGGCCAGTTCTGGCCCACGGACCTTGAGTTTGACATCCCTGCTTTAGAAGATCACTGACTTTCAAGCAGTAGAATAATAGTTAAGTTGACAGCTTACCCTTTTTTTAAAAAAACAACTACTCTGTAATCTTTCAGCAAAGCAAGAACATCTGCAGAGTTACCTTTTTCTCTTCCCATTCTTTGAGAGCATTGTGTCTGTTTGGTAATTGTAGAACACCATCAGTACCAGCAGATAACAGTGGAGGTTGAACTTTGCTAAGAATCTTTGAGCAGAGTTTCAAGGAATCGGTCAGCTCACACAAGTGCAGTGTCTGAAGATGGCTTGTCAGTGCAGAGATCATTCTAAGTAAAAGCTGAGGCAGGTGTTCTGTTTGTATTTCAATATAGGTTTCCTAAAAACAAAATAAAAAGCACATTATTAAATCATCTCTCTTTTATTAATCTAGCAAATTGTTAACTACAATGTAAACGTGCAAATTCCAGAAATTGTTTATTTTAAAAAAACAAGTAACATATTAAGTTATATTAATAACTTAATCCAGAAGACTGAGATAACATTTCCAGATTTCTCTTTAATACTGGAAAACCCTACTAAATCTGATGGGTTATAATAAGGGGGCCTGGGGATTGGAGGAAGCAAGTAGACAGGCATGGACACCTTCTAAAACAGGGACTTTAAGAGCAACAGAAACCAATGCTGTGTTGCTTTGACTGATTTCCCTCTCAGTTCCACTCAACACAGTTTAGTTCATTCAAAAAATTCCTGAACTGACGGAGGCTTTAGGAGACAGGTGGAAACTGAGAAAATGTCAGAAGGACAAAGGAAAGGAAGGTTCTTTTATTATTTATTTTATTTTATTTCATCAAGCATGTATTAGATAACAGATATAAGTATAAACATAATTATGAATACATGAAATGGATACAAATAAAAGGGAACATTAGGACAGGGACGGTAGGCACCCTGGGGCTCTTATGCATGCCCCTTACAGACCTTTTAGGAATGGGGTGAGGTCAACAGTAGACAGTCTAAGGTTAAAGTTTTGGGGGGTTTGGGAAGAAACCACAGAGTCAGGTAGTGCATTCCAGGCATGGATAACTCTGTTACTGAATTTGTATTTTCTGCAATTAAGTTTGGAGTGGTTTACCTTAAGTTTGTATCTATTGTGTACTCGTGTATTTTTGTGGTTGAAGCTGAAGTAGTCATTGACAAGTAGGATATTGTAGCAGATGATTTTATGTACTACACTTAGGTCAGACCGAAGGAGGCATAGTTCTAAGTTGTCTAAGCCCAAAATTTCAAGTCTGGTGGCATAAGGTATTCTATTTCTTTTCAGAAAACTTACATGAAATACAGACTTATATCCTACACACATTCTTCACATCTATGTACAGATAAATATACATAAATAAACATATTCTAGCACACAAAAGAAATCAGCACAACCTTTTAAAGAATTTTAGAAGTGATGACTTTTGGTTAATTCTCATGCACTTCTTAGACTTTCTTTAAAGCAATGAAAACATTATCTGGCTGATTCCTTCTTCTCAAATCAATATATTCATTGAAAATATGAAAAATTATTCACATATTATAAATACTGTATTTATTCTGTTAATAATAATTACTTGAAAACAGGTTAATAATGGAAATTGACAGTTCAGAAAGGATAGTCTGATAGAGCGATTTCTGTTTTCTCACAAGAAATTTTACAAAATGTATAGGTGCACACAAAGGATTGTTTTTAATTGAAAAAACAGTAAGAATTCCATACCTGACAAAGCACTCTCATACTTCTAGTAGGCTTTGAAATGAAAAAGCAAAGAATTTGAAGGTAAAAGAAAGATAATAGAGAAAAAGCATTTTCAAGAGCTTGCATTAATATATAGTGTTATTTAACAGGTAGCTGCGATACATGCAAAAGAACGACTATTATTTAGCAGATTTAACAAAAAATTAATCTACAGTCAGAGCAGAATAGGAATGAGAAATTTAGAAAAAGAGAAATTACCGTGGCAAGAAGTGAAACCGATCCTACATGTAAAGAAGACTAGTTTCCACCTTATAACCCCTAATTATTAATGCATTCAGAGCCTGCAATATCGTTTGTTATCTGATTTAAAGTCAAAGACTTCTCCAGCCCATCTATTTTATAAAACAAAAGGCAACTATTAGGAAGACTGTAGTCAGAATGAGCAAAGGGAATCTTACCAAAGAGACTATATCCAGCAGAAAATCAACCAGAAGGCAGAAGTTGGTAAGAGGGAATTCAGCCGGTTCACTAGCACCTCCAGGCATGGCCTGTAATCGAGCATGCAGAGTCCGCCTATGAATTCAAGCAGAATTTAGGCATTGGTAGCACAGCATCTGCAGGACTAGAAACTGTAAGTAGATGTCTTAATGATTTCTTAAACTATTATTTTATAATGTAATAAACATGGTTTATAACTCTTCATGTTATAAATATGGTTATTTTTGTTTTAAAAGGCTTATCAAAGTTTTATGTATTTGCATTATAGTTTTTAACTTGTTTTTTTATTGGATTGTTGTTTTAGCTGTTGTAAGCTACTCAGAGTCACTTAGGTAAGATGGACAGCCCTACAAATCAAATCAACCAATAAATGACGATAAAGCAGCAATGTAAATAACAGAACTGTATTTCAGCTTCAAACAAAAAAATAAATAACTCTTCAAATATATATCTTTAAATCAGAATTTGAAACAAGCAACACAAGAGTTTGTGATTCTGTTTAATCATTATTATTATTTTCCATGGGTTAGGCTGAATCTCCTGCTCTTTACAAACTCACTATTTTGCAGAGTTCCCTAACTCTCCAGAACAACTTCTCAAAGGGCAAAAGTTTTAGCAGGGAGTTAAAAATCACTTCCTGTCATTTTTCTCCCCAGGAAAAAGATCCCTATACAGAATCATACTTCATAACCTTCAGCACTGACTGCTAACTTGTGCATCTGAAAGAATCGTTAAAGATTAAGCACACCGAACAGACTTTCACATATCCTAAAACCAATGCCTTCCACTAGAGTCAAGTATATTTTGAAGATCATCAAGACAGAAATTATGTGATAGCATGGTGGGTGCACACCCCCTCAAAAGAATAAAGTAACACCTTCTGCATCAGTCCTCCCCTTCTAAAAAACAGATCACAGTGAATATTTAGAATTATGCAGCTTTTCTTTCCTTCAGATAAGAAATGAACCAATTATTTTATTTTCTCAAAGAATATGAAACCCTATTTATAAACCATACGGAAGAGGCCTTCATGCTGCAGTAGATGGACAATGGCTAAAATGAAGATGATGATTTATAAAATATACATTTTCAACAGTAATATAAAAACACTTCTATGAAATGTACCTTACCTACAGCATTCTTCAAACCAACGGGCTATGTAGTCCCACATATAATAAGGCTCAAAAGAATTAAACAGAAGATTGGCAGTTTTAATCAGCTCTGCTGTTTTCTTATTTTCCCTCAATTTGCTGAAAGAAATGCACAACAGCTCATATAGTCAACCATCTATATTCCTAATACAAATGTATTTCTTTGTTACTTAACAGCAAAGTTTCATGATATCACCATCCTTTCTTCCTGAGTTTTCTGGCTCTCTCTCACTTTTACCATCTTTTCCACATAGGACATTTCATAATACTTCTATTTTTAAAAAAAGCATTGAATAACATGTGCAAAATAAAAATGTCTGCTGCCTGCCACGAACTTCCTGGAACTCATGTGTAAGAAAGTGGCTGAAGAAGTTGAAAAAAATATTTTTTCCCTGATAACAACTTTTCAGCAGTCCCACACTCATTTAACTTCATGAAAGTGACAAGAAGTAAAGGAAATACTAGCAGTGGTAGCAAAGCATTAAAGCCCAAAAGAGCACAATAAGGTGGCAAAAAACCAGAGAGAAGTAGGATCCTTACTAATGACTTACGGTACTTTCTAATATTAGCCAACCATTACTGTGTAAGTGTAACCTGATTAATCTGGTTTGTATTCAGAAGCTAATTGGGGTCTGGTTAATATCTGGATTGGGGACCACCTAGAAGTATTCGAGCTGCAGACTCAACTAAGAAATCAAAATACATCTCAAATGAAGGAAATGGCAAACCCCCTTGTGGGCCAAGGGGGAAAAATGTCAGGAAAAATTGTCCAAAATCCACAATGATCACCTATTTTTATTTTATTTTATTTAGTTAGTTTGTCAAACATGTATAAGATAACAGATATAAGTATAAACATGATTATGAATACAGGAAATGTATATGAACAAATGGGGACAGTAGGACAGGGACAGTAGGCACGTTGGTGCGCTTATGCATGCCATAAACTGGCATAAGCTTATTTATTTTTTATTATTATTTTGTGATGTAATGTCCCCCCCCAATTTTCTGCCTACTTCCCCCCCCCATCAGCATGGAAGCCAGCTATTTGCAGAAAACTAATTAACAGCAGCCTTATATTCCTTGGAGAAACTGAATGATTAGGGTTATGGCAGCAATTTCTTTCTACCCTCCTCCTCCTAATCACCTGCTTAGTTGAGTATGATCCTTACTGAAGGAAGATTCCATCTGAAGATCCAGTTCCGCTTTGCACTGGGTGTATAATGTCCTAAATACTTCAATCAATACATCTTCTAATATTACAGGTCCTAAAAAACAAGGGAAACAATTGCAATTATATTGATAAATTATCCTGCCCTGAATGTATTTTTATTGTTATTAACAGATTTCCAGAAATCCTGAAGAGATTTGATCAGCATATTTTCACTGCAGTTGAAGGGCTGAGAAAAGAATATTTGCACTATAAATCTGATTCTTACAAGGAAAACAAATAATTGTGCATTGTATTCACTGTATGAATATTTACTGGTTTATGTCTCGTTGATTTCAGAACCGTTGTCATGGTCAGATCATTTTCTCCTGCGCCTAGACTTTCGAACCGCTGCTCACCACTGCAGGGAGACGGAGCCGATGCATTGGTTCCGTCCCAGGTGCCTGATGGACCCGGAGAGGTTCCTGACGGAGCTTGGGCCGTTTCCTGAGGATCTTACCCACGGCACGACTGAAGAACTGGTTGCGGCTTGGGAACGGGCCGCGGCTGGGGCTTTGGACCGTGTCGTGCCTTTGCGGCCTCTGACCTGGCGTAGATCTCAATTGGCTCCCTGGTTCTCCGGGGAGCTGAGAGAGATGAAACACCGGAGAAGACGCCTAGAGAGTGTTTGGAGGTCCAGCCGTTCCGAGGCTGATCGGACACTAGTGAGGTCCTTTACTAGGACCTACCTAGTGGCAATGAGGGAGGTGAAGCGTTCCTACGTTTCCACCCTCATTGCATCGGCAGATAACTGTCCGGCCGCCCTGTTTCAGGTGACCCGTTCCCTCCTTCAACAGGAGGGACGGGATGACCCCTTACAGGGGCGAGCCGAGGAGTTTAACAGTTATCTATACGATAAAATCGTTCAGCTTCGTGATGGCTTGGACCATGATTGCGATGATTCAGCCGAGGTGGCAGAGACTCGTCTTGTTGAGGTTATTTGGGATGAGTTTGAGTCTGTGGCTCTCGAGGACGTGGACAGGTTACTGGGGAGGTTGCATGCAACTAAGTGTTTACTGGACCCGTGTCCTTCCTGGTTAGTACTGGCTGCTCAGGAAGTGACACGAGGCTGGCTCCAGGGGATTATAAATGCTTCTTTGGTTGAAGGGGTCTTCCCCGCCGCCTTGAAGGAGGCGGTGGTGAGACCTCTCCTGAAGAAGCCTTCCCTGGACCCAGCTATTTTGGGAAATTATTGTCCAGTCTCCAACCTTCGCTTTTTAGCGAAGGTTGTAGAAATGTGGTTGCATGGCAGCTTCCCGGCACCTGGAGGAAGCTGTCTATCTAGACCCGTTCAGTCCGGCTTCCGACCCGGTTACAGCACGGAGGCGGCTTTGGTCGCGTTGGTGGATGACCTCTGGAGGGCCAGGGACGGGTTGTTCCTCTGCCTTGGTCCTATTAGATCTCTCAGCGGCTTTTGATACCATCGACCATGGTATCCTGCTGCGCCGGTTGGAGGGATTGGGAGTGGGAGGCACCGTTTATCGGTGGTTCTCCTCCTATCTCTCTGACCGGTCGCAGACGGTGTTGACAGGGGGGCAGAGGTCGTCCTCGAGGGGCCTCACTTGTGGGGTACCTCAAGGGTCGATTCTCTCGCCCCTCCTGTTCAACATCTACATGAAGCCGCTGGGTGAGGTCATCAGTGGTTTCGGGGTGAGTTATCATCTGTACGCTGATGATACTCAGCTGTACTTTTCCACCCCGGACCACCCCAACGAAGCGGTCGAAGTGCTGTCCCGGTGCCTGGAAGCCGTACGGGTCTGGATGGGGAGAAACAGACTCAAGCTCAATCCCTCCAAGACGGAGTGGCTGTGGATGCCGGCACCCCGGTACAGTCAGTTGCTCCCACAGCTGACTGTTGGGGGCGAGTTAGTGGCCCCAAAGGAGGTGGTTCGCAACTTGGGTGTCCTCCTGGATGGTCGGCTGTCCTTTGATGAACATCTGGCGGCCCTCACCAGGAGGGCCTTTTACCAAGTTCGCTTGGTTCGCCAGTTGCGTCCCTTCCTTGACCGGGAGGCCTTATGCATAGTCACCACGCCTGGTTACGCCTCGCTGGATTATTGCAATGCTCTCACATGGGGCTGCCTTGAGGTGCACCCGAGGCTGCAGTTAGTCCAGAATGCAGCTGCGCGAGTGGTAATGGGAGCCGCTCGTGGCTCCCATGTAACACCACTGCTCCGTAGTCTGCACTGGCTTCCTGTAGTCTTCGGTGCGCTTCAAGATCCTGGTTACCACCTTTAAAGCGCCCATGGCTTAGGACCCGGTACTTACGAGACCGCCTGCTGTTACCTTATGCCTCCCATCGACCAGACGCTCACAGAGAGGGCCTTCTCAGGTGCCGTCCGCCAAACAATGTCGGCTGGTGGCCCCCAAGAGTAGGGCCTTCTCTGTGGGAGCACCGACGCTCTGGAACGAACTCCCCCCTGGCTTACGTCAAGTGCCTGATCTTCGGACCTTTCGTTGTGAGCTAAAAACATATTTATTTATTCAAGCAGGACTGGCATAAATAGTTGATTTTAAATTGGGGTTTTAGTAATATTTTAAATTTTTAAATCTTTTAAATTACCGGCCGTTTAGTAATAGTTTATTTTAATTTCTTTTAATTGTATATATTCTGTATTTTATTCCGGCTGTACACCGCCCTGAGTCCTTCGGGAGAAGGGCGGTATAAAAATTTAATAAAATAAATATATAAATAAATAAATTACTAAGTGTAATCTGAAAGGGTCCACTGATCCAATTGCAAAGTCTTTACATATATTTTATTCCAGGCACTTATGTTACTAATACTATGATACTAAGTGACTGGGCAAAATAATTTTTACACTAATAGCTGGAATAAAAATGCTCTGAAAACTGTTGAAAATTGATATTTTGGTATTGGAAGTACGGTGCACTAATAGGATACCTATCATTGTGTTTGTTTTATGAATTCTTAACATGTGCATATTACCATGAGTACTTAATCTACAACCTTGGTTATCCATAGTGCCATTTTTCTTGTATTACTTATATGATGTGTATTTTTACTGAGATATGATCCCAAATTTTCTTGCTGATGTGTCTCATTTGATTTACATTCCTACAGTGCTAGACATTTGTTAGATCCCCTAATAATTTCCCATGATTGTTACATAAGCACAGTTTTAACCTTTCCCAGCACTCCCCTGGACTAGCACCAACATTTTTACTCTACTCTATGACAATAACTCTGCACCACTAATCTACACGGTAATAGGCTGGCAACAGCATTTGAAGACAGGACAAAAGGAGCAGTAATTTGGATGACAAGAGAAGGTTAGGAGGAAAGGCTGACTATAAAATCAGGATTACCGTTTCATTTATAGTGTATGAACACATGTACTTAGAAAGTCGAAGCTAGTTTTTTTAAATCTAGGATCCAGTCTAATTCCACATTTGCTATATACTCAAACACACAAATATTTAGTTACCTAACTCAGGTTTGTCCAGTAAACTGATAAGAATCCGAAAAGGCTTTAGATCTTGCATTAATGTGCTCTCTTCGCTATGCACATTGACTTGCAGAATTCCCACCATAGCCTGTAAGAGAAGATACTTTAAAATCAAAACATTTGTATGCATTTATGAGAATTTAGGCTAAATACAAGGTCACATATAAATCCGGTTAATGGGAAGGAATCCATGGAAGGAATATGCATAAGAAAGGGTTGTGGAAGACAGTTACTTATTCCTTTTTCTTTGCGCCTCCCCTACTGCCATTCACATTTCACAGGGCTGTCAGTGAAGACCACCTTAAAACTACCACTGGTGCAAAATGCCTAGATGCTTACTGGACAATCATGGCATTGCAACATTATCTTTCTGTTATGGGAGCTGCACTGGTTATGTTTCCAAGTGCAATATGAAGTACTGATTAATATTTGTAAAGTCTTAAATGTCTCAGGGCCTTGGTAACTTAGAAGCTACCTAATCCAGGTGAATTCTGCTCACCCAATCTGATTGAATAAAGTGCCTGCTAAAAGTTAGAGGAGACAGAGAAGGTGGCCATTTTGATAGCTCTCTTCCCTTGAAACAACTTACTTCCCAGGAAAGTTTGGCTTTCATTCATGGTTTCCTAGAGAATAATTAAGATCTGGATTTTCCAGAAGTCCTATAATATTTAAACAGCTACACAAAGATCTGCACCATTATTGTTGGTACTGTTGTTGTTATTGTAATAGTATTACAATACTATTGTATTGCTATTTTTATTGTGGTCTGGTTATTTTATGCAGTGTCTACCCTAGAACTTCTTCAGTAGGCCAGTTTATAAATCTAACAAATATATTTGGGGAAGAGCAAAATCCATCATCATCATAAATGGGATTTTATTGTTTAAATTTATTAATTTTAAACGGGGTTTTTTAGTATGGTAAATTTTAATCATTGGGCTAATTTAAAGTAAGTTTTTTAAATCGTATTTTAAATTTGTATATTGTATTGTTGGTTTTATTATGCCTGTACACCGCCCTGAGTCCTTCGGGAGAAGGGCGGTATAAAAATCAAATAAAATAAATAAATAAATAAATAAAATCTTCCTCAGTAGGAGATCTTGCTGCATGTTCATCTTTTCTGCTTATAGAATCTGTTCTTTGGTGTGGGTGTAGGTGAATTTTGAATACACTCACGGCATTCTTAGGGACTGAACCAGGGGTAAAATGCAAAATTCGTTACTGTGGGCGTGGCTTGGTGGGGGTGGGTGGGTAATGTGACTGGGTGGGTGTGGCTAACTTTTTTTTTTACTTTTAAAAGCATTTTTTCTACAACCTCTTTGGCTGAAGAGATTGTAAAAAATGCTTTTAAAAGCCTCTGATGAACAGGCAGATCTAGGATCACCAGAGGAGCCTTTTAAAAGCATTTTTTCTATAACCTCTTCAGACAAAGAGGTTGTAGAAAAAATGCTTTTAAAGGGTTCTGACGATCCCAGCTGAGTTGCCTGATCATCAGAACTCTTTACAAGCATTTTTTTTGGCCAAAGAGGTTGTAAAAAACCTCGGCTGAAGAAAAAATGCTTTTAAAAGTAAAAAAAAAAAAGCCTCTGATGAGCGCGTGGCTCAGCAGGGCATGGGGGGGCCAGGGATTTTTGCTACCGGTTCTCCGAACCACCTGCCACCATCGCTACTGGATCGGGCGATCTGGTCCGAACCGGGAGCATTTCAACCCTGGACTGAACTGTATAATGTATCCCAACAATCCTGACTATTCTGTGGGAGAAGGATACCTTATATATCACATTACATAACTGACAATCCATGCTCAGTTTAAAGTGATTTGCCAAGATTTATTCCTGATGCTATAGTAAAAAAGAGCACACCACAAACAACTTCAGCATGCAGAAAGTAATACAACACAGATATATCTTTTTCTGCCCAACACACACAAACGTATTACCTGAACTAGCATTTCCTTAGAGAATGTATTGAAGTAATATGTTGCATGCTCTTCAGGATTACTATTTCGTGTACTTCTAGGTCCTGTAATAGCCCCATTGTTATCAAAACCTTCAAGCAAATAAAAATAAAAGCCCAATCAATGCTATGCTTAGGTAAATCAAGAACAAAGAACAGGGAGCACAAGATCTGAGTTATGAGAACTCACCATTTTGCCGTCCAAATATTGTTGGCAAGAGGAAAGACCATTTTAAGTTAAATTTAATAAAAGGAAACCAATTTAATAAGAGCAAAATATAAGGCTGCTTTTTTTATCTATAAAGATTCCCAAATGCCAAAGTTAATTTTATGTAGACTCCACACTTTTATTTCACAAGGATTCAAGTCATTGAAATAGTAGCAATTTTGCAAAATGCACATGCACCCATACGTTTATAAACATGTATCTGAATCCTGCATCTGAATCCTGCATTACCTTGCCCTAACTCTTACAAAAATCCTGCAATATGTAAATGTACTATAGAGAATAATGATGTAATAAGACTGCAGATGACATGTTGCTGCCTTAAGCAAAGCAGATGGTATTCTCTGTGTGCTATGTACAGAAACTGATTGGACTGATACCCGAATTTCACTTTAATACTGCAATGGAACGTATCTGAGGAATAATTGTCTACTTTACGAGTATAGGAAACCCTGGATGGCATATCTGGTCCCATCCTCTAAGAAAGAAATATAAACAATTGGGTAATAAGGAAGATATATGCCCTACTTGTTTAATTAGGAAGGAGCAGCAATGGAGCAATTAATTAATCCATACCGGCTTAAAACACTCCTAACAGATAGTATAATATACTCCATATAATGGGGAACTGCTTCAGATCAACAAATTAGGAACTACAATAATAATTTTAATTTTTAAATACTTTTAAATCTTTTAACCGGGGTTTTATTATTTTAGGGTTTGTAATTTTAAATTTTAAATCTTTTAATTGGCCATTTTTCTAATATGCTCGGTTTTAAATTGTTGTTTTAATTGTATATTTTTTATGTTTTTATCTTTTGGCTGTACACCGCCCTGAGTCCCTTGGGAGAAGGGCGGTATAAAAATTTAATAAATAAAAAATAATAATAAATAATACACTGCTAAATATTATATGAATACAAAATCATATTGTTGCATTGTACTGCTTTGTATTATATTCTGATTATTTTACATGATGCCTAGAGCCTCTGGAGTAAGGTAAGTTAAAAATGCTATCAATACATCAAATAAAAAATAGTTTGGGAAGAAGAGCTAAATCCATTGTCATCTTCCCCAACAGGTGATATTGTTCATGTACATAAGTCCATAAGACATCTCCCCTCTTTGAGTGTGTGTATGCGTGAGAGAGAGACAGGGAGGGAGTGGGAGAGAGAGGGAGAGAAAGGGAGGGAGAGGGAGGGAGGGAGGGAGGGAGAGAAAGAGAGGGAGAGAGAGAGAGACAGACAGACAGACAGACAGACTCACTCATTCTCGGAAGCTGAACTGTGGGGTATTTATTTATGTAATATATTTGAATGGCAATTTATTCTGTAGCATAACTCTGGGTGCATTACAACCATAATAAAACTACAAAACAATAAAACTACATGTAGTCCTTGACTTGTGACTGCAACTGAGCCCAAAATTTCTGTTGCTAAGCGAGACAGTTGTTAAGTGAACACTGCAGCTGTTAACTTAGTAATACAGTTAAGTGAATCTGGCTTAGTCATTGACTTTGCTTGCCAGAAGGTTGCAAAGGGTGATCACATGACCCTAGCACATTGCAACCATCATAAATATGACTCAGTTGCCAAGTACCTGAATTTTGATTACATGACCATGGGGATGCTGCAACAGTAGTAGTAGGAGCGAAGAGGAGTCACTTTTTTCAGTGCTGTTGTAACTTTGAACAGTCACTAAATGAACTGCTGTTAAGTCAAGGACTACCTGTATATTGTCTCATAAGCACATACAATTTCCAAGTTATTGCCAGTTAGTGGAAATCTTGTTGACAAAATCAGTCTTAGCTACCATATACATAATTCAATACAAGATTGGTATTTCGAAACTGGAAGTCTTTGTGCATGAAATGGCTGAACATGAAAAAGCATTTAATTTACACAGTTACAGAACAAGGCCCCATATTATAATCTTTAAAACTATGATTTAGATTTGTCATCAGAAACGAGCTCAGAAATACTGAGCTGTTTCAGTCCAAGAGTACTATTCTCCTTTGGTTCAGTCTTGTAATTAAATTAGAGACTGCATTTTGAATGAATTTAAATCTCCCAACTGGGAAGAGATGATTCCGTAAGTACCAAGCCATCTAGGATTTTAAAGGTCACATCCAGCACCCGGAAGCAAATTGGGAGCAATGGTGTCACATGTACCAAATAATCTGAGCCATTAACTACCCACACAGCTGCAGTGACACTCCCGTTATTTCTGAATGAAGGGGGGGAGGGGGAAACCTTCCAGGAATGGGATAAATTTATGTCTGAACAGCAAACCCAATAGTCTCTATTAAAAAGGTTAGACTCAGTAAATGAAGTGGTACAGGAGGGCAAGAAGCAGGCATGTCAGAGGGAAGAAAGTAAGCAATGATACTGATAGAGTATTGAGGACCATTGGGACTCCCCAACAAACCTGACAATGTTAGTCTCCCAGTTAAAATGTAGCAACAATTCTAAATCTGGAAGAGGCTTCATCCAACCTAGCACCCACCAAATATGTTGGAATTATTCCCGGTCAGCACGGTCAATTTCTGTGAGGGTTCCAGACTAGGAAAGGCTAATCTAATAAAAGTATCCAAAATTATACCTCTAAAGTCTGTGTAGAGAAAGCAGAACCTGGAACTGGAATAATTACCATATCAAACAAGTTTCTCCACTCTTAATAACATCTCTTTTGCCAAATTTAATTTGAGAAAATAACTAAATATGTTGATGATTTTTTGTGAAAACTTTAAATGCATTCTTTAAACTTGTATTTTTGATTTTGAAAATAATTAAAGAAAACAGAAAATTTGCAGAATACGTAGCTCCAATTGCAGTTACAGCAGCAATCTCCCAACAATAAGATGATTAGAACTTATGTGGCCTATTATATTTTCTATTAGTAACAAAAACTGGTGTGCGTGTGTGTGTTTGTGTGTAAGTGCACATGTGCCTGCCTTTAAGTCAATTTTTGACTCATGAAGACTACCAAGTCAACCAAGTTTTCTTGACAAAAGTGGCTTGTCATCTTTTTTTTTAGGCTTGAGACAAAGTGATTGGCTTAGTGCCTAAGGCAGGACTAGACCTCATGATCTCTTGTTTAACCATTATACCAATGGCTCTTATTGATTCAATTATTTTGCATTAGTGTTCATATGTTAAATAGTATTCTTTGATTTTTCATTAAAATCTTGTACTTTGGTTTAGGATTTTTTGCAGATTGAAAAGTAGATTGCACATTTCAAGTACAAATACATAGATATAAATAAATATATAAATCCTATAACCTACCTAGAAGCCAGGCATAAAGCCTCCTATTGAGTGACATGTCTCTGCGTAGCACTACATGAAGAGATGCTGAAAGAATTTGGATCATGTCTGGCCGTGTTGCCTAAAATTGGGAATGTTACATTTAAACAAGTGTCATATTCAAAACCTTAATTATACGATAGAAAAATGATTTTCTACTTCACTTTCAAGCACCAACAGAAATTTATATGGGCTGCAGTTGAAATACGAATGCATCTTTATTAACTTTAGTAACAAGATATAGGTGAAAATATCATAGCCCCTAAGTATAAGACTTAAAAATAATTAGCATGAGAAAAGACATATTTTTTTTCTTACCCAACAAGGTTAAAGCAAACCTGAAAAGTCAAGTTTACATAATCTAAGCACAGAGACTGATTCAAAAAACCAAAAACAGTTTTCAACAGTAAATTTCCACAAATGAAATTAAACAACGTGCTATAAAATGTAAAGTGGTCGAACATGCACAGTTATGTAAGAAGCAGCTACTGAAGCAGCCACAGCAACCTAGAAAAAGATTCATCTGCTTTAATGATAAGAGCCATTTCTTATGTTTTTGTGTCCATTATGAAGCATCAATTTTGAAGAATTTGTAGTGTCGTTTTTATACTAGAAATGTGACTAAGAAGCAGGATGGCTGGAGTAAACAGGGTTATATTTTTCCATGAAAAAGCATGGCTCTGGAATGCCATTTCCAAAGCACAGAAGTTTCATGAGAGCTGTCTTCTTTAAGATACAATGGATTGCCATCAGAAGGAGGAACTCTTTGATTTCCAATACGCTATGCATCTATAGAATTTTGAAAGGAAGTTTTGAATACAGGAGATAGAAGTCTAGCAACTGAAGAGTTGCTGTTTCCCACTAGAATATTATGCAGAGTTGGGAAATTTGAAGGAAAGAAAACTGACATTTTTATTTGTGGATAACATATCAGTACTTCACTCAATAAAGATTCGGAAGTACTTTACCTGACTCATGTGGAATGGAAAACAGAATAATATGAGATCAAGTGTGCTCCTCTGTACTAAGACACTGGAATCCTGCACTGAAGTGCTTACTGCTTCTACCTGAAATAAAATTGCCATTAGAAAGGAGCACAGATTAATAATTCTATTTAATTATTTTTCTAAAAACTGCACTTTTACAAAAACATTAGATTCTATTCAGACAATTTTTCTTCCAATTTTCTCTCTATGCATGGAATGATACACATAACTGTGTATTCCTCTGTTTCTGTAGACTGGATTTTGGCTTTTAAATGCCGGTATATACACCTATACATGGATGCCCAATAAACTGTTGAGGAAAAGTATAGCTGCATTACATAAATCAGGAAATAAGCCATTTGTAAGAGAAAAATCAATAAACTGAACTGGCTCAGTGCCAAAGGTCTGATTCAGAAGGAACAGAGACTTCATCAGCAAGGAAAATATATGAACTATTAGAAGTATCCACTTCTCAGACCAAAAATACTAAAGTATTAAAGTAATAAGATATGCACAATTTGAAAATAATTCATAAGAAGTACTCTGTCCTTGTACAAGCGTGAGCTAAAACATGAATCTCACTCAATAAATAAACAATTATTTTTTTACTCTTCAGTTTTGTAATAATGAGTCAAATATAGGCAAGGAAGAAAATAATCAAAATTTGTATAATATAGGTCCTTAATAGGCCCTTCGCATTTTTGGAATAGTATTGGAAATTGCCCAGTAATCTGTGGGACATATATGAAGTGGAAACCATCACTAAATGGGAGATTTGGCAGGAGGGAGCACAGAAGGTGGTGTTATTTGTGACAAGCCCCCTTCTATGAAACTGCTTTAATTGAGAGTGGCCTTTCACTTATAGCATTAGCAATAGCACTTAGACTTATGTACCATTTCATAGTACTTACAGCCCTCTCTAAGTGATGTACAGAGTCAGCATATTTCCCCCCAATAATCTGGGCCCTCATTTCACTGACCTCGGAAGGATGGAAGGCTGAGTCAACCTTGAGCCAGTGAGACTCAAATTCCTTGCAGTGAGCAGCAAGTTTTAATACTTTAATACTGCATTCTAACCACTGCGCCACCATGGCTCCTATATAGACATTGTTTCTTTATGCAATGATTACATCAAAAAATTAGGAAGGCAAAGAACCATTATGGTTTCATAAACATTTACCATTAATTCAATGTCACTGCCTATGATATAGAGCTGATCCTCCATAGAAAGCTTCCTGTTTAGATGGGAGAGGACATAAGTAATGCCAGGCAGCCGAATTGCAGGACTAGTAAGAAGACTACCCCAAAGTGCACTGTAGAAAGCTGATTGGTCCACTGCTGCAGCAACTTTCTCTAGTAAAGTGTTAGTTCTGGAACACAAGCAACAGTAAAGGAGAAAATAAAAATCCAGGAAGGTTTAAAGAAAACAAGAAATGATGCATCTAGAGAAGGCTTTTATCATGTGGAATGTATTGGGAAGGTAGGGCTAATATTAACTTCTTCCTTTGAAATTCACCTGTATCTTTTTAGAAACAGATGCATAATGTATTTTATTTGAGAGGATTAAGAACTATCTTCTTATTGAAAACAAATCTGTGACCAATTTCATTGTTAGGATAATCCAGAATTCTAAACAACAGATATAGAGGTGGAATACACTATGAATTATGATTCAGACAGAATGCTAAAGTAACTAAATGTAGATGGTTTTTCTTGCTTGGCTGATCCTGCATCTATTATAATGAATCGTGACTGAAACTTTTGTTTTTTATAAAAGTTAGGTACAACAGATTGTTCCCTTTGATTGTATCTAATTCGTATAGTTATTTCATGCTTATGCTTATATATACTGTTGTGACAAACAAACAAACAAACAAACAAACAAACAAACAAACAAACAAACAGATTTTTCCCAGTTCAGTCAAACAGACTCTGAATACAAGAAAGAAGAAAAACAGTTCAATGTTGAAGCTGGAACTTCCAATAGTTTTTTAAAGACTTATGCACCAAAATCTTTGCATTTTTTCCTTCAGAAAGTTAACTTTTTTATCATAACCAATTAAAATAAGGAAAATAAATTTTGGTAACAATAACATTCCATTATTCTTCACCCTTACCTTTCATAATACTCAGATCCTTCTTCCAAACCAGGAAGGATCCCGGTTAACAACCCTTGCAGGCCTGGTTTCAATGTTTTGCCCAAAGGAAGATAATACATTTCATACAAACTGAGCAATGCTGGCTTAACAGACATTGCAGCGTTAGCAAGAAGAGGAAATAGGCCAGAACTGTAGAAATATACAAGCAAACAAAACAAAAAAGAAAACAAAAAGCACAGAGGTCAGTGTCACAGGTATGAAACACAAAACTGCTTTGTATACCAGTTCATTGACATACTGTAACGTGTATTGTGGCTGTGAGTCCATACATAAAATGGAGCTTCTAGTTGCATACCGTGCAACTTTAGCTCCATTTGAGTAACTCCAATTATAACTGCAGTGCAAAAGACTACAAACAACCTCTCAATTTTCTT
Organism: Ahaetulla prasina; assembly: GCF_028640845.1. NCBI lineage: Eukaryota > Metazoa > Chordata > Lepidosauria > Squamata > Colubridae > Ahaetulla > Ahaetulla prasina. The sequence goes on from NC_080539.1 coordinate 129,756,593, forward strand.
TTTCTGTTAAGACAATTGCTATACAGTAACTGATCATATAAGCTCACTTACTAATAGAATTATAGAATCATTTAATTATAAAATCATGTATTAGGCTGCTTTCTTTTACAGCCATATTAGTAGTTATGCTTGGATACTACATAGTTATTGAAAAATTAATATTTTTTATTTTGCACAATATATTAAATCATAAGCTAATGAATGGGATGCACAACATACCATATAAAGCCCCGAAAGTTTAACATTAATCAAATTTCATCTGTTGGTTGAGAGCAGCAATTTAAACTGCTCTGGTTAAGAGTACTATATGAATATGGTCACCAACACACAAAATATATGAATATACTATACAGCAGGGATCCCCAATCCCTGGTTCATGAACCGGCACAAGTCTGCGGCATGCAAAAGGGCGGCATGCCATGGGACGTGTAAACAAGTGAAGCCCCATCTGCAAGATGCAGGCAGCACGGAAACCACGGACACCTCCTTCCGGTCCGCAGAAAAACCTCTCTCCACACAACTGGTCTCTGATGCCCAAAATGTTTGGGGCCACTGCTATACAGTGAAAAGTGGAATAATTGGAAGGATATAATTGATATGAATCACATGATATGAAAAGTGGTTCACTGAATGAGAAATTGGCTACATCAAGGTCTGGAGGGAGGAAGGGAGAGAGAACGGAAAAGGAGGGGTGGCGGGAGAGAGAGAGAGCTTGCTTCTACCTGGAAGTTTCTAGATGATGTTTATATAACTGTCAGTTCAGTACAATGGGAACTGTAATCAAACACACTGAGAATGTGGTTTTGCAGTATTGAGCAGGAACTGCTATTGTAGAAAATTTTATTAAAGTAAAAGCTGTTTGACTAAAATAAGACCTCGACTGAAATGTAATTTTGCTTACCTGTACAAGAAGAGATCTTTGGCCAGGCGCTTGGGGCCAATGATTTTGAAAACAATCTCATATGTCTCCAGGGCCTTCCGATGCACCCCACCAGGCAGGGCAGGATGAAGGCATTGTGCTAAGCGCTTCCCTATGGTCAGCTTTTTAGGTACAACTTGGTACTTCGCATTATTTTGAAGAACCTGACAAGAAACATTGTTAGATCTCTTGGAAGGTATTGCAAAAGCTTTAGTCAGAAAATGATTTATTGGATTAAGAAGCCTGAAAGCAAATTTTCTGAATATATGGTATCAAGCAAATCATGATGCAGTAAGAAAAGCGATTCTTGAGTGTAGATGCTCAAAAGTTCTTATTTAGCAAACTGGCTTTCATTACTTTCTTCCATATTTCCATATGAATATTTATTTACATATTAATAACGCACAAAAATAGTCTATTATTTGTTGCTATGTATTAAAAGAGATCTGTATCTGTACAGAGGTAGGATTTTTACTTACACTAATGTCATGCTAGCAGAAGTGCATTCATTAACTTCCTCACCCCCTCAGGTCCCTTGCCAAGTGCATTAAAGCATCTGTAAGACCTCTTCCTGAATAGAATGCATTATATTATGGCAACTGAGTGGAAAGAATCACCCCCAAAGATCAGGCATAAATTCTGCTCTTACTTTCCCTTTAATACGTACTATATAAAAACAAGAGTCAGATTTTGTCTGGTGTAACAATTATAAGATGACATATATAAACTACACAGAACATTTTACTCCAGTTTCATCAAACAGCAGCCTATAACAATAAAATGAATTTCAAGTTTTTTCCCCCACTGCATATTTTCCCCCTCCATACCTTATTTAGCTTTCCAAGAGATGAAATCAAATCAGCCCATTCACTAGAGTACTCAAAGCTTTTCAGTGCCTTGTCGACAGCTGCTACATAGTTCCTGTACTTGGAATCACCCAGCAGCTCCAGCTCCTCTGCATTCATCCTCCTGCAGGATCCCACCAGAGATCAATTTGCAATGCATGTAAAAGTATTAGCTGGAAAAGACAGATTCACATTTCACCCAGTCGAAGTAATAACAACAAGTAGTTACTGCACCCTGTTGAATATAATTATCATGAAATCTGCAAAAATATTAGCTCATGTGAAGCAAGAGTGGAATGAATTCAGTTTTAGACCTTCCACATACTCATCTTCAGGCAACACCCCTTCAAGTTACTTTTTGTGAAAAGTAATTTATATAGTCACTTTAATAAGTGAATAAAATACATAAGTCACTCCTGGGGGCTTAGAATATCATCCTGAATATGATATGATTTGTGGAGCAAAGGAAGGGATTGTATACAATGGGCAGAGACACCTTCTCTAACTATAAATTCTGCTTTGAATGATGACCCAATTTTTAATATTTCAGGAAATCAGGAAACTTCTAAAGCAGGGGTGTCAAACTCACGACATCACGGCGGCGTCACGTGATGTATCGGGACTTTCCCCCCTTTGTTAAACTGGGTGGGGGCGGGGCACAGCACGTGGGCCGCGAATTTGACATCCCTGTCCTACAGAATGAATGGATACAATGTTGTAAGCTTCCCAGAGGCACACCATAGGGAGATGGGTGTGCTATCTATCTATCTATCTATCTATCTATCTATCTATCTATCTATCTATCTATCTATCTATCTATCTATCTATCTATCTGTAGCCCTCTCTCTGTTGATCCTTCTTTCAATTCAAAATAATATCAGATTACTATATCTAGAAAGTAGATCTGGAGGGTTGTTTCAAAGCTTTAGGAGAAACTCATTGAATTAGAAAATAATTGATACTCCAGTAAGAAAAAGAAATTGATCTTTTTCTTGCTAATTGCAAATTTTTAATTGCTAACAAAATCATCAGGACTTTCAAATTATTTGTTAACATTATTATAGCTATTAGTCTTCCAACTTCTAAACAACTTGTTTGGATTTTTATATATTTTCACATATTTCACATACAGTTTCACATATTTCACACATTTTATTGTAACACTATTTTCAAATCTGTTTATTTGCAGTATTCTATACTTTACTGCAAGACATTTTTCTGGTATTAGTAAGTGCATAATAAACAGACATCAATAAAGGGTTGCAAACTTGTTGCTCCTTTTAGGAACACTTCCTTGCTTTTGCAAGAAAAAAAATCAACTTCAAGTGTTCCAACAGTAGCTGTATAAGGGGATGAATCATCATCAGCTTAATCATTTAATATTTTTACTAAGGGTCCAGTAAAAGAGAGAGGATACATCTCTCTTTAACAGAATTGCTCCAGTGACAGAATTGCTAAGCAGATATATCTGCAACCAAGGTATCATTTTCAAATAGATGCTGCAAAAACTAATTTTACACCTCGGTAATAATCCAGATTTAGCATTAAGAAAGTGTGAAATAAAGTATCATGCAGCTATAAAAACTAAAAATGTACTGGAAGAATCCAAAAAACCCTGGAAGAATCCAAAGTCTTACCGTATATACTCGAGTATAAGCCGAGTTTTTCAGCACGTTTTTTGTGCTGAAAAACGTCCCCTCGGCTTATACTCGAGTTCACGCTCGGGACCCCCGCACGGGGGGGGGTACCGACCGGACTCCCAGGGGAGGGACGGGGAGCGGCCCCGCCGAGGCCTCGCGGGATTTGTCGCCCCCAGGCCGGCCCCCATTCCCGTGTCTGGTGGGCGGACGGCGCAAACTTGGCGGACTGTGCATTGGCGCGGGGAAGCCCTGGTGGTGCAGTGAGAGGGCTGGGCAGGGGAGCCGCCAGCCTTCTCGGCTGAGGAGGAGGTTTCCCGACGCGAGCTTCGCCGCGAGAGCCACCCAAAGGCCAGAAGAAAGGTCATTCCATCGAGTAATGGAGCGGCTCTTCCTCTCCGCCTTACCCATGCTGTGCGAGCCCGGCTGGGCTGCAACCCCGCCGCCGCTCCTTCCTCAGCCTCCCGGGGCTCGCGCTCTAGCAGCCGCCAAGCTCAGGCCGACTCGGCAGCTCCCATCAGCACTCGCACGGCGCGATTCGGCAGGAGGAGTCGGGCTCGCTCTGTGGCGGTGGCGCCGCTGCCGCCGCCGCCACCACCGCCACGGAGCGAGCCCGACCTCCTGCCCGAATCGCGCCGTGCAGTGCTGATGGGGAGCTGCCGAGTCCGCCTGAGCTTGGCGGCTGCTAGAGCGCGAGCCCCGGGAGGCTGAGGAAGGAGCGGCGGCGGGGTTGCAGCCCAGCCGGGCTCGCATAGCATGGGTAAGGCGGAGAGGAAGGAGCCTTCGCCCATTACTCGATGGAATGACCTTTTCTTCTGGCCTTTGGGGTGGCTCTCGCGGCGGCGCAGAGCGCAGCGCCATCCCGCCCGCGACCCTCAAACTCGCGTTCCGCTTTCTGGTAAATTGGAGACGCCCCGGGTGAACAAACAATGCAGCAACTCAGAGCAAGCCGGCGATTGGCCAAGCTCAACCAGTAGAAAAAAAGGTTCTCCCCGTGTCGTCATTGTTGCTAGGCAGATGTTCAGGCGCAACGGGAGAGAGAAGAGGGGGGGAAAACCCTCCCTCCCTCAGCCGAGAAGGACTGCACCGCCAGGGCTTCCCCGCGCCAATGCATAGCCTGGCGGGAGTTACTGCAGCTCACCTGCCCCGCCCAACTGGTGGTGTTAGCAGCAGCTGCCGCTTTCTAGCAAAAAGGTCGCTCGCCCAAAACTCCTCGCCTTCTCCTGGGAAGGGCTGGATGGCTAGCCAGGAAGGGTTGAATAAGCAAGCCAACCTCCCTCCCTCCCTCCCTCCTCTCCCCCGCAAGCGAAAGAGCGTTTTCCCGTTGGAAGAGAGAGAGAGAGAGAGAGAAAGGAGGGGCCGTTCCTCCCCTTCTTTCATTCTTTCTTCTCCCTCCGTGCTTCAGAAGCTGGGCGTGTGTGTGCGCGCCCTAGTCCCCTTCTGTTCCGTGGCGCTGGAAGAGAGAGAGAGAGAGAGAGAAAGGAGGGGCCATTCCTCCCCTTCTTTCATTCTTTCTTCTCCCTCCGTGCTTCACCGTGCTGGGCGACCTGGAGCAGCTGCTCTTCAGCCAGATGCTCGGTGAGTCAGCCCGTCCCCTTCCTTCCCGTGGGGGTCTGCCTTGCTGGTGAAGGTTATTGGGGCTTTTGAGCAAGGGAGGAGGAACGCGAGCACCGCCTTTCGCGCTGGCATTCCGGGATTTCCCTTTGTTTAGAGCTGGGAATCCTCCTTCCCCCTTTTGCACTCCCTCCCTCCCTCCCTCTCTCTCTCTCTCTCTCACACACACACACACACAGACTTCTAAAGTCGATTGGCACAATGCTAAGCAAACACAGCAGTGGGTCAAGGGTGAAGGGCTAGGAACCTGGCAGGTGAAAGGTTGAGCGACATGAAAGGCAAAGACCACAATTGTTTTAAGAAAGAAGCTTTAGCAGGAGGGGGATGGAGGGTGTTTTAAGTTTTGGCAAACAGCCAGGCCAACTGTATTGGAGAAGGTCACACAACTGGCCTTAACATTTTAGCTGCTGTCTTTTCCTCACACTTGGGTTTAATGATATTAGAGATCCTTATTGCCCTGCCAAAAAAAAAAAAAGAGCCACCCCAACGTCTATGAAAATTAACCTTCTGCCAAGAGACACTGTGCAGGGTATTTTCACTATTGGTGTGCATACAGGCTTAGATTTGTGCTGGGTTCTTAGTGCTTAGAGCACTGACCTTCAGAGGCACCCTGGTCCCTTGGAAGCTAAAGGAGGACTCATTTTCATGCTTGCAGTTGTATTGTCAATTTCTGTGAGACAATGTTGTTGAAGTAACTCACTCACTCATTCATTCATTCATTCATTCATTCCTTGTGTGTCCAATCACACTTAGCCAATAAAAATTCTATTCTATTCTATTCTATTCATTCATTCATTCATTTTATTTTGTCAAATACATATTAAATAATTATATAAATATAAGCATGAATTGAATACATAAAAGGAATACAACTAAAGGGAACATTAGGACAGGGACGGTAGGCACGCTGGTGCTCTTATGCACGCCCCTTACAGACCTCTTAGGAATGGGGTGAGGTCAATACTAGATAGTCTTTGGTTAAGGCTTTGGGGATTTTGGGAAGAGACCAGAGTCAGGTAGCACATTCCAGGCATTAACAACTCTGTTACTGAAGTCACATTTTCTGCAATCTAGATTGGAGAGGTTCACTTTAAGTTTGAATCTATTGTGTGCTCATGTATTGTTGTGGTTGAAGCTGAAGTAGTCATTGATAGGAAGTACATTGTAGCAGATAATTTTATGAGCTATGCTCAGGTCATACCAAAGGTGGCGTAGTTCTAAATTTTCTAAAGCTGGGAATCCTCCTTCCCCCTTTTGCACTTTTATTGTTTTTCGTTCAAATAAATATTCATGTTATTTTACTTGGCTCTATCTTTATTTTTTACATTGACCAGTAGCTGCCTCATTTCCCACCCTCGGCTTATACTCGAGTCAATAGTTTTTCCCAGTTTTTGTGGTAAAATTAGGTGCCTCGGCTTATATTCAGATCGGCTTATACTCGAGTATATACGGTAATTCATCAAAGCACAACAAAATGAACACAGAAAATAAAACAGACTATATAAAACAACCAACCAACTTTGAATTGCACACTATTGTAGCTTTTTAGCAGTCAGATAGCAATAGTAATAGCACTTAGACTTATATACCACTTCACAATGCTTTATATAGCCCTCTTTTAAACAGTTTACAGAGTCAGCATATTGCCCCCAACAATCTGGGTCTTCATTTTACCGACCTCGGAAGGATGGAAGGCTGAGTCAGCATTGAATATATATGCAGATCATGATTTAAGACCTACTAAGGTGAAGAGATTACTCCACAAATGAAATGGGCAGATTTTTTTTAGGTTCAATCAATTTGGAAGGGACATATCCATTATCAATACAAGTTTAGGGTAGGCAAGAAAAAACACTTCACTATTGTATTCAAAATTGTACTTGTGCAGTAACTTTCACTTCACAAGCTACTCTGTCAAATACTTGAATAATTAGTTGTCTTTACACATGACATGAATGCTATTCATGGCATCTAAGGTCCTCCCAGTCAGATGGCCAAGTCTTATCTTCCAATCTATGAGTTTGGAGAAACGTGTGCTGACATAAATTGCACTGCCCTCACAAGCCTGGCAAGTGTCACTGTCCATTATATTTTCCTTAACTACAAGTTAAGGAAAATGATTAATGGACCTCCCTGGCTTGGTTTCCCATTCTCCCAAGTGTCACCCTAACATAACCGTTAACCCATGCAGGTTAACTGAAAACTTCACATAGGACTTTCAGGCAAGCAGGTAGGCAAGGTGAGAACTATGGGTGGGTGACATGGGCGGGCACTTAGAAACATGGGTGGGAGGGCAGGTACTACAAGCAGGCGCTTTGGATTGCAGGCAGGTGTGCGAGTGAGCAGAAAAGTAGCAGGAATAGGAGCAACTTGTAGGAAGCCAGGAGGGAAGATGAGAAACAATCACATAACTGTGGGATGCTGCAAGTCAACTGCCAGGCACCCAAACAGCAATCGAATGCCCTGCGGGGATGCTGCAATGGCTGCAACCATATTGTTCATGCATGCTTCATTGCATTCATGGGAAAAAAAATGTACCAAGGAAGAAGGAAGGCCAACTTTAAAACAGGAAGAGTTAAAGACACCTTTAATTTACCTCAATTCTCAACTGGAGATGAAATTGATAGTGTCATAAATACAAGATATTTTTTAAAAAATTGGTTACTGGTGTATGCTCATCTTGCATTCATAGGGATGTGAGGATGAGCCCTGTCTTAATTGTATCACAATGAAAAAAAATTGTCACATCAATCCGTAAGTGAGGAATGATTCTCTTTTTAAACTTCTAATGTCTCCTGGAGAAGGTACTGTACAAATAAAACATTTTTTGAGCTTTCTGGAAGCGTAAATGACATTCCTGATCCCATAAGTCTTTCAGAAACTTAAAACATCTATTTTATCCTCAAACATCCCCATCCACAGCCTTTGCTTCTGGAATGTGGTTCTCAAACCTATGGAATTGTGCACATTTAATTAAGATGTTCCTCTTTTATGTCTTTTCTCCTAGACCATATAAGCTCTCCAGATTCCTCTGCCATAGAGAAATGAAGGAAAGAAAGATGTCATTGCCATGACTGCAATATTATAAGTGTCAAATGGAATCTCTAATGCTCTGATTATTATCTTTTATATATTTGATTATTATCTTTTATATCTTTTATATATCTTTTATTATATATCAGATAATAATCTGATTATTATCTGATTAGATAATGCTGTCTGAGGAAGCTCTGCAAATAGCTGAGGAAAGAAGGGAAGCAAAAGGCAAGGGAGAAAGAGAAAGATACACCCAGTTGAATGCAGAATTCCAGAGAATAGCTAGAAGAGATAAGAATACATTCTTAAATGAACAGTGCAAAGAAATAGAAGAAAACAATAGAATAGGGAGGACCAGAGATCTCTTCAAGAAAATTGGAGATATAAAGGGAACGTTTCATGCAAAGATGGGCATGATAAAGGGCCAAAGTGGCAGGGACCTAACAGAGGCAGAAGAGATTAAGAAGAGGTGGCAAAATTACACAGAAGAACTATACAAGAATGAGCTTAACATCCCTGATAACCACGATGGGGTGGTCACTGACCTTGAGCCAGACATCCTAGAATGTGAAGTCAAATGGGCCTTAGGAAATCTGAGCAACAACAAAGCTAGTGGAGGAGACAGTATTCCAGCTGAGCTATTCAAAATCTTAAAAGACGACGCAGTAAAAGTGCTACATCCAATTTGCCAGCAAATTTGGAAAACTCAACAATGGCCACAGGATTGGAAAAGGTCAGTTTACATTCCAATTCCAAAGAAAGGCAATGCCAAAGAATGTTCAAACTATCGCACCATTGCACTCATTTCACATGCTAGTAAGGTTATGCTTAAAATCCTACAAGCTAGGCTCCAGCAGTATGTGGATCGAGAACTACCAGAAGTACAGGCAGGATTTCGTAGAGGCAGAGGAACTAGAGATCAAATTGCCAACATACGCTGGATCATGGAGAAAGCTAGGGAGTTCCAGAAAAACATCTACTTCTGCTTCATTGACTATGCTAAAGCCTTTGATTGTGTGGATCACAACAAATTGTGGCAAGTTCTTAAAGAGATGGGAGTACCAGACCATCTTATTTGTCTCTTGAGAAACCTGTATGCGGGTCAAGAAGCCACAGTGAGAACTGGACACGGAACCACTGATTGGTTCAAAATTGGGAAAGGAGTCCGGCAAGGCTGTATACTATCACCCTGCCTATTTAACTTATATGCAAAACACATCATGAGAAAGGCGGGGCTAGATGAATCAAAAATTGGAATTAAGATTGCTGGAAGAAATATCAACAATCTCAGATATGCAGATGATACCACTCTAGTGGCAGAAAGCGAAGAGGAACTAAAGAGTCTCTTGATGCAGGTGAAGGAGGAGAGTGCAAAAGTTGGTTTGAAACTCAACATTAAGAAAACTAAAATCATGGCATCCAGCCCTCTCAATTCCTGGCAGATAGATGGTGAAGAAATGGAGGTAGTGACAGATTTTATTTTCCTGGGCTCCAAGATCACCGCAGATGGGGACTGCAGCCAAGAAATTAAAAGACGCTTGCTCCTGGGGAGGAAAGCTATGGCAAATCTAGACAGCGTACTAAAAAGCAGAGACATCATCCTGCCAACAAAGGTGCGTATAGTCAAAGTTATGGTTTTCCCAGTTGCAATGTATGGCTGTGACGGTTGGACCATAAGAAAGGCTGAGCGCCAAAGAATTGAGACCTTTGAACTCTGGTGCTGGAGAAGATTCCTGCGAGTCCCTTGGACTGCAAGGCGAACAAACAAGTCAGTTCTAAAGGAGATCAACCCTGACTGCTCTTTAGAAGGCCAGATCCTGAAGATGAAACTGAAATACCTAATGAGAAAGAAGGACTCACTGGAGAAGAGTCTAATGCTGGGGAAGATTGAGGGCAAAAGAAGAATGGGATGACAGAGAATGAGGTGGCTGGATGGAGTCACTGAAGCAGTAGGCATGAGTTTAAATGGACTCCAGAGGATGGTAGAGGACAGGAAGGCCTGGAGGAATGTTGTCCATGGGGTTGCGATGGGTTGGACACGACTTCGCAACTAACAACAACAAAATGCTCTGAGGAAACTGGCAAACATTTTCTACAACTGCATTTAAACTGTTGAAAAAAATAAAGTGAACTGTAATCTCAAAATGAACCATTTTCTCATCCTGATTCTTGCATCTGGGATCATTATTTCTCAGATATAAAGCAGATCTTGCCCTTATTACTGCATTTAATCTATAGAACCAAAGAATACATTTGAAATTAATAAATATACTAACAATTTGGGTTTTGAATATTAAAAACCAATTCAAACAGCAGGTAATTCTATAATTAACTACCATTCTATATGGCAATGGTTCCTGATTTAGAGATTCTTAAATAAACTCATATAACTTCCAATGGACTGAATAGACATTTCACACTCAAAGGTAATATAATTCTGAATAGCAAATATAACCTTTCTTATTTTAGGCGCAGGTGATAGTTCTTGTAACCCAATACAATTCACAAACATATTAGAAACCTATTTTATAACTTCTGAATATTGCCTTTAAGAAATGGAATAACTATCATCAACAAAAGCACTACTATAGAAGTTATTCTTCCACAAGTGATTATATAACAGAAACCAATATAAGATACTGTAGATATATAGTATGTATGTATAATGAATAATTCCAATATTTTTCTGTAAGGAAAATTCCAGTTAATTTCCAACTGGTCATATAGTAAGAAAAATAGATTTTTCTAGATGCTATGACCAAATAACAAAATCAAAACTTTAATCAGTGCATGCTAAATATTCCATTTCGTAAAAGAATAAAAATAATTGATGCTTCACAAAATGAATGAAAATATTTTAATTACTAAGAATACAGTAGTAGTGTGATATTGATATAGCTAAAAAATTCAGGATAGCATGTTATAATAAACTGAAAAATTCAATATTTGAACTTGTCTGTGTTCAGGTAGCCTAAGATTCTAGACAGGAGCACTTAATGAAGCTGCAAGTGTAACTCAATTTTGTTTCAATGTTATTAAGGTCCATCCACATCAGTAGCCTGGCTGATTCTGCTTTCTGAAGCACCTTTTATATCTCTATCATTGTGGCATAATATTGCCTTTTAATTTAATAACAAGGGGTGTTTCTGTTTGTACATTTTGCTCTGTTTCTGTCACTCTAAATCAGACTCAGATTCCAATATTAGCCTGTTCTTGATGGAATAGGCAATCACACTCACTGTAGCAATAACTCCATCCCCTAGTCAAAATGCTGTGTAGTTTATAGATATAAATTATCAATGCCTGGCTCTGTCTCACAGTCATGACTCTATTTATATTGTGTTGCCATGTTTTTGCGTTGCCGATCTTTTCTAAAGCAATAAAAGGATTTCTGTCCTATGAAAGAATTGATAAGACCAAGGCAGGCAAATTGAGGCCCTCAATCTCTTTTTCAGAAGTCACTGGAGCCTCCTCTAATCATAATTGCTGAAAATGGGTGATTTTGAGAGGAAATATGCAGAAACGTATGTCTTGGTAGCCAGGATTACCCATACATGTCATATATATTTATTAGCAATGATTTAATTAATATATGGATCTAGTAATATAGAATCACTAAATTACTTAATATTGAAGGTTTAGATTTAAAGTAGTTCAGTTATAGACAGAATGTAACAGCCAATTGAAAATTACAATTTTACACTCCTAATTTAAACAAGGGTTCTCATGTGCCAATATGAGAATGGCGAGTAAGAAAAAGCAGTAGAGCAGTTTGGTAGGCATCAGATGTGAATTCTATTCCTGCCTTAGGCACCAAGCCAGCAGAGTGACTTTGGGCCAGTCATTCTCTCTCAGCCCTAAGAAGGAAGCAATTGCATACCATTTCTGCAATCTTGCCAAGAAAATTACTGGAACTTGCCAAGGCAGTTACCAGGGGTCAACAGTGGTAACTTGAATGGGAAGAAAGGAAAAAAGGAAGGAAATCTAATGTTAGCAAGCTAAACCTGTGTATTTACTCTAATTACTGTTAAATATTACACATAAAATTGAATCTCCAATGCTAGGAAGTTATTTTGTATTGCTTAGAATTTTATGCGGACAGAATTATAAATATTTTCTACATTACAGAAATAATTAAATGTTTCTTTAATTAAATCTTTCCCATAAAACAAAAGCAAGCGTTTCCTTATTTTACATTTTGAGACTAAGGAATGTTTTACCTATTGCTATGTGAGACTCAGCACATTTTATGCTTGTTTGAAAAACACTGCTTTAATTCAGCCATAATAACTTTACATATTCCATCACAACCCCAAACTGGGAACAGAATGTATGAAATACAATTATCGGTAATAACTGAAAATATTTTATGTTAAAATAAATCTAACAACATATATCAACCGAGTAATGACTTTAAAAAATACTAATATCAGAAATGCAGACTGTTGGGGGAGGCATACTGTTGTCTTTACAAGATGTCAGAACGTCAGTGCAATAGCAATACAAATGTACACATTCTCTTTATCATTCCTTTGGCAGCAGATATACATATTAGATTTATTTATTTAAAACATGTATATAACCCAGAGTTGAAAAATGAGTGGCTATATAAATGTTTTGAATGAATGAATGAGACTCAGTTTATCACCTCAGATGTGTTTTCCTTTGTATCCAGACAATACAGCCTAACTCTGACATTTTGACAATTCACTTAAAATTCTCCTTGGTGGACCTCACATGATCAGCCTAAGCTAAGACAAAAGCATTATAGAATTACTGTATTACCACCTCCTAAAAGCCTTCACTTGTTTTTCTAGACCAGGGAAGAAAGTGCTATGTGCCTAGCCCTTTTACCAATCATCAGGGCAAAACATGTCCTAGCAATAGCTGATAACATAATCTCTTCCATGATATTTGCTCGATTTACCACCAGTGAAACATTAACCAAATGTTTATATTTCTTTATCTTAGAAACCAGTTCCTTTGTTTTACTTTTTTAAAACTTTCCCGACTCAGCCTCTTGGTTTGTCCAGATCTCCTATATTATAACTTGTAATAAAACTAAAATGCAACGTTTAAGAACAAGTCACATTCTTTTTTTTTTAATTTGCATTTATATCCCGCCCTTCTCCGAAGACTCAGGGCGGCTTACACTATGTCAAGCAATAGTCTTCATCCATTTGTATATTATATACAAAGTCAACTTATTGCCCCTAACAATCTGGGTCTTCATTTTACCTACCTTATAAAGGATGGAAGGCTGAGTCAACCTTGTGCCTGGTGGGACTTGAACCTGCAGTAATTGCAAGCAGCTGCTCTTAATAACAGACTGCATTAGTCTGTTGAGCCACCAGAGGCCCTTATATAACATTCCCTTATATTTTTCCCCTCCAGGAGTTGGGAGAGGTTAGCCTTTTGTTTGGTGACACAAAGCATTTTGCAATGGGTTCATTAAGTGCCAAGCTCAGCGTCCTACACTTTATTGAATAATAAAGTGATTGAACAGTGCAAATCCCTGACTTGAAAAGAAACATCATAAAAAACAATGAGATCTCCCATATAAAAAACTACATTGTAAGGCCCAATAATTGTTCAAAGATTTTTAGATCCATGATCTTCTGTTTCTCTACAATATTTGTAGATATTTACCCACAGCGAGTCCCACCATGCTGATCAAGCTCACAGCCTTACCCCGGGTTATTTTGTTTAGTAATTTCAATAAATTAATAAATGGGAAAACAGATATGGTTTATATTTATGCTTTATCTTCTAGTTTATTTTTAATTCCTAAGGATGTTTCTAAGCCCCAATGCATTCTCTCTTTATTCTTCAATACCTTTTCTTGTGTGATAGGAAGATGTGTGAGACGATTTATTTTGTTTGTTTCCACTTCTATGCCTAATCTACATTTGAGGATTCCCCAACCCTTGGCTAAAGATGTGAATATGAGGGGAAGGAGAAACCTTTTCCATTGACAAATGACTTTATTGACTAGACTGATTGAAAGAAGCTACATGAGTAAAATGCAAATGCATTACTATGGCTCAGTAGACATGAAACATTGACTGTTAGAAGCACATTAGAAAACTGAGGAGGGTACTGGGAAATAGATGGGAAAATATCCAAGTATCTGAGTCTTGGAAGTAAACCAAACACTAAACATCTGATATAATTGGATTTATAATTAGTAAACCAAACACTAAACATCTGATATTATTGGATTTATAATTAGATCTTACCAGAATCTCTGATTTAACGGTAAATAATACAATTCTAATCCTGAAATCAAACACAGGATAACCTTAGGCCGTATTGCAATGGTTAACATGAATAAGATCTGGTAAAGCAGGGATATTGATTTAAATACAAAAAGCAGGCTAGTTATAGTCTTCCCTATAATGATGTATGGGGGTGTAAAAGTAGGATACTATGAATGGCTGATCGAAGAATTGACGTCTTTGAACTGTGGTGCTGGTGTAAATTACTGTGAATACCATGGACAGCTAGAGTAACTAACGGAAAGATGCTAAATCACACCTCATTGGAAGATAAAATCATAAGACTATGTCTGATTTACTTTGGTCATTTTATGCTTGCAAATTCATTGGAGAAGGCAAGGAATGGCTAGTGGACAAAGAAGGGGCAAACAAAGAACATGATGGCTTGATAACATCAAATCTGATGCAAAGTTGAACATATAACAATTGAAAAAAGCTGTGCTTGATAGGGTAGCATAGAGAGCACTTGCTATGAAGTCACGGAGTGGGACATGACTAAAAACAACAAACAATGCTAATACATAATAGCAGCACTTGAATTTTAACTTCTGACTTTTTAAGTGTAAAAACCCTAAGATTATAATGTACCCTGAATTTTATTAACTTATTTTAACAGTGAAATCCAGACTAACTTAGAAGATAGCACCTATAAACGCTGTGAGAAATACTTCTCAAAAAAGATGAGAGTTGCAAAAGCTTTTGAGAAACAGCAAACGGAGGTGATAGCCAGTTTTTCTGAAAACTGCATCTATCTGTCTGACTTTTTCACCACTGGCTTTTTTTAAAAGTTCAAACCTTGGGCTTTGTTTAGTGTTCTTGGTTATTCTCTTGGCCAGCTAAGACTAGATACTCATCCAGATAGTTTACTTTTCTTTATCATATACACTAGACACAATCTCTCTGAGCATATATTCTTTTTTTCACCTAAGTCCATCCTCTGATTAATATTCGCCATATCAATATTTCAGCTTGTATCATCAAACTATAGCTGAAGCTTCCCTATAAACTTCAGAGAGAGAAACAGGCATAAGCAGTCATTCATTCATCCAAAAGTACTCTTTGACTGAGAAAAACCTAGATATGCAAAAAAATGAAAAATTGAAGGCTGTTAATACAATTTTTTTCCTAAGAACAAATTTATTTATTTATTACATAGCGCTCCAAAAGTTACTTTCTCCCCCCCAACTAAAGTAATATTTTAGGTTCCCACAATATCTCCGGGCAATAGTAACAGGTAGAGGCCTTTTCTACCTCTTCCCAGTCACTGCATCCAATAAATAAATATAATAAAACTACCATAACATTAACCAATCCCTATGGACATAGAATGAAGAGGGTAGAAGAAAAATTGATTTGTTAACTTTCCCTCTGCGCAAATGGGCTTTCAAGAAAAGATGCTACTCTGCATTACAGAAAGTATAATTGGCAAGTACATCATTCTAGGCACAGGAAGCCAAATATAAAGAAGAGGCAAGGGAGATGATGATGGGAAAGGTATTTGTACCATCCTGTGTACCATTTAATCAAAAGAAGGCCCACAATGTCTAAGCAGTGTTTTAGGAGTCCCATTCGATGGGCAAACTAAGAGAAATAAAACACACTCTCAGCCATAAAAATCAAATAACCCCCAGTTTCTGTTTCTTTATTCACTAGAATAAAGAACAGAATAAATATACCTTAAGAGGGCATTAGTTAAAGTGAAAAAATGAAAGGATGGCCTTTTTTCCCTTTCTTTTTTAAATAAGACGATAAAATAAAACAAGTTAGGGTGGTCCTTAGGCAAATAACCTCTCCCCCTCCCAAGTGTGCAAGAATTCCCACTTTGTGGAATTCGGCGGCAAGGAAGGGCGACAATCCCCTAAGCAAAAGACCGGCAGGCAAACATGGAAGGATTGTTTCCTTGGTTTCCAATGCACCTTTTCAACCGACAAAGCAAGAAAATATGCGAGTCTCCGCCGGCTACGCCTCCTGCCTCCGTTTACTACCGACCCCATCTCTCTGCACCTGCTCCGAGGACGCGGGGAGGGGAGGAGAAGCCCCTAGGGGTCCAAACAAGGATGCCGCTGCCCGCCGTTCCCTTTTTTGGGGGGGTGTCCTCCTCTCTCTCAGCGCTTTCTCCCCCCACAGACTAAAAAGCCCACCGCCCGCTCAAGGAAGGGAAAAGGCCGCAGGGCTAGAAAGGAAGAGCGAAAAGGGTTACCTTGGCGCCCAGAGCCGGAAGAGCCGCGCCGCAGAAACCTCCCCCCGCCCGCCTGCCTGCCTGCTTCCCCGAGCCCGGGCACTGACGGCTTCCCAGCATGCCAAGCGGCTTCCTTCCTTCCTCCGGCCTTCGCCTGACGTTATGACGCCACCTGGCGCCGCTCGGAATTAGCGCAGCTTCTTCTAGCCGAGCGGGCGATTGCAGGTTTGCCATAGCGGCGAGTTCCTTAAAGGAACTTCTTCTAGAAGAGGGAGAGGAGGGGCTCCGGGTGGGCCTTGGTGCAAAAGCCAACTTGCATTTTCTGTTTTTTTTTCCCTCCCCCCCCCTCGGATTTTCCCAGTGTATCCTAAAAGCTGAGCTGGTTTCCCGCCTGGTTTCTTATTTTCATGCCAGCGGGGAGAAATGCTTCGGCTAGCCCAGTTCTTTGATCCGCCTGGCGCGCGTGGAGGAGTCGCTTTGTTCCCCACTGCGCGACCGTGTGTGTTTTGCTCAACGTTACGGGCAGATTTAAGATTAAGATTGGCCTGGTATTCGGCGGAGTACCGGATTCTTCACGCTTCTTCGTTCGGAAGCCGACAGGCAAATCATGAAACCGGTTGTTTATATCGGGGTTCATTCCTTTCTCCTTGATTTCTCGCCGTCGAAAGCCCTGCCGCCCTTTTCTGAAGGTGGGGTGTGTGTGGGGGTGTACATCAGTAGCACCTAAACAGGCAACATTAAATAAGCGTTGGTTGAATGGAATTCAGCCTCCAAAGCCGGACCACGGGAAGCTGCAGTTTGCAATCGGTTGCACGTTTATGGCAATGCAATTGGATGCAAGGCGCTGGATAATTCACAACGCTACTCTAAACTAGCGAAACTGAGTTCTGAGTGAATCTAGATAGAATCGGACTACAAGACCCCCTCATCTCCCCGCTTATTCTATCAATGGATGGATGCGACAGAAAGCAAACAAAGACATCCATCAATCATTTCAAGCGGATTAAAAACTAAAGCGCGATCCCGGCAGGGGATACAATTCGTACAAATAATGTTTAATGTCGTAATCTTAAGTAATCGCGATCTCCTTTAAAATGATGTCACATTGCGGCCGAGGACATCTTTGCCACGATTAACTAGAGCTAAAAGAGCCTTTCTTTTCGTTTCTTTTTTCTGGGGGGATGAGCCCTGAGACTGATTTCTCTCGCAGAGGGCGCTGTGTGAGACAGAGGTCTTCCTCTCAGCTAAAACGTTTCCGGGATTCAATTTCCCTAGTTTTCTCCGGGCCACGTGGGAGCGTATTTTTGCACACTTTTGAACCTCGCAGCGGGTTGATTTCTCTCGACTTGGTCCTCTTTTGGAGTCAGTGGCTACGTGGATGGATGCTACTCTGTTCTTGGAGATTAGGGAGAAGATGAAGAGCGGATTGCTGATTATTCGGTACTTTTATTTGTTTGCTTTATGTTTGATTCACCCTGCTTCATTTCCCACTTTGAGATAGGCATTGCCGGGTTATGTTTTCTTCCATCTTTTTTTCCACTTCTCTTACAGGCCTGTCTTTAGCTTCCCATTTTCCATCCAGGACAACGGTGATTACTTTTTGTAAAACTTCTACAATATCACTTCCCATACCATCGTACTTTAGTAAATGTCTGTGTTACCAGATAATAAAGGCACTCTAGAGAAGGGGTCTCCAACCTTGGCAACTCTACGACTTGTGAACTTCAACTCCCAGAATTCCTCAGCCAGCATGTGCTGGCTGAGGAATTCTGGGAGTTGAAGTCCACAAGTCATAAAGTTGCCAAGGTTGGAGACCCCTGCCCTAGAGGACATGCAGTATACATTGGAAGTCTAATTGTGTGCCATGAAATGTTTTCCAAACATCTTCACCATGCAGACAAATTATTTCTTTAAAACTTAATTTATGAAATAATAGTCTTGGATTCAAATTTATTTGAGAAAAAAAATGTATATATCTTTTGACTTGAAAGATTTTCCTAAACTGCAGATGCAGGCCCTTTAAATAGTTCTGAGAAGCCCAGAACTGAGTTGACTGTCAAGTATCCTATCAATACTTCCTTTGAGGTGTACCTTGTTAGTTTATCATCCCCCCCCCTTGCTTTTCTTTTAAATTGCCTTTATATAGATAAGCACAAACTGCACATCTCATGTGTGTAGCGTACATCCACTCTGCTTCTTTCAAATTAAAGCAGCTGAGTTCTCAGAACAAACTCCAGAAAGTGTTGCTGTCTATTAAAGCATATTTATTACTTAAACCTGTGTGGTGCTGTTCTGTTTATATTTACCTCACCTTTATTATTTTTATAAATGATTCAAGGCAGCAAACGTACATAAAATCCTTTGCCCTCCTGTTTTGCTCACAACAGCCCTGTGAGGTGGAGTGGGCTGAGAGAGAGTAATTGGCCCAAGGTCACCCTGTTGGATTTCATGCTAAAGCAGGACTAGAACTCACAGTCTCCTGATTGCTAGCCTGGTACCTTAATCACTAGACTGAACTTATGCTTACCTAGCAGTACTGTAACCAAATTGAACTTCTTGAACTGTTTGAATGGAAATCGCTGCATTTTGGCAAAATCAAGAATGGATTTTGTACATTGCGGTCTGCAATATCTCAAGACTATACTCTGTGTGAAAGATATATACCACCGAAAAGAAAGAGTTTATGATCAGGGATGAAATGCTTCCGGTTTGGACCGGATCAGTGATGGCGGCGGGTGGTTCAGAGAATCGGTAGCAAAAATCCCTGCCCCCCCGCCCCGCCCCCCGCATATGCCCGCCCTGTAACCTGCTTGCCCGCTTGCTGCTTCTTTTAAAAAAATGCTTTTAAAAGGTAAAAAAAAGGCTCCTATGGGCCGAATAGGTTGTAAAAAAAATGCTTTTAAAAGTAAAAAAAAATTGTGTGCCACAGCTGATCAACCCCCCCTCCCACGCTGTTCTACTTACCCCATGCCTCCTTTTGGCATGCACTGCACACACACGTGCACAAATCTTGTATTTGGTGCATGGTGTGCACTGCGCATGTGTGTGCACAGCATGCATGCACAGCCAGTGAAGCAGTAGTAAACCAGTTCAGATTTCACCACTGTTTATGATGCCTGGATAAATGGAAGCTGTCATGAAATAGTAACTCCAAGCACTGGATCCTCTCAGCTGAATTCTTAAGGGAGCAAATGTAAAATAGGGAGGACTGATATTCCCAGTGGATCTTCAAACATCAATTAGAAGAGAGGAGGTTGTGGTGGAAGAATATGTCACATATAAAGATACGTGTCTTTATCTTTATGTCTCTTCTAGCCTTCAAAGGCACTGTTTTAAGTAATCGTAGCACACACCTTTCTGCTGTGGGAGAGAATGTCTGAGAATACCTTAGAATGCAAGAAAAACATCATTCCAAACTAAAGAAAGTAAAACCAGACTGCTCACTGGAAGCATTGCAGGTAGTTCTCATTTAGCAACTGCCTCGTTTAGCAACCATTTGGAATTACTATGATGATGAAATAATAATCTCTGAAAATTGAGCTCTTATCCTCAACAAATTTAATTTTAAGAAATACTTTCAAAACTGAGCTTGATTATCTTCCAAAAGATTCTGATCTGATCAGTTAAGATCCAAACATTAAACTTGTTACTTGGTTCAACATAGAGAAACTTAGTCGGTGTTTTAAAACTGAACCAACAATATTTTTCTCTTGTTTCTAAGTGTTGCACCACTTATTGAACTTAACCATATTTCTCCCAGATTCTGCAATATCGAGTTACCAAAATAGAAGAAATCCATTTCAGGAAAAATATTTTACTGGGAAGCAACTACCGGTATTAGGAGAAATCTTATTTATTCCCTAGAGAAATATAATCCTCTAAGAAGTTATATAATACTAAATCACCTGTGAGTTCCCAATAGAGTCAACCCTATGTTTTATACAGTATACGGGATAAGTAATGTCCTGGATAGCTACAGACTCCTCTGAAGTCATGCTAGTGGAATAACAGCTATTCCCCCCCCCCTTTTCTGGAATAATCTTTGTAAACCTTTTTTTAGATCTCTCATACCAAGAAACAAAATAAGTAATCCATTTCACTAAAATAGAAGAAAAAGATCTCAGTTCTACATACTGTGATTATGTCACCTTCTTCCAATACTATAGCTTTTAGTGGCTTTGTTTTGTTTGTTTTAATACAAGCCCCATGTCATCTGTAATTTGCATATCATATTGGTTGGGGTTACTTCTTATTTCACTTCTTATATTGGGCCCACCCACTCCCTTCTCTAATCTAATAGACTGCTGTGGGAGATAGAAAACTTCCTTGCCAGAAGCCTCAATTATTTCCTTGAAAGGGGCTTTTAAAATTAGATAGGAATGCATAAATTATATGTTTCCCTATGAATAAGCCTTTCTTCTTAGCAGAAGCTTCTTTCACATTATTATCTAAGGAATTCCACATTGTGCCAATAAGGGTACGAGGCTAAAATTTCAAATGTAATTTGCACAAAGGGTTTTCAATAAAAAGATAGATAGATAAACAGTGTTCCCCAGGAGAAACATTTCCTTTCTAGGGTAGTCTTGCTGTCTCCTTTTATAAGTGGATCTGTTTTCTCTTTTCAAGATGATTGCCAAAATCTTTCTTCAAAAATGACATTTGGTGAGGTGATTTCTAGTCCACACAAACTTATAGCACAATAAATCTGTAAGCCCTGAAGGTGCTGGTTGTGCTGCAAAATATTCAACTGGCTAGTCTAGAGTTTGTCCCAGCAGCCTAAAGATGTCCTGCAATCCAATCAAGATCTTATTTGAATCTTAATTGAAATTAGTATGTTGGATTAAAAGCTGCTAAGAGAGTTGTGGTAGCGCAGTGATTAGAACGCAACACTGCAGGTGACTTCTGACTGCCGGCTGACTGCAATTTGGCAGTTCGAATCTCACCAGGCTGAAGGTTTTTTTTTTTTTTTTTGTTATAAAAAGTTTTTATTGGTCAAAAAAAAAATTTATGCAAATACATATCAGGTATGGTAAATTTTCATTTTTCTTATACATGATAAGAATTTTACTCAAAATTTTAAACACATACAACAGCCATATGGCAAGCAGGTGATACGAAGTAGCTAAGTTTCAATCTTACACAATAAGGAAGGGTCAAGAATAATCAGAATATCATACGAAAGAGAATAAGGAAAACCAACACAATACCAAATATCTTTGTTACTTCCTAGTTTTGGATCTCAGAACTCTGGGTTCAGCCTGACCCAACTCCAGGGCCGCAACAGCGGCAGCCGCCTCCGCCCCATGGTCTATAACCTCCCCTTCTTCAATTCCTGGGTCATCTAAATCCAGGAGGGCTTTGTGTTCCTCCACGTAGGCCGCAGCCTCCGCAATTGTACTAATTTTTTTCGTAATGCCCTCCCGGAAAATCATCAATCCCTCTGGCATCAGCCATCTGAAGCCCACTCCCTTCTGGTACAATTTGCTTGATAAAAAATAATATTTTCTCATTTCACGTACCTGTCTGGGAATCTGCCTCAGAATGGCTATCTCCCTGCCCCTATAAGTCAGTGCCCCACTCCTATGTTTTCTAAGAATTTCATCTCTCGTCTCTCTTTTCACAAATTTGACATGAACCTCTCTAGGAACTGCATGCGTGCGTGCATATTGTGAATTAACTCTATAAACTCGATCCACATCCCAATTCATAAAATCAACACCTCTCCCAAGAAATTCTCCCAACAGTTTAGTCACAACATCTCTCAAGTCTTCTTGGTCCACTTCTTCCAAATTTTGAAACCTAAGAAAATAAGACATTTTATCCATCTGTAGTCCAAGCACAGCATTGCTTGTCGTCTCCCCTCTTTTCTGCACTGCCCGCATCTCACCCTCCAGACCTTCCACTTTCTGCTTATTTTCTGCTGAGACTTGTTGAGTATCCTTTAAATCCTTTTGGATAGTCACAATTTCTGCTCTTATTTCATCCAGTTTCTTGTCCATATTAGATAACTTTTCCAGAATTCTCTCCATTTCTCCAGCAGTTGGTCTCTGACCTTTTGCCATTTAAAAAAAAAAATTTTAAAATCCTCAGGCAAGCACAGTATCCTTATAATTTCCTCACCAGGCTGAAGGTTGATTCAGCCTTCCATCCTTCTGAGGTTGGTTAACTGAGGACCCAGATTGTTGGGGGCAATATGCTAACTCCGTACACCACTTAGAGAGTGCTGTAAAGTACTGTGAAGTGGTATATAAGTCTAAGTGCTATTGCTAACAATACATTGTTTAACTGAGCTGATCCATTCACTTCTGATGGATATTACAATATCCTCAGAGACTCTGGTACCCTTTTCATGTTATTTGCTGTCCCTCCCTATTTTCTATTTCCTTAATACCTACTTTCCCAGAGAAGGTATTTAAAATAACCTGGGAGATTAGCTAGCATTAGAGTACCAACATCTAGTCCATTATTTCCGTGAACCCATGTTCCAAGCCATAGTGTCTGTACAATTGTCTATACATTGAATGGAAAAATGCACAGCTTTGATGATAATGAGCTTATGGAATTGAAGGTGTTGGGGGCACACTAGCAAGTGAAATTTACCATGAAGGGAATGTGTTGCTGAATGTTTTTATCCTGGCATCCCAAGCATTGCTTGCACGTGCATCCCATTTCAGTATGTTTTTTTTTTTTATATATATATAACAAATATAACCCCCCCAAGCACATCCTAGATCTGACCAACCACTGCCTATCCAACACATACTTCATCTATAACGGACAAAAATACAAACAAATAGAAGGAGCACCCATGGGATCACCCCTCTCACCTGTCATTGCCAACCTCTACATGGAACACTTTGAAACCCAAGCACTAGAAAAATCTGATCACAAACCCAAACTCTGGCTCAGATCGTGAGCGACACCTTCATAATCTGGCCACACGGGAAAGAAAAACTTGAAAACTTCCTCACACACCTCAATAGCCTACACCCCAAAATACAGTTCACCATGGAAACAGAAGTTAACAACCAACTTCCCTTCCTAGATGTCTTAGTCTACAAGAAACCCAATGGCTCCCTAGGACACACCATCTACCAGAAGAAAACACACACAAACCGCTATCTGCATGCACTCTCACACCACCACCCAGCACAGATCAACTCCGTAGCCAAGACACTCATCTCTAGAACAAAATGCTTAGCTGACGAACAACACCTAAAACCGAACTACACACTCTCACAAGTGTACTAACATCCAATGGATTCCAGAGAAATAAGATTACCAAACTAATCCAAAAAGAACCCCCCACTAAAACCCAAGACAGAGAGCAAGAAAATGGCACAGCCCTCCTCCCATATATAAAAGGCACCACAGACAGAATCAGCAAGATCCTCCACAAACATAACATCAAGACAGCATTCTGCACAAACCAAAAATATCCACCATCCTAAGAAACCCCAAAGACAAAATTGAGTTAGAAAATCAAGGAGTATATGAAATCCCATGCACCGCCTGCCCCACCACATAC
Organism: Ahaetulla prasina; assembly: GCF_028640845.1. Lineage (NCBI taxonomy): Eukaryota > Metazoa > Chordata > Lepidosauria > Squamata > Colubridae > Ahaetulla > Ahaetulla prasina. Next base: position 129,780,629 of record NC_080539.1, read on the forward strand.
ATTGGACAAACCAACAGAAGAATAAGTGCACGCATTGAAGAACACAAGAACTCATTCAAAAGAGGAACCAACTTCTTCCCTGGTCCAACACTTTAAAGTCACAGGACACGATATTGACTTTAAAAGACCAGAACTATCGCCAAAACTGAACACTTTAACAACAGAATAATCAGAGAAGCCATCGAGATAGAAAACGCCCACACAGCATGAACAAACGAGATGATACCTCCGCCTACCAGCCATTTGGAAACCTGCCCTTATTGACAAACGTGTCCCTAACACGAGGAATGACACCAGACCCACACTCACGAGGTCCACACAGGATGTCACCACCACATCCACCCAGAAAGCACACCCAAACTCACACTGATCAGGAAGCACGACCAAGGACCAGAAGCCAGACCGCAGCTGCAACATTAGCCATTTCAAACCCTCCAATCCATACATGCAGCAGACTGACACCCACTACGAAGATGTAGCACGACCACGAACACGAAGCCAAACAGCAGCAGTGCAGCTCACCAGCTCAGATCCCCCTGCAACTCAGACTAATTTGAGCACAACCAAGCCCCCACCCACACACGACACACCCCCCCCCAACCAGAGCACAAAAAAACCCACATCCAATCAGAGCACAGCCAAGCTCCCACCCAATCAGTTCAAACCCCCACTAGCAGTTAAAAAGGAAGAAACAGCTGCAATCACACATTGCTCCCAGAAGCACGAAGCTGAAGCCTGAAGATGACGAATGAGACTTCGTCGAAACGTCGCCAAGACACTTCCAATTTTACGCGGGAGAAAACCCAAATAACCAAAGACCTACATACAAACACCCGCGAAAACCTCAGAAAACAAATATATATATATATATATATATTTATGTGATACATGTTTTTGTTAATAGTTGGGGGTCAGTTTTGCCTTTTTTACATCCATGTATGTGTTGATTTAAGGATTTATCTGCATGTAATGTATTTCTCAAAACATCTTCTGCTCTGAATTGAAAATTTAGTTTTGACCTTCAATTTTTTATCTCTCTCTCTCTCTCTCTCTCTCTCTCTCTCTCTCACACACACACACACACACACACACACACACACACACACACACTTTACTACACCTATTTTCCTAATTATGTTTTCTAAGACAGGGGTCTCCAACCTTGGTCCCTTTAAGACTTGTGGACTTCAACTCCCAGGGTTCCTCAGCAAACTTTGCTGGCTGAGGGACTCTGGGAATTGAAGTCCACAAGCCTTAAAGGGACCAAGGTTGGAGACCCCTGTTCTAAGAAGCAACATTTTTACCTCACAGAATACCCTCTGGGAGAAACTACTAAATCTTGTGATCAGCTATGCTTTCCACAACAGCTAGTTGTGAATTGGCATTCCAAGCCATACGTTTCATTTTTTTGTGAGAATATCTGACAGGTTTGGGAATTACAACTTTGTCCATATGTCCCAAAAAGTTAATGTCATGTTTCTACATTCCAAGTCCTGCTGTAGATCTTCAGTGACAGAGACTGGTGCAGTTTGCAGAGAAATACAATAACAAAAAAAATGCAACAATCATGTAGGAAGTCCATACACAGTAAATGATTTCTGGAGGGATGGTTAGGTTGATTTGTAGTTAAGACAAACCTTTTGTGATGCTTTGTAATCTTAACAGGTGTATATCACATGGATCAAAATCAGCTTCAGAAAATGTGTAAAATACCAATCTGACAGAAAAGTATTTTAAATAATGTGTGCAGGAGAGAGAAAAGGGGAAATTATGAAAAGAAGCAAGATACAGAATTACATAAAGTGACACTCCTGTCACAAACAGCTAATTATCGTAAGTTGTTTCTAGAAGATTAAATCAGCTAGGTGAAAGATAGTGTTCTCTCCTTTATTGAATTCTACATTGTCTATTTTATTTTGTGCTGGAATTAATTTCTGTAACTTCCTTTTACAAGGACTGCTGCCTTGAAACCTCATACAGCATGACCCGGGAAATTAAAATGCTCCTCTGTTAAATTTAGGATGTTGCTATTTCCAAAACAACAGCATCTGAATGATCTTGCAGCTTTCTACAGAATGGCAAAAGCAGTGCTGTGCTTCAGTTCTGTGGGGCACACTTACAACACCCATAGAAAAGAGATGTTTTCGACACTCCTTTCTCTCTGCTTTCCCCCCCTTATTCCCGAATCGTATGCATTTTTTTCTTCAAAAGCCCAACTGAACTGTTTTTTTCCTTGAGGGAGAAGAAGAAAATGTTTTGCTTCTCATCCAAGAAGTTTCATCAGTTCTGATGTTCAATTCTAACACAATCATTTCTATAGACTACAGAAAGGACCATTGGTTTGAAGGAGGGATAAAGTAATCCATCTATGTTAGAACTGATCAGTCCTCTCAACAGAGGAGAAGAAATATTGCACTTTGGTTCAGGTGACTGAGGACACAGGTAAACCCTCAAGGGGCCTCAAATGGTCTCAGAGAACGTGTTAACAACCAGATGACTACAAAGAAATACAATCCTTCCACCCAACCGCCCCACCATCCTATCAGAACCCATCTTTTCATGCCCTCACCATGCAGTCTTATCCTTCCATTCCCCCCCCCCCCGCACCGCCATCACAACTGGTCGCCGACTCCGACATGACCTGTGTTTAATACACAGAATAATCTATTGCAATATCCTTCCTATAAAAGACTACTTCAGCTTCAGTCGTAATAATACAAGAGCAAACAATAGATTCAAACTTAATGTCAACCGCTTTGAACTTGATTGCAGAAAATATGACTTCTGTAACAGAGTTGTTAATAAAATAAATAAATAAATAAATAAATAAATAACGCTTGGAACTCACTACCTGACTCTGTGGTCTCTTCTCAAAATCCCCAAAGCTTTAACCAAAAACTCTCTACTATTGACCTCACCCCATTCCTAAGAGGTCTATAAGGGGCGTGCATAAGAGCACAAAAGTGCCTACCGTTCCTGTCCTATCGTTCCCTTTCATTATATAGAATAGAATAGAATAGAATTTTTTATTGGCCAAGTGTGATTGGACACACAAGGAATTTGTCTTGGTGCATATGCTCTCAGTGTACATAAAAGAAAAGATACGTTCATCAAGGTACAACATTTACAACACAAATGATGGTCAATATATCAATATAAATTATAAGGATTGCCAGCAACAAAGTTACAGTCATACAGTCATAAGTGGAAAGAGATTGGTGATGGGAATGATGAGAAGATTAATATCATTATATCTTTCATTATATATCATTATATAATGATATAATTGATTTATATATTATATATTATTATTATATATTTTATATATATATAAATATATGTTGTTATATAATGATATATGATTATATAATGATATAATCATTATATCTTTCATTATATCAAATTAATATAGTTATTGCATACTTTTACTTATATATATGTTTTTCTTTTATGATGTGTTGTTTTATGTCGATGTTTACTTATACTGTTGTGACAAAATAAAATAAAAAGTTTCTTGGATGAGAAACAAAATGTTTTGTTGTTCTTCTGCAAGGAAAAATCAGTTCAGTTGCCTTTTGAAGACAAAAAGCACCTTTGAAACAACTATTATGACTGAATGACTGAGAATCTCCACAGACAATCTTATTTTGTCAGTTCCCCATCCTAGTACAACTTGGGATGACATCTTTCACAATCTTTTTTACATCTCTCAGTTGTAATCCTGCGAGTCCATTGGACTGCAAGGTGATCAAATTGGTCAGTCCTAGAGGAGATCAACCCTGACTGCTCTTTAGAAAACCAGATCCTGAAGATGGAACTCAAATACTTTGGCCACCTAATAAGAAGGAAGGGCTCATTGGAGAAGAGCCTAATGCTGGGAAAGATTGAGGGCAAAAGAAGAAAGGGACAACAGAGAATGAGGTGGCTGGATGGAGTCACTGAAGCAGTAGACATGAGCTTAAATGGACTCCAGAGGATGATAAGAGGACAGGAAGACCTGGAGGAATGTTGTCCATGGGGTCACGATAGGTCGGACACGACTTTGCAACTAATAACAACAACAACAGTTCTAATCAAGGATATAGGAGGCTTCATTATCAGCTTGCTTTCCATTCGTGCAAAATGCTAGATTTAATTGATTTAATTATTCCATATGTTTATTTGTTTGCATTGCATCCATTTATGAAATGAAGTACATGACTTTACCAGCCATGTGGACTTCTATTGTAACTATTTGCTAATGGGATGTTATTCTTTCTTAAATCCCTGTAGTGAATTAAATCCAGAAAGCTGGCCTGTGGATATTACTCTGATGCCTTCTTTAATAGAACTGAAAAGTGATAAAGCTTATAAAGCTTTCGGCCTTCCGCCAGAGGTCAGTATTGTGCCTTCTTCCTGTCGAGGACTGCAATATCAACCAGGGGAAGGCTTACATGTGAGGCTGCTTGTTCAAGCAGATTTCAGTTCAAGTAAGTGTGAATTTTCCTTTTTTCCTTTATTTCTTTTCTGCTGAAGATCTCTGCTTGAAAGTTCACTTGTAAAATAAAACGATCAAAATTAGGATGGGTTAAGAGTATTCAAGGAAAGTTGCATTTACCTATAAAACATTGGACTAGGGAAAAAAATTAATGTTTAGTAGTGACATTATCGATAAGGTAATCACAGTTGAGGCTCCTTCTTTTTTTTCTCATTATTTCCAAAGCTTCATTGGTCTGATTTTATTGGATTTATTCCTTTCAGTAACTCATGAAAATAAATATTAATTGTCATGCTTCCTAGGAAACCATAATGACATATTGTAATATGCAAAATATTAACAGACTATTAAAACACATTTCTTGGCTGAGTTGTTGAGATTTAAAAAAATATTCTGTTTGTGTGTATCAGAATATGATATTTTTATTCCACTGCTAATGCTACATGTTCTGCATTTTATTTTTCTCTTTAGAAATCTTAGCTCTACCTACACTTACTAAGAGCTAAACATCTTGATTCTATGCAGGTTATTTATCAGTAGATGTATATAATCACCCCATAAAGTGGTGCAGTGGATAAAATGCAGTATTGCAGGCTAATTCTGCTGACTGCCAACTGCCAGCAGTTCAGCAGTTTGATTCTCACTGGCTCAAGGTTGACTCATCCTTCCATCCTTCTGAGGTTGGTAAAATGAGGACCCAGATTGTTGGAGGGCAATATGCTGACTTTGTAAACCGCTTAGAGAGGGTTGTAAAGCACTGTGAAGCAGTATATAAATCTAAGTGCTATTGCTATTGCTAGAATTTATAGGAAATGTCACCTACAAAGAGGAGACTTTCTAGTGTCATGTTATTCACAGATAGGATGTAGCATTGCATGACTGGATTTGTGCTTATTTTAGCAGATCTTTGAAATAGCAGATTATTTCTTTAAAGATTTTATAGTATCTTTTGGGAAGACCAATTATTTAATCATGTATTAATAGAATATATTTTCATAATGTTCATTTTAATGAAGCTTTTAATTTTCCAACTAATAATGTTAATAAATTTTTATAATGATTTTACTTTATACTTTAATTCCAACTTTATTTAAGGCATAATTACAAAGACCAGCCACATGTAATAAAGAAACTGAACTAGGAGTTGATGTTCAAAGTCATGAAGTGAAGTGAAGCCGGTGCGGAACAGCCATTTCCCTGGTCAGGCAGAATTTATTTATTTATTTATTAGAATTTGTCAAACAAAAATGAGAACAAGAATAAAAGAATAAAAATACAATGACAGGGACGATAGGCATATTAGTGCATTTATGCACGCCCCCTCTACATCTACTTCAAATGTTTTTTGAAGACCATTTGACGGCTGTCTCCAGGAGAGCTTTTTACCAGGTTCGCCTGGTCCGCCAGTTGCGCCCCTTCCTAGACCGAGATGCCCTATGCACGGTCACTCATGTGCTCGTGACATCTCGCTTGGATTACTGCAATGCCCTCTACCTGGGGCTCCCCTTGAAGAGCATCTGGAGGCTCCAGTTGGTTCAGAATGCAGCTGCGCGGGTGATAGAGGGAGCCCCTCGTGGCTCCCATGTGACACCACTCCTGCGCAGGCTGCACTGGCTACCTGTGGCCTTTCGGGTGCGCTTCAAGGTTTTGGTTACTATCTTTAAAGCGCTCCATGGCATAGGGCCGGGTTACTTTCGGGACCGTCTACTGCCACCGATCGCCTCCCACCGACCCGTATGCTCTCACAGAGAGGGACTCCTTAGGGTGCCGTCCGCCAGGCAGTGCCCACTGGCGACACCCAGGGGAAGGGCCTTCTCTGTGGGGGCTCCCACCCTCTGGAATGAACTTCCCCCAGGACTCCGCCAACTTCCTGACCGAGATGCCCTATGCACGGTCACTCATGTGCTCGTGACATCTCGCTTGGATTACTGCAATGCCCTCTACATGGGGCTCCCTTGAAGAGCATCTGAGGCTCCAGTTGGTTCAGAATGCAGCTGCGGGTGATAGAGGAGCCCTCGTGGCTCCCATGTGACACCACTCCTGCGCAGGCTGCACTGGCTACCTGTGGCCTTTGGGTGCGCTTCAAGGTTTTGGTTACTATCTTTAAAGCGCTCCATGGCATAGGGCCGGGTTACTGGGACCGTCTACTGCCACCGATCGCCTCCCACCGACCGTATGCTCTCACAGAGGGACTCCTTAGGGTGCCGTCCGCCAGGCAGTGCCCACTGGCGACACCAGGAAGGGCCTTCTGTGGGGCTCCCACCCTCTGGAATGAACTTCCCCAGGACTCCGCCAACTTCCTAGACCGAGATGCCCTATGCACGGTCACTCATGCGCTCGTGACATCTCGCTTGGATTACTGCAATGCTCTCTACATGGGGCTCCCCTTGAAGAGCATCCGGAGGCTCCAGTTAGTTCAGAATGCAGCTGCGCGGGTGATAGAGGGAGCCCCTCGTGCTCCCATGTGACACCACTCCTGCGCAGGCTGCACTGGCTACCTGTGGCCTTTTGGGTGCGCTTCAAGGTTTTGGTTACTATCTTTAAAGCGCTCCATGGCTTAGGGCCGGGTTATCTACGGGACCGCCTACTGCTACCGATCGCCTCCCACCGACCCGTATGCTCTCACAGAGAGGGACTCCTTAGGGTGCCGTCCGCCAGGCAGTGCCCACTGGCGACACCAGGAAGGGCCTTCTGTGGGGCTCCCACCCTCTGGAATGAACTTCCCCAGGACTCCGCCAACTTCCTGACCGAGATGCCCTATGCACGGTCACTCATGTGCTCGTGACATCTCGCTTGGATTACTGCAATGCCCTCTACATGGGGCTCCCTTGAAGAGCATCTGAGGCTCCAGTTGGTTCAGAATGCAGCTGCTGGGTTAAAATCAGTGGCTGAGAAAATGGTAGTCATGTTCATGAACTTCTGTTATAAAAAAATTCCTGAGAGTTGTGAGAGTCAAGAATCATTGCCACATTGGGCATGAAACCTGATATTTGCCCTTTTGATCCTTGAGAATTAGAAAGATCCCAGACGAGCAGTCATCATGTCACTGAAGGCTTATCCTCTAAAGCAACCTTTCTCAATATGTGGTTTTCTAAACATGTGGACTTCATCTGCAGCATTCTTTAGTTAGCACAGATATTTTTAAGATGAGAAGGTCAGCAATCCAGTCATCACCAAGGCTGGGGAAATTGCTCCAGAAGATCTTTGGTTCAAATCTTATTTCAGCTATGATCTTGCTATGTGATCTTCAAGCTGCTGGGTTAAAATCAGTGGCTGAGAAAATGGTAGTCATGTTCATGAACTTCTGTTATAAAAAAATTCCTGAGAGTTGTGAGAGTCAAGAATCATTGCCACATTGGGCATGAAACCTGATATTTGCCCTTTTGATCCTTGAGAATTAGAAAGATCCCAGACGAGCAGTCATCATGTCACTGAAGGCTTATCCTCTAAAGCAACCTTTCTCAATATGTGGTTTTCTAAACATGTGGACTTCATCTGCAGCATTCTTTAGTTAGCACAGATATTTTTAAGATGAGAAGGTCAGCAATCCAGTCATCACCAAGGCTGGGGAAATTGCTCCAGAAGATCTTTGGTTCAAATCTTATTTCAGCTATGATCTTGCTATGTGATCTTCAAGCTGCTGGGTTAAAATCAGTGGTGGGATTCAGCCAGTTCGCACCACTTCGGGATAACCGGTTGTTAAATTATTTGAATCCCACCTTGGTTAAAATCCATTGTGTGGAATATGGAATGATAATAAATGACTCCCTTTCAGGAACGTTTCACTCATTACTGGTGAATAAAATAGATAGTATAAAAAATTCCTGAGAGTTGTGAGAGTCAAGAATCATTGCCACATTGGGCATGAAACCTGATATTTGCCCTTTTGATCCTTGAGAATTAGAAAGATCCCAGACGAGCAGTCATCATGTCACTGAAGGCTTATCCTCTAAAGCAACCTTTCTCAATATGTGGTTTTCTAAACATGTGGACTTCATCTGCAGCATTCTTTAGTTAGCACAGATATTTTTAAGATGAGAAGGTCAGCAATCCAGTCATCACCAAGGCTGGGGAAATTGCTCCAGAAGATCTTTGGTTCAAATCTTATTTCAGCTATGATCTTGCTATGTGATCTTCAAGCTGCTGGGTTAAAATCAGTGGCTGAGAAAATGGTAGTCATGTTCATAATTAATTTAATTTCTAAATTTAGTTTTTAAATGGGGTTTTTTACTATTTTAATTATAATTTTAAATCTGGCCTAATTCAATAAGTTTTTTAAATATTGTTTTTACCTTGTATTTATTCCTGTGTTTTTATCAGGCTGTAAACCGCTCTGAATCCTTCGGGAGATAGGGTGGTATAAAAATTTGATTAAATAAATAAATAAATAAATAAATAAATAAATAAATACTAATGTCAACATTAAGGCTCCCAATCTCAAGGTTGTGAAGAAAATGGCCAAATCCATTGATTTCAGAAGTCCTTATATTGAAACCTACATGTGCTTGGTCTTTATTGCAGGAGACAGATAGCTTCTTTTTTTGTCTACACTAGAGCAATTAATGTACTTGTGTCATGTTCATGAACTTCTGTTATAAAAAAATTCCTGAGAGTTGTGAGAGTCAAGAATCATTGCCACATTGGGCATGAAACCTGATATTTGCCCTTTTGATCCTTGAGAATTAGAAAGATCCCAGACGAGCAGTCATCATGTCACTGAAGGCTTATCCTCTAAAGCAGTGATTCCCAAAGTGTGAGCCGCGGCTCCCCAGGGAGCCGCGCTATCGTCATGGAATATCTGCGCTGGGTCTGGCGCTGATGCGCCATTTCTGGGCGTCTGGTGCGCATGCGCAGTTGCAGGTCGGTTCCGGGAGCGAAAAGATTGGGAACCTCTGCTCTAAAGCAACCTTTCTCAATATGTGGTTTTCTAAACATGTGGACTTCATCTGCAGCATTCTTTAGTTAGCACAGATATTTTTAAGATGAGAAGGTCAGCAATCCAGTCATCACCAAGGCTGGGGAAATTGCTCCAGAAGATCTTTGGTTCAAATCTTATTTCAGCTATGATCTTGCTATGTGATCTTCAAGCTGCTGGGTTAAAATCAGTGGTGGGATTCAGCCAGTTCGCACCACTTCGGGATAACCGGTTGTTAACTTTCTGAGCAATTTGGTGAACTGGTTGTTGGAAGAAATAATTAGGGCAGAGAACCGGTTGTTAAATTATTTGAATCCCACCTTGGTTAAAATCCATTGTGTGGAATATGGAATGATAATAAATGACTCCCTTTCAGGAACGTTTCACTCATTACTGGTGAATAAAATAGATAGTATAAAAATATTGTTGTTGTGAATCCAGCGCTACACTAAATTCATGGTGTGACTGTAGTTTTATTGTTGTTAGTTAAGTTCTTCAATGTCTTTCAGAATTGGTGCCAGCTGTTGGTCACGGCCTAAAATCCAAAAAGAGTTGTACTTTTTTCTGTCAATGTTGCGGGGAGAGTGTAATTAATAATAGGTAAGTACTGTATTCTGTGAGATTTTTCCTACTGATGAATGCATTTGCAAATCATTCATACTAGAAGAAATGTAACAGCTGGTAAAATTGGTACTCAGATAATCTGGAAGTAAAGTCCAGATAAGAAAGGTAAGAAATTTGGTGTCCTTTTGAAGGATTAAAAATCTCTGTGGCCCGTATACAATAGTTCTTGTGCACCATGAATAGCATTTTTGTTACCCCTGTTCTTTTTACTTTTATTAACACCATCAATATTTTTGGATGTCTTGCAATGTTCTGTCTTGAGACCTTTTCAATTGCAAAGCAAGAGATGAAGATTTCCAGCAACAGGAAAAACACGGGTCATTTTTAAACTGGATTAAGTTTTAAAATCAGTGGCTGAGAAAATGGTAGTCATGTTCATAATTAATTTAATTTTTTTTATTGGCGTATACCAAACATGCTAAGATATTTCATTAGCATACTTGTCTGGTTCACTGTATCTTTCGATAGGAGTTTTTGCTTTTAATCCCCAAAAGGGAATTTTTCTCTCTCCATTTAGTCTTTGTGTCCACGGTGTAGGCCAGGAACACTCCCCTCTCCCCCCACAACTAACTGAAGCTGCAGAGACTTTGCTACATTACACTAGTTTATTTATTTATTTTATTTATTTATTTTATTTGTCATAACAATATATACAAGCATTGCATAAAGGATTATATAATATATAAACATATATATGAGGAGAAACGAGGTACTATAAACATATATATATACATAGGGGAAGAAACAATAGGACAGGAACGGTAGGCATGTTTGTGCTCTTATGCACGCCCCTTAGAGTCCTCTTAGGAAAGTGGTGAGGTCAACTGTGGTTAATCAGAGACTGCCTGTTTTTCTACTGCAGAGGTTACAAAACCATGATTGTTGAGGACTGGAGAGGTTGTGTCATCTGACTACTGAGCCCTGTTTATGCTTTTCACAGATTGTTTTTCTGCATGAGATACATAGGCATAATACTTTCCATGGTACTGCCCTTGCTATTCACCAGATTGGAACTGGGTAGCATGCCCTTTAAATTAATTTTCCTCAGCTCACTCTTTTGGCCTCGACCCTTCTTCATTAATCCCAAATATCATTGCACATTTGCTTTATAGGAACACTGAAAAATAAATTGCAAGGATTATTTATCTTTTTCTGCATTACATTTAGTATGACAGGTTTTGAGTCTGTGGAGGGGGGAACCTTGTATTGTTTGCTATCAATGTGTATTGCTTTAACACAACCCTAAACAAAACAATTATGAGTGATAAACAGTGCAGAAAACACTAAATCTACCATTACAAACTTTGCTTAATATCTGAATAATACAGGAAAATGGATTGAGTTAGCAGGATTATTAGTGAAGTCCAGTTTCTCCCTTGCCTCAACTAGCCATAGTCACATCTGCATTCATTCAATACAGTGAATGAATTTATGAATATTTTAGTTGGCATCTTCAAAAGAAAAAGAATGCAAGACTACCTAGTACTTGCTACTTTAAGAATCTATTTTAAATTCCTACAAACCAAGAGACTTTGAACTATGTCTGCTCCAGCCCATCTAATATTTAAGGGTAGATTGTTTTTGGGAAGTACATTTAGTTGGAAGCTACTTTCTGTTCTGTCACTGAATGAAACCACTCAATTCCATTAATAGCCCTAGACCAGGGGTCAGCAATCTGTGGCTCTGGAGCCACATGTGGCTCTTTCACCCCTCTGCTGTGGCTCACTGTTACTGAAAATATGTGTCACAATCACCAATGTGCGACCCCCGCCAGCACCCGATTTATTGAGCTTTTCAACTCCGGTAGGCCAACCATGGATAAATCCAAGAAAAGAAAAGTGTCAGAAGAAAACAGAACATTTAATTCAACTACATATGCTAGTTTTGTGGCCGCTCAAGAAATAGTCAGGTACGGGAAGGGTTTTGTGGCTCCTGGTGTTTTCTTTTCTGTGGGAAACAGGTCCAAATGGCTCTTCGAGTGTTTAAGGTTGCAGACCCCTGCCCTAGACCAATTTTTCCCATGTGGTGCATTATGCTAAGATACACAAATATAGGTTCTCCCCTGCAAAGTTATAAGTTGCCCCTTATTCTCCATTTTTATGTATAGTTCTCAGCATCAGAAACAGTAGAAAATCTGGTTCCTTTTCTTTATTCATACAATTGTTCTGAAGTCTGCACAGCCTGGATTTTTGTTGTCTCTGTTATGGTAACCAACTCATTCTCTTCTTGGTTAGGACATTTCTCCGGGTTCTTTCACTTCCTTTTGAGAACTGGAGTGATTTGGTTGACGAATGGTGTTGCCATCCTAACCCTTTCAATGATAGCCTGCTTCATCCCCAAATTGATGACTGTTTTCTTGGGCGCAATTATCTCCTGATTAATTCAAGAACTGAGTTATCGGGAACAGAATCTGGAAGGCTTCATTCAGAGGATAAGTGGACTACAAGTAGTGAGTCTCTCTTGGTAAATATATACAAAAAATAAGACAAAAGACTGCATTCCTTTGAGTTGCACAATTTGTTCTCTGCTATTTTCATTAAGCCAGGTACTAGAACCTGTGAATTCACCACCTTCTGGTCATTATGGGGCTTGTAGTTCGACAGCATTTGAAGAGTTATAAAGTCCCAATTCCTGGATTTGAATTCTTATATAATTGTTTAGTGGGTGGTGCCAAAGATTTTGGAGAGCACAATAGCCAGGAGATTTGTTGGTATAGTTGTTGGAGTTCACCAATAGTGCTTAAGCTAGGAAAGTCTCATTTGTCTGACAAACATAACAGGTTAAGCCATAAACTATGTTTTGCAAACCATAGTACTTGAGTTTGCTTATTGTGGTAAGCCAAACCCTAACAAATTATTTTGTAATGTGGTGCAGTATGCAGACCCAGACCCAGCCAGTATAAGGTTAAATGACATGTGCTTTTGTTACTACATGATGTTCTTTGGTAAAAATAAAATAAAAATAACTATAAACTGTCACAATAGTAAAAAGTATGGCTTCTATAAAGAGCTTTGCAAACTGCAGGCAAATTAAGCAGAACATTATAAAAGCAAAGATATCCTTCTGAGATCTATGAATTATTTTTCACCCCTCTGGTTCTGGAAAAATCCAATATGATCTCTTCTGGAGAGCATTTAGCAGAATTTATTAGCCATTCTTGTCATATCTTGTGCCAAGGATGGAAATTACATCCCTCCAGTGCTAAAAAATTTTGAAAGCAGGAACAGCAGTCAGTTACTATGTGAGACCCAAGTGTGCTGATTAAGGACTTTGGAAACCTAGTTATTCAGTCCAAATTTCTCATAGCCATTTGTACAATCCATCACTGCATATAAAACAGCTCTCCACATTTGGAATCTGAGTGATCTGAATGCTGTTCTTCCACTTTACCTAGCTGGCTTAAGTAGCTTTTATCTCTGGAGCTTTTGATGCTTTTGAAGATCAGTCACTTTTTCACACAGCACAGCTTTCTGTCCTCCTGGTAATCTTCCCCTGAAATTGAGCTACATCTTTGCAGACTTAGAAGACCTTAAATACCTTGGGTTAGACAAATAAAATGTTCCTTGAGGCATGTGCAAATAATGCTGAACTTTTAAAGATTGGGGTATGATTTCTGATCATTATTTGCTTGGAAGAGTCAGGAGTTACTTGTTTAACATTATTTAAATAGGATTCAGAAGAAGGTATCACTGTAGGTTCAACCTCTTATTGATGGGCAAATGTAATGTTCCTATTGCCGCTCAAGTCTGTTGGAGCAGGTGAGAAAGTCAGTGGCTCATATATAATTGCATTGCTAGATTTATAGGGAGCCTTATTCATTTTTAACAAGCTCTTGCTGGTTTAAATGTCAACTAGAACAAAGAAAGTGCATGTTATTTATTTACTATTAATGTAAAAGAAAATTGTGCCGCCAAAACTACACAATCATTGCATTTGTTTGTCATCTCTTATTCAAAGAAAATTAGATGTTTCATTATATAATTAATTTAATATGAATGAAGGCAAATATGTCCCAGGATAATGTTGCAGGACCCAATCTGGGTCGGTCACCAGGACGAGAGATTTAGCCTTCCGAGCTTTCAGACTCGTGCTGGAGCCCATCCTCAGGGAACTTCTCTCTAGCTTCTTTCTAGCACACACTCTACAAACCTCTGGTCCTGGTCACCGGCCCAGATTAGTTCCTATTTATATATGATTTAAATTTTCTTTTAGTCAGTGCTATATTGGTACTATTTCTCTGGTTGTAAATGATAACTTAAAGTTCCCAGTTATCTGGGGGGGAAAAACCCAAGAACAATAAAAATCAATAGCATTCAATAAACTCATGAGCAGGATCCAAACCCTTATATTTATAACTGAAAGAGCTAAAGGCCTGTAATATAATTTTCTTCCCTTGCTTCTTCCCCATACAGAAACAAATTATTATGTGTGCCTTGCCTTTGAACGCTATTGTTTGTCATAAATCTTGGAAAACGCTGAAGTGTATTTTCATCACTTGGCAATTGTAATATCAGGCAATAACTTGATCTGTGAAACAGTCGTCACGGAGAGAAAGGACTCTTGGCCAGCCCTCTACATCACTTGAAACAGGACTCCTTAATGGAGCATTTCACCCACTTCGTTAAGTCTCAGCAGGTGATAAGTCATTGAATAATGAACCCTGAAGCGGCGCTCTTGCTTGTGTGCCAACCTGTGTGCTACTGACACCATCCTATTTCCTGTGCTTCAAACAACTCTTCTCCAAATCATCAGACAACATAATTTTAGATGCTCCAAGGTCACAAACTGTTCTAACCGCTTATCTCTAGAGGAAAATGTTTCCTTCCAGACAATATCAAGGACATTTTCAGATAAAATTGGGGAAAAAATAGTGTGCATCTAGCCAACAGCTGAAAGTTGTCACACAAGATACATTGATTTAATTTGTGTGGCAAAAACATACTGTTATTTCTGTTCAGGTCAGCAAAACCAGGAAGTTCTTGGTGCGTGACCTATTTTTTTAACATCATTACATGAAGTTCTAATCAGAAGAAAATATATTGGACCACAGAGTGGAAACATCAGAATTGAGTGTGAAATGCTGCATAACCTCTGAATGTTGATTTTGTAGGAAAATGTTTTAAACCCTAAAATTTGGAGTGTACTCTAAATGAATATAAGCTACTTATATTCATTGTGAATTAATTAATGGACAATTAGAATCAAACAAAAGCAACTAAGCCAAAAACAATTAGCCACAGTGGCTTTGTTAAAAACAAAAAGAAAAACCGTCCATGTTCAGCAGCTTCTGCATATTGTGCAATAAGATAAAAAGAACAGGAAAAGTCCCAGAAGGAGAGTTTGCATTGTCCATAAAGCTAAGAATTAGGTATGACAGTAGATGGAAGGAACTTGTTGCCTCAAACAAGACAGCCAATGGCAAAGAATTGGGGAAATTCTGGAGACACTAATTGAATTGACCTGGTCCTTCAGAGTTTGAGAATTTTTTGTCAACTCTGCTTGGAGATAATCACAGTTTACATTTCTAGTTCCTGGATCAGGAGGCTCTCCAAACAGTCACTGATATTCTAGTGGCTTCACAGTTGGACTCAGGGGTGGGATCCTACTGGTTGAACAACCAGTTCACTGAGTGCACACTCCAGATGTGCGCTGCATGCGTGTGCACACTTTCCATAAAATTGAACTTCCGCGTTGCAAACAAGGAAAGGAACAAGGCCCACTTTCACAACAACGGAGAACCGGTTTGCTCTCAGCAGGAAGTGGGAACTACCGAACTGGTAGAATCCCACCACTGGTTGGACTGTTGTAGAGGCTTTACGATGATCCAGATGTCTTTAAAAACCTGCTGTTCTCCTGGGCCTTAGGGAAGGATATTTGTTGAGGCTGTTGGTGATGTTTCTTATTAGAGGGAATGTGGTTGTCTGGTGTTTGTGATTTTCTTTTTATTATTTTCCTTAAATTCTTTTATTTTTAGCATCATTTATATTTAGCGTGACTAAGTCATTTTGGAACTGGGCAATCTCTAAATCTCATAAAGACATACTTTAAACCAATCAATAATTAAATACTCGTAAAACAATATGCATGGATACAGTTGAAAACAAAGCTGATTTAGTTCCAATCCAGATGGTTTCTTTTATAATTTTAAATTACCTAGCATAGTTTTCAGCAAAAGTATAAGCAAGATTAGTCCCCTTGCATACTGTATATAGATTCCCCTTGTTATTTGCAAGAATTCTCTTCCTGCTGAGCAACCTGAGATAATGAAATCACAGATAATGAGACTGAAAAAAACATCCACATTATAAGTATCTGTAATATTCCAAAAAAATGTGGCAGAAACTAGATATGCAAAGCTGTATGTATTACAGAGACTAAATTCTAGCACATATTTTAAATTGTGGATATATCACAAGAAACCAGAAAATGAGGCCATAGATAATGAGTGCCAGATATATGGACTCGATAATTCCTCTTTATACCATAAAATTAGGGTTCGTTTTAACCCAGAATTTTAGTTTTGCTGGTGGGAATTTATGTTCAATTTATGTTGCACAGATTCAGAATGATGTAGATTTTTGGCTTTGAACTGCTTGTAAAATTTGGAAAAAGGCATATTTTCAAGTCCATATTTGGTCCTTCTGAAGAATTTTAGCTGCATGACCTTTTTTTAGTCTAGACCAGGGGTCAACAACCTTAAACACTTAAAAGAGCCACAAAGGTCCTAATCAGAAGCCCTCCATTCAATTCTGGAGCCGGCCAGAAGTCCTGTTTGCCCACCATAGAATCTCCTAGCCCGGTGTCCTTTTTCCTCTGCTGACCAGAAGTCTGATTCCCCCACCATAGAGCCTCCCCCTAGTGTAGCATCCTTTTTCCTCTGCCAACCAGAAGTCCGGTTCCCTCACCATAGAATCTCCTAGCACGGTGTCCTTTTTCCTCTGCTGACCAGAAGTCTGATTCCCCCACCATAGAGTCTCCTCCTAGCATGGCATCCTTTTTCCTCTACCTGTCCTAACCGAAAGCCCTATCAATTGTGGAGCCCACCAGTGACAAGGAGCTGCAGCAGAGGGATGAAAGAGCTACATGTGGCTCCAGAGCCGCAGGTTGCTGACTCCTGGTCTAGACAGTGAAAATAAGTGTGTTGGACTACAGTCAATATGGTGGGGATTATGGAAATTATGATCTAATAGGTCTGAAGGGCACCAATCTAGTCTTACCTCTCTGACGTTCACTGGGTAACTTTGGACTAAATTGTCCATTTTTTTCTTTAGCACATACAAGTAGTACATCTTTCAGTCACTTTTCATCTTAGAGCTCATATTCTTACCAAAACAAAGGACAGGATTAAAAAAAGTGGAATTTAAATGTTGTGTAGTAGGATCTTAGGTGATAAATGAATTTGCAAAAAGCCAGAGATGGGGAACTTGGCTCTGCTGCTTTTTTCGTGAAACATAAAAATAACAGGATGCTTTAAGTTGGGAGATGTCTTTGCATTTATGCCTTGCATCCAAAGTCCAGAGTTCTGTTTTCAAGTTGTGGAGTATAGCTAATAATATGTCAGCAGTTCTTCTCTTTGACTTTCTTTCCCTCCACCTCTCAATTAAAGGTAAATGTGTTATGAACAAAGTCATTCGCCCAACTGGCTCAGCAGCAATCCATGCCCTCTCTTAAAAGGGTTGTCACATTTGCCTGGCCATCTGTAGATGTCTGGGTTTTTCTGCAAAGGAAGTTATGTGACCTGCCATTGCACTTTCCTCCTTTTCTCAACCAGGATGTTGCAAAATGGAAATAATTATTTCAATCAACATGACGTACAGGTCTGCTCTTGAATTACTAGAGCATGTTACATTCTTAAATGTGGGTTTGATGATTATACCTCTTCTCAAATAGCTTTTGGTAATTTGATGCTGAAATTGCTAGTGCTTTTCTATCGTGCACGAATCTAGAATTCATGGTGAAGTCTTCAGTCTTCTTGGTGAGTGAATATACACACCCGCGCCTCAATTTTAATAAAATGTTCTCTGCAAATAAATCATCCGCTTTGCAGTTTAATGACTGCGCACTAGTGGGCTCTTTATTGTAGACAGTAATGGCGGTAATGGTTCAGTCATTTTTAAGGGCTGATTGGTCATTGTTACGGAATTAGAAATAGTCTTCTTTAATATGTTCATTCTGGGAGTTTGAAAGAAACATGGGCTCATTTGTCTGGAATATAACAGGAGGAAATTGGCCAATAGATTGAATTATTTGTAGAAATTTTAAGCAAATTTTCTCCTCATGTATCTACCAAATAAGAAGACATTTAAATCTTTTTCTTTGCTTTGCAGAATTCACAGGCAAATAGTAAAATAACTTGCAAGCGGTGCAAGACGTTGTTGGGAGAAGCTATGCCCTCAGGTACTGAATTATCAGACAAAATCTTTGAAAGCTGTTTTAGTCGCCTACTGCTAGAGAGGTTTTAAAATGACCTGTTAAAATTGCTGTTTTTTCAGATAGGTTTGAAAGGGCCGAGGTCTTTCTTTCCTTTATTCTAAATATATTTTCATTAAGCAGTCATAAAATTTGTCTGGCTTTAGGAGCAAATAATAATAATAATTAGGGAAAATACTATAAATGTATCTGCAAAGTCAGGTATACCCCTACTTCCCAGGGAGTAAAGTTGCCCATCTCAAAGAATTATATGAAGAGTTGCTATTTCCTGTAAGACTGTGTCGCCACCACAAGCTTCTTTCTACACTAAAATATTGCTGCCATTTTCCTATTAGTCCTGAGCCGAGTAGCACCATTTCCCCTACTTTCCTAATGAAACCAATCCTCTTTTTGAGGAAGGGGCACCTTATTTGCTTTGTTTTTCTTTTTTCTTATTTTAACAAAAAAAAGAAGAAAGCTAGCTAGGGTACAGCAGATGGGGACTGGTCTTGAAAAGCTAACTGGATATTAGCCCTCAGGTGGGAGGCTACCAAGAAATCCCAGGACATACACATACACACACACACACACACACACACACACACACACACACACACATATCTCACTTTAAATATTTTTACAAATGACTCAAAATGGCAAATAAACCCAGCACACCTTCCTCCTCTTGTTTTCACCACAGCAACAACCCTGTGTGCTGGGTTGAGCTGAAAGTGACTGGTCCAAGGTCACTAAGCTGGCTTTCATGGCTAAGGCAGAACTTGAACTCATGTTTTTTTTTTTAACCTGGTGCCTTAACAACCAGACCAAACTGGTTCTCTTTGTTAATAGACTGGGGAAGAAAAATACATCTCAGAAGAAGGAAACAGCAAAGCTCTTCTGTATATTTTTCAAGCAAAGGACATACAACCAACTGACCACACAAGACATTTATAAGCTAAGAAGACAATAGCACAAGAAAATTCTGCTGCTGATGTTACCTAGTCTGGTAATGAAATGTTGAGAAATTAACTTGAAACAAGCTTGCAGAGTAAAATCACTGCCCCCTCCCCCCCCCCAAAAAAAAAGATTTGGGTGTCTATGATGTTACCAGCTATTGAACTTGAGTCAAAGGAGAATTCACTTTTTTTGGAATGAGCAAAAGGATATTTTTTATTTATTTATTTATTTATTTATTTATTATTTAAATTTATATACCGCCCTATCTCCCAAAGGACTCAGGGCGGTTCACAGGCATATAAAACATCAATACACAAAATTAAAATAATCTTTAAAAAACTTATTCCAATGCCCTATCATTAAAAATAGAAATATAAATATTAAAATCAATTAAAACCCCTATAGAATTTAAAATCTAAGCCAGTCCTGCACAGATGAATAAATGTGTCTTGAGCTCGCGACGGAAGGTACGAAGGTCCGGAAGTTGACGGAGTCCTGGGGGGAGCTCGTTCCAGAGGGCGGGAGCCCCCACAGAGAAGGCCCTTCCCCTGGGCGTCGCCAGACGACACTGCCTAGCTGACGGCACCCTGAGGAGTCCCTCCCTGTGAGAGCGCACGGGTCGGTGAGAGGTATCTGGTCGCAGTAGGCGGTCCCGTGATAACCCGGCCCTATGCCATGGGCGCTTTAAAGGTGGTCACCAAAACCTTGAAGCGCACCGGAAGGCCACAGGTAGCCAGTGCAGCCTGCGCAGGATGGGTGTTATCACGGGAGCCACGAGGGCTCCATCTATCACCAGCGCAGCCGCATTCTGGACTAACTGTAGCCTCCGGATGCCCTTCAAGGAGCCCCATGTAGAGGCGTTGCAGTAATCCAGGCGAGGCGTCACGAGGCGTGAGTGACCGTGCATAGGGCCTCCCGGTCCAGAAAGGCGCAACTGGCGCACCAGGCGAACCTGGTAGAACGCTCTCCTGGAGGCGGCCGTCAAATGATCTTCTAGAGACAGCCGTTCATCCAGGAGGGCGCCTAAGTTGCGCACCCTCTCCATCGGGGCCAGTGACTCGCCACCGATGGTCAGCCGCGATTTAGCTGACTGTACCGGGATGCCGGCATCCACAGCCACTCTGTCTTGGAGGATTGAGCTTGAGCCTGTTTCTCCCCATCCAGACCCGTCGGCCTCCAGACACCGGGACAGCACTTGATAACCGTTGGGGTGGTCCGGTGTGAAAATACAGCTGGGTGTCATCCGCATACAGCTGGTACTTCACACGAAACCACTGATGATCTCACCCAGCGGCTTCATGTAGATGTTAAACAGAAGGCGAGAGAATCGACCCTGCGGCACCCACAAGTGAGGCGCCTCGGGGCGACCTCTGCCCCCTGTCAACACCGACTGCGACGGTCGGAGAGATAGGAGGAGAACCACCGATAAACGGTGCCTCCCACTCCCAATCCCTCCAATCGGGCGCAGCAGGATACCATGGTCGATGGTATCGAAAGCCGCTGAGAGGTCTAATAGGACCAGGGCAGAGGAACAACCCCTATCCTGGCCCTCCAGAGATCATCCACCAGACCAAAGCCGTCTCCGTGCTGTAACCGGGTCGGAAACCGGACTGGAGCAGGTCTAGATAGACAGTTTCATCCAGGTGCAAGGAAACTGATATGCCACCATACTCTCTACAACCTTCGCGAGCGGGTTGGAGACCGACGATAATTACCTAAAACAGCGGGTCAGGAAGGCTTCTTGAGGAGGGCCTCACCACCGCCTCTTTCAAGGCGGCGGACAGACTCCCTCCACCAAAGAAGCGCTCGTAATCGCCTGGAGCCAGCCTCGTGTCACCTCCTGCGTGGCCAGCACCAACCAGGAGGGGCACGGGTCCAGTAAACATGTGGTGGCATTTAGCCTCCCCAACAACCTGTCCATGTCCTCGGGAGCGACAGGGTCAAACTCATCCCATACAATGTCACCAAGACCGCCCTCAGCCGTCTCACCCGTATCACCGCAATCTTGGTCCAAACCATCCCGAAGCTGAACGATTTTATCGTATAGATAACCGTTAAACTCCTCAGCACGTCCCTGCAACGGGTCATCCCGCTCCCCCTGATGTAGGAGCAAACACCCCTTTGTGTTTTAATATGTAGCAGAACAAGAAAAACAAAGGCTGGGGGCTGGTAATGGAAAGAGGTTGAGTGAATAAAAAGGATATCGCAAAACTTTCTGCATGATTTCAGTTTACAAAGCAAAACTTGGTTACTCTTCATACAGTTTTTCTGAAGTAGAAAATATTGGAAGGGTTATTTTCTCAGTGTGAGCAATTTTATAGGTACTTTGAAGTTCTTGACAAAGGTAGTGCTGAGGAAGGGAAAAAGAAAGACATTGAATAGTATTAGGGAGACATTAGAAATCACACACACACACCACACAAACTTCAACTCACCAGTTGTCTCTGTAGAAAAAGTAAAAAGCACTTGATACATTAGGAACGGATGAGCAAAAACTCTCCAAAAAGTTTTTACCCCAACCTTAGTGACTTTTTAAAAGATCCTTGAGCCTGTTTCTCCCCATCCAGACCCGTCGGCCTCCAGACACCGGGACAGCACTTGATAACCGTTGGGGTGGTCCGGTGTGAAAATACAGCTGGGTGTCATCCGCCAGCTGGTACTTCACACGAAACCACTGATGATCTCACCCAGCGGCTTCATGTAGATGTTAAACAGAAGGCGAGAGAATCGACCCTGCGGCACCCACAAGTGAGGCGCCTCGGGGCCGACCTCTGCCCCCTGTCAACACCGACTGCGACCGGTCGGAGAGATAGGAGGAGAACCACCGATAAGCGGTGCCTCCACTCCCAATCCCTCCAATCGGGCGCAGCAGGATACCATGGTCGATGGTATCGAAAGCCGCTGAGAGGTCTAATAGGACCAGGGCAGAGGAACAACCCCTATCCTGGCCTCCAGAGATCATCCACCAGACCAAAGCCGTCTCCGTGCTGTAACCGGGTCGGAAACCGGACTGGAGCAGGTCTAGATAGACAGTTTCATCCAGGTGCAAGGAAACTGATATGCCACCATACTCTCTACAACCTTCGCGAGCGGGTTGGAGACCGACGATAATTACCTAAAACAGCGGGTCAGGAAGGCTTCTTGAGGAGGGCCTCACCACCGCCTCTTTCAAGGCGGCGGAAGACTCCCTCCACCAAAGAAGCGCTCGTAATCGCCTGGAGCCAGCCTCGTGTCACCTCCTGCGTGGCCAGCACCAACCAGGAGGGCACGGGTCCAATAAACATGTGGTGGCATTCAGCCTCCCCAACAACCTGTCCATGTCCTCGGGGCGACAGGGTCAAACTCATCCCATACAATGTCACCAAGACCACCCTCAGCCGTCTCACCCGTATCACCGCAATCTTGGTCCAAACCATCCCGAAGCTGAGCGATTTTATCGTATAGATAACCGTTAAACTCCTCAACCGTCCTGCAACGGGTCATCCCGCTCCCCCTGATGTAGGAGCAAACACCCCTTTGTGTTTTAATATGTAGCAGAACAAGAAAAACAAAGGCTGGGGGCTGGTAATGGAAAGAGGTTGAGTGAATAAAAAGGATATCGCAAAACTTTCTGCATGATTTCAGTTTACAAAGCAAAACTTGGTTACTCTTCATACAGTTTTTCTGAAGTAGAAAATATTGGAAGGGTTATTTTCTCAGTGTGAGCAATTTTATAGGTACTTTGAAGTTCTTGACAAAGGTAGTGCTGAGGAAGGGAAAAAGAAAGACATTGAATAGTATTAGGGAGACATTAGAAATCACACACACACACACAAACTTCAACTCACCAGTTGTCTCTGTAGAAAAAGTAAAAAGCACTTGATACATTAGGAACGGATGAGCAAAAACTCTCCAAAAAGTTTTTACCCCAACCTTAGTGACTTTTTAAAAAGTATGGCCTTCAACTCCCAGAGATTTCTGCAAATGCCATCTGGAATTGGGGGGGGGGCGGGAGTAGAAATACATATGTCTCCAGGTGGTCCGGTTTGAGGAAAAGCTACCGTACATACATCGCTTGCTTGGGCTGTTAAAGCCTAATTTTAAAATCTTTTGGGAACAGTTTCAATTTTGTACGCATTAATAATGCATTTGAATAATACAAGCATCCCTGAAATGTGAAAGTGTAGCAGAATGTAAATATTTACAAAATGGCCACATATTTTTTTCCAATTCATCCTCTCCTCGGGTCTTTAGTGAATGACTGACATGCAGAAGTTTAACAACTTTAACGTTTTTAAGGTTTTATTTATTGCACAGCTCCATGTCGGAAGAGGGACAAGGTCAGGCCTAGGCGAAAAGAGATCCCTCCATTTGTGCTTACGGATAACTTTTAAGAAAGCTCCAAATTGTAATTCTTAAGAAGAGCCAGACTCAAAAGAGTCATGTTGCCTAGCATCCAACAGTAGTCAACCTGGTGCCTCTGGAAAATTGAAAAGGAGCATGGGATTTATAACCTGCTCCCGCTGTTGATTACATAAGATGTGTTTAATGGTGTGCCATGCGCTGAATTAATATACTCATCATTTTGAATAATTGTCTTTTTGCAAATGAAAAACCACTTGATCCTGGAATGCTTTTCAGCATATTTGAAGCATCATTTCAACTTATTAAGCATTACAATGAATTTTTTTTAAAAAAATGATACAAACTAAAAAAAGTAAAAGAATAATTTAAAAAAATAGAAAAGACGGAAAAAAGAAAATAAGAATATGGTTAAAAAAGAAAAGAAAATAAATATATAAAAAGTGGCTTCTTCCTTCATGACAGCAAGTATAAATAATTTTAGTTAACTTATCATTTTGTCTTAAAATGCAACACACAATCTCTTCTTTTACCTCATCTCTTGCTGATAAATAAAACCTAAAAAACCTTATCACTCAGCAAAAGTCCATTAAGGGTTACCAGAGATAACAATTTAAAATTTTCAACACTTTCCTAGTTGATTTTATTTTGTAAGGGAATTGGTGTGTTTGTAGTAGGTCTGCTTGAGAAAGAAGGAAGGATACAAGGAAGGGGAAACATTTTGTTGTTTGACATGGGTACACAAGAAATTATTTTGGATAGGATAGAAATTGTTGCAATGTTGGCAGCAGAGGCAGGTTTAATATTTATTTGAATCCCTTTCTCCATTTTAGTGTTCTCTCTAGGCCTAGTCCCATGTGGCTCTTCTCTTAGCTACTTAGTTCTATGTCCTCAAACTTGTTCCTTGTTTCCTTGTTATGTTTTCATGACATGCTGACTTAAGTTGTGTTGTCATTGTACATTAATTCATACAGTACAAAGATTTCATTTCCCCCCTCCTAGGTGTCATAAAATACTATTTCACAGAATTGCTTATTCGGCCATCTGAAGACAGCTTTTGCATAATACCAAGGTAGTATCATGTATTTCTATATTAAAATGGTATGGCTTGTCAAATGCTATGTGTAATTTCCTCTTTGGGAAAATTAATTCAAAACCCTGTGTATAGTTTAAGTATAATTGATAATTGTGTTTTCACTAAATATACTTATTGCTTTTCCTGCTGTTTTTCTTTCTCTTTTAGTTGTGTAATTAGGTTATGACATTAGGGAATATAAACATTGAAATCAAAGATCTTGGAGACCATTAGATGACTCTATATCAATTTCTTAGATTTCAAATGTCCAATTTTAAAGGCACAATCTCTCTTCTGGGTTACAGAGTTGGCTGAAAGTATAGGCACCCCTCATTTAAATCCAATAATGGCTTTTAACTTCTAAGAGATACCAATAATTATGCCGTGCCATTTTCATGTTTTATTCTTTATAGGAATATATTATTCATAAATCAAATGCTTTATAGAATAAAAAATGGTGGATTCCATTTACTTGTTTCAACTTGTTTCAGTGAGGCGCCTCGGGGCGACCTCTGCCCCCTGTCAACACCGACTGCGACCGGTCGGAGAGATAGGAGGAGAACCACCGATAAACGGTGCCTCCCACTCCCAATCCTCCAATCGGCGCAGCAGGATACCATGGTCGATGGTATCGAAAGCCGCTGAGAGGTCTAATAGGACCAGGGCAGAGGAACAACCCCTATCCTGGCCCTCCAGAGATCATCCACCAGCGACCAAAGCCGTCTCCGTGCTGTAACCGGGTCGGAAACCGGACTGGAGCAGGTCTAGATAGACAGTTTCATCCAGGTGCAAGGAAACTGATATGCCACCATACTCTCTACAACCTTCGCCGCAAGCGGGTTGGAGACCGGACGATAATTACCTAAAACAGCGGGTCAGGAAGGCTTCTTGAGGAGGGCCTCACCACCGCCTCTTTCAAGGCGGCGGAAGACTCCCTCCACCAAAGAAGCGCTCGTAATCGCCTGGAGCCAGCCTCGTGTCACCTCCTGCGTGGCCAGCACCAACCAGGAGGGGCACGGGTCCAGTAAACATGTGGTGGCATTTAGCCTCCCCAACAACCTGTCCATGTCCTCGGGAGCGACAGGGTCAAACTCATCCCATACAATGTCACCAAGACCGCCCTCAGCCGTCTCACCCGTATCACCGCAATCTTGGTCCAAACCATCCCGAAGCTGAACGATTTTATCGTATAGATAACCGTTAAACTCCTCAGCACGTCCCTGCAACGGGTCATCCCGCTCCCCCTGATGTAGGAGCAAACACCCCTTTGTGTTTTAATATGTAGCAGAACAAGAAAAACAAAGGCTGGGGGCTGGTAATGGAAAGAGGTTGAGTGAATAAAAAGGATATCGCAAAACTTTCTGCATGATTTCAGTTTACAAAGCAAAACTTGGTTACTCTTCATACAGTTTTTCTGAAGTAGAAAATATTGGAAGGGTTATTTTCTCAGTGTGAGCAATTTTATAGGTACTTTGAAGTTCTTGACAAAGGTAGTGCTGAGGAAGGGAAAAAGAAAGACATTGAATAGTATTAGGGAGACATTAGAAATCACACACACACACCACACAAACTTCAACTCACCAGTTGTCTCTGTAGAAAAAGTAAAAAGCACTTGATACATTAGGAACGGATGAGCAAAAACTCTCCAAAAAGTTTTTACCCCAACCTTAGTGACTTTTTAAAAAGTATGGCCTTCAACTCCCAGAGATTTCTGCAAATGCCATCTGGAATTGGGGGGGGGGCGGGAGTAGAAATACATATGTCTCCAGGTGGTCCGGTTTGAGGAAAAGCTACCGTACATACATCGCTTGCTTGGGCTGTTAAAGCCTAATTTTAAAATCTTTTGGGAACAGTTTCAATTTTGTACGCATTAATAATGCATTTGAATAATACAAGCATCCCTGAAATGTGAAAGTGTAGCAGAATGTAAATATTTACAAAATGGCCACATATTTTTTTCCAATTCATCCTCTCCTCGGGTCTTTAGTGAATGACTGACATGCAGAAGTTTAACAACTTTAACGTTTTTAAGGTTTTATTTATTGCACAGCTCCATGTCGGAAGAGGGACAAGGTCAGGCCTAGGCGAAAAGAGATCCCTCCATCTGTGCTTACGGATAACTTTTAAGAAAGCTCCAAATTGTAATTCTTAAGAAGAGCCAGACTCAAAAGAGTCATGTTGCCTAGCATCCAACAGTAGTCAACCTGGTGCCTCTGGAAAATTGAAAAGGAGCATGGGATTTATAACCTGCTCCCGCTGTTGATTACATAAGATGTGTTTAATGGTGTGCCATGCGCTGAATTAATATACTCATCATTTTGAATAATTGTCTTTTTGCAAATGAAAAATCACTTGATCCTGGAATGCTTTTCAGCATATTTGAAGCATCATTTCAACTTATTAAGCATTACAATGAATTTTTAAAAAATGATACAAACTAAAAAAGTAAAAGAATAATTTAAAAAATAGAAAAGACGGAAAAAGAAAATAAGAATATGGTTAAAAAGAAAAGAAAATAAATATATAAAAAGTGGCTTCTTCCTTCATGACAGCAAGTATAAATAATTTTAGTTAACTTATCACTTTGTCTTAAAATGCAACACACAATCTCTTCTTTTACCTCATCTCTTGCTGATAAATAAAACCTAAAAAACCTTATCACTCAGCAAAAGTCCATTAAGGGTTACCAGAGATAACAATTTAAAATTTTCAACACTTTCCTAGTTGATTTTATTTTGTAAGGGAATTGGTGTGTTTGTAGTAGGTCTGCTTGAGAAAGAAGGAAGGATACAAGGAAGGGGAAACATTTTGTTGTTTGACATGGGTACACAAGAAATTATTTTGGATAGGATAGAAATTGTTGCAATGTTGGCAGCAGAGACAGGTTTAATATTTATTTGAATCCCTTTCTCCATTTTAGTGTTCTCTCTAGGCCTAGTTCCATGTGGCTCTTCTCTTAGCTACTTAGTTCTATGTCCTCAAACTTGTTCCTTGTTTCCTTGTTATGTTTTCATGACATGCTGACTTAAGTTGTGTTGTCATTGTACATTAATTCATACAGTACAAAGATTTCATTTCCCCCCTCCTAGGTGTCATAAAATACTATTTCACAGAATTGCTTATTCGGCCATCTGAAGACAGCTTTTGCATAATACCAAGGTAGTATCATGTATTTCTATATTAAAATGGTATGGCTTGTCAAATGCTATGTGTAATTTCCTCTTTGGGAAAATTAATTCAAAACCCTGTGTATAGTTTAAGTATAATTGATAATTGTGTTTTCACTAAATATACTTATTGCTTTTCCTGCTGTTTTTCTTTCTCTTTTAGTTGTGTAATTAGGTTATGACATTAGGGAATATAAACATTGAAATCAAAGATCTTGGAGACCATTAGATGACTCTATATCAATTTCTTAGATTTCAAATGTCCAATTTTAAAGGCACAATCTCTCTTCTGGGTTACAGAGTTGGCTGAAAGTATAGGCACCCCTCATTTAAATCCAATAATGGCTTTTAACTTCTAAGAGATACCAATAATTATGCCGTGCCATTTTCATGTTTTATTCTTTATAGGAATATATTATTCATAAATCAAATGCTTTATAGAATAAAAAATGGTGGATTCCATTTACTTGTTTCAACTTGTTTCATGGCAAATTGGGATTCTTTGGGAAAAAGTAGAGGATACCAATACTTTTGACCACATCTATAGCTCCAAAAGTCTGAATCTTGCCCTTTTGTTCAAGAGGTAACTAGAAAAGATTGAATTTTATTGCTTTTTCTCATAGTGCAGTGATCAGCAATCAAAGTTTTAAATGGCAGGCACCATGGTGTGATTCTGCATACATTATAAGTTGTCCCCCAGTAAATAAGTGAACTTAGAACATTAATTTAAAAGAAAGCAATAATTAAAAATAAATAAATGACCCAGATCTTATGAGATTTCACCTAAGAACATAGAAATTTTGGCACTGTTGAACATTCTTATAAAATTTTGGCAATTAAAAAAACACTTTCATGTAACTTTTAAAAGATCCTTGAGCCTGTTTCATAGTTTTGAAAATATGGTTGCTCCGTTGCTCACTCTTCTTTCCAAACAAGGTTTGGGCAATTTTCATAGCTGGTAACAAAGTAAGTAGAGGAGTGTTCACTCTTGCTGTATCCACAAAACCAAATCCACCCTTTTATTAAAACCAGAAGTATTTTCTATCTTTCTAGACTGATTCACCCAGGTTTTCATATTGGTTATTCTTGAAAATGCTTTTAATATCTTGACAATGCCCTTGTAAAATCATTGTTTCCAGTATGCTTACAACAGAATTAATAAGTCCCCAACCCAATCATTCACTTGCTGCTGTAGCAAGGGTTAGGGTTAATCAGTGGCACATTATGCAAACCTAATGTTGCTTTAATTAATTTCTGCCATGAATCATATAATTGCCAATTAAAAGCTGGTATCTAGCCATCACTTTCTAGCCTATGCAGCTTTTGGATTCATTAAAGTTTCTGCTTTTTTAATTGTAGGGTAACATTTGACTAAAACATGTCATTCTGAAGGGGGGAAAAAATCACAGAATGTAGTCTGTTGCCATCAGTATATAAAGGGTGGTGGTGGTTTTCTAGCATTTCTTTTATGCCTGCATCACACTGGACATCAAAAATGTAGTGATGGCCAAGTGTATTCTGAGAGTCACTGCAATTGTACAGGAGCACTGTGGCTCATGTGGTTAGGATGCTGAGTTTGAGATTAGCAAGCCTGAGTTTGAGATGAGTACTGCCGTGAGATGGGGCGAGCTCCTGTCCTTTGCTCCAGCTCCTTCTGGGGACATGAAAGGAGCCCCAACTGGGCATCCGCTGGACAACGGTGACGTTACCAGCTAATGTTTTCAATCTGGAAGTGCCTTGGTGCTTCTGACAGGAATGCAATGCAATTGTAGTTGCATACTTTTAAATGTACAATAATAAAAAATAATTCTGAAAATTCTGTTGTTGTCAGACACTTGGCTTTCTTCATACTGTGGGTCCTGTATATACTCAGGGCAGGCAATTTTAATAAGATTGGTGCATACTCTCATTAATCTAAGGTACTTTGTCTTCTACCCATTCTGATTCTAAATAGATGTGGCACTTTATTACGATGTAGGTAAAAAGTGTTTTTGTAACTATGGAAGAAGGATGGAAATATGAGGGCAGGAGAACAAATGGATTGCTATGCTTAAAAGAACTGCTTTGGACAGTAATTTCTTAATTATACTCTGTCTTAAATGTAAAAAAAAATCCATTTGAAGAACCAGTTTTATCACCAAAGTCTCATGTGTATTGACCACAGCTGAGTTTTATGCATGCCTCTTTTTCTCTTGACCTGTCTTTTTCCAATAGGAAAAGAAAATTCCTTGTTTTTCTCTTCCGCTGTTTCACACTTGCTGCTGCCCAGTGGAGTCCCAAGAAAGTTAGAAATGCTACTAGAAAATGCTAAAATGTGACTTGGTCAAATGTAGCCTTAGGTTGGGACCCTAGGTCCTATCAGTGTTGTTTTGATAGACCTGAAGAGAAGTGGAGGATGAGACGAGAATGTCCTAGATTAGAAGACGAATGGGCAGACTGCTAGCTGAATTTGGCCCTGAGAAACCTATTTACAGCTTCAGTTCTCCCAAATTGATGAGGGCAACATTTTCTTCCCTGTTTTAAGTGGGTGTAAAATTGCCACAACAATGTGCTCCAGCACATCCTAGGACAGGGGTCTCTAACCTTGGCAACTTTATGACTTGTGGACTTCAAATCCCAGAATTATGAACTAAAATTTTAGTTCAGCTTATGAACTAAAAATACAGCTAAGGTAAAGGTAAAGGTTCCCCTCGCACATCCGTGCTAGTCGTTGCCGACTTTAGGGGGCGGTGCTCATCTCCGTTTCAAAGCTGAAGAGCCAGCGCTGTCCGAAGATGTCTCCGAGGTCATGTGGCCAGCATGACTTAATGCCAAAGGCGCACGGAATGCTGTTACCTTCCCACCAAAGGTGGTCCCTATTTTTTCTACTTGCATTTTTACGTGCTTTCGGAATTGCTAGGTTGGCAGAAGCTGGGACAAGTAACGGGAGCTCACCCCGTTACACGGCAGCACTAGGGATTCGAACCACCGAGCTGCCGACCTTTCGATCGACAAGCTCAACGTCCTAGCCCCTGAGCCACCGCATCCCTTTAAAAATACAGCTAGTGGGCCCTAAAAAGTTTGGTTTAAAAAGGTTAATTACTAGAATGAGTTACTGGGCGTAGAATGTTTCTTTGTTTTTCAAATAATGGTATTTCTTGAAATTTTATATATAATTGTCTTTTCGGCTCCAAAACAGGTATTCCTTTATACAGACTGTTGTAGCCAAGTGCTTCATGGAACTCACATTTTCTAGAAGCACATTTAGGTTCAGCATCCAAGGAATGGATGGCACAGTCTATATCTTGGTAAGTCACATGTCTTAGTGTTGTCTATTAGAAATTGCCTCATCTTGTTAGAGACCTAACCAGCTTTTAAGATCTGCTGAAGGAACTCTTTTGAAGAAGTTCGCACTAACAGTTAGGCAAGCCAGGGTATTCTTCCTGCATTGTTCTCAGATTGTGGAATGCAATGTTATCCTGTGCTTACTTCTTAAATTATTTTAATGCAATTGTATTGATAATGTAAATCTGTACCTTTAGCTTTTATATTCTGTTTTTCTTTCAGAGTTTTGATACAGGTAGTCCTCAACTTACAACAGTTCACTTAGTGACCGTTTGAAGTTACAACAGCATTGAAAAAAGGGACTTATGAGCATTTTTCACACTTACGACTATTGCAGCATTCCCATGGTCACGTAATTTACATTCAGATTCTTGACAACTGACTCATATTTATGATAGTTGCAGTGTCCTGGAATCATGTGATCACCTTTTGCCACCTTCTCACAAGCAAATTCAATGGGAAAACCAGATTACCTTAACAACGTGTTTATAATTTAACAACTACAGTGATTCACTTAAGAAATGTGGGAAGGAAATTTGCAAAATGGGGTAAAACTCACTTAAAAAAATCTCTCACTGAGCAATATACATTTTGGGCTCAATTGTGGTCATAAATTGAGAACTACCTGTAGTTGCCTTGAGTATTACCCAGAGTAGAAAAATTGATTATAACCAAATCACTCATTCAAATCAAATAAACCAATGCCTTTTCTTTTTCTAAAAAGAGTTCCATTGGTTAATTTCAGAGTTCTCCAACCATATAACTTGATCTTATCTCCTGGCTAAGCAGATTCCTTTTTATCTTTTCAACACCGATAATAAAATTCTGGTTGGATATGGAAGCCAGCCATCATGGGGGCATAGGGAACATTGCCAACTTATAATAGGACTTCATCATCAGTGGTGAAGCCAGCAGTTCTGTTTTAATTTTGAGAGCACATTTTCTACAGTTCCGAAATAACAGCAAGAAGTTTTTATAGAAGCCTTGAAATATCCTTGTTTCTGTTTTACCTTTCAACAAAACAACCAAATGATTTTTTTTTCCTATAAAAAGAAAGCTAGTAACTGGCATTTTCCAGAGAGCACATGAGCTTTAAAAACTAGGTATAGGTAGCCCTTGACATATAACCACAAAGGAGTCCGGAATTTCCATCGTAAGTCATGAGAGACAAAAGACATTGGGTTTATTTGATTTGAATGAGTGGTTAGGTTATAATCCATATTTTTTTACTCCGGCTATTACTCAAGGCAACTATCAAAATTCTGAAATAAAAACAGAATATAAAAGCTAAAGATACAGATTTACAGTATCAATAAAATTGTGTTAATTTTTTTTAAGAAGTAAGCTAGACCTGATTTTTTCACTTTTTTGCAGTGGTCATTAAGCAAACCCATGTATTTCTAATGGGTGTTCTTTGCTGGAATGTCCAAAAAGGCTGGAAACCAGCAAAAAAACAAAACAAAAAACAAAACCCAACCCATCGTAAATCACAGTCATGTGACTGTGGTAATGCAGCAACTGGCTGTAAAGGTGAGCCAGTTGCCAAGTGACCAAAATGTGTCATGTGATCAAAGGATTGTGGGCAAGCATCAGAACTCCAAAACTGGGTCAGTAGTAGTAGTAGTAGTAGTAGTGTCCTCTATAGTCTTTTATTTGGGAAAAGGAAAAAGAATAGAATAGAATAGAACAGAACAGAATAGAATAGAATAGAATAGAATAGAATAGAATTCTCTTGGCCAAGCGTGATTGGATACACAAGGAATTTGATTCTGGTGCATAATAATAGTTACACTTTCATTCACTTTCATTTACAGTATCTGTATTTGTGCTTGCTAATAAACAACCTGAACATGAAATTCTTTATGTGGACTAAGCTCATTAAAACGTGACTTGTAAGAATGTCTTTTATCCATAGATCTGGGTATTGAATTGTGACACACTGATGGTGGAAACGTCAGGAAACTCAGTTTCCAAAAACATTTTTACATTACTTGAACCTGAGCTGTCATCTCCTATGAGGCCTGCTGAGATTCATAAGGCTGTTAAAGTTCTTTACCATTCTTGTACTGAGAACAAAAACAAGGAGTAAGTACTGATTCTGCATATATATTTTTAAAAAGAATTTTAATAGATGATCTTCATTCCCAAATTCTTTATATAATATAATTTCTGAAATCCAGTCTCTTCTTAAGCCAGTGAAATCTATTTCACAAATCTCTTCAGGACAGTTCTACGTTACTGTGCAGCATGTATATGTGTGTATGAATATGAATTTATATGCTACCACCCCCATTCACAACAAACACCCACAGTGTAACTCAGATAGATAAATAATAACACATGGATATCAAATTTGTACAACATCAACATAATTTAATTGTGTTCTGATATTATTGGTTAGGGTTTGTTCTTTTCATAGACATTAAAATTAAAATTAAAGCCCTAACCAAAAGTACCAGAACACACATGATAATCAATATTACTCTACATGTCACAGATAATAGCATAAATACAGTAATGAAATATCAGCCAACTCTAGCAAGACAACAGTAACTCATCCAAAGCCATTCCAGAACAATTCAATGTGTAAAAACATCCTTAAAAACCATTGGGACAAATTTATAGCTAAAAGGATGTAATTCCTCAGAGTTGGAGACATTACAGAAAACTGCTATGTCTCCGATTCATCCACTCTAAATTTACAAGCATTTATAAAAATGGAATGTTCCTTTCTGTGTTAAGTGTGAACAGCATACTGTGTAAAAACTAATCTATTAACAGGCTATTTTCACTATCTTTTGGATGCTTACTCATAGTTCTTTAATGAGTTGCTTTTTAAAATAAATATAAATATATCGGTATCTAGAAGATGAACAGTCAAAGTACACAAGATCCATTAAAATTAAAATTAACAACCTGCTGTTTTTCTTTCAGAGTTTTGATACAGGTAGTCCTCAACTTACAACAGTTCACTTAGTGACCGTTTGAAGTTACAACAGCATTGAAAAAGGGACTTATGAGCATTTTTCACACTTACGACTATTGCAGCATTCCCATGGTCACGTAATTTACATTCAGATTCTTGACAACTGACTCATATTTATGATAGTTGCAGTGTCCTGGAATCATGTGATCACCTTTGCCACCTTCTCACAAGCAAATTCAATGGGAAAACCAGAATATAAAAGCTAAAGATACAGATTTACAGTATCAATAAAATTGTGTTAATTTTTTTTAAGAAGTAAGCTAGACCTGATTTTTTCACTTTTTTGCAGTGGTCATTAAGCAAACCCATGTATTTCTAATGGGTGTTCTTTGCTGGAATGTCCAAAAAGGCTGGAAACCAGCAAAAAAACCCCAAAAAAATACCCCAACCCATCGTAAATCACAGTCATGTGACTGTGGTAATGCAGCAACTGGCTGTAAAGGTGAGCCAGTTGCCACGTGACCAAAATGGGTCATGTGATCAAAGGATTGTGGGCAAGCATCAGAACTCCAAAACTGGGTCAGTAGTAGTAGTAGTAGTAGTAGTGTCCTCTATAGTCTTTTATTTGGGAAAAGGAAAAAGAATAGAATAGAATAGAACAGAATAGAATAGAATAGAATAGAATTCTCTTGGCCAAGCGTGATTGGATACACAAGGAATTTGATTCTGGTGCATAATAATAGTTACACTTTCATTCACTTTCATTTACAGTATCTCTATTTGTGCTTGCTAATAAACAACCTGAACATGAAATTCTTTATGTGGACTAAGCTCATTAAAACGTGACTTGTAAGAATGTCTTTTATCCATAGATCTGGGTATTGAATTGTGACACACTGATGGTGGAAACGTCAGGAAACTCAGTTTCCAAAAACATTTTTACATTACTTGAACCTGAGCTGTCATCTCCTATGAGGCCTGCTGAGATTCATAAGGCTGTTAAAGTTCTTTACCATTCTTGTACTGAGAACAAAAACAAGGAGTAAGTACTGATTCTGCATATATATTTTTAAAAAGAATTTTAATAGATGATCTTCATTCCCAAATTCTTTATATAATATAATTTCTGAAATCCAGTGTCTTCTTAAGCCAGTGAAATCTATTTCACAAATCTTTTCAGGACAGTTCTACGTTACTGTGCAGCATGTATATGTGTGTATGAATATGAATTTATATGCTACCACCCCCATTCACAACAAACACCCACAGTGTAACTCAGATAGATAAATAATAACACATGGAAATCAAATTTGTACAACATCAACATAATTTAATTGTGTTCTGATATTATTGGTTAGGGTTTGTTCTTTTCATAGACATTAAAATTAAAATTAAAGCCCTAACCAAAAGTACCAGAACACAAATTATAATCAATATTACTCTACATGTCACAGATAATAGCATAAATACAGTAATGAAATATCAGCCAACTCTAGCAAGACAACAGTAACTCATCCAAAGCCATTCCAGAACAATTCAATGTGTAAAAACATCCTTAAAAACCATTGGGATGAATTACACAATCCAATGTGTAAAAACATCCTTAAAAACCATAGCTAAAAGGATGTAATTCCTCAGAGTTGGAGACATTACAGAAAACTGCTATGTCTCCGATTCATCCACTCTAAATTTACAAGCATTTATAAAAATGGAATGCTCCTTTCTGTGTTAAGTGTGAACAGCATACTGTGTAAAAACTAATCTATTAACAGGCTATTTTCACTATCTTTTGGATGCTTACTCATAGTTCTTTAATGAGTTGCTTTTTAAAATAAACATATATGACCTAGGAAAGTTGAATAAATGCAAATGTTAGTACCGTTGGCTTTTGATTTTTTCTATAATTAATTTTCTGCTTAATTTAATAGATTTTAATTCTGAGGCGAGATTACAAGAGATTACTTTTGTTCCTTATATTCTTTAATGTAATGTAGTAAGGAACCAATTGACATGCTGATCTGTTTTGTACCTCTGGAAACAGCAAAGCTACAATGGAGAATATTTTAAAACAGCTGATAAGTTGGCTGGATTCTTATCAATAGTTTTTTTAAAATATAGCTGCCTTTATTTTTTTTAAAAATGCATCCTCTATAATCCATACTTATGTAAAATCTTTATTTCCTATTCTTGCTGTTTTAAGAGATGATTTATAGCACCTGAGAACATGCAACCAAGCAACTATAGTATATACCTTCTTCATACCTCAGACATACTGGAATTTTGTTGATGGACTTGAAATCTGGGCATCTGAGTTCATATGAAAAACTTGCTGAAATCAGGAATTTTGTAACAATGAGAACAAGAATAGTGTCTCTTGAAGCTATAAAATGTTGTTAATCCTCAAAATCCTACCTAGCATGGTCACTCAAGTATTATAAGATTTGTGACTCTAAAAATATGAAGCATGCCTTGTTGCCTCTTCTTGGGCTAGTATGATGAGCTATAGAATATCCAGAGAGATGTAGTTGAAAAAATTGGGTATGTTTTTCTGGGAAAAGTAGAGATTATGTGGAGACAGGATTGTTTTCAAATAGTTCAAAGTCTATTATGTAAAGTATTTATTAATTTATGTTTTATTAGGTTTGAAGTTGGCACAGATTTTTTACTGTAAAAATTAATTGTAGAAGACTTTGTCTTCAGAGTTAGTCAGTTTTTTTTTCCTTTCAGATTATTAAACAGAGTCTGAACATCCATCAGTTGGAAAAGTTGTAGCTGTAGGATTGGGGCAAAATATTTTTTTTCATAAGTGCAAGAAATCTGCAATTTCATGTATTTCAAATATTGGGTATTTTGGGTATTCTTTCCTATTCATGATGGGCTTGTGAAAGTATTTCTAAAGTTTACAGACTTGTTTTATAAGAAAATTAGTAATTAAAGATTTGTGGATAAGTAAATCCAAACTTTTCCAGGATTCCTAATTAATATGGCCCAATAGTCATGACTCAAGATCTAAAGAGTTGTACTGTATTCTCAGTACATCTGGTATATACCAGATTAGGGATAGTTGAATTGAGAATTTACACAAAGGGTAGGCAACCTAGTGACAACAGATACCAATGGGCTCACTTTCTGTCCTGACTTTATTTTTAGATATTTTAAAATAAATATATAGGAAATTGTCTTCTGCATTATTTTCATAGAACACTTGTGTATCTTGAAGCCTTTTTAGGAAATCAAAATGGTGGCTGACTCCAGCCTAATCTTAGTTTGTTCACTTGCCCCCCCTCCCCCCAAGAAAAATAGAGCAACATAGAAGAGGGAGGGCAGGTAGCCATCCTCCAGTTTGCCTTCTAGTAAGTGAGTTGTGAGCGGCCACAAACTTCATGGCATCCATTTTGTGAGAGTACTCATAAGAAATTCTGTATAGTTCCAAATGTGCCTAAAACTCAAAACAGCTTACTGTGAATTTCATCCAGGATGTTGATAGATTTCTTACCAGAATTTGCACAGAGAAGACACTGGGACCTTGTCTGGGAAATCATGCGCTACACAGTTTTTCCATATCCTGTCACAACTCACTTACCAGAAACTCATGTTTCCATCACTGTATACCATAAATGTAATGATGAATGCTCTTCAGCCCTCATTTTTATTGACGGAGCTTATTAAGCAGGGAACACGTGGGCTTTTTGTTTCCTTGGTGTTTGCAAATCTCCTAGCAATTACTAAGCACTTCTGTAATTTGTAAAGACATTATGAAGGAGGATGTCACATAACAAGTTCTTAATACATTCAAAAGCATTTGTGGATCTCCTAAAACATTGTGTATTCCAAAGGCAGAGTTGCTCTTATTGAGCTGATATTTTCATCTGCTTGCAGTACAGAAGGCAGCACAATTTTCCCCACAAACCCATTTATGTTGTCAGAAGTAGGCTTGGATCACTGATTGGAAATGTGAGACTATATTTCTCTTTGGGTATCAATGAGATGAATATAGCTGCCAGAAAATAATTAATTAACGGGTGGTCCTTATAATCCATCCTGTCCTAAAGGGCTCTAGGCAGCATACCAATAGTAAAACAACAAAATATAAGAAAAACATAATAAAATCCACTACACTTTAATTGGATTAAAGGGAAAGCTCTGTTACTTACGCCAACAAGGACAGGCTAAAAATAAATATAAATATATCGGTATCTAGAAGATGAACAGTCAAAGTACACAAGATCCATTAAAATTAACAACCTGCTGTTTTATTGATCACAAATCGGCTCCCGTGGAATGAATACATTTGTGGTTTCTGGCAAAAAACATCCATAGGATATAATAGCTTCACTTGATGACTGTAATGTTTGTTTAACAACTGGCACAAAACGGTCATAAAATTGGTCATGGTCATGTAGTGACTCACTTAATGACTGGACTGAGATATGACCATATTTCTGGGCTCAATTGGAGTCTTACTCTCATTAACCTTAGCTGAAATGGTCTGATCAGTGCTTCTGATAAGAAAGGCAGGATATAAATCAAATAAATAAATGATTAATCCCACTTAGAGAACAGCAACTTTTCTAGTACTTTAAATGTGGTGTTTAGGTTACCATATCTGGAGAAAGGATTCCATGGCTTGATTGTTACTACTGAAAAGCTTTCCAGTTCTCTTCCAAAAACAGCTAGAAAATTACCTTTTACGGATCTCAATATAGATGAGAGAAAACAAATGCTCTAATTCCAAATAATTTGGAACTTTATTTCCCATCCAAAACCTTGAATCAACTTAGAAGTAAGGAAAAATTTCCTGACAGTTAAAACAATTGATCAGTGGAATGATTTGTCTCCAGAAATTGTGGCTGCTCCAACCTTGGAAATTTTAAAGAAGAGACTGGACAAGCATTTGTCTAAAATAGTATAGGGTTTCATGACTGAGCAGGGGGTTGGACTAGAAGACCTCCAAGGTCCCTTCCAACTCTGTTATCTGTAACATGAACTGGTAGCTAACAAAGATCTAAAGTAATACAGAACGTTAATGGTGACCACAGTACAAGAGTTGTAGCTACTGTAAGCAGTTTAACCATAACAGTTTAACAGAATTATGCAGCCGTTGTTGGTGCTGAGAGTGTCTCCTTTAGAGTTAGTAGTTTCTACACAATACAGCAGGGGTCCTCAAACTTGGCAGCTTTAAGACTAGTGGACTTCAACTCCCAGGATTCTCCAGCCAGCATAGCAAACCTCTGCAATACAGCTTGTATGATAGGAATAATTGAAATGTTCCCCTTCTCCATCTGCAATTTCTAATAGTTCAGTCCCTAAATGAAGCTGCTGACCTATCAGGTTTCTG
Source organism: Ahaetulla prasina (assembly GCF_028640845.1). Lineage (NCBI taxonomy): Eukaryota > Metazoa > Chordata > Lepidosauria > Squamata > Colubridae > Ahaetulla > Ahaetulla prasina. The sequence goes on from NC_080539.1 coordinate 129,820,182, forward strand.
TAATCTGTCACTGAGCTAAACAAGAGAACTACACAGATTTGCGCCTTCCAGAATCTAAAAACCATGATACTGATTTGATGGTGGTTTTTATTAGGTAGGCAGCTAAGGTTCCGGATAGTATATAGCCTTTATAATTTTGTTTACTTGAAAACTAGATTATTATGTCTGAAAAATCATCTGTCATTAGCTACTGTTTGCAGTGATGTATCATAATTGGCTGTATTATATCCATTTCAAATAGCGAAGCACATGAATTTTGACAATCTTGTTCCCCAAGGCGACATTAGTCAGTGTGAGCTCAAACTGCTGGGTCAACATTTCCTTCTCCAAAGTCATACAAGAGTGTAAAAATTTTATGAGGTGACTTTAACAAGACCCACTGGGATTTGGGATTATTTGTTTTAAATTCTTATTAAAGAGAAAAAGTTCTCTCCGTGTTTAGGTGGCTAAAGTAAAGCTAGTTCAAGGCAGCACTGTTGTTATAGGGGGAAAAAATTGATAGAGAGCAGGGGTGAAATGTAAAATTTGTTACTACCGGTTATGTGGGCATGGCTTGGTGTGGGGGAGTAATGTAACTGGGTGGGCGTGGTCAACTTTTTTTTTTTTACTTTTAAAAGCATTTTTTCTATAACCTCTTTGGCCGAAGAGGTTATAAAAAAATGCTTTTAAAAGGTTCTGGTGATCAGGCAACTCAGCTGGGTTCGCCAGAGGAAAAAAAGCTTTTTAAGAGTTCTGAGATCCCAGCTGAGTTGCCTGATCACCAGAACCTTTTAAAAACCTTTTTTTTACAAATTCTTCAGCCTAAGAGGTTGTAAAGAATGCTTTTAAAAGGTTCTGGCGATCAGGCAACTCAGCTGGGATCGCCAGAGGAAAAAAAGCTTTTAAAGAGTTCTGAGATCCCATCTGAGTTGCCTGATCACCAGAACCTTTTAAAAATATTTTTCTTACAAATTCTTCGGCCAAAGAGGTTGTAAAAAATGCTTTTAAAAGGTTCTGGTGATCAGGCAACTCAGCTGGGATCGCCAGAGGAGCCTTTTAAAAGCTTTTTTTTTACAACCTCTTTGGCTGAAGAGGTTGTAGAAAAAATGCTTTTAAAGGGTTCTGATAATCTCAGCTGAGCCACGCAATCATCAGAGGCTTTTTTTTTACTTTTAAAAGCATTTTTTCGGCAGAAGAAAAATTGCTTTTAAAAGTAAAAAAAAACAAAAAACCCTGGGCATGGGGGGTGGACTTTTCCGAACCGGGAGCATTTCACCCCCATAGAGAGTATTTGAAATCAAAAAGAACATTGCTTTTTTAGGTATGTGAAGTGTATTTTGCCAGAAAAAATGTTTAATTGTGATAGCTTACCTTAAAATTCTAAAATCATTTCTAGATTAATAAGAGCAACTTTTTTGCTTGAAAACAATCTAATAAATAAAAAGGGATGCCCATTGAGATTTTAATAAGATAACTTTTTTGCTTGAAAACAATCTAATAAATTATTTTTAAGCAAATAAATAAATCTAATAAAACAATCTAAAAATCCACTGGGATTTTTTCCCCTGCAGCATATTCATATGATATTGTATTTGGAAAAGGCTACTGCCTCTCAAGAAAATAAAGTTGGGATCATGATGAATAGAGTACTTTACCGGATGGCTGAAAAAAAACAGACCAAAAAGAAATATATTTTCTTCTTCTCTCCAACCCAAAAAGACTAAACCTGATACATTATATTTAAAAGTAGAAGACACCCTTGTTTTGAAATATAGCTCTAGTCCTAGTAATTTCATTGCTCAGCTTAGACTATGGTTTGTTGGTTTGGGTCACCCCTAAACCAGGTTGGGATTTGTCTCTCTCTCTGATGGCCATAGAAACTGTAGCAGGCAACACAATGTCTTTCAACAATTAAATAAGTTTATTGAATAGCTTGCAACTTAATAAAAAGACCACCAATTTCAGCACAAGTGTCCAGAGAAATCAACAGTTAATTATACTGCCTTCTTAATGGGATGACCAAAGTGATGTCCAAATTGGGGTTATTGGAAATGAGTCCTATTATCCTGCTATTCTAGGGGTGGTGGGGTGTTGATTAGGATAGAGTGGGACAGGGTAAAAAAGTAAAATTAGAATAATTAATGGAGTTACTTGCTGCCACTCACCAATCTTACATATTGGAAAAAAGAACCTAAACACTAAGTACAAGCTTGATGGACATTACCTTACTGATGACCCCCACCTGTTAAAGACCTTGGAGTTTTTATATCAAATGATCTAAGTGCCAAAGCCCACTGCAACTACATCGCAAAAAAGGCTTTAAGAGTTGTAAACCTAATCTTGCGTAGCTTCTTCTCCAAAAACTCTACACTACTAACCAGAGCATATAAAACATTTGCTATACCAATTCTTGAATACAGCTCGACTGTTTGGAACCCATACCACATTTTTGACATCAATACAATTGAACATATCTAGAAATATTTTACAAGAAGAGTACTCCACTCCTCTGAATACAACAAAATACCTTATGCCACCAGACTTGAAATCCTGGGTTTAGAAAATTTAGAACTACGCCGCCTTCGACATGACATGAGTTTAACTCATAGAATCATCTATTAGTAGGACAGTAGTAGGACAGGAAGTAGTCTTCCTGTCAAAGACTACTTCAGCTTCAATTGCAACAATACACGAGCACACAATAGATTTAAGCTTTATGTTAACCGCTCCAGTCTTGATTGCAGAAAATATGACTTCAGTAACAGAGTTGTTAATGCTTGGATTACACTACCTGACTCTGTGGTCTCTTCCCAAAATCTCAAAAGCTTCAACCAAAAACTATCTACCATTGACCTCATCCCATTCCTAAGAGGTCTGTAAGGGGCGTGCATAAGAGCACAAACGTGCCCTACCGTTCCTGTCCTATTGTTTTCCTTCATTATATCCAATTAATATAGTTATTACAACTCATACTCATATATATGCTTATATATTATATAATTATTTCATGCTTATGCTTATATATACTGTGTGACAAAATAAAAATAAATAAATAAATAAATAAAAAGTTTCAATCTAATTACAATCTCCATATACTGCTCCTGTACCCATGGTGCTTAGGTTGAATACCATTACCACTGGAAGGATGAGTGACAAGACCATTCCTGCTCTTAGACTATGACATTGAAAAACCAGAATAAATAAGCTAACACTGATATTGGAGCAGAACTTTAATCAATCTTATGGTAGGAAGCACATGGTCAAAATGGCTTCAGTCAGGTCAGCTTCAGGGTTGAAGTTAATCCATAATGTCCAATATCTTGTTTAGATTCTAACACACAACATTTATATAGGTCTTTGGCTCATTCATTTTTAAGTGAACTCTCCCCACTCACTCTTATTCATCCATCACTCCAGCCAGCAAGATACATCTTAAAAGAGTTATTTTGCTTACCTAACAATGGTTCGATTCAGGTTACACCAATAGAATTGAAACTTACCACTTGTCTAATCATTCCTACTTGAAAATAATTAAAATTACAGAGAATGTTAGGTGATCTAGCCATTTACATTTTGCTGCAGATGAAAAAAAGAATGAATGGACAATCATACATCATATTTTTCACCTGTCAAATGAAAGCCAGTGAGAAAATATTAGGCGCTAAAGTCCATCCGTGGAGGAAAAGGGCTAATTAGCCCCTTTTCCTCTCTCTTCTTATAGTATTAAGCAGAACATTGTATTAGATTCTGACCAGTAATTTTCAATTAATTTAAATTTGAACATTATTACAATTTTGCTCCCTGTCTGGAAGGGAGAGGTTGAGACCTGCAATGATTTTTAAGCCCAGGAATGTTATCTCCAGACACTGGCTTTTCAGTACCTTCATCCATCAGAATGACCAGAATGATTGCTGGGTGTCATTACCCATGTCCTTCTGGCCATTCTGTTTTTCTTTGATATACTAGTGCTGGTCTGGAGTGGAATTATCCCACCACATATTCATTCTGGTGTGATCTTCTTTTCATGTAGTAATATTTGTAAATCACTTCATAACTGCAAAGTAAGCCTTTCCATTAAGTTGTTTGTTAGCCATCCATTGTATGTATTCACACAGGTTATTTTTTGCTCATCCATGAATGGTCTTAGATTTAATCAGGTTCTGTGTCCTTCCTTATTTAGTCTCAGGATTGGCCAGGTCTCCGTTCTGTTCCACTGTTCTACACAGCCGTCCGAGTTTTCTATTTCACATGCTCAGTTTAGATCAGGGGTTTCCAACCTTGGCCACTTTAAGCCTGGCGGACTTCAACTCCCAGAATTCTGGCTGGGGAATTCTCGAAGCTGAAGTCCACCAGGCTTAAAGTTGCCAAGGTTGGAGACTCCTGGTTTAGATGATGTGTCTGTATCAATTGGTGTTCAGTGTAATTTCATTGTGTCCTCATTTTCTTCTCCTGCTGCTGTTCCTATTTTCTTGAAAGTAATGCCCCATTAGAATGTTTGAAGCTAAGTCAAAACTTTCCCTTACTATTGGCACAGTTCAATTTTCTCCAAATAGAAAATAATCTTTCACATCTCTCAGAACTTTTTCTTTGACTTTGAATGTTCAGAAAACCTTTTTATTTCCTCTACCCACAAATCAGGTACCTAAAATTAGCTTCCAACTCAATTAAAAGACTATCAGATTTGATTCCACTCATGGCCCTGAGAAGAAGTCCAACTGTTGTAGCAGTTCTGAATTTTATATCTTTATAAAATTATATGTTTATTACAGAATTACAGAATAAGAGTTGGAAAGCACCTTGGAGGTCATCTAGTCCAATCCCCTGTTCAAGCTGAGATCCTATACCATTCTGGACAAATGCCAGTCCAATCTCTTATTAAAAACTTCCAGTGAGGGAGCACCCACAACTTCTGGAGGCAAGCTGTTCCACTGATGAATTGTTATCACTGACAAGAAATTTCTCCTTTATTCTAGGGTCTCTCTTTGAAAAGCTTCATATAACTTATATCTTTATAATTTACATCACCTTTATATCTTCTTCAGAAATTCAAGGGTAGCACTATTGTCATTTTGAGCCAGTGATTTATTCAATTTATTTATTTTGAAAACGTTCCCTCTCCTCCCCTCCCTCCCCCCCAAAACCTGGGTGAGTAACAAAACATGAAAACAGAAACCTACATATGAAAACAGCAAAAAAAAAAAAAAAGCCAACAAAAGATGACCAATAAAAATAATCAACTCCTCAAAACAGTTGAACAATGCAGGACAAAGCACGTACAATGGGTTCCTCTAGCATTCCGACTTTGAAGCCAGAGGGAAGAACTAGGGTTTTTTGGCCAACTGGATTGCGGCAATCTGAACCTCACGGGAGTGGGAGGGCCTGTTTCGCAGAAAAAACTTTCATAAAATCTTAATTTGATTTATACCTACAAGATAAATGGGAAACTTTCATTATGTCCAGCATTTTCTCCCATATTGCTCCATTCACCTGGGGATTCTTGTTTGTTTAACCAGCCTGGATTTCTTTTCTGGCAAGTTTGAAAGCATACTCACTCTTTTGTAGTAGTAATTAACTTTCATAATATTGCACTATTGTTAGCAACCCCTCTGGGCTAGACACTTCTCCAAGGGAGATGAATTTCATAACGTCAGCCTTAGCTTATTTTTAACAGAGGCAGAAGTGTTGATATGTTTTGGTTTTTAATCTCTTGACATCCCACCATAATGGGGCTCTATTCATCAGTGCATGCTCCAGAAGACTGTATAATGAGCTGCTGTTGAAAGAAGTGAGATTTGTCACCATGCATCACTCTGCAGGGATTGTATGTGCAGGATAGGTTGCCCAAGTATGGTGAATACAAACACATTTTTAATCAAATGGTTCAGCATTTACTCACGTAAACCTCAAGGATCTGACTGAGGCATAAGCAGTTTACAAATAGTTGGAGGCTGTTTTTCATTGCATACTCCCATCAGAGCAAGCATCATTTTTACCCTGGCAAGAATTAAGATACAGTACTTAAAATAGCATATTTTATCAAATCCATTGGTCAGGCAAAAAGTATAATGATGAAGATTTGGGTTGGCACCAGAGAGATTCAAGTTCAAATTAATTAGGTAACTGGACCAGTCTCCTCCTCCTCCTCCTCCTCCTCCTCCTCCTCCTCCTCCTCCTCCTCCTCCTCCTCCTCCTCTCCACTCCTCTCCCCTCCCTTCCCCTACTCTCCTTCTCTCAAACCAAGCTGTCTCACAGAAAATGAACTAAAGTTGGCCTAACGCCCTTTTGAAAAAAACTTTCTCAAACCCTGGAAGTATTACAGGTTTCTTAATCCTATCTACGCTTTTGAACTGAATTCATTCTACTCTTCTCTCCCTATCTTCCCACATCTTGATGAAATAACTTGTTGATTTTCAAGAGCCACAGTGGTTAGAATGCAGTACTGCAGGCTGATTTTGCTGACTACCGGCTGCCTGCAATTTGGCAGTTTGAATCTCACCAGGCTTAAGGTTGACTCAGCTGTCCATCCTTCCAAGGTCGATAAAATGAGGAGGAGCCAGATTGTTGGGGGCAATATGCTGACTCTCTAAACCACTTAGAGAGGGCTGTAAAAGCACTGTGAAGCAGTATATAAATTCTTTTGCTATCTTGGAGATAATATAATTAGAATATTGCCATAATTGTGTAAAGGATGAAATGCTGTAGCTAAGAAGAAACAGCTAGGACACAGAAACCCATGGTTTATATATATAATTTATATATTGCTTGACTCCCATTAACATATGGAAATATATAATGAGCCTTCTTTAAAAAAGTACTTTTCATGTCTTTCTCATGTACTGTGCTCTGTTTAAGTTTGGGGTTTGTTTGTTTGTTTTTCTTTTGGGTCATTTTTCTGGATAGATAGGAACATTCTGAAGCAAGTGGAATAGATACCCATTTTTTTATTTTCTGAGAAAATAATGAGTCCAAGGAGCATCCTTGTAAATAAAGATACCCCATTGCAGAATGCTAGGTTCTGTATTTTTGTATCAAAGAACAGATGGAGCAAGGATCATGGCAGAAACCAAAACAGCACTGAGGATCCCAGGAGTAGCATCTTCTGATATGTCTTACAGATGGAGTGCACTACTTCATTGCATTTAGTGCGTTACTCCTGTAAATGGAATAAAAAAATAAATATGATCTCATTAGGCATCTACGATCACATGCCAACCGCTAAAGTAATTGAATTAGGTTTTAACAAGAGAGCATTATATCCATTTCTCTAAGAGCCGAGGTGGCTCATTGGTTAGAGTGCAGTACTGCAGGCTACTTCAGGTGACTGCTAGCTGCAGATTGGCAGTTCAAATCTCACCGGCTCAAGGTTGATTCAGCCTTCCATCCTTCCGAGGTGGGTAAAATGAGGACCCAGATTGTTGGGGGCAATAGACTGACTCTGTAAATCGTTTAGAGAGGGCTGTAAAAGCACTATGAAGCGGTATATAAGTCTAAGTGCTATTGCTATTTCTCTGTAGCTAAACCTGCTTATAAGCAACATTTATTGTTTTTCACTTATTAAAAGTTTAAATTCCCTGCATATTACATTCAGAGGTAACAGAATTCTTGTTTCATTTCAGTCTTGTTGATGCATGGAAAGAAGATATTGGAGTCTCTCCCCTCACATTTCCATCAAAAACCTGTTTGGAACTTCTGTTGATTCTATCTCAGAGTAATGCTTCGTTGCCTCCTTCTCTTCGCTGGATGAATTCTTTCCAGGTAAAGAAGTCTTATTATTTCACATCATATTTTAACATTGCAAGAATAAGGTTTCGAACCTAGATCTTTATCCAAATGGAATAGGTAATAATAGCAGGTGTTTCATTGACTTTTCTTTGCTCTCTTCGTTTGGTACCCAGTTATGGTTTGAATAAAACATTTTTATCTATTTGTATGCACAAAACGGAAGATAATGTATGAAATTGGAGACAGTGTTGTATTCACCTATTTAACTTACTGAAAACGTTACATTTCCCCCCCTCCTTTGGGCAATTTTTGGGAAAATTCTTTTGCAAACTACCAAAAAATGTACAAATATCGCTGTGTTATTTACAGTAATAAGTTGCTGACTTTAATAAAACCCCGGGTTTATATAATAAAAGATACATTATGGATATTTTATCTGAGGTCAGTGTGATTTCTGATTCAAGCAGAAATAAGAATTCTGTATTCCGTTTAGCCCTTTGGATATCATCGTTTAAGGAGTGGGACAGGTACCTCCATATCAGTGGTGGGTTGCCCCCGGTTCAGACCGGTTCTATAGAACTGGTAGTAAAACCGGCAGGAGGCTCCGCCCACTGACTCAAAAGTCATCAAAACTCTTCTGCGCATGTGCGGACCTGATGCGAACCGGTAGTAAAGGTAAGTAGGAAACCCCCCTCCCCCCGCTCCATATGCTTGCATAATAAAATGCTGAAGTGGCCATGGCTGGCTTGAGGGAGGAACTTTTCCAATAAATGCAAGATTCAGATAGGAACGTTGTTTGGAAAAGAATATAGTCTTCTATAGTTGGGGAAAAATCACTCCTAGGAGTCATTCTGCTAAATTGGATAATAATGACAACATCAGATTGCATTTTTTTAGTCTTATTCTGTTTCGGCAATATATAAGTTTTATGAATGAATAAACAAGAAGCAATTTCATTACTTTATCTCATATATAGTAAGAGGTTGAAAATCACAAAGAGGAAATACAGGTTTTTTTTTCTAAACTATTTGAATCCTATTCCAGAAATACAATTTTAGAGCCATGTGGAGATTTTGTTTTAATAAAGAAAAACTGAAAATTATGGTTCAGGAGCAAAATGAATCACTGGATTTGACAGATCCATATAACTTCAACATAAATATTACTGCCGTTCCTCTTAGAATCAAATCAGTCTGTTTAGATTGTGGCCCGATGAGAAATGACCACATAATCTATAGATTATGACATTTTCTTTAATGCAAGACATTAGGATACAAAACTCTGGCATTAGCCAACATACATATGTGTTTGTTAGCTAATGACACACACACACACACACACACACACACACACAAACACACACCCTGCATACTATCCTTAGCTCCACTGACTTTACATTTCTTGCCTGAAAGAGCTAATGCACATGTACATTTTCTGTTATGAACAGCTTAAAGAGAAACCAAAATTATAGCCTTTGGAACATTACGTTTTTTTCCTCCCCCTCACCAATTTTATATACCCATAAAAGAAAACATCAATGGTCTATTTAATTCCAGCAATCCCTGTTTCACTTTGAAACCTTCAGAGTTAATGTTGGACACATACTAAAGTGAAATGTTTGCTTTTTCCCTGACAGGAATGTTAGGAGAAATGTGTTAAATTGTCTGATGTATCATCGTAAAAATTCAATCTCTGAAAAAATTTGTGCTTGAGTTCATGTTTGCTTTGGTTTTCTGTAGTCCTGATGTCAGAGAAAGCAAGGTAACTCTGGCAAAACACCAGCAGAATGTGTTTGTGTTTCATGTGTTAGTTTATTTTGTCACAAACATGGAAGGTTAATTCTGTAGAATCACTTTTTTAGGCTGAGAAGTTTACTAGTTTAATAAATGTGCCTGGAGATTTTCTATACTATTACAGATTTTATTCACTGTAAGCAGAAATTTCATAACTAAATGTTATTTGATAAAATGCATCACAGACACAGAATTAGAAAAAGGAAATTAAGCATAGATTCAAAAGTAGGGCTTTAAAAATGTTCTTAATAAACTGGTTCAGTTTTTAATATTGCCTTTGAATGTTCCCAGGGAGGCCAAACTGGATACGACCACAAGTCCTATAAAAGAGGAGCTGGAATATAATCTCTTGAGTGCAGGCCCTTCATTCCGAGGAAGAGATTCCACAGCCAAATCTCAGCATGTTTCCTTTTCGACATGTATCAGCTTGTCAGTTTCAAGAGAAATAGTCTGAAATTTGGTAGAAGGCAGTCTACCTAGTCCTTCCTGTCAGCAGAACTCATGACACTGATTCTCAGTTCAATGCAGGAGATGCAGCAAGTTTTCTCTATATGTAGCTTTCTTCTCTGTTGTCTCTTGACTTGAAATCATGAGCAAAGTGTTAACATACAAAGCTTTTTCAGTTAATGTAATGTTCTGGTTTATAAAGTAGCTCCAGCTGTAGCTTCTATAAAATCCTACCATTTCTCATTTTAAAATCAATATCCTCATTAAAAAAAATCTGTGAATGTTTCAACTCCCCCCCACCCAAAAAAAAAAAAAAAAGAACAGGGTGGGGTTTTGGAGGCCAGTGCATCTGATGCTCCTTTATCAAGTGTAAAAAACAAAAAACCTACCTCATACCAATAAATACATCTAAGATTTTACTGAAGTGTTGTTTTTATAAATGAGCAAATGTGTTTAAAGATTCTTGAGATTTTAAAGGATATGGCCCTCTTTCCCCACCCATTTCCATTTTTTTAAAGAGACAAAACTGTTTTTCTGAAACCTCATCCCATATAGGATGAGTTTAAGAGATGATCTGGTTTCTGGAAATCCAAGTGACACATAGTTGATGGGTTTTTTTTTTCCACTGAAAGAAAATGTGCAATATTACTGAGACTGGAAACACACTGCAAGCTACGGTTGTAAAACCGAAAAGCAATTTGGATGTGATGAAGGGTACCGGGCTGGAGAAGAGATGTTATTAGACATGTCTTATATTCGTTGAAGTACAAGAAATGCCCGGGCGTATGATATCCTTTCTTTGGGTGCCTCAGAACATTGTCTCTGATAGCCACATGTAACTTGTCTGTTCTCAATGAAATCAAAGAAATTACATGCTGCACAATATTTATTTAAACATTAGTATAATAGAATTATGAAGCTAAATTTAACAGATAGCTATGAAATTTTAAATCAATATTCGGAACAAAAATACTGCTGGAAACTGATAGACTTCATTAATAATCCAGATCTGCAACTTGGTTGTGAAGCGAGGCTATTAAGTAAAACCGCAACTGTGCTGCTCTTACTTCAGCTTTCCTTTCCTTCGCAGACCTGCAGTAATTGTTCAATGTGAGGATTGATTGCAAAGCTTTTCATTATCCATCTTAACAATGAATGATTGCTAAATGAGGATTACAGGTAGTCCCCGCTTCCTGACTATTTATTCAGTAACTATTCAAAGTTATGATGGTGCTGAAAATATAACATTACAGGCCCTTTATGTGAATTTACAACTTTTGCTGCATCCCTTACTCATGGGATCACCATTTCAGTCAACACACGTCCTTTGTCTGACCTAAGCTTTTTTCTTTTTCTTCCTTGCAGAACAGAGATATTGGAGAGGAGAATTGCAAGACACTAAGCTGTTGCCTTTCTACGCATTGAAAGCAGTGTGATTGTGCTAACAGCCTGAGACTAGGAGCAATGGACATGCTAGGCAAAAACGTAGAGTACTCTCTTGAAATCTCTTTCTCTCCAATCTCTCTGCTCTGAGAGATGGGTAGGAAGAAAAAGCAAGCACTTTCTATAGGCAATTTCTCCTTTGCCTTCCTTTTTTTCCATTGCCAGCGTGACCACATTGCTTCCATTGTGTAGAAGAACAAACATCTTACTCTCTTGAAATCTATTCCTCTCAAATGGCTTCGCTGTGGAGATTCTCCACAACCTTTTGCAAACAAGCTTTTGCTAAAGCCCTCTTTCGCTTATGGTTTCTAGCTTAACTCTCCTGAGATTAGTCTTACTCTGAACATTGTCTCTGTGGCAACGAGGGTGCAAATGTTTCTCTTACTTAATCTGTATAAAAGTTCTGAAACTTCTTTTGGGAGAAAAGTTTTCCAACGTTCTTGCTTCACCTAATGGGCAGATTCTGATGTAATCCCATGACAATAATTTGTAGAATTAAATCTGACCTGAGACTAAAGTCCAAAGTAAGATTAAGGGTTAGGGTTATATTTGACCCAACATTTGCAAACCCTCCCCCCAAAAAACAGATGTGTTGGTTTTTCTCTGCAAATGCTTACACCTAACATTTTGATACTGCAAGATAAAGCCAACAGGACTACATCAACTCAGGTGCGGAAGAGAGATGCAATTTTGTTCTGTTTTTCCTTAATGTAGATTTGTTTGGGATTTTTTGGTGCCTTCATGTTAGTGTTGACTCCTAGGGACTGCCTGAACCAGTCCCTCAGTTTTCTTAGCAATATTTTGGAAATCGTTTGCTTCTCTCTTCATCGAGGGCTGAGAGTGACTGGCCCAAGGTCACCCAGTTAGCTTTGTGCCTAATGTGGGGCTAGAACTCATAATCTCCCAGTTTCTAGCCTGGTTCTTTAACCACTCATATGAAAATGATGCACCATTATCAAAAGATAGAGACTGATATCGCAGTGTTTTGTCTTAATTTATGACCTGAATATTCTTTTAGGATATTCTCTCTGCGAATATCGTACAAACGGATATATTATGTAGCAATTAGAAAAAATTATATAACTTTCTTCTGTGTTAGTTTATCAAGGAAGCTCTTCTTAATACAATACATATTTACCGCTGCCCTTGCAAAATAAAGTTACAGCATTTGGATTAACTTTCTGAAATTCTTAAACAGATTTGTTTTAAAATCCTTCTGTCTGTCTGTCATTTCAATATTTCCTCTCAGAAGAGAAAATGCAAGGAATGCTACGTGAATGAGGTTTTAAAACTTGGATAAGGCTTTCTGGTAAACTGACTGTAATGAATCCTGTTTCTGATTGCATCCCCAAAGCTTCAACCAAAAACTTTCTACTATTGACCTCACCCCATTCCTAAGAGGTCTATAAGGCACGTGCATAAGAGCACAAGCGTGCCTACCGTTCCTGTCCTAATGTTTCCTTTCGTTATATCCAATTAATATAGTTATTACATACTCATACTTATATATATGCTTATATATTGTATAGTTATTACATGCTTATGCTTATATATACTGTGTGACAAAATAAATAAATTTCTCTCTGCCACAGTTAATAAAAGTACTTTCAGCTGTCTTTTTCCTCAAAGTACGAAGTAGTAAACCCTGCAGTAAAGCTCAAATTTGGGTTCCTTCAGGGTGTCTTGAGGATATATTCCTTTAGGAGATATTCTCATTAAAACAAAAACCTATAGTTAAGTGCCTCTAAAATTATCCATTTTGTAAGCATTTCCACACTTTTGGCAATAGATAATTCACATTATACCCATCAAGATTTAACTGTTTTTAAATTCTAAAATAAGTACTGACTTGGACCTGATGCATAGACAGGAGAGATTCTTCTCGGGGGATGTTATCAGGCTTTAATATTTACTTGTTTATTTGTTTCATTTATGTCCTCCCCCCTCCCCTCCCCAATCTTACTAAATAGTGTCCAGGCAAAAAAGTTGGTTCCTTGCTGGTTATCCTTCTGTCAATAGGCAAATGTATGTTTATTCAGGTAGACTTTGGGTACATGACCTGGCTTTATTGATGGGTAGCTTTTATACTTTTAATTTGTATTTCTTTTTATAATTTAAAACGGATTCAAATGTCCGCTTTTGGAAATAAGACTGGACTTAATTTTTAATGGTTTTGAAGAATTAAAATTCTATCAAGCAAACATTGGCATTTTTGTAAAAGAGATAGTAAGAGGGTGAAAATTTGCAAAGAACCATAAATACATTTGAAATCTTATAAGCAGATACAGTACATACTTTTCAAAATACATATTCATTATTTCTGCCTGAAATATATTTCTAAATTTTAGATAACTTATTAGGGATTCTTTTGTTGATAAGCTTCAACAGAAATTTCATTAAATAATGGCAGCTCTTAAGTATTGATATTTACTATATTTAATAGCAGTATAAATTGTCAACTGGGAACCTATATTTTTAGGTCTACGTATGGGAATCCAGTTTTATGCAACTGTTTCATTTTTACAGTGCTGCTAACTATTATGTATAAAAGTAAATCTTTAAAATTATTCATGCGAAGTCTACACCATCAATTTCAAAAAGAATATCTGTAAACTTTTTTTAAAAAATTCTTCCATTCCTTAGTTTTAGGTTCCCAGTAGAAGCAGATAATAGCATAGACATTACTATTGAAAAACTGTTAATGAAAACATTAAATGGGAGCACACCGACTTTAATGGAGGAGTAAGTAGCTTTAGATGGTTTTTTTTTTTTGAAAGAAAAAAAATGAAAATTGGTAACTTTACTAAATTATTAAAGTTAATTCTTTTTTATTATTGCTTTTTGAATGTAAATATGTGATGTTCATTTGACATCTTCCGTCTCCTGTGCTAAAGAATGCAATGTTTATACAGGTAATCTTTGTTTAATGTTCACTCATTCAACGAAGTTATGACACTGACAATTATGTTAGACAGTTATGAGAGATATTTACAACTAAATGGTTGTAACCATGCAGCTTCCTGTGGTCACATTAGTGATAGTGATTGTCTGGCAAGTACAGCATTGCAGCATCCTACAGTCATGTCTTTGCCATTTAATGGAGTTCCTGGTCTCAATTACCATTGGCAGTTAATAACTACTTGTAGGTCAGTTCTGATTGTGCAGCATTTGCTGTGGTTCTGTAGTGTATGCATAATGGATTTAAAGAAGTCTTAGTTACACTAAACAAATATTGCTAGAAGCTCTCTTGTATATTTCATTAATGCTTTATGCTTCTAGCAATGAACTAATTTAAATTTACTCCTGCTGCTAAAGGTCTAGGCATTGTCCCTCCTGCTTCCACAAGTTTTATTAAAAACGTACATCAGTTAGAACAAATGCAGCAGAAATTCTGCATTTAAAATTACTTGTAACATACACCACGTCTGTTGCTTCTAGGTGTCAGTAGATAATAGTTGTGAATGGTAAGCTCCTGAATGCATTTCAATCAAACATAGGTTACCAGTTATTTCCTGCCTATAATTTTGTTAAGTAAATTGTATACCTAGCTTCTCCTCAAATGGTTTTTATTATTTTAAATTTAAACAACTTCCTGCTGATATTCCCTTTCTGAAATTTTCTACCCATCAACTATGATGAAGGGAGAAAATTAGGGAATTTCAAAGGTGCAGAAAGTCATTAAGCTTTCAGACACAGTGAAATTAATGGATTTGCATCTCTTATAAAGCCACAAGACTTTCTGAAATTAATTGGCCCTTCCCTCCTTTTTTTATTATTCTATTAGCCTTTTCTTTTAAAAAGCTGCCAGTAATAGTCCTGCAGTAGTATATTTTGAAAGCTGCTACATCCTATTTTAGAGAGTAGAGTCGTTCCTAGGGATATGATACACATTTGAAAGCAGTTGTTTTTCACATTCATAAAAATAAATTATTCTGTCATCATAACAACAATTTTGTCATCTATTACGGTCAGCTTTTCAAGGTAGAACAGAACAAACCAACAATGTGAATGCTAAAATTGCTTTTATTATAAGTCACAGTAATAGAATCTTAGCAGATCTTAATATCTCCCTCCTTTTATTTTTGTGAGAAGTAGGGAAGGGAGGATCTTGTCCAAGAAAAATTCTCAAATTACATTTCTGCCCCCTTCAGATTTCTTTTATCTGACTGTTGCCTTGGTTGTGGCTCTTCTTTCTGTTCCTCAAGGTTATTCCTTCTGTCTATTACATAGAGATAAGGAAGACTAGAAAAAGTGTTCCAAAGTTGCTTGATTTAGATATTTCTAACAGCATGAGTATCAATTAATCTCTGCTTACAAGTACATCACCGCTTTACATCTGTACTTGTCTCTTGATATGCATTGAGTTATTAAATCTAAGTAATCTCTAAAAGGATTCTTTTTCAAGACTGCACTTAAAAGTACTTTCAAGTTTAGACGTAAGAAGCACAAAAATAGTTGAGCATATTTATATGCCAGGAGGTCTCAAAATGAGTGGGGGGGCCCTGAAGGGTCACATAGAAATTTACGGATCACAGATTTTTAAAAAAGTTATTTATCCTTGCATAGGCAAACTGGGAGCATTATAAACACTTGCTTCAGGCTTTGTTGCGCCTGGACATGCCCCCTACTGGTTCACAAATTTGGAAAATTTAGGATATATAAATTACATTTTAATTTTAATATATTAATTTCTCACCCACAGCTAGCTCCAGTGAAGTTATTATTGTATTCATAAGGGGAGGGCCATGCACATTAATAATATTAGAGTTTTCAAAGTTTAAGAACCCCAGTTATAAAAGATAAACATGAAGATTTATGTTTTTTAGGGTAAAAATATATCACTCTTGTAGAATTATTACTTTGGTCCTGACATGCCCTGATCAAAGCACTATTCAGCTGAAAACGTGTTGTCCAGCTTTCTCCTATACTTCCCATTTTTTCCCCTAAAAAGCCAGTTTGTTAATATATCCCAGTAATGAAAATGCCATAGTGATGATAAAACCTGGCTCATGTATAAATGGTGATTAAGCAGCAAAGGGAAACATTTGTACTGGAATTGGTCAGCAGCACAAAGATATGAAAATCATTCAGGTCAATATCAATCAGGCTATGTCTCATTAGTGGATTCCTATCCACACAGGAACAATTAATGTAAGAAGAAACAGTGACAATACAGAAGGTAGAGAGGTCCTTGGTGCTCTCTGAGCTTGCTTGTTTTCTTGCAGACGTTTCATTACCCTAACTAGGTAACATCATCAGTGCTAGTAAGGAGTGCTGCTTCTGTCAGTTTATATTATAATATATTTATATTATATTATATTATATTACATTATATAAAGGCTATCCCAGCTTAGTTGAAAATTATAGACCAATCTCCCTATGCTGCGTCGCCTGCAAAGTAATGGAATCCATCATCAACCAATCCATTACCTTGCACTTAGAGTTACACAACCTACTCTCAAATAAACAATTTGGCTTCAGAAAAAAAATTATCATGCAATTTACAACTTCTCCACTGTAAAAACCTATGGACTACAAATCTCGATCTAGGTAAAACAATAGATGCAATATACATAAACTTCTGTGAAGCTTTTGACTCAGTAGTACATGATAAACTTCTCCTAAAATTAAAATCCTATGGCATTTCAGGACCCTTACACAATTGGATATCTGCTTTTCTGTCGAACAGACAACAAGTGGTTAAGGTTGGTAGTGCTCTATCAAATCCTGTTCCTGTCAAGAGTGGTGTTCCTCAAGGTAGCGTTCTTGGACCAACTCTCTTTATAGTATACATAAATGATCTTTGTGATCATATCTCAAGTGACTGTGTTCTCTTTGCTGATGATGTCAAACTTTTTAACACCACTGACAATACATCTACAGTTCAAAAAGACCTTGATCATCTAACCGCTTGGTCTAAAATTTGGCAACTACAAATCTCAACCAGCAAATGCTCAGTCCTACATATTGGAAGAAAGAACCCAATCACTAAGTACATGCTTGATGGACATTACCTCACAGATGACCCCCACCCTGTCAAAGACCTTGGAGTTTTTATATCTAACGATCTAAGTGCCAAAGCCACTATATAGCAAAAGAGGCTCTAAAAGTTGTTAACTTAATTCTATGTAGCTTCTTTTCCAAAAACACCATGCTACTGACCAGAGCATATAAAACATTTGCTAGGCCAATTCTTGACTACTGCTCGCCTGTCTGGAACCCATACCATATATATGTGATCAATACAGTTGAGTGTGTCCAAAGGTATTTTATGAGAAGAGTTCTCCACTCCTCCATAACCAATAAAATATCTTATTCCACCAGACTTGATATCCTGGGTCTAGAAAACTTGGAACTTCATCGCCTTCGACAGGACCTGGGTTTAGCTCATAGAATCATCCGTTGTAATGTCCTTCCTGCCAATGACTACTTCAGTTTCAACTACAATAGCATAAGAGCTACCAACAGATTTAAACTTAATGTCAACCGCACCAGTTTAGATTGCAGAAAACACGATTTCTGTAACAGAATTATCTATGCTTGAAATGCATTACCTGACTTTGTGGTCTCTTCTCATAACCCCAAAAGCTTTATTCAAAATCTATCCACTGTTGACCTCACCACATTTCTAAGAGGACTCTAAGGGGCGTGCATAAGAGCACAAACGTGCCTACCGTTCCTGTCCTATTGTTTATCCCCCTATATATATATATATATTATATTATATTATATTATATTTATTTGATTTTTATACCGCCCTTCTCCCGAAGGACTCAGGGCGGTGTACAGGCAGAATAAAACCAACAAAGAACAATATACAATATACAAAATTAAAATCAGTTAAAAACTTATTAAATGAGCCTGAAAAATTTAAGAAATTTACCATAAAACCAATAACCCCATTAAAATTGCTAAAAATTTAAGTTTAAAATTTCATTCAAGCCAGCCCCGCGAATAAAAGATATGTTTTCAGTTCGCGACGGAATGTCCAAGGTCAGATATCTGGCGTAAGCCGGGGAGTTCGTTCCAGAGTGTGGGGCCCCACAGAGAAGGCCCGTCCCTGGGGCCACCAGCCGACACTGTTTGGCGGATGGCACCTGAGGAGTCCCTCTCTGTGAGAGCGTGCGGGTCGGTGGGAGGCATGTGGTAGCAGTAGGCGGTCCCGTAAGTACCCAGGTCCTAAGCCATGGAGCGCCTTAAAGGTCGTGACTAACACCTTAGTGCACCCGAGAGGCCACAGGTAGCCAGTGCAGCCTGCGCAGGAGAGGTGTTACATGGGAGCTGCGTGCAGCTCCTCTATCACCAGCTGCGTTCTGGACTAACTGAAGCCTCTGGACGCACTTCAAGGGGAGCCCCATGTAGAGAGCATTACAATAATCCAAGCGAGAGGTAACGAGCGCATGAGTGACCGTGCATAAGGAATCCCGATCAAGGAAGGGGCGCAACTGCCGAACCAGGCGAACCTGGTGGAAGGCCCTCCTGGAGACGGCCGTCAAATGATCTTCAAGCGACAGCCGGTCATCCAGGAGGACACCCAAGTTGCGCACCCTATCCTTTGGGGCCAATAACTCGCCCCCAACAGCCAGCCGCGGTTGCAGCTGGCTGAATCGGGATGCCGGCATCCACAGCCACTCCGTCTTGGAGGGATTAAGCTTGAGCCTGTTTCTCCCCATCCAGACCCGTACGGCCTCCAAACACCGGGACAGCACTTCAACAGCTTCATTGGGGTGGCCCGGGGTGGAAAAGTACAGCTGGGTGTCGTCAGCGTACTGCTGGTATCTCACCCCAAAGCCACTGATGATCTCACCCAGCGGCTTCATATAGATGTTGAACAGCAGGGGCGAGAGGATCGACCCCTGCGGGACCCCACAAGTGAGGCCCTCGCGGGCGACCTCTGCCCCCCCGTCAACACCGTCTGCGACGGTCAGAGAGATAGGAGGAGAACCACCGATATACGGTGCCTCCACTCCCAATCCCTCCAACCGGCGCAGCAGGATACCATGGTCGATGGTATCAAAAGCCGCTGAGAGGTCTAACAGGACCAGAGCAGAGGAATAACCCCTGTCCCTGGCCCTCCAGAGATCATCCACCAATGCGACCAAAGCCGTCTCTGTGCTGTATCCGGGTCGGAAACCGGACTGGAACGGGTCCAGATAGACATCTTCATCCAGGTACTGGGGTAGCTGTCGAGCCACAGCACTCTCTACAACCTTCGCAACAAAGCGAAGATTGGAGATCGGACGATAGTTACTTAAAATAGCTGGGTCCAGAGAAGGCTTCTTAAGGAGGGGTCTCACCACCGCCTCTTTCAAGGCGGCGGGGAAAACTCCCTCCAACAAAGAAGCATTGATAATCCTCTGGAGCCAGCCTCGTGTCACTTCCTGAGTAGCCAGTACCAGCCAGGAAGGGCACGGGTCCAGTAAACATGTCGTGGCATGGAGCCTCCCCAATAACCTGCTTATGCTTATACTACCTTGTTTCTCCTCATATATATGTTTATATATTATATAATCTTTTGTGTTATGCTTGTGTATATTGCTATGACAAAATTAAATAAATAAATAAATAAATAAATAAATAAATAAATAAATATTCTAGTGACTTCCTGTCTGGGTGGTTAGAGGCGGTTTTTAGAGATTCTTTGGTTGGGCTGTTTACTGATGGCCCTTTGGCAGTTTCTTGATTGGGGTTATTGTTTGCTTGATTGGTGGTCTGAAGTAAACCTTGGAGTTAATCTGTGGTGATCTGGGTGCTGATTACTGGTGGAGAGATGCTGGAGTCTTTTTGTTCTCTTTTGGGCTAGTTGATTGTCTCTTTTGCATAGTCTATAGGTATTGTTAATGTCAATGCGCCTTTTGGTGGCTGATTTGTCAGAGCCCCAGGCTTCTAGAAATTCCCTGGCATTTTTGAACTTGGCCTGGTCTAGAATTGTCACATTTTCCCAATTGAAACTATGGTTAAATTTGTCCATATGTTATGAAATTAAAGAATTTTCGTCATGTCTTCTGACTGCCAGTTGGTGTTCATCAGTGGTAAAATCTGAACCGATTTAGTACCGGTTTTCTGGTTGTGCGCCAGACACGTGTTGTGCACGCGCATGCACAGTGCGCACCACATACCAAATGCGAGGTGCATGCACGTGCAGTGCACACCAAAAGGAGGCATGGGGTAAGTAGAACAGTGAGGGGGGGGAGTGTGATCAGCTGTGGTGCGCAATTTTTTTTACTTTTAAAAGCATTTTTTACAACCTATTCGTGCGAATAGGTTGTAAAAAAATGCTTTTAAAATTAAAAAAAGGCTCTGAAGATCACGCAACTTAGATGTGATTGTCAGAGTCTTTTTTTAACCTTTTAAAAGCATTTTTTACAACCTATTTGGCCGAATAGGTTGTAAAAATTCTTTTAAAAGTAAAAAAAGGCTCTGAAGATCACGCAACTTAGCTGTGATTGTCAGAGTCTTTTTTTTTACTTTTAAAAGCATTTTTTACAACCTATTCCTACCATTCGGGCGGGAAAAGCAAGTGAGCCGGAAAGAAGCGGGAAAGTGAGCGACCGGGCGATTGGGTGGGCATCAGTAGGGAGCGGGCAGGGATTTTTGCTACTGGTTCTGCAAACCACCCCCCACCATCGCTACCGGATTGGCCGATCCAGTCCAAACTGGAAGCATTTTACCCCTGGTGTTCATGGATGTGTTTTGCCAGTCTGCCAGTACAGAAGGTAGACATTGGAGTTTTTATATCTAACGATCTAAGTGCCAAAGCCACTATATAGCAAAAGAGGCTCTAAAAGTTGTTAACTTAATTCTATGTAGCTTCTTTTCCAAAACACCATGCTACTGACCAGAGCATATAAAACATTTGCTAGGCCAATTCTTGATTACTGCTCGCCTGTCTGGAACCCATACCATATATATGTGATCAATACAGTTGAGTGTGTCCAAAGGTATTTTATGAGAAGAGTTCTCCACTCCTCCATAACCAATAAAATACCTTATTCCACCAGACTGGATATCCTGGGTCTAGAAAACTTGGAACTTCATCGCCGACAGGACCTGGGTTTAGCTCATAGAATCATCCGTTGTAATGTCCTTCCTGCCAATGACTACTTCAGTTTCAACTACAATAACACAAGAGCTACCAACAGATTTAAACTTAATGTCAATCGCACTAGTTTAGATTGCAGAAAACACGATTTCTGTAACAAGAATTATCTATGCTTGGAATGCATTACCTGACTTTGTGGTCTCTTCTCATAACCCCAAAAGCTTTATCCAAAATCTATCCACTGTTGACCTCACCACATTTCTAAGAGGACTCTAAGGGGCGTGCATAAGAGCACAAACATGCCTATCGTTCCTGTCCTATTGTTTCTTCCCCTATGTATATATTATATTTATTTGATTTTATACCGCCTTCTCCCGAAGGACTCAGGGCGGTGTACAGGCAGAATAAAACCAACAAAGAACAATATACAATATACAAAATTAAAATCCTATGGCATTTCAGGACCCTTACACAACTGGATATCTGCTTTTCTGTCGAACAGACAACAAGTGGTTAAGGTTGGTAGTGCTCTATCAAATCCTGTTCCTGTCAAGAGTGGTGTTCCTCAAGGTAGCGTTCTTGGACCAACTCTCTTTATAGTATACATAAATGATCTTTGTGATCATATCTCAAGTGACTGTGTTCTCTTTGCTGATGATGTCAAACTTTTCAACACCACTGACAATACATCTAAAATTCAAAAAGACCTTGATCATCTAACCGCTTGGTCTAAAATTTGGCAACTACAAATCTTGATCTAGGTAAAACAATAGATGCAATATACATAAACTTCTGTGAAGCTTTTGACTCAGTAGTACATGATAAACTTCTCCTAAAATTAAAATCCGATGGCATTTCAGGACCCTTACACAATTGGATATCTGCTTTTCTGTCGAACAGACAACAAGTGGTTAAGGTTGGTAGTGCTCTATCAAATCCTGTTCCTGTCAAGAGTGGTGTTCCTCAAGGTAGCGTTCTTGGACCAACTCTCTTTATAGTATACATAAATGATCTTTGTGATCATATCTCAAGTGACTGTGTTCTCTTTGCTGATGATGTCAAACTTTTTAACACCACTGACAATACATCTACAATTCAAAAAGACCTTGATCATCTAACCGCT
This sequence comes from Ahaetulla prasina, assembly GCF_028640845.1. NCBI lineage: Eukaryota > Metazoa > Chordata > Lepidosauria > Squamata > Colubridae > Ahaetulla > Ahaetulla prasina. Next base: position 129,842,731 of record NC_080539.1, read on the forward strand.
TGGTCTAAAATTTGGCAACTACAAATCTTGATCTAGGTAAAACAATAGATGCAATATACATAGACCTATAAAGCTTTTGACTCAGTAGTACATGATAAACTTCTCCTAAAATTAAAATCCTATGGCATTTCAGGACCCTTACACAACTGGATATCTGCTTTTCTGTCGAACAGACAACAAGTGGTTAAGGTTGGTAGTGCTCTATCAAATCCTGTTCCTGTCCTATTGTTTATCCCCTATATATATATATATATATATATATATATATATATATATATATATTATATTTATTTGATTTTATACCGCCTTCTCCCGAAGGACTCAGGGCGGTGTACAGGCAGAATAAAACCAACAAAGAACAATATACAATATACAATATACAATATACAATATACAATATACAATATACAATATACAATATACAAAATTAAAATCCTATGGCATTTCAGGACCCTTACACAACTGGATATCTGCTTTTCTGTGGAACAGACAACAAGTGGTTAAGGTTGGTAGTGCTCTATCAAATCCTGTTCCTGTCAAGAGTGGTGTTTCTCAAGGTAGCGTTCTTGGACCAACTCTCTTTATAGTATTCATAAATGATCTTTGTGATCACATCTCAAGTGACTGTGTTCTCTTTGCTGATGATGTCAAACTTTTTAACACCACTGACAATATATCTACAATTCAAAAAGACCTTGATCATCTAACCGCTTGGTCTAAAATTTGGCAACTACGAATCTCGATCTAGGTAAAACAATAGATGCAATATACATAAACTTCTGTGAAGCTTTTGACTCAGTAGTACATGATAAACTTCTCCTAAAATTAAAATCCTATGGCATTTCAGGATCCTTACACAACTGGATATCTGCTTTCCTGTCGAACAGACAACAAGTGGTTAAGGTTGGTAGTGCACTATCAAATCCTGTTCCTGTCAAGAGTGGTGTTCCTCAAGGTAGCGTTCTTGGACCAACTCTCTTTATAGTATACATAAATGATCTTTGTGATCATATCTCAAGTGACTGTGTTCTCTTTGCTGATGATGTCAAACTTTTTAACACCACTGACAATACATCTACAATTCAAAAAGACCTTGATCATCTAACCGCTTGGTCTAAAAATTGGCAACTACAAATCTTGATCTAGGTAAAACAATAGATGCAATATACATAGACTTCTGTAAAGCTTTTGACTCAGTAGTACATGATAAACTTCTCCTAAAATTAAAATCCTATGGCATTTCAGGACCCTTACACAACTGGATATCTGCTTTTCTGTCGAACAGACAACAAGTGGTTAAGGTTGGTAGTGCTCTATCAAATCATGTTCCTGTCAAGAGTGGTGTTCCTCAAGGTAGTGTTCTTGGACCAACTCTCTTTATTGTATACATAAATGATCTTTGTGATCATATCTCAAGTGACTGTGTTCTCTTTGCTGATGATGTCAAACTTTTTAACACCACTGACAATACATCTACAATTCAAAAAGACCTTGATCATCTAACCGCTTGGTCTAAAATTTGGCAACTACGAATCTTGATCTAGGTAAAACAATAGATGCAATATACATAGACTTCTGTAAAGCTTTTGACTCAGTAGTACATGATAAACTTCTCCTAAAATTAAAATCCTATGGCATTTCAGGACCCTTACACAACTGGATATCTGCTTTTCTGTCGAACAGACAACAAGTGGTTAAGGTTGGTAGTGCTCTATCAAATCATGTTCCTGTCAAGAGTGGTGTTCCTCAAGGTAGTGTTCTTGGACCAACTCTCTTTATACTATACATAAATGATCTTTGTGATCATATCTCAAGTGACTGTGTTCTCTTTGCTGATGATGTCAAACTTTTTAACACCACTGACAATACATCTACAATTCAAAAAGATCTTGATCATCTAACCGCTTGGTCTAAAATTTGGCAACTACGAATCTCAACCAGCAAATGCTCAGTCCTACATATTGGAAGAAAGAACCCAATTACTAAGTACATGCTTGATGGAAATTACCTCACAGATGACCCCCACCCTGTCAAAGACCTTGGAGTTTTTATATCTAACGATCTAAGTACCAAAGCCCACTGCAACTATATAGCAAAAAAGGCTCTAAAAGTTGTTAACTTAATTCTACGTAGCTTCTTTTCCAAAAACACCACGCTACTGACCAGAGCATATAAAACATTTGCTAGGCCAATTCTGGATTACTGCTCCTGTCCTATTGTTTATCCCCCTATATATATATATATATTATATTATATTATATTATATTTATTTGATTTTTATACCGCCCTTCTCCCGAAGGACTCAGGGCGGTGTACAGGCAGAATAAAACCAACAAAGAACAATATACAATATACAAAATTAAAATCAGTTAAAAACTTATTAAATGAGCCTGAAAAATTTAAGAAATTTACCATAAAACCAATAACCCCATTAAAATTGCTAAAATTTAAGTTTAAAATTTCATTCAAGCCAGCCCAGCGAATAAAAGATATGTTTTCAGTTCGCGACGGAATGTCCAAGGTCAGATATCTGGCGTAAGCCGGGGAGTTCGTTCCAGAGTGTGGGGCCCCACAGAAGGCCCGTCCTGGGGCCACCAGCCGACATTGTTTGGCGGATGGCACCTGAGGAGTCCCTCTCTGTGAGGCGTGCGGGTCGGTGGGAGGCATGTGGTAGCAGTAGGCGGTCCCGTAAGTACCCAGGTCCTAAGCCATGGAGCGCCTTAAAGGTCGTGACTAACACCTTAAAGTGCACCCGAGAGGCCACAGGTAGCCAGTGCAGCCTGCGCAGGAGAGGTGTTACATGGGAGCTGCGTGCAGCTCCTCTATCACCAGCTGCGTTCTGGACTAACTGAAGCCTCGGACGCACTTCAAGGGAGCCCCATGTAGAGAGCATTACAATAATCCAAGCGAGAGGTAACGAGCGCATGAGTGACCGTGCATAAGGAATCCCGATCAAGGAAGGCGCAACTGCGAACCAGGCGAACCTGGTGGAAGGCCCTCCTGGAGACGGCCGTCAAATGATCTTCAAGCGACAGCCGGTCATCCAGGAGGACACCCAAGTTGCACCCTATCCTTTGGGGCCAATAACTGCTTTCAACAGCCAGCAGCGGTTGCAGCTGGCTGAATCGGGATGCCGGCATCCACAGCCACTCCGTCTTGGAGGATTAAGCTTGAGCCTGTTTCTCCCCATCCAGACCCGTCGGCCTCCAAACACCGGGACAGCACTTCAACAGCTTCATTGGGGTGGCCGGGTGAAAAGTACAGCTGGGTGTCGTCAGCGTACTGCTGGTATCTCACCCCAAAGCCACTGATGATCTCACCCAGCGGCTTCATATAGATGTTGAACAGCAGGCGAGAGGATCGACCCCTGCGGGACCCCACAAGTGAGGCCCTCGCGGTCGACCTCTGCCCCCGTCAACACCGTCTGCGACGGTCAGAGAGATAGGAGGAGAACCACCGATATACGGTGCCTCCACTCCCAATCCCTCCAACCGGCGCAGCAGGATACCATGGTCGATGGTATCAAAAGCCGCTGAGAGGTCTAACAGGACCAGAGCAGAGGAATAACCCCTGTCCCTGGCCCTCCAGAGATCATCCACCAATGCGACCAAAGCCGTCTCTGTGCTGTATCCGGGTCGGAAACCGGACTGGAACGGGTCCAGATAGACATCTTCATCCAGGTACTGGGGTAGCTGTCGAGCCACAGCACTCTCTACAACCTTCGCAACAAAGCGAAGATTGGAGATCGGACGATAGTTACTTAAAATAGCTGGGTCCAGAGAAGGCTTCTTAAGGAGGGGTCTCACCACCGCCTCTTTCAAGGCGGCGGGGAAAACTCCCTCCAACAAAGAAGCATTGATAATCCTCTGGAGCCAGCCTCGTGTCACTTCCTGAGTAGCCAGTACCAGCCAGGAAGGGCACGGGTCCAGTAAACATGTCGTGGCATGGAGCCTCCCCAATAACCTGCTTATGCTTATACTACCTTGTTTCTCCTCATATATATGTTTATATATTATATAATCTTTTGTGTTATGCTTGTGTATATTGCTATGACAAAATTAAATAAATAAATAAATAAATAAATAAATAAATAAATATTCTAGTGACTTCCTGTCTGGGTGGTTAGAGGCGGTTTTTAGAGATTCTTTGGTTGGGCTGTTTACTGATGGCCCTTTGGCAGTTTCTTGATTGGGGTTATTGTTTGCTTGATTGGTGGTCTGAAGTAAACCTTGGAGTTAATCTGTGGTGATCTGGGTGCTGATTACTGGTGGAGAGATGCTGGAGTCTTTTTGTTCTCTTTTGGGCTAGTTGATTGTCTCTTTTGCATAGTCTATAGGTATTGTTAATGTCAATGCGTCTTTTGGTGGCTGATTTGTCAGAGTCCCAGGCTTCTAGAAATTCCCTGGCATTTTTGAACTTGGCCTGGTCTAGAATTGTCACATTTTCCCAATTGAAACTATGGTTAAATTTGTCCATATGTTATGAAATTAAAGAATTTTCGTCATGTCTTCTGACTGCCAGTTGGTGTTCATCAGTGGTAAAATCTGAACCGATTTAGTACCGGTTTTCTGGTTGTGCGCCAGACACGTGTTGTGCACGCGCATGCACAGTGCGCACCACATACCAAATGCGAGGTGCATGCACGTGCAGTGCACACCAAAAGGAGGCATGGGGTAAGTAGAACAGTGAGGGGGGGGAGTGTGATCAGCTGTGGTGCGCAATTTTTTTTACTTTTAAAAGCATTTTTTACAACCTATTCGTGCGAATAGGTTGTAAAATTCTTTAAAAGTAAAAAGGCTCTGAAGATCACGCAACTTAGATGTGATTGTCAGAGTCTTTTTTTAACCTTTTAAAAGCATTTTTTACAACCTATTTGGCCGAATAGGTTGTAAAAATTCTTTTAAAAGTAAAAAAAGGCTCTGAAGATCACGCAACTTAGCTGTGATTGTCAGAGTCTTTTTTTTTACTTTTAAAAGCATTTTTTACAACCTATTCCTACCATTCGGGCGGGAAAAGCAAGTGAGCCGGAAAGAAGCGGGAAAGTGAGCGACCGGGCGATTGGGTGGGCATCAGTAGGGAGCGGGCAGGGATTTTTGCTACTGGTTCTGCAAACCACCCCCCACCATCGCTACCGGATTGGCCGATCCAGTCCAAACTGGAAGCATTTTACCCCTGGTGTTCATGGATGTGTTTTGCCAGTCTGCCAGTACAGAAGGTAGACATTGAGATGGACATTTATTTATTTTTTATTTATTTATTTTGTCACAACAATATACATAAGCATCAACATAAAATAACTACATATCATATAAGCATATATATGAGCAAAAGCATGCAATAACTATATTAATTTGATATAATGAAAGGAAACAATAGGACAGGAACGGTAGGCACTTTTGTATCTATTTATTATTTATAATACTATTTGTATAATATTTTGTATTCTAGCTTATGCCCCACATAGTATTTTAAAGCAGGGGTCTCCAACCTTGGCAATTTTAAGACTTGTGGACTTCAACTCCCAGAAGTCCTCAGCAAAGCTGGCTGAGAACTTCTGGGAGTTGAAGTCCACAAATCTTAAAGTTGCCAAGGTTGGAGACCCCTGTCTTAAAGCCTATGTATAAGGCAGTCATGGGTATACCCTGCTATTGAAACTCTGTCTCACAGTTTAGATTTAGTGTTCTAAATCTTTCTGATGGCCTAAATTTGTACCACAGGTACTGATATTCATCTTGTTTCAAAACATGGTATGCAATATTGATGGTTTGCAAACATGATAAAAATAATCCAAGTCTAACCGTATAAGACGGTTTACATTAGCCCTGAATTGTTGCTATAAAGTTTTTGGCGAGACAGAGTGCTTAATTCATGCACATCAGGACTGATGACCCAATTCAGCAAAAATGTTGGACTTCCATCATACATACAGCCACCATGACATCAGTGGACAAAACTTCAGGCAGGACAATCCATCCTCTCCTCCCAACTAGACACAGAATTCCATTCCTTCATGCAGAGGAAGATGGAAAGAAATTTCTCCCTACCTCTTTTTGCAAGAAAAAAACGTCATCTTTCTGATCTAGGATATTATAAAATAAGCATGAAAGTAGCAGACCCCATACAATAAAGACGAGTTGCATATAATGAACATCCCCTTCTTAAATCCTACGTTGACATACCTGAGAATTAAGGAAGCGTTTAGGTGTAATTCAGATATTTACTTTTTCCGAGGGCTTATATGTAATGCCAGCATCAGATTCTAATTATGTCCTCCATTACAAACATAGCTAAATCCTGTTAAAAAAAAATATCGCTACCAGCGCAAGTTCCATGGGCTTCAATGAATTCCACATTTTAGCTTCTTTTAGAATGTGTGTGGAGATTCTCAATCATCCAGGTCAGGGGTCTCCAACCTTGGTCCCTTTAAGACTTGTGGACTTCAGCTCCCAGAGTCCCTCAGCCAGCAAAGCTACAAAATATACATAACCTCCCACCTTTAAAAATTTAAAACTTTAGATCCCCTCACAATAAAAATAAAAAGATAGGAAAGAATAATAAAAAAAAAAGGAAAAGAAGAGAAGCAATACCAACTTCACATATTACTTCTTCTTACAGTCCAATCTTAAAATTAATCCATCTTCTCAAATTCAATTTTTTTTCCACTTGTATATTCCTTCAAATTTCATAAGTCCATTTCTCAAATTACTGTCCATCTTCTCGAACTCAAATTTTTATCACTTATATATTTCTTCAATTGCCATAACATTTAATGTCCGTTCTTCTTACAGTCCATTTTAAAAATTAGTCCATCTTCTAAAGTTCAATTTTTTTTTCAGCCACTTGTATATTCCTTCAAATTTCATAAGTCCATTTCTTAATTTACAATCCAGCTTCTCAAATTCAAATTTTCATCACTTATATATTTCTTCAATTGTCATAAGATTTAATATCCAATCTTCCAATACTACTCCATCAATCAAATATCATTTCAAATAAAATCTCTCAAATATAGTATTCATCCCCAATATAACAGTAAGCAGTTAAAATCATTACATCCACATTATCTAAATTCATAAATTTCACTTTCCATCCTTCACAATTGAATAATATCATCCCATAGATTTATACCATATGAATAGCAAATAACAAAAATCCTATAATTTATATCCTAAACATATCAATTCCAAAAATTAACCATAATCATCATATTCACATCTTAAACATTCCTCCCCTGTCCCATTCTATTTTCCATCATTTCCAAACCAATTAACTTAGCATCTAACAACAAAGGATTCCCACTCTTTAAAACATTAATATAAAAATGTCTCGCTTTCATAACTGAATTAAGAAAATACTTTCTGCCTCTAAAATTCACTGACAAACCCATTGGGACTTCCCATCTAAAATATATCTGATGTTTCTTAAACTCATCCACTAAAAAAGCAAATTCTCTTCTCTTTCTTAACATTTTAGGAGGAATTTCCTTCATCATTTTTATATCTTGTCCCAATATTTGGAATTTATTTTTATAAAAGGCTTGCAAAATTTCATACCTAACCTTTTTAGTTGTAAAATAAATAACCACATCCCTCGGTACTCTATTTTGTCTTGCCCACCAAGAATTAACACGATAGATTCTTTCAATATTAGTCTCAAAATCTTCCGGCTCCACACCCTTTATCTGGGCAAAGGCTTGTGTAAAAATCTCCTTTAAATTTTCCTTCCTATTTTGTTTCAACCCCCTCACCCTTATAGCATATTCCATTAATCTATATTGTAATATTACTCTTTCTTCATCTGCCCTATCTACCTTTGCCTGTATATCTTCCATCTTATTATCTAAGTTCCAATTGTTTTGATTTTTTTGAGTTTCTTCTATTTTCCTTTGCAACTCTAAATTAGCTTTATTAATTTCTGCAAAATCATCCTCCATCTGAATACAAGAGCTCAATATTTGCGCAATTGCATCCTTTACCATTTTCATTTCCCTCTTCTGCTCTTCCACCACTTCCTTAAAATCCAACATCTCTTTCTCTATTTCATCAAATTTTTGATCTATTTCTAAAAAATGACTCTCCAAAAACTCCTGTAAAAAATTTCTTTTTAATTTCTTCTTTTAATTTTTGAATCTGAGCTGAAGAAGTTTTTAATGACTTTTGGCAAAAAAAATTCAAAAAGAAAAATTCAAAAAACTTTTCTTATAAATCACTATAATCCCAAAGAAGAAGAAAAAATATAAATCATAAGATTCTCGTTTCTTCCATTTTAATCATTCCTATATATCTTCTATTTCGACACTAGCTGTTAGTAAGCATTTCGTTAACTTTCGTTTTCAATATACACATTCCACAAAACCGCCATTTGCTTTCTTCTCTCCTATCTTCGCAGCAAATATATCCTCAGGGGCTTGCAGTCTTCTTACAAACAAATATTAAAACTCCAGTTTCTGCTCCGTCCATGTTACAGTCCATCATAAATCAACTCCAGCCGTGGAAATTGGACGCTTCGTTTGTCCGCCATAAAGGCAGAAGCCTCGCCCAGCCAGGAGCTTATCAGGCTATGGAAGGAGATCTCCCCGTAAGCCTTTGAAGCTTATTAGGGTGTCTCAACTTCAAACCTGAATGCTCATCTTTCCTTCTTTGCCCGAAGGAGAGAATTCCAAGCTGTCGGACCCAGATTTACGATGTCCTGACAGCTCTACTGACTAGGGAGTGAGCAGCTAAATCATAGCTGCTCTCCACAAAGCGGAGCCATCTAAGTCCACAAGTCTTAAAGGGATCAAGGTTGGAGACCCCTGATCCAGGTCATGGTTGTCCCAAAGGTGCTTTTTTTTTTTTTCAAGAAGCAACTGGACTTCATTTGTTTTTTCTTGAAGACATTTCACTTCTCATCCAAGAAGCTCTTCAATTCTGACTGAATAGTGGGGAATGGAAGGATTTAAATTCTTTGCGGAGATCTGGTTGTTAGCCTCTTTCTGAGAGTCATTGAGGCCACTTGGAGGTTTGTCTGGGCCAGAGGACATTCTTTTAAAATGTCAATTGATTAGACTTAAAATAGCAGAAGTTTAATGGTTTCTTAAAAGAGAAAAGACTCGACGTTAGCAATATTTGTGATTTTATGCTTTCCTGTTCAGGGCTTAGCAAATAAACGTTGCAACAGGATTTTTAAGAAATATCAAAACAAAATTAATATTTCTGTGTTGATACCCTCTTTACATCTTGCTGCCCTCTAAGGCTTGAAAGGTGTAGTCAGGTGCCCATTCTCTCTTTTAAATCATCTGGAATTGAACTTTTACTTTCTACTTTGCTATTAGCCAAGGTAGGCCAGAGTAGAAGTTTGAAACGGTACTTTATTGATACATGCTATAAATAAATAAATATATAATCTTGAAAGAATGACCATTTTCCAGGCTCTGTTTCTTTCTAAAGGTTTCTCTTATTTCTTGAGCCTAAAGCATGTCTTGGTTTTCATAACTGCATAGTTCTGCATAGTTACTACAAGGTTATCTCAATGGCTCTTTAACTCACTTTCCCCCCTTCCCCATTTTATATCAAGTTAAATTTCCTTTTCTGCTAATGGAGTTAATAAGTATTCTCTACATTTTTACCTATTTTTCCCATTTCACTGTGTTTTCTAGTAATTTTTTGTTTAAAGCAGTTATGTGCCACTTTACCCTGGAGTAAAGTCAAGTATATATGAAACAAAGTTAAATTATCTTTACAATAGAAGTTAGAGTCATAATCATTGGCATCCTTTGGAAGCCCCAATGATGCCATTATGAATATTCATCAGTCATGTCATCATACTAATGATATACAGAATGCAAGATACATCATTTACATAATGAAACATGACATACATGATGACACTCTCCTCCCCATGGATACCCACTGTCATATTTTAAAAGTCAAGAAGTAACAGGTATAAAGTGGTTTTAAATTCTGATATTGCTTATTGTTCTTATTGTTTATAAGAAGAAGAACTCCAAAATGTGAAGGTTACTAGAATTCTGCAGCCAAACTTTTGAAGGACCAAATAAACAGAGCAGCCTAAACAAAGAGTGCCAGAAAAATTAAAGATAGCAGAATTAATTTTCTCACAGGTTAACAAGCTCCGAGGCACATGCTTCTGTTTGTTTACTGTCATTTAGATAATTTAACATAGGAACTTCAGTAGCTGCGACTTGTAGATCTTTGCAGTCATTAACATATGCAATATGACTAGGAAACTAGAGTTAAGAAAGTCCTTTAGGGACCTTTTGAAGTTTTTAGTTCAAGTCATGTTAATGTTAATCAAGATTAGAAAATGTTAATTAGTATGGAACCCTAGTGTTAATATTAGTAAGATAGGCAGCTTTAAATCAAAGTTGTGCAGCCTGTGATCTTGAAAAGAATATCATTCTTGAATTTGTTGAAAATGTGCTCTTTAAGACTGGTTGGAACACCCAGGGAGAAAATTTCATAAGTACAATTTCTTGCCATGTTCCTAAAGCAATTATGTAAAATTTGTTTGGAGTTTCTAACCTCAATCCTTTACCAAGGGACCAATTAATCAGAGTTTTGAAGAATATGAGTTGGGAAGTTCCTGATTTAGATGTCAGTTTCTTGGATAATATGACCAAGCTGGAAATTCAACGGGAGATTTATGATGTAATTCTAATTGGGCATTTTGTTCCCATTATATCAGAAAATGCAAACATGGGAAGTTGCAACTGGGAGCTGAAAGTATTGTCAGGGCAGATCTGGTTTGGATTAAAAATTAAAAAGCTGTTCACATTAAGTTCATTTGGTTGTGGATGTCCAAGGCTGCTTTTTAAGTGAAAGGAAACCCTCAGGAGATAGTTGCATACATTTACCTTTTCTCTTAGCCAAAGACTTACAAGAAAATACATAATATTTGGCAGAACTAAGAGGGCACAAAATTCAAAAATACTTCAGAAGACAGGTTTTATTTGTAGTCTTTCAACATTTTCTGTGGAGTTCTCACTTGGAAAAGTGTGAAATGAAAAGTATAATTATAAAGCTTTGGACCCCATATATACATACACACGTGTGCGCGCATACACACACACACACACGTTTATATATTTTGGGGTTTATATATTTTTGGGTGTCTTAGATTGTGGTGTCTTTATTTTTTCTTGCTCCAATCTTCCCAAAGATTGATCCATTTTGCCGTCCTATATGGAGGAATGACTTAGTTCATACAAACTGAATTGAGCATCATCTTGTCTAGTTGAATCTGCATGTTTGATAAGAATAGGACCTCCTCTAGTTGATGGAAAGAGGTCATGGACCAGATGGCTGTTCTTTTCTGTTGTAGTTCTTGTATTTTGGAACCCCTGTCCTCCAAAGATTCAGCCAGCATTTTCCCCTCCTGGGATTTCACAAAACAACATTATTGTATCATGGTTTTAACTAGCATTGGATTTTTTTTGTTGGCCATTTGAAGAATTTCTATTAATTCTATTTCTCTTCTTTTTGCTTTTATTGTATTCTGTATCTTTCTACCTGCAAGATTCAATGGAATAGTGTCTCTGTCGTCCCCCCTCTTTCACATACACACACAAAAAGAAATAAGCAAGAATTTATAAAATATATTAAATTTTGTAAACTTGCACTGGTACTTATGTCTAATTAGAAATATAGCTATATATATATAGTATCCTTAGAATCTTTTACTGTATAATGAACTACTGCAACTTCTGATATGTTAAAACAAGAATTTGAAGGGTCTTCTACCCACCCCCTTATTTTGAACTTTTGTAATAAAAGGTGGGGGAAGCAAAAAAAAAAAAAAGAACACTAAGATTTGGTGGATGAATTGGTTTCTGAGCTGGTGTATCAAGTGATAATAATGTTTTTCTCTTGCTATGTTGAAGCATAAAAATCAATAGAATTTAGTAGTGGGTTTCCTTTCTGTCTCCTGAAAGATCAGAAGTTGAAATTAGAGTGACATACAAGCATTCAGTAGAGAAACTCTCAAATTGGTATTGGAATGTTACCTGTTTTAGAGGAACTAGAGTGGTAAAGCAAATGGAATGGCTTAACTGTATTTTTTATATGTGCAAAACTGTATTTTTTCAGTTTTCCTATTCTGGAATGAATTATAGAAAGCTATCTTAACTTTATGAGGATAATTTTGTAAAAAGTTATTTTTCAGATTGGGAGGAATTTTTGCTTTGATTTATTGTGTGCAATGAAAACATGTTTCAGGTGACATATTTTCCCTAAAAAAGTAGTTTGTCTCACCACAGAGGTCACCCTTTCCTTTACAAATTATGTTTTGTTCCATTCACTTGACAAATCAGTTGCCAAATTGGGAGAGAGAACAAAGTTGAATCGATATAAGTGCAGATTATCTCATGTGGAGAATTGTTGGTCACTGAATTAAGCATCCTTGTTCCCCCCTGAAAACTTCTATGCTAGTAGCATTTTAAAAAGTAGCTAAAATTCAAAGGCAATTTGGAAACTTAATTGTTCTTTAGAGAGGGTAAAATCCTGACTAATGTCGGTTCTTCATATGTCACATTGAACTACTGTCCTTTTTGCAGCCAAGAGGGCAGTGTTGAAAAATAAATACATTTCTTTTATCTTATTAAAATCAGGGATTCTATTTGCTGTCAAAAATTTTGGTTTCTCCTTTGACTTTGAGCTTTTCTTACCTTCTCTTTCATTTCTTATATCTAACATTTCCATTGCCAACTCCACACAATTTGGAAAGCCTTGCTTTCCTGAAATGTAGTGGCTCTCACAAATGAACTTTTGTTTCCCAGCTTCTCTAAAAAGCTATAGCATCTGCCAAAGGACCTGTGGTGGCACAGTGGTTAGAATGCAGTATTGCAAGTTAACTCACTGCCCACTGCCAGGAATTCGATCCTGACCGGCAATATGGTGACTCAGTAAACTACTTAGAGAAGGCTTTAAAGCACTATGAAGTAGTATATAAGTCAAAGTGCTATTGCTATTGCTATTACATGGTGAAAGTTGTCATTACAGTTGAAAAGTAAGTTTCTTTCTGAGCATTTTAAAAATGCTGGCTAATAATTTCTAATCTGATTGCTAATATGAAGATTCCATGTATGGCTAGCTGAGAAAAGTAACCTTCCCTTGATAAAACAATATGAAACAGGTCTCACCTGATAACTCTGAGTTTGGACATTAAAAATGTAGGTTAGGTATGGTATTATATTCCAGGTAAATATCGCCAGAGATCTCCTTTTGTGAGCTGTAATATAGGAATCAAATGTGCAGCTAATTCAAACAAATAGTTGGTCTAGGTAGTAGCATGGAGCAGTGAACAAAAACTGAATACAAAGACATTTAGAATTCTGAAGAAAATCATATAGCAGAAGGATTCATGTTCAGTGGTGTAGCAAAAGCATTGCATATTTAAAAGTCTTGGGCATTTTCTTGGATTAAAAACAGCTTCAAATGCCTTCGTGTGTTTGAATTTTGGGGAACCTGCTTGCGTTTCACAGAAAAAAAACCAGGGATATCATTTGCATGTCTATTCATAAGTAAGCTCATTAAAAAAAAGAAAACCTTTGCTTAACCTTAGGCATCTTCAGAGAAAAGCCATTATCTTCTGCTTTTGAGCTAGCTGGGTCAGATCAGAATAAAACACTTCCCTTATTACCAGCATCTGTAGCTACTTGGATTTTTTGCCTTTCATTTTCACTGTGAGCAAAGGAAGCCTTCAGTTAGCTGCCTTCTTTGCTATTTTCCATGATATGTGGAACCTCTTAATAAGAACCAAGATAACATGACATTTTCTAACATGGCAAATAGAATAATATTGATTATCAGAGCCACAGGGAAGCACTATGTCTTTAATTATCTCCAGAAGCAAAACATCACTGTTCCAAAAAATCACAAATAGGGAGGGAGATATGGGGCTCCATGTTAGCAGGAAGGGTCTTCCTGCTACCTTCACGTAGTCCCAGATCTATTTTTCTTGGGGAGAGGGAGGCCAGGGTTTGTTCAGTTTTCCCTAATCTCTTAATGATGCTTAAAATTATTTCACCTTTGCTTTGACATTTATTTATACAGATCCCTACCGCCTGCCCTATTTGAAAGATTTTCAGCTAGTACTGAAGCAGAACATGCAGATGAAATATAAGAAGCATCCTATCAAAAATTGCTCTTGTGCATATTAAAACCTATCTTGCAAAGCGAGCCAAACAAGAATGTTTTTGCACTGCTTATGAAAAGTGCCATTGGAACCAGTACACTACACTGACGTGCAATCCCTAAGCTATCTGCTTTTACTGATTTTATATTTGTATTCGTCCTATGATTTTTATCTTTGTGATTCAAATGTCTTTGAATTATTGCAAAAAAAATGTTTAGATTTATTTCATAAATTGAGGTAACTCATCATAGGAATTGTATTAATTTACTAAATGGGTGAACATGGAATTAAATACCTAGATTCTATCAGTGAGATCCTTCAGGGCAATGTTAAGTTTTGGAAGGAATTTGACTATCTCAGCATAGAGCATTTTTTGAGTCTTTGTTTTGTAAAGTGAAAATTTCTATACATGCTCAATGTTAGTAGTGGATGTCACATTATATCCAGTGCAGTTTATGATTTCAATCTATACTAAGGAGCCAGAAGAGATGAAAGTCAAAATGCCATTTCTTCAGAGTGCATTCTCCTTTGTAAGTCATTGGAACACTTGTCTGCACTGTTTATCCTTCGAAGATCATCTGGCGACCGTCTCCAGGAGAGCTTTTTATCAGGTCCGCCTGATCCGCCAATTGCGCCCCTTTCTTGACCGGGATTCCTTATGCACAGTCACTCATGCTCTTGTTACCTCTCGCCTGGACTATTGCAATGCTCTCTTCATGGGGCTCCCCTTGAAGAGCACCCGGAGACTCCAGTTAGTCCAGAATGCAGCTGCGCGGGTGATAGAAGGAGCTGTTCGGAGCTCCCATATAACACCTATCCTTCACAAGCTGCACTGGTTGCCTGTGGTCTTCCGGGTGTGCTTCAAGGTATTGGTTACCACCTTTAAAGCGCTCCATGGCTTAGGACCGGGTTACTTACGGGACTGCCTACTGCCACCTTGTGCCTCCCACCGACCCGTGCGCTCTCACAGAGAGGGACTCCTTGGGGTGCTGTCAGCCAAGCAATGTTGGCTGGCGGCCTCCAGAGGAAGGGCCTTCTCTGTGGGGGCTCCCACCCTATGGAATGAACTTCTCCCTGGACTTCGACAGCTCTCCGACCTCTGGACCTTTCGCCACGAACTTAAAACGTATCTATTTTTTTGCGCAGGACTGGCATAGAATTTTTAGATGATTTTATGGGTTTTTAATTTTTTAATTAGTTTTTTAGGGCCAAATTTAAATAAGTTTTTTAGCTATGGTTTTTATTTGTATTGTATGTGTTTGATTGTTGTTTTTATTTGGCTGTTAACCGCCCTGAGTCCTTCAGGAGAAGGGCGGTATACAAATTAAAATATTATTATTATTATTATTATTATTATTATTATTATTATTATTATTATTATTATTATTATTATTATTATTATTACGTATTGAGAATGGTTCTGTTCATTTGTGGGTGAGTGTCTGTATAAGTGTGTATAAGTGAGTTGAAGCTTAACTGTGCAGATGCTAATTTGAGGGTTATATTTTGTTTTCCTGCAGGTTGCGTTTCTGAAAATGTAGCATGACCTGTAAAGAACAAAAACCATCCTTTGTCTGCCAAGAATCGTGGAATATTAGACCTCAAGTGAAGGTTATCTTTCTCAAAGTGGTACCATCGATCCCGAATCAAAAGCTGGATATTTTAGCTCTTTGTTGACTTTGGAGTGTTCTGATGTTCAGAAAATTTGACAGAGGCAAGTTGTTCAAGCATAGTTGTAAAACCAGAGTTCAGAGAGTGAATTAATTTGAAATGTCAGGAGTCTGAGATCAACTAACATCCTACTAATTCCCCAAAGAATTAATTATCTTCTGAAACAACATCAGCTTTACAAAAAAGTCTTGATAAGTAGCTCCTTTGCTTTTTTTTGAGGAATTAGGAACTGGCTGCCAGGACTAGACATTGGATATTTCAATGTCCAAATGGAAAAATAAACTGCAACCCTTTTTGGTAAGCTTTGGTTTAGCTATAATTATTTTGAGAGGCCCTGCAAAGCAAATGGGTTAAAACGGGAGTTCTCAAAGTGTGAATTGGGGTTCTCCCAGTAGCCCCACCACCTTCTATTGGAGAGTCTCAAGTAACCTAGAGTGTCACAATTTTGGAAAAAAAACTGTGTGATGGAACTTGTGCGGAAAACATGAGAGTGCTGTCAAAACCCACTTTGAGCTTTGCTGTTCATTTGTTTGAGTGAGCCCAGAGGGAACAGTTGCTGTACCCTGATCTTTAAAAATTCCTGTGATGTATGAAGTAAAATTGAATTATTAAAAATGTCAGATTTATTCTCTGCGCATTCTTAAATACTGATGAAATCAATACTTTGATTTGATGGGAATACTCAACACACAAATTCATTGATCATTTTAGGGGGTGACAGAGTTGAAGAGCCATTGGACTAAAGGTTGCTTTCTATACGCAAGCATGATTTCTCAGTGAGCCGTGAGTGATACAGTTATAAAGAGCTGTGTATGAATGATAGGAAATAGATGGAACTGGGATATGATGTGATGGGTATACCCTGATGTGCCCAATTAGAAAGAATAAAGTTTGTCCAAGAATGATGGAGATGAAGAAGATTTTGTGGAGAATGTTTCATCCTTAGAACTAGACATGTTATATAAGGGAGTGGGATGTCTCAGAAACATGCAAGCTGTGTGATAGATTTTTAAGAGTCTTCAAACTGCACTATGTGGCACCATCTAGTCAAGGTTGATATTGTTGTTATTTGGATGGAAGACTTATAAGAAAACCTCAGAACTTTGGTTAAACTGAACACTGAACATAAACAAAGCAAACTAGAAAAAGGCAGTACCAAACCATTTAATAATAATAATAATAATAATAATAATAATAATAATAATAATAATAATAATAATAATAATAATTTAATTTGTATACCGCCCTTACATTTCTTACATTGATACCACGAAAGCTACATTAATTAGATCATGAAAAATCCAGGAGTTATATTTAAAAAAAGAAGAAGCAGGAGCTGAAATTGACATTTTAAAATGCCTTTGTTCCCCCATACCTAATACCAAAAATTAAGGCTTTTTTCCTTTTTTTTGTGGACAACATGAAATATGAATCCATGTACTGTATATAAAAGGATTGTATAATATATTGTGTTTTTAAATCACTTAAAATATATTGCCGATCAGGGATCACCATCTTATTGTGTATTGTGGGGCTTGACTTCTTAGGCTTAGTTGCACAGAGGGGCCAATGCATTTTCAGATGAAACAGCCTTATTGAATATTCATGAAAGTGGAGTAGAATTGATCTCTGTAAACATGCAATGATTTTCAAGAAATGAAAACATTAAAAGTACTTAATAATACCATCATTCAATCTCTAGTTTCCCCATTTTATTGTTACTTTTATTCTATTATATAAAGGTATGCATATACAAATTTTTCCCCCTTCTCTTATTTCTACCTTAGTTGAAATAATCACTCTAATCATGCCACCATTCTAAAAAAGAAGGGAAAGAGAAAAAAGAAAAAAGACATCAAAAAAGAGAGAAACTCTTTCCTTTCTATCTATTGTCTCTTGCCTGCTTCAGTATTTTAGTTGCTAAAACCGGTAGGTGGCTCAGTGGCTAAGATGCTGAGCTTGTGAATTGAAAGGTCAGTAGTTCAGCAGTTCGAATCCCTAGTGCCACGTAACTGTGTGAGCTCCTGTTACTTGTCTTAGCTTCTGCCAACCCAGCGGTTTGAAAGCTCATAAAAAAATGCAAGTAGAAAAATAGGGACCACCTTTGGTGGGAAGGTAATAGTGTTTCTGCACCTTTGGCATTTAGTCATGCCAGCCACATGACCACAGAAACGTCTTCGGAGAGCGCTGGCTCTACAACTTTGAAACGGAGATGAGCACTGCCCCCTAGAGTTGGGAATGACTAACATATATGTGTGTGAAGGGAACCTTTACCTTTACCTATGCTTTTTTTGACTTGCCTCCCATATTCCTCTCCGATCTTTATCTCTGTCTGCATCTACTTCTTAGACACGCAAAGAATTTCTAATTCTTTCTAAGATGCACAGATGTGCATATTAAAATATAATATGAAATAAAATATGAGAAATAAAAACATGTACCACAATCCTTAATAAATTTATTTAATTGGCTTTCTTTTTAACTCTTTATAAACCGTTAAAGAAAGTATTGCTATATATATCATTAAATTAAGATGAATGGAATGGAATGGAATAGAATAGCTTTATGATTAGACACACAAAGGATTTTTAATTCTAATGTGCACAGTTGTGCATATTAGATATGTGCATTTCTAATATATATAGTTGTGTCCTGGCCCTTGGATTTGTTTTTTTAAAAAATTCCTTTACTTTAGCCAGCACAACAGTGACCATAACATTTCCAGTTGCATTGACTTGTTTTTTTCATGTTACCGAGCTTGGCCTTTAATAGACTTTGATTTATGTGATCCTAATAAAAGCAGAATAGGCAAAGGCCTTTATTGGAGCGTTGAAAAAAAAGTAGATATAGGACAATTTACAGTGTGCTTAGCTGCAAAATGGTATTTTGCAAATAGCTGAGGAAATATACCTCAGGCACTTTATTAAGAGAGCTTTAAAAAATAAATAGCATTTTAAAGGAGAAACTTGAGTTGTTATTATAGTTCATTCTTACCTTCTGTTAAAATCTTGGTTTCAGGCTGTGGGTTATAATTTGACTTTTACCCAATCTGCTCCTCAATTTATGAAGTAATATTTCCTTTCCTATTTACAAATGGATTTGTAGCAATCCAGACATCTTGGCAGTTCTCCATTTATTCGCCAAACAAGAACTAGGAAACCCCAGTAATTCGCTATCAGCCCCAAAGCAAGAGGAAAAGTGTCAAATTGTCTGCTTCTCATGAAGGAAACAAATCAACTGATTTTCAGAAGAAATGTTTAAGATCATCCAGGAATCACTGAAAATTAATGTGTTCTTTGCAAAGCTAACATTGGCAATTGAGTTTTCAATAGAAGATGCTGAGCTTGGTTGTTTGCTTCCAAATATTTCATTACCCAACTAGGTAACATCACCAGTATGAGTGAGTGTGATGTTTGCATCCTGTTTATATATAATAGCTTGGAGTTTTCCTTGCTAAATGCACTTTTTTTTTGCTAAGCATACATGTTTTTGTGTATTTATCAAATGCACACACAGAGGGAGAATGCTGTAAAGCAGCAGTCCCCAATCTCTCTGGCTTCAGGGACTGGTTTCGGGAGAAAAAATTGTCTTCCATGGACTGGGTGCGGGTGTATGGGATGTGTATGGCACACAACCTAGATCCTGCACATATGCAGATGAAGCTTTGCTCACCCACCCACTGGATACTAGTCCACCGCCTGGGGACTGAGGACTCTTGCTGTAAAAGTACCATCATTTGAGAGAGTTTTTGTTAATTCTCTGTATTGTTATTTAATTTTATGGAAGAAAAATCCAGAAGTATGGTGATAAATATTGTAAATATCAGCCTCTATAATAATAATAATAACAACAACAACAACAGAGTTGGAACAACAACAACAACAACAGAGTTGGAAGGGACCTTGGAGGTCTTCTGCTCCAACCCCTGCCCAGGCAGGAAACCCTACACCATTTCAGACTGATACTTGCTTGCTATCGGCTGCCATAGTATGGGGGCTGGGTGGTGGTGGGGAAGCAAGCTGGTGGAGATGTCTCGCTGAAAAGAGAGGAAAAGGGAGGTTTGTTCTCATCGTCTACTGCGCAGTTGAATGGAATTATTTATAGCCAGTCAAGGTCAACCGTCCCAGCATACCAGAGGGCTGAAGATGTACCCCACACAGGGGTGAAATCTAGCAGGTTCTGACAGGTTTTGGAGAACCGATAGTGGAAATTTTGAGTAGTTCGGAGAACCGGCAAATGCCACCTCTGGCTGGCCCCAGAGTGGGGTGGGAGTGGAAATTTTGCAATATCCTTCGCCCTGGAGTGGGGAGGAAATGGGGATTTTGCAGTAACCTTCCCCTGCCACACACACCAAGCCACACCACGCCCACCAAGCCATGCCCACAGAACAGTAGTAAAAATATTTGGATTTCACCATGGGGAGCCAGGGTCCTTGGGGGGAGAGATTTGGGAATACTTTCAATATGTAATTTTCGCACTTTTAGCCTCAGATCTTGCTTTTTCTTTCGTTGCTATCAGTTCAAACTCAGTAAAAATACTTGTCTCTACAAACATGGCGTTGGGGGTTTCCTTTCTTGGGTTTTGAACGGAGGCACAGTAAAGCTGACAGTAAAGCTGTCCTACAAATTTTATGAGTGTAGATATTTTCAGGCTGGCCAGTTCTTGACTCCAAATATATTCCAGTTAATAAAATGTATTTACCCCAGATTTTGGCATATTGTCCTATCTTCCGTTGAGAAATGGTACAGAAACACAGTTTCTCTCTGGGATGCCTTCAATTCACAATATAACAATTAGAAATCTGAAAAGTTTACCATCTGGATGGGAGACAGGGCAGATCAGTGAGTCTTCCCTTTTTCCTTTTCCCTGTCAACTCACACCCAGTGGATCACAGTTTAAAAAAAAAAAAAGATTTCCAGATAAGCACTTGAGTCAGTTGAAGCATCCATAGACACATTTTCTTATTTATGTTACTGTAGCTACTACCATGGTTTCTTAATCCTGCTTAAAATCACTTAAGGTCAGCTTTTTGATAATTTGTCAGCCTGTATCATTTGTCAGACTTAAGATGGCACAGCAACTAGTTTGAAAAAGATTTATCATGTGAATTAGTTGCTGGAATTCTGTTCTCTAGACATTTTTCTGGTAACCCTTCAGGGGAGTAGCAGCATGTGAGAGAGTGGGCTTTTTGATAGCCATTCCCTGCCCAGTGACTTATTTTTTCTATGGATTGAAGGCATTTTCTATTGTCCCCATCGTTTAAAAATGGGAGGAGGAAGGGCTTAAATGTGTATCTGCATGCACATGATTTGTATATATGTATATACACACACATGCATATACATACATACATACTTTTTTATTTTTTTATTTTTTGAATACAAATAATACAAACATAATACGTATACATCTAAATACAAAAAAAGAAAGAAAAAGGAAGAAACCCTCAAATATTACAGTGCACCCCCCACACCCGGAGACCATCCCCCCCTATATTTCTTCGTCTATAACAATTAAAAGATATACAATATATTCCAATTGTGCCCTTATCCCCTCCAAAACAATATATAGAGTAGGCTTATTCCCTTTGACTTCTACCAGCACTGATTTTATAAAATCCCCCCATATTTCATTATACTTGTTTGCTTTTATCATCCCTTTTTTAAATTTAATTTCTGTTGTTAATTTATCTTTCATTGCCATACTCCAAATTTTATTATACCACTCATTACTTTGAATATCCCAATTACGGGCCTCTGTGGCTCAGACTGGTAAGACAGACTGTTATTAACAGCAGCTGCTTGCAATTACTGCAGGTTCTAGTCCCACCAGGCCCAAGGTTGACTCAGCCTTCCATCCTTTATAAGGTAGGTAAAATGAGGACCCAGATTGTTGGGGGCAATAAGTTGACTTTGTATATAATATACAAATGGATGAAGACTATTGGTTGACATAGTGTAAGCTGCCCTGAGTCTTCGGAGAAGGGCGGGATATAAATGCAAATTTTAAAAAAAAATTGTCCTCAATATTTAGCCATCACTAATCTGCCATGATCAGATTTACAATTGATTCCTTTTTTGTTTCATTTATATCCTGTTTTTCCACCAGTAACAATAATGCAATTCTTGGTGAGATGTCTAAATGTACATACATACATACATACATACATACATACATACATACATATGGAGAGAGAGATAATCTTTGTATGACAATAGCAACAGTAAAACCAAATATTAAAATTTACATTTATTAAAAAATGTGTGCCTTACTGAAGACCTATTAAATAGAAAAAGGCTATTAGGAGAGTTCCAGTTAACAATTTTTTTTCTAGCTGACCTTGTTACCTTACCTCACCTCACCTCACCTCACCTCATCTTACCTAAATTTTCTACATTTATTTTGATATTAGGAAATGAACAGAGTCAGAAGAGGTGACCCCTCAGATGCTATTTATTCTGAAATGGGTGGCGATGTATTTAATGTAAGAGTAGGAAATATTCTCACTTTTAAATTCTGTTTAATGTGTATCAAAAGAACCAAACTATAGAACCTGCTATAGAAAATTAGAAAAATAGATTGTTGTGTCTTAAAGGATTAATATCTGGAATATATTTAGAATCTGACAGAACATTTTAACTGTACTTAACTTCTTATTTAATGCAAATCATTCACTGCCCTGACAATTACTTAACTGCAATGTAGTTATAACTTTGTATAATGTCCTATATACAGGGGTGGGTTCTACTTACTTTTACTACCAGTTCGCATCATGCCCGTGCGCAAAAGAGTTTTGATGACGTTTGGGTCAGTGGGCGGAGCCTCCCAATAAAACCCCAGTTTTACTACCGGTTCTATACAGGGGTGGGTTCTAAATTTTTTTACTACTGGTTCTGTGGGCATGGCTTGATGGTCATGTGACAGTGGGCGTGGCTTGATGGTCATATGTCTGGGTAGGCATGGCCAACACAATGTCACGTCAAGGGGTGCCTCGCCTGGCCCCTCCCCTCCCAGCCATTCCTTGTCACACCCACCCTCAACCTACCTATAGTTCTGCAAAAATGTTGTTCCATCTTTTTTTTTTATTTGCATTTATATCCCGCCCTTCTCCGAAGACTCAGGGCGGCTTACACTATGTTACCAATAGTCTTCATCCTATTTGTATATTTATATACAAAGTCAATTTATTGCCCCCATCAATCTGGGTCCTCATTTTACCTACCTTATAAAGGATGGAAGGCTGAGTCAACCTTGGGCCTGGTGGGACTAGAACCTGCAGTAATTGCAAGCAGCTGCTGTTAATAACTGACTGTCTTACCAGTCTGAGCCACAGAGGCCCCTTTCAACTTTATTATCTACATACTATAGATCATGGCATCCGGCCCTCTCAATTCCTGGCAGATAGATGGGGAAGAAATGGAGGTAGTGACAGATTTTATTTTCATGGGCTCCAAGATCACCGCAGATGGGGACTGCAGCCAAGAAATTAAAAGACGCTTGCTCCTGGGGAAGAAAGCTATGACAAATCTAGACAGAGTACTAAAAAGCAGAGACATCACCCTGCCAACAAAAGTGCGTATAGTCAAGGCGATGTTTTCCCACTTGCAACGTATGGCTGTAAAAGTTGGACCATAAGAAAGGCTGAGCGCCAAAGAATCGAGGCCTTTGAACTCTGGGGCTGGAGAAGACTCCTGCAAGTCCCTTGGACTGCAAGGCGAACAAACAAGTCAGTCCTAGAGGAGATCAACCCTGATTGCTCTTTAGAAGGCCAGATCCTGGAGATGCAACTCAAATACTCTGGCCACCTAATGAGAAGGAAGTACTTACTGGAGAAGAGCCTAATGCTGGGAAAGATTGAGGGCAAAAGAAGAAAGGGACAACAGAGAACGAGGTGGCTGGATGGAGTCACTGAAGCAGTAGGCATGAGTTTAAATGGACTCCAAAGGATGGTAGAGGACAGGAAGGCCTGGAGGAACGTTGTCCATGGGGTCGCGATGGGTCAGACACGACTGCAACTAACAACAACAAAATAGATGCACTTTCATGGACCACTGAAAGGAGGAAATGGCTCACATACTTTGCCCAAGAGTATGATAGGCAACAGGCTTTTAAGGGGCTGCCAGAAAGAAGGGGGGCAATGTATTTTCCAAAGCATCAGAAGACAAAACTGATGGAAACTGAACAAAGAGAGAAGCAACCTAAAACTAAGGAGAAACTTCCTGACAGTGTGAACCAATATAGGTTTCAGTCATAATTTCACATATAAAATAGCCATTCCTGTAATACAACCTGCATATTGTTCAAAACAGTCATTAGTATTATGGCTGATGTTTGACAGCAAACCTAAAATCCCCATTCCCTCCCCACTCCAGGGGAAGGTTACTTCAAAATCCTCTTTCCCTCCACATTCCTGCCAGCTGCATAAAGGAAACTTTGTAAGCAGAAAACAGCTACCGGTGCTTAGAAATAATATAAAGTGGAAGCTGGAAGTTCGGCTCCATTTACAAGCAGGCAGAAAACTCATTCAAGACAGGATATTTCACAATGGAAATCGCCCAAACCTTTTTAAAAACATAAAGCCCATGTTGCACAAACCCCAAAACTTCAAAAACATAGAACCATATAAGAATTCCTCCTCTTATCTAGTTTGTTGTTCAGCTGACTCAGAAACAAACTGCTTCTGCAAGTAAAAACCTCCTTCTAGCAGCTGCGTCAATTTAAAATGACGGTGTCTTTTTTTCTTCTTCTTTGCCAAGTGATCTCCTGGCAGAGAAGCGAGTCCTGATTTTTTCATTCTAGTCGATCAGTTGGGAGGCTTCTTGGCTTCTCAATTTAAAGCGACAGTGTTTGTTTGTTTTTTCTCTTCTTTCTCTTCTCTCTTGTTTTGTTTTTTTTTCTCTTCTTTCTCTTCGGAAACCTGGTTGGGCACCGAAGGGGGGGTTCCCCTAGTGGAGATGTGCCCACCAGGTTTCCGAACATTCCATCAGCCGAGGGCCCAGGGTAGGGGAGGCGGGGTGGCGGTTATTATTAAGGAGAGTCTGGAACCGAGGGAGACCACTGCGCCTCAGATATCTGGGTGTGAATCCCTCTTCGTGAAGTGGGGTCGTAGGACTCAGGTGGGCTTGTTGATCACGTACCTGGCTCCTTGCTGCGTGACAACAGCCCTGCCTGAGCTGTTGGAGCTGCTGACGGGGTTGGCAGTTGAAACCCCTAGACTGTTGGTCATGGGGGATTTCAATCTGCCATCAACTGGCGCAGCGTCTTCGGCGGCTCGGGAGTTTATGGCCTCCATGACGGCCATGGACCTGACGCAATTAGTTGACTGCCCTACCCACATCGGGGGTGGCACCCTAGATTTGATTTTTATCTCTGGCCAGTGGTTGAATGATCTGATTTTAAGTGATTTAGTGGTCGAACCTTTGTCATGGTCAGATCATTTTCTCCTTCGTCTAGACTTTCTGACCACTACCCACCACCGCAGGGAGACGGAACCAATGTGTTGGTTCCGTCCCAGGCACCTGATGGACCCAGAGAGGTTCCTGACGGAGCTTGGGCCGTTTCCCGAGAATCTGGCCCACGGCACAACTGAAGAACTAGTTGCGACCTGGGAACAGGCCGCGGCTGGAGCTTTGGACCGTGTCGTGCCTTTGCGGCCTCTGACCCAGCGCCGATCTCAACCAGCGCCTTGGTTCTCCGAGGAGCTGAGGGACATGAAACGCCGGAGAAGACGCCTAGAGAGTGTCTGGAGATCCAGCTGCTCCGAAGCTGACCGGACACTAGTTAGGTCCTATAGTAGGACCTACCTAGTGGCATTGAGGGATGCGAAGCGTTCTTACGTTTCCTCCCTCATTGCATCGGCAGATAACCACCCGGCCACCCTGTTCCGGGTGACCCGCTCTCTCCTTCAACAGGAGGGGCGGGGGGACCCATTATCAGGGCATGCCGAGGAGTTTAACGGTTATCTATACGATAAAATCGTTCAGCTTAGGGACGGATTGGATCAAAATTGGGTAGATCTGGGCGAGAGTTCCGAGGCCCGTCTTGTTGAGGTTGTTTGGGATAGTTTTAATCCTGTGACTCCCGAGGACATGGACAGGTTGCTGGGAAGGTTGAATGCCACCACATGTTTACTGGACCCATGCCCCTCCTGGCTGGTGCTGGCCACGCAGGAGGTGACACGAGGCTGGCTCCAGGGGATTATAAATGCTTCTTTGTGGGAGGGGGTCTTTCCCGCTGCCTTGAAAGAGGCGGTGGTGAGACCTTTCCTCAAGAAGCCTTCCCTGGACCCAGCTGTTTTAGGTAATTACCATCCAGTCTCCAATCTTCGCTTTACGGCGAAGGTTGTAGAGAGTGCGGTGGCATGTCAGCTACCCCAGTACCTGGATTAAACTGTCTATCTAGACACGTTCCAGTCTGGCTTCCGACCTGGATACAGTACTGAGACGGCTTTGGTCGTGTTGGTGGATGATCTCTGGAGGGCCAGGGATAAGGGTTACTCCTCTGCCCTGGTCCTATTAGACCTCTCAGCGGCTTTTGATACCATCGACCATGGTATCCTGCTGCGCCGGTTAGAGGGGTTGGGAGTGGGAAGCACCGTTTATCGGTGGTTCTCCTCCTACCTCTCTGACCGGACGCAGACGGTGTTGACGGGGGGGGGGGCCGCAGAGATCGACTCCAAAGTGCCTCCTGTGTGGGGTGCTGCAGGGGTCGATTCTCTCACCCCTCCTGTTCAACATCTATATGAAGCCGCTGGGTGAGATCATCAGTGGTTTTGGGGTGAGATACCAACTGTACGCTGATGACACTCAGCTGTACTTTTCCACCCAGGCCACCCCAATGAAGCTATCGAAGTACTGTCCCGATGTCTGGAAGCCGTATGGGTCTGGATGGGGAGGAACAGGCTCAAGCTTAATCCCTCCAAGACGGAGTGGCTGTGGATGCCGGCACCCCGGTACAGTCAGCTGCTGTTGTGGCTGTCTGTCGGGGGCGAGTCATTGGCCCCGATGGAGAAGGTGCGCAACTTGGGCGTGCTCCTGGATGGGCGGTTGTCTTTTGAAGATCATTTGACGACCATCTCCAGGACAGCTTTTTATCAGGTTCACCTGATTCGCCAGTTGCGCCCCTTCCTGGACCGGGATGCCCTATGCACGGTCACTCATGCTCTCATTACTTCTCGCCTGGACTATTGCTCTCTACATGGGGCTCCCCTTAAAGAGCACTCGGAGACTCCAGTTAGTCCAGAATGCGGCTGCGCGGGTTATTGAGGGAGCAGCACGGAGCTCCCACGTAACACCTGTCCTGCACAGACTGCACTGGCTACCTGTGGTCTTCCGGGTGCGCTTCAAGGTATTGGTGACGACCTTTAAAGCGCTCCATGGCTTAGGACCGGGATATTTACGGGACCGTCTTCTGCCGGCTTCAATCTCCCAACGACCGGTGCGTTCTCACAGAGAGGGACTCCTTAGGGTGCCATCAACCAAACAATGTCGGCTGGCGGCCCCCAGGGGGAGGGC
Organism: Ahaetulla prasina; assembly: GCF_028640845.1. NCBI lineage: Eukaryota > Metazoa > Chordata > Lepidosauria > Squamata > Colubridae > Ahaetulla > Ahaetulla prasina. The sequence goes on from NC_080539.1 coordinate 129,870,048, forward strand.
CTTCTCTGTGGGGGCTCCTACCCTGTGGAACGAGCTTCCCCCTGGACTCCGACAACTGCCCGACCTTAGGACCTTTCGCCGCGAACTTAAAACCTATTTGTTTCATCTTGCTGGACTGGCTTAATTTTTAAACTTTTAAATTGATTTATTGGGGTTTTAAATTTTAGTGATTTTATAGCGTGTAATTGTATATTAGCTTGGCCAATTGAATAAGTTTTTTATGGGTAGTTTTTAATATTGTATGGGTTTGTTTTTTGTATTTTAACTGGCTGTTCACCACCCTGAGTTCCTCGGGAGGAGGGCGGTCTATAAATTAAAATATTATTATTATTATTATTCTTTGTCAAGTGAATCCTGATTTTTTCCTTCGAGCCGATCAGCTGGGAGTCGGGAGGCAGCAATAGATTGGGGGCAGGGCCAGGCAGAGGTGGCATTTATCGGTTCTCTGAACTACTCAAAATGTTTACTACCGGTTCGCAAGAATTGGGGAGAACTGGTAGCAACCCACCACTGGTTCTATAGAACCGGTCCGAACCAGGGACAACCAGTGGTGAGATTCAGCCAGTTCGCACCACTTCGGGAGAACCGGTTGTTAACTTTCTGAGCAGTTTGGCAAACTGATTGTTGGAAGAAATCATTAGGGCAGAGAACCGGTTGTTAAAATACTTGAATCCCACCACTGGGGACACTGCCTATATATCTAGCTATAATTTCTGGCTTTTTTGCAGTAATGATTGCCCAAACAATTTATTCTTAACTTATAACTTTTAATAATGTAGAAAGAAGTTTTTTAAAAACCCTGTGATTATAAGATTCATGATGTGCTATCTGATGGAAATAATAGAAGTAAGTAGTCCAGAAGGAGAAGTCTGTGCTGATGATTGTCTTTACTCGGTTTGACAGGTGTCACTGATTTTCATCCCTTGTCACTGAAGTCTTAATAACATTGCATGTTTATATATAGGAGATTTAATTACTGCTTTGGTTTCTCTGCTTGCCTGAAACCTAGGAAATGAGGAATATTTAACTAATGTGCTAGCATCACTTCTAGGACTTGACTCAAGCTGTACTGACGATGCGGAAGCAACTGGCACAGTGAAGAACAATGAAGGCCATGGCAACTCTGGGTATTCTAGTGTAATTCTCAGGGACCTCAGGGGATACCCACAGCACTATATTGCTCTTCTTACACCAAATATGACTGGAATGGCAAATGACCTTTTAAATTTCCCATGATGCTGCTGCTTTCATGTTGGAAGCACCGAGGCACTCCTGAATTGAAAGGATTAGCTGGTAACATCACTGTTGCCTGGGGGAATACCTTGTTGGGGACTCCTTTTATTGTCACCATTAATGTGCCACCAAAGTGGGACCCATTTATCTACTCATGGTTGCCCGCTTTCAGGCTGCTAGGTGGGCAGGAGCTGGAGCGAATGATGGGAGCTCACCTCATCATACAATAGCACTGGGTCTCGAACATGAGCTTGCTCATTGTCAACTGCACGTTCTAAACCTCGTGAGCCACCGTGCTCCTCATATTTCCCATAATGTCTCACAACCGTATGAGAAAATACTTATTTCTGCCACCCAGGAAGAACTTGTTTTGTTGTTATCAAACATGCCCAGAAGGTCCCATCAGCATAAAATGTTTGATGTCCCCTCAAACATGGATATTCTTCTGTTCAACACAAATTATCTGGGGATTGGGAACAAAGGGACGCTGTGTACTATGAGGACAAATTGCAGTGTCAAAGTCTGCTGATAGAAACATCACTTTCATCAGGCTTGCAAAAAGCTCATGGCTAAACTTTTGAGACAGAGCCAGAAGTATCACTTAAAGGTTTCTCTTTGCGCATGAATGCATCTGTGTTGATTTCATTGCATCAAAAGGCTTTAGGCTATCTATATCTATTCCAAAGAAAGTGACATTTCTGCAAGAGAACAATTGCAGAATACACATATACAAGGCACAAGTGTTAGGAACACATGGAATTACATTGAAGTGTGACTATGATTTGTTTTGTTGGTTGAATGAAATCCGTTGAGTGGAAGGAATATAGGTTTAGTACTGTCACACAGAAGTTTATTGGACATTAATACAGCATTAATACAGTATTCAAAAAATAAATCTCCTCAAACTTGGGAAATTCAGATGCAATGTAAAGCCTGTGAGATTAAAACCTGGCTTCAGACTTGAGATGTAATCAGAAATGGTCAGGAAAATTTGAAAGTCTTCCCACACAGGAGCCAACCTTAGATTTTTGTCAGAAGTTTGATTGAATCCCTTTCACTCATTCTCTCAATAAGAAGGTTGATGTGTTGGTAGAAGCACCACTAAGGACAAGCTTTCTCAGCAGCAGTTATGGGTTATTTTAGGATCTTATTCTCACAGCAGAGTTTGTTCCATATGTAACACGTACACCCATTTTGACATCAAACTAAAGGAGTTTTATTTAGAAAACTCAAGAGCTTACTTGGCCTTTCTTTTGATATATTTCAATCTTTTTGGTAACTGGTTTTAGTTATGTTCCTTTCTACTATTTTATTACTTGATGTTTTGCACGATGACTGCCCTCATTGCTGCCCTATGGCCCCAGGGCCAAAGGTTGGGAGATAAATAAAGTCCACATGTAGTCCAGGTCCAAGAGGTGGAATCCATTAAGTTTTTTAATGCTTGTGTTTTGTTCTCAACAGCCTCTAATCTCAGTTCAGCCACAGTTAAATTTGTTTTATTTTAGACTTTACTTGGCCTTTATCAGGGATTTTTTTTTGTTTTATTCCCATCTGCAGGTATAGTAAATTTTTTGCTTTTAAACCATCCCATGCATTTGGCTCTAAAATATTTGGAATGGATGGGAAGAATCATATTGGCTGTAATCTGATAATAACCAAAAGTTACTCCACAGATGAGAGCCAAACAAGAGACTGCTGGCAGATACTCTACTTTCTAAAAGTCAAAATCCTTTTTTAGACTTGTTCAGATAGGCTGCTAACCATCACAGATTACTGCACTAACTCAGTATTTAATTGGTTTCCCTTTTCAACATTCTCATTGCTTGTACAATTCACCAGAAAAGGGAAATCTTTGACCTAATAAGATCCGATGTATACAGAAATTCTGCAATGTTGACATCCAGTAAAGAAACAGACATATACAACGCAGTGATCATTAACAGGTTGAGTGTATTTTTTCTTACTGTAATAATAAAGAAATGCAAGCACAGAGTGAAGCTTTGGGTTGCTTTATTATAAAAATGAGAGCCATCTGTCTTGACTAGTTACTCATTTTCCTTTTTCATGAAAGATTTTTATTTAAGGAAAAAGATTCTGCAGAATTAGCATACTTTATTATTATTATTATTATTATTTATTTGATTTTTATACCGCCCTTCTCCCGAAGGACTCAGGGCGGTGTACAGGCAGAATAAAACCAACAAAGAACAATATACAATATACAAAGTTAAAATATCAATTAAAAACTTATTAAATGAGCCTGAAAAAATTAAGAAATTTACCATAAAACCAAAAACCCCATTAAAATTGAGTTTAAAATTCCATTCAAGCCAGCCCCGCGCGAATAAAGAGATATGTTTTCAGTTCGCGACGGAATGTCCGAAGGTCAGATATCTGGCGTAAGCCCGGGGGGAGTTCGTTCCAGAGTGTGGGAGCCCCCACAGAGAAGGCCCGTCCCCTGGGGGCCGCCAGCCGACATTGTTTGGCGGACGGCACCCTGAGGAGTCCCTCTCTGTGAGAGCGTACGGGTCGGTGGGAGGCATGTGGTAGCAGTAGGCGGTCCCGTAAGTACCCAGGTCCTAAGCCATGGAGCGCCTTAAAGGTCGTGACTAACACCTTAAAGTGCACCCGAGAGGCCACAGGTAGCCAGTGCAGCCTGCGCAGGAGAGGTGTTACATGGGAGCTGCGTGCAGCTCCCTCTATCACCCGCGCGGCTGCGTTCTGCGTACTTGATTATGCTATTTATTATTTATTGGCAAGAAACTGGCAGATAGGAGGGCTGCAATGAAAAATGATCCCTCTGAAGAAAACATTGATTTGGTTTCATTAAATTTAGGCAAGGTTGTTCATGTTGTGCAATCGACCAGACAAATTTCCACATTCAAGTGTGCCCATCATACCTGAGGAGCTGTTACCTGCCAAAAACATCCTGGAGTTGCATCTGGGAACACTTATTCCTTGTCAAATTATATCCAATCCAAGTGTACTGTATTACAAATTTCAGTGCTTTTTTTAGTCCAATGTCTCCTTGTATCAGAAATCTCTCCTTGAACCAGTTTCCATTTTTTTTTCTTCAGAAATCAGTGTTGCTTGATTTTAAGTTGCTCAAACACACGCATGAATATATATATTTTGTAGGTTTATATTGTACCTGTACTGCAGTTCAGGTATTATAGCAATAGCACTTAGACTTATATAGCACTTTGTAGTACCTTACAGCAGTGTCTAAGCCAGGGGTGAAATCCAACAGGTTCTGACAGGTTCTGAGGAACCGGTAGCAGAAATTTTGAGCAGTTCAGAGAACCGGCAGTGGAAATTTTGATTAGTTTCAAGAACTGGCAAATACTACCTCTGGCTAGCCCCAGAGGGGGGTGGGAATGGAAATTTTGCAATATCCTTCCCCCAGGAGTGGGGAGAGAATGGGGATTTTGCAGTATCCTTCCCCTGGAGTGGGATGGGAATGGAGATTTTGCAGTAGCCTTCCCCTGCCACGCTCACTAAGCCATACCACACCCACCAAGCCACGCCGACAGAACTGGTAGTAAAAAAAAAATTGGATTTCACCACTGGTAGCAATGTACAGACTCAGCTTGTTGCCCCCAGCTATCTTGATTATCCTGGATTTTCATTTTACAGATCTCGGAAGGATGGAAAGCTGATTTAACCTTGAGCCGGTCAGGATCAAATGCCAGGCTGTGGGCAGTATTGTTAATGGCTTTTGTTTACCTTCTCCAGCTTTATATCCGTTTTCCTCTACAAATAGACAGCAAAATTATTCATATGACTGGAAGGGCAGGCATGCTGTTCCCCATTTACCACTATGAAGATAATGTGAGATTTGAAATCGTAGTACTGTATCATGGTAAGCAATAATGTGACTTTTACATGTTAACATTTGAGGAAGCAACCAGTGGCATTAGGATTAACAAGCCGTTTTAGATGAAATGATGCAAGATTTAAGTGGATATATATATATATATATATAGTAGCTGTCTTAAAAATCTTACTTTCAGTCTTTTTTTTTGAAAAAAAATATTTATTTTTAAACATAACATAAAAAAACCTCATCAAATCAATTCCATTACAACGTGCTGTAAGGGTGTTAACATCTCTTCCTGTGCATTCACAAAATAATCATCTCTTCCATACATATATCTTATACTCATTTTTCCTAACATATCTTTCCATTTAACCAATTATAGAATAAATCCCATATTTTATAATATTGTTTATCTTCTTGTTCTCCAATTTCAAATGTTAATTTACTCATCTCTGCACATTCCAATATTTTTCTAATTATTTCATCTTGCAAAAGTAACTTTTCATTTTTCCAATTTTTTGCAAATACAATCCTAGCTGCTGTAGTAATATTCACAATCAAATATTTTTATATCTCTAGTATATATCTCTGGTATAATTCCCAACAGGAAGATTTCTGGCTTAAAGTCAATATGCTTTTTAATCATTTTTTCCAGCCACGTGTGTATTTTAGTTCAATACCTTTTAGCTTCAGTGCATGTCCACCACATGTGATAATATGATCCAGGTATCTGATGACATTTCCAACATTTTTCAGATTTGTCCTTAGACATTCTAGCAATTCTTGTCGGGGGTAGATGCCACCTATAAAACATCTTATACAAATTCTCTTTAAATGCTGTCGACATCGTCATTTTATAATTATACATCCACAATTTCTGCCAGTCATCTAGATCTATCCCATGACCAAAATTCCTCCCCCAAGCAATCATTGTCTCTTTAACCTGTTCTTCCTCTAACTTCAGCTCTAGTAAGTATCCATACAGTTTCTTTATTAGATTGTCATCTGAACCTGTTAAATCTCATCAAAACTCGTTAGGTTATTATAAAAGCCTTCTGTTTTAACATCATTATCATATCTGGATTGTATTTGCAAGTATGCAAACCAATTCATTGTTATACACTCTGTCTCTAATTCTAATTTGGATTTTAAGTCTTAATCAATGGTCCTTCATGAAACTATTAATAATTTGGATGAAAAAACAGAAATAATGCTTATGTTAACTTTACCTGGCAAAAAAATGTATGAGATGACATCTTTCAAAACAGAAACAAAATTCAAAATGATCTTGATACATTGGAGATTATAGATTTGATTATGGGCCATGAAGTCAGGTTTGACTTCTTCATTGGTGAGAAGTATGTAAGTCCAAGTGTAGTCCAAATCCAAGAGGTGTTTTTAAATGCTTGTGTTTTGTTCTCAATAGCCTCTAATCTCAGTTCAGCCACAGTTAAATTTGTTTTATTTTAGACTTTACTTGGCATATATCAGGGATTTTTTTTTTTACTCTAATCTGCAGGTGTATTAATTTTTTTGCTTTTAAACCATCCTATGCGTTTGGCTCTAAAATATTTGGAATGGATGGGAATACAATTAACTTGGTAACAGTAGATAAGAAAATGATCTTTGTAGTTGATCACAACCAGTAAGTCAGTAATTTGACCACAGTTGTTAAGAACACAAACATTATTTACGCTGCTTCAGCAGAAGTGTAGTTTCCAAATCACAAAAAGTAATATACTGTGTATTGATACAATATCACCTCAAATATTTTTTAATCCAATTCTTGACAGTATAAAAAGTGGAATAGACCAGAGGGATGAATAGACAAACAGATGCTAAGATAGAGAGAAACTGTGTATGCTTAGCCTTCACAATATATGTCTAAGGGGAAATAGGATCTCATAGTCCAAATGAGCTTTTTCCTGAAACACCTGGAAACTTCCAAACTTATTTCTCATCAAACCGGAGGCACTGAAACTAAAAACAAGCCAGGAGAAAAAAAAACCTCTGGAAGAGTTCTTTAAATTGCAGCTGGTGGGTTTTGGCATAGCTGTGGATATTAGTGACATCTCAAAGTCTTACCTTTGATCACAGATGCAGCCGGCTTGCATGTGAATTTCAGCTGGGCCTACAGTGCTTGAGTGACATCATGCCCTATTAGCTACATGTCTTCAAATTTCAGGTGCTGAAACTAAAAAGGAAGAGTAGCCCCAATTCCCGCAAGTCAATGACCCCATTATTAAAACTTTGTTTATTAAAAGTTCATTTAACTTTTAATTTGATTTAAATTTTAATTAGAGTCTCATCCAGACAAGTAGCAACACAAGATCTGTTCTGACTGCTAACCAGTAAGATCCCTTAGATCAGGAGTGTCAAACTCGTGGCCTGCAGGCCAGATGCGTCATATGCTGGCCATCCCCACCCACATTTTAGCGAAGGGGGGGAAAAGTTGCGATACGTCATGCGACGATGCTATGTTGTCGTGAGTTTGACACCCCTAGTTTAGATTGCTAGGAAAGAGACTGGACCTTGTCATTTGGGAACTTCATGCCACACGAAATATACCTTTGACTAATGGCTTTCAAACAAAATTTCAACATCTGCTATTTTGCTTTTGCCTTTTTTTAAAAAAAAAAACTTGCTCAAGTATATAATGATTTTGCTGCTGTTTTATATAACACCTGAATATTTTAATATTGCAAGTTTATTTCTGAAAATATCCTTGAGGAGGATTTCTGCATAGAAAGATGGTAAATACATGCATTACATAAACTGATACTGGCAGTATCTTAGACTTTCTGATAATTTTATTTGAGTTTATTTGACTTTGCAATTTATAATTTTTCAGATTTTAAAAAGCCCGAGGAGCTAGCACGTACCTCTTTCCAACAGTCTGTAGATGGAGATGAAATTTTTATCAGATAGGCATAGGTAATAATTATGAACAATAAGCCAGTGTTCCCCTGCATGTAAGTTTTTAAAAGCAAAAAAGCTAAATTGAAGGGGATCTTCTTTGCATTAAATTAATTATTTTGGTAGTTCTACAGTCTAACTATTTTGACTACCCACCAACCCTAACATGTACATTGACCTTTGAAAAATCAATAGCACTTCTCTTACGGATCACTGGGAATTATTTAAAATTGTTTAATTATTTAAAATGGATGAAGAATGGGTGTGTCTGAGTCTCTTTTAAAAATGTATTTAAACATTGATTAAAAAAATTAAAAATTCTTAATAGATCAGGTTTCTAATAAGAGTAATAACATAAGTGATTGGTTTACTTATTGCTTAGTATCAATTTCTCTCTTGGACCACTGTGCTCCTTCTGATATTTGCATTTTTAGAAGAGATTACAGCAGCATACGAAACTATGAATTATTCAAGCATTTGCACATAGCTGTAGGGATGCCTTTTTAAAATTAAGAAATGCAGCTTGCAATAATCTCATGTAAATACCAGTGGGCCTCATTTAGCTGTGAAGTCATTATTTTATGCAGAGGGAATCCTGTATGTAGACTCTAAAATCACTGAATGCAATGCTGGATTCACAATTTAGTTTGACAGTTTTTCTTTTGGAAAAACATTTTCATGGAGAAATACTTGAAAGAATAAGGTAAAATCACACATATGAAAATAGTCGAGAATAGCTCCCTAATTTCTCAGAGAATGTAGAACCACCCAAAAGAATTAATTCGGGCCAGACTTGGTCCCACTGGACTTAGCTGTCTTGCTTCTAAAAACTTACGTGCAGTGTGCAAAGGAACACTGGCCTATTGTTCATAACATATATGGAAATAAAAAGAGAACAGGAAAGGATAGATTACAAGCTTGGAAAAGACAAAACTGCTTTCTCGTTCACCGCTCTTAAAATGGCCAGAAAGAATACCTCCATCTGGTCATCTGGCAACACAGGGTAGAAGAGTTTGTGTCATTCTTTGTGCATGAAGTTCAAATATCATGAACAGTATGAACTTTCTTGATTAGTTTAGATGCTCAGGATCTGTAGTTTGCCAAACAAGGTCATTGTTATTGTGATGCCCCAGTTGTATAAAATCTGCTTCCAAAGGATTTCTGATTTCATTCTGTTACTGCCTGGTAACAACTTGGCATTTGAGAGAATTACTGAGGGATCCGTGGTTCATTTGTAATGACTGGATGGCTGTTTTTTTTACCATTACAGTCATGCATTTCATCATGGCTTTTTCAATTGTAATTATGTTAATCTGCATTGTGTCTGTAATTTTTAATTTCAGTGTTTTGATATTAAAAAGCATGGTTTTATTAGCACAGTTGTGTTCAAAGCTGCTGTTAAAATTTAAGTCCAACAATACCTAGAGATTTAAAATTAAAAATCACTGGTAGAGTAGAATGTTTTTGTTTTGTTTTGCAATGATTAAACTGCAATGCCCAAAAACAGTTATTGTTTATACAGGCAATCCTCGAGTTACAACAGTTCATTTTAGTGACCATTCAATGTTACTGAAAAAGGTGACTTACTACCCAGTAGTGGATTTCAAATTTTTTTTACTACCGGCTCTGTGGGTGTGGCTTGGTGGGTGTGGCAGGGGAAGAATCTGTAAAATTTCCATTCCCACCCTACTCCAGGGGAAGGATACTGTAAAATCTCCATTCCCACCCCGCTCCAGGGGAAAGTTACTGCAAAATCCCCATTTCCCCCCAAATAGCTGGGACTTGGGAGGCAGAGAATAGATGGAGGCGGGGCCAGGGGTGAAATGTAAAATTTGTTATTACAGTTCTGTGGCCGTGGCTTGGTAGGGGGGTAATGTGACTGGGTGGGGGTGGCCAACTTTTTTTTTCTTTTAAAAGCATTTTTTCTACAACCTCTTCAGTCGAAGAGGCTTTAGAAAAAATGCTTCTAAAGGGTTCTGACAATCCCATCTCATCAGAGGCTTTTTAAAATTACTTTTAAAAGCATTTTTTCGGCCGAAGAAAAATGCTTTTAAAAGGAAAAAAACAAAAAACAAAACAAAAACCTCTGATGACCGCGTGGCTCAGCTGGGCATGTGGGGGGGCTACCGGTTCTCCGAACCACCAGCCGCCATCACTACCGAATCAGGCGATCCGGTTCAAACCGGGAGCATTTCATCCCTGGGTGGGGCCAGTCAGAATTTTTACTACTGGTTCTCTGAACTACTCAAAATTTCCGCTACCGGTTCTCCAGAACTGGTCAGAACTGCTGAAACCCACCTCTGTTACTACCTTTTCATACTTACGACTGTTGCAGCATCCTCATGGTCACATGATGAAAATTCAAGGGCTTGGCAGCTGATTCATATTTGTGAAGGTTTCAGTGTCCTGGGGTATTGTGATCAGCTTCTGCAATCTTCTGACAAGCAAAGTCAATGGGGAATCTAGATTCATTTAAAAACCATGTTACTAATTTAAGAAAGACAATGATTCACTTAACAATTGTGGCAAGAGCAGTCATAAAATGGGGCAAAACTCACTTAACAAATGGTTCCCTTAGCGATATAAATTTTGGGCTCAATTGTGGCGAAATTCGAGGACTAGCTGTATTTCTGTATTCCTTTATCAGGTTTAAATCTGCTAGAAAATTATGGACAATTCATAAAATGGGACTGCAGATTGTAACTGTGGAGCATTTTGAGATCTACACACACATACGTGCATATGTGCATACACACATACACACTAATTAACAGACATAAGAATTCAAAATTACCTTTCTTACAGCCACTTTTTTAATGCTCTATACATGTGTTGCTTGAAGAAAACATTTAATGATCTATTTCTTTGGCAAATGCTATGTTCTAATACAGTTGCTCAAAACTGAACTTTCAAGTTGGTATACATCTCTAAGCATGAAGAATGTAAAAATTGTCAGGTCCTGCAAGAGAATTGGTAGACAGGACTACACTGCTGGATCCAAGTGATGGAACATGGCCCTGGAGAATCAGTAAACAGAATTTTTGGTAACACAGAGTTTTCCTAAAGAGAGATCCCAATTAAGGGGCTGCACAGTCCCAGACTGGATAGGACGGGGGTTGGGGGGAAAGGTTGGGGGTAGCCATACCCTAGAATCTCTTAGGCTACATGTAGTAGCTTAAAAGGTTATAGCTTTAGTTTGGCAAGATTCTGTCCTTTAGGTATAAGCAAATAAGGATTGGATTCAATTGTATTTCACTGTGTTGTCTTTGTATTTGGGCCTGACAATCCAAGCCAATGAAATTTAAATCCTTTTCTAGTTGATGGAATATCGGATGAATATACATGTTTCTGTGAATTTTTACCCATTATAAATCTTCAACTACTGAAATCACTCTTCCATATACTTATTCCTCATTTTTAATATAACAATAATATACAGTTAGTTATTCAACACTGATAAAAGTATAGAACATTATTATTGTATAGAGGCATTATTGTGCTATTCAGACAGGTAGCCAGAGTAGCCAGCTAAAACAAGCAGCTTTCTGTATTTTAAGTTTGAAATAGGAATGTTTTTCAGAAATTTTGGGACACAATTTTTCTCAGGGAAACAGAAAGCCAAACAGAAGTTTCAAACAACTGATTTTGAGATTCAGATTAATTTACAACTAATTAATTTCCAATATTAAATTATTAAATATTAAATTAAATCTTCAGAGGATTCTCAGCTGTTTTTCAAGTTTTTTCTTAGGAATTCAGGTTAAAAGCTACTATGCTACATTTCTGAGTTTCATTTTTTATTATGTGTTAAAAAGCATAGAAAAATCAGTACACAAAAACGTATATAATAGTTCTAATGAAAAGAAGGCTTATAACTATTGAAATCAATTAATGTAGGTCTAGATGGTGGTATCAGGTCACGTATTTATTAGATTATTAAAACATCAAAGGGAAAATCTTCTGCTTCTATATTGTCCTTTAATTAAACCCCTCAAAATAAATAAAAGTTTGTACACCTGTAAAAATGGTTAATTGTAAATCGGGTTTGTCAGTGCTCTTTTTTGTTTATATATTTAATAAAAGGTCCTGAAACTCTCATTTAATTACTCTATCTCTTTCTCTCTGTGTGTAATTAATATTGTGACAGTTTCAGGAATGATAGCTGGCAGATTTGACATATGTACTGAATCTGCATAAAAAGGCCACATAGCAGTTGTAATTCAATAAATGTTAGTATGCAGTGGCACAGAGTTGCTACATAAGTTATTCTGACCTTCAAATGCTAGTCTTTATGGGCTTGCCTCTAGTAGTTTAATATTATAAGTGTTGTTTTGAAGGCTGAGGATTCAATATATCTTATTGTTTTCATGGATTTCCATAAGCTGGAAATTCATGACTCAGCTCTTACTCATATTGTGCCTAACACTTTCCTCTCAATTACAATTTCTCATATAAGTTGCAATTTATGCTGTTTATGACAAAAATCCAAAACAGATATTTTGTTGCATTTCTCTCTTGGTGGATTCCAGTAATATTTGTAATTCGCTAAAACGTAGGTTACCTACGGGCATAAATCTGCTATCAGAAAAAAAAAAAAATGTTCTCAGACCATTATTTAGAGAGTTCAGTTCCTCTGATGTATTAATTCTTCTTCCTCATCTGAAGAGTGGCAGAAGAATTGAAATTCATTAGGTGAAGCAGACAAGCTGAAATTCTCTAAAAGATTTCGTGCTATGCTCACGGATTAAACACACCCCAGAGTTTACCACATTTCACTGTTTGCTAATCATTCAGTGCAAAAATGTGTCACACCAGAATGAAGAACAAAAAAAAAGCTTTAGAGAATTCCAAGGCAGGTCTACAGTTTCACTTTCTCCATTTTTCCTCTGTGGAGCAAAAACCCTTTGGAGTTGTGGTGCATGTACATTGGTGGGAACCAGGGGTGAAATGTAAAATTTGTTACTACTGGTTCTGAGGGCGTGGCTTGGTGAGGGGGAGGGAAATGTGACTGGGTGGGCATGGCCAACTTTTTTTTTTTACTTTTAAAAGCATTTTTTTACAACCTCTTCAGCCAAAGAGGTTGTAGAAAAAATGCTTTTAAAAGGCTCCTCTGACGATCCCAGCTGAGCTGCATGATCATCAGAGGCTATTTTTTTACTTTTAAAAGCATTTTTTAAAAAATGCTTTTAAAAAATGAGGACCCATAGAAAATGCGTTTAAACGTAAAAAAAAAAAGTTTTTTTTCTGATGATTGCGCAGCTCAGCTGGGCATGGGTGGGTGGGTGGGATTTTTGCTACCGGTTCTCCAAACCACCTGCCACCATCGCTACTGGATCAGGCGATCCGGTCTGAATCGGGAGCATTTCACCCCTGGTGGGAACTCTTGTTCCTATGGGCTTCCCAGCTCCTACGATTTCTTGCCTTGCTTTGGTAGCTGTGGCACTGGATAGCATCTGGCCATTGTCCTCCCAGATTGTTCCAAGGAATGGCTGGCTTTGCTGCTCTTTTCCAATACAAGTGGCCAGTTACAGTATCTTCTCCTTCATGCCTCTTCTTCTTTTTTTTTTTTTTGCCTTGCAAAGCCAGTCTGGCTAGGGAAGAACTGTGTCCATCTGGAGGAAGTTATGAGTATGGGGATCTTCCAGGGGTGAAATCCAGCAGGTTCTGACAGGTTCTGGAGAATCGGTAGTGGAAATTTTGAGTAATTCAGAGAACTGGCAAATGCCACCTCTGGCTGGCCCCAGAGTGGGGTGGGAATGGAGATTTTGCAATATCCTTCCCCAGGAGTGGGGTGGGAATGGAGATTTTGCAGTATCCTTCCCCTGCCACGCCCACCAAGCCACAGAACTGGTAGTAAAAATATTTGGATTTCACCACTGGAATCTTCCCCTATTAGATGGCAGGGAAAAGCTATGAGATATAGGGGATAAGAGAGAGAGTAAGGAATGAGGACCCATAGAAAGATGGAAGGTTCCCACCCTGTAATAATTTCCTCCTTCTGTCCCCATTCCCAAAGTCAGGTGTACATTCCTTCAGTATCTCTAGACTGAGTCCAATTATATTACAGATAGCAATAGCTCTTAGACTTATATAGCACTTCATGGTGCTCTACAGCCCTGTCTAAGCAGTTTACAGAGTCAGCATATTGCTCCCAACAATCTGACTCCTCATTTTACCCACCTCAGAAGGATGGAAAGCTGAGTCAACCTTGAGCCGGTGAGAATCGAACTGCTGGCAATCGGCAGTCAGCAGAATTAGCCTGCAATACTGCATTCTAACTACTGTACCACCATGGACCAAACGTTAGTCCTCATTTAGCAACCATAGTTGAAACTGCCAACGCCATTACTAAGCAAAGTAATCTCTAAGTGGGAGGGAGGGGGTGACTCCGTTTTCTGGTTCAAAACTGATAAAATTAATCAGTTTCACACCTTAGGTTTTGGTTTGCTTCCACTCCCTGGCTCATTGGAACACTCACCCAGGTGCTGGGATAATGAGCAAGAATGGAATTAATGTTTGCATTTACATTCATTGGAGAGGAAGGGATTACAACAGAGTAAGCAGGCACATAACAGGAAATGCAATGAAAGCAGTGTTCTGGTGCAAGCAGAAGAACACTGCAAGTGTACTGCACAAACAGCCTGGTGTGTTATTTACTCTTTTGTAATCCCTTGCTCTCAATCTCTTTGCTCTGGAATAGGGGGAAGAATAGGTCAGGGCACAGGAAAAAATTCTAACTGAAATTGTTTGTGATTTCCCACCCACCCCTATTTTTCCCACTACTGCAGACCAGAAATTGGAGAGAAAGGGATTACAAGAGAATAAGCAGGCACAAAAATGAGGAATATACTAGGCTGTTTTTGTAATGTGTTTGTGTCAGCACCAGCATATTGCCTTCGAAGTGTAATCCCAATTGTCTGCTTGCTTACTTTGGTAATTCTTCCTCTCCATCTCTCTGCTGTACAAGGGAGGGGGGGGAAATGGTCAGGCGCAGAACAATGTGTACGGACTGTAATGTCGATCTGAGGGGTGGTGCCAAGATTGTAAATGCAGGCATTGGTTTTAAAGTTATTTTTTCAGTATGTCATAACTTTGAATGGTCATTGAACAAGGCAGTCAGTAAGCAAGGACTATGTGTACTTCGTGCAAACCTTCAAGAAAGAATAGAAATTCCTGATTTTCAGTGGTAGTGTTACAAGCAGGTATCAATCATGTATGGTAGCTAATTCTGTGATGGGTTGTTTTCTTATCAGCAGGAATAGCTACTGTCTGACTGTATATGTGAGGTAAAGATAAAGGTAAAGGTTCCCCTCGCACATACGTGCTAGTCGTTCCTGACTGTAGGGGGCGGTGCTCATCTCCGTTTCAAAGCCGAAGAGCCAGCGCTGTCCGAAGACATCTCCGTGGTCATGTGGCCGGCATGACTCAACGCCAAAGGCACACAGAACGTTGTTACCTTCCCACCAAGGTGGTCCCTATTTTTTCTACTTGCATTTTTAGGTGCTTTCGAAACTGCTAGGTTGGCAGAAGCTGGGACAAGTAACAGGAATTCACCCCGTTACATGGCAGCACTAGGGATTTGAACCGCCGAGCTGCCGACCTTTCGATCGACAAGCTCAATGTTCTAGCCTCTGAGCCACCGTGTCCCGTATATATGAGATCTTCCTTCAAAATATCTCAAATGCTTATATGCTTTCTGGAACATTTCAAGTTTAGACATAGTACAGCCAGAGTTGCAAGTTGAATCACAGATACCTTAAATCAGAATTGTAAACTTACACATTTTGATCTACACCAGTGGTAGAATCCAAATTTTTTTACTATCGGTTCTGTGGGTGTGGCTTGGTGGGAGTGGTGTGGCTTGGTGGTCACGGCAGGGGAAGGATCCTGCAAAATCTCCATTCCCATCCCACTCTGGGGACAGCCAGAAGTGGTATTTGCTGGTCCTCCAAACTACTCAAAAGGTCCACTACCAGCTCTCCGAACTACTCAAAATTTCTGCTACCGGTTCCCCAGAACCTATCAGAACCTGTTGGATTTCACCCCTGATCTTCACATATATTTTGTTCACAGCCTGTGTGTTTTTGTGTGAGTGGTGGTACAGTATGTTGTCTTGTATTTAATTCAATGGCATCCACTTAGTTCAATGGCATGCATACTGTATAAATTTAATAAATATTTTTCCCCCTCGAAAAAGAAATATGAAAATCATACTGATGATAACATTGGTTGGCAAACTCAAGGACTGATGGCACAGATTATTTTAAACATCTAAGCTAGTAGCCAAACATCACATTATATCACATTCTTACTCAAGGTTAGTAGAATGGCAGCCTGAAATTCATAATTTTAATGAATACTCCCCAGAATATGTTCCTTTATCCATAGCTGCAAGTATTCTGTCATGTCAGAGCTGTTCCTACAAGAACCAGGACATTATTCCGAAGCTGAACTCATTATCCATAGATGTGAGATCCTTTTATTGACCTGTCCTGTTTCTACAGCTAATAGAACTGTCACTTCTACTGTCATTCTCACATCATCTGTTCCAGAAACCTAATAGAAACTTTGAAGGAAGCACAAGAAATGGTCCCTATCGAGGACACAGAATTTTCCCAAAAATAACACGGATTTCTACCCGAACTGTGCATTGTGAAGTGGTTTCTGTAATTAAAAGTTTTTAAAGAACGTCTAAGTTGAAAATATCAAAATAATTTTAAAATAGTAACATTATCTAATCTTATTTCATTGTTACACTATCTTGGAAATTCTGCTATAAACATCTCAGCCCATTTCATGCTGTTACCGCATGCCTCCCACCGACCCGTACGCTCTCACAGAGAGGGACTTCTCAGGGTGCCGTCCGCCAAGCAATGTCGGCTGGCGGCCCCCAGGGGAAGGGCCTTCTCTGTGGGGGCTCCCACACTCTGGAACGAGCTTCCCCCGGGTTTACGCCAAATACCTGACCTTCGGACCTTCCGTCGCGAACTGAAGACACATCTTTTCATTCGCGTGGGGCTGGCTTAAATTTTATTGATTTTAAATTTTCTATTAATAATTTTAAATGGGGTTTTAGTTTATTATATATTTTAAACTTTTTAGGCCAATTATAAAATAAGTTTTTTAATCTGCATTTTAAATTGTACATTGTATTGCCTGTTTTTTACTTTTGCCTGTACACCGCCCTGAGTCCTTCGGGAGAAGGGCGGTATAAAAATCAAATAAATAATAAATAATAATAATAATAATAATAAATTATTAACTTTATAAGGCCAATAGTGTTTATCATGATTTTGGGCAGTATAAAACATTAACACAATTTAAAACAAAACAAAACTCTCTCTGTCTCTCTCCCTCCCTCCCTCCCTCCCTCAATGCATGTATCCATTCATCCATCCACGGAGATCTGGAGCCATCTGTTTAACAATTATTAATGTCCAGAGTAATTAATTTTCTACTTTAATTGATAGAACTTAGCTGATGTTGTCTGGGCTCAAGCGCCAAGATGGTTTGGATCTGGTTAATATTTGGGCAGGCAATTAGCAGAGAATCCTAGGGCTAAAAGCTAGACTGAAAAAGTTTTTTTTTAAAAAAAATATATTTATATATGAGAAGGCAGGCAGAGTTGGTGTGTGTTTGTGTATGTGTGCGTGTGTGTAATCCTCAGCAACCCTTACATTGCCACAAACAATCCAAATCCAAGCCCTCTTGAATTATGTTGACCTTTATCTGGCGCCAATTTATTACTGAACTTTAGTTGACTAGATTCTTTTGTACTGTTTAGGCTTGCATAAGTCGTCTGTGATGTAACTTAATATATGGTCCTGATCTTTTGCATCTGATAATTCATTTTTTAATTTACCAACTTTCAAGGCTGTTCGACTTCTTAATAAGTACTGGACAGCTTACAAATAGAAAGACAATGCATACAGAAAAGAACACAACCATAAATAGAACATACCTATATTCCAGTCTCGCTCTGTTGGCTACTGCTTTACAGCTCCTTTTGTACACGGGACAAAATACATTGGAAAGGTGTAGTAAATCAAATAATCATTTGTTTTACAGGGTAATCAGAATAGCTGATTCAAGCAAACATTTACATGACTGCTAATCGGACAATGTAGCTAGGGCTTTATTAGTGTTCATTTCTGCAAGTATTCCCTAGTGAGTTTGGCTGGAAATATGCCATATCATGAATTTACAAATGTACAGGGAGCTGCTTATTTCTCTCCCTAGCAAGAACAGTGCCTTAATTTTTTTCTCACAATTTTGTGTTTTTCAATCAGATCCAAAGTCATCCAATGATCTATCATCTCACAGCTATTATGTGTATTTGGGATCCTTTCGTGAGCAGCTAATAACTTTTAAAATGCAGATATGTACATATATTTCTGAGAATTTCACTTTCTATTGTTGAAATATTACAGGCAGTCCTCGACATATGACCACAACTGAGTCCAAAATTTCTGTTGTTAAGTGAGACATTTGTTAAGTGAGTTTTGCCCCACTTTGCGACCTTTCTTGCCACAGTTGTTAAGTGAATCAATGCAATTGATAAGTTAGTAAGCCGGTTATTATTATTATTATTATTTATTCAATTTTTATACCGCCCTTCTCCCGAAGAACTCAGGGCGGTGTACAGCCAAGGTAAAACAAACAGTACAATATACAATTTAAAATACGAATTAAAAAACTTATTACATAATTGGCCTAAAACTTTGGAACATATAAAACTAAAACCCATTAAAAATTGATAATAAAAATTTAAAACCAATAAAATTTAAGCCAGCCTCGCGCGAATAAATAAATGTGTTTTCAATTCGCGGCGGAAGGTCTGAAGGTCAGGTATTTGACGTAAGCCCGGGGGAAGTTCGTTCCAGAGGGTAGGAGCCCCCACAGAGAAGGATCTTCCCCTGGGGGCCGCCAGCTGACATTGCTTGGCGGACGGCACCCTGAGAAGTCCCTCTCTGTGTGAGTGTACGGGTCGGTGGGAGGCATGAGGTAACAGCAGGCTTCATAAGACAATCTGGCTTCCCCATTGACTTTGCTCGTCAAAAGGTTGCAAAAGGTGATCGCATAAACTTGGGACACAGCAACGGTCATAAATATGAACTGTTTGCCAAGCATCTGAATTCTGAGCACATGATCATGAGAACTGTGAAAAACGGTCACAATTTTTTAGTGCCGTTGTAACGCTGAACAGTCACTAAACAAACTGTTGTAAGTCAAGGACTACCTGTACTTAAGAGATTCAGAAAACTGAGTGGTCAGTTTTAGACAAATGTTATAATTAGAAAATCCAGAATCTTTTAAATAATTACTTTGTAATTATCTTCCTTTGTTAAAAATGTCTAATAAAAAATAGACATAAAAATCTTACGCTATAAAATCTTGTAAAAGAAGCACATGACACTTATTTTGACATTTATACTCTCTGAATTTATGAAATGGAAGGTGGATTACATACACCATTCTAAAGATAGAAAACAATTGCTGAAAAATTCCTACTGCTACATTTTAAATATGAGGAAAGCCATATTTATGAGCCGTAGGGGCACAGTGGTTAGAATGCAGTACTGCGGGCTACTTCTGCTGCCTGCCGGCTGCCTGCAATTTGGCAGTTCGAATCTCAGGAGGCTCAAGGTTGACTCAGCCTTCCATCCTTCCGAGGTCAGTAAAATGAGGACCTAGATTGTTAGGGGCAATATGGTTACTCCGTAAACCTCTTAGAGAAGGCTGTAAAGCACTGTGAAGCGGTATATAAGTCTAAGTGCTATTGCTACATTCATCGTCTGCTCCCATTTTGCATCAACTATAGGATACAGCAACTTGGAAAACAGACTATAAAGCCAGTTAATGTTTAATACTCTTCTTCCACTGAGTTTAATAATTGCAGAAAAAATAATTTAATAACTTAATAATTTAATAAATAATAATAAATAATAAATAATAATTTAATAAAAGTTTAATAACTGCAGAAAAAATAATTGCTACCAACCTGCCTTCCATTGAGGACCTGTATACTGCACGAATCAAGAAGAGGGCCGTGAAAATATTTACAGATCCCTCGCATCCTGGACATAAACTGTTTCAACTTCTACCCTCAAAACGACGCTATAGAGCACTGCACACCAGAACAACTAGACACAAGAACAGTTTTTTCCCAAAGGCCATCACTCTGCTAAACAAATAATTCCATCAACACTGTCAAACTATTTACTGAATCTGCACTACTATTAATCTTCTCATAGTTTCCATCACCAACATTGTGTTGTAAATGTTGTACCTTGATGAATGTATCTTTTCTTTTATGTACACTGAGAGCATATGCACCAAGACAAATTCCTTGTGTGTCCAATCACACTTGGCCAATAAAAATTCTATTCTATTCTAATAGTATAGGTATTCAATTATTCATTTATCAACTGTTTCTAGTTAAAATGGCACTGGTGACTTTCGACCCCTCCTCACTGTTATTACTGTCTCAGCAACCCCTTGGTCATATGATCAGAATTTGGACGCTTGGCAACAGACATCTATTTACAATGCATTCCAGGGTCACATGATTGCCATTGCTGCATTAGAGTTATAAGGTTATAAAATTGGATGAAGCTCACTTAGCAACCACCTTATTTAAAAATTCTGGTCCCCATTGTGTTGAGGACTACCATTAAAAAGGCCAATGGGTTAAGCATTATTTTATGGCAACAATTGTTGAAGCACGATACCCTAATTGTTGTGAAGATGCTATGTGGAAGATGATGATGGAGATGGAGGAAAGGCACTTGATAGTTATCTTGCTGTGAAGAAAACCACAGGGATGTATTTTGGATGGACTGCATGACTTGAAGAAATAAGAGAGCAATTTAGTTATACAAGCAAAATTGTCATCAGTCTGCTGTATCCAGCTTTAAAATAATTTGTTGTTGTTGTTAGTTGTGAAGTTGTGTCCGACCCATCGCGATCCCATGGACAACGTTCCTCCAGGCCTTCCTGTCCTCTACCATCCTCGGGGGTTCATTTAAGCTCATGCCTACTGCTTCAGTGACTCCATCCAGCCACCTCATTCTCTGTCATCCCGTTCTTCTTTTGCCCTCAATCTTTCCCAGATTTAGTCCTTCCCTCCAGTGAGTCCTTCCTTCTCATTAGGTGGCCAAAGTATTTGAGTTTCATCTTCAGAATCTGGCCTTCTAAAGAGCAGTCAGGGTTGATTGCCTCTAGGACTGACCAGTTTGATTGCCTTGCAGTCCAAGGGCTTAAAATAATAGAGGGAGGTTATTAATAGATTTAAGCAAATCACTGTTAAAGGGAAGCCATAAAGCTTTCCATAACTTCGTATTAAAATCTTGGCTTGCTCCCAGTTTGGATATCTCTCCCAGGCAGCTGCTCAACATTGTTTATAATTCAATTGCAAGATGGCTAATACATATCTGACAACAGGTACAGTAACATTTCTACACAACGAAATGGTTTTGATGAAAATGCTGGAGAAACGTCCCTTAAAGGACATCTTGAAATAGTGCATACCCACTTCTGTCCTCCGGGTGCTTAACTGAGATGGCTGTGCTGACAGGAGTGACACTTGCTTAACAGTTACTGGATGGGAAATATCCTTGGTTAGTCTTTGTATGATGATGCTTCTATCAGCTTTATTATCTTTTAGACATGTCGTGGTCTGGTTTTCTATTTTTCCAGCACAATCTCATCCTAATAGAGATTCTGAAACCTTGAAAGCTTAAATATCTTCAAGTGACTTTAATCTGCCAAAACATCCTTTGCACTTGAAATGCCATTCAGTGGGAAAAGGATTCTGAGCAGAGGCATTCTTGCCAAATCTTTCTCTCTCACACACACACCCATCTGAAAAGATCAAAGTTTTCATACTTTACTGCAGAGGTCTTCAAACTTGGCAGCTTTAAGACTTGTGGACTTTAACTCCTGGAGAATTCTGGGAGTTAAAGTCCATAAGTCTTAAAGCTGCCAAGTTTGAGGACCTCTGCCTTACTGCTTTCCCTCATGAGGGAAGCTCTGGATAGTTTATCACTCTGCTTACAAGTAGTCCTCGCTAAATGACCAGAACGAAAACAACCAACTCCCTCTTTAATCAATATGGTTGCTAAATGAAACGTGACCCCATGCTGGACTTACAACCACTTCCCGTGCATTTGTTAAATGAGTCATTGCGGGTTGTTAAGCAACACATCGTATGACTGTGATTTGCAATTTACCGCCGGCTTCTCCATTGACTTGGTTTGTTTGGAAGCTGGCTATCCAGAGCTTTCCCTCAGTGCTGTTGTAACTTTGAATGATCGCTAAACAAGAGAGCTGTTAAGCAAGGACTTCTTGGCTGTTCAGGTATTCATCAGAGGGACTATTTCAGCCTTCTCCTCTAAGGATGCCCTAATTGGGATGGTAGCTACTGTTCTCCATCTCTTTCTTGCCCTCTAGTGGTCATCTGGAGTTTTGTACTTCAGCTCTTCTTTTTGTGCCATATCCTTCATCGGATGTTGGCAATCCTATTTTTATCAATAGCTGACGAAAAAGTGCTGTTGAGTTTTGTCCAAACCAATCCCTTAGATTTTGAAGCCTGGATGTTCTTCTTCTGCCTGGACCTCATTTGCCTTCAATCTTTCTTTGGAGGATTAAGTGAAATATGCTGTATTTTTCTGGTTGTCGCATCACATGCACAAAATATTCTAACTTTCACTTTTTTATGGTTTTGATTATTTCCCTTGGCTTTCCCAGGCGGCTTATCACCTCCTCATTTCTGATTTTATCAACCCAACCCTTATACGTAACAGCTGCCTGTAAATCCACATTTCAAATGTTTCTAGTCTCTTCAAGTGACTTTCTGTCAGAGACCAATTCTCCACTCCGTAGAGCAGGATAGAAAAGATGTAGCATCTGACAAGCCTGATTTTGACAACATCTTAGGCGTATATCGTGACTGGAGAAGACCTTTTTCACTTTGAAGAATGCTGTTCAGCTCTAGCAGTCCTATTCTTTTTTCCCTTTAGTATTGTTGTTTTTTCTGTTTTAAGAACAATATTTAAATAAGATTTAGATTGGACAGATTTTCACCTGGAAGGCTATCCTCTCATGGCTCTTCAAATAGAAGAAAGATTTATTTAAAAGTCACCTTAAACAAAACAGATACCTAGCTTTGAAGCTAGGTATGCTTTGAAGAGGACAGTCCTTCAGATATAGTGTCTTGTAGTTCTCAAATTAAAAAGCCTTGCTCCAGTGTGTCGGTGTTAAAGAAAGTAAATAAAAAAGCATACAGTTATACCAACAGTTTTAGCCCACTTAGATTCATAAGTGACTCAGATTTGTTAGTTTATTGATTTCAAGTTATGCAAGTTCAAATATTACCCCTGATTTTTATTTTACATTATTCTGGAAAGCATGGTAGTAATTGTGGTGAGGTGCTCTCATGCCTGAGAGCAAATTCTGTAGGTCAGGTTCTACTCCAAAAGCAACACAAAGCAAAAAGTCTAAATTCCAAGCAATGGATAAAACACAAGGAATTATCTCTTTTCCATTTCCATGCTAACATAGTTCGGAAGCTATTGGCTGGCCCCGATTAGCCACCTGCCACCATGGAAGATAGCTCCTCGCTAGGGATACCAGACACCTGGCAAAAGAGGACATCTGGTCTCATACCGTTGACATCTCAAAGTGCTGGGACCTGATGCTAATTTGATTGCACTGTAGTTAGGGAGGGATTTGGGAGCTGTGTAGAAATGGTTTCCGGGACAGCAAGTGAATCTGGACACTCAGATAGGGCATCAGTAGCACAATATTATCAGTATTATCTCTGAAACTTGGTATGTTTTCTAGTCTGTTAAAATAGAAAAAGATTACCCAGATGCAAAAAATAAAACAAAATAAATACAAAGGAAATTGTCCTAAGAATTTTACTATGACAAAACATCTTCTGGGATGACCTAATAATGTCTCTAGTCTTATCTCTGTCAGTAGGTAAGACTCAAGCAATGCAGTTCTGCCAGGATGATAATGATGTTATCCATTCAGTCATGTCCTACACTTGGCGGTTCTATGGGCAAATTATTTCCACATCGTCTGATCTTGCACTACTTCTTTGAGTTTTTCTATGCTCTGGTTGGTGTCAGCTTTGATAGTGTCCGGCAGTCATGTTTTTTGGTGGCCAGGATTCCTTTTACTGCTCACCCTTCCAAACACAATTGCTTTCTGCAGTGAATTCTCTTGCGTGGCATGGCCAAAATAAGTGAGACACAGTTTAGTGATTTTTCCTTCCAATGACCTATCTGATGTTCTGCGCTCCAGTGCTTGCTTGTTGGTCACCTTGTCTGTCCAAGCAATACACAGCAGGAGCGTATTCGCTCAAACGAATTGATGTTCTTCCTGTCTTGCTTTTTTAAGGTCCAACTTTCACAACCCTGGGTAGCTACGGGGAGCACAACAAAGCACTTCTGGGTAGGAGTTAGCTATTACTTTAATATGTAGGAGAAAGTCCTGGGCCTAGTCTTTTGATACCATACAGCTGTGCTCTTTCTCTGGATTTTATTGCTCGTGGCTCAGGTGCATGTGATGGAGAAACAAGAAGCATTAAAGTAAAATTACTTGCTTCATTATGGCACTTTACAGAAATTTAAAACTGTGTGTCAATATTTGATTGAGATCGGAGGCCTTTGTGGGTTGATAATCATGTTATCAGATTGGGATCTGGGCCAAATCACTGAATGGCTGCCTATTAGAGCCAATTACATTTTTCATTTCAAATTTCCTCACATTTGTTCTGCATGAAAGATTGTCGAGAGCAGCCTTGGTTACGTCTAATTAATTTTAATTTCACCACTTTCGGAAGCCACAGATGTTAAATGCTCACAGAGGCATTCGCATTTTCTGCAGTTCCCACCAAAGGTTGGGGTGATTTTAAGATCCATTTTGTAGAATCAAGGCTTACATAAGGTCAATTCCACTAAGATTTGTTGTAGGGCAATGTTGTGCATGTACACACACAATTGCATTGATTCATTCAAGACATGTTTACATACATTGCCTACGTTCAATTTTCCAATGATGGCTTGCCTTCAAAGTTATGGGAAAAGAGGTTATGATGTAATTGGAAAAAAGGATGGAGAGTTGAATTTGTCTTTCACTCAGAGCCAAAAAGGCTACTCCAAGTTTCCTCTGGACATGAATTGATCCTCTTTTCATTAGAAAGTAACAATAGGTGACCTAAAATGCAGGTAATTCTTGTTTAGTGAGAGACCCATATAGCAACTGTTCACTAGTGAAAAAGTAACTTTACAACCAATCTTCACATTTGCAGATCTGTAAAGCAGAGGAAAGCTGAAGTAAGGTTATAAGCACAGTTGTACTTTTATTTAGCCATTGCTTCACTACATGACAAGAGTTGCTGATTCTAATGATGGTCACTCAATGAGGACTATTTGTAACTGAAAAAAGTCCACATGTATATTTTGTGTGTGTGTGTGTGTGTGTGTGTGTGTGTGTGTAAAACTAAAATGTTTCAGTGATGTTTCTAATATAGGAAAACTTTACAATGTTTTCCTGCATAATGTAAGTTTTTTTCTGTACAATGAATTTCTGTTTGATTGAAATCTAATGATGTCTCTTTAAGTACTCTAATTGTTTTTAAATGTATGTTTCTCTAGGAGGACTTCATTAAACATGTATGGGTAATTACGTTATCTTCCCTTTAGGAAGAAGAGTGTAAACTATGAATGAAATCCTCTAAATGCCTTTTGGATTTTATTATCTGTGAAATTTGGCAGCAGTTCAGAAATGTGTAAACTCAGCTCATGCTACCCACTAAGAACATTGGACTATATTCAGCCTTCTGAAGTTTCTATGGATTTTTGCCTTTATAGATTTCAAAATCAACTTTAAAAGTTTGTTTTAGCTGAAGTTAATTGGCAGCTGTACGGAAAATGCCCAGAGATGTAAAATTATTTTCCATGGTATCAGGTTAATGACAGATTATGAACTGATGTGTGTTTGCCAAGGGCTGTGTTGAAGTAGGTAATTATAAAATAACATTGCAATAGCCTAGTTATCCATGTCAATAAATAAAGGATGCCATCAATAATAATAAAAAATATGTAAGCTGCAAAAATAACTGTGTGGTATTCCTCTTCCTTTACTTATCTCTCATAGCGTAATTTTCAGTTTTTGGAGTGTTCTTTGGAATGTCACCTATCTGAAAATCAAGTATGAAAACATAATGAATGAATATATAGATGATTCTTTCACTTTACATCTGATTAGAACAACAACAACAACAACAACAACAAATTGGCTATAGTTTTCCCAGTTGCAACGTATGGCTATGAAAGTTGGACCATAAGAAAGACTGAGTGCCAAAGAATTGAGGCCTTTGAACTATGGTGCTGGAGAAGACTCCTGAGAGTCCCATGGAGGTGATCAAAGGTGATCAAACTAGTCAGTCCTAGAGGAGATCAACCCTGACTGCTCTTTAGAAGGCCAGATCCTGAAGATGAAACTCAAATACTTCGGCCACCTAATGAGAAGGAAGAACTCACTGGAGAAGAGCCTAATGCTGGGAAAGATTGAGGGCAAAAGAAGAAGGGGAAGAAAACGAGGTGGCTGGATGGAGTCATTGAAACAGTAGGTGTGAGTTTAAATAGACTCCAGAGTATGGTAGAAGACAGGAAGGCCTAGAGAAAGTCCATGGGATCGCGATGGGTAGGACATGACTTCGCAACTAACAACAATTGTTTTTGATTAATTCCCATTGTTTATTGTCAAGCCCTAGACTGCTAGCAAACCAAGGAACCAAAGCTACACTGGTTTGAGGAAGGTCTCTTTAATGTCCTAGCCAAACCTTACAGTAGTCCTTGACAGATGACTGTAATGGAGCCTAATAGTTGTATATCATGATGGTCGTAAATCAGGTTGGTCATGTGACCAACCCAATTTTACAACCTTCTTTGTGGTAATTGTTAAGTAAACCCTGCAGTTGTTAAGCAAACCCATAGAAGAGAAAAGCTGGAGCCTCATTTTCATCCTTACAGAAACAACACCTTTAGGCCTGTAAAGATCACTTCCCAAGTTCTCAGCTGGATGTGACACCAAGATGGCAGCTATGACAACACATTAAAATGGGCTTTGATCATGCTGTCATAATGTACATTGTCATCGCTGCCATTTTGATTTGACAATGCCCCTTTGACACTCCTGATCATTCCAATTCCTTTAAGAAATAGAAATTCAACAAGTGATAATAACACTGTAACGTATGATCAACATCAGAATGTTTTTGTGTGTATGTGTACAAGAAAAAATAGGGACAAGAAGATGCAGAACAATGTAGTAGAGGAAAAGAATGAGAGCAGGCTCATTAGAAATAATAATTGTGAGTTATTGTACTTGCCCCCTTTGCATAATTGGATTATCCATGGATTTCCTTATCAGTAAATTTATTATTTTTAGGAAAAAAATGTAAAGCTATATTTATCAATATTGCTTATTGATATTGCTATTGCACAGTTGTGAAGATGCAGATAACTGAAATTAGTTGTGAATTTGCTAATTTCTTGTAGAATAAGGTAATTTTTATTAGGTGATAACAAATAAGAAAGCATATAACAATATTAATAAAAAGGAATTATCCATTTGTAGTGTCGTGTTCTAATCATGCAATGGGCTTACCTGTCTCCAGAGACCTTGTTTTACAGTAATCAACCAGGAATGGAAAAAATTCCTTGTATCTCTATGACCACATTTTAAAAGAATTATCACAGCTCATTTAATATAATTATATTGAAGAAATATATATGCACAGTATATAGAGAAGCTATCGTTAATACTCCTAACATCTGTTTCATTAAAACATTAAAATATGGATCAGTAATTAATTTTTGGATATTAAAATGTTTCCTAACATTCATCGTGCACCAGTTTTTTCCTTTTAACTCCAAATCATGCTAATTGAATTCAGGGATTAATTTGAACACACACATGTGCGCACACAGTAAATCTGAGTCATTGGACAGCCCAATTAAATATCCAGACAGTGATAAATTTAACTCATTAGTCCTATGCCATAATCCCAATGAAAATGATCCCATCAATGGTATTTTCATTACTGAAAATACCATTGATGTACCTAACATTCATTGGTACAAAGGAGAATTTGTATCCCCATGCAAATAGCAGCTTTTCTGTAGAATTGTCATGAGGGTTGCAGGAAAGAAATAAAGAAAAGGCTCATAGATATGGTTCTTAATCCATACCTCTTGATGGCTCCTTCCTAAAGAAGACCAACTAGAAATACTTAATATGCTGTTTGGTCTCTACTAAATATTCATAAAGTATGAATATAA
This sequence comes from Ahaetulla prasina, assembly GCF_028640845.1. NCBI lineage: Eukaryota > Metazoa > Chordata > Lepidosauria > Squamata > Colubridae > Ahaetulla > Ahaetulla prasina. The sequence continues at coordinate 129,898,374 of NC_080539.1, forward strand.
TTCCAGAGTGATGATGATGATGTGCAATCGAATTGTCTTTGACTCTTGTTGATGAATAGATTTCTTCATGAAGATCCATCTGGTTCTTCAGCTCTTCCAATGGTGCAGTCATCACAGGGGTGAAATTCAGCAGATTCTGGAGAACCGGTAGCGGAAATTTTGAGTAGTTTGGAGAACCGGCAAATACCATCTCTGGCTGGCCCCAGAGTGGGGAGGGAATGGGGATTTTGCAGTATCCTTCCCCCAGGAGTGGGGAGGGAATGGGGATTTTGCAGTATCCTTCCCCTGCCACGCCCACCAAACCACGCCACACCCACCAAGCCACGCCCACAGAACTGGTAGTAAAAATAATTGAATTCCACCACGGAATCATCACCACTGTAACTGAATCTGTCCACTTTGCTGCAGGACATCCCGTTTCATTCTTTCTTCCCACCTTTCCCACATCAGAGCCTTCTCCAGAAAGCTAGTCTTTGTATAAAGTGTCTGAAGGTGGATAATTTGAGTCTGGTCATTTGCTGATTAATTTGATGGTCTGTTTGATATTTTTCTTGGCTGTCCACAGTATACAACAGAGTTCAAACATTTCAATAACTCTTCCTATCTTCCTTCTTCAGAGTTCAACTTTTTCTTCCTTAGAACGACACAGGGAATTCCATGGTTTGCATGAGTTTGATTCTTGTAAATATAGACACATCACAGCATTTGAATAACTTTTCCAAGGCCTTTGTGGCTACTTTATTAGCCCATGGTGTATTCCTTGACTGCTTGTTCTTTAGCTGTTGATGGTTGATCCTATCCATCATTTCCATATCTTCATTGTTCGCTGTAATGCTGGTTGTTCTACTTTTTGCCATTAGTTTGATCCTCTTTATATTAGACCCATTTGTTCATTGTGCTCCTTGACTTTCATTACTAGATCTTGCAGCTCCTTTGCATTTTCACTTACTAGGGTAATGGTATCGACATTAGCTGGTTATTGACAGGTCTTCCTCCAATTTTAAAGTCACACTCATCTTCTTCCAGTTCAGATTTTCTCAATATACTGTATATTCAGCATAGGTGGAGCAGATTAGTTCCCTAATGCTTGGACTCCAGTTCAAGGTTATTTATCTGAATCTCCGGTACAGCTGAAAAGGTGGGAATAAAATACTCCCATTATAAATAAACAAATTTCCCTAAAACATCATGGTGTGAAAATAAGTGAGAAATCACATGTTCCTGCGATTCTCTGCCTTCAAATCAGAGTGATCTTGCCCATTTTGACAGGCAATAGTCCTCAACCCACAACCTTTTGTTTAGTGACCATTTGAAGTTATAAGACAGTCCTTATACACATGAGCAGGGGTCTCCAACCTTGTCAACTTTAAGACTTGTGGACTTCAACTCCCAGAATTCCTCAGCCAGCAAAGCTTGACTTGAAGTCCACAAGTCTTAAAGTTGACAAGGTTGGAGATCCCTGCACATGAGTGATCCTTGCATTTACAATCACCACACATGGACACATGATCACAAATCAAGCACTTGGCAACTGATCTGCGTTTATGACTGGTTGCAGCGTCCTGTGTCACATGATTGATTGCAATTTGTGACTTTTTTTGGCCAATTTCTGAAAAATGGGTTCACACTTAAAACCAAGGTGTTGTTTTAACCATGAGGATTTATTTAACTACCGTCATCAAAATGGTCATGGAATTGGATCTGACTCATTTTATGACCTCAACGACTTACGACAGACATTCTGCTCCCGATTGTGGTTGTAAGTCAAGGATTATTTGTTGTTCAGTGGCATTTGCTGGGTTGATCTGAGTTAGCAACCAGCGGATATTTTTTGAAAAGAGAAATGAATTTGGCCCATTTATTTTTTTCTAATTCTCTGAACAATCAGTTGCTTTGTATTTCAGAAAGACCACGACTATTCTTCTTGAACAAGGCTTCTCTTTGCACAAAACCTTATCTGAAATTTGGTATAGAAGATGATTGGTACCAGAGAGTCTGCTGCAATTTGCATCCCATTCCATCCATCCCTGGACATTTCTGGAGCAATACATCAAATCCCTGAAGTCAATCCAAAGCTTGCTACAAACCTCTATTATTTTAAAAGCCCCCACATATCATTTTACTCATAATAAGATTCCACAGACAGCAGCACAATTCAGAATAACCAAGAATTTGTGCTGATGACATATTTACTTGAAACTTTTAAAGGTTAGCGTAACGTTCTAGTTTGTGCTAAATCCAATATCTTTAGGGGCTGCAGGTCATTCCATAGGAACAGTGTTCTGGAGATGGCTTGGCCTGTTTGGATGTGATGTTTAATTTTAGCTTCACTTTATAGATCTACTCTTTTCCCTTGGGCTAGACAAACCTATCCAAAAAAGGCAACATGGATTTAGAGGCAAGTTCAAAGAACTAAACTTTGTCATAGCAAACTGAACATTCAATTAAATGTTAGTTAGCATACTCAGATTGACAGCTAAACAAAGTGAGATTTATCCTCCACTTATACAAAGACATGGGTAATACAAAAAACCTCACCAAACTTTTTCATCTTATCAGGAATACATATCATTTACACATTTGTAAAGACAGAACAACACCACCACCACCATACACACACACACACACAAAAGCAGTCCCTTGCGAATCCTGCCCTTTCACAGGAATTTACCCAGGAATTTGATTCTAATGCCTGAATCCCAAATGAATGGCCTTCCATTTTGTGGTTATGCAGACATTGTGAACACAATGTAAGTTTCATGCAATGGAAGCCCTTCCCTTTTTAATATGGATATTATGGCACATGTAAAAAGGACTGGGACTTTGGTCACATAGTTGTGGTCACAATCTGGGCTTTTAGACATGCTTCTAAAAGGTAGAGATCTGTATGCCTTGATCTTATTCTTTCTTTTGTTGGAAGAAATATCCATCTGGGTTCAGTTCCAAGTGGGGACAAAGACACTGGAAACATGGAGGCTGCTTGGAAAGATGGTTTAATGGTGGTCAGGATCACATGGCTTGAGATTCTGAACAGAAAAAGGGCTGAGATCCTGTGTGCTCCCTGGTTTTATGCTTTTTCTGAGCTTTGAACTTTCTGGGGCACAGGAAGAGTATCCTGATTGGTTGTCAAACTCCCAGGTGGTCTAGGGGTCTTAGCTAACATTGTAGGTTGTCCCTCAAGCTTGCCTGAGCCTTGCCATGTGGTGAGTTTCAGTTGCTAAATGGGTTCTATTATGATGCAGATGATGGCCCATTAACAAAGGTGGGGGGTGGCAGGAAGTTGCAGGGAGCTGCTTTGTCTTTAAAACATGTTTCTCCATTTCTCATCCAGGGAAATATATTCTGCCTTTTTAAATATTTTCTAAAATATTTCATTCTTCTAGGAGGGGGGTGGGTGCTAAATTCCTACACTTTCTTATACTGTCATTTATTGTAAACCCCATTTCCAACAAAGGCCAGTCTTTCTATTTCTGAATAGTGAGGTGTTTTTTTATTCCCCCTGAATTATTCTTTTATTCTTATGGGGTCCAAATAACATCACCCTTTGCATTCCGCCAATGCCTTCAAAATGTATTGCAAGCTCCAGCTTTTAAGGAAATTTCTGCCTTATTTTTCTTCATTCATAAGCTATCCCGAGACCAGCTGTCTCTTCTTTTCCCTTGGCACTAGTTAAGATGTTGTTACTATTATTTGGAAACGATGTCCCTTTGTGAGGGATTTTTTTTTTTTAATGAGGTGTCTGGTGAGAGCTTTTCAACTCTTTTGCACATGAAGGTCCTGATCTAGAGTAAACAAAAAAGAGAAGGGACGCTACTCTGTAGCTTATCCCTCAGTTTTATATTTCACCGAGTGGATCTTATATACACTTGGAATCAAGTCTCATTAAAGATAATGGGCTGATTTTTGTATTCTAAGTTTAGATTATTCTAGCTTTATCTATATAAATCTCAGAATGTGCATGTTTCAAGGGTCTATGTAAATCCTCCCTCCCTTTACCTTCTGTTTTCTTCAGAGAGGCTTCAACATGGTTATCAAACTTCTGAATAGGCCTCACAAGAGGACCTCATGCCCCCATCCCATAGGGTTGGATTATTACAGTACATGGGGATGCTCTTGAAATGTCAATTAGACTTGTTTATTTGCTGACCCTTGACACTCTGAACATACAGGTAGTCCTCGACTTACAATAGTTCATTTAGTGACCGTTCAAAGTTACAACATCACTGAAAAAAAGTGACTTATGACCATTTTTCACACTTACAACTGTTGTAGCATCTCCATGGTCACGTGATTTACATTACAGATGCTTGACAACTGACTCACATTTATGACAGTTGTAGTGTCCAGGAGTAATCTAATCACCTCTTGTGACCTTCTGACAAGCAAAGTTGATGAGGAAACCAGATTCACTTAACAACCGTTATTAATTTAACAACTGCAGTGATTCACTTAACAAATGTGGCAAGAAAAGTCGTAAAATGGGGTAAAACTCACTTAACAAATTTCTCACTTAACATAAATTTTGGGCTCAATTGTGAGGACTATCTGTATTGCACATATACTCTGACCCTGCACTGGCTTTTTTACATCTTTTACATCTTACATCTTTACATCTGAGTGCAATTGATGGTGCACGTTACCTAGAAAGTCCTTTGGCACTGAAGGGTCTTTAGGATTGGCTTCTCTAGTTCCGCATCTGATTTGAAACTTGACATCTCAAGAGGACATGCTTACTTTAGCCATGCTGAGGGAGAAGGAAAATGTATACAAGGTAAACCAGCAATGTTATGATTGATACAACCACTACCACCACCATGGAAGCCATTCTAAGAATGATTAGCCACTAAATGAAGATCAGATTCAATTCAGACCAACTATCCACAGGACTGCCATAAATTGATGTCTTGATGGCAACTAACAACAACAATGTAAGATGAAGATTTTGTAAGCGCTGCTTTTCTGTGGAAGCAATTATGCTTTCAAATGGTCTCCCATTTGACATGATGTTGGCTCTGGAGATTTTCAGTTTCTGGAGGCTTTTTGAAATATAAAGCCTGTGGTGATTCATGCTATCTGGAAGGGCATTATGATTATATAATTTTATTTTTTTTCCAATGGATCTTTTATTTTAGTTGTTTGATCAATTTGGCCAATAATTCAATTTTTTTGTTCCTTATATTCTCCAGCCAGGGGTGAAATCCAGCAGGTTCTGACAGGTTCTGGAGAACCGATAGCAGAAATTTTGAGTAGTTTGGAGACCCTGCAAATACTACCTCTGGCTGGCCCCAGAATGGGGTGGGAATGGAGATTTTGCAGTATCCTTCCCCTGCCACGGATTTCACCATTGCCTCCAACTGATATAGGTTACAAATCTCATTGACTTAGCTGGTTGAATCTGGTGAGAATTGAAACCCAAAAGTTCTTGAGACATTAGCTTGCCTAACCTTGGTTTGTTCAGGTCTCAAGCATGGCTGTTACTCTTTCTCAAATCTTTAGCTAAATTGTTAGGGATTGTACATGAAATTCCCTACAGACAAATTCTATCCACAGTCATAAATTATAGACCAATTACTTCAGTGTATCCCCCCCAAAAAAAATTATGGAAAAAGCTTAGTTTTGAAGCTACATTCTAATTTTGCCCCCCCCCCATCAACTTTTAAAGCACCTTTGATTTCAGAAGCCCTTCCTTAACTACTTTCTAGTGGAATAAATATATTAAAGATGTAGTAATCTCCATCCTAAAAACATTTCCTTAAAGTATCATAAAACAATTTTAAATTAATGCTTTTCTTTCAATCAACTGGGAACTATCAGAGGAAAGAGATAGATCTTTATGTTACTTTTCATATTTCATTTGTGAGTTGTAAATGTGAGGAGATTTTTAGTTCATTATTGGAAACTAATCAGTTACAATAGAAATGAGGAAATGCATCTCCAGTGGAAAATTAATGGAATTTCAGGTGAGGAGGGAAAGATTCAGGAAAAGAGTTGGAGTTAATAGGAAAATTGTTCATTATTTTTCATCCGAAGGCAATAGGGAAACATTGCTACTAACATTAGTTGAAATTATTAATGAAGTGCATTCTTGTAAGTAAACAAAACCATTTCAGTTTATTATACGTACATTAGAAATAATAAATCTTTTTTTTAAAAAAGAGGACTTAAATTATCATAGAGTGCATTTGATTTTGTGATTTAATAGTAGGATTAATGTGTCAGAATTCTATGTTATATAAGTGCCTTAAGTTTACATATTTCAGAAAAATATATACAGTGCACTCTTATTTTATCAAGATTTAAAACCACTGATAAATGAAAAAGTGCCTTTAAAGCTAAAGAGGAATGAACACAATTTTCTTTAAAAAGTTTCTTTTTCAAATAAAAATACACCTTAAGTATACTGTAAGACTATAAGAAAGTTGGACCTTAAGAAAGGCTGAGTGCCAAAGAATTGAGGCCTTTGAACTATGGTGCTGGAGAAGACTCCTGCGAGTCCCTTGGATTGCAAAGTGATCAAACCGGTCAGTCCTAGAGGAGATCAACCCTGACTGCTCTTTAGAAGGCCAGATCCTGGAGATGAAACTCAAATACTCTGGCCACCTAATGAGAAGGAAGTACTCACTGGAGAAGAGCCTAATGCTGGGAAAGATTGAGGACAAAAGAAGAATGGGATGATAGAGAATGAGGTGGCTGGATGGAACGTCACTGAAGCAGTAGGCATGAGCTTAAATGGACTCCAGAGGATGGTAGAGGACAGGAAGGCCTGGAAGAACAATGTCCATGGGGTTGCGATGGGTCGAACACAACTTCACAACTAACAACAACACATACTGTAAGAAGGAAATATGAGTGTTTTTATTCACACTTTTGCATAACCATCATATATTTGTGTTGGTACACAACTGGTAAGGATTAGATAAGCATGCTCACACTTAAATAAAATATAGGTAGATTGCATATGCCATCTCTCTATCAAGAATTCTCATTTCCACCTAACAACTGGCCTGAGATTGGAAGCTAAAAGACAACTTATAGATTGTATTCTAGCTCCCTACCTCCTAGAAAGAAGAACATGGCAAGGGTAGAGGGAAAATGGAGAAATATAATTTTGCTAACTTGAGTTCTTGGTGGAAAGCAAGAATAATTTTAATTTTAAAATGGAATAATCTTTAGACTTTTTTCAGTTGGGTTAATCTTGAAGTCCAAACTTGCATTTTTAATTGGGATAAGGATGGAAGGTTGTGGTTTGATGAAACAGTAAACCTATAACTTGTCTGCTGATGATGGATGTATTATATTCTGCCTTTGATCCAGACCTCATCGTAGATGAAAACATGACTTCTGTTTGAGTAAATCTCCTATTTGTTTTTTGCAGGTGAGACAAATAAACAGAAGTATTCTGGGCAATTGAGAGTGCTTTAAGTAGGCATGCATGATAGGCTTAAATAATGAGTTATAATTCTGTAGGTCTCTAAACTTTGCCAGTTCTTTAAATTACTAATTGAGCTCAATGGTATCTGATTCACTAAGTACTTTTAGAATTTGGCTTTTACCAGCAAAGTGCAATAGCAAGACATATTATGAGCTGTTCAGGTTTTTTTCCAAATCGTAAACAATGTCCAAGCAATTGATTTGTTATCTTGGATGACTCACAGTGCATGTAAGGGAATAAAAAATCAAGGCTGCAGTGATTAAAATAAACACAAGTTATTGATACTTTGTTGACTTCTATATAATCCTGGGTAAAGCAAGGGATTCTTTATAAATTCTTTTCAGTTGCTGGAAAGAATTGGAATCTTGAAATCACAGTGACAAATTTGATTGCAATTCAGCATAAAACCGGAAGCATAATTTTAAACCAAATCCATAATTTGACAAAGGCTAAAAGGAGAAAATAGACAGCGGAGGTATTGATTTGAATATCAATAACTTTGGTTCAATCCAACTTTGAAAGAGTAGTGGTAAAACACTTTGGCTCAGGTACAACTCCACCAAATAAATGGGAAGTAGCAGGTAGGCTGGTGATGGCAAACCTTTTGGGCTCAGCATGTCAAAAATTAGGAAAATGCCCAACTTGACTCTACTGATGTGTCACATAAACATAGAATAGAATAGGATAGAATAGAATAGAATAGAATAGAATAGAATAGAATAGAATAGAATAGAATAGCATTTTTTATTGGCCGTGTGATTGGACACACAAGGAATTTGTCTCGGTGCTTATGCTCTCAGTGTACATAAAAGAAAAGATACCTTCATCAAGGTACAACATTTACAACATTTAATGATAGTCATAGGATACAAATAAGCAATCAGGAAACAATCAATATCAATATAAATCGTAAGAATACAAGCAACAAAGTTACAGTCATACAGTCATAAGTGGAAGGAGATGGGTAATGGGAGTGATAAGAAGATTAATAGTAGTGCAGATTTAATCAATAGTTTGACAGTGTTGAGGGAATTATTTGTCTAGCAGAGTGATGGTGTTCGGGAGAAAACTGTTCTTGTGTCTAGTTGTTCTGGTGTGCAGTGCTCTATAGCGTCGTTTTGAGGGTAGGAGTCGAAACAGTGATGTCAATTGCAGCAAAACTGAAGTTGTTCTATGCTGTAATAAAAATATTTGGTACTAATTCAAAACAGTGCAGTGGAGAATCACATATGGTTTGCTCAAAAATAAAATCACAACAGGAGACCTGGATTTCTATTAAAAAAAAAAATTCTATTAGAATTACAGATGGGTTGTCCAAAATGCTTTAGGTCTCCATCTTAAACGCACAATTTTTATATTTTGTAGAAAAATACATGAACCATGGTTGAAGCACACTCACACACCCATAATTTATCCATGACAAGTTGCAGCTGTCCCCAGTTTCTCAAAATTTCCCGAAGGCTAGCCTTCAGCTGCTTCTAGAATAACCCATGGCAAACCCTTTAAAAGCTTGACAGGCAGGTTGTTCACACTATCTCTTATTATCGGAGATAAAAGCAATGTGTTTAATGCTTCTTTAATATGTGTTCTCCAAGTTTTATTTGGATGTTATTTAACTTCCTTTTTTTTTTTTACAGACAAGCAAGAGAAGGCTTTCCTTGCATTTCCATTCACTAAGTTTTCAATCTGTTCTCATAATTCATTTCCACTAGCTGGATGACATCTGCAGTTTTTCCCACAGCTGTATTAGTCTTCTTTCTTTAAATCATCAGTTTTTAGAGCTTATTAAGCAACTGGTTGGCTTTAGCAATCCAAAGTTAGCAGTTTGGACTGCAATTTAAGAGCCACTGATATTTTTATTCTACTGTACATTTAAAAAAATAATTGCTCCTAGACTTACGGAAACTTGTCAGAGAATATACATTTTAGTTACAGCCCTGTTAACAGCTGAGTAAAGTGATAGGGAAGCAACTGCCGACCTTTCGATCAACAAGCTCAGAGTCTTAGTCAACTGAGCCACCACGTCCCTCTAGAATAAGTATATATATGTGCTAAAGATCCAGAAGAAATAATCCCATCATTGTTGTGTCTAAATCTATGCACTCATTGTAGATCTGTCTTTCATGAATGCTCAAAAACTTCAAAAAATTTTAGAAGTTGGAGAAGAAAATGATAGGCTGCTTCATGAGTGGATGTGCAAGTGAGGGGTCACTATTGCCCCCCTTTAATATCCAATGAATGAATTGATGTATTCCACAAATTGGTTTGTTTGGGTATATAATGTCTACTAATAATGACAAAAGAGATGGTGGCTCAATGGTTAAGATGCTGAGCTTGTCGATCGAAAGGTCGGCACTTCAGCAGTTCAAATCCCTAGTGCCGCGTAACGGAGTGAGCTCCCGTTACTTGTCGCAGCTTCTGCCAACCTAGCAGTTCGAAAGCACGTAAAAAATGCAAGTAGAAAAATAGGGACCACCTTTGGTGGGAAGGTAACAGTGTTCCATGCACCTTTGGCGTTTAGTCATGCCGGCCACGTGACCATGGGGATGTCTTCGGACAGCGCTGGCTCTTTGGCTTTGAAACGGAGATGAGCACCGTCCCCTAGAGTTGGGAGTGACTAGCACATATGTGCGAGGGGAACCTTTACCCTGATAATAACAATTATCTAACATGATTAAAAAGGTAGCTTCTTTTCTTGTAAGATCATGATCAAACAAGAGACTCTACTTAATATTGTGACATGTATCTTTTCTTTATAATGTATCAACTTTTTAAATACGCCCCATAAACTGTGGGATTGTCCCCACCACATCCCAAGATTTGCCATAACCTAGGACTGTGTGTTTTATTTTAGCTGTGTTTCTACTGTTGGGGCTAAATTGATTCGGAGTAAATCCCCTCCATTTCTTTTTAATTTGCCTTAATTGGATTGGCAGATTCATTATTCATCAACCAGTTGCTTTTCCTTTTAATCTTCCAAAGAAATTGGAGATTTAGCCGGGGGGAGAGGACAACACATCCACCCCTTCACGTTTTGCAAGATGCAGTTAAGACAGGAAGAGTCAATGAAACTTCTAGCAGGAAAAGAGTAGGTTGGTATTAGAAATGAGCAACAAGCATTCATTCGTTAGGAAACAGGCTGGATTCCTTCCCAACAAACTTTCCATGTTATCTCTGTCTTTGAAACATTCAGGGCTTTTTCAGAACTACCCTTGTGTCGTTGTTCTTGCAGCAGAAGTTGCCGTGTTCGCAATTCTCTTCTCTTTCTTTTTCGAAACAAAAATCCCAGTAGGAAATTTGGCCTATTTACCACATCTTGCTTGGTAGTGCACATTTCTGGTTTTGTTTGTTATTGAAAAATGATTAATAAATAAGGCCTCTATACTCTGATATTAGTGCATACTTTCATTTTCCCAGTTTAGGTATCATAGCCACAATAATAAAGATCCTATGCAGCATAAGAGGGTGTGCTTGTTTGCAACTGCTTTAATCACTGACTTTGCATACTTGCCTCGATTAGTTATAAAATATAGCAATATCAGCAGACAATGTAGATATTCGACCAGCACCCTGGAGTGTGTGTGTGTGTGTGTGTGTGTGTGTGTGTGTAGGGGGAAGTGGACAGGGGAATTGGGAGACATATTTTGTCAGAACTGCCACCTCACACTTACGCTCTGCGATCACTTGATTCCAGTCTGCCAGGAACTCCAGGAGACTGGATGGAAAGGGAGGGGGTTCCGGGCTAACAAAGAGTTCACTATATCTGCCTGAGAAGCGACTTCAGGGTCAGGTGGCTGAGAACAGACCACAGCTGCGTTCCAGCCCACGCATGAAGTAACCGTTCCAAAAACATTCTCTTTGAATTTGATAGGACAATGGGGCCCTGCAGAGAGATGCCCCTAAGGGAGAGAAAGTTACATTTTGGGATTTGGGCATGTATGTTTCAGTTCTGGCTATGCTTTAGTGAATTTCACTTGACCTTTAGCGAAACTATAACTTTCTCAACAAATGGAGTTAAGGATCGTTCTTGCTTCAGGGTTCAAGTTGAGGCAGGTCTGACAGGTTTCCTATAAATGATTAGTGCAGCATCTTCTCATCTATCTATCTGTCTGTCATCTGTCTGTCTGTCTATCTGTTTGTCTGTCTGTCTGTCCATCCATCCATCCATCTCTCTCTCTCCCTATCTTTCCAGCCAGCCAGCCAGCCGGCCAGCCAGCCAGCCAGCCATCTATCTTGTCTGTCTGTCTGTCTGTCTGTCTGTCTGTCTGTCTGTCTGTCTGTCTGTCTGTCTGTCTGTCTGTCTGTCTGTCTATCTATCTATCTATCTATCTATCTATCTATCTATCCATCCATCCATCCATCTTGTCTGTCTGTCAGTCTATCATTTATCATCTATCTATCTATCTATCTATCTATCTATCTATCTATCTATCTATCTATCCATCCATCCATCCATCCATCCATCCATCCATCCATCTGTATCATCTATCTATCTGCCTGCCTGCCTGCTATCTATCTGTCTGTCTGTCTGTCCATCTGCCTGCCTGCCTGCCTGTCATCTGTCTATCTGTTTATATCTATCTATCTAAGAATCTGTCTATCTGTCTATCTGTCTATCTGTCTATCTATCTATCTATCTATCTATCTATCTATCTATCTATCTATCTATCTATCTATCTATCTATCTATCATCTTCTTGCATACATATAATTTATATGCCACTCCATTTCCAGATATTATAAATGGATTACAATATTAATATCAGAAGATTTTTTAGAAAAGAAATTATCAGTCTGATCATCCCTTACTTTGGCTCACCATTTGGAGTAGCATGATCTTACTTACCCCCAAGTGCCTTTCTGAAGAGTCTTGCATTTATGGTTATCCAAAAAATTGATGAAAAACCCAATAAAACTCAAATGGGTACATTTCTAAGAGAATACCACTCCATCTCTGGTCTCAATGATAGATGCCAGATTCGCCCTCAGATCCAAGATTAAATTATGGATGAGAATAGGTTTATGACAAGCAGACCTGGCAAGCAGTAGCATCAAATAGAATTCACAGTAAAATGTTCTCTAGGATAAGAAAGAAGCTGGGATCATTTTATAGAACCAATCTAGAAAAATGGACTGGAGGGAAGAGGAGGGTAAGGGAATGGAGGAGGCCAAGAAAGAAGGGAATGACCAGAGGAGCAAAACTGTTGTACTAGTCATCTGAAGAATTGTTAAAATAGCCTTTTGCAGCCTTGCTTTGAATCAAACTAGCCTCAAGAAAAAGAAGATTCGAATCAATGCAAGCTGAGGATAGGAAATCAGGCTTAATACACCTTGTGTATTAAACCTTCTTTTGAGGTAGGATCCATTGGGAGATATGCACAGGTACTTTGATGGAGGAGATGAAAGACTGATGAGAGCAAGCCATTTTTTCTTCCAATATCATGATTCTAATATAGCATGAGATCTTCCCACTCCACATAAGCTACGTTTTCTTCAAAATAACAGGAGACCCAGTTTTTTGGATTTCTTAACAGTTGTCTAGTTGATATTGGGTTTCTATAATTAGACAAGAGATATGGTGAAAGTCTTCTCAGTAGTTACAGAGAAAATCCAAGAGCAAAGTAATATTGCCAAGTTAGAGTGTCTGAGCAATCTATCTAGGGGATGAATGCATAACCTGACTGTTCCTCAATCTCTAAGGGTAAAAACTGCAAGAGAAAGGGAGGGAATGAGGCAGTGACAATGGACAGATACAGCTTACCCATTGACACTCCAAAGAGTTTTTGGCCTATTGTTTTCTTTTTCTGATTTTCAAGAAGAGACATTAATGGGGAAAGCAATTTCAAACAATGCAAGTAAGGGCAGCAGGGGTTCAGTCTAATGTATTTTATGATGCCATAGAGTCAACTATTCCAACTATAAATAATTCCCAATGTTCTTTAAATCCAGCCACATTTCCCCCACTTTATCCTCAGCAGTTGTCGATCAAAAGCATGATATTGTCCATAAACTTGCAAGTCTGGAGCTTGCAGATAGCACCTTCAGCTTATCACTGCTCAGCCCAAGCTAGCCAAATAATTGAATATAAAATGTGAGCCCATCAGCGCTGGTTCAGCTTGAAACCTGCCAACTACGGAGTTCTCTCTGCCTGGCTGTTTAACAAGGAACCATTTCTCCAGGCTTTATAAGAAAGAAAGAAAAAAGATTCTCATTTCCTTCACACCATGTAAGCATTCATTCATATGTATTTGTATGCATGCATTTGGCAGTCTGCAAAAGCCACAGTTGTGTTGGTTACAAGGAAAGCTTAAATTGTTAACCTTGTCAAATATAGAAGGATCTCAAGAGGCTTCCTTTCATCGTGGCATCAAAATAAGCTAGCCCCGAGAAGCCCCCAAACCCTTCCATTCACCATGATGTCAGATCTGCAAGCTCTGGGCAGGATGCTGAAAAAATGTCAATTATGATTATGATATTGCAAATGACCGAAATGTTAATTTAATCCCCAGGCTGAACTGAATGAATGAAGTGTGAGTTGGAGTGGTTAGGCATAGTCTACAAGGAAGAAAAAAGATACCTGTAAATGCAGGAGAAACCTGATGAGTGTACTTCTTACCTCTTCCTAAAGCAGGGATGTCCAGATGTGGGCCCTTGAAGAGTGATGGACTTCAACTCCCAGAATTCCCCATTGCTCATGTTTATAACTCATGATGGCTGGGGAATTCTGGGAGTTGAAGCCCACCACTCTTCAAGGGGCCAAGTTTGGACACCCCTGTCCTAAAGCATTGAAAATTGATTTTTTAAAAAAAGCTTGTTTTCCAAGGCTGGTCAATAGCTACTGCTTGAATTATGCTACTATAAGTTTCTGCTGGTGTTGTGCAATGGGCTATTGGCAGGGATGCCTCTAGAAGGTATCAATAACTTCAGAATGGCAGGTGTGACCAGGATAATGAAAGCCCTGCTTGTTTTTACATGTATGTAATGTGTGCAACATATGCTAAAAGGGTGCAGGGTTCTCATTGATGGTTCATGCTCGCCACTTGTCTCTGGAAGCATTCAAGTTGTCATGTATCAACACATGTATCAACTTTGAACAAGTATAAATATTTGAGTGGCAACGTAACATTTACAATGGAATCACATTTTTGCAAATATTCGGGGAAATATCGAATAATGGAAAATTAGCAAGTTAAGCAAATATTAAATATTGGACATAAAAATAGCTCAGCATCCATCAACACTGGGGAAGATTTAATTGACACACTGAAGCAAACCAGAAAGGATAGGAAAATCTCTATTACATTTGTAGAGGAAGGTTAGCAAGTCCATCCCACCACAGAGTTCAAGGTGTTGATTCTAATAAACACAACCTAAGGAACCAAAGTAATAGAAAAGGTAAATGGCCACAGAGTTAACAAGGAAAGCTTTACTGCTCTTTAAAATGAGGGAACCTATGACAAAAAATAAGGGTAGATATAGAATGGGGAAATCGAAGAAACACAAGGTGTGAAATTTAATTACCTCTAAACAATCAATCGCAAAAGTAAAGTAATTCATCTTCCTGGACTCTAAAATTATCCAAAGTGGTGACTGTAGCACTGAAATCAGAAGGTGTATAGCAATGTCAGGCATGTATAACATATGGAAGAGTAAGACATCAGCCTCACAAACAAATGCAGATTAGTTAATGCAATGATTTTTCCAATTGCTACTTATGGCTGCAAAACTTGGACTCTGAAAAAGGCAGATAGGAGAAGGGTAGACACCTTTGAACTGTGACGCTGGAGGCAACTATTACATATCCCATAAACCAGTGGTCCCCAATCTCTGGTCTACAAAAGCAGATGTGTGCCTGAAGTCACATGAGATCATGCCCCCCCAAAACATTTCACTCATAGCACAAAAAGTATTTGCAAGCTGACTAGATGCTGGAAGGGAAATCATTCTCCTCTCCTCTCCTTCAAAGGCAAAGAAACCGCGGCAGAGAGGCTACAGATCTTTGCAAGGTAAGTGAGTCGGGCATGGCAGGATGGGGTAGGGGGGAAGGATGAAGTATCTAAGTGGGTCACCTGTTCCATCACTAGGTCCCTCCCTTGCCCTTCCTCATCCTGAGATACCTTGTGCATTTAACGACTTAGCGAATGTGTGGCTGAAAGCAAGGAGTGATCACATTCAAGTTACATGATTCACTCCTACAAATTCTTGAGTTATGAATGTAATTGGCAGGCTCCAACTTCAAGGACACTGTTGATTATCAGGGATTCTGGAATCCCAGTTGGTTAAAAATAGATGTGCAAATACAGTAGCCCTTGTTTGGTGGCTGCTTTATTTAGATACGATGGTGATGAGAAAATAAATTTACAACTAATCCTCACATTTATGACCTTCACAGGTTGGTAAAGCAAAGGAAAATTTCTGCAATGAGATCATAAGCATAGTTATAGTTTCATTTAGCAATCACTTTGCTTAACGACTGAATGGCCAGCTCCAAAGGTGAGCTCCTTGTATCCAATAGTTACAAGTTAGTCCAAGATTTTTGCAATATTTTGCTGATGGTGAATAGGTATACACTCAGATATAGCAATTATGGATATCACTGCATTGAACATGCACCTGGGCTGTGGATTCAGTGCCTGCTTTTAAAGAGAGAAAAATCTATTGTAAACTGATTTCTCCTAATAACAAATCAACAGTCTAATTGCTGCTAGAATAAAAACTTGCACACTACAAATTAAGGAACTGTATACGAGGAACAAAATCAATCACAGGGTGTTTTTTTTAGTCAAGAGATTAGATGATGGTAGTGCTGATGATATATACTCTAGAAATAAAACCTCCAGGTAACAGTTCTGATTGGAAAATGGCTGGCTTAATGATTCAGAGCGATGGTCTAGACCAGGGGCCTCCAAACTTGGCAACTTTAAGATTTGTGGACTCCAACTCCCAGAATTTCCCAGTCAGCATGGCTGTCTGAAAAATTCTGGGAGTTGAAGTTCTCAAGTCTTTAAATTGCTGAGTTTGGAGATCCCTAGTCTAGATCAGAGGTCTCCTACCTTGGCAACTTTAAGACTTGTGGACTTCAACTCCCAGAATCCCTCAGCCAGCAAAGCTGCGAAGGTAGGAGACCTCTGGTCTAGATTGTTAGAAGAAAAAAAAAACATCATGATGGTTTGGATTAGAACTGTTTCTTCAGAGAAGAAAACTAGGACACTCCTCCGAGTTTAAATTCCAGAGGCAGAGGGAACAGAAAAGAGAGCAATGTGGCTGAGATGAATAGAGCAGTATTTCTCAACCTTGGCAGCTTTAAGATGTGTGGACTTCATATCCCAGAATTCCCCCAGCCTGGATTGGGGAGAAGAGTTTCTATTTACTGGTGGGAAATGGGTAGGTCTCTATTTCCGGCTTGAAAGCACTCCAGAAGCATCTGGTTGATCACTATGAGAAACTAAATATGAAGTATCAGTACCACTTACCAGTATATAAAGCTTTAGTAAGACCACACTTAGAATGCTGCACCTAGTTTTAGTCACCATATTATAAAAAAGAGCGTAGAAAAGAGCAACAAAGATGATTAGGGGGTTGGAGGCTAAAACATACAAAGAACAGTTGCAGGAACTGGATATGGCTACTCTAGAGAAAAGAAGGACCAGGGTGACATGATAGCAATGTTCCAATATCTCAGGGGCTGCCACAAAGAAGAGGGGATCAACCTATTCTCTAAAGCACCAGAAGGCAAGACAAGAAACAAGGAAACTAATCAAGGAGAAAAGCAAGCTTGAACTAAGGAGAAATTTTCTAACAGTGAGGACAATTAACCAGTGGAACGGCTTGCCTTCAGGAGTTGTGGGTGCTCCATCACCAGAAGCTTTTAAGAAGAGACTGGACAGCCACTTGTCTGGGATGGCAGAGGGTCTCCTGCTTAAGCAGGGGTTGGACTAGAAGACCTCCAAGGTCCCTTTCACCTCTGTTAGTCTTTACATGTTGGGTCAAGATGGGGTTTACCTTGATCCAGCAATGCCAGGGCTCCTCCTGGGTTCTTATGGATGCTCTCTCCTTAAAAAGCCATATTCACAGGAAAAGCTAGATGCACTTCCAATGGCAACGAGTCACATTAGGTGACTTAGGCTATGTTTTCGTCATAAACTAGCAGCCACCTATTGTTAACGCTACAGATTAATGCTAACACAAGCTAGAATAGTAGGATAGGTAGCTCAGTTCCACTCTGTGGATTCTAATATTACATACATAATCTATAATTATGTTAGCTACCAGTCTCCTCCACCATACCTGTCCGTAACTCATTTATCATCTGCATAATAGCCTTTCCATAACAGCCTTTCCACTTCTGATAATGGTGCCTGCTGCCACACAGCAGTGCAAAAGACACTTGATATTCTCCTTCTATAGTAGGGCTAAAATTTCTGCTGCCACTAGGATTGAGCTTTTCAGCAAATAATTCCCTCCATGTAATTCCCTCCCTTCTGAGGTTGAGGACAATATGATTGAAAATGGGGCTTAACTGCAATGGTGCCCACTTTGGGAAATTCACTCCACTGACATGTTCATTTGGTGTCATTAATATCTATTTTCTTTTAGGTGCCAGGCAACAAACATTCAGCATTCTGACACACACACACACACACAAAGCTTTTAAAACCTATTATTTTGCTTGCTGGCTTTGTCATTTTTACATTTTTGATCAGCTATAATTGCCAACTTTTTCTATTTCACTTGGTAATAAATCACTTTGGGGTACCCTTGTCAAATATAGGTCATATATTACATTTGTGAAGCATCAAAAGGGAGATGCCCAAAGATCTCTCTCCCTTGCAGAAACACAGTTTGTTGGCTCAAGTCATAACTAGTCTTGATTCTCAAATCGCATCATGACTTTGGTATCTACTGGAAATGATGATGATGATGATGATGATGATGATGATGATGATGATGATGTACTTGGTTGATACCTAAGATGCAGGCAGCAACTCGTATCAACCATTAGCACCAGTCAATGGTATTTGTGATGCATTTTTGAGTGTTCAGTTGACTGAATTTCATGTTTAACGAATAAAGTAAATAATAATAATAATAATAATAATAATAATAACAACAACAACAACAACAACAACAACAACAACTGGCATGTTGTGTTCCAAATGACGATCTGTCTGTATTCAAAAGTCCCACAAGATCTTCACCTGCTTATTTTTGATAACTTTTTATTTATCAATAAAAATATTTTATTGATAAATAAAAAGTTTATTTTATTATTTTATTATTTACTTTATTATTATTATTTACTTTATTCATTAAATATGAATGTTCAGTTGACTGAGTTTTAATGAATAAAGTAAATAATAATAAAGTGGAAAAAGTTACTGAAAATGAGAAGGTGAAGATCTTGTGGGACTTTTGAATACAGATGGATCCTAATTTGGAACACAGCACGCCAGATATTATAGTTGTCAAAAACCAAAACGTACAATTTATTGATATTGCGGTACCAGGAGATGCCAGAATCAAAGATAAAGAACTGAAAAATATCACAAAATATTGTGACCTGGCCATCGAAACTACACGATTATGGATGAAACATGTAACAGTGATTCCCACTGTCATCGGGGCACTTGGTACCATGTCCAAGAATTTTATAAAATACATCAAGAAATTGCAGCTTCCTGCAATAACACCAGCAGAATTGCAAAAAACTGCACTACTTGGAACATCGTACATCTTAAGAAGGTACTTGGTTGATACCTAGGACGCTGGCAGCAACCAGATACCATAATGGTATCAACCATTAGCACCAGTCAATGGTATTTGTGATGCATTTTTGAATGTTCAGTTGACTTGAGTTTCATGTTTAATGAGTAGTAGTAGT
Organism: Ahaetulla prasina; assembly: GCF_028640845.1. Taxonomy (NCBI): domain Eukaryota; kingdom Metazoa; phylum Chordata; class Lepidosauria; order Squamata; family Colubridae; genus Ahaetulla; species Ahaetulla prasina. Next base: position 129,917,686 of record NC_080539.1, read on the forward strand.
AGTAATAATGGTAATAGAAATAGAATGACGATGGCAAAGGCAAGCAAAGGTAGTACTAATAGTAATAGGCACCTTAGGTGCAATCCCAAAACAACTGGAGCACCACTTGAACACCATAGGCATTGACAAATTTGCCATCAGTCAATTGCAGAAGGCGGCTTTACTTGGAACAGCTTCCATCCTGCGACGATATCTGTAACACCATCGAACATCCAGATCTGCCTATCCTAGGTCCTTGGTAAGGACTCGATAGGTAGACAAAAATGCCAAACCCGGTCTGAACGTCTGGCTGACTGTGCAATGATTAATAATAACAACAACAGTAATAATAATAAATTAAAATAATAAAAAAATAGACACAGGAATGTCACCTAAAGATGATCTAACTTTGCTGGAAGAGACAAAATAGTATCTACTAAGTTTGGAATGTTACTGGCCCTGCAACCTCTTCAATCCTAAAACACATTGCAATATCAGCAGGCAGAATTTAGTATTTCCAGAAGAAATACTATGCTCCAGGGAACCTCTGAGTTATAAGACAATCTCAAAATCACATAATCGCAAAGTTATGAATCTGGTTGTTTTCCATAAAGTCTGTTCCAACAAAATGAAACTGTTTTATGAGCGGATTAATAATATGGATTTATTCATTTGGTTCTAAAAAGTACACTCAATTCTATTGATGTGGAATTTAAACGAAGTGAAATTCTTGGAGATACTGAGCCCATAAAATGTGGGGCCATATGTAACTTTAGTCTTCTTTCATTTTTCTGTAAAGCACTCTCTAAAATACAAATTAATCCTATAGCTTGGGAAAAAAGGCAAACTAAAAAAAAAAGCACACATTTATAGGGATTGCATTTGTTTACATTTATCTTCTGCTTTGCCTGGGAGAGGAAGGTGGCATGATATCTTATCATGGCTACTGGGACTGTCCAGACCTTTGGGTACCATCTCCATCAAGTACTTTGAAGTACATGGGAAGGCAAACAGGACATTTATCTTCAACACTTTAAGGGAGCTGCATCTGTTCCTGGGTTCACTTCTGAAAAAGGATGGCTACTTGAAAGTGTGTTTGTGCTTTTGTGTGCTCCAAAATATTTGTGGAAATTGAAACCACAGCTTTGGATTGATTGTTGGTTTACGTTTGTAATTATGTTCCAACAAGGCAGTATTGATTCTTAGTGATCACATAGATAGATTTTCTCCATGATGAAAAGGCATTAAGGATCGTAAACCTAATCTTCTGTAGCTTCTTCTCCCGTAATATTACACTACTAACCAGAGAATACAAAACATTTGCTAGACTAATTCTCAAATACAGCTCATTTGTCTGGAACCCGCACTGCATATCGGACATTAATACAATTGAGAGTGTCCAGAGATATTCCACAAGAGTCCTCCACTCCTCCCCTCGCAACAGAATAGCTTATGCCAGCAGACTTGAAATTTTTTTTTTTGTTTACATTTATACCCCGCCCTTCTCCGAAGACTCAGGGCGGCGGCTTACAATGTATAAGGCAATAGTCTCATTCTATTTGTATATTTTTTTTTTTACAAAGTCAACTTATTGCCCCCCCAACAATCTGGGTCCTCATTTTACCTACCTTATAAAGGGTGGAAGGCTGAGTCATCCTTGGGCCGGGCTCGAACCTGCAGTAATTGCAGGCTCTGTGTTCTAATAACAGGCTTCTCTACTGCCTGAGCTATCCCGGCCCCTAAGCTCTATTTTGGGCTTAGACAACTTAGAACCATGCAACCTTAGGTCTGACCTAAGCATAGTTCATAAAATTATCTGCAACAATGTCCTACCTGTCAATGACTACTTCAGCTTCAACCACAACAATACATGAGCACACAATAGATACAAACTTAAAGAAAACTGCTCCAACTCGATTGCAGAAAATACGACTTCAGCAACAGAATGGTCAATGCCTGCAATGCACTACCTGACTCTGTGGTTTCATCCCAACCCCCAACCCCCAAATTTTAACCTTAGACTGTTGACTTCACCCCATTCCTAAGAGGTTTTTAAGGGGCGTGCTTAAGTGCACCAGCATGCCTACCGTCCCTGTTCTAATGTCCCCTTTTATTCGTATCCATTTCATGTATTCAACTCATGTTTATACTTATATATGTTATCTAATACATGCTTGGCAAAAATAGTTTTTCTAAAAAATGACCTGTCTCTGACCTGGTCTTTCAGGTCTTCCAATGGTGCACTCACTGCCGCTGTAACGGAGTCCATCTACCTTGCTGCTGGTCATCACCTTCTCTTTCCTTCCCCCTTTCTCAGCATTAGAGCCTTCTTCAGAGAACTAGGACTTTGTATAACGTGTCCAAAGTAGGGTTAACTGAGCTTAGCCATTTGTGTCTCAAATAAGAACTCTGGATTTATTTGTTCAATGATCCATTTGTTTGTCTGCTTAGCTGTCCATGGTATTCTCAGAAATCTTCTCCGACACGAAAGTAACTATGACATCTTCAGTTGATACTTTTGTGATGCCTCCTTCTTGAAGAAGACCTACTATTAAGGAACCCAATGAATAATATAAGTCTTATAGCAGGCTTATATTAATTCCTCTAGCGAAATTGTCCTACCAAATTGTATATGTGGGTGTTACAGTGGGTGAAATATAAAGCCTGTGGAGTATGAAATAGGAGATTTAGACAAAATTGAAATGTGTCATCTCCCTGGTTGCCCAACCACAGCACTAACTGGAGAAAGCAAGGAGTTGGTTCCCCCCACCCCCCAATGAGCATTATTTGGTGAGTCTGGAGGCTGTGAAGTGGAAGGGGGCTTGCATGGCTTTTTGAGATAGAACTGGTGGATATGATACTTATTTATTTTATTTATTTATTTATTAAATTTTTATACCGCCCTTCTCCCAAAGGACTCAGGGTGGTGTACAGCCAAAATAAAACACAATATATATACAATTAAAACCAAAATTTAAAATAGAGCATATTACAAAAAGGCCGATATTTAAAATTAAAATTTAAAATTTATAAATTTAAAACCCCACAACAATAAAAAACCCAGTTTAAAATATTAAAAACCATTATGCCAGTCCAGCTTGAATAAATAAGTGTGTTTTTAGCTCACGGCGAAAGGTCCGAAGATCAGGCACTTGGCGTAGGCCAGGGGGAAGTTCATTCCAGAGCGTCGATGCTCCAACAGAGAAGGCCCTACTCCTGGGGGCCGCCAGCCGACACTGTTTGGCGGACGGCACCCTGAGGAGACCTTCTCTGTGAGAGCGTACGGGTCGGTGTCCACTGCCACTTCTCAAGGTTGCTCCATGTCAGGCTAATCTTTCCACTGAATCAGATATTCAAGCTTCTCCCTGCTGTGTCAAGAATCCCAAAAATACTCTCATATTCCTCTTCCCTGTCTATGAGAACTGCTGGAGGATGGGAAGGTGCTGCTAATAAAGGACAGGGAGGCTAGACAAAAAAGGGTGAAACACCAGAAATACTTTCACTGACGTGGGCAATTGCAAATGAAGGGACATTGGGGTTGATCTATCTCTGAGTAATGTTGACTCTATGAGTTTCTTGGATGGATAAAAGGGAAGTGAAAACTTAATGAAAAGTCATACCAAATTCCCCATAGCAGTCTTGGTACCGTCTTGCTTTATGCATATCTGTCTGTACTCAACCTTGACTTAATCTAACTGTTCTTTGAAGAGCAATTGTGTCACCTATCTCTCTTGAAGAAAATCAAAGACCCAAGGATCCACAAGGCAGCAATTTGAAGAGAGAAACGGTGAGGTTTATAGCCATAAACTACTTGAAAGGGAATTATGGTAACCGAGGAGCACAGAGAGTTGTAACATGCAAATTCTGCAAGTGACCAAAAAAATAATAAAAATAAATCAGGTCAACAGTCTTGTTGATAGGAAACATAACAACACAAAAATTGTTCTAACATGCCATTCGATTCTCTGCTCGTTTTATTCCATGGTGATGAGACAATGGCAAAGGAATATAAATATTCAGCCAGCAGAAGAAAGTTACGCAGAATCTGTAAATTGAAAGCTAGCATCTGAGATTGCATGATAGTGATTAAGATCTTATATGAAAAATACAGTCTGGAAAAGAGTTGTGGAATCTCCAGAGCAAATGCTCTGCATAGAATAAAAGGTAAACAGGTCCACTACCACCAAAATGACTGTGTAACTTTGCACTTCTGAAAAAACAGTAATATAGTTCAGTGTTCCATAGATCTTCAGGAGAGGGGAGTAAATGGAACAAAGTGGCTGAATTAGCAATGATGGCCTTGGTCCAGCAACAGTCATGAAAGGATGATAGATAGGCATTGATATTTGTTCTCACCCTTGACCACCAGAACTGTCTGAGCAAAAGTTGCAACATTTTGAATATTCCCCCAGTAGGCATAGTGCACGACGAAGTTGCACCATGTCTTCCCTTAAAGGGGGAGGACAATATACAGTGAATAGCCATTGAAAAGCAGTTGTCCTGTAGGTCTTTTTGCAGGTCACCATATAAAATCTGATGTATGGATATTGTTGTTGCTGTAAACAAATCATTTTCAACAGATTTCCTGCCTGCTTCCCCTTGCCTAGATTCTCTGGAGTGTCCCTTCTAGGAGAACGTTAACTCTATCTTTGCCAGGGCTTCAGTCAGTGGTGGGATGCAACCGGTTTAACAACCGGTTTGGTGAGTGCGCGCTTGCACGCAGCGTTCAAAATACAGCAATTTGAAGCTCAGCTGCTTACCTTCTACAGCAGCCTCGGTAAGTAGAACAGCGGAGGCATGGAAATCAGCTGTGCCACATGAATCAGGTGAGCCAGAAAGAAAGAAATATAGGACAGGATCGGGCGGGGGCCGGGGGGGGGCAGGTCTAGCTGATCTTTGGAACTACAGGTTTGCCTGAACTGGTCTGAATCGGCTGAATAACACCCCTGGCTTCAATCCTCTAGGCCAGGGGTCTGCAAACTTGGCTCTTTTAAGACTTGTGGACTTCAACTCCCAGAGTTCCTCAGCCAGCAAAGCCCACAAGTCTTAAAAGAGCCAAGTTTACAGATCCCTGCTCTAGGCCAAATAATTTATACAGCTCATCCCTTGGAACATCGAAAACTATCAGAAGATGAATGAATCAGCCAAATTTGTCTCCTACATTCAGCAGTACTCAGTTTTTAACCAGAGGTTGGCACTCAGTGGCTTCCAAGAGGCGATTACAGCTGAAGAATGGGAATGTAGATTCTGAATTCAAACTGATACCAATATCGGGCTCAGTCAAAGAGGACAAAGCTGCTTGGAGAAGCCTTAATTTCCAGATTTAAGATTTCCTGATGATTTCTCTTCCAAGTACTAACTAGGATAAATTGTGTTTTCTTTTTGACATCAGCCAAGGTTACCCAAATGCTGCCAACTAGCTGAGTCTTCAAGAAAAGTCTTAAGGAACGGCCAGTTCTGAGGGCCTGAACTATATAGCTCTCTATCATGTCATTCAGTTCTAATAAATCTATGTTTACCTTCAGGCAGTCTGCATTATAAACACTACTCTATTAATTTTGCAAGAGTTAGGGAACCAAAGAATATCTCACGATTGATGTTTTCATGGACGCAGACCACGAGGAAATGAAATATGGCTCCTTAGTCCTCCAAAGAAGATTAGAAAATTGCTGAATAACAATATCACCTTGGATATAGCAAATGTCCATAATATAGAGGTTTGCAGGAAAAATTGTGCTCCCAAAATTCATGTTTCTCTCAATTTATTTCCTTGTTATGGGGATGAAATTGGGGCTCGGGAAGAGCTCTGAGGCTGTAACAATACAACCCTTATTGTACTTAGAGATTATATGGATGGAATGTGCTGGTAGAGCTGATTCTGATGTGGCTTCTGCCATGCTTTTCCCAGACTATGAAATGAAAGATGGGAATTTGTATCTTTATCCTTCTTGCATGCATTAATAGAAAGTGGTAATAAGAACACTGCCCTCAATTTTGATATTAGATTAGATTAGAATGTTCCAGCAGTATGCCGCTAATACAGGTAATAATGAAGTTGCTTATTTTTCCTTCAAAAATGTAGTTGATATTATCCAGGCTTGGCCAGGTTACATTTTCATTAACTTTTTAATGGGGTTATTTGATTTTGCTTTTTAATTGATAACCTCCCTGATATAACTCTAGGCAATCTTTGGGCAGTTCTTTATCTAATGTGCTCTTATGATCACTGAACAATTTATTCAGAGGGTTTCTCCCTCCTGATTGGAAATCACACAGCGCCAATTTTATACACAGCTCCATAAAGTTAATTTTGCAGAATGGTTTCAGACCTTAAATGCATGCATGAGGCTGGTGTGGGAAAACTCTCTCATCATAATGCTTTTTAGAGTTTTACCCTTATCTCTATCACTACCCGTCTTGCTTATATTCTATATCTTAAGATAAAAGGGGTTTCCTTGGCACCTCAGTCTTTGTTGTGTCTTTTTTCTCTTCCTCCTCAGCTGTTTAGTGGGTTAAAAGGAGGAAACTGAGCAAAGCATCTTCAATCATCAAACTATACAAACCTAATTTACCTGGAACTGTTCCAGGAGATAGATCATAAATCTAGACTTCTTTGTCCAACATTCTTCATGGTTCTTTAACAAACCAAAAGATATCAGAACAACATACTATGGGTGTTTGGGGCCAAGCTATTTAAGGACTAGACTATATGGCATAAATGGTCCAACAGAAGATTTACCCCTTCCTTGGAATGAGAGGGTGGCTGGGGTCCTGGACTGGATTGCACCCATGTGACCTCTCCCTCCCCATGGATTCCATTGCTCCTATAGTTTATGAGGAGCTGAGACAAATAAAATGAGAAAAGAGACTTCTGGAAGTGATCAAAGGAACCACAAAAAATCCACTCTACGAAAGAGCTACCATGTGTCAGTAAAATTACTGCTGCAAATGCCGTTTTCTCAGAGTAGCAATAGGGAAGATGGTATTTAGAGATTCCGTTCTTTACTTGTTACCATAACCATTCCCAGGGATGCTGTTTTCCTTGGTGGGAAGGGAAAGAAAAGTTTGGACCAGGGTGGATTCTACTTACCTTTACTACCGGTTTGCAATGGGACCGCATGCGCAGATCACCCATGATGACGTTGTGGCAGGTGGGCGGAGCCTCCCACCGGTTTTACTACCGGTTCTATAGAACTGGACCAAACCGGGAGCAACCCACCACTGTTTTGGACCCATGTAATCCTTTTGGACAACTAGGCATTTGGAAAAGATAATTTAAGTATCATGAAGAACCAATTAAATTCCCTGGGATTACATGGGTCCTCAGGTCTTTTCCTACCTCAATATAAAAAAAACACCATAACATTCACAGAAGCTAAATTTCAGTTTTCAAAGAAATAATGTTTGGAAATAAAACACGGATCTCTTAAATGTTATTTAATAGGGCACTTAGATTATAGAGTAAGCAAGAACTGCCAGGGAGTCTGGAGTCCAATTGGTTGTGTATTTCTACTTCCAACCTGAGCCATTCTTTGCAGAATTCAAAGCAAGGATAATACCTCTCTGCATGTGCCAAGTGTACCCAGTATTGTGCAATTCCCCAGTCTGCTTTCTATCTCTTTAAACATTTCTGAGAAACATTTTTGCCTCTGGAAGTTTAGAATTTTAGGATTTGAGTGATGCCCCTGCTTAGTCCTTTGGCACTATTAAAATCGTAATGGTGTTTGGGGCTATTTAAAACAGGGGTCTCCAACTTTGGCAACTTTAAGACTTGTGGACTTCAACTCCCAGAATTCCTCAGCCAGCAAAGCTGGCTGAGGAATTCTAGGAGTTGAAGTCCACAAGTCTTAAAGCTGCCAAGGTTGGAGACCCCTGATTTAAAAGATTAAATTCAGATAATCAGGAGAGGGAATGTATGCTCAGCTCCTCTGTTGCCTATTTTGCCCCTTGGAAAACACAGAGGTATATACAGAGGTATAATTCTGTGGACTGGGAACAAAATACAGAGCTGTGTACATAGCACACATTTGAATGCTGTTTGTCTGAACTTTGGGTAACTTTAAAAAATGTCAGGATTCACAGTCACATCTACAAAGAGCCCTCCCCCCCACAAAAGAGACGGACATTAAAGGAGGATATTTTTATAAGGACAACCAGTTTTTTTTTAAAAAAAATCTTATTTAAAGCTTAGATTTCAAATGTTCAAGTTTTTGCAAAAATGAGGCTCTTGGAAAGTTATTTTTTTTTTCTTTAATAAGTTCATAAGTAAAGATTGATGCCTCAAGGTCAGTTGCAAAATCTTTTCTCTCATAAATTTCAGGCTGTATGTAGGACCTCACACAAAGCATTTGGTATGCCTCTGAAAAGTGTCAAAAAGTGATTAATTACAAGGATTAAAACAAATTTGAATCGGTAGATTGTTAATGGCATTTTTCAGCTAGGTCTTTTCAATCTCCTGCTCTGGCAGATGGAAATTTATCTCTTAGTGCTGTTCATTTTCTAGAACACCAGCTACATATTTTGGTCTATTTTTTTTTACTTCCTTTTTGTTGCTATTTTAGTTGACAAATAGAAAATGTCTTGTGTTTTTCATGAACCATCGTACCCGAACTATTTCTCACAGAAAAATTCTAGAACCTTTTAAGATACCTCATTTTATCTTAAGGCAGCTAAAGGGCTCTAAATTGAAAACTTGTCTCCAGATTTTTTTTATAATTAAAATTAAGATTTACAAAAGGGTTTTCCATTCAGTACTATTAAAAATGTTGGGATCTATAATTTGAGAATAAATTCTCTATTACTACCTGTAATGATTTTAGCAAATTGCATATGAAACAAACAAAATGTTAAAAAGTTACAATATTTATATATTTACTCACCAAGCACATTTAAATTATATTAAAATAACCAACATATCTTTATAATTTCCAAGGCATGTCATAACTTTTGAGCACCCCTAATGTTTGGAAATTGAAAGCTGAAAAAATTGGCACGCCCTAAGTCACACGCAGGTCTCAATTTTTCAATGGTGATACCAGGAACAGATGGGAATTTCTAAAAATATATTATTTGGCTTTCCTTGCCTTGTTGAAATTTCTTCTGTTTATTTCTAAAATAGTTATCAGAAATATAAGAATGGGGAATCATCCTTTTATTAAAAAAACAGAGCTACTCAACTCTTACTTTGCCTACATTTTCTCCATCAGGAGCGTAATTATTCAGCCTTAATTGCAAAGAACAATTTGAAAGGACAAAACCAATCGTGGGATTCAACCAGTTCGCACCAACTCGGGAGAACCGGTTGTTAACTTTCTGAGCAATTTGGTGAACTGGTTGTTGGAAGAAATCATTAAGGCAGAGAACCAGTTGTTAAATTATTTGAATCCCACTACTGGGCAAAATTAAATGTTGAGAGTTGATAGAAATAGAATCAATAAATATTTATTTATTTTGAATGAATTTATTCTCCATGGGGAGTCACTGAAGGAATTTATATTCACTTAAAACCTTATTCCTTATCCTTGAGAAACACCAGAGAATGATTGCAGGAGGACAAATGTCCAAATATTTAAAAAAGAGGGAAAGGAAAATCCAAGGAACTTGTCTTGTATCTACTGTACATATGAGACTATTTTTGAGTAGGTCATAAAACCATAACCACTTTGAAAACAATCAACAAACAATGGCTTTGTCAAGAATAACTTTTACTAAAGTAAGTTCATTTCCATTTTTTAATGAGGCAAATATTGGGGATGCTGTAGACATAAAGAGATTTCAGCAATGCATTTGACAAAGAACATCATAAAATTATGATTACCAAGCTAGTTAAGTGTGAGCTGCATGTCATTAAAATAAGTGGATACATAGCTGGCTCATAAATCATATGAAGAAAACGATCATCAATAGTTCCGCAACTGGAGAGAGGTTTCTGCTGGCTGCTGCAAAAGTCAGACCTAATTCTTCTACTTCTCAACATTTTATTCATAATTTGGATGTTGACAGAATGCTAATCAAATTTTCAAATGATACAAAATTGTATGGAATTGTTATCTTGTGGATAACCATCCTGTGTTCATAATAGTGCATCTTTCTGCCAAGCTAAATACTAGCCAATATCTGACTTTCAATCAACATGCAGAGAGAGATATGCTCTTTCTAACATGTATGCAAAAGGTAGAATAGAATAAGGTATATTCTAAATAGAAAATAAAATTGGTTCATTAAAAAAACACCTCCGTGGACATAGACTAAAATATTTCTGTGCTTGAGCTAGGAATATTACAGACAGTCCTTGACTTAGGATGTGTTGTGTCTCGCCTGCTCCCCCTGCCGCAGCCGGGCCCCTCTTATCTCCTGCCGGACGCTGATAGTTCGGAAGAATGTCCTGGCATGCCTCCAGGCCCCAGCCCTGGCACCATGTCCAGACAGGCCGAGCAAGACGAAGGGCCTGACGTGCCTTCAGCCCCCAGTCCTGGCACCATGCCCAGGCAAACGGAGCAACTAAACCCCTCCCCCACAGCATGTGAGCCTGAAGAATGTGAAGCCAGATTACCAACAGCTGGAGGCTGGAGAGATCTTTGCTTCCGGAGAATTGAGAGGCGACGTCAGCAAAAGGAAGGAAGGGGCAGGCCTGGATAAGTGCTGAGTCATGGAGCCACACCCCATGGCCTATATAAAGGATCTGCTTTCTGGCATTCTCTGAGTCAGGCAAAGTCTAACTTGGATTGCTGAAGTCACTTCCTGGTCTCCTGCCTGTCTTGAGAACTCTGATAGGACTTTGGCAGAGCTGCAGAAGCACGCTTGATACGGACTTCCCTGACCCGGCCGTCAGCGGAGGAGTGGGACACGACAGGATGACAATTGGGACTGAAATTTCAGTCATATATTATTGTGATTATAAGTGGAATCGGATCCAATATTATTTTTAAAAAAATCAATTTCAAACCTTTATTGTCAATGCACAACATGTGTACAATGAGGTTGGCTGAGCCTCCCTTAGTGCACCCCCACAACACAAATACATTTCAATAACTCACAGTGAAAGAAAGAAAATCCCTAACCCAGTAAATCTTATTAACAATCCTCTATACATATATGTGCATAACATAACATTATAATATATTAACACCAATATGAACATGTTGCACGTTGTGCCGCTCCTACAAGTCTATCATACTGCATACTTATTATTATTGTTGCATTCAGGAGTCTGACCACCTACAGATAAAAGCTGTTCTTCAGCCTGTTCGTACGACTGGCTATGCTTCTGTATCTCCTGCCCGATGGTAGGAGAGTAAAGAAGTGCTGGCCAAGGTGTGAGTCGTCCCTGAGGATTTTCCTCACTCTTCTAAGGCAGTCCTAGCGATTTCATCTAGTGGTGTCTGGGGACAGCCCATGATGTTTTGTGCCATGCTCATATTACAATTTTTAGGATCATTGTTAAGTGAATCATAGAAATTAAGAAAATAATGAAGTCATTAAATGAATCCAGCTTCCCCAATGAGTCTTTTTTTCTGTTTTCTTTTATTTATTATTTTATTTATTTATTTATTTATTCGTACTTTTATACCGCCCTATCTCCCTAGGGACTCAGGGCGGTGTACAGCCATATAAAAAACACATAAATGTACAAAGTAAAACATTCATCTAAAAAACTTATTATATAGGCCAAATATTTAAAATAGACATATAAATAATAAAACCCAATTTAAAACCAAATCTAAAATTTAGACATTTAAAATTTAAAACTCTAGTCCAGTCCTGCGCAGATAAATAGATGTGTCTTAAGCTCGCGGCGGAAGGTCCGAAGGTCAGGAAGTTGACGAAGTCCTGGGGGAAGCTCGTTCCAGAGGGTGGGAGCCCCCACAGAAAAGGCCCTTCCCCTGGGCGTCGCCAGTCGGCACTGCCTGGCCGACGGCACCCTGAGGAGTCCCTCCCTGTGAGAGCGCACGGGCCGGTGGGAGGCATTCGGTGGCAGCAGACGGTCCCGTAAGTAACCCGGCCCTATGCCATGGAGCGCTTTGAAGATCATTACCAAAACCTTGAAGCGCACCCGGAAAACCACAGGCAGCCAGTGCAGTCTGCGCAGGAGGGGTGTTACATGGGAGCCACGAGGGGCTCCCTCTATCACCCGCGCAGCTGCATTCTGAACTACCTGGAGTCTCCGGGTGCTCCTCAAGGGGAGCCCCATGTAGAGAGCATTGCAGTAGTCCAGACGAGATGTCACGAGAGCATGAGTGACCGTGCATAAGGCATCCCGGTCTAGAAAGGGGCGCAACTGGCGAACCAGTCGAACCTGGTGAAAGGCTCTCCTGGAGACGGCCGTCAAGTGGTCTTCAAAAGACAACCGTCCATCCAGGAGAACGCCCAAGTTGCGTACCCTCTCCACTGGGGCCAATGACTCGCCCCCAACAGTCAGCCGAGGCTGCAGCTGACTGTACCGGGATGCCGGCATTCACAGCCACTCCGTCTTGGAGGGATTGAGCTTGAGCCTGTTTCTCCCCATCCAGACCCGTACGGCCTCCAGACACCGGGACAACACCTCGATAGCTTCGTTGGGGTGGTCCAGTGTGGAAAAGTACAGCTGAGTGTCGTCAGCGTACAGCTGGTACCTCACACCGAAACCACTGATGATCTCACCCAGCGGCTTCATATAGATGTTGAACAAGAGGGGCGAGAGAATCGACCCCTGAGGCACCCCACAAGTGAGGCGTCTCGGGGCCGACCTCTGCCCCCCCGTCAACACCGTCTGCGACCGATTGGAGAGATAGGAGGAGAACCACCGATAAACGGTGCCTCCCACTCCCAATCCCTCCAACCGGTGCAGCAGGATACCATGGTCGATGGTATCAAAAGCCGCTGAGAGGTCTAATAGGACCAAGGCAGAGGAATAACCCCTATCCCTGGCCCTCCAGAGATCATCCACCAACGCGACCAAAGCCGTCTCAGTGCTGTAACCGGGCCGGAAACCGGACTGGAACGGGTCTAGATAGACGGTTTCCTCCAGGTACCGGGGTAGCTGACATGCCACCACACTCTCTACAACCTTCGCCGCGAAGCGAAGGTTGGAGACCGGACGATAATTACCTAACACAGCTGGGTCCAGGGAAGGCTTCTTGAGGAGAGGCCTCACCACCGCCTCTTTCAAGGCGGCCGGAAAGACCCCCTCCAACAAAGAAGCATTTTGGCAGAAATCAGCAAAAAAGGTTGCAAACTGTGATTGTGAGACTGAGGAACTGTGATTGTGAGACTGAAAAATCCAAATATTTTTACTACCAGTTCTGTGGGCATGGCTTGGTGGGCGCGGTGTGGCTTGGTGGGCATGGCAGGGGAATGATATTGCAAAATCTCCATTCCCTCCTCACACCTGGGAGAAGGATGTTGCAAAATCTCCATTCCCATCCCAGTCTGAGGCCAGCCAGAGGTGGTATTTGCCGGTTCTCCGAACTGCTCAAAATTTCCGCTACCGGTTCTCTAAACTGCTCAAAATTTCTGCTACCAGTTCTCCAGAACCTGTCAGAACCTGCTGGGTTTCACCCCTGCGAGGGACAATGCAACCGGTAATAATGTGAGCCAGTTTCCAAGCTCCCAAATTGTGCTCATGTGACCACAAAGATGGTGCGACAGTTGTAAGTGTGAGTATAGGCCGTTAGTCACTTTTTCCAAGGCTGTTGCAACTTTGAACAATTGTTAAACAAACAGTCATAAATTGAAGACAACCTGTAATTCTGTTTCTCCGAGCAAGTACGGCATTCTTTATCATTTTAGGCTGAATTCAGGAGTCACTTTTCTCTTTGGAGACGATATACAACTTGAAAGACATCTGGTCAGGTAGGCAAAGTCAACACCATGAGCAAACTACAGTGATATCGATAATGGCTATAATGACAGAATTTTACGAGCCTGATCGTGCTTCACCTTCCTACTTTCTTAGACCCTAATGAAATGAATCAGGGAGGAACCTTGCCTGAGATGCTTCCAAATTCTGTCTTGCTTCATAAGATTTAAGTAATGTTTTCAGCCCTCCTTGCTTATGTAACTGTTCTAGAATATTTCCGTCAAAATAATTTCTGTTATAGTGGGTCAACAGTGTGGTGGAATGTAATCTGGAATCACAGGAGGAATAGCTCTTTCCCAAAAGACGAAAAGATAGTGGAGGCTGAATGTCTTCTGAGAAGGAACAGAGCAAGGACAGAGCCTCCCTAGTAATTCACCGAGTATATCTACAGTTCTAGTAGTTAAGGCACCAGGCTAGAAAGCAGGGGACTGTGAATTCAAGTCCTGCCTTAGCCATGAAAACCACCTGGATGACTTTGGGCCAGACACTCTCTCTCATCCCAATTTACCTCAAAGGATTGTAGTTGTGAGGAAAATAGATGAAGATAGGTTTGTTAGTTGATATGTTCGTTCCCTTGAATTATTTGTAAAAATAATAAAGGCAGGATACAAGTAAATAGTTATGCAGATAACAACAACAACAACAACAACAGAGTTGAAAGGGACCTTGGAGGTCTTCTAGTCCAACCCCCTGCCCAGGCAGGAAACCCTACACCATTTCAGACAAATGGTCATCCAACATTTTCTTAAACATTTCCAGTGTTGGAGCATTCACAACTTCTGCAGGCAAGTTGTTCCACTTATTAATTGTTCTAACTGTCAGGAAATTTCTCCTTAGTTCTAAGTTGCTTCTCTCCTTGATTAGTTTCCACCCATTGCTTCTTGTTCTACCCTCAGGTGCTTTGGAGAATAGTTTGACTCCCGCTTCTTTTGTCTGGCTAGATTAATGCCAGGCTCAAATAACCAAGAACAATATATGGAGTTACTTCTGAGTAGTTTATTGATGTTCACCTACAGACAGGATCTGGTTGAGGGAGAAAGATTTTGTTTTTTTGCCTTTGTAGAGAATAATTCTTAACTTTTTTTTGTTATCACCTTTTATGGTTATAAATAAATATTTCAGAAGTCATCTTATAGTACTTCAGCTATCTCTGAAACTTTAATACATCTAATGTCTTGCAACAACCAGAAGGAAGCTGATGTTTTAGTTACTAGTTCAATCTTTGCATGCGTGTATGTGAGAAAGAGAGAGGAGGGCAGAGAGAGAAAGACAGAGGGAGACAGAGACAGAGCTAGTGATTTGCATAAACCCAGAAATTGAGTAAATTCAAGAACCAGATTAAATCTATTATATGAATATAGCTATCCTCTAGATCAGGGATGTCAAATTCGTGGCCCGCGAGCCAGATGCATCACACCCTGGCCATCCCTATGCCTGGTCTGGTGAAGGCAAACACCTGACACATCATGTGACAATGCCATGATGATGCAAGTTTGAGACCCCTGCTCTAGATCATATAGACATGGTGTAGATCTTTGGAATAGGGATAATTCCAGAAGACTGAACTGATTATTTCTTGCTGTAGAGAGAATGAGAGTCAGCTGGCCATATGGGCTTCAGCTTGGCAGAGGCCTGAAATAAGGTTACAATTACACCAGCAGGTTTCTGTGGTTCTTCTAATAAAGAAAGCAATTATCTAAACCCATTTTGCTTCTAATTACTGCTAACTACAAGCTTAGTTCTGCACTTTAGGCGCACTTTAATTACTCTCTCCAGTGTTGACTTGCTATATTATGATCTCTTTTAATGACACTGGAGGAAATAGACATTTAATTAACCAGTTGGCATTCAATAAATCTTAACTGTTACTCTCTGAACTGGGTAAGAAAGCCCTAATTGTTTTTTTAAAAAAACAGTGGGCAAAGGTAGATTTTTGTTTATGTTAATACTTGCAAGGAGGGCCACCTGGGGGCTAGATTGAAGGGGGGGGGAAATCCTGAAAGAAGGCAGCAACAAACCCCTTCCAAATCAACTGCATGAATGTCTCCAGCTAGTCACTAGGAGTCAAGCTACATTTGAGGCTGCTTCATCTTTAGAGTTCTTAAAAGGCAAAGAAATTCATGCCTGGGAAGTTTGAGAACAAATTGCAGACATAAATGCTCATGTGTGTATCATTAAGGAACCTTCCTACTGCTTGTATCACTCCAATCTCTTGGAATTATAGCTTTCACCACTCCTGACTCGATGGCTATCATGTTGGTGGCAGGAGAGAGAAGGAAATTCTGAAATAAATCAGGGAACAAACAATTCTGTTTTCCTCTCCTCTAGGGAGAAGAAAAGATGGGAAAAGAAAAATCACAAAACAGGTAAAAGAAAAAGTCAGAGCAAAATGAAAAATTAGGGTTACGACTGAGACTGGTTGTATACAATAACAGTCACTTGCAGACAAACTGGGGTTTGATATTCCTTTACTTTTAGGGAAAAGGCAAAGTCATAGTCCAAAAATAATTCCAGGTCATACACATATAAAGCCAGTCAGTCAGGGATGTTACAAATATCAAGTCTTCTTACCAATGTAGACTTGCACAACAAACAAGGTCTTCTTTCAGTTCGGCAAAACACAGTTCAATTCACAACAGTCGGTATCTTGAGGAATCAGTAACTAGCCATGTTCAAGCAACGATCATAAAGCTCAAATATACAGTTGCAGCATGTCATCAGGTTGCAATGCTGTAGCATCCCTGTAGATTCTCCACAAGCCATCATTTAGCTTTCCTTTTATACATTGGCTACAGAGCTCAACCAGGCAGGATGCTTGCATGATGCAGCACAGCTTTAAAGCAATATGATATCTTTCTTGCTGCAAACATACATAATTAGTTTATATATTGCCTGGCCAACTAGTTAGGCAAATAACAATTTCCTGACAGTGATCGTTCGAAATTACAACGGCACTAAAAAAAGGTGATTTATTTCTTTTTACAGTAATAATGACTTCTACCATTAAACCAAATTAAATGGCAGTTTCAGAATTTTTCTCATCAAGAATTTTTCCTTAGGACCCCCCCCCAAAAGTGTTTCTGTCTGTAATTCTCCCATATCCTGCACTGCTCTTTTCATTTTCCCATTTTTAAACAAGGTATGAAATTGGTTACAGTAGAATAGCAAAAGTAGAATGGCAACACAGATCCTCTTAATTGGTAGAGCTAGGAGGCCATCTACAAACACTCAATCTTTGGGTGTCAGTTTTTATCTATACGAGCAATCTGGATAGAACAATGGTCTCTATGCAACAATGGCCCTTCTGTTAAGGGCACAACATTCCCTTTATACTGTGTTGATATAGTCACTGCCAGAAGTGGCCACCTGCAGGTGCCCTACTTCATTTTGCTCTCAGGAAAGTATCTGCATAAGGACATGCCCCCTGGAAGGGTGCTAGAGATCTACATAGTTCATTCTTGATCTTATGCTTCTGCCGGGTAACTGCTGGGAGGCAGAATTTGTCTAAGAAGAAATTTATTCTGCATGCAGCTTTGGATTAAAAGAAAGAACCTTATATTTGGAAACAGCATTTGTCTTGCTGGCACTCGGCTGTTAATATTGATGTACCGATACCGAAATGGCGCAACGTTCGGATCATTTTTTATAAAAGGGGAGAAAAAAAATCACCCTTGAAATTGCTGCAGTTGAGTCGCTGTGTTGTTTTCTTCCCCAGGAAAAATGACCTACTTCTAATTTAAATATTTTTTACATTCTTTAAAAATATTTCTGATTCCAAAAATGGAATGGTGTGCTGTATTTGGAATGATACCCGTATGAGGGCACCGCTAGGCATTATTCAAAACGCATGGCTGTTGCAGAAGGCCATTTTTTCCATGACTTCATATTCCTCACTAAGTTTCTACAGCTTCACAAATTAATTCAAATTCAATAGTATGTAGACAACTGCACTTTAGCTCTCTTTAGCTCTTCTCTTATTATGTTCTTTGTTAATTCTCCTTGCATTTTTACTATACATCCTTCTGAGACTTCTTATAGTGAGATTAGCAAATGTAGGAAATACAGTCAAGTAAATTTTGGAAGTAAAGTAAAATAGAACCTAGAAGTAACTGTAAATATGGGACAAAACAAAGTTTGCATTATCAATGATACTGATGGATGATTTAAAGAGAAATTTACAAAAATAGAAATCTTCCTGTACTTTGCTTGAAAATATTCAACAGGATATTTGGGGAATATAATCTGCTTTATTTGACTGAGTGCAGTGTACAAACCAGTGGTAGGTTTCTACCGGTTTGCCCCGGTTTGGGTGAACCGGTAGTGGCGGCAGCAGGAAGCTCCACCCACCCACCCAGATGTCATCATGGACACTCTTCACATGCGAAGCGAGTGCGCAAGCATGCGCTTCTGAACCAGTAGCGAAGGTAAGTGGAACCCACTACCGGTACAAACCCATCTTTAGCTATTGGGGTAGTGTTATGAAAATCTGCTGTGAATCTGCCACATTCAGTCACATACATTATACCTGTTAGTGTTTTCAAACTGTTGAGATTTCTGTGTTCTATGTTCTGTTTTAATCTTTTTAAAAAAAATTGTTGCAGCTTTACTTTGTATGTAACCATTGATGAAGACTGTTCTTTGATTAGGGGTGTGGCTATCACTATGCCTTCAGACAAGACTTGGCTGCAGTTTGAAAACTACCAACAAAAAGCTTATGGTTCAGAATGAAGGCTTACTTATGCTTTTTTCCCCCCAATTTTATTTTAGAAATAGAATTTTTTTTTCAATGGAAGAGATTCCAAAATATCTCGGAAGTGCTAAAATTTGTCCTTGAATTATTTAATGATCTAAAGCATTTCTTGTTAATCTACTGATGGATCCGTTGAACCTTTCTGTTATATCTTTTGCAGGTGACCTATCTACAATATAAATGTTTACATTCCCCTGTTAAATCCAATAGCTACATTAGATTAAATAGTAAATTTCCAACCTATCCTATTCTGGCTGTAAATCCAGAATTTTCTATGAAGAAAATTACAAGGCTCCGCGCATGCGCGAGAATGGTAGCGACCTAGAGGAGCCCGAATCGGCGATGGCGGCTTTTCCTTGAAATGGAGGCTTTGGGCTGACTTACCAGGCTGCTCCGGTCCCTCGGCGTGTGGTTCGATCGGTCTGGCTGCCGCTGGAGAGGTTTGTGGCCTCTCGGTCATGCGACAGCCGAGAACGGGCCGAGGGACGGAGTGGCGGTCCGGAAGGGGGCGGCCATTTTGGAGGAAGCGGAGATGCGAGGGAGGCGAGGGAGGCCTGCTGTTTGTTGCAGGCTTCGGCCTCGGCCTCGGTTCTGGCCCTGCCTTGCCCAGCGGAGCGGCCCTGCCTCGTTTTACGGAGCCCTGCCCAGCGGAGCGGAGCCCTGCCCAGCGGCGAGCCCTGCTTAGCGGAGATCTGCCCAGCGGCCCAGTGACGAGCCCTGCTCAGCAGAGCCCTGTCCAGCGGCCCAACGGCGAGTCCTGCCCAGCGGAGCCCTGCCCAGCGGTCCAGCGTCCAGCGGCGAGCCCGCCTAGCGGAGCCCTTTCCAGCGGCGACCCCGGCGATCTTGGCCGAATTTCAGCGGCGTGAGATCGCCGGTGATTCCGCCTGGCTCCGACGGCTTCGGGTGGATTCGCCTGGTTTCGCTGGCGCGAATCCCGCCCGCTTTTGCCTGTCGGTGGGCTTGCCGGCTCCTTCGGCGCCAGTTCCATCGGCGCCAGTTCCATCGGTGCTGGTTGGGCCCGCGGGCTGTGTGGACCGCGGGTGCCTGTCCAACGGCGCCTGTATTAGGCAGCCCCACCGAGGATGGGTGTGGTAATGCCTCGGTGGGAGAGGAGGCCGGAACCATGGCTGAGGTTTGTCCCCTCTTGTGGCCTGTTTGGTCGCAGCTTTCCATCATGTGTCATCGAATGGCCCTTGGTGGCCTGCTTGCTCCATCGTATTTTCCTTTGTGGCCTTATGGCCTGGCTTGCTCCATTTTTTTCCGCTCCCCTCTATCCCTATCCCGGACCATGGGTCATCTATACTGGGCGGTCATGCATTTCCATCAGCGGGATGGAGTGGATTGGACTGGATTGGACTAGCTTGGACTGGTCTCGGGACTTGGGCTGACCGCTAGCCACGTCTACCTGATTAAGATCTGTAGAACTGCTTCCCATAGGCATGCTATGGAGACTGTCGGCCTGTCTGTTCCTGTTCTGTTATCGCTATCCGGTTCCTGCTCCATCTGTCCTTTGACCAACTGGACTCCCGCTAGAAGACTCACCATTTCTATTACTTTGGGATTTTACCACCTTAGCATCCCTCGCCGATTCGCACTTTCCTATGCGCTACACTGCACGTGAACTCTTGCGCCTGCGAGGTGCCCCCGCCTCCCACGGATGGCCCGTGTCGCTACCAAGGGCCGGCCACAATGACGGGTCTTGGGACCCACAGAGGTGGCATGCGAGAAGAAAGAGCCTTTGGGGGTTTTTAGACAGGGCATTTTTAAGGGGTGGGAGGGGTAGGGCGGGTGATGGGGGTAGCCCGTCGGGAGGGAAACCAGTTCCAGCGCATGCTCGTGGCGATTATCAAATGGGTTCGGAGGTTATGGGGGGGGAGGGTGTTCCTTTGTGTGAGGGTGAGTCTATTGGCACGGTAAGTGGGAGGGGCAGATATGACGGAAGGGGATCGATCGATATAGGGGTCACGCTGCTCGATGTATGCAGGCGATCGCGCCCCGATCCCCTAACTTTACCTGCTCCCCGGATGGTCAGGACTCAGGACCTGGGCCTCGGCTTGATTTTATGCAACGCACGGTCCGTGGCCAATAAGGCCCCCCTAATACATGATCTAATTCAGGGGGGTGCCGCGGATATTATAGGCGTTACGGAGACCTGGTTGGGCAATGAAGGGGGTGTACCCCTGGTTGAGATGTGCCCACCGGGTTTCCGTGCATTCCATCAGCCGAGGGCCCAGGGTAGGGGTGGAGGGGTGGCGGTTGTGATTAAAGAGAGGTTAGGGCCGAGGAGACCACTGTACCTCAGATATCCGGTGTGAATCCTCTTTGTGAGGTGGGGTCATAGATGTCAGATGGGCTTGCTGGTCGCGTACCTGGCTCCTTGCTGCGTGACAGCGGCCCTGCCCGAGCTCCTAGAGGTGCTTGCCGGGGTGGCGGTGGAGACCCCCAGACTTTTAGTCATGGGGGACTTTAACCTGCCATCTGCCGGCTCGTCATCGACGGTAGCTCGGGAGTTCTTGGCCTCCATGACGGCCTTGGGCCTGGCTCAAAGAGTGGGTGGGCCCACTCACATCGGGGTGGCACACTGGACCTGATTTTTGTCTCTGGTCAGTGGTCGAGATCTGGACTTAAAGGAAATAGTCATTGAACCTTTGTCATGGTCAGATCACTCTCTCCTTCGCCTGGACTTTCTGACCGCTACCCAACACCGCAGGGAGACGGAACCATTACGTTGGTACCGTCCCAGGCGCCTGATGGACCCAGAGAGGTTCCGGACGGAGCTTGGGCCACTTCCTGAGGATCTGGCTCACGGCACGGCAGAGGAACTGGCTGCAGCCTGGGAACGGGCTGCGGCCGGGGCTTTAGACCGTGTCGTGCCTTTGCGGCCTCTGACCCGGCGTAGGTCCCAACCGCCCTTGGTTCTCCGAGGAGCTGAGGGGATGAAACGCCGGAGAAGACGCCTAGAGAGTTCCTGGAGGTCCAGCCGCTCAGAGGTTGATCGGACACTAGTTAGATCCTATACTAGGACCTACCTAGTGGCACTGAGGGAAGCGAGCGTTGCGCTACGCCTCCCTCATTGCGCCGGCAGATAACCGCCAGCTGCCCTGTTCGAGTGACCCGCCTCCTTCACCAGGGGAGCGGGATGACCCGCTACAGGGACGTGCTGAGGAGTTTAACGTTATCTATACGATAAAATCGCTCAGCTGAAGGACGGTCTGGACCAGATTGCAGCGATTCGGACGAGACGCCTGAGGGCGGTCTTGGTGATGTTGTATGGGATGAGTTTGACCCTGTGACTCCGAGGACATGGACAGGTTGCTGGGTAGATTGAATGCCACCACATGTTTATTGGACCTGCCCTCCTGGCTGGTGCTGGCCACTCAGGAGGTGACACGAGGCTGGCTCCAGGGGATTACGAGTGCTTCCTTGTTGGAGGAGTCTTCCGCCGCCTTGAAAGAGGCGGTGGTGAGGCCCTCCTCAAGAAGCCTTCCTGGACCCGGCTGTTTTAGGTAATTATCGCCCAGTCTCCAACCCGCCGCGGCGAAGGTTGTAGAGAGTATGGTGGCATATCAGTTCCCCTTCACCTGGAGGAAACTGTCTATCTGGACCTGCTCCAGTCCGGCTTCCGCCCGTTACAGCACTGAGACGGCTTTGGTCGCAGGATGATCTCTGGAGGGCCAGGGATAGGGGTTATTCCTCTGCCCTGGTCCTATTAGACCTCTCAGCGGCTTTTGATACCATCGACCATGGTATCCTGCTGCGCCGGTTGGGGGATTGGGAGTGGGAGGCACCGTTTATCGGTGGTTCTCCTCCTATCTCTCCGACCGGTCGCAGACGGTGTTGACGGGGGCAGAGGTCACCGCGCGCCTCACTTGTGGTGCCGCAGGGTCGATTCTCTCGCCTTCTGTTCAACATCTATATGAAGCCGCTGGGTGAGATCATCAGTGGCTTCGTGTGAGGTACCAGCTGTACGCTGATGACACCCAGCTGTACTTTTCCACACCGGCCACCCCAATGAAGCCGTCAAGTGCTGTCCCGTGTCTGGAGGCCGACGGGTCTGGATGGGGAGGAACAGGCTCAAGCTCAATCCTCCAAGACGGAGTGGCTGTGGATGCCGGCATCCCGGTACAGCCAGCTGAGTCCGCGGCTGACTGTCGGGAGCGAGTCATTGGCCCGATGGAGAGGTGCGCAATTTGGGCGTTCTCCTGGATGAACGGCTGTCTTTTGAAGACCACTTGACGGCCGCTCCAGGAGAGCTTTCCACCAGGTTCGCCTGGTGCGCCAATTGCGCCTTTCTAGACCGGGATGCCTTGTGCACAGTCACCACGCCCTTGTGACGCCTCGCCTGGACTACTGCAATGCTCTCTACATGGGGCTCCCTTGAGGGGCATCCGGAGGCTACAGTTAGTCCAGAATGCAGCGGCGCGGGTGATTGAGGGAGCCCCTCGTGGCTCCCGAGTGACACCTATCCTGCGCCGGCTGCACTGGCTACCTGTGGCCTTCCGGGTGCGCTTCAAGGTGTTGGTGAATGTCTTTAAAGCGCCCATGGCATAGGGCCGGGATACTTACGGGACCGCCTGCTGCTACCGAATACCTCTCACCGACCCGCGCCTCACAGAGAGGGCTCCTCAGGGTGCCATCGGCGCGACAGTGTCGCCTGGCGACACCCAGGGAAGGGCCTTCTCTGTGGGGCTCCCGCCTCTGAACGAACTCCCCCCAGGACTTCGTCAACTTCCGGACCTCCGAACCTTTCGCCGCGAGCTTAAAACCTATTTATTCATCTGCGCTGGACTGGGGTAGTGTTTTAATGGGTTTTAATGGGTTTTAATGGGTTTTTAGTTCCAAATTTTAATTCTGGCCAATTTTAATAAGTTTTTTAATTGTATTTTTTAATCTGTATTTATAGTATTGTATTTTTATTTGGCTGTGAACGCCCTGAGTCTTTGGAGAAGGGCGGTATACAAATGTAAATAATAAATAAATAAATAAATAAATAATAAAAACTCACCATTTCTTCTACTGACGTCTTTCTAATTAATATAATTGCAATTGAGGAACTAAAACTCCCCTTAATCTTGAAAATAACTCAAGGCAATTAATTATTCTTCTTGTCCCACTTTTTTTTGAGTTCTTGTCAGAAAGATATTATGTTCCATAATATTTCAGGAACACACTTCCTCCTCCTTATTCATAATGGCATTTATAAATTATCAAGCCTTCAACTATACACTGAGCTTATCTATTATACAACTAATTCATAGTTTCCCAACCAGAACAGTAAAAAGAGAGTCCAATCTCACTAATTTTTAAAGGGGTGGTGATGGTGAGTTTACTAAGTGAATAGTGGTAGAGCAAGACTATATGGAGTTTTCTTAGGGGATTTAAAAGTGAGGAGTGACCCATAAATCTGCATCTGCTCATTCACCAGCCTCTGGTGGCTCAACAGACTAATGCAGTCTGTTATTAACAGCAGCTGCTTGCAATTATTGCAGGTTCAAGTCCCACCAGGCCCAAGATTGACTCAGCCTTCCATCCTTTATAAGGTAGGTAAAATGAGGACCCAGATTGTTGGGGGCAATAAGTTGACTTTGTATATAATATACAAATGGATGAACACTATTGCTTGACATAGTGTAAGCCGCCCTGAGTCTTTGGAGAAGGGCGGGATATAAATGCAAATAAAAAAAAAAAAGCCAGATAGAATAAGTACCATAAATATAGCAACTGCAATAGCACTTAGACTTATATCTCATTCCATAGTGCTTTATAGCACTTTCTGGGTGGTTTACAGATTCAGCATAATGCCCTCAACAATCTGGGTCCTCATTTTACTGACTTGGAAGGATGGAAGTCTGAGTCAAAATCGAACCTCCCCAGGGTCGAACTCCAGACTGTGGGGACAGTTTGCATGCAGTATCCCATTCTAACCACTGTGCCACCCCAGCTCCTCCTGGAATAAGGACATTGGCTCCCTTTGGGAGGGAGATGGGCAGTTTCAAAATTAATTAATTTCCCATTTCCTTTTTCGGGAAGCAGTGTCTAGTCTATGGATATTTTCTGCGTGGTGCTGCAGAAAATACATAACTTGCAGTGTTTTCTAATGGCCTCAGATAGCTCTCATGAAAATTATACCATATGGCCGAACAGCACCGGCATTGTTCTTAGGCAAAGTGAGGTAAATGCTCCACGCAGTCAGAGCACAGGGATGGCATTTGCCTGTGCATCAGAATTCCACAGGTTCCACGTTTTGCTCACTTGTGCCAGTCCAATTTGTGCAACAAACTTTTTTGCAGGGTGGCAGGACAGATTTGGAAAAAAAACCCCGTAAGCTATAAAGAAGTAGGGGAAAGAGAGAGATAACCTCATTTCTTATCTACCTTCACATTTTAAATTGCCCTAAAACAAGATAAGACCCAATTTAATATAATGATTAAAGCATCAGGCTAGAAATCGGAAGACTGATTCTAGTCCTGTCCTAGGCCTGAAGCCAGCTGATGAATTTGGGCCAGGCCCTCTTTTTCAGTTCTAGGAAAAAATTAATGGCAAACCTTGCCAATAAACTCCAGAGACTGGTCCAGGCAGTCACTACCAGGGTTGAAAACTGACTCAAGCCACACAAAACCTCTCCCAAACCCACAAGATAAGCTTTGTGTGTATGTGCATAATCATGACAATCTTTTAGACCATCTAAGAAACTTCTAACTTTTGAGATGATTGGCTTATATTGTACCTATTACCGTCATTCTTCTAATTCATTAAGACGTCTGTTGTTGTTATGGACATGACTTTTTGTTCTAATCTAATTTGGCCTTTTCAAAAGAAAAAACAACAACACAATATCAACATTATAAAGGTTAAAATCTGCATCTGCTCATTCACCAGCCTCTGGTGGCTCAACAGACTAATGCAGTCTGTTATTAACAGCAGCTGCTTGCAATTATTGCAGGTTCAAGTCCCACCAGGCCCAAGATTGACTCAGCCTTCCATCCTTTATAAGGTAGGTAAAATGAGGACCCAGATTGTTGGGGCAATAAGTTGACTTTGTATATAATATACAAATGGATGAACACTATTGCTTGACATAGTGTAAGCCGCCCTGAGTCTTTGGAGAAGGCGGGATATCAGATCACTCTTCTTCGCCTGGACTTTCTGACCGCCATCCACCACCGCAGGGAGACGGAGCCGACACGTTGGTTCCGTCCCAGGCGCCTGATGGACCCGGAGGGGTTCCGGACGGAGCTTGGGCCATTTCCTGAGGGTCTGGCACACGGCTCGGCTGAGGAACTTGTTGCGGCCTGGGAACGGGCCGCGCGGGGCCTTAGACCGGTCGTGCCTTTGCGGCCTCTGACCCAGCGCAGGTCCCAACCAGCCCTTGGTTCTCCGAGGAGCTGAGAGGGATGAAGCGCCGGAGAAGACGCCTAGAGAGTTCCTGGAGGTTCAGCTGCTCAGAAGCTGATCGGACACTAGTGAAGTCCTATACTAGGGCTTACCTAGTGGCAATGAGGGAAGCGAGGCGCACACGCCTCCTCATTGCATCGGCAGATAACCGCCCAGCCGCCCTGCCGGTGACCCGCCTCCTCCTACACCAGGGGAGCGGGATGACCCGTTGCAGGGACGTGCTGAGGAGTTTAACGTTATCTATACGATAAAATCGCTCAGCTTCGGGATGGTTTGGACCAAGATTGCGTGATACGGGTGAGACGGCTGAGGGTGGTCTTGGTGACATTGTATGGGATGAGTTTGACCCTGTCGCCCCGAGGACATGGACAGGTTGTTGGGGAGGCTGAATGCCACCACATGTTTATTGGACCCGTGCCCTCCTGGTTGGTGCTGGCCACGCAGGAGGTGACACGAGGCTGGCTCCAGGCGATTACGAGCGCTTCTTTGGTGGAGGGTGTCTTTCCGGCCGCCTTGAAAGAGGCGGTGGTGAGGCCCTCCTCAAGAAGCCTTCCTGACCCGCTGTTTTAGGTAATTATCGTCCGTCTCCAACCCGCTCGGGCGAAGGTTGTAGAGAGTATGGTGGCATATCAGTTTCCTTGCACCTGGATGAAACTGTCTATCTAGACCTGCTCCAGTCCGGTTTCCACCCGGTTACAGCACGGAGACGGCTTTGGTCGCGTTGGTGGATGATCTCTGAGGGCCAGGGATAGGGGTTGTTCCTCTGCCCTGGTCCTATTAGACCTCTCAGCGGCTTTCGATACCATCGACCATGGTATCCTGCTGCGCCGGTTGGGGATTGGGAGTGGAGGCACCATTTATCGGTGGTTCTCCTCCTATCTCTCCGACCGTCGCAGTCGGTGTTGACAGGGGCAGAGGTCGGCCCCGAGGCGCCTCACTTGTGGGTGCCGCAGGGTCGATTCTCTCGCCTTCTGTTTAACATCTACATGAAGCCGCTGGGTGAGATCATCAGTGGTTTCGTGTGAAGTACCAGCTGTATGCGGATGACACCCAGCTGTACTTTCACACCGGACCACCCCAACGGCTATCAAGTGCTGTCCCGTGTCTGGAGGCCGACGGGTCTGGATGGGGAGAAACAGGCTCAAGCTCAATCCTCCAAGACAGAGTGGCTGTGGATGCCGGCATCCCGCACAGTCAGCTAACCGCTGCTGACCATCGGTGGCGAGTCACTGGCCCCGGCGGAGAGGGTGCGCAACTTAGGCGCCTCCTGGATGAACGGCTGTCTCTAGAAGATCATTTGACGGCCGCTCCAGGAGAGCGTTCTACCAGGTTCGCCTGGTGCGCCAGTTGCGCCTTTCTGGACCGGGAGGCCCTATGCACGGTCACCACGCCCGTGACGCCTCGCCTGGATTACTGCAACGCCTCTACATGGGGCTCCTTGAAGGGCATCCGGAGGCTACAGTTAGTCCAGAATGCGGCTGCGCTGGTGATAGATGGAGCCCTCGTGGCTCCCCGTGATAACACCTATCCTGCGCAGGCTGCACTGGCTACCTGTGGCCTTCCGGTGCGCTCAAGGTTTTGGTGACCACCTTTAAAGCGCCCATGGCATAGGGCCGGGTTATCTACGGGACCGCCTACTGCGACCAGATACCTCTCACCGACCCGGCGCCTCACAGGAGGGACCTCAGGGTGCCGCCAGCTAGGCAGTGTCGCCTGGCGACGCCCAGGAAGGGCCTTCTCTGTGGGGCTCCCGCCTCTGAACGAGCTCCCCAGGACTCCGTCAACTTCCGGACCTTCGAACCTTCCGTCGCGAGCTCAAGACACATTTATTCATCTGTGCAGGACTGGCTTAGATTTTAAATTTTATAGGGGTTTTAAATTGATTTTAATATTTATATTTATATTTTTAATGATAGGGCACTGGAATAAGTTTTTTAAAGATTATTTTAATTTTGTACACTGATGTTTTATATGCCTGTGAACCGCCCTGAGTGAACCGCCCTTTGGGAGATAGGGCGGTATATAAATTTAAATAATAAATAAATAAAAAATTATGCATTTGTGTGTAGTTTTATTTTGCCTGGAAAATACATTTTGAGGTGGTTTTTTTTTTTTGCATTTATATCCCGCCCTTCTCCGAAGACTCAGGGTGGCTTACATTATGTCAAAGGTTGGGTCGAAGGGTTTGGAAAGCACAACCTGTTACAATGGCAGGTTGATTTCCACACTCCTTCTCCAATGACTTTACAGGCACAATCCAGAGCAACCCTATTCCTGAAGCTCCACCTGATCACATCATGTGACTTTCCATTAGATAAAGCAAGGAATAAATGATACAGTGAGCTGTGACTGTCCAGGGAACTAATGTCATCTGCTTCTCATCTTTCCCATCAGAGCAGTTGAGTAGTAGGCAAACAACTCAAGAAGATACAGTAAAATTAGCATATAATTCAAAAGGATACTTTTAAATTAATTGACTGAGACAATCCAAAGTAAACATAGGTGGACAGTGCAACAGTAAAATCCTACTATAACTCAGTAAGTTTTAAAAATCAATCTAAATACCCTGTTTCCCCCAAAATAAGACCTCCCTGGATAATAAGCCCAATCGGGCTTTTGAGCGCATGCGCTAAAATAAGCCCTCCCGGAAAATAAGCCCTCCTTAAAAATATTTAAGCGCATGTGCAGCTGGTCCCCACCATTTCCTCACTGTTTGGGAGACAGGTGGAAAGCAGGTAAGATGGCAAGAAGACCCCTGTCTTGCTCCACACGCCCCAATATAATAAGACCTCCCCGGAAAATAAGGCCAAGCACTTATTTCAGGGTTCAAAAAATATAAGAAGGGTCATATTTTTGGGGAAACACAGTAGGCATGTCAAGCTGAGGTTTATGACAATATTCATTGGAAAATCACTCATACTAAATTAAATGCTTTGTTTATAATCAAGGAACCTTTAATATCTTCATCCTAACTTGTATTGAAGTCCAGTAGATATTGTGGCATCACTGGGATATCAACAACATTTGCCAAACGTACAGGGAGCTTGGAGTAGAGAGAAAAATAATAAATAATAAATAATCATAGTATTATTTATCAAAGAGTTCTACCTGTAAATGAGTACTTTAATTTCAACCATAATAACACAAGGGCTATTAATAGATTTAAACTCAATGTAATTCACTCTAATCTTGATTGTAGGAAATACGACTTCTGCAATAGAGTAGTAATGTCTGGAACACTCTACCTGATCCTGTTGTTAGTCTCGCTAATCTCCATACCTTTTACCTTAAACTGTCTACTGTGGACCTTTCATGTTTCTTAAGAGGTCCCTAAAGGGGCATGCATAAGCACACCAGCGTGCCTACTGTCCCTGTCCTACTGTTCCCAATTATATGTAATCATTCCATATGTTTATGGCTATGTTTTGCCTATTTATATCCTTTTTTTGTGCCAATTTTTTTCATGTGTCCATGTCTGTCTATACTGTTACTTGTTTCCTTGTACTTATTGACGAATGAATGAGATCTCCAACCTTCATTTAACTATGTTCAGGCAAAGGTCTACATGAAAGCTCTGCTTGTGTTTGCTTGAATTCTAGAGTCTCTCTTTGCATCACCATTCAGATACAGAAGAAAGAAGATACCAAAAAACCATTAACTTGCCAAGCAAATGAGGTACAACTTTCCGTGAGATCTCCTATCTGAATGTTGGGATGGGTGGAAATTTGCTGCTGCTTTTTTCTTGAAAAATCTCCTCTGTTCAGAAACAGGTGTCTGGGGGGTGGGGAAAGAAGATACACACAAAAATAATCAAGGGCCGTGGGTGGCTCAGACTGTAAGACAGCCTGTTATAAAACACAGCTGCTTGCAATTACTGCAGGCTCGAGTCCCACCAGGCCCAAGGTTGACTCAGCCTTCCATCCTTTATAAGGTAGGTAAAATGAGGACCCAGATTATTGGGGGGGCAATAAGTTGACTTTGTATATAAATATACAAATAGGATGAGACTATTGCCTTACACAATGTAAGCCGCCCTGAGTCTTCAGAGAAGGGCGGGATATAAATGTAAATAAATAAATACAAGTAATTTTCTACTATCTAAAAAAAAATACCCCATCCAAATAAATCTCTAATACATCTATGATACTTTTAAAGAATGTTGTTTATTAGTTTGTTCGTTAATTTTTTTATGCCATTTATATTTCTGACACATGACTCTGGGGACCTTACAGCAGGGGTAAAATTCAGCAGGTTCTGACAGGTTCTGGAGAACCGGTAGCGGAAATTTTGAGTAGTTCAGAGAACCAGCAAATACCACCTTCTGGCTGGCCCCAGAATGGGAAGGGAAAGGAAATTTTGCAGTATCCTTCCCCTGCCACGCCCACCAAGCCACCCCACACCCACCAAGCCACACCCACAGAACCGATAGTAAAAAAAATTGAATTCCACCACTGCCTTACAGTCTAATAAAACAATACCATAAAAGATTAAAACAGTAAGACAATAAAGATATCATTAAAGTTAACAGAGAAATAATTAAAATGGGTAGATTTATATGATACAGTTTATGAAACATTGAAATATGTTCCTCCATGGCAAGTGAGCTTCTTCTGCTCTACATTTTTTATTTTTTCTATTTAATGGATAAATCTCTTGACATGCAGTAAAAAAAAAAGAAAAGAAAGATGAGCTGATGCCCCTTGCTGATAATTTTGCTTTATTAAATATTGAAATCCATTCATGAGGAGGCATAGAAATTCTATTGCTTAGAAACTGTTGAAACGAAGGTGTTGGGTATATGAATGCACCTTTGCTGCGTAAGATGCCCAATTAACACTTTCAAAAAAAAAGAGAAAAGGCAGGGCTGTTTATCACTGACTATAAACACGAAAGAGAAAGTTAAAAAAATTACAAAGGAGTGAAGGAAAAAGAGAACAAGCAGGATGGCAAATGAAGAGAGGAGATTGAAGGGAAAGAAGGGAAAGCAGGAAGAAAACCTAGGGAGGAAGATATAGCACCAGAAATTTGTATTGGAGAAACCCTTCAATGTCTCTTTTAAAAAAATACTTATGATTTTGCCAGATATAGGTAAACCCAGTGGTGGGATTCAGCCGGTTCGCACCACTTCGGGAAAACCGGTTGTTAACTTTCTGAACAGTTTTGGTGAACTGGTTGTTGGAAGAAATCATTAGGGCAGAGAACCGGTTGTTAAATTACTTGAATCCCACCACTGGGTAAACCCGTTCAGTAGTTGTAACTATGTTAGTTTTCCACTGTTCAATTCTTAACCTTAGGTCGGTAAAATGAGGACCCAGATTGTTGGGGACAATATGCTGACTCCTAAACTGCTTAGAGAGGGCTGTGAGGCACTTTGAAGTGGTATATAAGTTTAAATGCTATTGACACAGACTGATAGAATAAGTGGGACTAATCAGCTCATTTTCCTATCTCATTCCAGAATATGTTTGGATCAGGGGTGAAATCTACTTACCTTCCTTACCAGTTCGGAAGTGCACGTGCCATGCATCACATGCGTGCACAGACCTGCGCATGCACAGAACACAAATAACACATGACACCCGGGCGGGTAAGCAGAGCTTTGCTCCACCATCACTACTGGATCGCCGAACTACCAGCCATGGTTGCTACCGGATTGCGTGATCCGGTCCGAACCGAGAGCATTTCACCCCTGGTTTGGATCATGTGCATTGTGTTCTAATTAACCCTCTTGGGATAATCCAGAGACGACATACCAATCTGCATTAGTAAGTCAAAGTCATTATGGTGAGAGGTTTTCCTTTCCACAATTTCATATATTGCTAATTTTTATTGAACAAGAGGGAGGTTTATGGCTCTCTTTCCCTCTTCTTACATATGAAATACAATCCGATATTGGTTTCTTTATACAGTACATTGCACAAAGTCCTTACTTCCTGGCCAAATACAATGCCTGAACTGCAGTGTTATTTTTTCTTCTGTAAAACTATCAGTACTGGTCTTACTTCAGAAATGTCTTTCTGAATATTTGGCATTAAAATAACTATATTTAAAAACTTGATTTCATTCCTATATGTGGAACCACCTCTCTTTTTAATCATCTCGCTTATGTTTTTATATTTGTTGATCAGGTACTAATTTCAGTGCTCTATTTTCTATTTTGTTCACTTCTTGTGAAAGGTTTCCAGCAATTTTAACTGGCTGTGTACACTGTCATTCTTGCACTGATTTTCATATTTTTAAAAAATATGTGCTTGAGATTTCTGGGAATTATCTTATTCTATATTCATGTTGTTAACTAGCACAATTTCTGAGAATGTGCTACAGGTAAATTAAGTAAATAAATAAATAAATAATAAAAACTCACCATTTCTTCTACTGACGTCTTTCTAATTAATATAATTGCAATTGAGGAACTAAAACTCCCCTTAATCTTGAAAATAACTCAAGGCAATTAATTATTCTTCTTGTCCCACTTTTTTTTGAGTTCTTGTCAGAAAGATATTATGTTCCATAATATTTCAGGAACACACTTCCTCCTCCTTATTCATAATGGCATTTATAAATTATCAAGCCTTCAACTATACACTGAGCTTATCTATTATACAACTAATTCAGTTTCCCAACCAGAACAGTAAAAAGAGAGTCCAATCTCACTAATTTTTAAAGGGGTGGTGATGGTGAGTTTACTAAGTGAATAGTGGTAGAGCAAGACTATATGGAGTTTTCTTAGGGGATTTAAAAGTGAGGAGTGACCCATAAATCTGCATCTGCTCATTCACCAGCCTCTGGTGGCTCAACAGACTAATGCAGTCTGTTATTAACAGCAGCTGCTTGCAATTATTGCAGGTTCAAGTCCCACCAGGCCCAAGGTTGACTCAGCCTTCCATCCTTTATAAGGTAGGTAAAATGAGGACCCAGATTGTTGGGGGCAATAAGTTGACTTTGTATATAATATACAAATGGATGAACACTATTGCTTGACATAGTGTAAGCCGCCCTGAGTCTTTGGAGAAGGGCGGGATATAAATGCAAATAAAAAAAAAAAAGCCAGATAGAATAAGTACCATAAATATAGCAACTGCAATAGCACTTAGACTTATATCTCATTCCATAGTGCTTTATAGCACTTTCTGGGTGGTTTACAGATTCAGCATAATGCCCTCAACAATCTGGGTCCTCATTTTACTGACTTGGAAGGATGGAAGTCTGAGTCAAAATCGAACCTCCCCAGGGTCGAACTCCAGACTGTGGGGACAGTTTGCATGCAGTATCCCATTCTAACCACTGTGCCACCCCAGCTCCTCCTGGAATAAGGACATTGGCTCCCTTTGGGAGGGAGATGGGCAGTTTCAAAATTAATTAATTAATTTCCCATTTCCTTTTTCGGGAAGCAGTGTCTAGTCTATGGATATTTTCTGCGTGGTGCTGCAGAAAATACATAACTTGCAGTGTTTTCTAATGGCCTCAGATAGCTCTCATGAAAATTATACCATATGGCCGAACAGCACCGGCATTGTTCTTAGGCAAAGTGAGGTAAATGCTCCACGCAGTCAGAGCACAGGGATGGCATTTGCCTGTGCATCAGAATTCCACAGGTTCCACGTTTTGCTCACTTATGCCAGTCCAATTTGTGCAACAAACTTTTTTGCAGGGTGGCAGGACAGATTTGGAAAAAAAACCCCGTAAGCTATAAAGAAGTAGGGGAAAGAGAGAGATAACCTCATTTCTTATCTACCTTCACATTTTAAATTGCCCTAAAACAAGATAAGACCCAATTTAATATAATGATTAAAGCATCAGGCTAGAAATCGGGAGACTGATTCTAGTCCTGTCCTAGGCCTGAAGCCAGCTGATGAATTTGGGCCAGGCCCTCTTTTTCAGTTCTAGGAAAAAATTAATGGCAAACCTTGCCAATAAACTCCAGAGACTGGTCCAGGCAGTCACTACCAGGGTTGAAAAACTGACTCAAGCCACACAAAACCTCTCCCAAACCCACAAGATAAGCTTTGTGTGTATGTGTGCATAATCATGACAATCTTTTAGACCGTCTAAGAAACTTCTAACTTTTGAGATGATTGGCTTATATTGTACCTATTACCGTCATTCTTCTAATTCATTAAGACGTCTGTTGTTGTTATGGACATGACTTTTTGTTCTAATCTAATTTGGCCTTTTCAAAAGAAAAAACAACAACACAATATCAACATTATAAAGGTTAAAATCTGCATCCCTATAAATACCATCTGGTTCCCTGGGAGTTGATGCTATCAAGAAAGTGATTGTGTATAAGATGTGGAACAGTTTGGTAGGAGTTGTCCAGGCTTTTGAGCCTTGCCAGATGATTTAGTTCTGATATCCAACAAGATTTGCCAGGACATTTTAAGACAACATACAGCGGCGAGGGGATCTCAAATGTTACAATCTACATTAATTGGCTCAAAAGTCAATGTTCAGGTTTACTTTGTTTATTTAAAATATGTATATAGCCGCCCATCTTAAAACAAACTCTGGGAGGTTCCCAATCAAAAATTAAAGCAACATTAAAATCATATTAAAATTATAAAAATCAAACATATTTAAAATGAAGACCTGGTGCCAAGTCAATCTACTGTCACTTCATCTCATCCCAGCGCTGAGTGAGGGGGAAGGGGAGGGTGCAAGCCAGGTTTTTAATGCTTTATGGAAGTTTAGGAAGGTAGAGGCCTACCAAATTTCAGAGGACAGAGTGTTCTATAGCAGGGATCTCCAACCTTGGCAACTTTAAGACTTGTGGACTTCAACTTCCAGAGTTCCTCAGCCAGAGTTTTTACGCGGGAGAAAACCTGAATAACCAAAGACCTACATACAAACACCCGCGAAACCTCAGAAAACAAATCTCTCTCTCTCTCTCTCTCTCTCTCTCTCTCTCTCTCTCTCTCTCTCTCTCTCTCTATCCTTAAGGAAAGTGGTCCCACAGATAGGTTCTTGAAAAGCCTTTTGTGTTCATGAGAGACCAAGACCAAGATAGAGGAATGAGATTCTTATAATTGTGGAAATAATTTTCTTGTGCTAACAGTGTATAAATTAACTGGTATAATGTTTTGGTTGCTGTTTGCTTTAGGAACTTTGGATTGTGAAAATCTCCACTTCACCTACTACTTCACTGGATTGTTGAAGGGATAAAATCAGTGGTGGAATTATTATTTTTTTTACTACCAGTTCTGTGGGCGTGGCTTGGTGGGCGTGGCAGGGGAAGGATACTGCAAAATCTCCATTCTCACTTCCCTCCAGGGGAAGGATACTGCAAAATCCCCATTCCCTCCCCACTCTGGGGCCAGCCAGAGGTGGTATTTGCCGGTTCTCCGAACTACCCAAAATTTCCACTAGCAGTTCTCCAGAACCTGTCAGAACCTGCTGAATAGCACCAGGTTCAGGTTTTTTTAAAAAACATGATTGTATTATTGTCACGTCCTTGACAAAGTTGACAGGTTTTCCTCCCTCCCTCCCTCCCTCCCTCCCTCCCTCCCTCCCTCCCTCCCTCCTTTCTTTCTTTCTTTCTTTCTTTCTTTCTTTCTTTCTTTCTTTCTTTCTTTCTTTCTTTACAAAATTACCCTTTATTTTACAAGGTTTAAAAGATTTCATTTTTCAGTGATACATCACTAGACATATTGCTGGAAAATGTGCTTCATTGTTTATTTCAAAAAATAGCTCATTATATCCACTTTGAGTCAAATTGTCAACTTTAATATGAGTGTTTCTGGTGGTAGTGATGGGGAATGGAACCATGGTGAAATTCCATATCATAGGGGGAAAAAACCCAAATACCTTTGTCAGTCTAGGAAACGATGCAGTTATGTAATTTAGCTTTTGAATTTAATAGGTTTAAATTTCCTTTCCTCATGAAATGAACTTAGTACATTTTCACTTCAAAATCTGATAAGCACATTTCAAGAAGCACTTCTGCTTATTCTTTTTTTTTAATTACTTTTTTCTAACATTACAAACAAAGAAAAGAAAATATATATATATTATTCCACCCTTGTGCTATAAATAAAAAAAGGAAGATTTGGGTCTTCGGATATGTCCTCATGATTGCCAAAATCCACGTTCTTGAGGTACAGGTACCGAGGCGTCCAATTTTCCAAGCGCATAGTCCACGAATGGTTTCCAAATCTTCCAGAAAATATCTTCTTTATACACACCACTTCTAATTTTAATATCACATGTCATTTTATCATTTAAAGCTAATTTCCACATTTCAGAATTCCACTCTTCTATTCTAAAAATCTCATCTAGTTTCAATATCTAGCTATTATAATTCTACCTATTATAATCATAATTCTAATCAATTCTTTTTCATATTTTGTTAATTCTATTTCCTTAATTACCAACAATAATATAGTTTCCACTCTCAATGTTATTACTTTCCCCATCATTTCAAATATCATTTTCTCCAATTGTTGCCAAAACTTTTTAACCTTATCACATTTATACCACATATGTTCATAAGTCCCCAATTCCATCTCACATCTCCAACATTTTTTACTAATTTTTTTATCCATTTGTGACAATCTTACTGGAGTCAAATACCATTTCCAAACAACTTTATAATTATGCTCTTTAATCCTTATAGATAAGGTTCTCATAATTCTACTATTCCAATTCACATTCCAATCTGACTCTGGTATTTCAATATTAAGATCTTTTTCCCAATTTGTCCTCATCACTCTTTGTAGTTTTTCATCAGAGTTTATAATCTTATAAACCCTGCTAACGAGTCCCTTTAGCCCAATTTCATCTTTCATAATCCGAGATACTAAATAT
This sequence comes from Ahaetulla prasina, assembly GCF_028640845.1. Classification (NCBI taxonomy): domain Eukaryota; kingdom Metazoa; phylum Chordata; class Lepidosauria; order Squamata; family Colubridae; genus Ahaetulla; species Ahaetulla prasina. The sequence goes on from NC_080539.1 coordinate 129,954,450, forward strand.
TCAAATTCAGTTTCACATCTATTTATCGAATAGTTTTCCCTTAATTTTTTTGTCCATTTTTCTATCTGTATTTTTTCAAACCAGGTTAACCCTAATTTTTCAATAATTTCTTTGTTCCTCCTTTCATTTTCTAAAACTTTTAACCAATCTATAATAGTTTCTATATTTTCATCTTTAATCACTTCATTACGTCTTATATTATTTTTATTCGCCAATTTCAATTGTCTTCCCCAAAAGATTATATCCGAATTAAAATTTTAACAAATTTATTCCACATTTTTACTTAATCCTTTAACCAATAACTTCTAATTACACATTTTGAGTTTGCTTTATCTAAAACCACCTTGATCCAAATTTCTATATGCCTTAACTCTAAATCTCTCCAATAATTATCTTCACCTTTAAGTATTTTTACCACTATCCGGATACCATATGTACAGTAATAATTAAATAATTTGGGGATTCCTAATCCACCTTCCTTTTGATTTTGATACCACATTTTCTTCACTAATCTAGGTCTTTTCCCACCATTGCAAAATTTGTCCAATTTTTTCTGATATCCTTCAATATCTTTCTCTGTCAAATTTAACGGTAACATTTCAAATAAAAAATTAAACTTCGGTAACAACATCATCTTACACATTGCAATTCTACCAAACCAAGACAATTTTATCTTTTTATATTTTTCTATCTTCTTTTCCACTTCATTCAGCATTACATCATAATTTAATTTTTTCATTTCTTTAATTTTAAGTGAAAGTGTTATACCCAGATATTTTAAAATATTTTTAATCTTAATACCAAATTGTTCCTGTATATTTTCCCCTTTACCATTATTATCCATTAATAATTCCGATTTCGACCAATTTATTTTTAAACCCGTCATTTTCTCGAATTCTTTCAAATGTTTATATATTTTTTTTAAGTCTTTCTCTGTATCTTTCAAGATTATCAAAGTGTCATCCGCATACAAATTTATCTTATATCCCTTATATCCTTCTAATTCTTCATCTTTTTCTATCATTTTTGTCAAGATTTCCATAGCCAATAAAAATAATGTTGGGGACAAGGGACATCCTTGTCTCGTACCCGCTTCTAATTTAATCTCTTCGGTTAATATTCCATTCATCTTCACTCTTGCACTACTTTTTTGATACAATTTTGAAATAACATGTATAAACTTGTTACCAAAGCCTAAAGCCTCCACAATTACTTTAATAGCTTCCCATTGTACAGAATCAAAAGCTTTAAAAATATCCAATGATACTATACCAATTTTATCACCATTATGTTCAGCTACATCTATAATATTTAATACTCTTCTAACATATATCTGCCCTTCACAAAACCTACTTGGTTGTAACTTATATATCTATCTATAAATCTACTTAATCTATTACTTATAATAGCAGTAAATATCTTTGCATCCTGATTAATTAAAGAAATGGACCGGTAGGACTCAATCTTTTCTAAATCTTTATCTGGCTTAGGAATTAGGGATATCACCGTTCTATTCCATGACGAAGGAACTTCTCCATCATTTAATATTCCATTAAATAATTTCTGCAATCTTGGTATTATTAATTCTTTAAATTCTTTATAAAACTCAGCAGGTAATCCATCCTCACCTGGAGCTTTCCCTAATTTTATTTTTTGTATAACTCCATTAATCTCATCTTGTGTTATATCTTCTTCCATCAATTCTTTATATGTTTGATCAATTTTCACCACATATTTTTCTAAATAACTTTGCAATTTTCCCCGATTGACTGGTTTCTTTGAATATAGATTCTGAAAAAAATTTCTAACCACTTCACATTTCTCTAATTTTTTGTAACATCTTATACCATTATCATCTATCAAAGCTCCAATTTCTCTCTTCTCTCTTTTATTTTTCGCCATCTTTGCCAATAACTTAGAGTTTCTGTTACTGAATTCAAAAAAATTCCTATTTAAATATCTCAAATTCCTTTTTACTAACTCTGTATCTTCTTCTATCATTTTATTTCTTAACATATTAAGCTCCTCAAGGATTTTTTTCTTTAGTAAGCAAAATTGATTTTCCAATTCTTTAATCTGATTTTATCTCTTTCCATTTTAATTTTATAATTTTATATTTCCTACTTGATAATTTAATACTCTCCTCTAAACACCGCTTTCATCGCATCCCAAACAATTTCAAATTTAACCTCCCATTATCATTTAATCTCCAACTTTCCTCCAATTTTTAAGTATCCATTTTTATCCTTTTCATTTTATACAGTTTCTCCTCATATCTCCAATAACTTCTTTTTCTCAAAATTAAAATCTAAATCCACCATAACTTCTGCATGATCAGAATCTTTAAAATTCCCATCTACCTTATCCACATTGTTCAACAAATCTTTAGAAAGAAAAATATAATCAATTCTAGAATATGTATTATATATCTTAGAGAAAAAGTGTATACTCTTTCAATTCCTTTAACCTCTCTCCACATCCACTACAACGCTTCGAGCATCCACTTATTTAAAATCCCCATTTTGTTTGCTCCTCCACAACGAGTGGGGTTAGTACTATCTATTTTATCTCTGATTAAATTAAAATCCCCAGCCACAATTACTTTCCTACACTTTCATTCTCCAAAATTTTTGTTATTTTTCAAGAAATTCTCTTTGTTTTCATTCGGTAAATATAAATTAACAAGTGTCACTTTTTCCTCATTAAGATTTCCAACAATTATTACATATCTTCCATCTTCATCCAAAATTACCTGATGTTTTCAAAATACACCCTATCTGATATCAATGTTGCAACTCCTCTGGCTTTTGAAGTTCCAAATGCTTTTTCATATATTTGCATACCTTTTATATACATTCTATTTGAATCTTCAGATTTCTGATGGGTTTCTTGTAAAAATAAAATATCTGGTGAATCTCTTTTAATCTTAAGTTCCAATCTTCTTCTTTTAATCTGATTCCCTGTACCCTTCATATTCCATGACATTATTTTTATGACTCCCATTTAAATTGTAAATTTTTCAATCCTAGCCCCGCCTCTTCCTTTCTGTGCCCAAAACCCAACATTAAACTCCCATCTAACAGACATTTAACAATAAAACAGACATTTAACAATAAAAAACCAAAAAAAGACAAAAGACAAAACAAACAATAAAAAACAAACAATCTTCTTCCCCCACATCCTCATCGGTTTCGCCTCTATAAAGAGAATGGGGAAGAGGGGACGTGCCAATGTCTGGGTCACTTCTTTCGGGCTGTCTATTTAAATTCATCACTCAAGAAAAAAGAAAGTGGTAGCTCTCTCCTGCATTCAGCTTCGTATTTTCCAAGACTCTTATCTGCTTCTTCTCCTACTGTATCCTCACGACTTTTCTTCTGTTCGACCAACACAGGTGAGATTTCCTTCCTCTTTAACCCTTTAGGGTCTTGCCCCCCAGTAGCCCCTTTTTCTTCTTCTGGAGTTGATGTTTCCACATGTATTCCACCCATCTTAAGGATTTGATCTTTTATCTCCGTTGAATCCTCCTCCTTGATCAGTCCAAGCTCCTGTAAATATAGTATTGCATCTATGTCCGGGGTAATTGTACGCATCCTTCCTTTATAAAAAAATTTCAATTGTTGTGGTGGCCTTCAATTATATTTAATTCCGTTATCTCTCAAAACCTTTGTAATTGGTTTTAAAAAAAATCTCCATGCCCTTTCTTCTCTTGATATATCCGGGAAGACTTGAATAGTCTTCCCTTCAAACTTCAAAGCATCTCCCATCTCTCTCACCTTGGCCATAACTTCCATCTTATCACCAAGATTTGCAAACCTGACAAGCACATTCCTGTTGGAACCATTTTGCCTTCTATATCCAATTCTAAAAACACTTGCCAGATCTGCTATTGTAAACGTAATTTGCGTGTCAAGATCATTAATCCATTTTAAAACCCGCTGTTTCAAATTATCTACCTTTTCTTCTGGAATCCCTCGAATAACCAAATTATATTTCCTCATCTCTTCTTCCAGGAGACAAATTTTCTTGTCTTGCTGCTCATTTTTGTAAAATATTTCACCAATTTGCCGATCCACTTTTGCCTCATGTACATGAATCTGCTCAAGTTCATCTTTAATAATTGTCATTTCCACTGTTTGCTTTGCAAAATTTTCATTCATTTCTTGTTTCATTTTTTTCATTTCCAATGTCATATTATCCATACGCTCTGATAATCCTGCTATTTTTTCCCCAATTTTGTTTAAAGCTGCAGCAACTTGCTGCATTTCTGAAGGTTGTTGAGTCATTTTAAAAAGTTTTCAAACTAGTATTTCAAACCACTTTTGCAGAGGGTCTTAATGAAGATCAAGGGACAGCAATTTTTTAATTGAAGCCAAAGCGGCTTATTTTGCACTCGAAAGTTTATCTCTCAACAGCTTGTGATTCATAGTCACTCCACAGAGAGCACAGATAACTTCACAGCTTTCAAACAATAATCAGCGCCATTTTTTCTCCACGTCAGCAAAGGAAAAAGAAAAAAAATTTACTGCTTCATTCCAACTTAAACTTTGGAGAAAAATTCTCTCCTTTTGTTATCTGTGATCATAAAAGCACATAAACAAGCTGTTAATTTCCTCTTAAAAAAAAAATAGTCCGTTGGAAGACAACGCCCAGTAAAATCCTGCTGCTCCGGTCAAGTTTTCCCACACAAAAGATCAATTTAATCTTCAATTAAACTCTTCTCATTAACAAATTCGGTCTTTAATATTCACACCTTGACCTCAGCAGTAAAGCACAGAACACGATGTTTGTAATAGCAAAAGCGAAAGACAGCAATTTATTCCAAACTCAATCGTGTCTGCCGGCCGGCTGGTCACCCCCACGCTGTAAAAACTCCATAATTCAAACAGTTTCAGATGACCTACCGGTTTTAAATTCAGTCTGCTGGGCTGTTAACACTTTCACTTCACGATTTATTAACTTTCATCCGTAACAGTGCATTCCAAACACGTAAATCCTCATAAATCTTCATTAATAAGCCCTGTGAAGTGAAGGAAAGGTCCTCACCCCACCAAGGTCATGGCCACGCCCCTACACTTACCTGGCAGGGGAGATACCTTGAGCACTTCTGCTTATTCTAATGAATGGTATCATTTGCGAAGTGTCTGTAAGTCCATGGTAAAGCAATATGATTTGCCTGGAAGACAAGCCATGATTTGGCTACCATGTTTCTCCAAAAAGAAGGCTGGGTCTTATTTTCTTTTCACCCCTGAAAAAATGGTTAGTCCTTCTTTTCAGAGGGTTCTAATTATTGATGCACCTTGTGGCAATGGCACCAATAGCTCTGTCCAGCAGGAGCCCGCTGCTGGCCCACTTCTTCTGTGGCCACTTGCCACCACTCGCATACATTACCCCGGCCTCTGTTTTGCCTTCAGATGTCTGCCGGAAGGCATCCAGAGCTCTGTTATTGGCTGCAGATGCCTTCCGGAAAGCCCTCTGTAGCTGATAATAGAAGGTATCTGAAGGTGAAACGGAGGCCAGGGTGATGCATGCAATTTGGCAAGCGGCTGCAGAAGAAGTGACTGCAGAAGGCAAGGCAGGTGTCGCGGTGTGCGAGGCCTGGTAAGTAGGGCAGCTCCACCCTCCCACTCCCACCCTAGCTTATTTTTTACCTATGTGCCTCGTCCTACCTCTTGCACCCTGGGGTGGACGGGGTCTTAATTTGGGCTAATTTTGTGGGTGGGGCTTCTTTTCAAAGTGGGTCGTCTTTTTGGAGAAACACGGTAGAATTAGGAAAACCATTTTTGAAATCTGGGAGAGTCATTGACAATCCAAGTCTATACTACTGGTCTGGATGGATGAATTGTAATTTCTTATACTCGTCCTACACTGTTGGAAGATTATCTGTATGTGAACCTCTTAGTCTGAAAATAAAGCCAGAATAAAAAGTCTCTTGAAAGTATATATAAATGTTGTGTGGTGATTAAAATAAACTGTTTTTTACATTTAATTTTCTATAAACTGATACATTTCTGAATGGAAATTCAGAAAAAGAGTTAGGTTACCTGAATAGATCTAAGAGCTCTGTTATATACTAGTTTTACATTACTTTCATCCTTTGCATAGTAGTGGAAGTTTTGTTGTCCAGAAATTAGATGTTTTGATGCTGAATTGGGATTTGAGTAAGAATTCAGTACATTGTCCTGACCTTTTGATTGATTGATGATTTGTTTTTTTGGGGGGGTTATCTATTTAGAATGGGTGGCCATATACATTTTCTAAATACATAAATAATTCTCACCCTGTTATAGCAGCAGGAACACAGCTGGTTATCTTGTACAGTTTACAGCGTATAAAATCCAGCAGTGCAGACTGATTTTGATGGACTGATTTTGGGAAGAGATAGCTTGAAGGATAACTTTATTAATTGTTCATTAGCATAATGAACTATTTGAAAGGGCTATGAATAATAAGAAATGTTATTACTGAAGCTGCCTAATCTCCTGTTTGGTTTTTTGTCCTGCCATTATTGCTTTTCAGAAAGAGAAACTCTTGGCCTAACATTATAGTTACTAAATTAACAGAAGGGAGTTGCAATGAATTCTTAGTGCACTGTTTTTCTTACAGATACTTTAATCTTATTATTCCTAGCAGTGGTCCAGTGGTTTGAAAGAAGACACGTTTTCAACCACAATCTTTCCTTCTTACAAACCAACTGTCAGTATATAAGGGTTCATGAATTGAAATAGACATGGTAACAGGTCAGCCAATGGGGACTGTTTGGTGACCCAGACAGCTCAGAGACTTAGGTTCACTGATCTGTATATCTATCTATCTATCTATCTATCTATCTATCTATCTATCTATCTATCTATCTATCTATCTATCTATCTATCTATCTATCTCTCTCTCTCTCTCTCTCTCTCTCTCCATACATACATATACATATACATATACATTACATATACATATACATATACATATACATATACATATACATATACATATACATATACGTACATACATACATACGTGTGTGTGTGTGTGTGTCTTGGCATATTCGGGTCTTTTCCCGTGTAAGGTTGAGAGTATCTTGGCAACGTTTCGATGAGGTCTGACTCATCATCTTCAGGCTGGTGCTTTCGGCTTCGTGCTTGTGCAAGCAAAGTGTGGTCAGAGCTGCCGTCTTTCTATAAATACTGGTGGGGAGGTGGGGAGTGTTGCTGTGAGTGGGTTGGTTGGCTGTGTGGTTGCATCTTGATTGGTAGATGGAGTGGGTGTTTGCAGATTGGTCGGCTATTTCATAGCATCCTGTGTGGGTGTGGTCTTAGTCTTTTGTTCCTGAGCTTTGGTATTGTGGCATCTGGAGTTCTGTGATGTGATGTCTTGAGCAGATGGTTTTGATGCAGCATCCTGGGTTTTGGTTTGGCTCTGAGTCTGAGGTCTTGTCCTGTGTTCCTGACGTGTGTCAGCTTGCTTTGTGTGGGGATCAGAGGGGGGGCAGCAGCCAGTGGTGCCAGCATGGTCTGGCTTCTGGATGGTGGTTGTGTTTCATCTGTGGGATGGGTTTGGGTTTGAATCTGGTGAGGATGATTGGTGGTGGCGTTGTGTGTTATCCTGGGTCCGGTGTCAATCTGCAAACACCCACTCCATCTACCAATCAAGATGCAACCACACAGCCAAACAACCCGCTCACAGCAACACTCCCCACCTCCCCACCAGTACTTATAGAGAGACGGTGGCTCTGACCACACTTTGCTTGCACAAGCACGAAGCCGAAAGCACCAGCCTGAAGATGATGAGTGAGACCTCATCAAAACGTCACCAGGATACTCTCAATCTTACACGGGAAAAGACCTGAATGTGCCAAGACCTACATACCAATACCCGTGAAAACCTATACTTCTAAGATTATTGATTCTGTACTTCTAGATTCTGAGTTCTGGTTCTGGCTTCTGCTATATGGTATTGTATATAAAGAAGTTTCTTATTATAAATGAATCCTGCTGAATTGTTTACTTGTGTGCTGGTTGGATTGCTGCAAACTCTAACACCAACTGCAAGCAAATATCTTCACCATTACAATAATAAAATAAACTTACTAGAATATATTACCTTCCGGCCATTGGCCACCAACAGATTCCTAGGGGAGAACATTTCCCTTAAGAAAAAATAATACAATAACATTTTTGTATTAAAAGAGCAATGGCAAGGATAGATAATTCGAAACAATGTGTTTGCAACTTGCCTGGGAACTGGTTTAATCTCTCATGTCATTCAGCTCTCAAAACATTGTAAAGTTAGGGCAATGATGTGATTGAGAAACCAGTTACTGAATCAAATTATTTGCATGAATGTTTGTTTTCTGTGAATAGGCAGCTGGCGGAGTCAAAGCAGCTGCTTGTGGCATTCAAGGAGAGAAGAAAGTAATGCTATGAATCAGACTGAACAGGACATTTGGGTCATTAAGAATTTCAAATCCTTACACAAAGATTATCTGAAGACTGAAAGAAGTACCATAAGTCAGACATAACAATCTGCATTTGTTTGTACACAAAGAGGGAGAGAATATTCATGTTGAGGCACAGTTTGGGATTGTGTCTGAGGGAAAGCATGAACAAGAAGATACCAAGAAAGTTCCAGAACAAATCCAGAAGGTTCCTGAGCAAGTCATCCTTTTTTTCCCTCTTCACATTTTCAATCTCAGCTGTTGAGATTCTTCACATATTGGCCTGGTTCTTTTGACAGCATCCAGCCATCCTCTCTTCTAGTCAATGTATTATTATCGTCTGCTGGGAGTCCATGATCAGGGATGACTTGGTGATAACCATTCTTTGAGGCTTGCATCCACTTCAAATCAGAAAGGGAGGCTGTCACTTTCTGCCTCATTCCTCCTTTCTCTCCCCCCTTTTTTTGTCTTTCCTTTCTAAATTGGAGGAAAAAGAAGACAGCAAAAGAAAGAAATCCTCTGCAGTGCCACCAGATTGATATCATTATGTCCAGATTTGGAGTTTCATTTCTCCTCTTTTTTCATGTGGTTTACATGTGGTTGTGGCTGGAAGTGATGAAGAGGATTGAAATAGTCCTGTAGACTAAGTGCCAGTATTGACTTCATTGCCTCATGGTAATCTCAAAAGAAATAAGTCTCTGTTAACACCATGGTCAACAGATCCCACGGTATAAGTGACTAGATGGGGTTAGTTTGACTTTATGCATGACTAAGCTCTGCTTTGGGCTAAATGTGACTCTAATTGGACTAGATGAATGGATGGGTTCAGTAGATCTGTGCTCTTTTGATAGGTGCCAGGGAAACACTTTTTGATCACTTTTTGGAGAATCTCATCCAATTCTCCATCAAATAACAATCCATAGGTCTTCCATGGATTTGATTTGATGGAGAATTGGATGAGATTGGATGGTCTCTGCACTGTCCCCCGGTCTTCCTTGACTTTTTTTGTGTTGTGAACAGGAGAAAGTCTTTTCTGGACATTGGCTGTGAGGGATAAATACTCTAATCTAACCTGATGCTCTGTATGACTCAGAGCTGCTCCAGAGATGGTTGGGGAACTCGCTGCAGCCAACTCACTATGGCCAACTTGCCGCAGTGAACTTACTGCAGGACAATTTACTATGGCCAATTCGCCGTGGGACAAGAGTTTCACTAATATCGAAGACATCGTGGAATAGAATCATTAAAGAAAAAATGCCAAAGGAGGGACAAAATGAAATATGAATGACAAAAATACTTGTTTAATTCTTTAAAATAATTAAATTGTCCCACAGCGAATTGTCCGTTGGTGAGTTGGCCATGGCAAATTCTCCCACAGAGTTGACCATGGTGACCATGGCAAGTTGGCCATGGCAAGTTGGCTGTGGTGAGTTGTCCCATTCTGTTTGGAGGAGCTGTGATCAGGATGAGGAGCGGATAATCCCTAGCAATTTGACTGTCATGCAGGGCAGTGGCAAGGAAAGTTTCCATGGGGCAGTAGTGAAATCAAATTTTTTTTTACTACCAGTTCTGTGGGCATGGCTTGGTGGGTGTGGCTTGGTGGGTATGGAAGGGGAAGGATAGTGAAAAACCCCTATTCCATCCCCACTCCTGAGGGAAGGATATTGCAAAATCTCCATTCCCACCCCACTCTGGGGCCAGCGAGAGGTGGTATTTGCCAGTTCTCCGAACTGCTTAAAATTTCCGCTACTGGTTCTCCAGAACCTGTCAGAACCTGCTGGATTTCACCCCTGCTTTGAGGCCATACTATGCCTTCTGATTGTATGGGACAATTGCTTTCTCTGTACTTTTCAAGAAGCAGGAAATGGTGCCTATACGATGTTTTGATATTGCCCATGGGAACGGATATCAGGGAGGCATTTGATATCAGTTATGGTTCTATACCCATAGAATTTCATATTTTGGGATACATTTTGCTGCAAATCATTCATGCAAATCATTCATAACAAAACCTACTGTAGCAACTTCCTAACAATGTTAGAAGAGCCAGGGGTGACAGACAAAAAGAAAGAAAAACCCACGGCAATGACAATTATGTGTTTAACCAGCCTCTTTGGTGACTGAGTGGATTGCTCTCATTTGTTTTTCTGCTTTAACCTCGTTTATGTTGCTCACAGTTATATTGATAAAAGAGGGGATATTTCTCAGGCTGCTTGAAATTAAATATTGGGCTTGGCTGAGCCCAGACATTAAACTCTGTGAAGCAAAGACAGCATTTTCAATTGTGTGAGGAGGGTCAGCCTGATGAAAGCCATTGGGCCTTGCATTGTACCAAAAGTAAATAACAGCACACAATCCTAATAATGTAAAGTGCTTGTAAAGTTAATGGAGCATGGAAACAGCCAATTTAGCCTGAGTTAGCAGAAAAGTGTGTGTGTGTGAGGGGGGGGGAGGGAGAGAGGGAGGGAGAGAAAGAGATCGAGATATGCCTTGGTTTTCTTGGCAGAATGGAATGAATAAAAGGATATAATTGAATTAACAAGTTCACGGATTGATGTCACATTTGAGAAAAATATACTGATTTTTTTTTTATCAATGTGCTTTATGATGTGTGACCCTCCTCCAGAGTGAAACATGCACACAAATGAACTTAGCTCTTGCCTAGGACACCATGTCATGTAGGGCGCAACATTTCAAGAAAAAAATTAAATTAAAAAAAAAAAGGTGAGTGGATGGGTGGGATGGGAGTGCCAATTTGTGGCTATCAATCTAGGGCCACTACTGCTGTCCTCCATTCAACCAATTTTTTGACACGAAGAGCAAACCCTCTGGAAACAGATGACCCAGGTTCAGCAAGGAATATAATACCGGAGTTATATTTGCTACTTTCAGAGTTCTGGTGTTGATGATATCTAAGTCATGATTGAGAAGTTGAGAATGCAGATGTGAGACAATGGGTAGTACAGAATAACAGCGTTGGAAAGGATCTTGAGGTGCTTTCCATCTCTGCTAGTCAGGGGTGTCAAACTCACGGCGTCTTGTTGTTGTCTTTCCCCCCTTTGCTAAACCGGGGGTGGGCGTGGCCAGCGCGTGACGAATCTGGCCTGGGGCTGCAAGTTTGACACCCCTGTTCTAGTCCAACCCCCTAATCAAGCAGGAAACCCTGTATCATTTCAGACAAGTGGCTGTCCAATCTCTTCTTAAAAACCTCAAGTATTGGATGTCTATGAAGATTCTCAGTTATCCAGGGCATTGTTGTATCAAAAACTTGATATTTGACTCAAGTTTTGGAGCATCCACAACTTTTGGAGTTCCACTGATTAATTGTTCTAACTGTCAGGAAATTTCTCCTTAGTTCTACATTGGTTCTCTCCTTGATTAGTTTTCATCCATTGCTTTTTGTCCTGCCTTCAGGTTCTTTGGCGAATAGGTTGAATCTTCTTCTTTGTGGCAACCCCTTAGATATTGGAACACTCCTATCATGTCAATCCTACTTTTCATTAAACTAGACATACCCAATTCCTGCAACCGTTCTTTGTATATTTTTAGCCTCCAATCCCCTAATTATCTTTGTTGCTCTTCTCTGCACTCTTTCTAGAGTTTCAACATCTTTTTTAATACGGTGGAACCCAAACTGGATGCAATATTCCAAGTGTAGTCTTACCAAGGCATTATAAAGCGGTACTAATGCTTCATGTTGTTGGAAAGAAAATCCATCTGGTTCTGTTCCACGTTGGAAGAAAGACGCTGGAAACAACATGGAGGCTGATTGGGAAGAAAGTTTATTGATGAACCGAAGCACCAGGGTTTGTGGTTCTGGGGCAGCTGACCAAATGGCTGAATGAGTGGATGGATCTTCATAGTTTCTGTAAATTTGAAGTTTGGGATTTGTGCAATATGGGCTTTGTGTTTCTAAAAGGGTGTTGGACAATTCCTGTTGTGGCTAATGGCTTTTGTCATGTGTTGGAACTTGCTATCATTCTGCTTTTGTTAGCTGTCAAATTTTGCTGCAATGAGTTTTGAAATATCCTGCCTTGAATGGATTTCTGCCTGCAGTATTTTTTTTTTGCTTATGAATGTAGTCATCTATATGGCTTCCTCTTTCAATATGCTCTTTATCTCCTTAAGTGCTGGCATCAGTTGTGGGCTACTAAGAAAGACTGGGGGCTGCTTGCTGCCTCTAAAAACATGTTTCTCCATTTCTCCTTTCGGAAAATATAATATTCTACCTTTTTAATATTTCCCAAAATATTTAATTCTTCAGGTGTGGGGTGTTCCCACAATTTGATCTTGATTTTATCCCTCTGTTAATACAGCTTAGGTCTGCATTGGCAGATATTGCTGTTTTGAAGTAATGGTTCTCCTGAAGGACCAATCCTTGCTTATGAGTACCAGATTTTGCCAGTTTCTGGGTGTGGTCTGAACGCATGGCGTAAACAGAAATGTTTACAGCAAGCCATGATTAAATCACAATGATGACATGTATGTCATGCTATGACAGAATAAGGTCCACCTTTTATGTTTTCCTGAGGGTTAGAACAATTAAGCAGTGGAACAACTTGTCTCCAAAAGTTGTAAATGCTCTAACACCAGTGATGGATTTCAAATAATTTCACCACCGGTTCGCCAAAAATGTGAGCATACACAACTCCTTCACATGCATGCACACACGGCTTCTCCCACGTGGTAAGGCTCAACTGAGCATCCTTTCGGGGCCTGCTCCCCTCCATCTCTGCTCTCCAGGCAGTGGTTGCTTTCTCTGCATTGCTGGGAGAGCGTCTTGTGCAATTTAACAGCTGTGAGCTGCCACTTTCCTCTAAGTCCCATCTGGACAGTGCTGTTTCACAGAAAAGCAGCAGCCATGTTGAACAATGTTTCTCTCAGCTGCAGCGCTTTCCGGATAGGTCTTACAGGTAAAAAAAAACATCAGGTCCATTCCCAAACCACTTCAGTTCTCCTGCACCCATGCCACCCGCCCCCCGGTGGCCCTTTGGACTAAAGCGACAGGCTGCAGACCAAATAAATTGCTTCGGCCCAGGGGGGTGTAATTTGAAGCCATAGGGGGCAGTGGCATGTGGGCGGAGGCCTGGGGCAAGGCCAGAGTGGGGGAATGGCACACTCCCTGACCTGGCTGAGGCAGGCAGAGGCTCCAGGGCAAAGTTGGAGCCGGGAAATGGCACATTCTCCGACCTGGCCAAATCAGATAGAGGCTCCAGGGCAAGGCTGGAGCCAGGGAATGGCATGTCTCCAGGCCCCAATCCAAGGTGAAGGGTGAGCGGGCGACATCCTTACTTTTGATGAGCAGAGTGGGTGAGGCGCGGAGGCAGGGCACAGAGATTAGCTGGACCATGTGGCGAAAGCAAGATATATAGGGCGGGGGCAGGCGGGGTGGGGCAGGGCAGGTGGGTCCAGCTGGTGGTGTGATTGGCTGGTTCTCAAACTACTCAAAATTTCCATTACCAATTCACTTGAACCAGTCCAAACTGGCTGAATACCATCTCTGTCCAGCACTAAATGTTTTTAAGAAGAGATTGTGCAACTATTTGTCTGAAATGGTATAGAGCTTCCTGCCTGAGCAGGGGGTTGGACTAGAAGACCTTCAAGGTCCCTTCCACCTCTGTTATTTTATTCTTATGTTCTTGAATGCAACATTGCAAAGCGCATACATAGTGCCACATTTTAGCATTTGCTACCACTGCCCCTTGCAGACTCTCATAGACCCCCATGAGAGTCTCCCTCATGTCCCCCTCATGGACATTTTATGACTGACAGGGCTGAACTAACTTTACCGTTACTTTGTTACTCTGCTTTGTACCTTTTTAATTTATTTTATTATAATAAATAATAATAATAATTTAATTTGTATACCGCCCTTCTCCCGAAGGACTCAGGGCGGTTTACAGCCAGGTAAAACAACAATCAATAACACAATACAAATAAAAAAATAATTAAAAAACTTATTCGAATTTGGCCCCAAATTAAAATACATTTAAAACCATAAAACCCAATTAAAAATTAAAAACTCAATAATAAAATCTAAAAATTCTATGCCAGTCCTGCGCGGAAAAATAGGTACGTCTTCAGCTCGTGGCGGAAGGTCCGAAGGTCAGGGAGTTGTCGGAGTCCAGGGGAAGTTCGTTCCATAGGGTAGGAGCCCCCACAGAGAAGGCCCTTTCTAGATACTTTGCATATAAATCCTGGACCTCTTGCATTGTGTATCTCTTTCTTATTAATGGCAGCCCTCTTTCTTGTCCTTTATGGTTGCCTCCATTAATTGTGGGTTTCATAAACTGATTTACTACTATTACTAATGTAAAAATAATCTGTGGAGTGTATTAGCCCTCTGTTAACCCACTTGAACAGCGTTTTTGTCCAAATTTTATGAACCAAAGCAAGCAAGAGACTACATTACTCTGATGAAGATATTCCTCACTTAACCACAATCAGGACTGGCAACTCTGTTTTAAGCAAAACATCGCATGACTATATTGGACTTATGGTGTCAGTTCTATTGTCACTAAGTGAATTGTCCACAGTCATTAAGTGAGACAGCATGTAACTGTGACTTGTATAGCATGAGGACCAGTTGTAAGATTACTTTTTCCATGCCATCATAAATTTGAATGGTCACTAACTAGGGCAATTGGGGTTACCTACATTAGAAATCAGTTTTCTAAAAAGCCTGTTGGTATTTCTGTGTATCATTAGACCCAACTCCAGGGTCAAATGCCCGAAAGGTACAATACACCCACTTCCACTTGAATATTAACTTTTCTATCAGAACATTTGCATCCCACTTAGTTGTCTAGCCAAATTAATATTTCTTTTGATGCTTGAAGCCTCAAAGAGAAAGTCATTTACAACAGTTGAGAACACTTTCTGTGGTGCCCCTTGCATTTTGTGAGGAAAAGTTCATCCCTGTAAATGGCTGTATGACCTTAGTTTGAAATTGCAGTGTCTGAAATTCCTGTGAAAAGGATGTCTTCCTCCCACTGGAAAGGGTGAGTAATTTCCATTTGTGGAGCAAAAGATTTTCCAGGGGTGAGTTGTCCTCTCCTCCCACAGGAAAATAAGTTACAAAATGCCATGTAAACCGATTTGTTGGCAGAAATCGTATTAAGTGGGAAATGAACATGTATGATAGTGAGGTCTCTTGGAATCAGGACTTGTCCTTCAACATTTAGAAAGCAACATAGGACTTCTTTTAATCAATTTCCAAATGTTTCCAAAAGTCTACGGCAAGCTCCATGTAATTAACGATGACTGGCTATTCTTTTACATTACTTAAGGATTTATTCCATTTCTCTTTTCATTTGGAATGATGTTTTAATCTGGAAAATCTACCTACTCTATTGTTGCTTACAGACCAACATAATTGACAGTGTAAGTTGAAATATGTGGAAGGAATTCATTAGTGTCACGTCTCTCATATATCTACTAAGCATAAAATAGAGAGAAAGGGAGTGAGAAATCTCTGCACGCATGTCCTTTCCCAACCCACAGTAATATAAGATTACAGGTTCTGTAGAGATGCAGGCAGCACTATTATTATAACATGCTGAAACCCTATTTTGAGACCCTTTAATTATTTTGTCAACAATTCCTGAACTTCTAGGATCCTAGTGACTCATTATCTGGGCTATGAGGAATGGAATTCCACTTCCTCTTTCGAGAGCCGTTATTTTTGCTTTTTGTACTTATACAGAGAGCTGAAAGCATCACATCAAAGTTCCGATGTAATTAAAATGATTCTTTAGCAACATACCAAGAGCAAACAGTTAGAAAGCTGGCAATTCTTGCTACCTTATTTATGAAGGAACATGAGTTTTTAGTTTCTTTTTCTTTCCAATAGTATTGAATGGAATTTTCCACCCATCTGTCTTGATCAAATATACCTGTTTTGTAGCTATGAAAGATCAGCATTCCTTACTTCAACATTCCCAACTTAAAAAATGGTGAATTAGGCAGTATTGCCAATTCAGACTTCTCAGGAGCATTTCAACTTCGTATGTTTAGATTATTGAATTTTCAAATGCCCCAATTTTATGGTGGTGGTGGAGAAACCTCAATTTCCTGCCATTCTATTTATTAAGAGATTTGTGAATTTAGGTAAATTCCTAAGACACAATGACTACGACTAACGTCTTACTCATTCCTAGGAGCTGAATAATACTTCATGAAGCTCCAGTATTTAGATGCCAGATCAGTTTATTTTAATTTAGATTATTACAATCGTAGACCAGTTCAAAATAAATTCAGAATTAAAACATACAATTTTCATTAACTGCTACTGGTTCTGATAACAAGCAGTAGGATGCGAAACTGTGAAACCTATATATGGCTGACTAATTAGAAAAATTAAAAATGAGTAATCAGCTTGTTTGGGAGAAAGGACACCTAAAAGCTGCTTATTAGTATGTTACGGAGAAATGCCAGACAGCAAAACAGTAATTTATCAACTTTCATTGAAACAGAGATAGATTAGTCAGACAGTAATAGGTGAAGGTAAAAGCATAGATGTCTTCCTATTGTCCTTAAGCACTTTGATCAAATTCAAAAATTTCAGCAATAGGTTCTCTGCCAGTTGCTGGGTGGGCGTGGCAATGGTGGGCGTGGCCTAGTCTGCCTCCTGCACCACAGCGGGGTGGGAGGGAGCTTCCCCAGGCTCCAGAGGCTTTCCTCGAACCTCTGGGAGGGCGAAAAGTACCTTCCCTGGGTTCTGGAGGCTGGAAACGGACCTGTTTTTGGACTTCCGGAACTTCTGGGAGGCCCGTTTTTCCCCCTCCCTGAGCCTCTGTGTGGGCCCTGCACTTACCTCGCATCCAAAATGGGCTGCATGAAGAAACCTGGGAGGGGCAGAGTGAGCAGGGCCAGCCAGGGGTGGGATTTGGAGGTTCTCCGAACCAGCCATAACATTAGTTACAGGTTCTCCTGAACCCGGGTGAACCTGTAGCAGCCCCCCTGACTTTGATACATAATGCATTTATGGTCTGTCCTCCTAAAGCATGAGAAATTCAAAGGGCAAGACTTCCAGAGGTGGCTTCTTTTGTACCTGGGAGGACCTTTTCTGAAATATTCCAAATATTCCAATGATCTGGTCCAGAAAGTCCCATTGCCTCTTGAAAAAGCACTTTTAGGATAACCATGACCTGGAGTATCTCCATAGACTTTTTTTGAAATACATTTTGAAAGCAATGATTTTCATCATGGCTGAATAACAACTAATAATATACATTCCCTGCATTATTGGAAAATGTATATAAGATGCCTTAAAGATTCTCTTTGTCAGAGAGAAATAGCTTACAATGTTCAGTTTTCATACCAGTGGGTGGGAATCCTAATTTCTGTGGCCATGGAAAGGAGGAGGAGGAGGTGCTCTAGGAACATAAAACGCAATGCTTAGCCAGTGGATATATAATCAGTCATCAGATGACTTGACTTGTGGTTACATCAACAATTGAAATATGGGGAGCAGAGGCTGCATGGAAGCATCAGCGTCTGTTAAGGATGACACATGAGACTCATATCATTGAGAAAATGTCTCAGTTGTACATTTATGTTATAACACTTTTGCAACTCAGTGTTTGCATGTTGTCCTCATGCAAGGGTCCTTTTTCCCTTCCTTTGCCTTCTGGCAGACACCCACCAGCCAGGGGTGGGCTGCTGGGGGTTCGCATGGGTTCGGGCTGTCCTCTAGCTAGGATTCTGCCCAGTTTGGCGAACCCCAAAATCCCATGCCTGGCTGGTCCCACCCATCCCTCCCCTCCCCTCCCCGCCCCTCCCACCCTTCCCCTCCCTTCCCAGGAGTCTCCATGCAGCCCATTTTAGATGCCAGGTAAGTATAGGGCTCACACAGAGGCTCTGGGAGGGTGAAAAATGGGCCTCCTGGAAGTTCCCAAACTTTCCCAAAGTTTCACTGTACTGTTTTCATTGTTTATTTGTGTTCGTTTTGGTGTTTGGCTTTTTAGGAGAGGTTTGTGCATTCTGATTACACCAAAGGGAAGTGACATAGCAAAAAGTTTCATATTCTCTGCCCTAGACTATACCTGTAATAATGGAGGCTAAAATCTGATAACTTCCTGATCCACTGAATTCACAGATTCGTCTCCATTTTATGAAAGAATAAGATACATGTATATCTCCTTGAATATGGAAGTAGGGCAATGAACTGAAAAAAAAAAAGTCCAATGTTTATTTCACAGCAGCAAGTAATTTTATTGTATTTTGGAGGTATGGTGTCCATGAAATTTCTCTGACATAAATTTTATGGAACGTGTACCCGTAATTAGTTTAGAAAGTGCTTAATGTTATCAGAGAAAGACCTCCTGAGGTCTCTGAAGCCGAACAGAAGTGCCCATGTTCTTGCAGTAATTCCCAGAAGGTCTCATTCTGATGCATGGTTTTATAAATAGGATTGGAGGAAAATGGGTTCCCTTTGACAATTTCAAATAGATTTTCTACTAAATGCTTACATGTGTGGAAGATATCTCTCTTCTTTTAATCAGAAGCAGTCATTTCTTTGCTTGGGATCTTGGAAAGTTAACACGTAAGGAAGAGATGTCCCATGTGTTAGTTACTACAGGGAGTCCTTGACTTATGATCACAATTGAGCCCGACATTTCTGTTGTTAAGTGGGACATTTGTAAAGTGAGTTTTGCCCCATCTTATGACCTTTCTTGCCACCTTTGTTAAGTGAATCACTGCAATTGATAAGTTAGTTACCCGGTTGTTAAGTGAATCTGGCTTCCCCATCGACTTTGTTTGTCAGAAAGGGATCGCATGACCTCGGGACACAGCAACGGTCATAAATATGAACCAGTTGCCATGCGCCTGAATTTTGATCACATGATCATGGGGATGCGACAAAGGTTGTAACTGTGAAAAATGGACATAAATCACATTTCCCAATGCTGTTGTAACTTTGAACGGTCACTAAACCAACTATTGTAAATCAAGGACTACCTTTATTGATATTTCTTTTTGGTAGTTTTTCTCATATATATACTGTACTTTTCGGAGTATAAGACACACTCCCCCCCGCTCTAAAAGTGGGGGGAAATTGTGGTGTGTCTTATACACTGAATAGGTTGCCAAAGCCCCGCCCACCCACCAGTCCCTACCCTTTGGCTATTTTCGGCTTTTTAGGCTTCTGCATGACCCATTTTAGACCTGTTTCAGGCTGCAGGGATCACCACAGCACATTGCTGCCTCTGCGTGTTGTGTTTTTGGCCTCCGCACATTGCGTTTTCGGCCTCCACATGCTCCATTTTAGTCCCATTCCAGGCTGCGGGGATTGCCACAGCACATCACCACCAACTGCATTTTCGGCATCCACATGTTGTGTTTTCAGCCGCCAATCCCTGCTGCCTGGAACCAGCTGAAAATGTGACACACAGAGGCGACGATGGGCTCTGGCAATTCCCGCAGCCTAGAACAGCTGATTGGTGGCATTCCGGAAGACCGATCCAATCAGGTGCTCGTTCTAAATCAGGCTGTGATAATGTGCTGAAGTCCTTGTTTGCTGCAAGGACCCTAGCCAGATGAATACCTGTTAAGGGTAATCTGGGTTCACAACCAAGATTGTGGAGTGTTGAGCAGAGTACCCTACGCATGAAAACAACTGAGACTGGTTGTATACAATAACAGTCACTTGCAGACAAACTGGGGTTTGATATTCCTTTACTTTTAGGGAAAAGGCAAAGTCATAGTCCAAAAACAATTCCAGGTCACACACATATAAAGCCAGTCAGTCAGTCTTCTTACCAATGTAGACTTGTAAAACAAACAAGGTCTTATTTCAGTTCAGTTCAGTTCAATTCACAACAGTCAGTATCTTGAGGAATCAGTAACTAGCCATGATCAAGCAACGATCATAAAGCTGAAATATACAGTTGCAGCATGTCATCAGGTTACAATGCTGAAGCTTCTCTGTAATTCCCCAAACAAGCTATAATTTAGTAGTCCTTTTATACATTGGCTACAGAGCTCAACCAATCAGGATGCTTGCATGATGCAGCACAGCCTTAAAGCAATATCATGCCTTTCTATAAACATACATAGCTAGTTTATATATTGCCTGGCCAACTAGTTAGGCAAATAATAATTTCCTGACAATACCGATGGATGCTGGTAGGCAGAGGCAGATTTTTTTTTTCTTGATTTCCTCCCCAAAAATGATAGGTGCGTCTTATAGTCTGGAGTGTCTTATACTTTGAAAAATATGGTATAGTCATGGAGAATACAAGGCGATGACAGACCATGGGAAGGATAGAGGAAAGAGAATTGTTTTCAGCAATGAAAAACAATAAGACAATTTTAAGTTGTTGTTTTGTGACAAGGAGGATGCCAGGTTTCATATATTGACATATCTGTTCCTAGATTCAGGACAGTCTAGTGATTCAGAATGTAGGGGATTGAGCTTAAAATAGAGATCCCCCACTTCTCCAGGATTGCTGTTAAACTGTATTGGCCTGGGTTTCTCAATGAAAAATATTAGAAACTGTCTGCAATGGGAATGTGAATATTAAACTTTGCATTAGCTAAACTAAGCCTGCAATTAGATTCCAATTTTAAAATTGGAATTGAGTGTTTTAACTCAACATTCAGGGAAGCTTGTTTTTTTTATATAGAAAAGGAACAGAGGTGGGTTTCAGCAGGTTCTGACCAGTTCTGGAGAACCGGTAGCAGAAATTTTGAGTAGTTTGGAGAACCAGTAGTAAAAATTCTGACTGGCCCCGCCCCCATCTATTCTCTGCCTCCCAAGTCCCAGTTGATCTGGAGGAAATGGGGATTTTGCAGTAACCTTCCCCTGGATTGGGGAGGGAATGGAGATTTTACAGTATTCTTCCCCTGCAACGCCCACCAAGCCAGTCACAGAACTGGTAGTAAAAAAATTTGAAACCCACCACAGGGAATGATTTAGATCAGGGGTCTCCAACCTTGGTCCCTTTAAGACTTGTGGACTTCAACTCCCAGAGTTCCTTAGCCAGCTTTGCTTTGCTGGCTGAGGGACTCTGGGAGTTGAAGTCCACAAGTCTTAAAGGGACCAAGGTTGGAGACCCCTGATTTAGATGGTGCTTTTAGTGCACTTTCCTCCACTCTTCATTCTGTTCCCTCAACGGCTTCCTGCGCCTCCTTCTCCCAGTTCATTCTCCAGTGAACTCCGAACTCTGCCTTAAACATTGTGTTCCATCCATAAGGACAAAAAGAAAAGAACAATATTGGTTATGGTGCTTACTAAGCCAGGCTTCTGACAGCTAAGATAAATAAAATCAGAGACAAAACTCAGTTGTACACCCTGACAGGTTTGCTAATAATGTATGAAGTAGTATCTTTCTTTCTTTTTTTTAAAATGAACTCAAAGGAGTCGTTCTTTGTCTCTCTCCTTTCTTATAGAAGGAGCTGTGAGATGGAGACAAGTGAAAAGCAAGCTTGCGGACGAACACAAATTGTAAATCTGCCACATCTTTGCATCGATAACCGCAGGGATGCCACCATATTCCATGGAAGGATGCAAAAGATGATGTTTTTGATTGCATTGCATTCATATTATGCCTTTCCTCTAGGGGCAAAACTGGGCTTTATGGAGGGTCACTTTGCCTTTTATGACAGCTCTGTGGTGCAGGCTGGGCCAAGAGATAATGTCTTATCCAAAGACATCCAGCAAATTCTGTGTGTCAAGTGGGGCCTTACACAATGGTGGGTTTCAAAATTTTTTTACTACCGGTTCTGTGGGTGTAGCTTGGTGGGCATGGCATGGCTTGGTGGGCGTGGCTTGGTGGGCATGGCAGGGGAAGGATACTGTAAAATCTCCATTCCCACCTCACTCCAGGGGAAGGATACTGCAAAATCCCCATTTCCTCCCGATCAGCTGGGACTTGGGAGGCAGATAATAGTTGGGGGCAGGGCCAGTCAGAATAACGGTTCTCCGAACTACTCAAAATTTCTGCTACCGATTCTCCAGAACTGGTCAGAACCTGCTGAAACCCACCTCTGGCCTTACATCTCCCTTGTCCCAATTCAACCACCACATTACCCCACTTCTCACTGGATCAGTCTTCTCTCCTATCTAAATAGCCTAATACAATATTTTTCAAACTTGTGAACTATAAACTTGGAGTATTCTGGGATTGGAAGTCCACTGGGGTATTCTGGGAGTTAAAGTCCGCACATCTTAAAAGTTTTCAAGTTTGAAAAATACTGGGCTAATAGGCACCAGGCTAGAAACTAGGATACTGTGAGTTGTAGTCCCACTTTTTTTTTTTTTAATTTATATCCCGCCCTTCTCTGAAGACTCAGGGCGGCTTACATAGTGTAAGGCAATAGTCTCATCCACTTTAGGAATGAAAGTGGCTAGTTGACTTTGGACCAGTCATTCTTTTTTAGACAAACTACCGGTATGTATTTTTAGACATAAGTCAAGGCAGCTCACATGTTCAGCACATATTCTTCCTCCTATTTTCCCCACAACAACAGTCCTGAGAGACTGGTATAAGGGAGGGGTGTCAAACTGGCGGCCCGCAGGCCAGATAAGTCATGTACAGACCACGCCCACCCAGCTCCACGAAGGGAAGAAAAGGTCGCAATATGTCACATGATGGCAATGTGATGCTGCAAGTTTGACACTTGTTTTATTTATTTATTTATTTATTTATTTTGTCACACAGTATATATAAGCATAAACATGAAATAACTATACAATGTATAAGCATATATATAAGCATAAGTATGTAATAACTATATTAATTGGATATAATGAAAGGAAACAATAGGACAGGAACGGTAGGCACGCTTGTGCTCTTATGCACAAGCATAAGCCCTTAGACTTGTGGTCTAAGGGCTGAGAGAGACTGGCCTAAGGCTGGCTTTCCTGGCTAAGGCGGGACTTGAACTCATGGTCTCCCACTTTCTAATCTAGTGCCTTAATCACTAGACCAAACTGGTTATATGGAGCTTTTACTTTTTCAATCTGAATAGAAATAATTTTATTGCAATGCCTGGTTACATAGCTGCATCGTAGTCTACTTGGTCTACAGACCATAATCATATTTCCCTCAGGTTGATCTCACTTATCATTGTTTAGGAGACACTAGAGAAGAGAGAGGGGTCGGAAATGAGCAACCATCTTTTTTCTAGGTTTTTTCAATTGTTTTACAGAAAGAGTTGCTTGAATGCAACAACTTTGCTAAACAAACAAGTGTGAGTCACACACAGCACTTTTACACCCAAGATGTTTGCTGTTGAACCATACCTCTTTTCCTCGTGTGCTTAAGCAACCTGACCCAATATTTGCCAGTTGAACCAGTTGATAAAGCCAAAGTGATACTTTTAAATATATACAACTTTGAAAATAGTATTGATCCTTTCATCCTCTCATCATTCAATTAGCCTCCTTGAGGAGATAAATCATAATCTATATTAAATGTATATTCTATGCACCCATCTGCGGTTCCTTTATAAATTAAGCAGAAGAAGCTGTCCTGTCAACCTAAGATGAATTTTGCATGCTTCAATGCCATCTGTTGAGTGTACATTTTGTGCAAACTCACCTTTTTTTCAATTTCAGATTTGCTGTGCATTTTTATCTTGCAAACTGCACATACTCTTTCAGAGGGAAAAAGCAGCAACATAATATAAAAAGGCAAGAACACTTTCTGCAAATTGTAATCAGATACTAATTGTAATCAGATTCCCAAACATCTGAAGGGCAATTGATTGTAGAAAATTGCTATTAAAACAGTATACAGATGTACAACCACCATTGAGCCCAAACATTTCCATTACTATGCAAGACAGTGATTAGGTGAACTGTGCCTCATTTTTGCCACAGTTGTTAAGTGAATCACTGAATTGCTAAGTGAATCATGTGGTTGTTAAACGAATCTGGCTTCTCCTATTGACCTTGCTTGTTGGAAGCCGGCAAGTGATCACATGACCCCAGAATAGCATAACTTTCATAACAACTTGTCAGTTGCCAAGCGTTCGAATTTTGATCACATGACTATAGGGATGCTGCAATAGTCCTAAGTGTGAAAACTGGTCGTAAGTCTCTTTTTTCAATGCCATTGTAACTTTGAATAGTCACTAAATGAATAGTTGTAAGTCAAGGTCTACCTGTACACAGTCTTTCCTTAGATTTTTAAGAAGAGACTGGACAGTCATTTGTCTGAAATGGATATAGGTTCTCCTGCTTGAGTAGGGTGCTGGATTAGAAGACCTCCAAGGTCCCTTCCAGCTCTGTTCTGTTCTGTTCTTTTTAACCTAATTTATATGTTCTGGTGTCCTAGAATCCATGAAGTACTACTAATCTTTGGGTATCTTCAAGGACTCTTTTATTTTTAGAATAACAGAGTAACAGAGTTGGAAGGGAGATTGGAGATATTCTAGTCCAGCCCCCTGCTCAACCAGGAAACCCAGCCTATACCATTCTCTCTCCTTTGCCTTTGCCTTTCTTAGGGTGGGGGAAACATATTTTTTAACTTGATTTCAGTATAAAATAATATTTCAACTGGTAAGGGAAATATTACAAGTTAAGTTTGGTAATAAATTATTTAAAAAAGAAAAGTGCATGAAACTAAGCAAGAAGAATATCACACATAAGGCGAACAGCACAAAAACAGTTCAAAAGCTAGTGGTAACCAAGACCAAAAAAATCCAGTCAAGTAGCCATTGCTATTTGAGTTTTTGACTTCTAGTTGTACAGCATGACATGTTTCAAAATCCTTCAGTTTCCGGTCATCAGTAGTTAGGAGCTCTCAAGTTAGAAACTGTATGGACAAACACTCACATCCTGAGCTGATCCCAGTGACAATTCACAGAAACCACTTTTCTTGAAAGATTAAGCAAAGAGATATTTTCAAATTTCTGACCCTCTCTCAAGCTTTCAACCACCAGAGTTTCTCGCTCATTCATTCCCCAACTGCTGTGCCCAGGTGCCAGCAGTATTGCTCTGAAGAAATGCCAAAATTTGCTCTTACAGTTCCGACTTTTCCAAACTTTACATAACTTTACAGAATTTCCCTAATATGCAGAACCTTCATATGTATAAAAAATAGAATCATTGGCCAATAAGATTTTGAACATTACTGAGCTAGATTTTACACTCTTAATGGCTAAGCAGTTAGACATGTTATATTATTATTATTATTCATATGTCAAGCATTTTTAAGATAACAGATATAAGTATAAACACAATTATGAATACAGGAAATGGATACAAATAAATGGGGGACAGTAGGACAGGGATGGTAGGCACATTAGTGCACTTATGCTCGCCCCTTACAGACCTCTTAGGAATGGGGTGAGGTCAACAGTTTTTATAATTTTTATAAAAATTATAAATTTTAATATTATCCCACCACTAAAAGATTCTAACGACAGAATATAATGATGAAACAGTAAAAGCAAACCTCTTCAACACATTCTTTGGCACAGTCTTTGTTAACAATAATGACTTATACTCGACATTCCCCAATCGTACCAACAATGAGTGCAACGACCTAACACACATAGATTTCACAGAAGATAATGTTGAAAAAGCTCTTCACAAACTGAAACCATTACTATCTATTGGACCAGATGGACTATGTGCATACTTCTTAAAAAAGATTTCCACTAATATAGCAGAACCCCTAGGCATAATTTTTAAAAAAGCTTTCACGACCAGTTCCCTTTCCAAACTTTGGTCACTAGCCATGGTCATCCTTATCTTCAAAAAAGGAGACCCCCAGCCTAGCTGAAAATTACAGACCTATCTCTCTTTGCTGTGTCACCTGCAAAGTAATGGAATCTATCATCAACCAATCCATTACCCTCCATCTAGAAACAAACAACCTACTCTCTAATAAACAATTTGGTTTCAGAAAAAAATTATCATGTAATTTACAACTTCTTCACTGCAAAAACATATGGACTACAAATCTTGATCAGGGCAAAGCAATAGATGCAATCTACATAGACTTCTGTAAAGCTTTTGACTCAGTAGTACATGATAAACTTCTCCTAAAACAAAAATCCTATGGCATCTCAGGACCCCTCCACAATTGGATAACAGCTTTTCTATCAAACAGACAACAAGTGGTCAAAATTGGCAATGCTCTATCAAATCCTGTTCCTGTTAAAAGTGGCATTCCCCAAGGCAGCGTTCTTGGACCAACACTCTTTATATTATATATTAATGATCTCTGTGACCATATTACAAGTAATTGTGTTCTTTTTGCTGACGATGTCAAACTATTTAACACTACCAACAATACTTCTACCCTTCAAAAAGACCTTGACTTTGTGTTGGAATGGTCAAAAACTTGGCAACTCCAAATCTCAACCAGCAAATGCTCAGTCTTACATATTAGAAAAAAGAACCTAAACACTAAGTACAAGCTTGATGGACATTACCTTACTGATGATCCCCACCTTGTTAAAGATCTTGGAGTTTTCATATCAAATGATCTAAGTGCCAAAGCCCACTGTAACTACATCTCAAAAAAGGCCTTAAAAGTTGTAAACCTAATCTTGCTTCTTCTCCAAAAACACTACACTACTAACCAGAGCATATACAACATTTGCTAGACCAATTCCTGAATACAGCTTGACTGTTTGGAACCCATATCACATTTCTGACATCAATACAATTGAACGTGTCCAGAAATATTTTACAAGAAGAGTTCTCCACTCCTCCGAATACAACAAGATACCTTATGCCACCAGACTTGAAATCCTGGGTTTAGAAAATTTAGAACTACGCCGCCTTCGACATGACCTGAGTTTAACTCATAGAATCATCTATTACAATGTCCTTCCTGTTGAAGACTACTTCAGCTTCAATTGCAACAATACACAAGCAAACAATAGATTTAAGCTTAATGTTAACCGCTCCAATCTTGATTGCAGAAAATATGACTTCAGTAACAGAGTTGTTAATGCTTGGAATACACTACCTGACCCTGTGGTCTCTTCCCAAAATCCCCAAAGCTTCAAACAAAAACTATTTACCATTGACCTCACCCCATTTCTAAGAGGTCTGTAAGGAGTGTGTATAAGAGCACAATCGTGCCTACCATTCCTGTCCTATTGTTTCCTTTTGTTATATCCAATTAATATAGTTATTACATACTCATACTCATATATATGCTTATATATTGTATACTTATTTAATGCTTATGCTTATATATACTGTGTGACAAAATAAATAAATAAATAAATAAAATAAACAGTAGATAGTCTAAGGTTAAAGTTATGGGGGTTTGGGGATGAAACCACAGAATCAGGTATAGCATTCCAGGCATTGACCACTCTGTTGCTGAAGTCGTATTTTCTGCAATCGAGTTTGGAGCGGTTTACCTTAGGTTTGTATCTATTGTGTGCTCATGTTTTGTTGTGATTGAAGCTGAAATAGTCATTGACAGGTAGGATGTTGTAGCAGATAATTTTGTGTACTACGTTTAGGTCAGACCAAAGGTGGCATAATTCTAAGTTGCCTAAGCCCAAAATTTCAAGCCTGGTGGCATAAGGCATTCTGTTGTGAGCAGAGGTGTGGAGAATTATTCTCGTGAAATATCATTGGACTTGTTCAATTGTATTAATGTCCAATATGCAGTGTGGCTTCCAGGCGGATGAGCTATATTCAAGAATTAGTCTAGCAAAGGTTTTGTATGCCCTAGTTTGCAGTACAATATTACCAGAGAAGAAGCTTCATAAGATTAGGTTAGCAACTCTTAATGCCTTTTTGGCAATGCTGTTACAGTGAGCTCTGGCACTCAGATCATTAGAGATGAGTACTCCAAGGTCCTTGACAGAGTGAGGGTTGTTTACGAGGTTGTACCCGCCCAGCTTGTATTTTGTGTTCTGATTTTTTTTTTTTTTGCCAATTTGCAAGACAGGCCATTTGTTGGTCGAGATTTGGAGTTGCCAATTGTTTGACCATTGTTTGACACATAGTCAAGGTCTGACTAAAGAGTATAGGTCCTAAAATGCTGCCTTGGGGAGCACTGCTGTTAACAGGTGCAGGGTTTGATAGGGCAGTTTGATATGTCAAAGATGGATCATCCTTTCAACTTTTTAAATAAATGGTTGCTTCCTTTTTTAAAAAAAAAATATCTCTGATTATATCTAAGGTCTCAAGGAATATATTAGCTTAAAGAATGGGGCTGCTTTCAGAAGAGTGAGGAAGGAAGACTTAAGAGGTCTTGCTTGAACTTCCTTGAACTGAAAGCCCGCATTTCAAAAGTATTCTCCCGAAATACATTTCTGTGCATTTACCAGGTTTGCAACTATTAAAACTTTCTGCAGATTTCAAGTCTGTACACAAAAGGATTAAGTGCAGGAATACAGTGCAAAAGGAATACGGTGCCTCTTTTGCAGATGTCACACTGAAGTCAGCGGAATGCCTGTAGAAAAAAATCCCTGCAAATAAGGACACTGAACTTGGGTTCCCGGTTGTTTATAAGCACTTGAAGCCAAAGCATACGCATTCAAAGCCCTTTGGCAAACTTCTCAACATTCCATCCATCAGTAAAATTTAGAAGATAACATCAATATATCCAACAAGGTTGTTGAAAAAACTTCAATGCACTCTTGACTTTTTAAGTACTACAACTGCATTTTTGGTTACTATGTTGTTGTTAAAAATTCTTGAAATAGATGGAGGGCCATGATATACAAGACTAAATGTTTGTGGATACAGACCTTGACTTTCATTATAATTGGAACAGCTGTGACTTTTATCATGTGGTGTTCAGTTCACCGTCATTTTTCTTGGTAGGTGATCCTAGTGAAAATAGACCTGGATTGTCTGTGTGAATAACTAGCCTTAGGAGAAAAGAAAGCCATTTATTTTTATTTTGTTTTAAATTTTTCTCCTTTTAATGGGCCTCTCCTGCCCCTTTTGGCCACCCATGGGCCCAGCTGAACCAGATGAATTAGCAGGAGCTGGATCAACTCAAAGGCCTCCATAATGAATTTCCTGGCAGCGGCCAGAAGTGCTGAGCTGAGTGGAAACGATCAGAACCACCCAAGCTACAATATCTGAAAACAGGCTTTCACAGGCTTCAAAGGAACATTTTCCTTTTTCAGGCAAATTTTTAATGACCAGAAGAAAAAGGGGGGAAAATGATTTGATAACTGAGACTTGCTGAGCTCCAGCTGTTGCTGAAAGACAGATTGCGCTCATTACAGCCGCTCTACGTGTGGGCTAGAAAATAAGGTTATTGCTTTGCTTTGGCTTGCATCCCACAGTATGATGCTTGTAGGGTACGGTATATATCTTAACGGGAAACCTTTTTATTACCACCAGTTGCATAATCAACCAAACAGAGTCCCTCTTTCTCAGGGTTTATTCTTCTGTGCTGCCACATGAAAATACCCCCACCCTTTTGTGAGGGATGTATCCAGGGGTGAAATGCTCCTGGATCGGACCGGATCGCGCAATCTGGTAACGATTGTGGCCGGTAATTCGACGATCCGGTAGCGATGGAGGAGTGAAGCTCCGCCCACCCACCCGGGGCGTCATTACTTCCTGGTTTTAACCAGGAAGTAATGTTTTTTAACCATCTGCGCATGTGCCAAAGGTCTGCGTGTGCATGTGATGCGCACGTGTGTGCACTTCCAAACCAGTAAGGAAGGTAAGTAGATTTCAACCCTTACCTACATCCTAACAGAAGAGGACCCACTGTACGGCAAAAATGAAGCACTTTAACCTTTGTTGAAGACCTCCAGTGATGGAGCACCATGACATCAGGGGGCAGGCTGTTTCCCTACTTAATATGTCTCTCACAGGAAGGAAATTCCTCTTTAAATGTGTGGATATCAAACTGTAAAGCTTCCGTCCCACCCTCAAGTTCTACTCCACAGTCCCTTCCCCATGACAGCCCATCCGAAGTTGGAGGATTGGAAGAACCTTGTCCCTCCTTAACTTTCTCTTCTTTAGGCTAAATGTACCTAGTTCCTTTAACTGATCTTCAAATGATTTAGCTTCCAAGACCCTCACCATCTCTGTAGCTCTTCTCTCCATCCTTGGATTGTGGGACAAAAAGTGGACCTAATTCCAGATGTAGTCTGATCAGTATCAAACTGTCACTTCCTATGATGAGGAGAATATACACCTGTTGACTCAGTCCAAGATTGTACTGGCTCTTTTGGCAGTTACAGTTGCCTTGTGCTTCATCTGTGGTTCTCATAAGTACTATGGCAAAACAAGAGACAACCATCTTATACCTGTGCCCTCGGCTAGAAACCAGGAGATTGTGAGTTCTAGTCCCATTTAGGCAATGGTATGAAAGCTGAATGGAGGACTTTAGGCTGGTCCCTCTATCTCAGGCCAACCCACAACAGGGTTGCTATTGTGGGGAAAATAGAAGGAGGAAGTATTAGATATATTCATCACCTTGAGTTGTTTATAAAAATAATAAAGGCAGGAAATACGTGAAATAAATAAAAGAATAAATGTTCATTTCTATCAAGATCATTTTGACTCTTGAGCCTGTCTTCTGAGGTGTTAACAATCTCCCTCAGCTTGTGTTTTCTGAAAATTAGGCATGACAATAAATTCATCTCTCAGTAAATATTATTAGACACAACTGAGGTGACTTAGTCTGAGAAGTGGTGACTGGTCTCAGTTCACATGACTCAACAATGATAAAATCACCAGTCATCCCTCTACAGAAGCCAAAAGGTACATGGCAATCTTTTTCCTAGGTCTCAAATTTCTTTTTAAAACCCAATGAACAATCATGACTACAATAATTTGGCTCCATTAAAAACTACTGGTACAAACCCGAACCCTGAAATTTGAGGTCAAATAACGAATAAATTGTTCAGACAGTGAACGATGTTGCCTAGTTAAAGCAACATACTTTGCCAGGTATTGTATCTGTATGACAAAATCTCAAAAAGGAGTAAGGCGAGGAAAAATACCTTGCTGAAAAATGTGATTCCTTTTATGATTTATAGTGATGCTGATACTTCTAAGTGTAGGTGATTTAAAGAGAAACATTTCTTTTAAAAGTACTGTGTTTGTTTTTTTGTGTGTGTACGTGCGTGCATGTGCGCATATGCCTTCAATCAGTCTTTGAAAAAAAGTTTTTTTATTTTATTTCACATAGACATATTATAAATGTACAGTCTCTTATCCATTGTTAATCATATATAGAAGAGCAGCCCCGAATATATAATTATATTCTTTAAAAAAAAATTTCTCCTTAGGATGATAAATGAAAATGAAAATGTATATATATGATTATATATCTATGATATATATATATATGATTAGATATATATGATTAACAATGGATAAGAGGCCTTCAATCAGTCTTGACTGCTATTGATTGCCTGGACAAATCCCAGCAACTCATGGGGTTAGAGCAGGGGTGAAATCCAGCAGGTTCTGACAGGTTCTGGAGAACTGGTAAAGGAAATTTTGAGTAGTTTGGAGAACTGGCAAATACCACCTCTGGCTGGCCCCAGAGTGGTGTGGGATTGGAGATTTTACAATATCCTTCCCCCAGGAGTGGGGAGGGAATGGGGATTTTGCAGTATCCTTCCCCTGGAATGGGGTGGGAATGGAGATTTTTACAGTATCCTTCCCCTGCCACGCCCACAAGCCACACCAAGCCATGCCCACAGAACCGGTAGAAAAAAAAGTTGGATTTCACTACTGGGTATTCATGTACATAGGTAGTCCTTGATTTACAACCATTTGTTTAGTGACTATTCAAAGTGACAACGGTACTGACAAAAATGACATGACCATTTTTCACATTTACATCCATTGTGGCATCCCCATGGTCATGTGATCAAAATTCAGATACTTGGCAACTTGCCTCTATTTATGGTGGTTCCAGTGTCCCCGAGGTCATGTGATCACTTCTGACAAGCAAAGTCCAAGGGGAAACCAGATTCACTTAACAACTGTGGCCAGAAAGATTGTAAAATGGGGCAAAATCTGTCTTGCTTAGCAACTGAAATTTTAGGCTCAATTGCAGTCGAACGTTGAGGATTACCTGTACTTCCTAGCAGCATGGGATTATGGGTAGGCAGCCTTTTCGGGTGTTCTTTTTGTTTAGGACAGGCCACAATTTAACTAGTATGCTCCAAAAAGATGCCTTTTTTTGGGAGGAACAAAGTCCAAACAGCTGATAGCTCACAGCTTCTTCCGTATGAACTAGAGTGCCAGCCACTATTTCCAGAGTTACTGAGAAAAGAAATCTATAATTATGGCTCTCTGTCTCTGTCAAAAACACACAACTGCACATGCGCATACCAGCCTTCTATTTTCCTACAATGCTGTTGTAACAAGTCAGCCTTTTGTGGGGCAAAATCCCAATTAGGTGTAAACATTTTGCATAATTTCTCTCCTAGATGGGCTAAAATCAAATGTTATCGAATCAATTTGGGGTTGGCTAAGAAAGAAAAAGACCGATGCAATCAACCGAACTCAGAGTCTATGTAGCTGCAATTGTTCCGGAGTTCCAGAAATGAGTTCCAGAGGGCATAAGATTCAATATCTCTGCACAATCAATCGTCCGAGTCCGTTTGAAATATAGCAGGCCCTTTAATAGCCAATAATTTTAGTTCTGCCTGTAAATGGGGTTGGAAAGGAAGGAAAAAAGCAGAGACCTATGCTTGTTTTTTTTTTAAGGCTTCCACTAACCTCACAAACATTTCTTTATGTTTCCTCCCTTTAGCAGGAGAAACTAATTGCTCTGGGATAGCTTTTCATTCCTGAGTTGCCCATTTGCTCTGCAGATTCCCAAATGACATCATTATGCAGCCTTTTACAATCAGGAAATGCTGTAAATAGCAGAGAACAAACGTAAATCTAAACAAAGCACATAAAATATTTATTTGGGGAGGGGAAGCTAGGAAGGGTCCCAGTTTTTAGTAAAGGGCATATTGTTTTTTTCAGCCTCTCCAAAGAACTTGGAAACCAACCCGTCATTGTCTCCATGCTATTGACCTTCAAATAGAGGGAACATATGGCTATCCCCAGGACCCAGCCAATGTTCCTTCCAACTGACGTATGGAAAATGGAAAAGAAACACTGGCTTTGGTCTGGTACAAAGAAAGATCCCCTTTCTTACAAACCTCACAATTAAACAGCAGCAACGTAACGAATTACCTCAATGGTCATGAGGGCTCCTTCTGTGGGTTGCTAGGATGGGAAACTACCTGAGCAATGGTGATTTGTAAAAAAAAAAAAAAAAAAGCATCAATGACTACCACACTGCAAGTAAAACCATCCAAGGTTTTAGTGATATTACATGTTGTGGTCCGCCAGCAGCCTGCGGAGCTGGCAATGGAGTCAGACAGCAATGAGGCTGAGGTGGGGCCAGGGCCATTGGGGAGTGAGGTGCGGACTCCGGAGCCTCCAGAGGCTAACAGTAGTGAGGCAGAGGAACAGGAGGAGCCTGTTCCTAATGCACGCATGAGAAGAGCTGCCAGAAGGCAAGAGCAGCTCAAGCAAAGAGGACGACTCAGGAGTAGGGCAAAGAGATGATTGGCCCCTCCCATAAGGCTTAAAACAGACCAGCAATGGTGTTTGGGCTTTACTGGAAAACAACATTAGTAGCATTGTCTTCTTGCATTTATTTTTGTATCTGTGACTTCTGAACATTTGCCAAGAAAGGCCTTTGGCAGTTTGCGTAATTGGACCAAGGTTTGCGATAGGACAGAGGAATTTGTGTTGGGAGGAATTTGTTTTAATTTAGTTGAACTACGCTGGGAATGAAGTAATTCTCAGCTGTTCAAATAAAGTTTGTTTTTTCACTGACTGAGTTTCCTATTACCTACTTGGGCCTGGATCACAACATTACACTGTAGGTTTCTATCAATGCTTTCTCTAATGTCTCTAATTATGGTGGCATGCTCCTATAGCAGCTAAAGTAGCAGTAGCAATTGCACTTGGACATTTATACCACTTCACAGTGCTTTGCAGCCCTCTCTAAGAAGTTTACAGGGTCAACCTATTGTCCCTCATGAAGCAGTCTTCTATAAAAGACCAGGACCGATAGGCACCTGGCCAGAAATTCCTGACATTTCCTGGTGGTAGAATAGAATAGAGTAGAATAGAATAGAATAGAATAGAATAGAATAGAATAGAATAGAATAGAATAGAAATTTTATTGGCCAAGTGTGATTGGACACACAAGGAATTTGTCTTGGTGCATATGCTCCAAGTGTACATAAAAGAAATACCATGTTGGGAAAAGTTGAAGGCAAAAGCACAAGGGAGAGGGGAGGATGAGATAGAGCTGCAAAGAGTTGGACATGGTTTAGCAACTGAACAACAACAACAACAATATACCATGCAGGACTTTAGAGGTAGTGACCGGTACTTCAAAATAATTTTGGAAACTTACTGGTAACCTGTGCAGTGGCTTTAGTATAGATGTTATTCTACATTGGCGGGGTGTGGCATATAGGCTTTGTGGCCAGGCTGCTAGTATTGTTTTAGCAACAGTCAACAGAAGGAGAGATGAAGGAAGGGCAGAAAAGGCTCAGGTTATGGGTGCAGTTGTGCTGTCACATGAGATGACCTGGCTGCGAGCCAGAGCTGTTGTAGAGAGGGGTAGATGGAGTTCTCTTTGGTCCAGCCTGGTTTATAGATCCTGGGGGCTGCAGTCTGGAGGTGGGCAGCTGGGGAACATGAAGGGAAGTCATTGCCTATATTCTTCCAAGACGATCCAGACTGGAAAGGGCTGGGCAGAAGACCCAGACGGAATTGCATTGCTACACCAATGGTTCTTAAACTGAGGGTAATATTCGGACAATAATTTGGGCATATGCAAATAATTTTATAATTGCTTATTTGTGAGTCAAAGATTCAGTTTGCGGTTGCTGCTGCTGTGATGCTTGTGTACAGTTGGAGTTTGGGGTTGTTGTTTTTAAGTGGGTACATTATATAAGACTGGGAAAAGGGGTAATTGAGTCAAACAGTTTAAGATGCAGAGGGACAGCTGATGAGGTCTGGAAAAGCATGAGGAAAGGCTGTATGCTCACTCCAAAGTAAGCCAATTCTCTCTCCACACCCCCACCTCCAACACACACACACACACACACACACACACACACACACACACACACACGCC
Organism: Ahaetulla prasina; assembly: GCF_028640845.1. NCBI lineage: Eukaryota > Metazoa > Chordata > Lepidosauria > Squamata > Colubridae > Ahaetulla > Ahaetulla prasina. The sequence continues at coordinate 129,989,955 of NC_080539.1, forward strand.
TCAGGGAGAGGGAGGAGGTGAAAAGGGAGGGAAATTGGTAGCTATGTAATGGAGCAGGTGGTTGCTAGCAAATAATCCTGGGGAAAAGCTAGAAAAAGTTAAGGCCTGGAAACTTGGAAACTCTGCTGTAAATAGTTCTGCTTTTTCACACATTTTTGTAAATAGTTGTATATAATTTACAAGCTGACTCCAGTGTGTCTAACTGTCTCTCTCTCTCTCTCTCTCTCTCTTTCTCTCTCTCTCCCTTTCCTCCATTCCTGAGTCAGAAATTCTGGGAATCTGAATACAGAACTGGGTAGCACATTCCTGTTTGAATGTGAATTGATATTTAAAAAAAATCCAAATAACAACTAAATCATCAAAGGGTGGTAGTGGGGAAGGCATATTGGAATCTGTGCTGAGAAACTGACTTGGTGACAATTGCTGTTTAAATTGCTGCAAAATGTCAAAGAGATGGTTTTGGTCTGCAAAGATTTTGGCACACAGACTTGAGTTAATTATCAATGTTATCATTACATGAATACAGAATACATTGATTTAATTGAACTTGAATACCAGGCAACAACTATTTGGTTTCAGTAAACTGTATACAAAAAAGGATTATGCATGAAGGCTTCACTGCTTTGCTTGATAGATCATCCTATATACATCCATCCACTGGGGCTGTGTTTGCCATCATTCATTACAAATTCCCATTTTCTCTCTTTCTACCTTTCAGAGAGCTGTTTAACGATGCTCCCAAAAAACTAGGAAGTCAGCTTCTTCAGTTTATTACTGTATATACATAAAAAAAATCTATCTGGTAACGAGAAGCTTGCTGAATGTATTCTGTAGGAATACTTCAAGGACACATCATTTTCACAGGTTCATAGCGGATATTTTCAGAACTTCTTTAGCAACAGATAATGCAGCCAGTCTGTTCGTGAAATGAGTCGGGGGCAGAAAAAAACGAAGTGTGAAAATAGCCGCCATTCCCTTGGAAATATCACTGTGGAACAGGTTAGCTCAGGGAATGTATCCAAAAGTATGTCAGTTCCTTTGCTGCAAAGGGATGTCCTCTGCTTCCTATTATTGGCTTACCCTTCAGATCTCTATTTATTTCTCACTATTTATCATTATAATTGACTTGGGCGGAATTGGTGTATGTGCATCACAGACAGTTAAGCAATTAACGTTAGCTGTCATTTAAGAACACATAATATAAAGTAGAAAGTATGGAGAGCGTGTAGTAATACCAGATGTGCTGTACAATGTTTACCCTGGAATGAAAAATATGATTTCTCAGATATTTATTTTGCAGTGTCCTGCAATACTGCATTCTAACCACTGCGCCACCACAGCTCTTGAGGGTGAAGGTTCGTTCTCTGAGTTTGTGGGCTGGTTTTTGAATATTTCGTTACTTGACTAGGTAACATCTTCAGCAGAGTTTGGGGGATGTCATTCACACCTGACCTACTGACAATACAAAGCCCTTATGAACAGAAGAACATTGACACTAACATACCCTAAACTGTTAGATGTTACTTAGCCTGGTAATGAACTGTTTGGAAACCAATCCACAATCTCAGAGAACGAACCTTCACTCTCATCCTACATCCAGGCTCCAGATGTTCGACACTATTGCAAACCACAGCTCTTGTCTGTTGTGTCTCGTCCGATCTCACCACAGCCGGGGCCTTCTTATCTGCTTCCGAACACGGAGGAATGTCCTAGTATGCTTCCCGGCCCCAGCCCTGGCTCCATGCCCAGACAGGCTGAAGAGGAGGAAGTATCTCCAGCCCCCAGCTCTGGCTCCATGCCCAGGCAAACGGAGCAACTAGACCCCTCCCCCTCCTCCACAGCATGTGAGCCTGAGGGAGGTCAATTGCCAACAGCTGCAGACTGGAGTGAACCTCGTGTCAGAAGACTTGATAGACGGAGGCAACAGAAGGAAGGGAGGGGCAGGCCTGGATAAGTGCTGAGTCATGGAGCCACACCCTATGGCCTATATAAAGGACCTGCTTTCTGGCATTCTCTGAGTCAGGCAAAGTCTAAACATATCTTGCTGAAGTCACTTTCTGGTCTCCTGCCTGCCCTGAGGACTTTGCTAGGACTTTGGCAGAGCTGCAGAGGCATGCCTGATTCGGATTTCCCTGACCCGGCCGTCAGCGGAGGAGTGGGACACGACATTGTCTACCATGAGCTTTGATCCACCACCATGATGTACTAACTAGACTGAAAGGTGAGGTGACGCTTGAGACACTTTAGTTCATATCCTTACTCCTGGAATACTTTGAGTGTATTAGTACTGGAGGCTTCAATTCACAATGAATGACCTCAAACTGCCTCCAAGCTTACTTATGAGAACAACAGGCAATGAGGAGGGGACATGTATAATGTTTAATGCTTGCAGCAAATGGTAAGGCTATAAATGTAATTACTAAGAATAGGGTTTAGAGTTGGTTAGGTGGCACAATCTGCTGTGACCTAATTGTGTTTCTTATGTCTAATCAACTGGAGTTGAAGAAAAAAAAATGTTTCTTTGTATTGTGGTGCAGGAGAAAATTGTTGCAAATACCATGTAGTGCCAGAAGTGTGAACAATTTTTAGCCTTAGGTAAAGCTTTGAACATCCTCTATAACATGAAATAAGAGCCACTGGAGAAAACTCCAGTGCTTGGAAAAATCAAAGGCAACTGTAACAGATGTGGACAGAAGGATGAGTTGGTTAGATAACATCACAGATGACACAAGCAGGAACTTACAAAAACTAAACAAAAGTTTGCTTGTTATTGGCAGGCAAAAATTGTGAAACGATGTCCATTCAGTAATTAAAAGTAAAAATGATTGAAAAAAGAAAGAACAATGATAACTCAGTCATAGCATGAGACTGAGCTGAGCCATGGCCTTGGCTGAGCTTGAGATAAGCTAAAAATAGGGCTTGCATTGCACTTGGGTTGAAGTGTTTATCAAATACTGTAATAATAATAAAATCTCTCTATCTCTATCCCAGAAGAAAACAACAATTCTCATCATATTGTTGTCAAAACACTGCACAATTCATAGATGTATCCACACACAAAAATGTATATGCCACTAAAACTCTCAGGGTTCTCTGTTCGTAACTTTCAGTGACCTGAAAAGGTGCATCATATTGCACTGTTTTTGGAATCAACATACATCAAACCTGCTAACTTAAAGAATGTGTACAAAATCCAGGACCCATGACACCCATAGAATTGAAATGTCAGACCAGTTGTATTTGCAAAGTTGTGGCTACTGCAGTGCTGCCACAGTCAGTTTCAGACACATGAGTGTGATTTCTGACACTCCTCTCTTAATAGCGTCTCACAAGCAAATGCAATGGGGAAACCAGCAGGAAATGAGAAGTCACTCCCGCTTCCACTGTTTTTGTGCCCGCCCAGGCACATTCTGTTTATCTCTGTAGATAAGTAAATATTTACAAAGTATGACCTAAAAGGTCATAGGTTGTCCAGTAGTATACAGAGTATGTAGAGTATGTAATAAGAACTTGACTCAAAGGAGACTTTATCTTTATATAACAAGTCTATAATCTGATGTAAAGTTGGATATATTTATATATTTAGAATTAGGAAAGTATTCATTTAACTTTATTAAGCTGATTTGATTGACAATAATTTGTAATATCCCTGGCTTTCCAACCTTGTAATGTCTATGCTTTAAATGCAGATATCTGACTAGATGCATAATCCTTTTGCTTTTATATCTTTTCATTAATACAATGTATGTTTTAAAAGCATTGGGTTTTTCTCCTTTGTTGGAAAAAATCCTCAAACTTATAAAGGTATTTCTAAAAAAAATTGTTAGTACCAGTAACCACCTGTCTGGGAGCTCTCCAAGATATATCATCATCTACTATTCCTTTGTTTCCAATTGTTTCTTGTAAGAGAGTAAGAGCTTAGAAGAAGTAGTTTCCCTGAGATACCAAACTGTGCAATCTCTATATCAAAAATGCTATATTCAACTTCAAACTAGGTTTCCAGACATGTTGCAAAAAAATGAAATAAAGACATGAAATATAAAAAATACTGTAACATATCAATTCAGGAGCAACTCTAATTAAAAATAAAACTTGAAGAAATAATATCGGTACCTATTTTACGTGAAGTGCAACTCCATCCAGAACAGGCTCATGTCCTATTTTTGGACTGGTATACCTTTTTTTTAATCAATAGCATTTGTTTTGATTTGTTTTTAATTTTAGGCTGCTCACTTTCAAGCAGTTTTCATTTCTTCCAAACACTAATTCAAAACCAAACAACATCTTTAAACTATGTCAGAAAGAGGATCTTGAAATAGCACCTCTTTTAACTAACCCATTTTATGAAACACCACAACCTTTTGTGGGCTGCAGCTCACTTCATCACATGTACAGAGTGGCTAGAGACTGATGTTGAATTTAAAATGGGTTAAAGGGGGAGAGAGGGGAAAGGGAGGGCAAAATAGGTTGGTTGTATAGTTGTAGGTTGCATGTGAGACACATTACAACTACCTTATCACTTAACATTTGTAATATGTTAAAAACCCGTTAGGTTTGTGGAAGCCTTCCGAGATTGCCTGAAACCCTTTGAAATGTTTACAATTACCTGCTCAGTGGCCCCATTCAAGTTCTTTTCTAAAACTAACACTTTGAGGTGTGTTATGGAGAGTGCTGTGAGGCTGATATGCTCTGGTATGATTTTGCCTTCTTTTGAATCCTGATTTCAAACTATGTCCATTAGTGAGCAGTTTGTCACATTTGCCCTATGTCGAAACCAGAGGGACATTGCTGGTGGTTATATCACACTGGAAGAAGAGCGTGCGAAGGTGTACTTATTTATTTGCCCAAGGAGCTGCTGATCCAATTCTACAGAGGAATTATTGAGTCTGTCATTTGCACCTCTATAACTGTCTGGTTCGGTTCTGCAACCCAGCAAGAAAAACACAGACTTCAGAGGATAATTAGAACTGCAGAAAAAATAATTGCTACCAACTTGCCTTCCATTGAGGACCTGTATACTGCACGAATCAAGAAGAGGGCCGCGAAAATATTTGCAGATCCCTCGCATCCTGGACATAAACTGTTTCAACTCCTACCCTCAAAACGACGCTATAGAGCACTGCACACCAGAACAACTAGACACAAGAACAGTTTTTTCCCGAAGGCCATCACTCTGCTAAACAAATAATTCCCTCAACACTGTCAGACTATTTACTGAATCTGCACTACTATTAATCGTTTCATAGTTCCCATCACCAATCTCTTTCCACTTATGACTGTATGACTATAACTTGTTGCTGGCAATCCTTATGATTTATATTGATATATTGATCATCAATTGTGTTGTAAATGTTGTACCTTGATGACCGTATCTTTTCTTTTATGTACACTGAGAGCATATGCACCAAGACAAATTCCTTGTGTGTCCAATCACACTTGGCCAATAAAATTCTATTCTATTCTATTCTATTCTATTTATTTATATTTATTTATTTTGTCAAATACATATTAAACAATATATATAAGCATGAATTGAAAACATAAAATGAATACAACTAAAGGGAACATTAGGACAGGGACGGTAGGCATGCTGGTGCTCTTATGCAAGCCCCTTACTTGTTGGGGCTTGTGCTAGCACTGTTGCTGTAGGTGAGGGGGCAAAGTATCTGTGGAGATTCTCAGTCATCCAGGTCATGGTTGTTCCAAAGGTGCTTTTTCAAAAGTCAACTGGAATTTGTTTTTCCTTGAAGATGTTTTGCTTCTCATCCAGAAAGCTTCTTCAGTTCTTTTGAAAAAGCACTTTTGGGACATGAGGGGGCAAAGCTGACATCTGTTTTTCTTGCAAGGTCTGACTCAGGGGCGGGTTTCAAAACCCGTCGCTACCGGTTCGCTTGTGGGCGTGCGTGCATTCGCATACGTGCGCAACGCTTCCTGTGCTTGCAGAACACTTCTGTGCATGCGCAGAAGCATCCGGGCGGGTGGGCAGAGCCTCCCGCCGCCGCTACTGGTTCACCTGATCCAGGACGAACTGGTAGCAACCCACCACTGGTCTGATTCCTATCTTGGCATCATTGTCCTACTAGTTTTAAGTACTATACATTAAAAACAGCATGAATCCTAGAGGACAGTTTTGACCAAAGGGCAAAGATAAGCAGGAGACCCTAGCATCATTTTTTGAAACCTATCTGCAAAAATGGAGGGAGACTACCATAAAATGGTCCTTCAGGCATCATCCCAACAGGATGCAACACTCAACAGTTTATCAGAGCTTTTGATAAGTCCAGATGACCCAACAATAATAACTTCTCCATTGCCATCTTCTGACAAAGATAATATACTAAAGTAAGCACTTTCTATCACAAATCAGAATCTTTATGTACATGTACTATAGTTAATATATAATGTTCTATATACTACATTGTATATATTGAAGCCCTATCTTTTAATCATGTGCTTCTGCAAATCCCTTCTTAATATCAGTATTTGCTATCCATCCATACATTATGTGACACTAGGTATTCATTCTGGAGTTGTGATTCATTAGTGCATCAAACTAAGCAATCATTTTTATCACATTTGGGAAATCATTTAATTGTTGGACTGAATTTGCCTACAGGTTAGATTTATGGGGTAGTTTTCCTTATTCGTCTCCTTCCTTCTTAGCCACCTAAGAAGCCAGCAGTTCTTTATCATTTTTTTAATAAATGAAAATGTAATTCTTGATGACGGCACTCAACAGAACTCAGTTGGGTCCATCAAAAACTTTATATCAATCATTCTTCCACTTGGGTATAGTAAGCCTATTAGCAGAGATTTCAGGCCTTATATTTTAAGTGTGCATTTGAAAAATAGGCTATTAAAGTAATTGATGAGTACTGTAGAAATGTTCACCTCTGGATTCAAATCTGGGTGGATATAAAAAAAGGCAAACTTTCCAAATGAGGATAACAGTGCACAATTAAAGCATTCTGAATTGGATCAATACCATTCAAACTTATTTTTAGAATGTATTCGTTCAGCTGAAGAAGCCAAGATGCAAAGGGCTACACTCAGTGGTGGGATTCAAATAATTTAACAACCGATTGTCTGCCTTAATGATTTCTTCCAACAGCCAGTTCACCAAATTGCTGAGAAAGTTAACAACCGGTTCTCCTGAAGTAGTGCGAACTGGCTGAATCCCACCACTGGCTACACCCCCTTTCTTTTTTATTAAACTGATTGTTATTAATGTTTTTTTTTTAAAAAAATCTATCTATTAAAAGGGAAATGTAGCATTATTGAAATGTAGAAGAAATTTTAATTCTTAAAATTAGTATATTTCTCTCTCTCATATTCTTAAGAGAACTTTGTTCATATACCAAATTGGGATCCCTGGTTCTCCAATAGTTTTTATTATCCAGTACTTTTCTTTTTTCCTCTGAATATCTGGAACAGCTTTTTTTAGCACTGGAAAACAGAGCATCAAATTATGGATGGAAACTTCACAGATCTCTGCAATATGACTGGGCAGTACTTTATACACTTGTTATTTTATACTGAAACTTGGTTCAGGTTCAGTTGAAGAACCTATGCTGGAAGACTCAATTACATACAATAATACAGAAGAATTTTTTTTAAAGTATGTTCTATGTTTTCTTTAATCTTTTATATTATTGTATGCAACTGAATACAAAATGTTCTGGTTTTTTTTTTTACCTGTCTACCAGGGGTGAAATCTACTTACTTTCCTTACCGTTCCGGAAGTGCACATGTGCAGAAGGTAAAAAAACAAAAGGTTAAAACCAGGAAGTAATAACACCTTGGTGGGTGGTTACCGGCTCGCCGAACTACCGGCCACGATTGCTACTGGATCGCGCGACCCAGGAGCATTTCACCCCTGCTGTCTACCTAACATAATAAATAGCCCCTTCTTGTTGGTTACATTCCCAGCATTGGTTTGAAGAACCTTTATACTTTCTAGACAAGGGATCCCCAACTCCCGGTCCATGGACCAGCACTGGTCCACGACATTCCAGAAACCGGTCCACACAAAAAAGCGAAACCCCATCCACAGGATGCAGGTAGCACATGAAACCACGCCCCCTCTAGTCCACAGAAAAGCAGCTCTCCACAGAACTGGTCCCTAGGGCCCCAAAAGGTTGGGGGCTGCAGTTCTAGACAGTTTTCCTGGTGACATATACCAACGATACATAACTTTATAAAAAAATATTTTGAAGACTATAGCATACTGTAAATGTCAGCCCTTCCAACCCCTTCCACCGATCCATGTGTATATTATGATTAAAGTTATTAATTTTAGATGTAGAGAACCTGTGGAAGTTTATCCACCTCCCCACAAGTCCTTTGAACATCCATGGATAGTAGCTGAAAACAAAAACACTCCTGGAGCCTCATCAGTCCAAAACCAAGAACTCAAAGTAACATTCAAAATAAGACATCTCACCGAGGAGGTACTTTGATCTGGCAACAAGTGTTTGAGGTTTGTTCTCCCCTTCTTCCACCTAGAAATACGCTTTATGCTTTATATATATATAGTATATCCTAGATTGTAGGAATATGGTCAACTTCTTACTTGTGTAGTCTCTGCCCCACCCCCACTTCATTCCTTCAAAGGAAGACTTTCCAACTTGAGGAACCAACTCTCTTCTCTCCCCAGGTAATGGGCTGAGTTCAAGTCAGGCCCCATAGAAAGGTGGAGTACTTTGTTCATACAAGCCTCGTAACAGTCATCCAGCAGGTGTTTCTCCGCAGGTTTCTCTTAATTGTCCTTCAGCATCTGCCCTCAACCTTTTTCTCCATCCAATACATCTGCCCTTTCTTCATTGCAGCTCTTATTTTTTTTTTGCTCAGCAGGCACCGCAGACATTTATATTCTGCTCTGGGGCTTTTTCACAAGGAAGCATGTGTCCTCTGTTCACCACACACAGGATAATATTTCTGCACAGCAGTAAGAGCCATGGTTCAAAAGTCACAAAAATGATTTAACTCTTCCCTTCGGAATGAAATAACTTTTTCTTTGTTGTCTTGCTTTGTGATGAGTTAAACCAATAAGCACAGTCACAGGGCCCGGCTTTGCTCGATTCAAAGTACAGCTTCTTTTTTTTTTAAAAAAAAAGGGTAGGAAAGAAGGAAGATTCTGCTGTGAAGAAATATTGCTCGGTGTCTTAGGTCAGGGCTGAGAAAATATTTTATGGTGAGAGGGGGAAGGTTTGTTTTTTAACAACAAAACAAAATAAATTCCAATAATGTCAAACGACATGACCAGTGGGCTGCACTATTCTTTTTACTTTGCATTGTCAGGATTTTCGTGTTTCTTTTTGTTTGCTTTTTGTAATTTTATATCTAAAACTGGGGTGTCAAACTCAAGGTGCTCAGGCCACCACAGGTACCCCTGACATAAGTGAAGTCGAGCTGGCCATGCTCACCCTGGCCCCACACACCCGGCCCCCCGAGGTCAACACAACCCTGATGTGGCCCTCAATGAAATCGAGTTTGACACCCCTCATCTAAAGGATAAGCACACCTTAATTTCTTACAAGAAAATTGCGCTACCGATTGGAAGTGTTTGAATTTCTCTTCATCTCTGAATTTCTGCTGTGCAAATAAACCCTTTGTGGATTGTTCTTTAATGTATTAAAATATACTAAAACTTTTAATTTATTCCTATGTTAAATGACCCTTCCTAATGATGCTTTAGTGCTAGTCTGAAATTTCCAGCCAGTGCAAAAGTGAGACAAACATATTGGAAAGACCACATGAACTATCACTTTTCTTTCCTTTTCAGTTTTGCTCCACTGATGTAAAACAGAAACATAAGCAGTGGTGCTCAACTTATGCTCTGCAGACCCCTGGGGGGGGAGGGGGCAGGATGATGTTACAGGAGGTCCACGAAGGCTTGAAGAACTGTTATGATTCAAATCTTGAGATAAGTCTTGTGGGGGGGATCATTGGCCACAAAAGGTATTTAAAGGGAGTCCATGGTGAAGAACAGGTTAAGAATCACTGTTATAGAGAAACCATTATGCATAAAATTAGAACTAAAGAACAACATTGAGCCTTCATTATGTAGAAAGTGACCATCCACTCCTCTCCTAGAAGAATGAAATATTAAAGGCAATCTAGGAAATATTAAAAAGGCAGAATATTATATTTCCTTGGATGAGAAAAGGAGAAGCATGCTTTTAAAGACAAAGCAACTCCCTGCAGCTCTCTGCCCCCCACTTTAGCTCCAGGATGATGGGATTAAGACCTTCACCCTCAGGACATGATAGGATCAGCTTTCTTACCTCATCACCCAGCAAGATTCAACCAAGCCTTGGACTCAAGACAACCTACAACGTTACCCTTGCATGGCCCCATGGGAGTCTGACAACCAATCAGGATACCTGCTCTTACACAGGAGCAGAAGGTATAAATCTCTTTCTCTCTCTCTCACCCATGTGCTCATTTTGCCCAGGACCCAAAAAACACAGGTGGTGCTGTCCACCATTAAACCATCTTTCCAGTGTCTTTCTCCCCACTTGGAACTGAACCCATATGGACATTTCTTCCAACAATTATGTACTACATTTACTTTTTGCCTTAAGAAGCTTGGAGGGTGAATGTGTATGTGTGTGTGTATATGTGTGTGTTTACACATATATACACATTCACACATATACGTCTATATCATCTGTATATCATCTGTATTTACATCTACATCTATAATCCTGCTGACACATTAAGATAATCATCCTAAGCTTTGTTGTACTTTAAATAACATAATAGGGATAGGTGAACTCCTGTTAAATTTCATTTGTACCTAGTTCCGCTGTGAGAGACATGTATGGTAAATATTTGGGACACCCACACTGTCAATTAACACTGTAGCTCGGTGCAAGTAAAATGAGCTTCCTACTCAGTCAAGATTCACTATATTTAGCCCTGTGCTGAGACAATTTGAATAATTGGTTTCTTAACAGCATCTCCATGTTGGAATGGTTTCCTGGGTTGGATGTGGATTTCTGTGCAGAATTTATTAAAACAGAATCTGTTGAGGCACAAAATTGTAGCATTTTGCTGAACTAGCATCTATATTTCTCTGGTCAAAATCCTTTGCTTGTAAGACATTTAAAAAAAAAAACACCAACAAAATCAATTTCTTTTTAAAGTTGTCTATATACCTTCGCAGCAACGATATTTGTGTCCTTGGTGCTTTACAATAACAATCCTGGTTGCTAATCCTCATGTTTTTATGCTAACTTTTTATCCATTGTAGGAAATACAGGGAGTAAATCCACTTGGGTTCCCTTTAAAAAAGGCTGTTGTGTAGTTTTCCTTTTCAATCCAAACTTTTTACTAAAATATGTGGCTAATTGGACATCACTGCCAAAAAATGAAAACCTGTGCCAAGTTGTTTACATTCTGACCAAAACAATGTAGAAAGATTAAAATTAGTTTAATAGAATTTAATGCTACTGATAAAGTGCTCTTTGTCATGACTTGATAATTTGCTAAAACGGAGATCATACAACATTTGAAAAAGATTTAGCAAGTTCTAAGTCTATACCTGGTTTCCAATGTTTTCAAAGACTTTCAAAGAAACTTTAGTTGATTTTAAAATATTATATCATACAATGGTATGATTTGTAAAAAAAAGTGATTTGCTTTGTCTGAAAATAGTTTGGAGCTTGTTTTCATTCTACCTGCAAAAGAAATTCAGAGGTCTACTCTCTATAATTAGGTCACTGGCTCCATTCCCCCGGGTGTATTGTTCTAATTGTTCTCTGGCTTTTATTGTTGCTAGAGTTGTGGTCTTAAGATGGGGAGGCATAAAAATGTTTTAAATAAATTTCTTGAATTGATTAAATTTATTCTCATACTTGTATAGTGAAGGATCAAAAAAATAAAATAAGAGAAACCCAAGAGTTTAGAAACCTAAATATGTTTTTGTTTTATCCAATTTTTTAATGAATAGTTCTAAACAGGGTTTTTTAAAGCTTGAATTAGCTGCTTAGCATCCAGATAAAATAGCTTAGCTCTAACTAAAGAAAGACAAATGCCATTTCTGTTTATATCCATGGTAATTGAATCATTCTAATAATACAAAATGCTTAAATTCACTTTAATATTTCAGATTAATTACTGAATGTACTAGATAATTGATAGTAGAATAAATTTGTAACAAAATTCCATTTCTAATAACTAGCAACTCAAAAAAAAAACATTTTCAATCATATAAAATGTTTCAAAAACATATGTAAAAAGCAGAGATGAGGAAATTCAGTATGCTTTGCATAATAAATTTTATGTAACACTCTTCAGAATGAATCATCTATGTAGTTCTGTTAGGAACAAACCCTGTTTGAATTGCATTAGTAATTATAGCTAATAAATGTTTTTTTTTAAAAAATTTGAATTTATATCCCACCCTTCTCCGAAGACTCAGAGCGGCTTACACAGTGTTAAGCAATAGTCTTCCTCCATTTGTATATTATATACAAAGTCAACTTTTATTTCCCCCAACAGTCTGGGTCCTCATTTTACCTACCTTATAAAGGATGGAAGGCTGAGTCAACCTTGGGCCTGGTGGGACTTGAACTTGCAGTAATTGCAAGCAGCTGTGTTAATAACAGACAGACTTAGTCTGCTGAGCCACCAGAGGCCCTGGTTAACTATTTGGCTGAAAAGCAGTATTATTGTGATTTAGCAATGCAACAGAAATATATAATACTGCTTGTTGGGTATCCTTATTTAGTTTAGGGATTATTACCAATTAACTTTGTTTCCGTGAATTCCTTTAATATCCTATAAGTATTTAATAGGGATTTAACTAACAAGTTATAATATTCAGAACTAAGCCTTAGAGATTTTTCAGTTTTTAATTTTGTTCTTACACTGTTTATGGATGGATAAAGGAAAGGATATAAGCAGGACTTGGAGGAAAAAAATACAATTTCTTAAAAACTGTTTAAAATACTTATTTTCAGAGACTGTTCAAATATGCAACCTTTGATTGTTGTTTGAAATCCATTTTTAAAAAAATTCAATTGGGTATCCATTTAATATGGATATATATTTAGGGTCCAAATTTACTAAAAAGATGTGATTCAAATTCTGCTCCTTGCAGACTCTTAATGAAACATCAGGAGCCAAGTACAAAACAAATATTTGTCATATTTGGCGTATCTTAGCTTGCTTCATCTGCATTTATAGTTACAATTAGCTTTTGCAAAATGCTTACTCCTAAGCAAACTAAATAAGATCCCCCATTGCTTGGCACAATAGATGATTCGCAATATATGGTAGTAGAAAAGCATTTTGCTGAGGATTTGTCTTTTTGACAGGAAGAAGGGGAAAAATTAGGAAAAGTGGAAATAACTCTTTCCAAAGACCTTGTCTTTTTGGTGTCTTTTCTGTTTCTAAAATGATGACTGTGTACAAAAGTTTCCTTCACTGGAAATTAATTAATTTGATGAATTAAAATGGACTAATATTTTAGTAGAAGCTCTTTTGTGTTATCACCACAGAACAGATTCTGAAAGAGGAACTTCCAGTCGTTCTGCAGGTATAAAGGTTTATCAATAGCCCACTATGACATTAAACAGTGACGGTGACCTACTTAGAAGGCACAAAATGTCTAAGATCGGTACATATATTTCTGGTTCTAAGAAGAGAGCTGGAAGAAAAGGAGCTGCTCTCTGTTTTCTACAGCAATATATATTATTTCATTTGGTTATAGAATCGGGTAAGTGAGCAGTCCCTACACAGGTACATTTGAATTAAATATGGTAGAATTCTTTTAAGTTGTGTTTAGTAATCACTACTTGGGCCTTGGTCACAACAGATAGGTTAGCAGCGCATAAGCGCTCATATGGGCTGTAACATGGAAGAGGAGCATGTGCCCCCCAAAATGAACTTCCGGTTTCAACTACCCAATTTCCGGTTTCAACTACCTAACTTCCAGTTTCAGCCAGCTACTCTCCCAGGTTTCTGGTGCACATGCGCACATGATGATCAACTGGCCGGCACGCATGCTTATGCAGGAAAATGGAAGACCAGGTCTTCTAGTTTCCGGCACTGCTGCATGCAAAAAGGCCAGCTGAGCATCATGCGCGCATGTGCGTCAGAAACCCAGACGAGAAACAGGCGCCGCCACACATGACAGGCGACATGGTTACGCATGCCACTTTGGGCACACGTGCCATAGGTTCGCTATCACGGGATTAGCACATAGATGTTGGCTTTTTGTGTAAAATATTGGTTTGCAGCTATCCAGCTGCAATGTTGAACCAAACTAAGAGTATCGACCTTGGACTTGAGAGATCCAGATCCATAGAGATCTATGCGTCAGAAAGAAAGCTCTCTTGCAGATTTTAATGGCCAGGCAGGTTCATAATGGAAGATGCAATTAGGCCAGCAGCCATTTAAGGCTTTAGAGAGAAGTGCAGACCTGCAAAACAAGCAAAGCAATTCTTTTTACTCTGGCATCATATGATTCTGCTATTGTAAACATATTAATTGCTGTGTTTTGTACCCCTAAATCTTCCAAACACTATCCCAGTCATTGTAGAATGGCTTATTGGGCAGGTAGGAAGGTGCTTGGAAACCAAATCTGATCAGAAATATTCAGAAATAGCAATAGCAATAGCACTTAGATTTATATACCGCTTCACAGTGCTTCACAGCCCTCTCTAAGCAGTTTACAGAGTCAGCCTATTGCCCCCAACAATCTGGGTCCTTGTATAAGAAGCAAATAGTTTTGGCTTCTCAGATAGCTGCCATCTAGGATTCTAATAATGGTTTTGGAAACATGAACCCTAATCGTCAGATTGAGATTTTGAGTGACCAGCAGTAACTTTCTTTTGTGTGATTTATTTTTAAGGGATTGGGCAGGTGATTATGATCTTCCCGATTTGGAGATTTCCATGGGAGACTTATTAGAGTAATTTTACAGAATTCTTAATCTGGGTCATTAAAAGAAAATCTTCCCACTGTCCCCATATTGCCTTCTTAATTGTAAGAACTTTACAATATAACTTAGTGAATTTAAAATAAAAATGCTGCTTCCGTCCCTATAATTAGACACTCAGTACAAACCTTTTTCAGGATTTGCACACATAGCTCAGGCAGCTTCTATCTGCCTTATATTTTTCTTGTTCCATTCTGTATTCATAAGAGCTAATTTTTTGCCAAGGATACGTATGTATAAGATTGCAAGACGATAGCATATTATGGCTGTTTATTGTTTTGCTTTGGACAACTTTCCATTCCAAATCAAGGCCATTTTTTTTTCACTCAGGTTCATCCATTCTCCCTAATTGCCTCCAATTTTTTCTTTTCCTTGTTTTTTAAAAAAAAAACAATGAAAGGTCACAGCAGTTAAATGACCTTACTCAAACACGAAGACTGACACTTCTAAACACAGGGTAACAAATGTTCCCTATTGTTTCATACAACCCACCTCTCTCAGTGAGTCAAAAAAGTATTTTGGAAACTGCCGAAAAGTAGAAAGAATAATTTAGAACACATTTTTCCTGCAACGTTCTTCTTTCTTGACTCCTTTTGTTCCCAGTGTTTCTTTTTCAGTTTGGGAATAAAACTTGTTTATTAATTGATTTGCCTAATGACCACTCTCCAGGGGTGGGTTCTATTTACCTTTACTACTGGTTCACAACGGGAGCATGCACAGAAGCCCCTTGATGATGTCATGGCGGGTGGGCGGAGCCTCCTACCGGTTTTACTACCAGTTCCATAGAACCGGAGAGAACCGGGAGCAACCTAACACTGCCACTCTCCTTTAGGTTTTTGCTGGGACTATTCAAAAATGGCAGCAGAACTGACTTGCAAAGCAAGTGGGCCAAAATGACAGGTATAGTTATGGATTGAAACTGTTCCCCTATATACACACATTAGGTTGTTACACATATTCAAAGAAATGTGGATTCAATTATGGTTGGCCCCACACTTATAGATGTGCCTGACTAGAAAAAGTGTTGAATGGAAGGGGATAGGATAGGATAGGATAGGATAGGATAGGATGGAATTCTTTATTGGCCAAGTGTGACTGGAGACACAAGGAATTTGTCTTTGATGAATACGCTCTCGGTGTACATAAAAGAAAAGATACATTCGTCAAGAATAATAAGGTGCAACACTTAATGATAGTCATAGGGAACAAATAAGCAATCAAATCATATTAGGAAACAGTCAATATAAATTGTAAGAATACCAGGAGCAAGGTTACAGTCATACATCATAATAGGGGGAGATGGGTGATAAGAGCATTGAGAAGATTAATAGTAATGCTTAATAGTTTGACAGTGTTGAGGGAATTATTTGTTCAGCAGAGTGATGGCATTCGGGAAAAAACTGATCTTGTGTCTAGTTGTTTTGGTGTGCAGTGCTCTATAGCGTCGTTTTGAGGGTAGGAGTTGAAACAGTTTATGTCCAAGATGTGAGGGATCTGTAAATATTTTCACAGCCCTCTTTTTGACTCATGCAGTATACAGGTCCTCAATGGAAGGCAGGTTGGTAGCAATTGTTTTTTCTGCAGTTCTAATTATCTTTTGAAGTCTGTGTCTGTCTTGTTGGGTTGCAGAAGAGGTACGAAATCCTGCTTTGTGGCACAAATGTTATGCTATTTTTTTTTTAGATTTAAATACAAAATTGCTGTGGCTAGAGGAGGTAATGAGCAACAAATTATCCCCAAGCAATGGGTTTAAAACTAGATCTCTAAAGTCTTCATTATTTACTTCAAGGTAGCAGAACATCAGGAGACATTGAAAAACCAAAGTATTTAAAGAAATGTGAAATCCACGAAACAAAAACTGCTTCTGCAGTTTACACAAGTAAAACATAAAAACCATAGCCTTTGAAGCCAATAATTAGAAAAGGAAGATCTGAGAAGCAATCAAAATATAAATAGTTGGCCCAAAAACTTTGGAGAGAGGAACACTGTGCTTGAAAAGACCTGAAATGAAAAATTCCTTAGACAATTAAAAAAAAAAAACCTCTACAAAGCACCTATCAGATGAATCACCTACAGTTAACTAACCACTGTTTGTACTTGAATGATGATGGCAATTATTTTTTGGTAGAAATATAGCATTCCTGTATATTATTTACAATTATACATGAAAAAAACCAAACCCTGATTTGAAATAGCCAATGCAACAGATTCAAACAGTTAAATCACTGCTCACAGACAGTCCATTATTATTATGTAATTTTTCTTGAAAGCAAAGCTGGCTGAGGAATTCTGAGAGTTGAAGTCCACAAGTCTTAAAGTTGACAAGGTTGGAGAACCCTGTTCTATATGATATATTCCAGATATTTGAAGACTATCAAGACTATCAGAAGAACTATCATGTCTCTCACAGGCTAAATATCCTCAGTGTCTCTAACTTTCCCAGGTAGGTTTTTCATTCAGGTCCCTTACTGTCTTCTAGACATGCTTTAATTTGTCAGTCTCTTTTGTAAAATGCAGCACCTACGACTGGGTTCACTATTCTAGCTGCCGTGAAAGCAATTCGGAATGGCCACCATGGGGAGAGTGTGAGTGAAATCAAGAATTCCCCTCTGGATCAAGTTTTAATCAAAGCCAGAGAAAAATCTCGGATATCATAAACTTCATATAATTTCTTCACTTTATGAGTTTCCCCGAGCCCATGCCATGCTTATATTGGAATCTGAACTTAGTGAATTTGACAGACTCTCAATTGATTAGAATTTTCATTTCACTTGCTTCTCTGAAGGAATGCAGACCATGCCCAAGGCTGAATACAGTTCAAAGTCATAAGAAGCACATAATAGACTGTAAACACATTTCAAAACTCATGTGTTCACATGAAGAGAACAACAAAAAAAAAAAAACAGCCCAAAATGTATGACATAAAACAGAACTAAAGCCATGAATGAGATTTTAAGTATGAAGGCAACAGGGATAACCAGGAGCAAAACATTGCAGGCACAGAATTCCGAATTTTATAACACCTCCTTTGACAGGAATAAAAGCTTTCAACTGTTTTCTATACTCAGCTAGGAGCCTTTATATTTTGGTTCTTGGAAATTTTCCAGTTCTTCCTTACAGAACTCCTCTAGCTCAGAGACATGTCATGAGTCTTTATATAAACTGTAGGTTGGAGATTTCCTTACATATTTCCAATAATATTCAAGTCTAGGGACTTTAAATACCATTCCATAAATGTGTTCTTTCTTTCCTCTTAAGTATTTCATGGTTGATTTGGGGATATATATTGAATTGTTCTCTTGCTAAACCACCCATCTTGTTTCAGCTTCTGCTTTTCTGTGGTCTGGGAAATATTAGAATTTCAACAGCTTCATACAGTTGAATCCTTCCTTCCTTCCTTCCTTCCTTCCTTCCTTCCTTCCTTCCTTCCTTCCTTCCTTCCTTCCTTCCTTCCTTCCTTCCTTCCTTCCATACAATTTTTCCTGTGTCATTGGTTCCTATACAACTGTTTAATGGTTGACAAGGTTTTCTTGTTCTTGAAATATGTTGCCCCTTTTTTCTCCAAGTGTCTTCTTGTGCTTGTGATCTCACTTGAATGCTGATGGCTACCAGATATTCAAGACTGACCAGACTAGGAAATCCATGTCATGTAGATTGGTCAAGTCTGAATGCACTTCCCCCCCATCTCCCTTTATCTTCATGTGAACTAAGAGGAGGCTTCTCTTACATTAATTTCTTATCCTGGACTCCAGCAGCTTTTATCTGACAGTTGTGGTCAATTCCTCCTGCCCCTCCAGGTCATTCTACCCATTAATATTAATATTTCTTCCAAAATATTTCAGGCTTATCAAGATTTTCTTTTGCATATCTCAAACAATGACTTTTGTGATAAGATCAAGATAAAAAGTTTGCTTCTTTCTGATAAATTCTCCCATGCAGATCATTGTTAGATGACCAATGCTGTATTAAGGACCCATTACTCTTGTACCAGCTAATTTTTCAAGCAGATCATTTTTCATAATCCTTGGTTCTGTTTTAGAGATCTGACTAATTTTCAGACTTTTCCAGCATATGTTTTCTCGGTCTCCCAAATCTTGCCTTAACTTCAACCTTTCCATGTAACTTCAATTTTTAAAAAATGTTTCTTATGCTGAACTTAGTCTATGAAAGCATTCAGAGATTTTAAAATAACCTTTGCCTGCTTTTTAAGAATGAATTATCTTGACTTTCAAATCCTTAGATGCCTGCTTAGAGGAACGCATATTATTCCAAAGTAGATAAAAACAACCATCAGAACCTGAGAAGTTAAAAGTGTCAGAGTATTTGTTCACCTGTGGAATTGTATTCACCTGGCTAATTATAAGTCTAGTTAGTGAATCAGCTTTAGTAAACAAATTAAAAAAAAAAAACAACCACCCTCAGTTAACTGGAAGGGTGATCCTGAGTTACAGACATATCATAATCACTATTTTAATATTTTGAATCTGTATACAACTGCACACAAATAGCAAATATACATTTCGATTTGCAGAAAGATGGATTGGCACCACGCTGCGGAATGTCGACTTCTGTTCACTGAGAAAATAATTAAAATGTACACTTTGACCATAGATGCCTAAACATTTTCATGCAGCTGTAGATGAGATAATGGTACCTCCCAGGTTTCCTCTTCTCAGTAAGGATTCAGCCACATTCTGGCCAGTGATGAAACCTTCAGCAGGAAAATAACTTCCTCCTCAGCTAATTCATCAGCTAATTCATCAAAATCAGATTGATGGCAATGTATCACACAGTCTCCCTCGCTGAGCTCAGAAATGGCTACCTCTGGCAAACTGCTTTTGCTGCACCAGGGTATGTGCATTGGAGAATGCTGGCAATGCTTTCTGGCTTTTGCAGTGCCAATACGCAGGAGAAGGATATGAAAATAGCAGAGTAAGTTCTTTACTCTTGCTTAGCTAGTCTGAGCTAGTCATAGAACATAGTCTGTTCTATGTTAATACATTAATAACTTCAGCAGGGCTTGTTATGAAATAGGCATCACCAAAACCAAAAGAGAACAAATCTTTCCTTCAAGCTGTGAGAAGTTACGTATCCTAGTATTCTTTATACTGTTTCCATCTTCTCTTAAAATGTTAACAGAATCCAAAATGATCCGGTAATGAACAGCCAAGATGAAATTAAGTTAATCAACTAAAATTAACAAACTTCCTCAAACCCAGAGGTGATATTCAGCAGGTTCTGACCAGTTCTGGAGAACCGGTAGCGGAAATTTTGAATAGTTCGGAGAACTGGTAGTAAAAATTCTGACTGGCCCCGTACCCATCTATTCTCTGCCTTCCGAGTCCCAGCTGATCAGGAGGAAATAGGGATTTTGCAATAACCTTCCCCTGGAGTGGGGAAGGAGTGAAGATTTTACAGTATTCTTCCCTGGAGTGGGGTGGGAATGGAGATTTTACAATATCCTTCCCCTGCCACGCCCACCAAGCTACGCCCACAGAACCTCAGTCGTAAAAAAATTTTGAATCCCACCACTGCTCAAACCCCCAAATAGGTTACTCAGACCTAATCCACATATCAAACACAGAGTTAATTAAATCCCAGAGGAACTGCATATTCACAAGAATAAAAATACCTACACACACACACATATACTCCTCAAGTGTCACCCTTGAATTGTAGACACTTCCATACCCTGGACAAGCTTCCCCTATAAAGGTCTGCCACTGTACCCCACTTTTTTGCAGCTGCCTCTAAAAATAAACTGTTTGTTTTTAGGAAGAAATATTTCTTCTTTCCTCACAGCTATCTTGATCTCATTTTTATTTATTCTTTCACAACCATGGCTCCAGTTGGAACCCCAAATTATTTTTCTGACATAGCTGTGCAATGTTTAACTACAGTAAAGCAAGCACAGGATTTGTTAAAGTCATTGGCATTATAAGTCCAGTACTTCTGCCTTTCTTCTAGCAAATCCACCTGATCTCCGGGCCCATCTCTCTAGCTCTTTGAATCAATAGAAGGGCCTGAGGTTTGCAGTACTGTAGTTAAAATAAAAACAAGGTTAGTCTGTCTGTTGATAGTGAATTTAAACTGTTTCCTAATCTTGTTATGCTTTTCTCACATTTGTTTTGCGGTATGTTTCTTCTCCAAAAGTATTTAAGAGAAAACTCAGTCAAACAATTTGCTGCAATTATGATGTTGATGGAATATTCTGGCCAGATTTTAGACTTTGATTCTCAAGTTTGAGTTATATCTTCAGTGACCATACATCCCAAAATAAGTAAATCTAAAGGATGGCTTTTTAAAATAAAAGACAGTCCTTTATTTCAGAAAGCTGTTCTTTAGATTTATTTATTTGTTTAAAAAAAAAAATCATTTTTGTCCTTTATTTTGGTCCTCCAACTTTTAACTTTTTGCTGTAGAAAAGCTACCACTTAAAACACCATCTTTCACATTCATGTGAAAAATATGGAAATTGAATCATCTTTTTTAAACATAGATTTACGTGTACAGTTTGATTTCAAATATTTTAATGCATTTTTTGGTAAAGTTTTTCTTGGCTTTGCTTTTCAAACATAAACTTAAAAATTTTTTTTTTCATTTTTTGTCTCTTTTTCAGGTTTGTCTTTATTTTTTGCATGAAAATATGGTCGCCGTTGTTATATTTATTCTAACTTAGTTTTTTTCTTCCTTAAGGCAAAAACAAAAATGAGATAAAAATTGTATATGCAAATGCAACTACAAATACTGATAGGGCCTGTGTGGCACTTTGTCCTGTCTGAAAGATGAAATGTGACACAATAAGCAGCATATTGCCTGTTTTTCTGTTCCAGAGTGAAGCCCATTCAGAGTCCTTTATGAATTTCTGTTTGATGACTGCTGAAAAGGAAATATGTGTACCTCGCAGTTGTGCTTATGGCTCAAAGCAGTATCCTATTTTAAGCCTGCAGATTGCCTGTCGTGGTGATTGGCTTTCACAATTGGTTTTCACATTTGCCTCTCTCTGCATCTGGCTGTAATAAAAGATATCTCACATTACAAAGCACACAGCTCAATAGACACCATCAATATGAACGTGCTTGCCTAAAACGGAAAGCTGTTTCAAATCCCCAATTCACCACCTCTACTGGAAGAAGACTTGTAAGCTGATATGCTGTTTGGAAGTGCTTGCTAGCATACTTAGCCTTCTTAATTTAGCAGCTGTTCCCCACAGAGAATATTTCCTGAGGCTTAAGAACCCTGATGGTGTTCCAAATGAAGTCCCTTCTGTTGATGGGCGTGGAAGGATACTTGACTGAGGCACCCAGAACAGTGGTGGGTTGCTCCTGGTTCTGTCTG
The DNA here is from genome assembly GCF_028640845.1 of Ahaetulla prasina. Lineage (NCBI taxonomy): Eukaryota > Metazoa > Chordata > Lepidosauria > Squamata > Colubridae > Ahaetulla > Ahaetulla prasina. Next base: position 130,012,243 of record NC_080539.1, read on the forward strand.
GTACTTGAGAACTGGTAGTAAAAGTGGCGGGAGGCTCTGCCCACCAGTGGTGGGTTACAGAATTTTTTACCACCGGTTCTGCGGGTGTGGCTTGGTGGGCATGGCATGGCTTGGTGGACGTGGCAGGGGAAGGATACTGCAAAATCTCCATTCCCTCCCCAATCCAGGGGAAGGTTACTGCAAAATCCCCATTTCCTCCAGATCAGCTGGGACTTGGGAGGCAGAGAATAGATGGGGATGTGGTCAGTCAGAATTTTTACTACCGGTTCTCCGAACTACTCAAGATTTTTGCTACCGGTTCTCCAGAACTGGTCAGAACCTGCTGAAACCCACCTCTGCTGCCAACCTGCCTGGACGTCATAAGGTACGATCTGAACATGCGCAAAAGCTTCTGCACATGCACGCTCCCATTGCAAACTGGTAGTAAAGGTAAGTAGAACTCACCCCTGACCCAGAAGTGAGGTGGGGAAGTGCTCTTCTTCCTGCGGTAAGTTTTACATTGTTGACTTCAGGATACTGATTGTCTGAATCAATCCCTAAGGCTGTTTACACCACTGAACTTACCTCTGATCGCAGTTGATCACAGCTGACTGGTGGCATAGTTTCCTGTTTTCTAAAGTGGGTTTAAAAAAAAGGGAGCTCTAAAATAAGTTATGCATTGTTTTTAAAAGCCACCCTTCCCCAGACATGTAGGAGTAAGCAGATAATTCTGCCCCACTTTCACATATTCATAGCCGACCTCTGGACATCATTGCCTCCCCATTACAAATTTTTGTACTTACCCTCCCTCCAGACAACCCTAAGTTTTAAGCAAAATGTTCGGCCTCTGGGAAAAGCAGTCTCACCTCCAGCCACATCTGATGCTCCTACTGCCACCCAGGACACTGCATGGTTCTATTCTATTCTATTCTATTCTATTCTATTCTATTCTATTCTATTCTATTCTATTCTATTCTATTCTAGAGAATCTGAGTTTCTTTGAGGATGTCTTCAGAGTTGGCGGATGGCATCACATGGGCACTTTGTAGAGCTAATATGCTTTGTTTCTCTTCTCCCATGTCAATTTATTTAAAGAGGTTTGTGTGCACATTAGTGGGAATCATTGACTTCTTTGCCTTCAGCCTCCTGATCACAAGGAAGTCTTATTTGTCTCCTTTCTCTTACTTGGCAAAGGGTGGGCTCCTTTAACCAATATTACTCGCTTATCTCCCCCATTCCAACACTTGCAGTTCTGCGCTGACTTCTATTAATTACTGCGTCGATCTATAAGCAACCTGAAATTATAAATGGTACATAAAAACACTGTATTAAAAATTGCTTGAAAAAGATGGGTACCCTAGAAAAATGCGTACAAAAATGACCAACATTGTTGAATGTTTATATTTTTATTATGCTGAGTTCCTAAATTTATATTTAGCAATATGAGAATCTGATGATAATTAAGAGATTCGTCTATTAATTGTTTCCTGAGAAATAAATCTTATTTAAAACATGATGCTGATATTGATAGATTAACAAATGCACATACCCTTAGACATATTGCTCTAATAGGCAAATTATATGAAGACAGACACAGCACTTCCCCGAGTCAGGTCATTAAGCCAGTATTTTTTCCTTGTTTTCATTCTACTGTAGAGAGATCTAAAGTTTTCTGAAGAATCACAGCAATCTGTTTGAGATTATCTTTCTTTGATAGCACTTGTCTGGTGTCTTCCACTGACATCATTCAAGAGTTTCACAATGCAAGTAGAATTCTTTATAAATCCTCAGTAATCATCATAAAATTCCAGGGGAGTTAGGAACACCTTTCAAATATGCAATTTAGCCCATTAATGAGAACTGAGACCATCTTGTAGATTGCCATAAGTCTTTCTTGCAATAAAGTGTGTTCCAAATTGTTTAAAGATATGCTGACAAACATACATTTAGATATTTTTAGACTATGTGGAACTTTAAGCAATTGCTTGATTCTTTTCCTAAAAGAACTAGCACTTTTCAGCTCTGCTACAGTTCAGCTTAAGACTTTCATTGTTCAAAGAATAAATTCCATTGTAATTTCCACATCAATAGAGGTCAGAAATCCACATAAATAGATCCAGTGTTTCAAAGATAATTCTAGCAGTTGGATAGATTCTCGTTTTGTTTGCTCCAGTCAAATCCACTGTCAAAATTTAGTAACCCACTACTACCTTTTGGTTATGTTTTTGTATGATCAAAAGCAAAGCGCCATTTTTCTCTATACGATTTATATTTCTGCCAATATAATCTTATTCTAATTCTACGCCAAGGACCATATATTATTCTAATTCTATGCCAACCCATATATTTCTTTATGAGATCATTTAAATGTTTCTGTAGCAACATTAGTGGCGTTCTCCATCCTGCAAGATTTTTCACAAGCCTCCCTTATAAGGATTCTTTCAACAATTGCAGCAGAAGCAGCATGAATCAAATTGTAGGTGATATGTGTATTTACTTGCTTTGTGTAGTCAGTGGTTTCCATGGCTACTGCACATCTGTTAAATGCAATTTGCCATGCATTTTTGGAGGTCTTCTGGCACCTATTTTTGGCACTCATTTAACTGAGCAAACCAGGCAGGCCACCTGAAATAGAAAACTTGCGCTTTTCCAAGTTGTGGATGCTAGAAATGTAATGCTTAATTCTCCTAAAGTTACTACAAGTAATCCTCAACTTATGACCACAGCATTTATGTTGCTAAGTGAGACATTGATAAATGAATTTTGCTCCATTTTCTAAGCTTTCTTGTCACAATTTTTATGGTAGGTGAATCATTGCAGTTGTTAAATTGGTGACATGGCTGTCTGGCTTCCCCATTGACTTTGCTTGTCAGAAGGTCACAAAAGTTAATCACATGACCCCAGGACACGGCAACCATCATAAATATGAGTCAGTAGCCACATGCCTGAATTTTGCTTACGTGAGCATGGGGATGCTGCAAGTGTGAAAAATGGTCATAAGTCACTTTTTTGAGTGCTATTGCCACTTTGAATGGTCACTAAATGAACTGTTGTAAGTCGAGGACTACCTTTTCAAAAAAAAATCCGAGCTTTGCTACCTCCATTAAAAGATGGTGACCACTCTTGCACATTTTGTCTTCCGTATGATCAATTTGATGTTGAACTGAAGGCAGGGTCCACAAAGCACTGAAATCCTATTCTGCATTTCTTCAACAATCCTAGCGATGGCCGTTTTTAGGGACAAGACTGCCACATAAGCTTTGCCAAAGTGGGTCCCAAAACTGTGAGCTGTGTCTCCGCTTATCCTTCCCACCTAGCACAATGAAGTGGCCTGGAGTTCCTGAGTAATCGAATTAAACCATTGTTATGACCCGGGGGGGTGGTCAAGGCAAGGCAGGTGTTCTGTTTCCCTCCCCCAATACTCCCAGCAAAGAGTCAGTCAGAGGCCTCCTTTTCTAATTTAATTTACATAGATAAATGTCCTGGCCACGTCTACCCACGGGCCTGCCAAGTTTCTGGAGATAACGAGGAAATTATAGATAAGGCCAGAATTACTCATGAATATATTCTTCCCTCCATTGATACAGTTTGCCCACGCAAATTCATTGCTTTGTCCAAGACAAAAAACCAGGAAGTCCCGCCTCCTATTTATAGTCTCTGCAGATGTCACTGCATGACAATCATTACTTGGCTTTATCCCAACGCTGCTTCTGCTGCGCGCGCCGGTCACGTCTGCGCAGTCTTGCATCACCCAAAACTGTGAGCTGTGTCTCCGCTTATCCTTCCCACCTAGCACAATGAAGTGGCCTGGAGTTCCTGAGTAATCGAATTAAACCATTGTTATGACCCGGGGGGGTGGTCAAGGCAAGGCAGGTGTTCTGTTTCCCTCCCCCAATACTCCCAGCAAAGAGTCAGTCAGAGGCCTCCTTTTCTAATTTAATTTACATAGATAAATGTCCTGGCCACGTCTACCCACGGGCCTGCCAAGTTTCTGGAGATAACGAGGAAATTATAGATAAGGCCAGAATTACTCATGAATATATTCTTCCCTCCATTGATACAGTTTGCCCACGCAAATTCATTGCTTTGTCCAAGACAAAAAACCAGGAAGTCCCGCCTCCTATTTATAGTCTCTGCAGATGTCACTGCATGACAATCATTACTTGGCTTTATCCCAATGCTGCTTCTGCTGCGCGCGCCGGTCACGTCTGCGCAGTCTTGCATCACTCCAAAACTGTTCTTGGGGCGTTGCCAAATCAGAAGAAGGCTCCAGAGAATCAGGCCTTGCCGGCCCCTCCTCCTCCCTTTGAGTGGGTGCCAGGGAGGGAGAGGGCTCAAGAGAAGCAGGGCTTGCCAGGTCTTCTCCCTCACTTTCTGAATCATCCGAGTCCAGGAGTCCGGGTCCAGGAACCTGGGTCACAACAGCAGGCCTCTAGAAAATTCTTTATTTCTCTTGGCCAGTCTTCCAGACAATGGCCCTCCAATGACCCCGTAAGGCTCTACCACAACACTACCCTGAAGGCAGCCACCCAAGGGTTCCCATACACAGCCCTGGTTGTAGGAGCATGCTCACAGAGCAAGATCCAGGTTTCCAAGTCCAATCCACAAGGCAGAATCCAGGCAGAAGAGAAGGGCAATCTTCAGTGCAGAAGAAACAGGTCCCAGCCAAGAAGCAGTTCCGAAGCGGTGGTGGGTTTCAATTTTTTTTACTACCGGTTCTGTGGGTGTGGCTTGGTTGGTGTGGTATAGCTTGGTGAGCGTGGCTTGGTGGGCATGGCAGGGGAAGGATACTGTAAAATCTCCATTCCCACCCCTCTCCAGGGGAAGATTACTGCAAAATCCTGATTTCCTCCTGACTAGATGGGACTTGGGAGACAGAGAATAGATGGAGGTGGGGCCAGTCAGAATTTTTACTACCAGTTCTCCGAACTATTCAAAATTTCCTCTACCGGTTCTCCAGAACTGGTCAGAACCTGCTGAAACCCACCTCTATTCCAAAGGCATATAATGAAACAAAGGCAAAATGCAGGCCACAAGAGAACGATTATGTCCAAAACAAAAGGTGAAGAGCAATCTTCCAAGCGAGGCAAGGCAAACAGCAACAGGCACGAGTCAAAGCCAGGGGAGTGTAAGCCAAAGCAAACAATTGTTCCTGGCAAAGACTAACTCCTCATAGCTTCTCCTTCAGTTATTCCCTCCAGGTATTCCTTGTGAGGATGGGTGGGATGAGCTCCACCCAAGTAGGCTCCCAGCTCTTTTCTGGGCTTGCCCTTGGATTAAGTGGAATAGACAATTGTTCCTTATCAGAAGAGATCGGCTGCCTATCAGCACTGCCAGTCATCAGCCGATCCTCCCCTGTTTCTGTGAAGGATGGCAGCTCTCTGCCTGGTCGACCAGCTCCCCCAGTGCCTGAGGGGTCTGGGGTAGCATCATCCTCAGCTCCTGGCATGCCTTTCCTGTTGGACAGTCCCAGTTCCAACTCCTCCTCCTCCTCCTCCTCCGACAAACTGGACTCTGACGAGGCCATGACAACCATGTGGATATTTCAACACTTGATGTCTGTTGCAGAGAACACCTAAAATTTCTTTACTGTTTTCCTTCCATCATCTAAATGGGGTGTATTTTCCCCCAGCTTGGTTATCATTTGCTTATATTCTATATTGTTCCTTCTGAGTAGTTTGTAAAGTTGTAATGCCCGTGAGAATATATCAGGAAGTGACTGAGATATTTCAGTCCTGAGCTTAAGAGCCTGACAGTTGGTAGGATTGACTTCCAAGCCCATGTCATTCAGACGTGTGTAAACATTGGAGTACTATAATAAGAACAGGCCCTTAGGCCGTGGTGCCATTAAGCTTAAGTTAATTCATGGAGATCTTTAAAAAAATCCCTGCCTTCCAAAATATCTCTACATATGTTCATGTGTTAGTAAACATGTGTAGGGGTCTTTGCAGAGTTTCCTCTGGAAATGCTTTTCCACATTACCATTTCTACTGGGTAGTCTGTTCTTGAAGGAAATATTGGGAAATCAGCAGATTCAATGACACCAAAGATTGTTAGCCCACCATGTTCATTGCAGTGTTATCAAGAGCATTGCCTACCAGTGTAGTCACCATAATAGTTTGCTCAGGGCAGGAGTATCTCAGAAGGCCGGTTTCCAAATTTCATCCCTTTAAAAACATGTCCATCAAAATATTGGTGGTATTTATGGAGCCAAATAGCTTTAAGACAACAGTTTAGATGGAGAAAGCCAACTTCCACATAAAGATTTGCCAGCTGGCACCTCAGAATTGTGCATCAAATTACTGTATGGTGGACCAGAGGGGAGATAAGAAGTCCATCTTATTGCCCTGTCCCAACCAACTATAATTACATCAATACCAGTTACCTGCTGAGCTTTGTTCTAATGGGAGAGTTGAAATGGTCCCAAACACCTTCCTTCTGCTCCTTGCAAAAGCTTATCGTTGTTGCAGAAATGAAGGTATTGATGATGATGAGTATGTGTTTGCCCTTCTATTTGTTGGAGCATCTAAATTAATGGAGCCAGCAAGTCCGGTTCTCAGCCAGCAGCACAGAGATTAAAAAAAACAAAAAACAGCAAAATTGATCATGGCAAAATGAGCAGAGAGGCATGACTTCAACTATGTATAACACCCTGAGAGAATATACGATCGATCATTTTCCTTCCTTGTTTTGCTCCGAAGAATACCTCATTTGTCATCTGCAAGCAGCTCAGTGGCTCCTTTCCAACAGTTTACAGCCTTAATGCGGCTATAAGTAAGTCACTCTTGGCATCCCAGCAGAAGAGATGCTGTCAAGAACCGCAGAAGGGCCTCAACTCCCAAAAATCGGAAAGGGAGCTTGTCACTGCCTTGGGAAGACACTGGCCTGTCCCCTGAGGGGATGTAAAAGGCTTTCTGGATTACAGGAGTGGCCTCACAAGTTCACAGAGGACACAGAATTGTTTTAACAGCTTTATCAAATGTTCCTCTTTGGAGAGCAGGGAAATTAATGTGCCAGCTTTATGATGCTGCATTTCTCTGGTGTTCCTCATATACTTTGAAAAGTGGGTCTTTTAAAGCAAGCATTGTTAGAATGTAAATTAATCCCAGGTAATCCTTGGTTTACGGCCGCAATTGAGCCACAGAATTTTAGTCAAGAATAATTGCAGTCCTAAATCAAGTCACCCTGAATAGAATAGAATAGAATAGAATAGAATAGAATAGAATAGAATAGAATAGAATAGAATAGAATAGAACTGAATTCAATTCTTTATTGGCCACGTGTGACTGGACACATAAAGAATTTGTCTTGGTGCATATGCTCTCGGTGTACATAAAACAAAAGATACATTTGTCAAGAATCATAAAGTACAACACTTAATGATAGTCATAGGGTACAAATAAGCAATCAAGAAACAATCAATATCAATATAAATCGTAAGGATACAAGCAACAAAGTTACAGTCATAAGTGGAAGGAGATGGGTGATGGGAACAATGACAAGATTAAGAGTAGTGCAGAGTTAGTAACTAGTTTGACAGTGGTGAGGGAATTATTTGTTTAGCAGAGTGATGGTGTTCGGGAAAAAACTGTTCTTGTGTCTAGTTGTTCTGGCGTGCAGTGCTCTATAGCATCGTTTTGAGGGTAGGAGTTGAAACAGTTTATGTCCAGGATGTGCGGGGCTGTAAATATTTTCACAGCCCTCTTTTTGACTCGTGCAGTATACAGGTCCTCAATGGAAGGCAGGTTGGTAGCAATTATTTTTTCTGCAGCTCTAATTATCCTCTGAAGTCTGTGTCTTTCTTGTTGGGTTGCAGAACTGAACCAGACAGTTATAGAGGTGCAGACAACAATAATTCCTCTATATGTGAGCTGGTTGTCAAGTGTCTGAAATGTGATCACATGACCACGGGGGTAGTGTGGAAGTTGTAACTGAGCTGTAAGTAACTTTTTTTTGAGTCTGACATAGCTTTGAACAGTTATCAAGTGACAGGTTGTAAATTGAGGATTAATTGAGGATTACTACACTAGATTATTTGTGGATCATAATCCTAATTATTGTGCCATGTGCTAGTGAAGGAATAATGTAAAGCAAGGGTGTCAACCCACCATTGGTGGAGATGTTAGAATGAGGTCATTTTGGAAGTTTGGGGAGGACAGCTGGGGAAGAGTTTACTGATCTGTTCGGTCCATAGTTTTAGAATATAGTTCTGTTTGTACCATTGTGTACCCTATTCAAATGCCAGTACTGTATGTTGTTTCCTGATGATCTACATAAAAGAGGAAGAACTTCTTTTTCTTATTGATGGTCGAGGAACGAGGGAAAGAGCGCCCTCTGTTGTTGGACAATTTGGCAGCAGATTTGATAAGGATAAATCAGGAGTCAGAAGAAACTTCACTTGGCCAACCTCTGTGGAATTTAGTGCTTGAACTCAGGATGGTTCAGATGTTAGAACTGCGGTTCCTTGTGGTTGTTTGATGTGCGGTTTAGTTCAGTGTGTCATGTAAACCCAGGCTAAAATTAACCATGGCTAGGCTACAACCTCTTTCCAGGATTAAGAGTAGGCAGGCAATGATGCCATTGTGGGGGCTGAAAAACACAAACTGCTGACAAATAGCAACAAAATCCCAAACAGCTTGACCTTGCTCATTTTCCACTCCCTGCCTCCCAAATTAGGTTTTCTCGTATGCATTAAGAATTGCAGAAGAAACCTTATCCCAAGTTTTCGTGATTTGTGAATTTAAACTGCCAAAGCATGAAATCTGGCTCACTTGTTCTGGTACCCAAACCCTCTCAAAAGTTAGGGAACATGTCCTGTGGCAAGTTAGGCATGGTGCAGCTGGTCTAGAATGTGACAGTATGGGGTGTGATGGGAATGTCACAGTATGCGCACATGTCACAGCTGCTTTGTAAACTGCACTGGCTGCCAGTTGTCTTCCATGTGTAAGTCAAGGTGCTGATTGCCACCTAAAGCAGGGGTCTCCAACCTTGGTCTCTTTAAGACTTGTGGACTTCAACTCCCAGAGTCCCTCAGCCAGCAAAGCTGGCTAAGGAACTCTGGGAGTTGAAGTCCACAAGTCTTAAAGGGACCAAGGTTGGAGACCCCTGACCTACAGCTCTTCATGGCCAAAGGCTTGTTTACTTGAGGAAACATCCATCTCTGTATGTTTCCATTCGTACATGAAGTGAGCTAAAGTGCCACATTCTGGGTCCTGTTAATTAAGCAGAGTCAGCTTGTAGGGCCCCAGTAGTGTGCCTTCTTGGTAATGGCTCCCCGGAGATTCCTACTGTTCCCATATTTTGAATTTCCAAAGACTGCTTAGTTGTTGTCCCAAAATATGGACTTAGATTGTGGTTCAGCCTTCCTCCTTCCTTCCTTCCTTCCTTCCTTCCTTCCTCCCTCCCTCCCTCCCTCCCTCCCTCCCTCTCCTCCTCCTCCTCCTCTCCCACCCTCAGGTGTCTTCTTTTCTTGGTACAATTCATTTTCTTTTTATTTTCGTCTATAAGCTGTAAATCATTACGAAGTAGGGTGATCTAAAGATTGAAATAATAAATAATAGTAAATAAACCTTGATCGAAGATATCTTACTGAAGAGAATTAATAGGTTCAAATTCTAAAACAAAGAGGAAAAGATAGGAAAGGATTTATTGCCTCACAGCCCAAGATATTTTGGATACTGTAATTCCTGTAGAGAAGAGGGAGAAACATTCTCATCATTATTTTGATGGGAGGGAAGGGGGTTGGGGAAGTTTAGTGGCTGCCCTCTTTTTCTTTGGGGTTTGAACAATTTTGATCTGCAAAAGATAAGAAGAAGGAGCAGGGAAGAAATGTTTAACAGGCTGATTTATACCGAACTAGCCATATTATTAAGGGGACGCAGTGGCTCAGGGGCTAAGACAGCTGAGCCTGTTGATCGAAAGGTTGGCCGTTCGGCGGTTTGAATCCCTAGTGCTGCCGTGTAATGGGGTGAGCTCCCGTTACTAGTCCCAGCTTCTGCCAACCTAGCAGTTTCGAAAGCACGTAAAAATGCAAGTAGAAAAAATAGGGACCACCTTTGGTGGGAAGGTAACAGCGTTCTGTGAGCCTTTGGCGTTGAGTCATGCTGGCCACATGACCACGGAGACGTCTTCGGACAGCGCTAGCTCTTCAGCTTTGAAACGGAGATGAGCACCGCCCCCTAGAGTCGGCAACGACTAGCACATAACTGCGAGGGGAACCTTTACCTTTGCCTTTAGCCATAGTATTAGGAAACAGCAGCACAATAATCCGTCAGGAATGCAGTGCTTCTAAAGAGTATGGATTGGAAGTGCAACTGGTTGATCTTGCAGTATGCTTACCTCTACTGAGCTGTACTCATCTTTCATGGTTTCCGGGCCTAAAGATGATGCTAATGGTGACTTTAGACTCAGAGTTTTGAAAGATCAGTCATTTGAAAGGCAGATGCCCCGACTGTTAGAAGCTGTTGGCTGCTACCGTTTTAATCCATTTTCACATCTTACATTTGGGTGTTCTGGTAAAGCCAATTTCAAAAATGCAGTCACGATCCAATTTCACTTTATGCCACTGGAGGCTTAGCTTTGTGTATTCAGTTGCTTCTCTCTAAGAAGTTTTTGGTTCTCGGGCAGTTTATCTTTTCTGTTTTCTACCTCATAATCTTGGTTTGGTCATCTAATATCTGAAGAGGAACTTTCAAAAACACACAAGGAAAACAGCCCAGGGAATCTGGGTAAGCATCTCTGAATCAGATCTGATTTGATTTGAGTTGCAGACTCAAGATTGAAAGAGAGGAAGACTCCAGCTTGCAATTCAGGGCAAAATGTTTCTGTTTGAAATACTTAGAGATTTTTTTTTTAAATGAAGTTGTTCATAGGTTATAATGGAAAAACACAAATCATTTGGAGCAGATTCGTTTTTTGGGGAACAGAGGATGAAAATAATAAGAAAGATCAACTCTTCAGACATTAATCCTGCCGATTCTTACTCCAGATATATTTTAAATTTTAACTGCAATATCACTTGGAAATGTTAAGACAGGAATGAGAAAAAGACAGCTCAGCAGTCTCAATTCTCCAGCAAAAATTCTATAGAAAATCTATGCAGAAGCAATACAGAAAAGATTTCTTAAAAATGAAATCAGCTCTTTAAACTTTTACTTTCCACTTGCTTGCTTTTCTGGGGTGCCAGGTTTGCTGTGAAACTAAAAAATACTAACCTTATGAGATAGGATAGCTTTTCTGCTTCTGAATTTAAGAGAGGGAGAATACTAAGAGGTTGGCAAATCTGCCCCGTCTTTTTGGAAGGCCCTTTTATAACTGGCACAATTATGCTGTGGAGCCAAGATGAGCCGGGCACAATGGAAAAAAACGTAGCTTTTTTTAAAAAAAAACTTACTTTTTTCAATTATGCAATAGCATGACTTGTTGCCAACCATCAGTGAATCAGTAGAGGCCATGGCAGGAGCAAGCTAGCACAATGCAGTGCAGTGCCACAGCGAATGAAGCTGGCATGAAGAAAGTGGTTTTAATCTTGGCTCATTCTGTTTTTAAAAACACTGAACTGTTGGCATAGCACTTGATGCCCATCTATTTTTTGCCAAGAGAACTAAATCCGCCCTAATTGTTCAGAATGTTTAAATGTACAATGTAAGTTGGTACTGAGCCTATACACAGAGTACTGAGTGGTATATTGAACTCCCATTTATGACGGCAGGACCAGAAGTCTAATATTTTATTGGGGCAAGAGAACCGAAAGCCCAGGCTGATGGTTGACCAGCGGAATAAGGATGGAGAATGAGGAAGTGAATGAAACTAAAAGCAATGCGAGCTTTGCCACCACAAAATAGCTCTGATAAACAGATAATTTAGTGAGCTGGTTAACTCACCCCCTCCTATTCGGCATTCCAGTAGCTTGCAAGATTGGCACATTTTTAAAGCCAGAAATAGCACAGAAGCCATCCAATCGATAAAGTGCCTTGCAAGGCTCAATTTGTTTTAAGGCGTGAATCTGCTTCTGTGAGACAACTTGACTAAAGCTTCACCGAATCAGAAGGTGGCTTCAAAGCTTTGTGCAGGCCTAAGTACACGTCAATTGTTGTTTCTACCTCTTGATGTCAACTGAGTTTTTAATGATGGAAAAATATATATGAAATTTATACCCTGGAATAGCTGGAAATTGGAGAGCTATTATATTGGTATTTTTATTTATTCCGTCAGATGTCTATGCCTCCTTTTCTCTAGGAGACCAAGGAGATAAATCAGAGGTGATACTGTTCAACCTCAGCTTGAAGGAGCCCAGCTATCATGAACTGCAGTTACATTTCAGCAACAACTTGAAGTCTCTAGGATTCTAAGCATAATGAAATCAGAATGAAGATAAGATAGTGCTGTAAAATATTTTCAAAACCCCTGGTAGGATATGGATTTAATTCTGTTCCCAAAGGCTAAAGTCATTCTGAGAACACTCAAGTATGAGACAATCAAGGTTCATCTTCACATGACCAATAGGAAGCTGCCGAAAAATTCTATCCTGTGAACAGCTGCAGGCCCTTATTTTCAGTGTCCAAACACAGTGGAAATAAAATGAATAAATTAATAAGATGTATAATGCGCCCAAATAAAACCAACCTTGAGCTGTTATTTTGTGGGGTGTTTTTTTCTGGGAGCAAATGTCTTGGCCACAAACACATCATTGTTGTGTTACATTTAAAAGCAAGCTGTTATGGTGAAATGAAATGATAACATGACAGCATGTTTGCAACAAAGTGAGGCGCAACAAGTGTTCTCACCCCTGGGAAAACATTGCATCCATAAGCTTTGCAAAACAATGGCTCTGTCTCCAATTCTTGACACACTGGTGTTGTGCCATAAATTTCCGCCTTATGGTCAGTTGATATAGAATTTCTGTGGGTGGTCTATAAATTCCACAGAGACCACACATATCTGTGCTGCTTGTTTTGTTACTGGTCTTTTCAGTAAGTGTTTGATTTTATTTTTAATTATAGAAGTTAATTATAACTTGAATCGGAGACAGTCTGAGAATGGATTTTAGACATTTCTGGATCATTTTAGGAAAGATGTCATTTTAACACAGTGAGCAAATAAACAAACCATAGTCTGCTAAGCCTTTGTCTAGTTCTTGCTTACTATCATGTGAGAGTATGGTTAGGGAAGAAAGCATGGCTTGTTAGGGTAGTAAAGATGGAGCTGAGGTGGCATAGTGGTTAGAGTGCAGTACTGCAGGCTACTTCAGCTGACAGCTGCAGTTTGGCAGTTCAAATCTCACCGGGTTCAAAGTTGACTCAGCCTTCCATCCTTCCAAGGTGGGTAAAATGAGGACCCAGATTGTTGGGGGTAATAGGCTGACTCTGTAAACTGCTTAGAGAGGGCTGTAAAAGCACTGTGAAGCGGTATAGAAGTCTAAGTGCTATTGCTATTGCTAAACCGCACTATGAAATCATTATTTGTAGCTGACTAGGCTTAAAAAAGTACAGGTAGTCCTTGATTTAAAACAGTTCAGTTAGTGACCGTTCAAAGGGGCAAAGGCACTGAAAAAAATGATGTGTGACCATTTTTCACATGACCATTGCAGCATCCCTGTGGTCACATGATCACAATTCAGACACTTGGCAACTGATCCATATTTATGATGGTTGCAGTATCACGGGGAGCATGTGACCCCTTTCGTGAACTTCTGACAAGCAAAGGTTGTCACTTAACAACCATGTTACTAACTTAACAACTGCAGTGATTCACTTAACAACTGTGGCAAGAAAAGTTGTCAAATGGGGCAAAACTCATTTAACAAATGTCTCACTTAACAACATACATTTTGGGCTGAATTGTAGTCATAACTTCAGGACTTCCTGTATGGCTATTCATAATATCTTAATGGAGACATATAGGCTTGTATTGTTTCTTTCCTGACTTATTAGGAAGTTAGTTTTGTGTTCCATCAAAGTTTCTAACAAGACCACACAGCTAAAAGGCAAAAGGATAAAAAAAAAAAAACCGTAGGAAAACAAGAAACAAACCATACAGATGTTTATTTCCAACTTTCCAACAAAAAAATGGCTTAGACACCCGCTGAACCTAGGTGGACCAATACGATATTTTATTTGACATCAGAGTACCTTATGTTCTTCTAGATAATTTACTAGTTTGTCCACCTTTTCACATTTGACTAAAAATATTGGCAAGCCCCCAAAGCACATTTGAAAATGATCACCAATCTATTTCTCTTGTTGACATTTTTTTCCCTTTTAAAAGAATTATTTTTCCCCTTAAATCAATTTTTTAAGCAATTTGAAATCCAGGGAGGGATAAAATATGCTGCTTATTCTTTTTCAGATGTCCATGATCAACTTCTACAGATGTAGGTTTGCTATTGCTTTTTCATTCCTACAGATGCCAGTGAGGTGGTAAGAGGACCAGTTCATGCTTCAGAGGTGACTCACAAAGGCTGGCAATAAATCATGAGTTTCTTTGCATCCCTATTTTTGGCCGCTTTCAGTGCACAGCCATGGTGAAAAATCCCAGGTGTTCCTGCTCTGAGCCAAGTGAATATTCAAGATTGCCCTGAAAGAAGGCATTGTGCTCATTAAAAACAGTTTCTGGGAGAGAAACTGTTGAACTTTTCTTCGCTCAAACCTTGGAAAGCACTTGAGATGTCCATATCTTGAGTTGCTAGGGAAGTGGAAAGTGAATCAGAGACAGGCAGAAGAATTGTGGATTGAAGGTAGTCCTCGACTTACAACAGTTCACTTACTGACTATTCGAAGCTACACTCGTAAAAAGTGACTCCAGAGGTGGGATTCACTTACCTTCCCTACTGGTTCGCAAATGTGAGCGTGAGTGCGTGTGCATGGCCTTCTACGCATGCGCTGTAGTCGCGCAGTATGTCCAGGTGGGTGGGCGGAGCCTCCCGCAGTCACCACTACCGGTTCGCATGATTTGAAGAGAACCGGCTGAATACCACCACTGTTTACGATCATTTTTCATACTTATGAAACGCATCCCTGGGGGTCACATGATTTACATTCGGATGCTTGACAACTGAGTCACATTTATGACAGTTGCAGTGTCCCAGGGTCCCAGGGCCTCTGGTAGCTCAACAGACTAAGCAGTCTGTTATTAACACAGCTGCTTGCAATTACTGCAAGTCCCACCAGGCCCAAGGTTGACTCAGCCTTCCATCCCTTATAAGGTAGGTAAAATGAGGACCCAGATCGTTGGGGGCAATAAAAGCTGACTTTGTATATAATATACAAAAGGATGAAGACTATTGTTTAACACAATGTAAGCCGCCCTGAGTCTTCGGAGAAGGGCGGGATATAAATTCAAATTTAAAAAAATGTGATCCTCTTTTGTGACCTTCTGACAAGCAAGGTCAATGGGGAAAACCAGATTCACTGAACAATCATGTTACTAACTCAACAACTGCAGTGATTCACTTAACAACTGTGGCAAGAAAAGTTGTCAAATGGAGCAAAACTCATTTTAACTCATTTCTCACTTAGCAACTACCTGTATTTGGAGGATCCACTGGAAATACCTTCTCCAAACTTTTGCTGTTCCAGCCAGCCTTTTATGATTACATCCTGTGTACTGCAATTGTGATCACAGACTAATTGTTTAAATTCAAGCCACTGGTTGCTAAAAGGTATAAATGAAAGGTATAATCTTAATCTAAAAGTTGTCAATTGAGATTAATTCACAGATAATGGTGCTTAAGAGATGTGCCAGAGAAAGACTTCACCTTTATTGCTTCATGCATTGATCAAAATAGGATGCCTGACAGAAAGTCCTTCTCTATATCGTTCTTTATTGCCATGGGGAGTTGATTGTATCTGGCTAAAACTCCCTCCTTCCTCAAAATGCAGATGAATCTCAAACTGCCAGTTTGTCATAAGTGAGGAAATGTGAGGAAACGTGCGGAAATGTGCTGTAGGCATTAATACTTAAGAGTCCCATTGCTACAAGTAAGTAGTTTAAACAATGGTGTGGAAATAAACAATGTGATCTCCTTTGAAGATTCCTTCTCTTGTGTGGTTTTTATATGAGAGGATTCTCGTGCCCCCAAGCACAAGACAACCAAATAAAGGAGCTGAAATAGACATTCTGGGAGCTATTTTTCAAAATAATGCTTTCAATATCTCATTTTGCAATGAGGGGGGGATTACGCTGCATTTCAGAAGGCCCTGTTTGTGTTGCATGATATTCAAAGGCTTGTGTGTTGCCTGCCTGCTCTCTCATTTTATTGTCTTCGTTGGCTAAACATGCTTTAGTAATAAATATTAACAGAGTCAATTAATACCGGGCCAGCAATGTGTACATGTGCAGCTCTGCTTACTTTTCTAAAGCCAATGTTTATATTTTGTTGGCAATAGTGTACTCTTCTGCTAAACATGGATAGCCTTAAGTTGTGTAATATATTTCATTCTGAGCACCCTCTAATGATTCTGCATTTAAACAATGAAAATGAATACTTCTAATATGCAAACACTTACTGCAAATGTATCACCATGGGGAACTTCTGAGTTTTTCCTATACAGGTTTTGGTATAACTTTTAAAAATGTACATGATTTTTATGGTCAGACAAAATCGTACCATGCAGAACTAGAACATTAAAATATCTTTTTTATTATCTGAAAAGTTTTTGAAACATGCACGGAAGCTTTTCTTGTTCCTGGAGGAGAAATATATAGGGAATAGGGCAGGGAGAAGATGAGAATGTCCTGAACTGTCTTTCTTCGGGTGAGATTCAAAGACTTGAGGCCGTTGTTAAAAATCATTAAGACATGACTTATTTTTGATCTTTTTATTATTATTATTTTATTTTGTCACAAGGTATATATAAGCATAAGCATGAAATAACTATACAATATATAAGTATATATATATAAGCATAAGTATGTAATAACTATATTAATTGGATATAATGAAAGGAAACAATAGGACAGGAACCGTAGGCATGCTTGTGCTCTTATGCACGGCCCTTACAGACCTCTTAGGAATGGGGTGAGGTCAATAGTAGACAGGTTTTGGTTGAAGCTTTGGGGATTTTGGGAAGAGACCACAGATTCAGGTAGTGTATTCCAAGTATTAACAACTCTGTTACTGAATTCATATTTTCTGCAATCAAGATTGGAGCAGTTAACATTAAGCTTAAATCTATTGTGTGCTCCTGTATTGTTGCAATTGAAGTTGCAATTCTACAGAGGAATTATTGAGTCTGTTATCTGCACCTCTATAACTGTCTGGTTTGGTTCTGCTATCCAACAAGAAAGACACAGACTTCAGAGGATAATTAGAACTGCAGAAAAAACAATTGCTACCAACCTGCCTTCCATTGCGGACCTGTATACTGCATGAATCAAAAAGAGGACTGTGAAAATATTTACAGACCCCGCACATCCTGGACATAAACTGTTTCAACTCCTACCCTCAAAACGACGCTACAGAGCACTGCACGCCAGAACAACTAGACACAAGAATAGTTTTTCCCCAAACGCCATCACTCTGCTAAACAAACAATTCCCTCAATGCTGTCAAACTATTTACTAAGCTGTATTACTATTAATCTTCTTATCGTTCCCATCACCCATCTCCTTCCACTTACGACTGTAATTTTGTTGCTTGTATCCTTACGATTTATATTGATATTGATTGTTTCCTGATTGCTTATTTGTACCCTATAACTATCATTAAGTGTTGTACCTTATGATTCTTGACAAATGTATCTTGTCTTTTTATGTACACTGAGAACATATGCACCAAGACAAATTCCTTGTGTGTCCAATCACACATAAAAAATTCTATTCTATTCTATTCTATTCTATTCTATTCTATTCTATTCTATTCTATTCTATTCTATTCTATTCTATTCTTTTTTGATAATTTAAATAGAACTGCTAACTCTTAAGCCCTCTTTTCATCACTTCAAACTTCCTTGTGGCCATGTGAACAATTTGTACATGGCTCTTGTTGGAATACTCAATATTTCATTGACTGTCCTGCTCTTTTGAGGAAGGGTTATGTTAAAAAGTAGGTTGTGCCCAGAAAAAGAATAAAAGTAACAAAGTGATCTAAGTTTCTCAATATTCTAACAGAAACACTTGACAATCTGAAATAAATCTTTAATATGGACTGATCTAATGTGTTCTTATGACTATATACAATAGGATGGTATTAATAGTGCAGTCCATGCTTCAAAGAAGTCCTCAAGTTACAATAGTTCATTCAGTGACAGTTCAAAGTTACATCACTGCAAAAGTGACTTATGACCATTTTTTACACTTAATGACCATTGCAGCATCCCCTTGGTCTTGTGATCAAAATTCAGATGCTTGGCAACTCGCATGTATTTATGACGGTTCCAGTGTCCTGGGGTCATGTGATCCTTTTGCGACCTTCTGAGGAGCAAAGCCAATGGGGAAGCCGGATTCACTTAACAACCCCTGTTATTAACTTGTCGACTGCAGTGATTCACTTAACAACTGTGGCAAGAAAGGTTGCAAAATGGGGCAAATTTCACTCGCTTAGCACCCATCTCACTTAGCAACATAGATTATGGGCTCAATTGTGGTGGTAAGTCAAGGACTACTTGTATTTATTAAGGGAGCTTGATGTTTCTCAGGGTCCTAAGCCTGAAAAAACAGGGCCACTTTGTCCAAGTACCTGGATAAAAGGAAAAAGAAATCAGAATCTGCTCCAAATAATGG
Organism: Ahaetulla prasina; assembly: GCF_028640845.1. NCBI lineage: Eukaryota > Metazoa > Chordata > Lepidosauria > Squamata > Colubridae > Ahaetulla > Ahaetulla prasina. The sequence continues at coordinate 130,030,942 of NC_080539.1, forward strand.
ATCTAGCAGACCTTAACAGTGCTTGAGAACTCATAGTTACAGACCACGTCCATCCCTGAAATGTGCAGTTGCTGGCAGAAACCCAAACTCTTTTAAAGGTGGGACTCTCTGATCAAAAGAACACACCTGCATGAAAGTTTAAATCACACTTTCTAAGACCTTTTAATACAGTAATTAGCCAGGAGAGGAATCCTAACAAATGGAGATATGATTCCACGTTTCTGGAAGTAAGCAAACGATCACACAACTGAACTTTTTAAGTTCTTGACTAGTACTTCAAATCTATTTTTTGCCCTCCCTCCTCTTCTCTCCTCATCCTGGCAAGATTTCATGGGTTTTTTTTTTAGTATTTTTATTTGTTTATCTTATCATCTGATTCTGAACTGCTTTACTGGGGGGAAAAAGAAGCTAATTTGTGCTAATTTTTGCCTTCTGGCAGCGTGAATTCTTGTGGACTTCAACTCCCAGAATTCTGGGAGTTGGAGTCCACAAGTCTTCAAGTTGCCAAGGTTGGAGACCCCTGACATAGAGGACCGATGCTCTTTTTGAACAATAAAATACAGTAACTTTAAAAAAAATATGCATTTCTCTCTAGCGCTGTGGAAACTTAAATTTCTCAGAGTGAGCACAGGATATTTTGTGAGAGAATTTTGGGAGATTTATACATGCAGGAATCGAAGAAACGTTATGAACTCAGCTGTTAAGCATTGTTTTTCCTAAGCTGGGATTCTCCAGATGTTTTGAATTACATTTTTCATAATCTCCCCTACCAGCATGCTGCAGTGATGAGCAGTGTTGTAGTCCATCATGTGTGGAAAGCTTCAGCTTCCACACAGGATGAACTGTGAAATGATCAATTAAACCATTGTAGTTGCTTCCTTGTCAGGGTAATAATTCTGATTGTTACCACAGATAGCCCTTGATTTACAAATCTTTGTTTAGTAACCATTCAAATTAAATTGGCCCAGTGCAAAATGACTTACAATGGATCCTCGCACATATGACTGCCGGATCATCCCCATGGCCAAGTAATCAGAACCTGGGCACTTGGCAACCAGCATGTATTTATGATGGTTGCGATATCCTAGAGTCACATGACTGCCATTTTCTACCTTCCCAGCCAACTTCAAACAAGCAAAGTCAGTGGGGGATTTGCTGTTGTGGTCTGCCAGCAGCCTGCGGAGCTGGCAGCGGAAGTGGACATTGAGGAGGTTGGGGAAGAACATGGGCCAGTCCTGGAGTCTGGGGAAGGTCCAGATGAGGGCTCTGCATCAGAGGCAGCGATGGGGCCAGGGCCATCTGGGAGTGATGCACAGACTCCAGAGCCCCCTGAGTTGGACAGCAGAGAAGCAGAGGAACAGGAGGAGCCTGTTCCTAGTGCACGCATGCGCAGAGCTGCCAGAAGGCAAGACCAGCTAAAGCAAAAGGGACGACTCGGGAGTAAGGCCAGGAGATGATTGGCCCCTTCCATAAGGCTTAAAAAAAGGCACTTGGGCCTTTGCAGGAAAGCAATATTGCTAACTCTGTTTTCAGTTGGTGTTTCTTGTTTGTTTCTGAATTTCGTGGGACTTTGCCAAGTAAGGCCTTTGGCAGGGTGTCAAAGATAAAGGTTGGTGATTATCCTGAAGGATTTCTTCCGAAGGATTTTTTTTGCAACTAATTGGGACTCAGCCTGGCATGAACGTAATTATCAGCTGTTACAATAAAATAGGGTTTTTGGTGGACTAATTGTGGGGACTAATGACTCAGTAAGCCTAGGTCACAACATTCACTTATGACCATGTGATTCACTTAACAACTTCAATGATTCCCCGAACAAAAGTGATAAAAAGGCTGTAAAATTAGGCACAACTCTTAATTTAACAGCCACCTTGCTTAGTGACAGAAATTCTGTTCCGAATTGTTGTAAGTTGAGAAGTACCTGTAAATGGAACGACATTATAGCATACAGAACCTGTTTTAAAAGGTTTCTGCAGGCAGAGATATACTCATATCCAACTGGATCCCTATCAGTGATGAAATCCAAATTTTTTTACTACCAGTTCTGTGGGCGTGGCTTGGTGGGTGTGGTGTGGCTTGGTGGGCGTGGCAGGGGAAGGATATTTCAAAATCTCCATTCCCACCGCACTCTGAGGCCAGCCAGAGGTGGTATTTGCCGGTTCTCTGAACCGGTCAAAATTTCCGCTACCAGTTCTCCAGAACCTGTCAGAACTGGCTGGATTTCACTCCTGATCCCTATACCTTGGCCTTTGCATGTTCAGTGCCCCATCCTCACTTATTCGAGGAGTAGGGGCGCTATTCAGCAGGTTCTGACAGGTTCTGGAGAACCGGTAGCAGAAATTTGGAGTAGTTCAGAGAACTCTGGTGGCTCAGTCTCTGGTGGCTCAGTCTGCTAAGACAGTCTGTCATTAACACAGCTGCTTGCAATTACTGCAGGTTCAAGTCCCACCAGGCCCAAGGTTGACTCAGCCTTCCATCTTTTATAAGGTAGGAAAAATGAGGACCCAGATTGTTGGGGGCAATAAGTTGACTTTGTATATAATATACAAATGGATGAAGACTATTGCTAACATAGTGTAAGCCACCCTGAGTCTTCGGAGAAGGGTGGGATATAAATGCAAATTAAAAAAAAACCCTGGTAAATACCACCTCTGGCTGGCCCCAGAATGGTGTGGGAATGGAGATTTTGCAGTATCCTTCCCCTGCAATGTCCACCAAGTGACGCCCACCAAGCCACACCATGCCCACGAAGCCACGCCCACAGAACCAGTAGTAAAAAAAATTTGAATTCCACCACTGCCATGGAGCCTTTCATATGGAGCACATTTGATATTCATGAAGCACTATCTAAAAAAAATGGCTGTCATTGGGAAGCCTGCCTGTTCATTAAATGTGTGCTGAGGTAGCCAGGGCTAATTACATAATTCTTCTCTTGCCTCCCCAAATAGTTCTTTTGATCATTTCTTCCAAGCGTTTTCTCCTGAAGGTAGATCTGTGTTTTGGCTTCTCTGATTAAGGCAGAATGCAATTCTCTCTTGAAGAAGCCTTTTAAGAGTTGTACCTGATGAGAAAACCCTTGTTCTGACAGATGTTTGGGGAGACTTTGTGATTGTGTTTACTGCTATAGATTATTTCTAATGACTGCAACCCCCCCTCCCCTTTTAAAATTCAGATGCCATCTGGAGTCACCATGTGTGAGTTGGGCGTCCATATGAATTTGTTTAAAAAATAAATAATAAAATAATAAATGTCTTAGCATCCACCATCTTCAGCTGCTGGTCATGAATAAATAGATCCTACAGTGTAGAATATTTATAGTACATATATTTTGCATAAAAAAGGTTGTATTTACTGATCCTGAATTTAAGATAACCCTTCCCTAATCTACCTGATAATGATCAGAGTACAAAGTAATCTATCTCTTTCCCTATACTTCCAGGGGTTGTAAGATGATCCTCCAATGCTTAAGTTAAACTATTTGTAGGAGAGGAAGTTAGTATTCCCTTCAGGCTGACTCTGTACTACCTGTCATACAATGCAATCAATTAAAAAAAAATAAGATGGCGCTGTGGACAGCAGCCTTGGTGAAATGCTCTCTGATAGTTTTTCTTCTTTTTATCATTCTCTGTGACTCACTATGGATTTCATTTCTTTGATGGGCAGCTTTCTGTGACTTCACCACCCACCCCTTTCTTTACAAATGCAGAAGAGTTTCTATCACAGGAACAATCAACTTCCTTTGAACAATGTTTGAACAAAGTTTTGAAACAAAACTTCCTACAACATCTTGCATCTCCAAAAACCTATGCAAGGGTCCTCTTTGTAAACTTCAGCTATGCATTCAATACTGTAGGAATTTAGCACCCACCCCCCTCCTAGAAGAATGAAATATTCTAGGAAATATTTTAAAAAGCAGAATATTATACCTTCCTGGATGAGAAAAGGAGAAACATATTTTAAAGACAAAGGAGCTCCTGCAACTTCCTGACTCCCCCACCTTTGTCAATGGGCCATTAAAAGCCTCAGCTAAGCTCACTCATTCTCCCACCTTTGTCAATGGGCAATTAAGGCTTCAACCAAGCTCACTCAATCCCCCCATGATTTGCAACACAATACAACTGAAACTCACCACATGGCAAGGCTCAAGCAAGCTTGAGAGACAGCCAGCAAGGCTAGCTAAGACCCCCACCCCCTGGGAGTCTGACAACCAATCAGGATACTCTTCCTGTGCCCCAGAAAGGTCAAAGCTCAGAAAAAGCATAAAACCAGGAGCACACAGGATCTCAGCCCTTTTCTGTTCAGGAACTCAAGCCATGTGATCCTGACCACCATTAAACCATCTTTCCAAGCAGCCTCCATGTTTCCAGTGTCTTTGTCCCCACTTGGAACTGAACCCAGATGGATATTTCTTCCAACAATTGGCACCCAGATGGGACTCCAAGCTAACCTAACCAATGGACCTGGCCCAGGTAAGCCTCCTTGCTAGCAGCAGACCCATTGAGTCTGTGGGTAAGTTTTCCTGGACCTTGGCCATTTGGAACTAGGTTTTAAAGGGGTTTTGAGTGTTGAGCTCAAAGACTGCTTGGAAAGAAGGTGAGTACCTCTAAATTTTAATTTTAAGCATGGAAAAGCATGGGAAATATGTGTATGCCTGCATGTGTGTGAATGAGAGAGCCCTTCTCCCAATCACAGCTGGATTTTGCTTCCTCTGTGCATTTCCTAACATGAAAGACCAAAAGTCTGGAGAGCATGGGGGTTTTGCCAGAGCACAGGACCTTCTGTTAGGGAAGGAAGAAGTGTGTGTGTGGGATTCCACCTAAGGAAACAGTCTGATTCCACCTCTTTGAGCAACCTCTAGCCGCACCTCTGCCTACTGCTAGCTCCACCGAGCCGTGACCGGTAGGATAGAGAAAGCAAGGGGGGGAAGCCAAACGTGGAACTTTGTGTTTATTGGGAACGGAAGCCGAGCGAGAGGAAAGTAAGTGTGAATGAAGCAATTAAGAGAGTAAAAAAGGAGAAAAGGAGAAAAAAAAAAAAGGAAGCAGGAAATCTGCTTGGGGCCCTGGATGCCCGGAGGCTGCCAGTACTGCCTGGTATGCGAAAAAGGAAGCAGGAAGCAGTGTTGAGGAGGTGCTCGTACCTACTGGCAGGGCAGTAGGTCCTCTGGGATCACCTTTTTTGATCCAAACCGGAAGCTCCCTTAACAGGAAGGTGCCCATACTTCGACAGAAGGGAGTCAAGTCCTTCCAGAACTTTTTTCTGAAAATTGTAGGAGGATCCACCCGGCTAGGCCAAAGTGAAAAATAAAACCTCACATCGGAGAGGGAAACATGGGAAGCAGTAGCTCGAGGGTGGAGGAAATCCCTGGAAAACCTGCTGGGGCCTGGGTGCCCGGAGGCTGCCAGTTTTACCTGGTATGCGGAAAAAGAAATTGAGGAAATTGTGTAATAAAGATGAGAATAGGAAACAAATTTGGCTAAATAAAGGTACTTAAAAGAAAAGGAAATATATAAATAGGAATGTTTGGGTTTTGTTTGTTTGTTTGTTTGTCTGTCTCTTTCTCTGTCTTCTATGGAACCACGTGGTCTGTCTGTTAAGATTTGTGCCTTCCCTAATTTAACTGAGATTTATGGCGGAATGATCAGTGTGTGTAAATCTCAGAGTTTTGTTTTCCTCTCTGTCCTCCTTGTTTTTATGTGTGTGTGTCTGTCTTTGTGGGCCCTTGAAGTAATTGTAACTGTAAAATGTATCTGATCTCTAGAGACAAGAATTTTAAATTGTTAGGGAAAAACAAAAACAAAAGGTTGAAGCAATAAAATAGGGAAAAGAGAGAGAGAGAGAAAAGAAAGAAAGCCTTTGCCCTATTTTCGTGTGGCCACAAAATAGGGTACAGAACTTTTCATTTCTGCTTTTTTCTCCTCCTCTTTATCTTAAAGTAACAACTCAAGTTTATAAGGAAACATTTTAAGTTCACTTACAAGATAAGTTTATGAGGAAACGTTTTAAGTTCACTTACAAGAGAAAAAAAAATTCAGTCTTGCATTTACTGTGTATTTAAATGATTTTACCTGTTCATCCTCTTCCTGAAGTATGTGAAGTTTTTTCTTTCTCATCAGTTGTTGAAACTGCATTTTGTTGAAACTGCATTATCTTTTTTAGTAACTGCAATATTGATGTGTTGTTTCTTTTCAAACTCTGCCTGCAAGATATCTACCCCCTCTTTTTTTAATCCTGTTACAATGCCTTTCCTGAGAAGATTACCCACAAAAGTGGGGAGGAGATTCTGTTCTAATGTCTTTCAGCCCTGAAAAGATGACTCTGTAACTGTGGAAGCAGAGCACATGGTTCCAGATGCTGCCCCCAGAGGAGACCTTCCATTTGTTGGAGCCAGGAATTGAGTTTGAATCCAGCCCCCACTGAAAGTCATCACAGCAACCAGATTGGAGCAGACCTTTCCAAACCTGACTGACCAACAAGCATGCCACCCAAAAGATATGAAAGAAAGGACCCTGAGATGTACAAGTAAAGACTAAAAGACTCTTTTCAATTCCCAGAAGACAACTGGAAAGACTATGGGGGAGGTGGAAAATTCATTGTAATGTTTTCTTTCTTGTCTCATTTACATTGTAATCAGTCTAAAGTACTCATGTAAGGATTGTATTTGAGTGGCTACCACAGCAAGTTCTGAACACCTTAGATTTCTGTCTAATGGTAGGGAAATTTGTCCAGCATGTTTGTATTGTTTGTATTGCCTTTACTGTAAAAGTAGCTGCATACAAAGGCACACACAGAGAGACACACCATTCAGAATTAGACTGAAACTATTCCCTTCACTTACCTGCACACAAGACGCCTAGGTTGATTTTGCTCTGTGGCACTAAAAGCCCAAGGAGTCAGATCTCCTGCTAATTCCATGGGGAGGCATCCCCTCAGGCAATTCCTCTCTTGAAGAGATAGCAGAAAGTGATATCCAAAACCCAAGCCCTGACTATGACTCACAAATGATGCTGCCCAGTTGCCCAGTAAAGCAAGATATGTTGCACTGGTGGTCTCATGAGTAGAAGTCCCAGGGCTCATTGTGTAATTTTTAAAAAGAAGAAAGAAAAAGCCTGGATTGCACACTGATTAACCTCAATTTGGACTGGAAAAAAATCTTGGATAGACTAAAGTAAGAGCTAGGGCAGGTTCAGTAACCAACCCTTGGAAATGAGCAGCCTGTAATTTAAAGGAAAACCATGGCTGTGAAAATTTTGGGATGTGTGCTTGCTTGACCTGACTGGAAGCTCTCAGAAAGTGATATCTAACAGCTGAAATTAATTGGCATAGAAAATTGGATACTGTAAAATTCTTACCAGAACTTTTCCCCTGGCTGCTAGACCTTCATGGTTGAAAGCTTTTGGGAGCCACTGAAGGAATCTTTTTTTCTGTTGTCTCTATCAATGGCTTCCTTTGCATCAGGAAAATTAAAAGCACCCACTGATTTGATCAATTTTAATTTTTGCCAAGAGCATGCTTCAAAACTCATGTTTTGAAAAAAAAAAAAAAGTAGGGATTGTAGGAATTTAGCACCCACCCCCCTCCTAGAAGAATGAAATATTCTAGGGAATATTTTAAAAAGCAGAATATTATACCTTCCTCGATGAGAAAGGAGAAACATATTTTAAAGACAAAGGAGCTCCTGCAACTTCCTGACTCCCCCACCTTTGTTAATAGCCCCAGAAAGACAAAAGACATCTTATCTACAACACAGAAGACCTTCAGGTCCAGGGTGATGGGATTAAGACATGGCCCTCAGGACATGATAGGATTAGCCTCTACCCATCTCACCACATGGCACCTGGGAAGATTACATCAGCCAGCAAGGCTCAGGCAAGCTTGAGAGACAGCCAGCAAGGCTAGCTAAGACCCCCACCCCCTGGGAGTCTGACAACCAATCAGGATACTCTTCCTGTGCCCCAGAAAGGTCAAAGCTCAGAAAAAGCATAAAGCCAGGGAGCACACAGGATCTCGGCCCTTTTCTGTTCAGGAACTCAAGCCATGTGATCCTGACCACCATTAAACCATCTTTCCAAGCAGCCTCCATGTTTCCAGTGTCTTTGTCCCCACTTGGAACTGAACCCAGATGGATATTTCTTCCAACAATACCATCATTCCCGATATTCCTCTAACAAAACTAAATCAGCTAGCGATACCTGACCACATTTTTAAATGGATCATAAGCTTTCTAACAGACAGGGAGCAGCAGGTGAAGCTAGGCAAAATCACAGCTAGGCAAAATCACAGCTAGGCAAAATACACAATAGCACAGAGCCCCCCCCCCGCCCCCAGGGCTGTGTGATCTCTCTACTATTCTTCTCTCTATACACCAATGACTGCATCTCAAAAGATCCTTCTATTAAAATATTGAAGTTTGCATATGCAATACAATAGTGATTGGTCTCATTCAAGACAATGATGAATCTGCATACAGACGGGACGTTGAACAACTAGTCTTGTGGTGCAACCAGAACAATCTTGAACTAAATATACTCAAAACCATAGAAATGGTGGTGGATTTTAGAAGATAACCTCCTATACTACCACCTCTTACAATACTAGACAACACAGTATCAACAATAGAGTCCTTCAAGTTTCTAGGTTCTATCATATCTCAAGACTTAAAATGGACACCTAACATCAAAAACATCATCAAAAATGCTCAACAAAGAATGTTCTCTCAGAACATTCCCAGAAAGCCCAAACTGCCCAAAGAGCTGCTGATTCAGTTCTACAGAGGAATCATTGTCATCTGCACCTCCATAACTGTTTGGTTTGGCTCTGCAACCAAACAGAAACGGACTTCAACGGATAATTAGAACTGCAGAAAAAACAATTGCTACCAACCTGCCTTCCACTGAGGACCTGTATACTGCCCGAGTCAAAAAGAGGGCTGTGAAAATATCTACAGACCCCTTGCATCCTGGACATAAACTGTTTCAACTTCTACCCTCAAAAAGACGCTATAGGCACTGTACATCAAAACAACTAGACACAAGAACAGTTTTTTTCCGAATGCCATCACTCTACTTAACAACTAATTTCCACAACACTGTCAAATAATTTACTAAGACTGTATTACTAAGACTGTATTACTATTATTCTTTTCTTCCTTGGTAGTATCTCTCTCTTTCCACTTATTACTATAACCATGTTGCTTGTATCTTTCAATTATATTGTTTTTATTTGTTTCCTAGTACGATTTGATAGCTTATTAGTAACCTTGACTATCACTAAGTGTTCTAAAGATTGAGGAAGACACATACCACCAATAGGCATGAGTTTAGACACACACACACACATAAACAGGACAGAAATATATGACGAATAAATAAAACGGTCTAAAAATGAGCCTTAGAGTACAGCAATTGTGTGGTTAATGTGTACATTGCTCAACAGTTGATTAAAAAAAAAACAAGAAAAGGAATGCATCTTTCAATCTATCTCATTCGTGAAATGGCGGGAAACTAAATGGATCCAGAATGTCTTAGAATGCAGAAGCTATCTACACTGGAGTATATTTGGGCATTGTTATGGCCTAAAAAAAGCCCTTATAGATGAAACAATTATGTAAATATTTGGGGGAACTTCGCAGTAATCAGAAGACTTCTTTCAGAATTCTTTCCAACAAGGGAAATAGACTGTCCTTTTAAGGTTATATTAGCATTAAAAGAAGAGAAATGGAACATGAGACAGAAAATTCTCCCTCTCTCTCTCTCTCTCTCTCTCTCTTTCTCTCTCTCTCTCACACACACACACAAACACACACACCTGCACATGAAGATGCTGAACAGTTGCCTGAGGTGAAAACTGCGCTTAGATAGAGCTTCTAACACCCCCTCCCCGCATGGAAATGAAAGAAAGAGGGAGCGTGTGAGGGCGCCATAGAGTATTATTGACATTTTCAAGAGAGCAGTGTTAAGTATCTGCAATATCTAATATAGATAATAACTCCAGCTTGAGTAAAATTAAACAATGGAAAATAAAGCTAATCTAACTAAAAGTGCTTTAAGAATCTTCTCCTTTCCCTCTCTAAATGTTTAAGTCTTTTCGTGGCTGAAAATTGACTATAAATTTTGTTTATGTTGCCTATAAGTAATGTATTTATTGAGTTCTATTTCAGTTTCATGACATATGTCTTTAAGAGGGCTATTGTATTTGGGCTGGAGAACACCATAGGCTCTCTTGGTGGCAAAAACAGCAACAGCTCATCACTGTGCTCATCAAAATCTGATTTGCTGTCACTTCTCTGCAAGCACTGTAGATGCCCAAACAAGTAAATATACCTGTGGTGATGGATTTCCCTTCAGGCAATACATTCAAATGGAGGCTAAGCGGCCATCTGCTGGAGCTGCTTTCATATGGATTCCTATATCAAACAGGGCAGATGGATTCGGTGACAAAATGGCCCTGTCCAACTTTATGATTCTGCACAATGCTTTTCTCCCCTACATAAACAGTAGTTCATTATCAGGGACTTTGTTGAATCAAGGGAAGACGAAGGGGGTGATCCTGCTCAATCCATATCTGCATATGGACTCAGCCAATTGTGACTAAATTGGAACAGAGCAATCTAGTGTCATTCGTGTATAAATAACTGGAACAGACAAGACTGGCTCAGCATTTGCACCCACAGTTCCGCATCTCAACATGTTGCCATCAACCTTATGCCACTTATACTTGCTACCTGAGGCATCTGTATCACTCTCCTTATTAATACAGCTGACTCTGAATCCTCAGACTTTAGACAAGTTGCACAGACTTCCCTCCTGCTCCTTACAAATGCTTTGACATCTGGCAACCTGAAAGATTGTTCCTGAAACAAAATCATTCTGATCTCCTTGTATCTGGGGAGAAATTCCCGACTGTCCCATATTTCCAAAAAGCAAAGGGAGCCTTCACTAGAACGGTACCATTTCCCTGTAGCAGTGCCCAGCTCTGGAATAGCTTCTCAGTAGAGATCAGACTGGCATTTTCCTTGTTAGCTTCTAGGAAAATATCTTCTTGCAAATATATTTTTAACTGAATTCATGCAGGGTGCCATCTTTTATTTCTCTCGCTTCTTTTTTACATTTCAGGTATTTTATCTTGGTTAAGTTGCCCTTTTCAGCTGGGATTTTATTAGTATTTTATTAGTATTTTTAATCAAACTCTGGATCTTTAAACTTTTTTGCTGTATGTATGCCACTGAGAGTGGAGTTGGGACTGCAGCTGGACATAAATGCAATGCATCAATGAAGGGTTTCTTTTTTTTAACCATTTGTTGAACTGAAAAGGTAAACAGTTTCAATTTCCATGCAGGCTTGTTCTGTGTTTGTTCCTTTTATGTTCTGATTTGAAAGGGCAATGCATTTCCTTATTAATGAAAGCTGCTTTGAAGCAGCTGGTTTCATAGTTCACTGAATGTCCGCTCCCCGAGCAATAATCTCTAAAATTACTATTGCTCAAAATGTTCACGTACCAAAAAACTTAATACAATATAATACAGAAGTGAATTATTAAAAACAAGTGAAAGAAGTATTTTGGGTGCAGAGTGCCAACATTGTATATTCTTTGTATAACAATGAATCTTCATGTAGCTAACAAGAACGGGCTAATTCATGTGAAAAAAAACCTGTTTCATTGTTGTTGTTGTTAGTTGCGAAGTTGTGTCTGACCCATCACGACCCCATGGACAACGTTCCTCCAGGTCCTCCTGTCCTCTATCATTCTCTGGAGTCCATTTAAGTTCATGCCTACTGCTTCAGTGACTCCATCCAGCCACCTCATTCTCTGTTGTCCCGTTCTTCTTTTGCTCTCAATCTTTCCCAGCATTAGGCTCTTCTCCAGTGAGTCCTGTTTCATAGTAATGTTATTTTTTCATCTTTAAAACTTCAATGTGATACAGGTCACATGTATATTAGATCATTTCTCATTTACAGTATTATTCCCCTTGAGATTTAGCTCATGAAAGGGCAAGATGCAGTGTTCTAGATGTAGAGATTGCAGCTTCCATTCTTACAACCATTTGTCATGTTGGCTAGGATTAATGAGAGTTGGTATGCAATTATTATCTAGAGGATCACACATGGTCTATTTCTGTTGTAGACTTTTATAGATACCAGTTGGTTTGTTAGATGATAACACCATAATTAGGGTACTTTGATGCCGGAATCATGCCAAAATGCATTTTCACTAACAGCTAAAACTTTTTAGTAGACTTTTATCCCACCTTTATTATTTCCTCCTCTTTTCCCCCCACACACAAAAAAGAACTCTGTGAGATGAGTTGTGTTGAAAAAGAATGACTGACTCAAAGTTACTTAGCTGGCTTTCATGCCTAAGATAGAACCAGAACTCACAGTCTCCTGGTTTTTAGGCCACAGCCTTAACCATCATACCAAACTTGCTCTCTTATCAATAGCTCTTCAAAAGTTCAACAGTTCATATACAGTAAGAGCCGTCTTGGCACAGTGGTTAGAGTGCAGTACTGCAGGCTACTTCTGCTGACTGCCACTCACCGGCTCAAGGTTGACTCAGCTTCCCATCCTTCCAAGGTCGGTCAAATGAGGACCCAGATTGTTGGGGTCAATATACTGACTTTGTAAACCGCTTAGAGAGGTCTGTAAAGCACTGTGAAACAGTATATAAGTCTAAGTGCTATTGCTATTTAGTTAATTTTGGTTTTTAAAAAAACACTAATAATGTAAATTAAAAGTATTCTGGGATGTTCTGGTATGGCGTTGGCACTTTTGAATTACCTTCAAAATACTTTGTATTAATATAGACCAGACAGCTACAACTCAAAGCCCAAGCACCACATTCAGCTCGCTCTTAAAAGTAACCCCCAAGAACTACCATAATACAGTTTTTAATCTGACAAAATGCATATCACTAGAAAGTAACCAAATAAACAATATTTAAATGTAATTAAATCACTGGAAATGAAATGAAACCTAATCATTTTCCTAGAGCCATTCTTTATTTGGTGGCTAGACAACTCAAAGGTCAAGTGCAGCCCTCAACCCATATCAAATTATATACCCAACTTGAAAGATATTCTTGCTTTATCTATCAATATATAAACATAAAATCACATTTGCAGTAAATCATAAGTAAGGCAATGAAAAAAAAACCCAGTCTCATATTGTCGAGACTGTTAAAACTATTCCAAATAACAGTGCATCAGGGAGGTTGGCAGGCGATGAAGATGTTAAAAATGTTAAAACGACATTTTCAATCATACAGTTATGGCTGCCATCTTGTCTTTTTTGCCCCTTTCCATGGGCATCTTCTTCCGAATGCACCCAATCTTTTAATGCATTTTAAAATAATTCTTTTTGCAATTGCCATCCTCCCTGATAGAGCTACGAGCTCACTTTTGGGAATCTGTCTTAATCTATTGTTTCACTAAGCATGGCAGTAAAAGTTACAGCAAAAACTATGCAATATATAGTTACTTTTTGAACGCCTGTTTTCCTAAATAGCATTATATCATAGATAATAAATGAATGCTTGAGACTTCATCCACTTTCCCTTTACATGCTATTTTTAATTCTGTCACTTTTGGGCTTAACATGACATTTAGCAACTAAAATTGATCCTGGGGTAAGTTTTAAGCATCGCTCAATCTCATTTATCTGAACTGCTTCAGGGCACATATAAACCATTTCAATTACGAGAGGCTAAATAAATAGAATGCCTCTTTATACACGTCCCTGCTCACAAAGATTGAATTCAAATATATGAAACTTTGTGGTAAGTCTGTTGCAACTTTCTCCAAATCCAGTGTGTTGGATTTCAATTCTCATGATCCCTGTCCACATCAGAACAGCTGAAGAACATCAGGTTTGGAAAAGTCTGTAACTTTTTTGTGTGTGTGTGTAGAAAAGCACATTTATTCTCAGAAGATTTTCTGGTGTCTTTTTCAGCCTCTGTATTAGTAACATTTTGTATTTAAGAAAGCTGGGCTAAAATGACACTCCTTAAATATTTCTGAGACAGCAGTTATTTGGAAATAACTATGGAAGACATTAAAAAGTACTTGAACTAAAGATTATTCCTGGATTCACTCACTGCATTAAGTTTTAACTTATTTGATGAAAAAGCCTTACTGACATGATTCACATGTGATGCTTAGTCAATAAACCATGATTTGGAAATGACAGTATCTAAGTCATGGCGAACCTATGGCACATATGTCAAAGATGACATGTCATAATATTTTGGGCAACATGCCAGAGTTCACCAATAGATGACAACCGTTTTCAAAAACACGTTCCTTTCTTGCATGATTTTTAGAGGCTGTGGAAACTGCTTGGCAATGCAGTGTGATTTCCCACGGCCTCCAGATCTTCTGGAAATTGTGTGGCCTCCGAAGCTTCCGAAAATTGTGGAAGAATAAGGCGGGCTTTTGTGCAGTTTTTGGAAGCCGCAGAAGAACTTTTTCTGAAACTGCTTCAAGAACAAAGGCCTTGTGCAAGCTGGAGCAGTCTTGGATAAGCCATTGGGGCCCCTCAACGTAAAGAAAGCTTTGTTTGAAGGTAAGTAGTGCATAGCAGATTCTGGGGAGTGCTGGACCATGAGGTCAATTGCACCACCAATTTTTTGAGTAGCAGCAGTGGTATTAGGGCTGAAGTCAAGGCCTTGGTCTCCACTTTAGACCCAGTCTTGGCACAGTCACCCAGAGCCGCTGTTCAGATTAGCCTGGATAGGGGGTTGGGAGACAGAATTGTTTCTCTTTTTTCAGGTGTGTATGTGTGTGTGTGTGTGTGTGTGTGTGTGTGAGAGAGAGAGAGAGAGAGAGAGAGGGAGGGAGGGAGAGAGAGTGATTAGACATTTTCTGAATTTTTGACATGCCAAGCCCAAAGGATTCGCCATCGTGGGCTAAGCAAACACTACACATTAAGCCAAAGCAAAGCACATGCTGTAATGGGATATCATGATATGTGAACTCAGTCATGTAAAAGGGCACCTCCCTCAGGCTAACCAAGAATAAATTTGCCTCTTGAACAAAAATAGGCTCCCTTCTTCTCCACTGTCTGTGTAACGATCACAGTGGCTGTATACTATGCACTACTTGACTTTCAGAAGATCACTAAACATGTGCTAAAAAGAGGTTTACTCCCTTCCCAAAGAGTGTTAAACCTGTACATATAAGACGGGGTGAAATGCTCCCGGTTCAGACCGGATCGGCTGATCCGGTAGTGATGGTGGCGGGTAGTTCGGAGAACCGGTAGCAAAAATCCCTGTCCCCCCACACCCATGCCCACCCAATGCCCGGTTGCCCACTTCCCCACTTGCCGCTTCTTTTAAAAAATGCTTTTAAAAGGTTAAAAAAATGCTCTGACGATCCCAGCTGAGTTGCCTGACTGTCAGACTATCCAGCTGAATAGGTTGTAAAAAAATGCTTTTAAAAGTAAAAATAAATAAATCACGTGCCACAGCTGATCACAACCCCCCCCCCCCGCACTGTTCTACTTACCTCATGTCTCCTTTTGGCGTGCAAGCGCACCTTGCATTTGGTGCATGGTGCTCACTGCGCATGCACGTGCAGAGCGCCCATGCGCAGCCAGTGAACTGGTAGTAAACCGGTTCATATTTCACCACTGATATAAAATGTCATAAAATGCCAGAGGTTTGCAAAAGCCAAGCACCTGATCTCTTTGCCAGCCAAAGCCACAACAGTGATGAAGGTAGTGCAAAAAAGGATATGCCTGGATGATATTACTTCACACTGGAATAGCTAAGTATTAATATTTATTTATGCATTTATTTACATATTTCTTTATTTACATATTTCTTTCTTTCTTTCTTTCTTTCTTTCTTTCTTTCTTTCTTTCTTTCTTTCTTTCTTTCTTTCTTTATTTATTTATTTATTTATTTATTTATTTATTTATTTATTTATTTAAATTTATATGGCAGCCCAACACACGTGTGCTCAGTGGCTCCGGGTGGCTTGAAAGATAAAAACCTAATATAAAACAATAAAAAGGAATAACCTTCCGCCCCTCCCCCCATGACAACAGTTAATTAAATAAGCCAGTTGATGGGTTCTATCATACTCTGGTACCTTAGGCCCATTGGCAAAACCAGATCTTCAGGATCTTGTGAAAAAAATGTCAAAGTGGGAGCCAACTTTACTTCTGTGGGAATGATGTACGACAGGGAGAAAGCCACCACAAAGAAGGCCCTTGTTCTTGGTCCCACTAGAGATGTACCTCCTTAGGAGAGGGGACCTCAAACCCAGACCCATCCCATCTTGCCATGTACAGCTAATTTAAGCTGCCTCTGTGAAGGATTGGGGATAAGGTGAAGGTAACATCATGATTTTTTAAAATGATTGGCATTACATGTTTTTACCCTAGAGGGTAAAAAGGATGAGGATGAGCACTGGGCCATAGAATGGTTAATTTCTGGTTTAGTGTATTTTGTAAACTCAACCACTGGAGTGTGTTCCCTGTGATTATAATCTATCCTACTGTGTTTTGATTGCAATCAATTCTAATTACTTAATAAAAGATGGATAAACAATCAAATTTAGCATGCTATAACCCAGCCATTGTTTTGATCCTCAAGTCTTAACCTATATCGGATCGAAATACTGAAACTGCTCCAGAAATGTTAGGTTTAGGCCAATTCTGTTTAGGTGAAAATATTGGAATAAGGCAGTTCAGAAAGGAATTAGTTAGAGAAAGATAAGATTCACTTGACGTGTGTCATGGCAAAGATTAGTCAAAAGTGGAGCAATATACTGTTAAGCTCTAGCCACTGTGGCTAACAATGAGTCATGCAGTTCAACATAGCAGCATATATAACAAGCCACAACAAGGTCAAATAAGAAGTACAGTATGTCATTGAAGCCACAGTCATATATAATCATCATTTTAGCCATTGTCTACCCACTGCAGGAGGAAGGCTTCTTCCTCAGGTTTTCAACCAATATGGTCCTGAGCTTTTGTCAATTGGACCCACAATACTTGCTGAGGACTAGATTCATCTAGTTTTAGGTCTCTTTCATGGACGCTTTTTATCAAGTGGGTTTTTATATATCACATTATTTGCCTCAAGACATGTTATCCTCCCCCACCCACCCCTGCCCACCCCGCTTGTTGTTCTCTGTTCAATATCTGGAATACTGCACTTTGCTTGTGCTTTATAAGATTTATATCAAATGGTGTAGAAGTGGATAAAATACAGATAAAATTCTGTGAAATGGGTTTGTCTCAATAGAAGCAATTTACACATGATGTGGTCAGCCACTCTTGTACAGTCTACTGATTTAACATGCCGTAGCTTCACTTTGTATAGTATGTGAGCCTACTTGATTTTATTAAAGGTGCAAAATTGGACTTGGTTCAAATTCTCATTCAGCTATAAGAGTGGCTCCCTGATCTTTGATCAACCATTATTTGAGAGAAGAAATTACCTATTGGTTCTGTCTGGAACACGGAAAGGAAAAAAATACCATGAGAATAACAAAAATGCATTCTCAGCCAATTAAACCAGAAAGCCTTAAATGTAGTACCAAACTAATCCAGTTTGGTTTAGAGTTATTTTTAGTTTGAATGTTTGTAAGGGAGGCAAAGTATCTGAGACACCTTTCACAATAGGACTTTTCTGAATATGCCAATCTGTGTGGTTATTTCCATTTTTTCCCATGTGGTCCCACAGGAGGGATTTAAAATGGTTAAATGTAGGTGGGTCCATAACCCTCCTGAAAATGTTCAGATGTATATCAAAGCGCAATTATCATTGCACAGACTTAAATTCCCTTTCCTGGAGGTGGGAGGATGGAAAGAAGGCCTCAAAACTCTTTTGGAAAGTAGCTGCTAGCCTATTGTTTGAATACAATCCTGATGGGCCACAAATAGGAGGTATAGTTGCTCTGATTGTGTGCAGCTATGGAGCTTCTCAGGAGCAAGGATGCAGGATCCAGATCCAAGCTCAGATTGCTGGGGGAGGGCTGACGTCTTTCCTCTAAACTTTAATTTTGACTTTCTTCTCTGTGAAAGAAGTTATGAAACTGGTAATCATGGCTGATTAAAAAAAATGCACACACAACAATCACCAAAGGTGATTGATAAAGAAAAACTATGAAATTAAGCAGCTATGTAGAAAAAGATGTTTTCTTGTGTCATTTGGGTCAACATGTTTTTATCTTTGTTAAAACATCAGCATTGCTTTATGTAAAAAAAAAATGAAACTATAGTTAGGAAAACAAAAACAGGCTCAACCCATTTAGCCAACCGTCAATTTTACTTCTAAAACTTACTTCATAGACTAGTACATAAAGTTGTCTCCAACAGGAAAGAGATACATGCATCACAACAAACATTTTAGATGCCAATACAGTACATGTTTTATTCAAACAATACATGATCTGCAAACTATATAGGAGATTTAAGATTAAATAGAAGCTTAACTGTCAGGCTGTCTTAACTTGTAGTTCCATTATGATTGAATCCTGCATGCCATATGCATTCTAAATGAATATGATGGAAATCTCTGCAGTTTTAAAGGATGTAATTGGCATTCAATATAAACAGTGTTATTTTTCAGATACGGAATGTACATTTTCATGCATCATTTCTAGGGAGTGCAAATGTAAGAAAAGGATACCTCAAATGTTCATCATGCCAGCAATCTATTCCCATCATTGCAAAGCTTAAAAGGGATTCTGGGTACAGGCCAATTCCCCTCTTCAAGGACTGTACAAGAAGATAATCCTGTGTTTGTGCAGCTCCTATTCACTTCAACAGTTTCTTGATGGATCATGTTCCAGTAGTTAAATAAACCCATTCTAAACCCGGATTACACTTGCTTCAAACGTTATTTCTGAAGAATACAAATTTGGCTATCTAATTCAAGGGATGAAATGTTAAATAAAAGGTGAAAAAAAATGGTAATAGATCGAACTGAAATGAATGAAGAAACAACAACAAAAAGAGGGAGCCATGAAGAAAACACCGAGATGTCACACGGAAGGAATGACTGATGTTTGTTTGTTTATAACATAAAAAACTTTAAAAAAAAAGAAATGTTAAATTAAAGCATGTGAAAAAGAACCCTTTGGAGCAGTCAAAAGCCTTTCTAACAGTACTCTGCAAATTATTCAAAAGAGGTTGCTCAGAACACGTTCTCCAGCTGAAAGCAGTTGCTTTAATGATTTGATGTGTCCTAAGGGCTTCCACTTGTTCCAAAGCATTCCATTTAAATCAGGGGTCTCCAACCTTGGTAACTTTAAGACTTGTGGACTTCAACTCCCAGAATTGCCGCGGTATTTACGGGACCACCTACTGCCACCAGTAGCCTCTCACCGAATAGTGCACTCTCACAGAGAGGGCCTCCTCTGGATACCGTCAGCTAAACAATGTCGGCTGGAGACCTCCAGGAGGAGGGCCTTCTCTGTGGGAGCTCCTGCCCTCTGGAACGAGCTGCCTCTGGGGCTTCGTCAACTCCCCGACCTCCGGACCTTCCACCGCGAGCTGAAGACGTTGTTGTTTCGATGAGCAGGACTAGCGTGAACATAGTTTTAAATTGGGGTATTAAATCAGGGATTTTAAACGGGGTTTTAAATTTGTATTTAAAAGTTTTAAGCCATCAATTGAATAAGTTTTTTATACTGTTTTTAGCTGTTTTATATGTACTATATGTTTTCTGTTGTTTTTATTGTCTGTGAACCGTCCTGAGTCCTTCGGGAGAACGGCAGTATACAAATATAATAAATAATAATAAATAATAATAATCCCTCAGCCAGCAAAGCTGGCTGAGGAATTCTGGGAGTTGAAGTCCACAAGTCTTAAAGTTGCAGAGGTTGAAGACCCCTGATTTAAAGGATTTGTCCAGCCCTCTATCTAATAGAGCATCCTGGCTTTTAAAAGGGCTGACAGAGACTTATGGGAAAATCCCAAGCATGATAGGAGTGCAATGGCATCCATTGCAGATGTTCCTTGGGTCTCAGGAAATTCTGACTTTGAAATATTGACAGTCCTACATTTTGCGAGTCCCTTGTATATTTTGCAGATGTTCCCTATAAGAATTATAGTGGAGGCTTGGGAAGATCACAGCTCAAATGGAGAAATTATACAGGCCAATATTTACAGTACCAATAGAAGAGAATCACCTGTATATAAACAGAGAGCAAAACCCCATTCACTTCTATCACTAATGATGTTACCTAGCTGGTAATGAAATATCTGAAAGAAAACAACCAAGCTCAGTGAGCACCAAGGCAGTGGTGGGTTTCAAATTTTTTTACTACCTGTTCTATGGGTGTGGCTTGGTGGGCATGGCATGACTAGATGGGCATGTCAGGGTAAGGATACTGTAAAATCTCCATTACCACCCCACTCTGGGGGAAGGGTACTGCAAAATCTCCATTCCCTCCCCAATCCAGGGGAAGGTTACTGCAAAATCCCCATTTCCTCCTGATCAGCTGGGACTTGGGAGGCAGAGAATAGATGGGAACGGGGCCAGGCAGAATTTTTACTACCGGTTCTCTGAACTACTCAAAATTTCCACTGCTGGTTCTCCAGAACTGGTCAGAACCTGCTGAAACCCACCTCTCCAGCAAGGACCCAATAATATATGTAGTCTTGAACTTTGAACATTCACATTAATAAGCACCATTAAACATGTAGCCAAAAGTGTCTCACCATAGACAGTGCTCAGAATTCAGGATACTCTACATTTAATGTATTTAAATATTCTGTTGGGTTAGGACAGAATAATAGCCCTTATTCCCTAAGGTATTTTTCAAAATAAAATAAAGAGCAGTTGGCAATACTTAAATACTGCTTGTATACAGTCTTTCTTCCAAGAAATCTTTCAGTAGATGATTGAGGATTTAGATGTGTTTTTTTAATCCTATCCAGCAATCCAGTGCAGTCTTGAACCTATAGGTCAATGCAAATTTTCAGTGGAATAACTGCTTTTTAAGAACCTTCCAAAAGATTGTCTCAATACTGTAAGTTTCCAAATACTTAATATAATCATTTTCCCTCCCCAAACCTCTGTTTCTTACCACTCTACAGAAACCAGCTAAATATATTTCCTATGCTTTTATGAGTTTGATTCCTGTAGTTCAAACTTGTAATTCAAGAGGGGAAAAAAAGGCTATATGGGGCATCCAAACTCAAATAAATGAAGGCTTATTTTAGCAAGCAGGAATATAGCAATTGAATGAGCTACTTTGCATGGCAGGCTACTGGTATTTTTGTGAGTCACTTTACATAATGGATAATAATAAGAGCCACTATGGTAATAGGTGCTGAGATAGAAAGGGGGAAGGATGTCAAAGATTACCAAACATTTTCCCTGATAGATTTTAGCTGCTAGTTATCTGAAAAAGAACAATCATGCTGTGGAAACCAGTATTGCCCAAAGTTTGAAAGATCTTTTTTGAAACTAACGGGACAGAACACTTTCTCAAATATATTATATAATATATATATTTATATATAAAACCATGGTGCTTCTCAAATACTTCTATCCCTGAGTCTATGTTGCCTGCTTGCTTGAAGATTACACACATCACAGTTGCCAATGTTAAGAGTAACCATAGGCAACTTGGTGTTTTCTAGATGTTTTCAACTTCAACTCCCATCCACTCTGGAATGTAGGAATTGTCAAATATATCTTGAGAATATCAGGTTGCTTCTCCCATGTTAAGAGAATCGAAAGAGAATCAGAATCTTTCCCAAACCCTTTTCACAGTCAGCCAAATAAAGCCCATTTTTTAAACTCTCCCTAAAGCAAAATTATTCCCATCCCCCCCCCTTATGTAATTGCAGTTACAGGACGACTTTAAGACACGAAGAGGAGAAAATGCACAAGTGCCCATATTACAGATATTTCCAAAAGAACAACCATCCGTAGGGTTTTTCACACAGCAGGCACAAGGGAGTCCATGAGAATGACAGGACCCTGTTTCAGTCAAGCAGGTTGTTGTCCACTTCATGCCAAGGACATAAGTTCCACCTTGCTTTTGCAGGACATAAAGAGTGAAATATGGAAGTTGGAATTGCAAACTCTCTTGAACCAAGCCTTATTCTCTTTTCTCCCAAGAGATCTTTTCTTTGTTGGCTGAATTCAGTCAGTCACTGAAAAAAGAAAGATACAATTAAATCAGATTTTTTGATCTTGCCAGCTGTCACTGCTGCTCCTTAAGTATTTTGATCTGAGAGAAAATTTTGCAAATAAGTATACCGAGCAATGGTCAAGGCAGGTATTTATCCAATCCATTGGCAACAGATCAAGGGTGGGATGTGGGGGGGAGGGAATCACTTTTGAAGTAGAGATTTTTTTTTTTAATGAGAAAGTTTCAAATTACTAAGTCATCTTATCAACAGTCTTGCTGTCCAATCATGTTATTATTGTAATGGATTAGACATGTATAAAATATTGTTGAAACTAATAGGGCAGGCTGTTGATCCATGCTTGGACTATCAGGTAGTTTTAGGGGAAATAAGGATTGGGGTTCAATCATTGTCTTCCTTATTTATTATTGCATAAGCAATATAAGCATCTTCCTTATTTATTATTGCACATGAATTAGGTATCTATAATGTTAACAATATGGTTAGTATATACACAGATATAGTTGGCATCTAGGAAAAAACCATAGGGCAGCAAAATGACCAAAGGTTTTAGAACTCAAAAATCATACGATTATTGAAATGTCAGATGATTTGAGAAACAGCTGTCCCTCAAGAGAAGAGCATCTTTATTGTATGCAAGAGATCCTAGGCAGCCTCTGGCCTCTGTTCATATAGGAAAGCTATGGAAGACCATCTATGCAGACCACGTGAAGTGAGGTGAACTATTTATTGTCCTCTTTGGTATTGAAAAAAATATATGATTGTGCAAGCAACCAAGATTTGGTTGAAAATAGGCAAAGATTGCAGCTTGAAGTTTTATAGGCATCACCTTCATCTTTTTGTCTACTTCTTCCAATCCTGGTTTGAATTAACAGATTGCCATATGGAAAAGAAGAGACTTGGTGGAAAGAGGAGATTAGCAGGACAGGCTTTCTAATTTGGTACCATAACGGTAACCTCTCTTAGTGTCTCCTTTTCCTGAGAAAATGCTGCTCAGTGGTAAAAATCTATCTAAAGGAAAGAGAACAAAAGTGAAACTGGCAATGACCCTTCGCATGTAGGGTTCTATGTGGCTGGCTACCCTTGCATCATAAGGTACTTCTGCCTTTGGTGTGTAGATGGCATATCTTATTAGTTAAGTGTGAAAATATAAGTATTACGTAAGCAAGGAGTCCCAAGGTACAGGCAGCTACAAGGTTGGTGTTACTGAGCTATATGGAGATTGATGTTCTATGAAAAAGAATAATCTGAGAAATGTTAAGATGTTGTTATGCAGATTCCAAGTATACCTGGAGAAAGGTCGTATTGACCTTGATCTCTTTTCAGCTCTACAATACCATGGCGGTAGTATGTAGTTATCAGCTGATCACAACCTCTTGGGATGAACAGTGTGACAGTATGTATTGGGGTGATCCATTTTCCATGTAACACTTGAATTTGAATAATGCTCTTAGCATTGATTTGTTTTGAAACACTTCCTTTCTAAAAGATTTCCTGGGCAAATCTGGACATTTATAAACCTTACTAAGCGCTATCAGCTGCTAAGGAAATAGAAATCGTGAAATATGCCAAGGGGCTCCAATGTCAGAAAAACCAGCTCCAAGAAACGGAGAGAGATACTTTCTAGTTGGATGTTGCAGAGAAAAGGAAATAGATGCATTAGTTTCAGGTGCTAAATAATTATATTCTGTATGTTTTAATTCTACGTCAAACTAACATAACGATTAAAATATCAGTTTATTGTTGGACCATTCTAAGAGCGTTTAGAATATGCCCATCTCAACATGTCGTGTATTAACAAATACATAGAAAAACAGGGGATAGAGCTGAGTAGCAAAACAGAAACAATTATTTATAATTGTCTTCCTCTTATTGGAAAAATCTATTGCACTTTAGACAATCTGATTAACACTGATTCAGGAGAATATTCATTGATTAGGAAACATGCAAATATGCCCAGATTGGTTTTTTTTAAATGAAAGACTATTTGATTCAAGTTGATTCAAATATAAAGTTATTATGGCATACACCACCATTCAATACCTTAAGAATCTGATGTTTTTCTATAATGTTAGTATCTGCTAACATTATTCATTTGTTTGGTGGTACATTTTTCATTGGTCAAATTAAGATTTGCATTGCACAACTGCTTAAGAAAATGCAGTGCATCTTCCAAAGCCAGTTTTTCCCCCCAACAATGCCATTTTCTATTGAAAACACTGAAAAAATGACTTAAGCACTAGCATTGTCTGAAAATGCTATTTTTAGTTAGCACCTACTGTATTTTATTTTACTTTATTTTTAAGAGCTTATATCACAATAGAATTATATTACTAACTCTAGTAATATTACAGACTAAGCAATGATTAAAATCAGGAAATTTGTATTTGTGAAATAAAAGATAAATCAGTAGTACAGGTTTTATTACTCTTCATTCCCCCAAAATTGGAACAAACAAATTTGCAAAAAGAAATTTAGCAAAACTTGCAATACTGTAATGGTGTGTGCACATAAGAGTGGAAGCTTCATAAACAGTGGCATAGTTAAGCTATAAACATTCTGAATAATGTTAATTACACACAAGATTTCCATGCCATTGATTTAGTTGGAAATTTTTTCCTGACCAATATGGGTCTGGATATTGCTTATCGCTATAGTAAACTTATTTGTGATTTATTAGACCTAGTACTTCACAAGCAATACCAAGAACGTGATATACAACTTTCCAAAAATTGCTAACAGAAAGTAAATTTATCTATTTAGAGCTGATATGCAGATTGGCATCACAGTTCATGCATTCCAGTTTTTCAAAGAAGAATGTGTTTAATATACTTCCTGGACTATCACAACAGTCAGACTGAAGGTGACACCTATGGTTTGCAAAGCATCCTTCCTTATAAATGGGCAAAGAGACACATAAAGTCATAGCCATGCACAAGTTAAACCATAAAATATACAATTGCACAGATGTTATGTTATTCCTTGTGAATATTAGCTAAGGTTTGAAAACTAGACTTGTATAATATTGTCTCCAGCTTGGTGAACAGTTATGTCAGCCTCCCCCCTTGAGGTCTGAAGATGTACAACCTCTCAACTGAAAACTAAGGCCATGCTAACTTCAACAAAGTTGTTTTATAATCAGACGCTATTGCTAAGCATACTTATTTCGGAATGAGCCTACCACTCCATAGGACCTATGGCTTAATTCTATCATTACATTAGTTTTCCAAAAGTACGTGCATCTAGATCCCTGTTCTAATTATTGCAGCTTAGATACATTAGATACAATTTAGTCAAATTAAACACTTGGAACTCTACTCTTTTTCCACAGATGGGTTGTCATTGAAACTCATGCTACATTATGGTTGGGTTCATGTGTTAAGCCACCATTGATTTAATAATAGTTTGTTGAATAAATCATAGTTTACTGCGTTCACATAAGCTGAGCAACAATGAAACAATCCATATTTTAATTCAACGAAATATGTGTTTTCAGTTTAAGATTTCTCACATGCATCTGGGGATAATTCATACGAGTTGCCAAAAGTAATGTTTGCATAGATTAAAAAAAAAAGGTGCAAGTGCCCATTATTCAGCAGCAAGATCCTGCTCCCAATTTCAGCGATTGCTCCAAAAATCAGTGTCATTTAATACTTCATTTTTCCACTTAAGAGTTGTTGTACAACCACTCCTAGGTCACAACAGACTATGTAGAATGAGATTGCATAATAAGAGAGATGGTAGTTCACATGCAGTTTAACAAAAAAAGTGCAAATTATTGTTAACTTTGCATTTTTCAAGCCTGTCTAAAATTAAACTACGTTGATGACATGCTTCCAAACAAATATTTTTTTTAAAAGGGATGTTCTTTCATATTTTGCACAATTTTTAATCAAAAAGGAAAGAATATCGTGTTGGGGACTTAACTTCCTTATTATAAAAGGATAGCCTGCTGCAGCAAAACAGAAACATTTATTGGCTTATTTAACAGTGCACACTCACTTCATATGCAATTTGTATGAGGTGAGAATTCCTTAAAACACCAGTTTCCACATATGCATTGTAAATGCTTGTATTTTTTACCAAAAGCAAAACCATACAAGAGGTTTGTACAAACGACCAAGGAAAGAGCAAACATGCAAATAACTGATATACTTGGCTAAGGGATGTGATTTTACTTGGGCTAAGCGTTTTCCCTTTTTGCATGCTTGATGTTTACTTGCTTGTCTGTACATGTCCCTTTTCTAAATATGTATGGAATCTATAAACCTTTTCACAATTATGAGGCACAAAAACCAACCTTCCAATCGGTATAATGTTTCTCTCTCAAAAAAAAGTTGAGGCAGTCTTTGTTGAATGATACTTTTTAATATATGCTCACTCTTTGAAAATATCAAGAGAGGGAAACAAAGAGGGAACATTCCTTATCTGTTTAGATGCTAAGAAATATCCAACCACAAGCTGGCAGCGAGTTGCAAAGGAAAAAGGCTGGAAAGTAGCAATGGCACAGACTGTCTAACACCATGCACCACATTCATAATAACAATAATGTGAATGTTGTGCAGGGAAGCATAATTCTCTGCACAAGTGAAGTCTCTGATGTCGGGGTGAAAAGGGAAGAGGAAGGGCAAGAGTTAAAGTCTACATTTCATGCGGGACTATTATGCATCAGGCCCATTTCCCCATAGTACTTCTTCAGACATCTGAGTTGGAGTTGTGGGATGTTAGCCTGGGATCTGTGTTGATCTCGTACCTGTAGTGATAGCCTTCCATGTGGTCTCTACAGGCATCCCTGATGTTATACATCCACTTTTTGATCCCCTTTCGGTTCAAATATAAAACCAGGAGGAAAATGGCACCAATGAGGGCCAAGACTATCCCAAGAAAGACATAAGAAGTCTGCAGCGGGGTCTGGTCGTCGATCAGAAGGGGGCAGTCGAGTTTGGACACATCGATGCTCACCAAAGAGCGTCCTTGCAACTCCTGGGGATAGGAGCACTGGAGCGACCCTTTGGCCTCGACCTGCTTGCTCTCCTTCAGCCAGTTCACCAAGTCCTCGATGTGGCAGTCACAAGCCCAGGGGTTGCCGCTGAGATTGAGGGACAGCAAAGGGAGGCCCTGGAGCTGCTGGAGGGTGTCGTTCCTCAGGGTCTTGAAACCGTTGCTGCCGAGATCGAAGGTGCGCAGCTGTTGAAGGCTCCCCAAGAACACGTTACGTAAACTCACCAGGGAGTTGTTATGCATGTCTAGGTGCTCCAGCCTGGGCAGTGTGGAGAACATCCTGGCCGGCAGATAAATCAAATTGTTATCCGACAGGTCCAAGAGTCTCAAGTTGAGAAGCGTGCCCGTCTGGAGCAGCTCAGCCACCAGGACCACAAAACTGTTGTTGTAGAGGGAGCTGCTCAGGTCCAGTTCTTCCAAGGGGCTGCTAGCATTGCCCAGGGCCATGGGGCTGAGCCAAGTGAGCGAATTGTTGCTGAGGTCCAACTGCTTTAGGTGGGGCAGCCCAGCAAAAGTCTCCGCGCCCACCCAGCTCAGCTGGTTACCCCTCAGGTCAAGGAGGGTGAGCTCCGGGAGGGAGGCGGAGAGGAAGGAGGCAGAAGAGAGGTTGCTGATGCAGTTATGGTTGAGGAAGAGTCCCTGCACGAAAGGCGGCAGCTCAGAAGGCACCTCGGTCAAGTTGTCGTTGATGCACTTCACTGTTCGGGCTGTCTCGTAGCACTCACATAGCGCAGGGCAAGGGAGAAATTGTGGTTGTGGCTGCTGAGCCCAAACCCAGCCTGAAAGGACCAGCAGGAGTAACAGCTCCAGGCTACCAGCTCCTCGCCTCTCCCCACTTAGCGCAGGGGATGCACAGCCGCAAAGAGAGCACCCCAGCATCACCACCTCTTGTCAGGGACTGTTCTCCTGCGGTGCTCCCTGGGCTGTCTCCGTCTCAAAAGGATCCTTGGTTCCAGCCCTCCAAAAGCAATCTTCTTGGGTCAAGCAGAAAAGCAGAGAAAGGGAGCCTGGAGAGAAGGTGCGATTCTCTCCACGCGTGCAACCAGGCTGGGACTCCACAGCGGTCTTGGAAGGGTAGGAACAGCCCTAGGAATGGACCGGTTCTCTTTCACGTCTTGCCACCCTTGGAAAAAAAAAGCAGAAAAAAAAATGGGAGGAGGAGGAGAGGAGTTTGAACCAAGCTGGGATGAGGAAGAGATCATGTTTTCTTCTCAGACTCTGCCTTCCTGGATGCTGCCAGCGCACTCCTACTTCTCAAGATCATTTCCCCCTTCCCAACTGCCACCCCTCAAGTCAAACCACAAAACAGCCTGGACTACACAAAAAAAAAAGAAAGAAAGAAAAGAAAAGAAAAGAGAGAAAGAAAAGAGAGCAGTCCTTGGATTCCACTTGAACGTTACAGCAAGTTTTGCCAACCTGCCTGTGTCTGACAGAGTCTCCCCCTTGGGCAACCTTACTCAGTGGGGTTTAATACCAATGTCTCATCACCCTGAGCAGCAGGGGATAATGGCTATTGTAGTCCAAATGCTTGAGGTAAATGCTATTTGGGGTAAGCTCATTTATTAGATTTATAGTAAGAGATTCCTTTTCTCCCTTTGCTCAGGAGCTCCAATGTCTACAGGACTCCCTCTTCCAATCCATTTCCCCAACAATCTTGTGAAGTAGGCTAGGTTAAGAGTGGCAGTGATTGGCCAAGAGCCGCCCAAGGAGCTTCTACTGGCTAAGAATGGCCTTGAACCTGTGTCCTCTTACCCTAACTACTACACCACACGTTCTTTCCTTTATAACATCTACGGATACAAAAACATATTGGTATGAATTGCTGCTACTGGATAAAACGCTGGGATTTCCACCCCCCACCGATATCCTTTCAGAGGACTGGAAATGCAGCATTGGGCTCAAAAGGATTCGCTACGGGCCAGCAAGTTATTGCGGTTCTTAGTCCCTACAGAGGCCATGCTGAAAAGCAGAGCCTTAATCCGCGTTCGGTTTTTTTTCTTTCAATTACCAAGAGTCACGGCTTTTGTTCAACACCGCTCCAACCTAAGAAAGTTGCTGGAGAAAATGTGCAACTTTTCGCAAGTCCCCTCCGTTGCCCCAAATCGAAAGGCGTCGCGTTCATTATTCATCCCTCCCCAACTCCCCTTCCAACTTTTCCCAAGAAATAATTCCCCGCCACACCCTAAAAAACAAGCTCCACGTTTCCGAAGCAACAACCCCCACCCCCCGCTCCACTTTCGCCCTACGGCTACCTCCCATCCTAGAGGAAGACGAAGCCGGCGAGCTCCAGGGCTGCCCTTTGCCAGGGAAAGATGAGCGGCATCGAACCGTCGGGGCCAGACATTCCTTCTGGTGAGGGCGTAAGCGGGGAGGGATGATTCAACCTGGGACTTGACGAGAGACCGGACTCGTCCCTCTGCCTTCTGGGCCGGGAGGGCGAGGACACTGAGGAGAGGCTTGAGCTTGCGTAGCTCAGCCGAGGAAAGGGGTGGAATGCAAGGAGAGCCCTTCGTCCCGGACAGCGCCGTGCTTGCCCAGCCCCGCCGGCATTAGCTTACCTGTTTCGCGCCTGGGCTTCAGCTCCGCCAGTCCCGCGCAAACTCCCGGGCCGAGTGGGAACTGCATGGCGCAGGCAGCAACTTTCCCTGCCTGCCCCCCCCCCCTCCTCCCGGCTTGCCTAGCCCAGCCTCCACTGTAGGAGAAGCCAATGGCAGGCGCGGCCTCCGGGAAGCAGCCCGGCTCCGCGCACCACACCCTCGGTGGCAGCGGGCGGCCGCTTCTCGCATCCCCGCCCGGTTTACTTTGCAAAGAGGCGGCGGCAGGTGGGACTGGTTGGCGTCCCTCCGCCTTCGCCGCTATTATGTCTGACTGCCGAAGGATCGCGGAATACAGGAACCCCCAGCGGAGACTGGCGGAAAGCCCTCTGCACGAACTCAGAGGTACTCGTTATGTGTACTCGTGGCAGCTCAACTCTTGACATCTAAAAGGGCAATTATGTGTTGAGTTCAACGCTGCGCTCGGTGTACTCGCAACAATGCACAACGCCCTTCCTTGTCTCTTCCCAGCGGTCCTGTGTGGTAGGTTAAATTGGCCAAAATATAACTGAGCATCTGATTCAGAGAGAGGCACCTAGCCAGCTGTGGTACCCAGGATGCTACTGCCATAATAGGCTGGGTGCTATCCTAGGCTGGGCTTCAATCCTGCTTGAAGCAACATCCTGGCTGGTACCGTCATGCTTTGTAACCACAACTTTTGGCAGAGCCTTTTAAACCCTGCTGAGAAGTCTTAACTCTGACCAGGGAAGTTTTCTGAGGGGATATCATACTGATTGAAGACATAATAAGGCAATGAATGATGCTGGGTTAGATGCTGTCCTGATTTCACAGCTCTTGCTCTTTTTGTATCTAGAGAAGAATGGAACGAGGAGCTGTTTAAACAAAACAAAACAGAGCATCCCTATACCCTGTGGCTGTTGCACCTTAAGCTTTACACATAAGAACGGATTTCCTCTGTGCCAGAAGCCTGAAGAAATTCTACAAGAGCCAGGGAAGTGAAAGATAAGGTTAAGCTGTAATTGTGGGACCAGTTTCTTCCTGTTTCTTGAAGGTCAGAAAGCCGGTACCTGCTGCTAACATCAGCCAATATCAGAAGACAAGTTTTATGCGTGCCTGAGATTACTATAATGCCTGTGTCAGCTAAGGACCAAGTGATCTTCCTGATGAGAAATGGTTTCTGTGACTCCGTTTGCATTCTTCTTTTGACCATGTTTGAAGAAAAAACAAAAACAAATTTACTGTCTTATTTCACAATTTTGCATTCATGACCGACTTTCCATGGTAGAAGATGAGTTTAACACAAATGGATCTGATCGTTTGTCACAGAAGAGATTCAACCCTGTGTAAAGATATAATTGAAGAAACCTTATTCCTGGTTCATATAAGGGAAGAGAGCAAGATTTTTAAAGGACATTTAAAAAGGGAAAATATATCAGTTTCTCTTAACATAATGTCTCAGAAACGAGTTGGGGTCAGTTGAGGAAATATTCAGAGTAGTAGTTCTGATCAGCCATTTTCATACATACCATTTGGACATGGATACGTATTCTGTCACAGATAAAAAAAAAAGATTAGGCATTTTAAATCAATTTCTGAGATCTGCAAATGCTGATAGAGGGTAATATATGTTTCAGTCCCTAAGTAAATGATTGAACAATTAATCTGTGACAGGTGTCCTCTGCATCTCAAGCCTCATTTGACAGACAGTTGCCCCAAAGGTTGTCTTGCTCTTCAGCTATGTTAAAAAAAATGAGGAAAAAATGTATATGCTACTGATCCTTTATCACCTGAAAGTTGAATGATAGCCTGGATATATATGTGGGTATCAGTTGGGGGGAGTGGGTGAGAGTGGGAGATGGGGGACAATGATAAAATGTGTCACAACAGAACTGCTGCATCAGTGTTGCCTGCAAGTACATAAGTGGTACAGCTTGTGTTGTGCTGTCATGACACACATTTCATCATTTTGACAACATCTTGGCTTGCTGCGGATGTCCCTGGCTATTCAGAGGAATCCATAGTGAGTCAGTTATGCTCTTTTATGACAAGGTTAACAAACCCATTTTTAATGAACATGGCTCTTGCTTTATACTTTGGGGAGTTATCTGACTGGTGATTGGTCATTTTACAAAATCCCATTAAGGCTGGGGTTTTGGGGGCTGAGGGGGGCTGGCTCTACTGAGAATTGCCTGTATACTAAAGGCTTTGTGGCTGACACCCGAGTGAGCCACAGAACATTTGTGCTGGCAGATTGGGGGCAATGCCTTTGCGGAAACACTGTTCTTCTCTTTTCGGATCCCATTGGGAGTAATGAAAACCAAACTGCAAAAAAGGCTACATTTCTGAAAAAGGTGACCAGATGCAGCTCAGAACAGAGATGAAAGGAAAATAAAGCAGGACCCATTAGTATGTCTCTGGATAATTTGTTTGTACATAACAAGGTATCTAACTTCCATCTATGGAATCATGGAACTACAACAAAACACTTCATCTTTCTTCTGAGTTAGGTTTATTAGCTTATTTATTAGATTTCTATGCTGTTTTTCCTCCAGAGCTTACAGAGGTGCATAGAATACTCTGTCCTCTGTCCACCTGCCTACCTAATATTGCTTAATAAATCTCCATACTTAAACTGGGTATCCCGTATTTTAATCCAGCACCTTAATCACCATGCCACTAATCCCTTGCAGTTGGCTAGAATTGGTTTATTATTGGACATATAGGTTATCCCAGTATACGTGAAGAAAGAAATTATGGAGGGCAGACATGCTAGTCTATGGTAGCAAAAACTTAGTACTGTATCAGGTAATAAAAAAAATCTAGTACTGTAGCACCTTTTAACAACTTTATTAAAAGTTGTATGTTTTCATGAGCTGCAGATCACTGCATTAGATGTATAGAGTAGCTAGACTGATGAAGGATTTAAATGGGGTGAAATGGGAGACTGAGGGGAAGGTAGGTTGATTATGCACTTCACGTTACACATGAGACATTACAAGTATATGTATTATATCAGTTAACAATTACAGTGAGTTAAAAACTCACTGGGTTTCTTGGGAATCTTTTAATATTTATGTGAATGGAGAGAAAGAAGAAGATCCATTTTTAATTTTGATTTGCTTAAGGTAGGGGCATTTGATTTGCTTAAGGTAGGGCATTGTCGATATATTGGAATTATTTGGGATCCTCATGAAAGAAGATATTTTTGCAATGTTTTGTTTGTCACAAATAGTCACAATATTTTTAGAGAATTTCTAGAGACAACTAAATCAATCAATCAATCAATCAATATGAAGGTTTGTTCTCCGAGCTTGTGAGTTGGTTTCTGAATGTTTCGTTACCAGGCTAGGTAACATCTTCAGTGGAGTTTAGGAGATGTCAGTGTTCTTCTGTTTATAAGGGCTTCAGGTGTGGGTGTGTCAAGTGAGGGTCTAGTGATGGGTCAAGAGTGAGTCGTCACTGAGCCTTGTGATGGGTCTTGTAATGAGATTACATCAGGTCAGGGTCATTGGGAGGTGAACTGGTAGGTTGGGTTGTCTGGGTTGGTTGAAGGTTGGTGCTGTCTCTGGTTGGCTGTGTCGGTTGATTTGGATTCTGAGGGGTTTGTAGTCTGATTGTAGGTCAATGTGTTTGTTGATGGAATGGCTTGTGGAGTGCCAAACTTGGATGAACTTACGAGCGTGGCAGGCAGTAGTGTGGCCGATGATTTTTGTGTTGCTTCAATTGAACTGGTGCTGTTTAGTGTCGGTGTGACTAGAGATTAAGGATTTGGTATCATGGCGTTTGACTGCCAGCCAGTATTCGTGGATCCTGGTTTTTAATTGATGTGAAGTTTGTCCTATGTAGAATTGGTTGATTTTTGTAGATTGCATTGTTTCTTTCATCCCTCTGTATTTTGTCTTTGATTCTGGATAGTTCCTGGCACAGTGTGGCTGTAGATTTATGGACTATTGCCATTCCTAGGGGTTGGAGGATTGAGGCTGTCATTTCCGACACCCCTTTTGGGTATGTGGCAAATGACAGCTAGAATCTTCCAACCCCTTGGAATTACATTGATTACATTGTTTCTTTCATCCTTCTGTATCTTGTCTTCGGTTCTGATAATTCCTTCCGAATAATTCCACGCTCTACTGAAGATGTTACCTAGCCTGGTAATGAAATGTTTAGAAACCAACCCACAAACTCAGAGAATGAACTCTATATCATAGATATAGAGTCTCAGGCAAAGATTTTTGAACAAGCCAATTATTTTCTTTTTTGAAATAGTGATGCTTGGAAGCGGACATTCCAAAGATCTGTTTCAAATCTTGGTGGAACCTGCTTTCCTAGGTTCCATGGAGTGACAAAGGGTTTTGTCAGTTATTTGGAAAGGCTGCAGGACCAGCTCCAGTAATGCCCCAGAGCATTAATCTCCCCTGCTAGCTCCAACAAGACAGCCTTTTGCAATCGTTTCATAATATAAAAGTGCCAGATTTCTTTAACTCCATTTTGGATCTGTCTTTTTCAAACACTAGGTCTTAAAATATGTTTTAAGAAATCCAATTTTTTTACTACCAATTCTGTGGGCGTGGCTTGGTGGGCGTGATGTGGCTTAGTGGGCGTGGCAGGGGAAGGATATTGCAAAATCCCCATTCCCACCCCACTCCAGGGGAAGGATACTGCAAAATCCCCATTCCCACCCCACTCTGGAGCCAGCCAGAGGTAGTATTTGCTGGTTCTCCGAACTACTCAAAATTTCTGCTACCAGTTCTCCAGAACCTGCTGGATTTCACCCCTGGTTTTAAGCCCTTCTTGGCAGTAGGGCTGATGGCAGTGGAGTGAACCTTGTTTTCCTGTGGGTTTTTTTTGGTCATAGTGATTATTTGCAAGAAGGGGGTTGTGCTTTTTAAATTAGGGATTAACTTGAAACCTCCATACTGATTATCAGCGGGGAAAATATGAAAGCATTCTTGAATAAAAAACTTCTACCATAATTTATCTTTTCCCCAAAATAATCCTTTTTGGATAGGACATAGAAAAGGAAAGGGTAACCTGGGTTTTCTAGATGTTGAATTGTACTGCTCATCTTCTTTCAGCTTTATTAACTAAGACTGATGGTTTTCAACATCTGGAATGAATATATACCAGTATAGTGGAATCTCTCTCTCTCTGAGTCCTAAACTGAAGGAAGCCATGGCAAGCCATTGCAGGATTTGTCTAGGTAATTGCCATGAGTAAAAACTGACTTGAAGTTTTTATATTTGAATAGAATAGAATAGAATTTTTTACTGGCCAAGTGTGATTGGACACACAAGGAATTTGTCTTGGTGCATATGCTCTCAGTGTACATAAAAGAAAAGATACCTTCATCAAGGTACAACACTTACAACACATTGAAAACTGACTTTCAATTTATTATTATTTAACGCCTGAAAAGAGTGTACTCATTCCATTTTCTTTTTTTAAAAAAAATCCACCCTAAAGCTTGGAAACATTGTCTGGATTCTTAAATAAGTGAGCAAATACCCTCAGTATTTCAGAAAATGGCTCAACATAGAAGTCTCTCTGATTTCTACAATTCTGCCTTATTAGTGCTACTTTGCTCTTTACTTGGAACAAATGAACTCTTAGTTCTTTCTGCATCCAGGAGAAAGTGTATGAATATAACTTCACAACTGATGACCTCTACTCCTCTAATATGCTGCCGATTTTTAACCAGTGTCATATTGTCAACCAAGCAAGAGCCAGAAAGATTAACTAAGCTGCAGATCCACAAGTCAAGCCAGAGGCAAATGTGCCCTTCCCTTCCTGTATTGCACTGAGACTTTTGGAGTAGGGAAAAAACTGTGTGAAAAGATCTGGGGAGCCACTGCTTTGCATGGATAAGGGTTGCATTTGGCTTTCACCTTATTATTTCATATTCTCTTAGCAAGAGAGGCTCTGAGATGCCTCCAAAAATCTGAGAAGTGATACCATTTCAAAAAACAATTATTTCACCTTAGACAAACAAATGGAAGACAAATGATTGATGCGTGGCTATAGAATTTAGGGGGGAAATTGTAATACAGAGAAGAGCAGAGAATTTTCATGCAGATGTTTTAGAATCTATCTTGAAAAGGTGAAGTAAAATTGGGTGAGACTGTTTATTAGATCTTTTAGTTTTCTATCTTTCTTATGTACTTCAGACATCAGCCATTTCTTGGATGCCTATAGCCAAAATTTAAAAAAAATGACAGAAAATGTGCAGAATATCTAAATGACAGAATGAAAGTAGAGTATGGGACTAAGGGCACAATTGCTACTCCTATCTTATAATTTAACTATTAAATTTAAACAATGGGTTTAATTTTCAGTCATCTATCCAAAAGGGGATGGAAAGGGGATTAATTAAATCACAATGGCAAAGTCTGAGTTTTCATCCAACAATATATTGCTTGTAAAACTGATGGAGGAGAAAGCAAATTTAGAATCTCTTAAAAATACTGGTCAAGTGTATATTTTAGGAAGCACAGCAAGATAAGGTACAATCATGAAGATATAAAGGTAATAAAACTATGATGCTGTAGGAAAAAAAAAGAATATTTTTCTGCCTAATAGAAGCCATGCTCGTTCAGTGGACCTGAATAGTTGGAGATTCAGGTCAGACAAAAAGAAATTCTTCATACAGCACATAGCTAAAATGGGAAGTTTAGTAACATGTCAGAAGAGATTTTTTGACTGGATTTGTTCATTAATTCATTTTCTTTAATAAACTCCAAGGCTGGGATCATTCAATAAACTATAGCAGACCCAAACATACCTGATCTTGAACAACTATAAGTGGGGATCAGATAGGTTGAAGAAGATGAAAGTAAAGGTAACTATTAATCTAGAATAGAATAATGTATTCTATTGATAACATTAAAAGCAGCATATTTCTGAATTACAGTTGGATAAAACAACATGATGGTGCATTGTATCAATGCCCTGTTTGTAGGCTTTAAAGGGGTGTTGAATTAACTATTAATTATTGAACTCAATGGAATTTTGATCTGATCCCATAAGTACTTCTAATAACTTGTAATGAAATTGTAGGGTTTTTTGGTAACTAGAAAAAGAAGTGTTGTCAAAATGTCACGAGAACACTGCCCTGAGAATTCTTTCTATTTTAGAATAGAATAGAATAGAATAGAATAGAATTTTTTATTGGCCAAGCGTGATTGGACACACAAGGAATTTGTGCATATGCTCTCAGTGTACATAAAAGAAAAGATACGTTCATCAAGGTACTTTTGAAAGACATATTCTGTTAAAAATAAATGAATGTGCCCCTAGAATAGTATTCAGTTCCTAACCTCACTCTTTCTTTCCTATTTATTACATAAAAGATACTGCAATTTGGTTCTGAAATTCTTTCAATTGCCCAAAAAGAAAAAAAAAAGAAGAAAAGAAATTCACAAGGGTCAACATTATAAATCAATTGTATTATTTAGAACAACAAAAATTCTGTGGTACTTTAATGTAAAAGAACTGAAAAATAGAAATAATAGTTGAGTTAAAAAGCTCCCCTACCATAATTTGATTAAAGCAGAAAGGTTTATTTTCCGATAATTTGTCTCTGCCCAGAGCTTACACAGGCTTGAACCTGGTTAGGAAGAAATTACTTTTTTATTTTATTTCTTTACCTTTACTCATCCTTTGCCTGGATATGTGTGCTATGATCTGATACTAAACAGTTTTATTAATGAACAGTTTTATGAAAGTGAAACATTCATAATTTGTTTACTTTTTGCATTTTCTTTCCTTTTGACTTTCATATTCACCACCTTTAAAGCGCTCCATGGCATAAGACCTGGTTATTTACGGGACCGCCTACTGCAACCGACGGCCTCCCAGCGACCAGTGCGCTCCCACAGGGTGGGCCTCCTTGGGGTTCCGTCGGCTAGACAATGTCGGCTGGCGACCCCCAGGGGGAGGGCCTTCTCTGTGGGGGCTCCAACCCTCTGGAACGAATTACCACCAGGCATTTGCCAACTCCCTGAGCTCCGGACGTTTCAACGCGAGCTGAAAGCATGGTTGTTTCGTCGTGCAGGACTGGCCTGATAGTTTTTAATTGGGAATTTTAAAAAAGGGTTTTAATAGGAATTAGCCTAAATTTAAATATTTCATTTTAAATTTATTTTAATGTTTGTAATATTGTTTTTTATATGGCTGTTAACCGCCCTGAGTCCTTTGGGAGAAGGGCGGTCTAGTAGTAGTAGTAGTAGTAGTAGTAGTAGTAGTAGTAGTAGTAGTAGTAGTAATAATAATAATAATATTTAGAATCCCTCATTCTTGTGAAAATGTACCTGGAATCTAAGGCAATACATGATTTTATAAAGTGAGCTCCAATAAACTGGTTAATCTTGATGCAGTTGCAAGGGTTTGTTAAAAAACCCCGCATCCACTAAGATTTGATTAAACTGGAGACCTATTGGGTTGTCTGGTAGCGAACATGCTTCTGACATCAATCAGTTAGGTTTGTGATGTGATGCAGAATGAGTGGCTCATCTATTTGCCATGCAGCTTTTATGAGGAAAAGGAATATTAGTTTGCCTTGGAGTCCCCCTCGGTGCAGGCTGACAACAAGAAAAAGCTGAGAGATGCAATGTTGGCTTCCTCATAGAAAAAGAAACTGTGAAATATTGTGATCAGTCCATTTCTAGGACAGACTAATTTTTAATTGGCCATTCTTATCCAATGTCAGTGCAAACTAGAATTCATGAAGAGCTTCAGTCCCATAGCCTGCATTTCAACTGATACAAAGGTTTCATTTGGAAGGCAGACTATATGGATTAATTGAATAGTGACCAAAGTCAAGTCAAAATCAGATATAATTCATAAGATTGTCAAGGTCTTACTGTATCAATCTTTATTGTTGAATTGGGCCACATTTCTGCAAAAGGATACTGTATTTGTACAAATTCCTGTTCTGGCTGAATTGTCTTTTTTTAAAGTTTTAATATTTTTCCCTAGAAAGAAAGCAACATCATATCATTATATTTCTCCTTGGACACAAAGATTTTACTCCTTTCCTAGCCAATCTGATTCCCTAGCAGACAGCAGGAATTTGACCTAGTTGAACAAAAGTGGAAGTGCTACAAATTCAGCCTGAAAAAAAGAATACCGGCCAATTGATCAGAAAGGAGTACTGTGATTAGACCAGCTTTCTCCAGCCTACTGCCTACAGTGCCCTCGTCCTTTGTCAGCATGGGATATTGGCTTGAAGTGATGGTTATTATTCATCCCACTTATGAGAACATCACTTTGGAAAAGATGAATGAAAGAAACGAGAACATACACCATGGCCAAAAGGATCAAACAGCTTCACTATCTTAGCTTGTTAAACCCAGAACTTAAATATACCTAGATAGAATTGAACCACAATACTATAAGCTGCTGAATCCCTTCAGCCTAATATTTCTCAGTAATGAATATGAATCTTTGTTATATGAAATGTAGAGGAACTTTTCTCAGAGAATGTAGATTTCGTATTTATCTTGCCCTTAGTCTGCAATGTTTTACCACTGATAAATGAAATTTGTTCACCGCTTTCAGCTTACAGTCACATTAGTAAATATGATAAGGTCTATAGATTTGATTGGATAGGTACATTTTCTACTGTATATTTTTTGGCTATTTCACAAAAAGAAAAAATGCACAAGCATGCCACTAACAATAACGGTAAGAGTCTGTTATCTGGATGGCCTGTTTTTTTCATTTTATACACACTAGACCAGGGGACTCCAACCTTGGTCCCTTTAAGACTCGTGGACTTCAACTCCCAGAGTCCCTCAGCCAGCAAAGCTGGCTGAGGAACTCTGGGAGTTGAAGTCCACAAGTCTTAAAGGGACCAAGGTTGGAGACCCCTGCACTAGACTGATGTGAATTAGTAAAATCATTATGATTCCAGGTTCAGAATGTTCTTGTCTTGGAATTTGTTTGTGGCATTATATTTAGAGATTGCTATAGCTCTGGATTTACCAAAAAAAAAAAGGAGAGTTACTTTTATTAGGAATTTTCAACAATTCAGCAAAAAATTCATATGTGATAATAGCATTGAATAGTTTCACCCTCAATACTGGAAATTGGAAAATAAGGTATCTCAATGGTGACATCTTGTGGCTAAAACAATACATAGATGCTCAAGCACTTGCAGACAGTATTACTACTGTATTAACAGTACTACTATTATCTGACAAATGGATTAATGACAGTTCTGAATATCACAAGAATGTAAATCCATTTATCAAAATCAATCATACTAACTGAAATCCCATTTAACTCAACATAATACAAGGTAACATTGTTTAGGTAATCCTTGACTTATAGCCATTCATTTAACAATGGTTCTAAATTACATTGGCCATGAAAAAGTGACTTACCAGCCATCTTCAGGGTTACGACTGTGGCACCAACTCTGCAGTCATGTGATCACAGTTTGGATGCTTGGCAACTGGCTGGCATTTGTAAAGCTCTATGAAGTGGTATATGAAATGCTACTGTTATTGCTAAGTCTTGTCTTTATTTGAAGATTTTGTTTTACTGGCCTTTGTGGACAGTTCTCCGTGTATGCCACATCTTCTCTGATATTCTTAAAAAGATGGGCTGCAGTCCTCCAGTAAGAAGACAAACTTAGCATTTGGAATAGGAGTAACTAGTTTAAAATTAGCACTCATCTGGTAAATCACCAGTGCTGGTCAATTGTTGTCAATTTTTTGGGGTAAGATTTGAGTTATCCTGTTCCTCCCTCTGCTAAAGGTCTTCACAAAACTCTTTTTGTTTGCTTTCTTGTTCACTTGCTTTGGTCCCAAAATTCCAGCTGCCTATACTTTTTCTAAAGAGCGCTGGCTAAAACTGAAATCTGTATGTATGAAATCAGCCCTTACAAAGTCAGCCCATACAAACAAAGACATCTCTGAATATTTTTTCTGTTAGGTCAGCCATCGTTCTAACAGTGCTGGGACTACAATACACAAATTGTGCACAATGACTGCAAATTCTGGGATGTGTACAGCATTTAGTGTCTTCTTCACAGTTATGATGTCCCTCCTACTGTTATATTCTGTGAGGTGGGGTTATATTTCTGGAGATTTTACCATTTTCAGTCCCTTTTGCAATGCTCACTGCATTCATGCAAGAAAACCATGAAGAAGCTAGCAGAGCTTAGTGCCAAAAAAAGAAATCATATTCAGGTAGTTCTTGACTTAAAATCAGAATTATGTCCGAAATTTCTGTTGCTAAGTGAGACACTTGTTAAATGAATTTTGCCCCATTTTATGACCTTTCTTGCCACAGTTGTCAAATGAATCACCGCAGCTGTTAAATTAGTAACAGAACAATTAAGAGAATAGCTTGCCTTCAGAATTGTGGGTGCTTTATTACTAGGTTTTTTAAAGAAGAGATTGGATAACCAATCTCATTATCTGAAATAGTATACTGAGCAGAGGGTTGGATTAGAAGACTTCCAAGTTCCCAAGTTCATATAGCAAAAAATTAAACTGGGTTGCTCAATTTGGGCTTGTACACTATGTAAACATAATCCTCTCTGCTCTATCAGTGAATTGCCTAATGGAGCCAAACAAATTGTTGTGCATTGTGTTCTGTGATGTTATTTATATACTGGGGATTTCAATCTAGTGTTATATTACCTTGATGTAGATAATTATGGATATTAATTTTAAGTTTCAAATTGATTTCTATAACCGTTGATACTGACATCTGCAGCATTCAAAGTTAGCACAATATTAAAAGAGGCAGGGGTGAAATCCAGCAGGTTGCGGAAATTTTGAGTAGTTCAGAGAACCGGCAAATACCACCTGTGGTTGGCCCCAGAGTGGGGATAGAGATTTTGCAATATTTTTCCCCTGGAGTGAGGTGGGAATGGAGATTTTGCAGTATCCTTCTCCTGCCATGCCCACCAAGCCATGCCCACAGAACCAGTAGTAAAAAAAGTTGAATTTCACGACTGAAAAGAGGGTGTGGGTGAGGAGTGGGTGTAATACATAATCACAAAGCTTTTTCCCCCCTTAATAGCAATAGTAAAAGCACTCAGATTTATATACCGCTTTGTAGTGCTTTTTACAGCCTTCTCTAAGCGGTTTACAGAGTCAG
The DNA here is from genome assembly GCF_028640845.1 of Ahaetulla prasina. Taxonomy (NCBI): domain Eukaryota; kingdom Metazoa; phylum Chordata; class Lepidosauria; order Squamata; family Colubridae; genus Ahaetulla; species Ahaetulla prasina. The sequence continues at coordinate 130,072,724 of NC_080539.1, forward strand.
CCTATTGCCCCCAACAATCTGGGTCCTCATTTTACCCACCTTGGAAAGATGGAAGGCTGAGTCAACCTTGAGCCGGAGAGATTTGAACTGCCGAACTGCAGCTAGCAGTCAGCTGAAATAGCCTGCAGTACTGCACTCTAACCACTGAGCCATCTTGGTTCTTTTAAGTCATATCTGAAATGATGTCATCAATAAAAATAAGCAAACAGCTTAGCTAATAAGATTAGTCTCTATTTCTGTAAACTTTTCAGTGGAATAGGAATACATTTTAAATTGGTTATTAAATCATGTAGGGCAAAAATTCTTTTCTTTACAAGGAAACTCAACACTCTTCGCAACAAAAACATTATCCTACAGTGTTATTTATCTTAAGATGCTGAAATCTGTTCTTATTATTTTTATAATCATTATAATGCCAGTTCTTTTTTGCAGGGCAATTTTGTATTAAAGCTAAATTACATATTTCATTGTCCACCCTAGATAAATCACGCTATCTCCTGTTCCATTTGGGCAACTGAAACCTAAGTGCATAACTGGCTGAGTTTATAGAAGATAAATTTTACACTTCCCTCAAATTGGGAAGTTTCCCAGACTAGCCTACTTCTCTGGGATTCGGAGCAGTTTCTCCTCTGATCCCACGTAGCTTCTTCAAAATAAGCCCCGGGCCTCGAATAAAACGGTAGGTATTCCCACTGAAATGTGTAAACACACACCATTAGAGCTTCAATACACATTTCATTGCAAATTCCTAGAAAAGGTATTTCCCATTCCTCTCCTGCCACCTCGAAGCTATACAGACTGCAGAGTCTATGTACTGCAGAGGAAGACCATTGAATTCACATTCAAATACTGGAATAGCAGTATTCCAGTATTTTGAGGGTCTGCCACAAAGAAGAGGGGGTCAACTTATTTTCCAAAGCACCTGAAGGCAAGACAAGAACCAGTGGATGGAAACTATTCTTAACCTGTATCACTGCAGAAGACCACTATAAAGTAATCCTACTTGAAATCAATAAAATCATCAAACTATACATACCACAAATCACCACCAAAATCAAAAAAAGAAACAAATTACCCATATCAATAAAAAAGCTTCAATCCAAAAAAAAATCCCTCTGGAGAAGAAACAAAAAGGGCTATGTAAGAAACTTCAAAAACCGCTACAGAAATATTTGCAACCAAATTAAAACTGAATGTAACATTTACCACACCAAGCAAGAAGAAGAGCTTCTACGCACAAATTCCAATCGTGCTTTCTATAATTTTGTGAACAATAAACTTAAAGAAACAAGATCCATCCCACCACTAAAAGAACCTAACGGCAAAGAATGCACTGACGAAACAGTTAAAGCAAACCTCTTTAACACATTCTTCGGCTCAGTCTTTGTAAACAGCGATGGCTCATATCCGACATTCCTCAATCGTACCAAAAATGATAACATCGACTTAACTCATATAGACTTCACAGAAGATGTTGAAAAAGCTCTTCGCAACCTGAAACCATCATTATCAATTGGTCCTGATGGGCTATGCGCATACTTCTTAAAAAAACTTTCAATAAATATAGCAGAACCCCTAAGCATAATCTTTAATAAAGCTTTCACGACTAGTTCCCTTCCAAAACTCTGGTCTCTAGTCACAGTCATCCCTATCTTCAAAAAAGGAGATCCCAGCCTAGTTGAAAATTACAGACCTATCTCTCTATGTTGCGTCTCATGTAAAGTAATGGAATCTATCATAAATCAATCCATTACACTCCACCTTGAAACTAATAACCTACTCTCTAATAAACAATTTGGTTTCAGAAAAAAATTGTCTTGTAACTTACAACTTCTTCACTGCAAAAACATATGGACTACAAACCTTGATCAAGGAAAAACAATAGATGCAATTTACATAGACTTCTGCAAAGCTTTTGACTCAGTAGTACATGATAAACTTCTCTTAAAACTAAAATCCTACGGCATTTCAGGACCTCTTCACAATTGGATAAATGCCTTCCTATCAAACAGACAACAAGTGGTCAAAATTGGCAATGCTCTATCAAATCCTGTTCCTGTAAAAAGTGGCGTTCCCCAAGGTAGTGTTCTTGGACCAACGCTCTTCATACTATACATAAATGATCTCTGTGACTTTATCTCAAGTTATTGTGTTCTCTTCGCTGACGACGTCAAGCTATTCAATACCACTAACAATACTTCTACCCTTCAAGATGACCTTGACTTTGTTGGTCTAAAACTTGGCAACTTCAAATATCAACCAGCAAATGCTCAGTCTTACATATTGGTAAAAAGAACCCTAACAACAAGTACAAGCTTGATGGACATTACCTTACTGATGACCCCCACCCTGTCAAAGACCTTTGAGTTTTCATTTCAAATGACCTAAATGCCAAAGCCCACTGCAACTACATAGCAAAAAAAGCTCTAAGAGTTGTAAACCTAATTTTACGTAGCTTCTTTTCCAAAAACTCTACACTACTAACCAGAGCATACAAAACATTTGCCAGACCTATTCTTGAATACAGCTCATCCGTCTGGAACCCCTACCACATCTCTGACATTAATACTATCGAACGCGTCCAGAAATATTTTACTAGAAGAGTTCTTCGCTCCTCCGAAAACAACAAAATACCTTATGCCACCAGGCTTGAAATCCTGGGATTAGAAAATTTAGAACTCCGCCGACTCCTACATGATCTGTGTTTAACACACAGAATCATCTATTGTAATATCCTTCCTGTAAAAGACTACTTCAGCTTCAATCGCAATAATACAAGAGCAAACAATAGATTCAAACTTAATGTCAACCGCTTCAAACTTGATTGCAGAAAATACGACTTCTGTAACAGAGTTGTTAACACTTGGAACTCACTACCTGACTCTATAGTCTCTACTCAAAACCCAAAATCTTCAACCAAAAACTGTCTACTATTGACCTCACCCCATTCCTAAGAGGACTATAAGGGGCGTGCATAAGAGCACAAAAGTGCCTACCGTTCCTGGCCTATTGTTCCCTTCATTATATCAAATTAACATAGTTGTTACATACTTTTACTTATATATATTTTCTCTCTCTCATTATGAGTTATTGTTTATGTTGATGACTGTATACTACTGTTGTGACAAAATGAAATAAAAAAATAATAATAATCACGGAGTGAAGCAACCTGGAATTAAGGAGAAACTTCCTAGCAGTGAGGACAATGAACCAGTGGAAAAAGCTTGCCTTCAGAAGTTGTAGGGGCTTCATCAGTGGGAGTTTTTAAGAAAAGACTAGACAGACATATCTGACATATCTTTAATGGCATAGGATCTCCAGTTTGGAGCAAAAGACCTGCAAGCTCAGTTTGGAGTACTTTAGACCTCCAAGCTCTATTCTGTTTGGGTCTTAGCAGGCATGCGTTCCCTCAAGCGCGGCCTAATTCTGGATAGTTTCAATATAGGAGAATATTTGTAGTTCAAGGGTGAAATGAGGGGTCGTTGGTGGTCTCTCAACTTGCTGGTTTTCTTGCAGACATCTCATTACCCAAACTAGGCAACATTATCAGTGCTAGTCTAGTTCCAGACTAGCACTGATGGTAAGCCGTGGAGGTGCAGCGATTAAAATGCAGTCCTGCAGGTTATTTTTGCTGCTTGCTGCCTGCCTGCAATTTGGCAGTTAGAATCTCACCTGGATCAAGGTTAACTTTTATTTTATTTTATTTGTCACAACAGTGTATATAAGCATGAGCATGGAATAACTATACTATATATAAGCATAAGCATGAAATAACTATACAAATTGGATACTCTAGTTTATCTTCAGATGTATAATAAAGCCGTCCATCCTTCCGAGGTGGGTAAAACGAGGACCCACATTGTTGGGGGCAATAGGCTGAATTCTGTAAACCGTTTGGATAGGGCTGTAAAGCACCGTAAAGCAATATAATTTAAGTCTTAAGTGCTATTATTATTGCTGCCTAGTTTGGGTAACGAGACGCCTACAAGAAAACCAGCAAGCTCAAGAGAGCACCAAGGACCCCTCTGGATAGTCTTCTAAAATAGAAAAGAATAGAATAGAATTGAATTTTATTGGCCAAGTGTGATTGGACACACAAGGAATTTGTCTTGGTGCATATGCTCTCAGTGTACATAAAAGAAAAGATACGTTCATCAAGGTACAACATTTACAACACAATTGATGATCAATATATCAATATAAATCATAAGGATTGCCAGCAACAAGTTATAGTCATACAGTCATAAGTGGAAAGAGATCGGTGATGGGAACTATGAAACGATTAATAGTAGTGCAGATTCAGTAAATAGTCTGACAGTGTTGAGGGAATTATTTGTTTAGCAGAGTGATGGCCTTTGGGAAAAAACTGTTCTTGTGTCTAGTTGTTCTGGTGTGCAGTGCTCTATAGCGTCGTTTTGAGGGTAGGAGTTGAAACAGTTTATGTCCAGGATGCGAGGGATCTGCAAATATTTTCACGGCCCTCTTCTTGATTCGTGTAGTATACAGGTCCTCAATGGAAGGCAAGTTGGTAGCAATTATTTTTTCTAAATCTAAAGAATATATTTTTTCTAAATCTAAAGAATATATCTCAGCGAGGACACACAAGGGCTTCTGGACCTACAAATCGCACCAACCCGGCCTGCAAGCCAGGTGGAACAAGGGGAGCGTAGCCGCTATTGTCCATTCCACCTCACTCAGGTGCCGCCCTTATCCTTAGCCTCCTGCCCAAAGCGCCCTTTTACGCGTCAGCCGCTTTTCAGAGCCTGGCAGGAGCCGGAGGCGAGGAGGCTGGCCTTCCCACCAGCCAATAAACACTCGGAATACTCAGCACGCTGGCCAATCCTGCGCTACTTTGCTCCCGTGTTTCCCCTCCCCCCCCGCCTCTATCTTTCTCGCCACCCTCAGCGGCATTTGGAGGGTTGTAACCGTGGCGGCTCTTCGGGTCGTCTCTGCCTCCTCCTCGTCCTGACTCGGCCCGGCGCTTTTCGGACCCATTGAGGATGAGTTTCCCGGCCCTCCAACGCGCGTCCTTCTGTGACCGTTCTAGCTCCTTCAACTAGCGACTGGTGAGGCTGTCCCGAAAAGGGAAAAACTCATCGCGGGCGAGGTGGGGAGGGGAGCCGGGTGGCCGGAGGGGACGGAGGGGGAGTAGCGAGCGCACCTTCAACCCTCCCCTCTCCAATAATGGGCTTCTGCTTTTCACACCGACTTGCAGGCAGAAATCCGACAGGTGCAGAATTTCCAAGTATGGGCAAGAAGAATGGTGAGGGGCCCGGATTAAATTTCTGCACGTCACGGAGATACTAAATCTCTCTCTCTGTGTGTGTTTGTTGGTGATCCCAATAGATGAAGAAGAAAGAGCAGAAGAGGGGGAAGCCTGCAGTCGGTGCAACGGTGAAAATGGCTGGAGAAAGATTAGGTGTATAAAAGGAAAAGGGAGTTAAGTCTTGCCTCTTCTTCCTCCTCCTGGAGATTAGTCTAGATTAAGAAAATGGCATTTCCTTGGGTTACAGTAATGCACATCCAAAAATTATGGATCACAGTAGTAAAATAAGGGCCCTGCTTTTTTCTTTTTTGTAGTAGACCTTGTATTCTGCAGTTGCCCAAGAGCAGTACTGTCGTTCTCCTGATTATGATCCTGAAGTAAAGTTGCAATGTTTTCTGGGTTGCATACTGGGCAGCTTTTTTTCATGATTGTTTGTGCTACTGACAATGCTAAATACTACCTGACTCTCGTGTTTCTGTTGCTGAGGTCAGGAGTTCCTGACTCTTTTTACCTTGACTGTAGCATGATTGCCACACATTAGCAGGTTGTTTATCTTGATAGAATAGAGGAAACCCTACATTGTGAGAAAGATATCTTGTATGGAAATATTTCAACTTTAGAGTGATCATTCACTTTACCAGCCTTCTTGAGCTTTGTGATCACCAGATGTATTAGCTTTCATGCCCCTGAATCCTCAGGTAGGATGCCTTTTAGAAATCAAGAAATGAGTGTAAAATACTGAGAAGCAAGGAATACACCCCCCCTTGTATGTGTACATACATGTCTGTGTGTCTATCCATTTATCAGCCATCTATCTTATCTATTGCCCATCTCATTTTCAAACATTGTTTAGGATTTGTGTTTCTTTTGTGCTGGTCTTGGTAATTTCTTGATTCTCTGTGGCATCCTCACTATTTGGTTTGTTGTAATATGGTTTGTTAAAATAAAATTTTGTATGTTATGGTTAGGAAGCTAAGTGAATTATGTTCCAAACATAATTTGGCATAGATGTTGTGCCAAATAGGCCAGCTATTGGTAGATAAGTACTAGTTAGCTGTAAATTGTTGGCTCTCGGCAAAGATTTTAAAATGAATCCCAGTTACAAGCCACAAGAATGTTTGATATGAGTTGGGTGACTGAAGCACTTTGATGTGCCTCTTTTTATACTTTTTCCCTCTGACATTAATAGTGTTAACAGTATTAGTACTGAGACGCTGGTAAAATTTATGAAATATATAGCTTTGGGCATCTGTTAGTAGCAGAGAGAATATAAAGGAATGTAGAGTTGGCCTTGGAAAGTATGAAAGTGCTGTTAATTGGAAAAGAAGGAACACGCTATTAAGGAGATTCTTGGAAAAGTCTAAGAATGCTACAGAGAGCTACACATTCCCAAAATTGAAAGATGCTTGAAAAAGCTCAAAATAAGTCTACACTGATTTTTTTAAATATAAGATGGGACAGAGATAAACCTGGACTGGCTTTCAAGATTCTGTTATTTTCCCCTACAACAGTAAAGTCTATTCCTACAGTATCTGTTTCTTGACCTGGCTTAGCTTGAATGGCTGATGTTGTCTGAGATCTAGTCCTCATATAGCTAAATTAACATTACCTATATATGAGAAGAGGATTAATAGAAATGCAATGTATTATTAGGGGAATAAATCTCCTGAAGAGATCTGTCAACCCCCCCAAAAAACTTCCAATGCATCCCACAGTCATTTTATGTATTTATTTATGAGATTCATTTATCTTTCAAATGCTCAAGATGGTGAGCTAGCACTCAAGAACACTGTGAGACAGGTTGGACTGAGGATGAATGACTGGTCCAAAGTCACCCAGTGAACTGTGGTTGAATATGGACTTGATCCTGGGTTGTTTTTTTTTTATGCCAGTCCTAAAACTTTTAACTATTATACCATACTTAGCTTTTGTACTACTGTATCACTTTGGAATAAAAGGTGATATGTAATAGTGTGATTGTCTGCATTCATGAAGAGAACAGCTTTCACACAGTTTCTTCAAATCTTATTTTTCTCTTCTAGGCCATGACTGTACTGTGACTAAATGCCCAAATGGTGACTTTGAAATTTACAAGCTTTTTATCATTTTTCTCCTTTTATAAATTTTCATGAAAATATCAAAAGTTTGTTCATTGTTTGGTGACACTTTATATTGCTTAATTGTGAATTTTGTCATTTGCTCTTCCTTGTTTTTTTTCCTGAGTCATTACAACTATCCCTCACAAAATGCTCTTAACTGAGTTTCAGAACTCAGTGTTTTTACAATGCTAGTTTCAGAGCAGTGTTTGTGGCTCCTAAGAAACTAGTAAAATATTTATTTATTGGAGGTCTAAATATATTTTTCCCATTAGTTTGGCTCCTTAGCCAAACCTTAAAATAAAGTCCCTACATATATTTCTTATTTAAAATGAAAAGGAGATACAGTTACATTCTCCAATAATATGAACTTACAATAAAATCTTAATGATTAGAAATGGATGAATCTAAATGTTCTGTAGGAGAATAAAATAATGAGAAATTAGAAACCAGCAATACTGTGCTGTGAATACTTTAAATTGCATGCTTATAAAAGTAAGTGAAATTTTTCAGTGCTAGTTTGTCTAAACTGCTTACTTTCTTTAAATGGCATCTCAGTTAGATACAGTCTTAATATGCAGTGTGAAACAACAAGGCTTTCATTATTTTTAAAATCAAAAATTTATTGCTTCATTTTTTCTACAGTTTTTTTTAATTTGCCCATATGCTAACAATTAACCACATAGTTTTAGAGAATCTTGTTTGTGATTTGGTTCTTTCCCTATAAAATACATAAAGGGTGTTATGAAGTTCATATTAGGAAAGTTGTAACTTTTGTTGGCAACTTCTTCAGATCTAAATTGGGCCTGTTTCCTCAAATCCTAAGGATAAGCTGTCTTGAGTTGCTATGGAATATCTGCTGCAAGGATATTATATACTAGAATTATATAAGATTTTAAGGTACATTGCACCAGTAATTACTTTATTGGATAATGCAGTGTTTTGAGAGGCTTCTGGTACACACAGGCACTTGCATTGTTGCAAGCTACTTGGCAAACTATTTGTTGATTCATTTTAAATAGTCACGAGATTTGTTGCAGGTTTCTTTGTTCTGTGACATATTCTGTTCGCTTTCTATTGTTTGCAAACATCTAATGTCCATTGAGGAGAAGTTGGAAATGTGTTTATATTGTATTGCATAGTTGCTGATATTTTGAATGGTATATCTCTGAAGTCTATGAGGTTAGAATACATTATGCTTTGGGGGTCACAGTGATTTGTAATGCTTTTAGAATAAATACATTATTGTATTTCTAACATGGATAGGATTAAATTTATTGCCATTCCTGTACCCCTATCTCCTTAAAAGAGAATCTTTTTTATAAAATTTACTTCATAATATGTTAAAAAGCTGCTCTGATGTTTAAACTTATTTTTATTTATTTTTAAATCAATATAAAGATACTGAATATACTCATGGTTGAACTGAGAATTTTAAATACTGAAATACACCCCCAGTATGAGGTTTGGCTTATCTGTAGATGGGTTTATTTGCAAATACAAGTAGTCCTTGTTGAACTATCACTTGTTCATTTCAAAGGTAGGATGTGCTGCATGAGGGAGATTTATGATGGATCCTCATACTTGCAGTGTTACAGCATCTCCATGGTCATGTGATTGAAATTTGGTTTGTAATTATGACATTGCAGAATCCTATTATAGATCACCATTTGCAACCTTTGCTGCCAGCTTCCAATAAGCAAAGTCAAGGGGGAAGCTGCCAGAAGGTGCAAATGTTGATCACATGAACCAAGGATGCTGTGACCCCATGGGATTTGCCTAACAGTGGCGTCTGGGAGTGCTACAATAGTCATTTTGTTTATTTATCTATCTTATCATCTATTTATGCTTTTTAAAACTACCCACATATTTTGAGTGTATTCATGGATAAACCCATCTGCAAATAAGCAGATCTTCATTTTTTTATTAAAAATACTATGAAAAATGCACCCGTTGTGGATATCAATTATGAAAATTAAAATATATGAAAATTTTGAGGGTTGTGTTGTGCAGATGTCACATTTTTCATAATACTTTAATTAAAACTTTGAGAGTCAGCTTAACTGCAGATTGGCTTATCTGCAAATAAATAGTATATATTTTACCATAAAATTTAAATTATTAATATTCTCTTAAAAGGAGACATAACCTTCTGTCAAATAAATTCAGTTGAGGATTGATTTCTATTTAAAAAGAAATAATTAAAAAAGAAAAATATATCCACTGAGATTAAGCACTATGAATATCAAATATAACATTTACTTTATTGGATCTTAACCAGTGAGTATTACAATGTCACTATTAATGCTATTCTAGGAACTGCTGATTAATTGCATCAAGGTACTGAAGTCTCATCATGACAATAATTGTCAGGATCATGTTTTCAGATACATCCATCCTCTTGGGTGCGGTTCCCTGCTGCCAAATTTATTATTTGAGGAGCCATCTATTTCTCTTCATACTCTATGGTCAGGCAAAGTCAGTCTGCTTCAGGTCCCCTTATTAAACAGTATCATCTGATGGGACAAAATAAATGGCCCTTCACTATCACAGCACCTGCCCCCCAGAAAAATGTTCCATCAGTTTCATATTTTTATGCATACACACCCTTAAATGAGTCCTGAAAACTTGGGTCTTTCTCCAAGTTTTGTATAGAATACGGGTGAACACTATGGGATGATGTTTGATTTGGAAATGTTGCTTTTTTCTGAAAAAAAGTAAGAAACTGCAATTCTACAATGTTAGATGGTCTAATATATTTCTTCTTTTACTCTTCTTATAGGTCTCTCTTGCAATTATGGCTATTTGAAAGAACTAGAACGAGTGGAGGGGGAGCTCCCCTCCCCCTTCTGTGTGTTGCTTTTTGGTGTCATATTTTTTTCTGGACAGTAATAATATATTTTGTAGTTTTAAAATGAGGAAATGAACTCTGAATTTATATCAATAAAGTTATTTATTTTTTTAAATATCAAGCCTTAATAGCACAAAGATTCTCATGGAAGCTGGTCAATAGGTGGAAATCATGAACCTCTTGTGAAGAAAGAACAAAGGGAAAATTTGCAGGGCTTTGTCTTGCATAAATGAACAGTTCAGCAGGGAATAAGATGAGTTCTTTGGTGCCTGATTGTACCTCAAAGTGTCGTTCCTTACAGCATGCTTTAGATATTATTTCCGTAGTGACCCGGGGAAGTGAAGGTCAGATCAAAGCCTTCCTCACTTCTCATTGCTATAATGCTGCAACAAGCAAGGATACCTTTGGCAGGAATGCCCTCCATATTGCCTCCTCTTGTGGTAAAAAAGGAGTGCTTGACTGGTTGGCAGAAACAAACAGAGTGGATTTGTTGGCAAAAGACAAGGAGTCAGGATGGACAGCTTTGCATCGTGGCATTTTCTATGGCCATATAGATTGTGCATGGTCATTACTAAAGGTATTTCACAGCTTTTATTAACATTATGAATCTGTGCCAAGCCTGAAATAAAATAATGGGCAAAAAAAAATAAATGTATAAACAGATGCTGGTTGTATTGTTGACAGATCCCATGTAATTAATATTTCTTTTATTTACACCTAGCTTTTAGCTGTTTGCTGAAGTGCTTAATAAAGTATCTAGATTGGTCTTTTGACAGAATGTTTAAGCAAAAACGCCCCCTACCCACAAATGTTGAAGAATTAAAAAATAATTGGAAAGAAATTTATTTCCCAGTCAAGTTAAATAAAGTAGAGAAATATATGAGATAATAACAGATTCCGATTTGCCTCTTATATCTGTTAAAATGGCATTGAAGAATTAAGAATAATTGGAAAAAAGTTTATTTCTCAATCAAGTTAAGTGAAGTAGAGAAATATCTGACATAACGGATTCAGATTTGCCTCTTATCTATTAAAATGGCTTTAAACTAGAAAGTAATTCTAGATTGTATTATATTGAGTGTATTTAGTAGCTGTTTTATTAAATATCCCTACTTTAGGGGTGCAATAATTGAATTTAACTTGCCAGAGAAAGTGAAAGAAAACAAAAAACAATGTATGATTGCAAAAATAAAGTAGTAGTAGTAGTTGGTCAGAAATTATTTCTGCATTTAACAAGGTTGGGGAATGTTTAGGCTGACATCACAGCTTGAAGGGGTTATACATTATTCTATTTGTGTATTATCGGTTTAGTGCAGAGTGTCTCATTTTTTTAAATTTATTTCCCCCTTGTTTTCAGCATGGTGTGAATTTGTATGTTCAGGATAAAGAAGGCTTGTCTGCTTTGGATCTTGTTATGAAAGACAGGCCAGCCTTTATTACCTTCAAGAATACAGGTTGGTCATTACACTGAGAGGCTTGTTATGCACTTAAACATAAACATAATTGTTTTGGGGATGATGAGAAGAGATATAGTCAGTGAGTATATTAAAAATATCTTTTGAATGTAACAATCCAGTAGATATTGAATATCTTCCTTGGTATATTTGGTCTTAAAAACAATTATCATAATGTGTGGGCATTGTTAGATACTTTAATTTGTCCATTTTCAATCCACTATGGTGGGTAGGTGTCAATTAGAAAACCAGGGAGGCCAATATTTTGTGTCTGCTCTGCTTGTGGAAGTAATCTTTTATCCTAAAGCTGCAGTGTTTAACTGTTCCAACCTGAGGGTATTATTAAATCATCCATTTTGGGCCATCATGTGTATATATTATTGGTGCTATTAAAAAGGATGAGGTTATAATATACTCTCTTAAAGTAATGTTATGCTAATTTACCTTAGCATATTGAAGCTGCATTTTTGTACCTTTTTAAATTTTTAAATTACATTTTTTTAAAATTGGAATAATCCATAAACTTTATCTAATGATAGCAACAACCACTTACTACTATACTCTTTTACATACCATCTGGTGGTACATACTAATTCATTCTTCTGAACTTGTATGCTCAGCTTATTCTCTTAGTAAAGTATGTTACTTTTAAATAAATTTCCCTTTCCTCCAAAACACTGTTTTTTAAGTTTTGTTTTGTAATAAAAAAGTAAGTATCAGGTTTGGTATCAAGTACCAGTTTGCCTTTGGGAACATATTTTACAAAATATACTTGTAAGATGAAATGTATTTCTATCTATAATTTACTAAAACTCTTGTTACATCCCTTAACCAAGCAGAGTAGTTCATCATAGGGCAATAATTTTTGAACCAAGGTACCTCAAATGGGATATATCCAAAATCTGGGACTTAGGATTCCTGAGGGAAGGAAAGATGGGCCTGCTTCATTGCTACTGGCTGCTGTTGCACTGGTCACATGATCTTTATTTTCAATGTTCCATGACAGTTTCCAAGTCAGTCTTGCAATCCCTTGTTCCCTCTCCTCCAGCAGTCACTTAGCTGCCTGCTGGAAAGAGAAGGGAGATCTCCCTGCCAGTTTCCCACAAGGAAACTCAATGGGGAAGCAGGCAGGTAGTTTGCTCTTCCTCCCACAGATTTTTTTGCCTGTTGTTGGTCATTGTGTTTCTCTGTTCAGGCAAGGAAATGTCTTTGAAGTGATGACCCAATAGGGTATGGGCTGTATAATATAATATAAAAATTGAAAATACAACACTTGCTATTATGAATAATGTCTGATTCAACTTTGATAGAATTATATGTCTGGTTGTACACTGAATATGTCTATCCTTTAAGATGCTATTACCTTAATTTTGATTATGCAAATTATTGGGTGTATAATTTTGTTGCAATAATACAGATTAATATTCCTAAATTATATTTTGGGAATATATGAAAAGCATTCATAAGCAGAAAAAAAGTAAATGCATTTCATCCACATGTCAAATGAAACACTGCAGTGAAGAACTTAACATTTTACTTTAGATCCCACAGATGTCTATACCTGGGGAAACAACATCAATTTTACTTTAGGCCATGGTGGTCAGCAGAGTAGACATCATCCTGAGTTGGTGGATCTCTTTCCTCGAAATGGGATTTATATTAAACAGGTAATGTAGGCATTGTGGAAAGTATTGGAAGGTGGGAAACTAGGGTGGCAGCAGTGGTAAACACTTGATTGCCCATAGAGGTTGGGAGGAGTTCTTACATAGCTGCTCCCTTTCTTCTTAACAGGAATATTTGAAAAGAGCTGTGATATTCTTCTGGCCCACATTTCTTATTATACATTTGTGGCTAAACCAGTTTTCTTTCTGATTTCATAAATACTTTAGTTTCTGATCCAGTCCTATCCTAAAATCCTTAGCAAGAAATGAATTTTAGTACTTTGATATCACTCTTTCCTCTATGGTCTTCCCTATTCTCTCAACAACCTTTTTTTCAAAGAGAAGGATGGAGACTAGCAGTAATTGTTCAGCATGGTTCAACTGAGAGAGGGCTTCTTCAAGGCAGCACACACCCAGGAAGGAGTTGGTATTTCATCCTCCCTCAAAGAAGCACTTATCACTTCCAATGTTCCACATCTCCTTGGTTACCTGTAGGAGCCAGGTTGGGCATGAAATACAGCCAGAACTGGCAGAGCTTATACTACAGTCCGCCCTTCCATAGGTGGATATGTAGGAAATGGCCTACATAAAATCATGAATAAAGTTATGCTTTATCTTGGTAATTTTTGTTGTTTTTAAAACTCATTTAAAAATATTAGAAATAAAGACAATATTTTCAAAGTGTACATTTTTCTTACGTTACTTTTTCCTGTAATACAGTCAATATAGTAAATGGTTCTTTGTGTAGGCACCTAGTATTATAAATGTACAATGTGCAGTTTATTTTAAACTTGTTTAGCATATATTTAAAATCTAATTGAGACGTGATTTGTTTCCATATTATTACAAAGTAAATGATTTAAATATCAAATTACTTTGCAAAAGTTAGCTAGATGAAATTCAAGTTCTTACTTTTTAAAAAATCTCTTTTTACCTCTGCAGGTGGTACTCTGCAAATTTCATTCAGTGTTCCTTTCCCAGAAAGGACAGGTTTATACCTGTGGTCATGGTCAAGGAGGTCGCTTGGGGCACGGTGACGAACAGACTTGCTTGGTATTTTAAAACTAATAATTTAGATTATGAAAACATACTGATTTTTAGACTCACTAAGCTATATACATGGTAGGACTTCTAATTACTTTTTAAAAAGTGGCTATTTAGCAGATACTGAAAAACATGTTTCTGTTTAATGTAATATGTTCTAAATATGAATACTATAATTCTAATTGCATATCTGGAATGTCATGTACACAGTACATGTACACAGAAGTTATCTGTGTGAAGTTACCCACAGCTTGAAACTTTTATTCCACGATGGAATAATAGAAATGATGATGGAAATAGTCCAGTGCAGTTGGAGGGTATAAGGTTGTCTTATAATATTAAAATACCATTCTTATACTTTTAACTGTTTATGTACATGGACATACACCATACAAGCAAATATATACATATACATGCATATTATTACATATATACTTCTTGAATAAATTAGGGGATGTTGCAGTGGTGAAATCCTCTGCAGTTTGCCATCGGTTTGCTCTCAGTGCATGTACAATGCATGCCAAATGCATGCTGTGTGCGCATGTGCAGTGCATGCCAAATGCACACTGCGTGCGCATGTGCAGTGCATGCCAAATGCATGCTGCGTGTGCATGTGCAGTGCATGCCAAATGCACGCTGCATGTGCAGGCGTAGTGTGCACCAAACATACAGTGCGTGCGCATGCACAGTGTGCGCCAAACGCAAGGTTCATGTGGAAAAAGAACGCTTAACAAGGTAAGTAGAACAGAAAGTGGGAAAACAGCTGTGCCGCTCTATTTAGATTCACTTAGAAAGCAGGATTCCCTACTTTCTAGCGAATATAAATCGCATAGCACAGCTGATCGTTGGATATACCGGTGGGCAGCTTTTATCACTATCGGTTCGCCTGAACTGGTGCAAACCGGTAGGATTTCACCACTGGGATGTTGTAATTGAGCTTTTTTAATCTATAGTTAAACGTTGTATTGGTAGTTGATTCCATAAATAATGTGTTGCTTTCATTTCAAACTATCTAGTAGGGAACATAAATTAAAGAATAATCTTGAATAATATTTTGAAAGGTAGCCATGGATGAGTACTTTTCAGCGAGACAGAATCCTATACTTTAAAATTAACAAATTTATTAGAATATAATGAAAACACTATTAAGACATTTATTTAGTCAGCTTCCAGTATGTTATAGTACTTCAGGAAACGTAACAGCTTTGTAGTACATTGAGATAGTTTTATTTTCTCCACAAAAATTTGTATCGTAATAACAGTATTGTTATAAGGTGTCCTACAAGACAGTGGAAACACATAAAATTATCCTTTTGAAGGTGATTTTGCTTGAGTTCTTAGTAATGAACCTTCTAATAGAGAGATATGTGGCTTGACATTTTCTTCTTCATCTCTCTTAGATTCCTAGACTGGTAGAAAGCTTGGTGGGTCATCAGTGTTCTCAAGTGGCAGCAGCTAAAGATCATACACTTGTCCTAACAGAAGATGGATGTCTATATGCCTTTGGCATAAATACTTTTCATCAACTTGGTATACATCCTCCTCCTCCTAACTGCAATGTTCCGAGACAGGTAAAATTAACCTCCTTACTAAGAAGGTGTTTTAGATCTGCCTATACATTTGTATGTTCATGCACCAAGTGTGCACATCTTGTGAGCATGAACATACTCTATTGTCCCATCCATCCATCCATCCATCCATCCATCCATCCTTCCATCCATACCAATTTCTATAGCTGCCCATCTCAATCCTTACAATTCAAAATCATATATATGCACATTCATACATCAGATATAGTGTCAATAGAAGTATTGTGTGATATTAATTATTTATTTTACAGTATTTATAGTCTGCTCTATTATAAAAATTCTAGGCAGTTTACAAAGCCTGTTTGTAGAAGGATTATAAAAATATGTTCTATCACTATATAAGTATATAAAATCCAGAATGTATTGTTAAAATGTAACATACATTTTAGTTACAACACGATAAAATGAAATACAGCAGTTAGATGTTAATATCTGAAATCATATCTGAAAGGCCAACTTTTAATAGCTTTCCCAATGACAGAAGATATAGGTAGTCCTCATTTACCATCCACCATTGGACTGGTAACTCCATTGCTAAGCGACATGGTTGAAAAATGAAAAGTTACACCTGACTTAAGATAGCAGTTGTCAGCTCTTACTGCAGTTAAGTGTGATGTTATGTGACTGAGACTTGCAACTTTACACTTCCTGCTGGCTTTCCAATTGACATTTCTTGTTGGAAACTGGCTGTGAAGATCATAAATGGTGATCATGTGGCCACAGGATATTGGGGTTGTGGTTAAGGTGCTGAGTTACAAAGCAGAAGGCTGAGTATTAGTTCTCCCTTAGACCTGTAAACCATCTGAGTGATTTTGGGTCAGTCACTCACAGGATTGTTACTGTAGGGAATATAGGAAGAAGGAACATTAGCAATAGATTTAGACTTATATACCGCTTCACAGTGCTTTACAGCCCTCTCTAAGCGGTTTACAGTGTCAGCATAATGCCCACAACAATTTTACCAACCTCAGAAGGGTGGAAGGCTGAGTCAACCTTGAGCCTGGTGAGATTTGAACTGCCAAACTGCTGGCAATTGGCAGTCAGCAGAATTAGCCTGCAATACTGTATTCTAACCACTGCACCACCATGGCTTAGGTATATATTAGGTATGTAAACTGTTTTTAATTAATAAAAAATAAAGGCAGAATAAACATGTAATATTAAGTGGAAAAAAATTAAAGAATCATCCAGAAGACTAGGCTTGATACGGCTATTTCAAAGTTTTCCCTGATTGCTTTTGCATGTGTGTGCATGCACAAATAGCACTTCTGCTGGATCTGACAGGCAAATGAAGTGACTACATGGATGCAAATATGTGCACAAAGATAGTAGGGGAAAAGTGCTTTGAAGGCTTTGCTGCCCTGAGCCTCTGTTTTGAGTGCTTTGCAGAACTCTATTAAACAAGCATTTTATTGTGATTTACATCATTCTTGGTGCTTTTAATCTAAATATGAGCCAAACAGATGACAACAATAAATCTTAAAGAACAGAGCAATCTAAGGGATATATTGCAAGCTCGTAAAAAGCTCTTTAACAATTAAAAGTTCTTCGAAATAACTGAAAGGTGTCCAAGCCTGCTGGATGAAAAATGTTTCTCTCTGTCATCTAAAACTAAAAAGACATTGCTCTGTAACTATCCCTGAGAAGGGGATTTCAGAGTTGTGATGTCACTATGGCAGCGTTCATCATCTCTTTTGATGTGGCTGATTAAATAATATATGTTTCTTACTTTTTTATTTCTGAATTAAAATGTCTTTGTTGAATTCTGTTGTTTTCTTGTTCTTTAGATTCAGGGCTAAGCTGATTTGATTTATGACACTTGTATGTATGTCTGTGGGCTTTTTTAAAACAGATCCAAGCAAAAAATCTTAAGGGAAGGACAGTGATTGGCGTGGCTGCAGGGAGATTCCATTCAGTATTATGGACCAAAGAAGCAGTCTATACAATGGGACTGAATGGTGGACAATTAGGTGAGAGGGAATAAAAAACATTGGATGTTTGTGGGTCTTAAAGGTTGCTTAAATTTTTACAATCTACTTGCGGTACCATAATGAGATGCCAAAATTGACATGTATTTGAAGTATATTAAGTATATTATAGCTATTAATGGTTAAAGCTAACTATGCACTTGGGAAGTTGTTGATTTTTCATACTGCAGTTTTTCTCTTAGCTATTGGATAATCTTTAGTTTCTAGCCCTCTCTCAATATATCTTGTCTATGCAATGAATGTTCCTGCCTACCCTCACAAAAGGAAGGATTATTCTAACAAACTAAAAGAATTCCTCCAAGCTTAATATTCAGAATGTAGATACCTTTAATGCTGAAAACACAGAATTTTGTAATTAAATGAAATTGAACTCGAACATGTATCAATTTAGGAGCTACATAATCAAGGGAACATGGGTAGAAATTTTAGAAACATTTACAAGGATCCTTGAAAGAGTATGTGAATGTAATCTGTAAATTTAGCAATGGATTCACACTGGTAAAAGGTTGCATTATGACTCTGTATGAAACCATATAGCTTTAAGTCCCTTTCAAATAAATGTGCTCTAAGTAAAGGTATATATATTAATTGTATTAGGAGTAAAGTTTTGTTTGTAAAATGTTTTCGTACAGTTGGATCCTCCCTATAAGGTTGGCTTTTAGTGATATGCTAAACAGAATGTTGTGCAATTATTCATTTAATAAACAGATTTTGTGACCTTCTTTCCATGGTGTAATCCGTAACTTTTTCCAGTGGTCTCTTTAAATGTGGTTTCATTACAAAAGATCTGTTCTTTGGCAAGAAGATCCTGGAAAATTGTTACTGATCAGAAAAAAAAAGTGCTGAGTGTGGTGGGATATTGGACTAAATCAGTATAAGGCTGCTTCATATATTAGCATATGTTTACAATTATTTTTTTTATCCTCCAGGCAAATGCAAGTGCGTGAATGGAAAATACTTATTTCTGCCTTTCTTAATAAGAAAAGAATTGTGCTTAAATGCCAAATAATTCTAGATCTGGAAAACTTGACATTTAGGGTATTCTCTTACATTGTAGGATACTTGCTAGATCCTAATGGAGAGAAGTGTGTAGCTTCTCCTCGCCAAGTCTCTGCTCTACATCATAAGGACATCAAAATGTCCTTTGTCACTGCAAGTGATGGTGCCACAGTTTGTGTTACTGAAAAAGGAGACATCTATTTGCTTAGTCACTATCAGTGCAAGAAGATTGCTTCCAAGTGAGTGGTTTTTTTTTCCAGAGAATTGTCTAAGCTTCTCTTCCTGAATTTTTTAAAATTATGTCAACCGATTGAAAGGCTGTGGTTGTTGGTTTTTTTATTTTTGCAAAATCTTCTGTTTTGAGCATACCAATATTGCTGACATCTAATTCTAGGCTATTTGAGTTGTGATATAGAAGATTGCATGTGGAAGGATTAATATTGCTTGCTCCATTGTATAGTTGTACAAGTCTTTTTCTAGACTGTTCTGCCAGTTGTATGAAATAGGCTTTTGCACATAGAGCTGGCCTGGATGTAACCTAATTTTTAATTAGGTAATATTGCAGGAACACAAGATAATGTAGTATTGCAGGAACACAAGATAATATAAAGCAAATCTAGTTTGTAAACATAGAAATCCTTTAAAAATATTCAACTTTGGAACATTATTTCCTAGAGAATGAACTTTAGTGAATAAAACCATATTTAACATTTTCTGAATAGTACCTATGTTAGTCTGTTGAAGCAATGAAATGGGGTCCACCTACGATATTTCATTATAGCATCTTTTTTTAGTTTTTAAAGTGCTACAAATTAATATAGTAATAATAATGTAATTTTGCCCAATAAAAGTGAATGATGATGCCCCTAGAGTTAAAATGTAAATCAGATATAAATAATTTTGCTGCTTTTAGTTTCAAAATTCTGTTGCAGAGGTAGGCAATAATTTTGGCCAAAGGCTGATTTGGTTTTGGGTAGCCATGTGACAGCGGTGGGTAGCTTGCCCGTTGCAGGCAAGCAGCCTGATGCATTTTTCTAGAGACCAACCCCCTCCAATTACCTTTTATTTACTCATACTACACATGAAATTCTACTTATTTGGCTTGTGATGGTAGCTGTGACAAAATGATGTTGGGCTTACTGAGATTTATTTGAAAGTTAGTATGCAACATTGTTTGCAGAGGAAGTCTGTGTTCTTAAGAGAATCAAGTGGAAATATATGCCTATATTCATTTTTTCATCTCATTAGTCTACCAGTCAATCAATCAGCTAGTATACTAAATCCCATAAGACTCACACCACTATATACCTATAAAATGTCCATGGTAAATTGAAATATATCGTATTTTTTGGAGTATAAGACGCATCTTAGTTTTGGGGGAGGAAAATAAGAAAAAAAATTCTGCCTCTGCCTACCAGCATCCATTGGTATTCATCTGGCTAGCGTCCTTAGCAAACAGCCTGGTCAGCTTCAGCAGGTTAGCCTGATTCAACACGAGCAGCTGATTGGCGGGTGAATCAGCCTCCCGGAATACCCCCAATCAGCTGTTCCCAGAGATGAACTTTAGCAACAGGTTTGCTGGTTGTGAGCGTGCACAATACACTCGCAAACACCTCATTGGGGTAGATACGCAGATTCAAAAACGCAGCAGCTTTGTTGCAGGGCACTCCAGTGGGTACAGCAGGGGAAGCAGGGAATCGGTCCAACAAGGCAGCAGCTGTTCTGGGTTGCCATTTTGGCCTCTCTGCCTTGTTTTTTCACCCTCCAAAAGCTCCATTTGAGAGGCTGCCTTTGCAAAGAGAAGCTCCTTTGCAAAGGGAGCTTTTGGAGGCTGTTTGAGAGGCTCTCCATTTGAGTGGACGCGCAGAGGCTGAAGGGTGGGGGCCGGCGTGTGGGCGAGGTTACATTCGGTGTATAAGACGCACCCAAATTTTCACTCTCTTTGTGGGAGGGGAAGTGTGTCTTATACTCGGAAAAATACAGTAAACATCCATGGTAAACAGCATTAAAATAAATGTAAAAATGAAATAATAATCCAAAGGTCATAATAGTACATTGAGATCAAGAAGTCATCAGTCAGTATCCAAACACCATATGGAGAAACTTAGTTTTGAGCATCTTCTGGAATGAAATTTGGATGAGACTTGGTCCTTCTTGAGTTTTGGCCCATAGTAATGGCTTTTCCTGTAACAGGCTAGCTGATTGGATCAATTCTGCCTGAAGAATGTGTGGTACCCATTTTTTGTATGCAATATAATATAACATTGTCAGCTGCATGTAATCAGTATTTAATTTTAGTGAAATTTCAATATAAAAAACCCAGCTTTTTCTAGGCCTTGTTTTTTGGAATACAGCTCTAACATGTTACTCCAAATGCCTATAGTATAGCTAATGTAAATTGTATTTTGTTTAGCTTAAGTTACTGTAAAAATGAAAATGGAATTTCTATAAATGTTTAAATGCAAATTCTATCATCTTTTTAAATTATAACTTGATACTACTATATATGGATTTTTGGATTTCTCAAATTTTGATTGCCTAGATTCTGACTATCATTTGAATCATTATCATCAAATTCTTTCCAGCTTACTTGAATCTGCAACTAGAATGCTTTCTTAAAAATAATGCTTAACGTTCTCTTTTCAGGTGCCCAAGCAACTTTGCATGCATTCTTGTCAGTAATCTTTACAATTTAATTAATGCAACTTGTAGAGTCAAATTTGATTTATTGAGTATAAAGAAAGCTGAAAGGATTATGGTTTGTTAAAATGATTTATTGTGTTTACACTGATACTTCAACCAAGAATGGCCTTATCTAGATTATAACTATTTTAACTCTCCAGTTATCTCCAGTTAAAGGATTTTAAGCCAGTGTACTTTTTAACTACAACTGTGAGTTGTAAGGAAATTTTGAATGTTATCGTATTTTTTTTTTTGCATTACAAGTGATAATTTCAGATACTATCTTACAGTCAATAGTTTGTGTTGTTTTTATTGATGCACAATATTGTTGTTTTTTTTAAAAAAGTTGTGTGGTAGATATTGCATGATTTGTGAAGCAAAATGTTAGCAACAAAATAGGACAAAATGTCACATTGGCTTATTGTACAAATGTGATATTCTTTTAGGAGTGAGAAAGGTTACTGTATCATGTTCTCTTTGTTTCGTCATTGGGCTCTGTCAATACTGCAGTTTTTTTCATTAATAATACACCTTTTAAATTGCCAAGTGAGATTCTTTTTCTGTTCTTATTCGTGTTTATGTCGGCATAAATTCTTTTGTGTCCTTCTTTAGGCAACTTAACCTAAAAAAGGTTCTCGTAAGCGGAGGCCATTTGGATTACAGGGTGAATCCTCAACATCTTAAAGAAAACGGAGGTCTGAGGATTTATATTCTTGCACTGGATCAAGCTGGAAGAGTAAGTTGTCTCTTCCTATGGACAGCATACAATAAGTATGCTTATTGTACTCTCGCCCTCCGTTTCCCCTTTCTAACACTGAAAATTTCCTTTTTGAATTGGTTAACGATTATGTATAGTTGCATCAATAGAGTCATAGAGACAATTAGATTTCTGAAGCCAGATAGACTCTATTGACTTCTCAGTACAAAAAATAAATACAGAGCCTCAGTGGCACAGTGGTTTGAATGCAGTACTGCAGGCTACTTCTGCTGACTGCTGGCTGCCTGCAATTTGGCAGTTCAAGATTGACTTAGCCTTCCATCCCTCAGAGGTTGGTAAAATGAGGATCCAGATTGTTGGAGGCAATATGCTGACTCTGTAAACCATTTAGAGACAGCTTTAAAGCGGTATATAAGTCCAAGTGCTATTGCTATTGCTATAATAAGTGCAGAATGAGGAAATGAAGATATAGAGTGCCACTAATTTAGACCTATTTTTCTTTCCCTTTTTTTAAATGTTATGTTTTAGGTGTTGTGCTGGAAATCTGCCAACAGTCCAATGAAGCAGTGCCGATGGATCTATGGCCGCCAAGTGTATATGTCTGATGTTTTTCTAAATAGGAATGAAATTATGTTTGTTACACAGGATGGTGAAGCTTTTAAGGGAAAATGGGATGGGAACAGGCATTCAGAAAAGAGAGGTCAGTTAACAACCTTTTGACAAAACTGAAGCCTTAAAATTTAATCATTTTTGGATATGTATCAACTTGAACCTCCTGGAAATGAAATGAAGAGAATAGGCATGCATCCCATTCCTTTTCCCCTGCCGTCAGCATTCATCTGCCTTTATAGTCTGGTTTGTCCTTTCTCTGTCCTGAGAAGATTTTGGGAGCACATGAGAAAGTTGCAGTGAAAGTGGCAAATTGCAGTCTTATGGTTACCTAACAGAAGCAATTCCCTCAGTGAAAAAATAGCATTTAATTTCACTCATACAGGTAGTCCTCAACTTAGAACCATTCACTTAGTGATCATTTGAAGTTACAACGGCACGAAAAAAGTGACTTATGAACATTTTTCACACTTATAAACATTGCAGCATCCCTATGGTCATGTGATTTACATTAGGATGCTTGGCAACTGACTCACATTTATGGCAGTTATTGACAAAAGTCAATGGGCAATCCAGATTCGCTTAATAACCGTGTTACTAACTTATCGACTGCGGTGATTCACTTAACAAATGTGGCAAGAAAAGTTGTAAAATGGGGCAAAACTCAACTTAACAAATGTCTCACTTAACCACAGAAATTTTGGTCTCAATTGTGGTCGTAAGTTGAGGACTACCTGTCGTTATTTCTGAACTTTATGTGTACAGACATAAAATTAAAAATTAAAAATCATGATGGCAATTTTACTGCGGTAATTAGTATTAGGATTGCTGACAGCTGAGACAATATTATACAGTAGAGCAGAAGATACAGTAGAACAGAAGATATCTGACTGGATAGTGCCATCTAGTGTATTGAAATAGTATAGATATACTGATAGAACAACTGATAGAATATGTGCTTGTTATTCAAATGTTATTACCAATGTGCGTATGTATGTGTGTGTGTGTACATGTGTGTACACTCACACACACAGCTGCCCATATTGTGATAACAATCTTAGTGGATAATTCTAGAACATAGTTCCACAACTTTTCTGGCTTTGTGGACTGTTAGGGGAGAGGGGAGATGGTTCCACGCAAGTGGTGGGGACATCTTATGGCCCAGTAGTGGGCTGTGGCCTGGAGGTTGGGGACTCTTGCCCTAGAATTTCAGTTGACATGATGTCATAAACCAACATATCTTTTAAACCACATATATGCTACAAATGATTGATTTTTTTTCCTAACTAAGCATTGGTTCTAAATATTTTGAGATATTTTAAAAAACAAGATATGCACTCTAATATATGCATATGTCTCTGATTCTGAAACTGTCATAGATATTTCAGAATAATTATGAAAAGTAACTTTCTGCCTGATTGCCTTGCCGTTCTATGCATTTATTGCAACATAGTCTTCATCAATAAATTAAGAATTACATTCATACTATTTCATATATGACATATTAGTCTGTTACTGCAAACTTTTGGAATTGGATGCATAGTCAGTGTAAAACGTTTGGTTGTATTGTTTAGCATGCATAAAGTAGATCCTGGGTTATGATACTGAAATTTGTGCAGGATTTACTGAAATTTCAGTTCTCAAATGTATTTTTATATATATATATGTTTTGGAAGTGTCTTGGCGGCGTTTGGCGAAGTCTCATTCGTCATCTTCAGGCTTCAAGCTTGCTTCTGGGAGCAAGCTCCCAGAAGCACGAAGCTGAAGCCTGAAGATGACGAATGAGACTTCGTCGAAACGTCGCCAAGACACTTCCAATTTTACGCGGGAGAAAACCCGAATAACCAAAGACCTGCCAATCAAATTTTAGGGCTTGTAACTTTGCATGCTTGGAAAAGCTTTTTCTTTTTTCTTGCTGTTTGCTTCCAGCTAATGTATTTTGTACTTAAAAAACAAAGCAAACCAAAAGCAGCATATTTATTTAATACTCTAACCACCTCAACTGCTTAAACCAGATATACTTGATTCTCTCTATTTAGTCAGGCATTATACAGGTAGTCCTTGATTTACAACCACAGTTAGGCCTGGAAAGAAACCTTTGTTAAAAATGGCCGTAGTCCTTGGATTCGATAAAAAAGTGAAGTTGTGCATTACTGAGTTTGATGTTCAGGTTTTGAAAAATCAGCTGCATTTGTAACATCACAGTAATAAATTTTATTTCCAAAGCAGCCACGGATATAGTAGATGATGGTTAGATTCAGCATTTTCTTCATCTGGTAAAGTGCTCATATTAGGAAATATTCAATTTATTCCTGGCAAATTAAGAATATTTTCTTCGAAGTCATGAGGGTTTATTTTAAAAAATGTAAAAAATAATACAATTTTAAGATAGTTGGCAAAAATTCAGTGAAAGATAATAATTTAAGGAGGATAAACCTTTCAATAATAATATTTATATTAGAAAAACCTTTAAAATAAATTTCCGTGTGTTAAACTTGAATGTTAGTCCTTTTTCCCATTTATTTTCAATGGTCTCTCATATGAAGCTATGGTGGTGCGGGTTTTATGCAGTATTCTAACCTTACCACAGGATGGCAGTGGTCTGCTACAATTAGTATGATTGAAATAGAAACTGCTTACAGGGTATCTTTTAGCTCATAAGAAGTTAATAAAGAACCCTCACCCCAAATCTTGGATATAGCCTTTGATAGAAATAATGAGATACACATCCTACTTCCACAGCAAAAATAAGCACAAGAGACAGCAGCAAGGCTTAACTAATACCACGTAGACAGATAAATATCAAATTTCTAATGAAATTTTCTTACTCGACTTGTTTATCTTTTTCCTTAGAGAAAAATAGATTCCTGAAGCAAAATTCTCTGCTCTGCTTTTTCCAGCTTTTTCCAGCTTCTTTCAGATTTCAGCCTCCATTAGGTTGAGAACTGTGCTGGTTCTTTTCTTTTCCTAGGCATAGTACTGAGCTTCTCTATTTCCTCTTCCAGTTCTGCTGCAACATTGATTAAATTTAAAACTTTTGAACAGTTCTCCGTTTTCTTGCTTAGAGAGAGGGATTTTCTTGCTTAGAGAGAGGGAACAAAATTACATCCATTAGGATCTGTTGTGTTACTGACTGCTCTGTGCACAAAAGCAAGTTTCTCAAGTTGTATTTGTTCATATGCATGGTTTGCATCGTAAGATGAGATATCACTTGAAGAATTCTGAAGAGATATTTCGTAGTGCAGATGAGCAAGAGCCTTGCCTCATTCACAAATGTGGACTAAAGATGTTTGCATTCTGGTAATGGGAAGGTTTCTGCTATGTCTGAGTTGGTGTGAGCTGCAGACCCTAGAGAAGCCTAAGATAGAACCTACTTGTCTTGTGCTTAAAGCTAACAAATGCTTAGTACTTAAATAATTGTATCTTGCTTAAATAAATAAATATGTACATAAAATCCAACATGATGAAAAATCTCTGCGGAAGCAGTGTCTTTGTGGGGAAAGGGATATAGCCTTCAGATCTAAGAACCCTTAAAGAGAAAAAATATAATCATTATTGCCTATCTATACTCTTACTCTTAAGATCCTTGCAAAGTTTTAGAAATCCTCAGATTGCTAAACTATGGGTAAAAATTTAGAAGTCCAGAGAGGAAACTGACAGTCAGCCAAGTTCCCTTGTGGTTTTGGGCCTGATTACAAGACAATTTAGAAAGTAAACTAGATAGGATTCTAAATAGAAATTTGAATCCATAAACTTTTAGCCTAGGTGAAATTACTATGGTGGAATTTAGCATAAGCTAAAATTACTCAAAAATATTTATCTTCCTCTGCTGATCACCTAATTAATTTTTTCTTTATTTTACAGATATGGTGTCAAATCTTCAGAATTCTTCAAGTGATATCTCATCCTATGAGGCAAACAATACATATGAACGAATACAACTTGAGAAACTTGCTTTTGTGCATAGAGCAGTCAGTATTACAACAGATCCTAATGGATATAATTTTGCTGTTTTACAGTCAGATCCCAAAACAAGGTTTGAGTACATATTGCGATAACCTTTCCCTTTGCAACTTCTTGAGGGAATAGTGCTAGTGAACTGAAAATTCGCCCTTCTGATTATTTATGCCTTTATGCAAATTAGTCAAGCTCTTACCTCATTAATGTTTAGCATTCAAGTTTGTACTCTTACCTGACTAAGAAAAGGGTAATAAACCCAGCTTTGCTGTCAGCAGAGAAAACAACATTGGGCTATATTTCAAAAACTAAGCAAAATGTGGGTTGAAGTACAATAAGAAATAATAGCATACTAAATCTTCAGAATGGGAAAATGTTTTTTTTAATTATTAAAATATAGATAAGAATGAATGTTCTTTATTCAAGATACTTACAGTCAGCAGTTGAGAGCTCCCCACATTCCCTGTTCCAAAACATAGGATGTATTTGAGCATCCTATTAAAAGGCACCTACTGTCCATAACCAGGGCAAGATTGTGCTCATTGTGTTTTTGTTTCATGTTCATCAGCAGGTTAAAAATTTCTGTTTTTAAAATTGTTGCTTTCTCTTTCTATTACACATGAAGATTTTTACAGGATAAATGAATAGCTGGATTTCTTGGAAAAATTAATGCTCATGTTCTTTTTTCTTCCAGTTTGTATGAAATTCCAAATGTGTCAAGATCCACCATTACTGAAGATTTTGGAAAGTTGCTGAGAGAAGCTGAAGTTACGGACACCATCCATGATGTTACTTTCCAGGTTGGCGCTCGGACTTTTCCTGTGCACAAATACATGTTGGCAATGCGCTCTGATTTTTTCCGGAAACTCTTTGTATCAGACCCAAACTGGTTAGATTCTGCTGACCTTTATCATAAAGATAAAGACGAAGTTGGTTGTGATCTGTTTGTGATGGAGAAACTTCATCCAGACCTGTTTATGTACCTTCTCCAGTACATTTACACGGACTCATGTGATCTGCTGATTCATGGCTACAAGCCCAGAATGGTGTACAAAGAAAGAGTGGAAGAGAATGAAGACAACTTAATTACAAACTTGAATAAAATGGCTGTTCATGGGGACGTTAATAACAAGTCTGCATTTGCGGTTTATAGACGCAACCAAGTGCAGATGATGAATGAAAAACAGAGAAGTAAATCAAAATCCACTTCTAAAAAATGCAAAGATGTTGGAGAAGAAATGAATCTTGTTAAAATGTTGCAAATTGCTGCAAAGAAATTTGGTCTTAGTAATTTAAGTTCAAGGTATGTAATGCCTTTTTATGATTTTGTACGTCTGATTCCCCCCCACACACACACATAAGAGTTTAATCTTCAGGTTAATCTTGATCCAATATTGATGTGTCTAGTAATGTGTTCTACATTCAGAAGAAAAAATTTGAAAACATGAAGCTTTCTGTATTTAATTATGTACAGTGTTGTATCTAAGTTTTATGAACAGAAAATATTCTTAAAAGGAGAGATCCACCTTACTGTTTGAGCCATACAGCTGAACTCATTTACAAATATGCAGAAAATTAACAACTAAAGTAGCATCTTGTTTGTATAAGTTGACAGTGTACATTCTACTGCATTTACTTTACAGTAAATATAACATAATTATACAAATTAGTTATGGACTTTACCATAATCCTGTTTAGCTTCCCTAATCCCTTTCCTGTTTCTAGGAAGCCTTTATAATCTTTTTATTTTGCTGGCACAGACAAACAAATGCATGCAAAAGCAGATATTTTTCTAATTCTGAAAAAATGTGTACTCACTACTGGAAAAATGCCATGTATTGAACTTCGGCAAAAAAATTCTGTTGGTTATTTATTATTACTTTCAAAATAAATTCTTGTAATAACAATTGTGATGATTTTTTTAAAAATTTTCACGCAGGCTAGATGGAATCAGGATAGAAAATGGAAGAGTTAATGTTGTGAACAGAAAAAATGGCAGCAAACCAAAGTTCAGTCAGAAAAAATGGTGAGTTTATAGGATTTGGAAGAGGTGGGCATTACAAGGCCAAATAAACCAACGGGTAATCCAGAAACTACTCTTCCTGAATTGTGATGAAGTAGTTTCACATCTCAGTGATGGCTATGGTATTCAGAGTATATACTCCAAGAAGAGTCATCCATGATAGGCTGAAGTTAGTAGAGGGAATAAGAATAAACAAGATCCCCTGGAAAAGAAAATGAAGGTCCACTCCATTATTCTGCCAAGAAAACCAAATGGATACTCAACAATCCATTCAATGTCAGTATTATACTAGAAGGTGCTCCTTAGGTCAGAAACTATCCAATGAGCTTTTGAGAAAGAGCAGAGGTAAGTAATGCTGGTAATCTATTTTGGACTGAAGCCAATGCTGATGTGACCAGAAGCAAAAGAAAGTTTAGGATTGCAACATTGGTATATGGAATGGCAGAATGATGAACCAAAGCAAACATGATGTTGTCAGACAGAAATATCAATATTGGACATTGATATTCCTGGAATCAGCAAATTGGAATGGAATGGAATGGAACAATATTAGAGTAACATTGGATCTAATGCAGGCAAGAAGATAATAAAATATCTTAAAATATCAGTTAACAAAAGGAAGTCAAAGTCATCGCAAAGGTGCTTTTTAAAGAGGCAGCTGGACTTCCTGGTTTTTCTTTGAAGACATTTCGCTTCTCGTCCAAGAAGTTTCTTCAATTCTCAAGAGGTTTGCCTGTTGAAAAAAGCTCCTTTGGGTCAACCAATGGCTGACAATCTCCATAGAAGTCAAAGTCAGTTCTGCAATACAAATGATAGAATAATCTCAACTTGAATGCTAGACAAACCAATCAGCAATTGATGATACCACTCCAGTCATAGGAGCAGAGGAATTGGAGGATGAAAACATTGTAGCTTGCAACATCTTGCTGACTCAACAACAACAAAGATATGCTAATGTTAGGATGTAAGAGCTCAGGGAGGAAATAAATAGTATCTAAGTAGTGGGAAAAATGGCTTTAGATGTATAAAATAAAGCAGGATAGTAACTGATAAGAATTCTGCGAAAATAATTTCAATATTTATAACAAATTCTCCAAATTGATTATCCAAGCAACTTAAAATATGGCTCTACAAATGCACATTTCTAGATGGGCAAGATAAAATCAAACTGATGTCTACAAGCTTCTTCAGTCAGCAAGGACAAAATCTAGCACTGATTGTTGGTTTCAATCACAAATTTGTTTTTGTAAAATTACAACTTAAAATTAAATAAATAAATACACTGTGTGTTTACGCGTTAAGCTTTGTAAGCAACAGATTGCTGTTTTTGGTTAATTGATGTAATATTTGTATATATTGTATTCTATATAATGTCATTTTTTTTCAGTTCACACCTTTGTGATGTGACTATCAAGTCTAAAGATGGAAAGGAATTCCCATGCCACAAATGTGTGCTCTGTGCCAGACTTGGTAGGTATAATATAAGGTGGCTTACTTATTTTATTAATAGTTCTGGGTCTTTTTAATATATGACAGAATGAAATCTTTCTCCTTTGCAGACTACTTTCACAGCATGCTGAGCAACTCTTGGATTGAGGTGAGTGTGCAGATCTGTTACCAATACCCTTTTTTTTAAAGGTGTGAAAGTATTTATTGGGGATCATGTGGAGAAAATTATTTTCTTATGAATTAAATTAAAGTAATGCCATGCAGCATAGAGGATTACATCCTTTTAACAAGATAAAAATCATTCAAGAATAAAGCACTATTTCTTTTTTTTGTTGGTATAATTGATTTAAGAATGTATAGTTACTTCATACTTTTAATACTTATAATTAGTTATTTATAATTAGTATTAAATATTAGCTGCACTATACTGATAAATTTTAATGACATGATAGATGTAAATACAACAATAGGAAGTAGAACCTCACTCAGTGGGAGGAACTTCGGATATTCAGGGAAAAATGAAATATTAAAAAGGCCAGTTAATAATAAAACTGTTCACACGGAAGAAAATTTAAATGTCCCCACTGGATGTCAAAAATGGACTTAGTAAACTTTAGTAGATTTTTAATAGATAAAGGAGGATTTAAAAAGAATATTCTGGTTGAGAATACTTTTAACTTTTATAAAAATTGTATTTGTGACAAAGAAACCACTGTAGCAACAACAACCATTCTTTTCTCATACTGTGCCAGCCAATGTAATCCCAGATGATACTTGCAACTTGGAGCAAGGTCACACTGTTTCATATCGTCATGTATTCTCTTGTGTTCAGGTCCATGTATCTGGTTAAGCCATTAGGCATTCTGTCTGCCGCATTTGTTAACCTTTGATCCCATATCTGAAAATTATTTGCTTCTTTACTCTTGTACTCCATTTATTTTCATTCTACTGAATAAAAATGCTTCGGTACGTTGCTGTTCTCTTGATTGCAATGGAATAGATTTTTCTATAGGCTTAACTGTTGCACATTTATTATTTAATTTATCACTCAACTTTCTAAAGTCGCCCAATTCATAAACAATTCTGGAATTTAAAAACAACATCCAATATAATAAAATATAAAACAGAGATTTTGTGGTTTATTGGCAGTGATAACAGAGGCAACTGATTTATTGCTGGATTTGACACTTAATTTCCTAGGGCTGTGCCTGAATGTGCATGGGTTGTTATATTGCTAATAATGCGCACATATTAGTGTTATGTAACAGTAATCCAAGCCCTCCCCTCCCCAATTGCATCGGGAATTCTTTTTGTGGTGTGAATGTTCAATGGTTTTTCTATTCAATCTTGAAAGCATGAAGTCAGATCGAGCCTTTTTCAAATTAGTGTACACTGAAATTGCCAGTGGATGACTAATAGCTATGGAGCATTTAGTAGACTCCCTTACAGTTATTTTCCAAAATGGAGCATTGCCAAAATTTTTCAAATAATTCAGTTATGTCTTCAGGATACTGTGTCTATGTGAGATTTTCCTCCTTGTTTGCATTTGGCTTGAGATTTCAGAACAGTTGATGAAGCATGGATGCTATGTACTGTATCATTAATTCCCATACAATGTGCTGTGAGAACATAAGGGCGTCTGTCTGTAGTTGCTATCAGAAGAGCCTGCCAGCCGTGCTTTTTAGCTCTATTCTGTGCATTAGCTTTCTTCCTGGCAACTGATCTCATTGGAAAGATAATTCTTTGAAGCCTCTTCATTGGATGGGCTTCCATCATCTTTCAGATAAGAGGTATATTAAGAAGCACAATTCATGTAGAAACTGGAGAGGGTTAAAAAATATTGCTTCTGTTGTACTTCTTCTTATGTTAAAATGTAAGAAGCATTAATCCGATTGTCATGGAAAAAAGCATGCCTTAGATAGCAATAATTTTGGGAATATCCCTCCTGATTTTCAAGAATGAAAACAACCTAATTTCTCATATAATGTATACCAGTATGGGCTACCAACAGATTCGGCAAACGATCGTCATTATTTGAAAATCATAGATACTTATTTCTTACTTGTTATTTTGTATGGGCAGCCTATGTCTTTTGAAATCTGAAGATTTTTTTGGGAAAATTCTTATAGCAAAATTGTCCTGGATCATAAAGTGGATTTGCACTCAGAATGTTTGTGTCAACTCTTTTTCATGTAGGCATCATGTTGTTCATCTCTAGAGTTGCCGTTTCCATCTGAAATCCTGCAGGTTATCCTGGATTATATTTACGCAGATGAAGCCGTTGCAGTAAATGGTGAGGGCATGAACATCTCTTACATCACTAGAATAAAAACAAGTAGTGTTAGGAATGAATAGGAAAAGAAAATTTGAGAAAATTTGTGTTTGCACATAATTAGGGATAAGAGAGACATCAGGAGTAGAAATTGGGAGTAGTAGGGACTAGACATTGGAAGTAAAAAAGAAAGTAGTAGTGACAGCCCCAAACTATGGTATGAAACTCTACTGCAAATAAGGCTAAGATTGCATGAGGAAGGAACTCCTCCTTTAAAATTAGCCCAAGATTCCCCACAACAGTTGTTGCAAATAGTGATTCATTTTTAAAAATATGCTTGCAGAAAGATGAAATGAGGAAAAGAGTAAAAGATAATTCATTATGGAAAATGAAACTTTGAGAGGAAAATCTGATATTCCTATCCAATCATTTGAAACCATTTGGTGTAAAGGGAGTTAATATACTACAAGTGGTAGCATGTGATGTTGGTTCAGCTAGTCCATGGAAGTAAGTAGAGTGAGTTGAAAATTCGTTCAAGTTACAATTTTTCACTGATTTCCAGAATCTCAAAATGTGGAATTCATCTGCAATGTTCTAGTGGTGGCAGACCAGCTCCTTATGTTACGGTTAAAAGAAATTTGTGAAGTAGCCATTACAGAAAAATGTGAGTTTTTGTTTCAGATTGTTGTTGTATTTTCATTTTCTATTAAAATAATGTAGAAGCTTGTATCACAGTGAGCATACAGTCATATTTTTTATTA
Organism: Ahaetulla prasina; assembly: GCF_028640845.1. Classification (NCBI taxonomy): domain Eukaryota; kingdom Metazoa; phylum Chordata; class Lepidosauria; order Squamata; family Colubridae; genus Ahaetulla; species Ahaetulla prasina. Next base: position 130,106,143 of record NC_080539.1, read on the forward strand.
AACATGAAAGAACAAATCCCATTCTTAAAAAATAAGTGCAGTTACCCAAAGTTTTCAATCTATGCTACATGAATTCTTGCTATCGGTGTGGTATGAGTATACATTTTAGAAAATTCTGTAGGACCTTGTGAATTCGCTGGAATATGGTTATAAACCTTTCTTGTTGTATGGGTCCTCTACGATTGGCACTAGGTGAAAAGTGATCACCTTATTTGTCTCTGTAATGTTCTGTAAATAAATAACCAGTAATTTATAAATTTCAGTGACTTTAAAGAATGCTGCTGAGCTCCTGGAATTTTCAGCCACATATAATGCTGAACAGCTAAAACAGTCCTGCTTGCAGTTCATCATATTAAACATGGCAGCCATACTTGAAACACGGTAAGAGCAGGGCCTTGATATCTGTTTTACTGAATGATTACACATCCTTTAACCCCCCATCCTATTTGGAAAGCTGTATAAATATGAAATATGAAACCTAGACATCAAAATTAAACTCTCTAGAGGCAAGATTTTCTTTTGCTTTTTAATTGAAACAGGACAAAAGTACTAAAAATAGGAATAACAGAATTATATTAACTAACAACATAACCCATATATTTAATGAAATCACTTGCAAGTTGAACATATTACCTTCACCAGGTTGCAATATTTTTTTCTTTAAATGCTGCCATTTAACCAATTCTGTTTTCATGTATGAAATGTTTTGAAGTCAGAACAGTCGATTTGAGTGTTTTGACCTCATATCAGAACATACACATTCCAAGAATTGTATTTTGAGGTTGAAATAAAACATCTGACATGTTTCAAATTTTGCTCCAATGAAATGCATTCATTTCAAGATTCTGTTTTGTTCCAAGTTCAAAACACCTCTTTTTCTCAATTCTGGTCACTTGAGAACTTAAGTCTGTTAGTAGTATACTCTATGCCAGTGATGGCGAACCTTTTAGGCACTGAGTGCCCAAACTGCACATGTGCGCATGGCTAAACTAAGGTGCATGTGTGCAAACGTACATGCATGGATGTCCATGCGTAGATGCAAGGACATGCGCACATGCGCAGCAGAGACTCAAAGACCAGCTGGCCAGTGGGAGATGGGGCATCCCAACACCGGCAGCGCAGCAAGAGGTAAGATCTTTTTCTTTCGTGAGCTTCTGTTTCGTCATTTACAAGGAAACAAGCTCGCGAAAGAAACGCCACGAAGATCTGACGTGGGGTGACGGTGCGTGTGCCAGCAAAGAGGGCTTTACGTGCTATCTCTGGCATGTGTGCCATAGATTCGCTGTCATGGCTTTATACTTTAAGAAACCAAATTAAAAAAATATTCAGAAGTCAACCTGTTCAGCTTTCATTGATTACTACTGGAGCACAACAGGGTATAATGCCATTACTGAACCACATTTTCATTTGTATTTGTCATAGAGTTCTGGATGTTCTAAGTGATGAAGTTTTGAAAGATCTCTCTACCTCTTATAGAAAAATGGTGAGTTCCACACTCATTAGCTAAAATGGACTAGAATTTAAAATAACTAGAAAGATGAAATGTAGTGACATTTTTTTCTAGATACCTGTTTGGATGAATGTAGACTATTAAAGTAATATCATTTCTTTTGAAATCATTTTTTAAATTGACATTCTCTTCTCAATTTATTTTGGATTATAAGTGGGATTGATAGCAATCTCATGCTTCATTAAAATTATGGAAAGATATTGTGGGATGTTCCAAATAAAATGAAATGCACTAGTGAATCTTGGCAGAGTGAGCAGTTTCTCGTTTTTGTAAAATAACATTGTTTTAGTATTAGCAGTGCAGCTCTAAAATAGTATAACCAGTTGAGCAACACAACTGATGGTAGCATGGAACACAAGATGCTTGCAATTTCTGTGAAACTTTTGGAACACCCCATTTTATTCTCTATAATAATTTTCAGGTTTTAGGTCTAGAAATGCCATGACATTCAAGAGCCCAAATATTGTGAAATTTTGGTAAATTCATTTTTTGTTTTTACCATCCTTGAAGTTGTTTATGGATGCATAGGAGTGGGTGCATCCTGAAAAGTTTGGCCATCTCTGATGCTGCTTTTGTCTTTGCAGAAAAAGTTAATTTAGATAATAATTTAGTTCAGCTGGTTTTCTTTTTATATTGCATTAAATTCCTATGGCACCAAAGAACAGTGTTGTATTTTGTATAATATAAGTAAAAATGCATGAACATTTTCTACTTTTTTTGATAAAGGCTACATATGTGTTTTTTATATATTTTATATATTGTTCCCCGAGATTCATTCATGCATTATATAACACTGTTAGAACATTGTAGCACTCTTTAAACCATACATTTTTTCCAGAATTTCAGCAGCCTTTTTTTAAAATACAAATTTGGCACTTTCCTCCCCCCCCACCCATTGTCAAATTAAAAAGCTTTTGTAATGTTGCAGATTCCTGCTATGGAGCGCAGATTAATTACGCCATACCAAGATGGTCCTGATATTAGTTCTCTGGAGCCTGAGGAAGGAGAAACCTTTGTCTTCCTAAAAGAGGAACGGAGTGCAGAGCAAGCTGTGCAGTGAGAATTCTTTTTCTTCTGATAGAAGTAATAGGCTTGAATGAAGCTCTTCATTCTTCCAATTGAGTCTACAGTGAAGTAGCCTTTAAGTGCAGCTCCACGTCTGATTCTGTGTGTTATAGTAGAGTCTCAGAGCTGCTGCTACATTGGCCTGCAGTCTTTTGCAAATGTATAAAACCATTTATGCTGAAATGCAATCTCTGAGCAAAGTAGCACACTTTGGCATTTAGATTGCAGTATTTTGAGTCCTGCTTCACTCCAGAGAAGATAGTCCAGAGGGCTCTGAAGCATTGCCGCCCCATAGAGCTTCAGTATTTAAGAAACAGCCATATATTTGGAATGGAATTAAATATTTTTCTTAACAAAGTGGGACTGCCAGACTTCAGAGCCCCCCAGAGTGAATAGGCTCGAAAAACAGGGCCCATTTTATTGTTGGGGGAAGGGCCAAAGGAGGCAAAATGAGTATTTAAAGCTTTGTAATGCCTTAAAACACCAATTTCACTCTTAAAAACTTAGAAGGATGCTTACCATGCTGCAGAAAGTTTGGTCCAGCCCTCAAACAGTTGAGAGCTGTGTACTCTTCTCTTAGAATATTTCCTTTGATGCTTCTTGAGTACTATAAATGCCCGCTGTAATTTCTATGGTCTTGATTGAAACTAAAGAAGAAGAAGAAAAAAGTTTAGCCAACTTCAGTGTTCAGGTGTTGAGCCTAGTCAGGCTATATAATAAGTAGTAAGCCCACTTCAGTGTTATAGTACAAGGTAAATGGCAAAGGACTGAAAGAACCTTGGAATGGAATAAATTAAACATGTCAAGCTTTTCTAAATTGGGCTAGAAAACCATTGATCTTGAATTTGGAGAAATTTTAATCTGGGAGGTTGTAGTAAGAGGGAAGGACATTTTAAATTAGTGTTTTTTGAATGTGGCAACTTATGTGTGATGCATCTGGCTTGGAAATTCTGGGAATTGCAGTACACACATCATAAAGTTGCCAAGTTTGAATAATACTGATTAATAATGTTTCAGATCTTTCTAGATCAAGGATTGCAACCTTTGATGACTGGGGTTGTCTACCTCAGTTGATGGGGCAGTGACAGAAAATGAGTACAGTTCTTCCCTATAGAGATGTATTTTCCACTGAATTTTTTCTCTGTTAAGGGGAATTACTACAATTGTTATGTGTTTCCATTCTGAATTGTTATCCTTGCCAACGTATTGTCTGAAAAAGAATTAGGGTCTGCCTTTTGCCTAGCGATTGCAGGGTACAAATGATCATTTTAATTATTTAGAAGGAATTAGTGAGATGGAAATCAATATTGGTTTTGGGTTTTCTTTTTAAATTAGAGAAGCACTCCTCAAGAAAGCTAAAGCAAAGGCTAAAAAGAAACCTCGAAGACGTTCCGACAGTTCAGGAGGGTATAATCTGTCAGATATTATCCAGAATCCATCGACTACAGGTTAGTGGCAAAAAGCAGGGCTAATCTATTTTTTAAGAGTGATTTTAGGTAACATTCTGCATAATGGCATGATTATAATGTATGCACTAACACATAGCTTATAATGGCTGATTTTTTTTTATAGTGCCAGAATTAACTTAGAGATTTGATATATCCCAAGGCTCAATTACTTCATAAATGAAGAGTATTGTGTGCTAGGTTTGTAAGAGTTGTTTCACAGTGCACAATAGCATGAACGAAGCAGCTGTCTTTGAATCACTATAGGAGTATGTCCTTTTCACATCTTGTGTAGTGGCTTTGAAAGCCGTGCATATGTGTGCATGCGCAGCCACATTACTTTGTTGTTAATTCCAGAGAATTGGAGACAATTTTTTAGAGCACCAGAAAAAGATGCCATTGTTTTAATTGCTTGAAGCAAGTTTCCTGTCAATTTTTTTTTAAAATATATTTTACCCTTACTTTCATTTAAGGAGGTAAAATTTAAAAAGTGTGTGTGTGGGGGGGGGGGAATGTGATGGTTTGCTGATGCAAATTAATACATATCCAACAACCACAGTGCCTTTTTTCCCTATAATGTTATGCATATGTTTATTGCTATTAGTCCATGGAGAGATCACAAAAGGAGATTGTAAAATGAAAAATACTACAATGTTTTGTGAAATTTAAAGATTGAAGTTTCTTTTCTGTAAAGTTGATCACAATACTGGGAGGTGGCTGCAGTTTGCCGATATCTCAGTAAAAAGAGAGAATCAGAATGATACAGTTATCTGAAAAATTACAATATAAATATCGAAACACACAAGAACTGCATGATATATTACAGGTTACAGGTGCATGTACACATTGTTCCTCTTAGTGTTTAGATAGGTTTATTTCCAATCTGAATGCATATTCTACTTATAATGTTTGCTTATTAAAATAAGACTTATTAAGATATAAGCATGCTGATTAAACATACAGCCCAAGAAATGGTGAATATAGATTTGAATTCCAGAAGTTTTCAGTCTTCGGGGTTCGACTTCATTCAGGTTTAAACTGGGAACCATTTTGAAGCTATATTTTATTTAGTTATTAAATTTATATGCTGCTCATCTCACTATCCAAAGTGACGACGGGCGGCTACTTCCAGCCTCATTGACCTTAACGGTTACATGAAGCATAAGCATAAATATCGCTTGTTGACAAGTCCTAAAAAAGCCACTATTTTCCCAGTAAAATCTACCCTTGTATTGTAAGAAGGTTTTTTTAAAAAAAAAAAATTAACACTTCCTTGATTATATAATGATTATTTAATTAAAATGGCTGTAATAGTATTTCAGAGAGAACATCTCTATCTCACAAACACCTCAGGCATAAAGAATTAGCTTACATTGAATTAAACTGATCAGCATTTTAGAGTTCTCTGTAGCAAAAAGTATACGTAGTGTCCTACACATAACAGATTACTTATTTTCTTCATGTCATTTTGGTTGTAGCTTTAAAATAACATTTCAAAGTAATATTTTTGAATTGTGTGAAATTAATACTATTAAATGTGATATGTATAAAAATAGTGACTATGTAAAAACAATACTGAGCTTTTTTTAAAAAATACATTTCTTAATAGAATATTAAATGGGTTGTAGCCCTCCTAACCAACACTTCGTAGCCTCTTATTGCTAAAGGAAAATTAAAAGAAAGATTGTCATTAGATTTTTCAAATGACAAATTTATTTTGTTAAGAAGAAAATACACAAATCTGATTTTTTTTTCATGCAAGCAACTTATTATAATACACATCACTGAGGCGTGCAATTTTTAACTGAAAATTTGAAGCAAGTGTTTCAAATACTTCGAAGCCGTTCCATGCTTGAAGCAATGCTGTTTCAAAATGTTTCCTCAAAATGACTGAAATAGTGTAATTTGTGTTTAAGAGATCATACACTCTTCTATTCCAACTCCACACCAAAGGAGAAAAACAGCTGCTACCTTATTCCCCAGGAATGACTGTGTGCAGCAATGGGAGTCTTGAGAATTGTGCATAAAAGAAAGAATACTGAAGGCTGCTGCAGCCTGCCTGAAACAGAGTATTTGGGGCAATCCCTTTCTCTGTGAACTCAAGCAGGCAGTCTTAACTACTAGAGGAGTCTTTCTGGATCTCAGCAACTTGATGTAAGACTTTCAGTCCCCAGCTGAAAAGGGAATTCTGGGAATTGAATCCACACATCTTAAAAATTGGTGAGATTCAGGAACATCGTTGTATAGCATAGCGATCCATTGTCCAGTTAACAGAATGCAGTATCAGTAGTTGTGCTTCCCTGGGCATTTCTGATCTGTCCCAAGATTGTGTATTTTTTCCCCCTGCGGTTCATGCAGGAATACTGAAACTGGATGAAGCTAATTCTATTGAATCCCTCCCTGAAATGCTGACATCTGATTCTGAAGGCAGTTCTGTGGGAGTGAACAGTCCCAGAGATTTGCAGTCTCCTGATTTCACAGCAGGTCTCCCTACAGATAAAATTGAGGTTTGTGTTTGCTAATTGTTTTTCCTTAATACTGATGTATTAAGTATAGCATAAAATTTAATAAGTTTTTAGAGACAGGATAAACCATACCCAGTGGTTAAATGACTTAAGGGGACAAGCATTCTTATCTAAAGTGCCATGTCTGTCAATTGGACTTTAGTGGTTTATGTGTATTTCATTTATCTGGGGCTGTTTCCTGAATTCTGCAGATGTTAACCCTCTACTCTAGATTGTGGCTTTGTAATCTGCAAAACATTATACCGCATAAAATTATGTTTTCTTTAGTGCAGAATAATTTAAAGGTAGTCCATGATTTATGACCATTCATTCAGCAACCAGTGAAATTGTGAAGGCGCTGAAAAATGAACATATAACATGTGCCCACAGATCACCTGTGTTATGTGATCGAAATGTAAGGGCACTTGGCAGCTCACCCACACTTAAACTGTAGACACATTCCAATTTCCCCCAACTGTCTCATCTCCCCCTCCCCCCAGGCCACTCTGGAGCTTGCCTTGCCGGGCAGCAAGCAGACCAAGAATCATGTGGCTCTTGGGCTGCTTGCCACATCCTGGGAAACTGCAGCTGCCCCAACTCAATCCCAGTCTCGGTCACTTTTGCCACCATGCCCTCTTGAGACCCCTGCTGCCCTGCACTCCAGTGCCCCAACTTACCTTTGCCATTTTATGGCTCCCATTACTGACAAGATTTATCTGGCCTGGCTGCTGGGATGGGCAGGGCTGGGTTCAGTTGCAGAAAAAAATGGTGTCTGAGTGGCAACACAGCAAAATTCCCCTTTGCAAAAACTCCTTAAATGTTGCATGCCAAAACCTCCTTTACAGAAAGCTCAATCAATCAGAATAGAGCTGGAAGGGACCTTCGAGGTCTTATAGTCCAGCTCTCTGCTCAAGCAGGACACCCTGTACCATTTCAGACAAGTGACTGTCCAGTCTTTTCTTTAAAACTTCCAGTGATCTGTTCCACTGGTTAATTGTTCTCACTGTTATGAAGTTTCTTCTTAATTCAAGGTTGCTTCTCTCCCTGATTAGTTTCCATCCATTGTTTCTTGTCCTGCCTTCTGGTGCTTTGGAAAATAAGTTGACCCCCTTCTCTTTGTGGCAGCCCCTGAAATACTGGAATACTGCTATCATGTCCCCCCCCCCACCCTCAGTCCTTCCTTTTTCTAGGGTAAAGATACATACATGCTAGTCGTTGCCGACTCTAGGGGGCGGTGCTCCGCTTCAAAGCTGAAGAGCCAGCGCTGTCGGAAGACGTCTCCATGGTCATGTGGCCGGCATGACTCAATGCCAAAGGCACACGGGACGCTGTTACCTTCCCACCAAAGGTGGTCCCTATTTTTTCTACTTGCATTTTTACGTGCTTCGAAACTGCTAGGTTGGCAGAAGCTGGGACAAGTAATGGGAGTTCACCCCGTTACACGGCAGCACTAGGGATTCGAACCCCCGAGCTGCCGACCTTTCGATTGACAAGCTCAACATCCTAGCCCCTGAGCCACCGCGTCCCCTTTTTCTAGACTAGCCAACTCCAAATCCTGCAACTTTCTTCATGTTTTTGTCTCCAGGCCGTTAATCATCTTAGTTGCTCTTTGCACTTTCTCCAAAGTCTCAACATCTGTTTTATAATGTGGTGACCAAAACTGGATGCGGTATTCATGCCAAAACAGCCCTCCTTTCCAAACTTCTTGGAGAATGAAATCATTAAATTGCTGTGGTTCATGCTTTAATTCTCATGTGCTCCCCAGAATCACTATTGTGACCCAGGTAGCCATATAAATTATTTAAATAGATAAATAAAAATCAATTGAGAAAGTGGCACAAAAGTCAATAGGGTTTGTCCAGGTGATTTCCCAAAATGAAGAATGTTAAAAGCACTTCAATGTGACATGAAAACTAGCTTTTAAAATGAGATAAAAGAGAGAATAGTTGCCTTTATAGACTTCAGCCAAAATAGATTGAATAGATTATCTGAAAAGTTCACAAGGTTCTTTTTCTACAACTATGTAATGGCAGTATGTTTTGACTACAGGTGAAAGAGAAAATGGGTATTTCAAATACATTTGTTTCTCCTGCCAACAAAGAGTTAAAAATTTGTCATGGATCATCAGTGCAAAAACAATCTCTTCCACAGAGTATTCCTAATAACAAAAGCACCTATGTGAATCCTTCCAACTGGCTTGCCGGCTCTTTTAGGTATACATTTTCTCTGTGTTTCTGCCTTTGTCAAATTCTGTCCTCTTGCAAGATTGTTCCTTTGTTTGTGGAATGTGAGTTTCCCTCGTCATTAAAATGCAGGGCCTTCATAAAAATGATTTTTGAAGAATCAGATCACCTGACTTTCTGGTTAGTTTGTGGTCATTCTGCTCAAAACATTGATATATTTCTGCTTAGGATGCTAATTTCTGCCTTTCAGTGAGCTGTCTTTCAAGCCTAATTATGTTTGGTTACAGTTTCAATTTTCCATCTGTAATATTAATTCATGATAGACTTTAAAAGAAAAATAAGCAGGCATCTTACCTAAAATTCTATCTTAAATATTTTACTCAGTATTGTCAGTGGATCTAAAAGTAGTCTTGGTGTATATATTTCCTGAAAAATATGTATAAATAAAACATTCATTCGAAAACATTCTATTTGAGGTTTGCCATAATTGAGGAGGTAGACATAAATTATACATCCGGTTACATATAGAAGGCTACAATGGTGTTTGGCAACTGGAATGTAAGTAAAAATGGATATCTTAAAAAGTGAACAATTCGTTATTTTTTTATTCAGTCCTGCCAGTCCTCCTGCTGTTGATTTAAGAACCATTATGGAAAGTGAAGAAAATCTACAGAAATGTGAAAGCATGCCAAAAATAAATTCATGGTTAGTAAAAAGGGTGCAATAAAATCAATTTCACTGTATTAAAGTCCTAATTTGTTGTGTATCTTTTTTGAAAAAACAACTTTGTTAGAATCAATGCTTCTGAAGTTTCAGTTTGGATTAAAAATTAGTATTAGTAGTGCAGAACTCATGTTGTCCTGCAAACATGGGTCATTTATGTATTCATTTACATCAGGGGTGTCCAAACTACGGCCCGCGGGCCAACTGCGGCCCGCGGGTCAGTTTTTATTGGCCCGCAGCAAATTCTCGGTGGACAGTGGGGTGCGGCCCCCATCCTGGCCCCCAAGGAAGCCGCCGCTCGCCCGGTTGCAGATGCGGAGTGGCTCCGCTGAGGCGATCCCGCCCACCGGGGCTGCGGGCGGCCATTCCGCCACTGGGCTGTAGGCGCCCAGGGCGCCCATGGCTCCAGCCCGGCCCACCAGACAGAGGAAGAGGCGGGCGGGCGGCGCTCTGCTTCCCAGCCCCGCGGGATCCTCTCCGGCGCGGCGCTCTGCTTCCCAGCCCCGCGGATCCTCTCCGGCGCGGCGCTCTGCAGCGCTCAGGGGCGCTTACTTGTCGCGGATGATGGTCTGCAGCTCCCGGATCTGGTCGTTCATGGGCAGGAGTTTGAGCTGGGCCGCCGCCGATCCCGGCCAGTCGTGATGCGTCGCCGACGTGGCCGTGGCCTCCTCGGCGCCCCCGTCGCCCGCACAGCAGCCGTTCCCGCCAGCGCAGCAGCATCGGCTGCCGTCGGCGCTGCTGCTGCTGCTGTCCGGGCTCAGGCTGTCACCGCTGCCCCTCGGCGTTCGGAGGAGGGCGGTGCCCGCCCTCTCGCCCCTAGTTAGCCCGTCCCTTTCTGGCCTGGGTGGGAGCCGCGTGGCACACCTGAGTGGCTGCGAGGCGGTGCGGGCCTCGCCTGGGCCTCCCGGAGTCCCTCCATTGGCTGCTGTGTCTCCCTCAGTGGGAAGAGAGTTCGCGACGGACGGAAAATCCCAGTAAATACATGCTGGTTGCCAAAAGCTTGACTTTTGATGTAACTGGGGATGCTGCGAAGGTCATAAATGCAAAGACTGGTGGTAAGTCACTTTTTTCAGTGCTGTTGTATTGGTCGCTAAATGAGTGGTTGCAAGCCGAGGATTACTGGTAGCCGCTGTCAGTATTTAGGTCTCTATGTATTTAGATTTCTATGCCCATAGCCACATCCACTCAGTCACATGAGGAGTTAGCCACGCCCACCAGTCACATGACCACCAAGCCACACCCCAAAATAAGCCACGCCCACAGAACTGGTACAAAAATTTTTAGCCCCCCCCCCTCCCCCCCCCCGGTGGCCCGGGCCTTTGCTTATTTTTCTGTATTTGGCCCTCACTCAAAAAACTTTGGACACCCCTGATTTACATGAATACATATTCACAGATTAGGACATTTGTTTTTACAACTGCTATTATTCTAATTATGGATTTGGTTAACTGTGGTAAATAGTTTTGTAAATTTGCAAGATATAATCCATTAATTTTGTGACTGGTAGTCTTTTGTTACATTCTGTTTGATAAACTTTAGTAAAGTAATTTTACATTTCTGTATCTAATTTTAGTAGAGCCACTTCCCATGGAAATAAACTTTCTCAGAAGCAAAAGAAATTGATGGCTCTGGCTGCTAAGGATAATAACCCAGAGATTGTGCCCGAGGCAGTTGTGTTATCAAAAGCCCCCAAAACTACAAAGCCAGCGACTGTGTGGTATGAACCTTCTAATTTATTTTTTTTAAGTTTACTGCCTATTGAGGTCATTTCAGGTTTGTTTCAGACTCATCTATGGGAGGCACAATAATTTAATGCTAGAGTATTGATTTGAGTGTCAGTTTTTTATTCATCCCTGGCATCTCAAGGTAGGAAAAGAACCTACTTTAAACCATGAAGAATCATTACTGGTGGTGTTTTGTGGAAGTATTGAGTGGTTGGACCAAGAGCATGACTATGTCCAAAAGGAGTACCAAAAATAAAAAATGCGTGGTTCATAGAGTAACTGTATTTATCTTTGTCTTTAAAGTTTCCATATAAAATAAATGTCTAAGGCTTAGCTTGTTTATGTTTTTGTATCAGTAAATAGTATTAGTAAATAAAGTATTCACTAAAAATTCCTGAGTAGTTAATTAATAGTGAGAAAAAAAGAGGTGTACTTAACATGTTGAGATTTGTTGATGTGGTATAACTCTAATTTTAAAAAAGGAGCATGGCATTTGGCATCAAATTGTGGTTTCTGTGCTTGCAGTATATGGCATTCTCTTGAAGCATTGTTTTGCAGTGAAACAAGATACTTGTGTTGGAAATCCAGCAGGTCTTCTGGCAAGAAAATATGCCAGAAGGGTGTGGGACCTTTTGGAAGGTTTTTTTTTTTTTTTGGTTGACATGGAGATTCAGGCTACCTTAAAGCATACTTGCATTTTTTTTTCTTGCCAAGAATAATGTCCAGTTTACAGTTTTGTGGAATCAGGGATACGTATTGTTCTTTGAAGATTAATTAAGTAACATGTGGAGGTTACTGTTAGAGTGAAACGTGGAAGATGACTAAAGGAACAAAGACTAATGTTTCCATTTGGAAATGGATTTAAATATAATTTCCAAATATATGTGTATGTGTTCATATGCATCTTTGATGAAAGAACATAACTTACCTACTGGGAGATGTGACTTCTTCTTTCTGGCAGAATACATTATGCTGTTACTTTCCTAAGTGCCAGTTGGTCAGGGTTGTTGTTGTTGTTGTTTTTTCAGTTAACAGCTTCAGCAGGTTCTCATTTCTGAGTATTGTTTATTTCTCATATTATGCTTTAGACCTTTGGTTACTTTAACTGAAAAACCTCCGTGTTTGCCTAACTCATGCCATGAAGAGGCTTGCAATACTCATGGTACATCAACGTTGTAAGCGTGTTTCTTCATCTGGAATGTTGAAACTTAATGGGCTGCAGACCACAACATCCCAATTACTCCAACGCCTGAAAAGAAGAACTACCTTGTTGAGAGGGAGAGCATTTTGTATCTAACAAGGAAAAAAACAGTGCAATATTCAGGGTTAGGGTTAAAATAGAATATTTTATTGGCTAAATGTGATTGGACACACAAGGAATTTGTCTCCAGTGCATAAGCTCTCAGTCTAAATACAAATAACAAAGTATATAATCAAAAGATACCAATAACAGAAGGTAGTCGAAAAGATGAGAAGGATAATAGTAATACAGCCATACTACATGGGTAAAAAATTTATCCTTAGACATAAAGCAGTACTATGATACTTAGTTGTTCAGCAGAGTAATGGCACAAAGGAAATAAACACTCTATCTCTGTGTCTAGTTATTTTGGCATGCAATGTCCTATAGCAGTGCCCTGAGGGGACTGCTGTAGCTTACTGATAACATCCTTCAATGGATGAAATTATTTTCTGATTTTTAATCAATTATGTAACAGCCCCACTTACATTTGACTGAATGATTTCAGAATTTCTAGCAGATTCCTCAATGCATTGTACTGATTGAACACAGAAGTAGAAGATACGGAAAAGTAATGTTCTAGGACAGCAGTCATGAAGATTCATGTTTCTGAGTGGTTCATTTCACTAACAGAAAAGATAGGTTAGTTGGTGAAAAAATTGCAACTAGGATTTTCAGTAAATGTAGCATAGTAAGATTTGGTTTATTTTACTTTAGGGCTTCTTCATTGCATTCTGCTTTGCCAAAATCATTCCGAGATCTCCTGTTACAAGAGAAAAAAGTAGTTGGTGCCAATTCTGCTAAAGTGATGGAGAACGTACCAGTGCAAAAATGTTTGAGGTAAGAGAGCTTCAAATTATCTTTCCATTTCTGATAAAATACTTTTCTGAGAAACACTGAAGATAAATGCAAGGATAAAAAAGTCAGTAAAGAAGAATTATTTTATTTTGGTGTACATTCTGTAAAGATGTGGTGGCCAATCAGTGAATATGTAGCATCATGAGATCACACTGCCAAAATTCAGTGACAGAATAGTCAAATTTCAGAATGAGTTTTCATGGCTTCAGTGTTCTCAAACCCAAAAGGTAAGAATGCTCAGCAGGCCCCTGGGTTGCCTCCTGCATAATTTCCTGATCTAATATCCCAAAGGCTGAAATCTTTCTTAATTGGGGCACTATAAGCCTTTTTAAAATTTTGGGAAGTTTTAGTGATGGGAAATGATTCAAAATTGGCCTTCTGCTGCTATCATATTTTTATAGATATAAACTGCGAGATTCACTGATACAGACTTGGGAGGGAATTAGGAAGAAGCATTATCCAAAATATCATGCTGGATATCCACTGTGGAGGCAATAATCTACCCTAACACATTAGATATTGGTAAAATGGTAAAATACAATGAAATTCTGGACAATGGAAGAATATTAAAATCTAACCAAGAATTAAAGGAATAGGGAATAATCATATATTGGTGGCCATATCTTCAATTGCAATATAGATACACAAAATATTTACAGGAATTTGGAATTGAACCAAAATTAACACAATTAGATAAATTATTAACAGGCCTGAAAGAGAAATTATTATCTAAAATATATAATTATTTATTAAATTTTGATTTAGAAGAAGAAATTGTAAATGATAGCATGGGCTAAAATATTGGACACAACACTGAGTTAGAAGATTGGGAAAAAATTTGGGAGAAAAACTACATTAACAAAATCTGCCACATATAAAGAAAACCAATATAAAATGTTCTATCAGTGGCATTTAGCCCCAACAAGACTCGTAAAAATGTATCCTAACCTAAAACCTAATTGCTGGAAATACAAACAAGTACAAAGTACCTACTTCCATGTATGGTGGCTTTGCCCAGAAGTCAAATTTTTTTGGATTAAAATACAAAAATGGTTAAAAGAAATTACACAGTGTAATATAGAATTGAAACCTGAACTGTTTCTTCTGGGGATTATGAAAGGAAATTACCCTAAAAGGATTAAATATTTGATTATTCACATAACCGCAGCAGCAAGACTCACACTTGCCCGAGCCTGGAAACTGTCTAACAGTTTACCAACAAACTGTGCAATAATCCAGAAAATTTTCAAATGTGCAGAAATGGACAAACTACTTTAGAATTAAATAATAAGGAAGACTCGGAATACTATTTAACTTGGGAAAATTGGTATCAATGGATAGAAATTAAAAACAAGGAAGGTATAGAATAAAATAAGATACAAAATGTGTTTAAATATGTTGATTAAGTAGGAATATTTGGGAATAGATTTACAAAGTTAATAATTATGTACTGTCAAAATGACATTGAATTGTATAATTATTACGGATGTATTTTTGTTATAAATGTATTTTAACCTGTATTTTAGGATTTTAAATGTTAATAAAGGTTTAAAATAAAAATAAAAACTTCAAAATAAATAAATAAATAAAATAAAAGCAAATGAATGGAACGTCTGTTATTTTCCCCCCTCCTGATATGCAGTCTATTTTTTAAGTCTGGATATATGTCACTCTGTCATAACAAAAGAAATTTTTGCCAATCCAAGTCCGGTCAAAACAACCATCCTGAGCTGAAATAGTATTCTATTTTACTTAACCATTGTTTCTCCTTAAAATACTGTTCCTCTGACTCATCTTCTATACTAGTGAATCCCAACACTGCAATGGCTGTTTATGTCTTCACAGAAGTGTTGATTCAAACATTTTAGTCCCTGCTGAAAAAGACTATGTGGTCATAACCATTTACTTTGTAGAAGACGGAGTGCTGCATTTATACATGTTATTTGGCCTCTGTGTTCTGAATTTTTGTACCTTAAAGAACATTTGTTATTAGCAATAGCAATAGATGTAGACTTGTATACTGCTTCATAGTGCTTTTACAGCCCCCTCTAAGAGGTTTACAGAATCAGCATATTTCCCCCAACAATCTGGGTCCTCATTTTACTGACCTGGAAGGATGGAAGGCTAAGATAACCTTGAGCTGGTCAGGATTGAATTTATCTTAGTCCGTAGCATTAACTTGCAATACTGCATTCTAACCATTCTAACCATCATGGCACTCTAAAAATTCTTGCACTCATTTTTGTCAGCAGGTACACACATACCATTGCTCTTGGAGCAGAAAGTGAACATTTTTGTGAACCAACGCCACCAGAAAATCAGAAGTAAGTTAAATTTATAGTGCAAATATATACGTACAAAAGCATATATAGTAAAAATGTGATGCTTTGTATTTGTAACTTATCTTACAGTCCTTGGTTAGCATCACCCTTACGAAACCCGGCTGCAGCATTGCCTATCACATTTGCAGAAATTGTAGAAGAAGAACTTCAGCAAGAAGCTGCTCTTATACGAAGTAGAGAAAAACCTTTAGCTTTGATCCAGGTAAAGAGCAATAAAAGTCAGAATTATGCAGTGTACGTATGTCTGTTTCTTGCCTTTTCATCTCTTCCTTCATTTGGGGTTTCAAGGAACCTTAGTGATGTTTCTAAATATGCCATACAATACCATATTCTTGGGGTTTTAGGCTACAATACATTTATTTAAACTCCAGTTTTTAACATTTCATATCTAGATTACACTAAATTGTCATGGTTTCAGTAGCATAGCTAAACTGTATATAATTGATGGCTGCTTCCCTTCTTGTGTTTCGTTAAAACCTTACGGATTGCTCTCTAACTGTGGAATGTAGAATCTGTAATTGAAAGTAATAAGCTGTGATTTATCCCATTAAACATTTCAGTATATGTGAAAGATTTAGTCACTTCCCTGTATGTTTTGCCCTGTGAGCTTTTGCTCTTATTCCAGTTTTTGCCAGATTCCTAAGAGTTTCTCCTTTCCTTTCCTCCCTTCTCATTTCAGATTGAAGAACGTGCTATTCAGGATTTGTTAATCCACTACCAAGCAGTTGGCAACCCTGATGAGTTTGTGGTTGTTGAAAGGTCTCCACAGGGGCCAATTGCAGCTCCTATGTGGAATAAGCATTGATGCCCTCATTTTTTTTAAAAAAAATATTCTACTGTTCATAAATATGAGGCTATTGGTTGTTTGCATGGATCTGCTGATTCTAAAATAAGAATGAGGATAGTAAGATATGCGTTACCGCTTTTCAGTATAGTATCTGTTTTGAAATGTGCAATTTCTTTATCAAATTGCTATACTATATTGTGCTCATTTACCAGATGCTTTTTACTCACTATTTGGAGTTGAAAAATATTGCATATGGTTAAACTTAAAGTACGCAGGTCATATATTTCATATAATTAGTTGTCAATTATAAGTACCATGATTTGAATTGTTTTTCCAGTTGGTAGCAATTGATTTCTCATACTCATGTATACCTGTGAAATTAATGGGACTAAAAGTGATCAACCTGAATTTCAGATGATTTAAAAATGCTTTTGTATGTAAAAGGAAGAAAAATAGGGCTGTTATAGAAACAGGTATTTGGTGTCTGAATTTTGTGGATTTATAGTCTTTGTTTTTTTCTGGACAGTGCTCTTAACTCCATGCCTTACAGGAATGCAAGCACTTACGTTGTTACAAGAATGATGGTGTTGATGATGATACTATTTACTGCCACTGCTTCTACTACTATTATTACTATTACTACTTATTTCTTCTGAAGCTAATTTTCAGATGAGGTCTTGCAAGAAGGGTGTACAGAATGGGATCTGATACATACATATGTTAACATGAAAAAATACCTTTCAGGAAAGATGCAAGCTAAGTGTTAAAGCTTGAAAGGAAATTGGACAATTTACTTAAGTGTTTCTCAATTTCAATAATTGTTAGATGTTTAGGCTTCGGTTCCCACAATTACCAAGCCAGCACAAGGAATTCTGGGAGTTGAAGTCCGCATATCTTAAAAGCTGCTGATATTGAGAAGCACTGCCTTAGATGTATACATATAACGTTGAATATTGGGTCTTCAAAGCTCTCATTGCGTTGTGGTTTTTTGTTGTTCAGAGGCCTTTCTGCAAAGTCTAGAAAATGGTTTAAATTGTGTCTGAAGTTGGATGAAGAGTAGGATGATTTCCTTCCATTATTTCAGATTCTTCCACAGTAACTTGTGGCCAAGTGGACCTCTCCTCCTGACCACTAATGGTCCTTGGAAGAAATAATCTTTATTCATAATCATGTAATTCTGTCTGATGATGTGTGATTGAATCATAAAAATAACTCTCTCAACAGAGCTGCAATAAAAAGCGAAGAGCAAGTTCCAACAGGCAATTTCAAAACAGCAGTTCTTACCTTCTGGTGCCAGTGTCAAAAATTCTCACTGTGTTCATTGTACTTACACAGGATCATAAGGGGTATAAAATGAATTTAATTTCATTGGCATTTGCAATTAAAGAGTCAACTTAAGATCAGGACTGAATAAGCTCTTGAATGCTCTTCTCAAGCGATATTTTGCCGCAAGCTACTCCCTTCACCAGATATCTTCACAAATAATGGCCTTGGCACTCATCCTTCTGCAGAAATCCTTTTCTTTGGGTGTAAAAAAAAAAAGTTCGTTCTAGATGCTTATAAAAACTGTATTGACATTATTCATTCTTCTAAATAGGCCATTTTTCTCATCTAGTATTCTTTTTCCTTAGATTTAGCTTTTTTAAAAATCATGTTCAGTTAAAAGGTCTATCTTTTTAATATTTCTGTGGTATGCCTGGGAGAACTTAAATGGTACAAAATGCTTTGGATTAGAAACAGTTGTTTTGGCCCCAAAAGCAGCTCAAAAACATTTTCTGATGCTGAGCTTCTGATGGTTCAAGCTCTGAGCTATGTCAGTATCAAAACACTTCAGCTGATGTTGAAATGACTATTTCAAACTCAAAATGGGACATTTCAGATCTGAATTATTTTGGACACCACTAGGGTGTACTAGTGACATATTCTTATTCATCATAACTTTCATTAGTTTTCACACTTCCTTTCAGACATAATGAACTGTAGTTCAGTTGTGCAGTATGGTGATAACTGTCTTCTTTTTTTTTTTTAAATTTCTTATCCCAAAGTGGAAAATCAACAGTTAGAACTTTGAGTAATTCTAAAATCATGAATAATACTTTGGGTTCAGAGTTAATCACTAGATTTCTAAGCATCTTGAAGTTCATCGTAATAATTACAAAGTGAATTGCAGCTCTGTCGTTATTAAACCACTCTATCTTAAGGGGTTCATAAGTGAGTAAATATCCATTATTTCAAGATAAAACATAAAGCATGTTTTTTACAATGATTGTAAAAGCTCCTTACAAATACAAGAATTGCAAGGCATACTTTCCAAGATAATCTGTAAGTAATTTAAATACTTATTCCCAGAACTTCTCTTTAAATCCAGGACTCTCTAACAATGATTCTAGATGCATTAATTGATTTCTCCTATCAATTGGACAATTAAGTTGCCTTTAGTAGTAGCCAATAATCCCTTAAAATTACTGTCTGCCTTTTTTCAGCATACAAACTGCAACAGTTTTATTTCCAAAAATGCCCAACTATAATTTTTTTGGTTGTCAAGAGGATTCATTATGAAAGCATTTTCATGGAAAAGTTAATGGCAACTCTGCTATCCTCTTCTTTGAAAAAAGTATCCACTTTTGCATATCCACTCTGGAAAATAAAAATATGATTGTGCTCAAAACCCTCTTTCATCAGCCAAATAAAGTACATTGAATGTATAGGGCACAGCTGGTGTGGGTGTGGCCTGCGTATGACGTATCCTGCCCAGGGGCTACCAGATTGAGATCCCCGGTATAGAGCCATGGCCCCTTTTTAAAAGCCTTCATATAAAGCCAAAAATATCATCTGAGAAAGCTATAAATGTATCATTTCATAGTTGAGGAAAATATATTTTTCAAGCTGTAGCAGAAAGTAATAAAGCTAAATCCACATCAAATAGTAGAAACTTTTTTCTAATGCTACATTTAATCATTTAATGAGAAAAAAATGAATTTCAACAACTGTAGAATCGGGCAACAGCATAACAACTTTGACAAAAGTGAAGGGGGTTTGAATACATTCTGAATTCACTGTATTAGTCAAATTTATATAGCCACCCATCTTCACAAGTAACTTTTATAATATAATATAACAACAGAATTGGAAGGGACCTTGGAGGCCTTCTAGTCCAACCCCCTGCCCAGGCAGGAAACCCTACACAGTCTCAGTCAGATGTTTATCCAACAGTTTCTTAAAAATTTCCAGTGTAAGAGCAGTCACAACTTCTGCAGGCAAGTCGTTCCACTTATTAATTGTTCTAACTGTCAGGAAATTTCTCCTTAGTTCTAAGTTGCTTCTTTCTTTGATCAGTTTCCACCCATTGCTTCTTGTTCTACCCTCAGGTGCTTTGGAGAATAGTTTTACTCCCTCTTCTTTGTGGCAACCCCTGAGATATTGGAACACAGCTATCATGTCTCCCCTGGTCCTTCTTTTTATTAAACTAGACATACCCAGTTCCTGCAACCGTTCTTCATATGTTTTTTTGATATCAAATGTTCTTGCATATCAAATGTGCTTGATATCAAAATGTTTTTGATATCAAATGTTCTTGCAAAAGTCATTTTCTGCAACGGTTGAAAAATAACTGACAGATTTATTCTGTGAAGCACTGACAAAACATGATTTTAAAATATGGACATCAGAAGGAAAAATCTACTAAAACAGTACATGGAAAATAGGAAATACAGTGGAAGAATCACAAAATGCCTAACATGAAATAAAAGAGATTAGAGTAAAACCCTGTGTGTGCTTTCAAAACATATTATAGAAGATTGATGATCCCTGCAGACTAGATTGAGAAGAAGGTGGTGCTACTCAGGAATGAGCAGAGGTCCTGCCAGTCACGTTGAATTGCATCATAGGACACAAGCAGTTTGGGCTTGTGATGAATTTTACAAGGTAATCCTGAAGAAATAAAGAGTTTTCCGTGTTCTGTACTGTTTGGATTCATAAATACATCTTTAAAATTGTCACCACACAAATGCTTTTCTTTTTTAAACTTTCCGAAGAAAACATGTTTTAAAATGTCAGCAAAATAGAAATAAAGATGCAGAAGCAACCCTTGTTCTCAAGATTCAGAGCATAATTGTTAATGTGCTCATATTGTATTTTGATATTAAAAATGCAAGGAGCTGCAAGGTTGCTATGCATTTAATTAAGCGTGGCTTAATTAAATATATCTTTATAATGAAAGAAAGTTCTCTGAAGATTAATATGCAGGGGATTTCTATATCTTCTGACATCCTGCCTGAACCTGCTCGGACTATCTCGCCAGTGATGGGTTTCAAATTTTTTTACTACCGGTTCTGTGGGTGTGGCTTGGTGAGCATGGCAGGGGAAAGATATTGTAAAATCTCCATTACCACCTCACTGGGGGAAGGGTACTGTAAAATCTCCATTCCCTCCCCACTCCAGGGGAAGATTACTGCAAAATCCCCATTTTTCTGCCAATCAGCTGGGACTTGGGAGGCAGAGAATAGATGGGGGTGGTGCCAGTTAGAATTTTTACTACCAGTTCTCTAAATTACTCAAAATTCCAACTACTGGTTCTCCAGAACTGGTCAGAACCTGCTGAAACCCACCTCTGCATCTCACGTGGAGCACATTTGAGGGTATCTGGGAAAAGGAGGATGAATTAGTTCTACCAATAGAATGATGCTCTGGATTACAAACATAAATCTGTTTTGCACCATTTAAAACATTAGGCGGTACTTGTAAATAGTTCCAATTTACTCAGTGATTGAAGTTTACTGCATTTCTTTTTTTGAGGTCTTACCAAGATTCTTATACATCTCTGTTCTTGCCATTACAATGTTCTTTTGGAAATGAGCCTGTCTCAGTTTCTTTATAGAGTTCCAATTTCATAAAAAAAAAACATACTGAGTTGAAAATAAATCATTAAAATCAGGATAAGCAGCATAAAAGAATATTCCCAGCTGTGCAAGCCAACTTTGATTTTTTTCCATTGTTTTAATATCTATAGTGCATGAAAGAATAGAAATCTCTAGGGCACACAAAATTACTTAGTGTTTATATTTGTTATAGTTATGTAAATTCTAAAAACTGAACAGTCAGCTTTTTAAAGAATAGTAATGGTCTTTTATCACTGAAGACATTACTACAAATATACCACTGCTTGAAATAGACATAATATGATAGGTTTATAATTGAAATCTTATTATCCATCATTTCAAAGAGGTGTGTGTGTCAGATTTTAACCACAGTCACAGCACTTTTTAATATTCCTATACCCTCTTGAACAATACATTATTAACTATGAGACAGGACAAAATAAAAGCATTATTTTCAATGCTGTAATTCTGTTCAAAAACACTTCTGAGTTTTTCCTCATTACAATTAGAGTTAAGATGCATTAGTTTTTGTATGTTTAATGTATATATCATAGCTTTTTGTAAATTCGCAGGATTTGTTGCAAGACAAAATGTGCATTTTCTTCCCTTCCCTTAAAAAAAATTAGAAGATTAACTCAAACAAGGAATATTTACTTACCTCAGCCAGTTTTGCAAGCATAATCTACAAATAGATAATTTGGCCACTTGAAAGGTACCCACAATGACCTGAGATTTTAAAAATTGACCTTTTCTGTCCTGAAAATATTCCCAAGTGTTATGTTAGCTGAATGCATATGTAGCAATAGCAATAGCACTTAGACTTATATACTGCTTCACAGTGCTTTACAGCCCTCTACGTGGTTTACACAGTCAGCATATTGCCGCCAACAATCTGGGCCCTCATTTTACTGACCTTGGAAGGATGGAAGACTGAGTCAACCTTGAGCTGGTGAGACTCAAACCGCTGGCAGTTAGTACAGTCAGCCTGCAATACTGCATTCTAACCACCGCACCACCACAGCTCCATGTACACATCCCTAGAATTCCCTCTACCTACCTCTATTTATATTTAAGAGAAGGATACAACTTGCTGGCTAATAATTCTCTTATTCTGGTTTGTCTCCATGACTAGAACACGGTCTCCTTGGATCCCTCTCACACACTCTGTCAGGTAGCCCTTGACCCTTGGTTGTCCCCAGTCTTTAGCATTTTCCCTGAATTGTGCCTTGCTCTATTTTTGCAAGGGTTGGCTTGGCATTTCCTTGGACTTACAACTCAGTAGTGCAATTCATTGCAGCCTGTCTCAGGTTCACCAGCTAATATAAGCTATCAGCCTTCAGCAGCCAAATCCATCTTGCCAGCCTTCAGTTTTTCTATCAGACTTTTTTTTTAAAAAAAATTCTGCCAGCACATTAGCTGTCCCCCAACCACTTCTCCTTTGGGAAAGATTTCCTAAGGGAGATTACTGACCACTTCTGTTAACTGACTAACAAGAAGATACTGCATGTTATAACTATGTTATAACATAGGAGACTCAGGGGTTTAAAGTCTCATAGGAGACTCAGGGTTTTTTTAATTAATTGTTTTAATAGATTTTTTAAGGGGAATTTTAATGGGAATTTTAAGGGGAGGGGGGGGGGGAGGGATTGGTGGTGGGGAGAGAACCCGTCGGGAGGGTGGGAGGGTTAAGGCGGGCGTTGGGGTAGCCCGTCGGGAGGAGCCAGTCCTTGCGCGTGCTCGTGACGGTTTTTAATAGGTTCGGAGGTTAGGGGAGATTGCGTTCCTGTTGGTGAGGGTGGCCTGATTTCCACGGTAAGTGGGAGGGGCAGATATGGCGGAAGGGAGATCATATCGTTCTGGGGGCGCGCCCGATGTGTGCAAGCGGTCGCGATCCGTCCTTTCCCGTTCCCGGATGGTCAAGACCCCAGAGCCTGGGCCTTGGCTGATGTTATGCAACGCACGGTCCGTAGTTAATAAGGCCCCTAATATACGACCTTATCCAGGGGGCGCTGCGGACCTTATAGGCGTTCTGAAACCTGGCTAGGCACGGAAGGGGTGTGCCTTGTTGAGATGTGCCCACGGGTTTCCGTGCATTTCATCAGCCGAGGCCCAGGGTAGGGGTGGGGGTGGCGGTTGTGATTAGAGAGCCTAGAGCCGAGGAGACCACTGTACCTCAGATTGCGGGTGCGAATCCCTCTTTGTGAGATGGGGTCATAGGTGCCAGATGGGTTTGCTGATCACGTACCTGGCTCCTTGCTGCGTGACAGCTGCCCTGCCCGAGCTCCTGGAGGTGCTGGCGGGGTGGCAGTTGAGACCCCCAGACTTTTAGTCATGGGGGACTTTAACTTGCCATCGTCCGGCTCGTCATCGACAGCAGCTCGGGAGTTCATGGCTTCCATGACGGCCTTGGACCTGACCCAAGTAGTTGATGGCCCTACTCACATTGGGGGTGGCACTCTGGACCTGATTTTGTCTCTGGTCAGTGGTTGAGAGATCTGGACTTAAAGGAAATAGTCACTGAACCTTTGTCATGGCCAGATCACTCTCTTCTTCGCCTGGACTTTCTGACCGCCATTCACCACCGCAGGGAGACGGAGCCGACACGTTGGTTCCGTCCCAGGCGCCTGATGGACCGGAGGGGTTCGGACGGAGCTTGGGCCATTTCCTGAGAGTCTGGCTCACGGCTCGGTTGAGGAACTTGTTGCGGCCTGGGAGCGGGCGGCGGGGCCTTAGACCGGTCGTGCCTTTGCGACCTCTGACCGGCGCGGGTCCCAACCGGCTCCTTGGTTCTCCGAGGAGCTGAGAGGATGAAGCCGGAGAAGACACCTAGAGAGTTCCTGGAGGTCTAGCCGTTCAGAAGCTGATCGGACACTAGTGAAGTCCTATACTAGGACTTACCTAGTGGCATTGAGGAAGCGAGGCGTAGCTCGCCTCCTACCTCATTGCATCGGCAGATAACCGCCCAGCCGCCCTGTTTGGTGACCCGCTCCCTCCTACACCAGGGGAGCGGGATGACCCGTTGCAGGGGCGTGCTGAGAGTTTAACGGTTATCTATCGATAAAATCGTTCAGCTTCAGGATGGTTTGGACCAAGATTGCGTGATACGGGTGAGACGGCTGAGGTGGTCTTGGTGACATTTTATGGGATGAGTTTGACCCTGTTGCTCCGAGGACATGGACAGGTTGTTGGGAGGCTGAATGCCACCACATGTTTACTGGACCCGTGCCCCTCCTGGTTGGTGCTGGCCACGCAGGAGGTGACACGAGCTGGCTCAGGCGATTCTGGCGCTTCTTTGGTGGAGGTGTCTTTCCGGCCGCCTTGAAAGAGGCGGTGGTGAGGCCCTCCTCAAGAAGCCTTCCCTGGACCCGGCTGTTTTAGGTAATTATCGTCCGGTCTCCAACCCGCCGGCGAAGGTTGTTGAGTATGGTGGCATATCAGTTTCCCTTGCACCTGGATGAAACTGTCTATCTAGACCCGTTCAGTCCGGTTTCCGCCCGGTTACAGCACTGAGACGGCTTTGGTCGCGTTGGTGGATGATCTCTGGAGGGCCAGGGATGAGGGTTGTTCCTCTGCCCTGGTCCTATTAGACCTCTCAGCGGCTTTCGATACCATCGACCATGGTATCCTGCTGCGCGGTTGGAGGATTGGGAGTGGGAGGCACCGTTTATCGGTGGTTCTCCTCCTATCTCTCCGATCGGTCGCAGTCGGTGTTGACAGGGGCAGAGGTCGGCCCGGGCGCCTCACTTGTGGGGTGCCGCGGGGATCGATCCTCTCGCCTTCTGTTCAACATCTATATGAAGCCGCTGGGTGAGATCATCAGTGGGTTCGTGTGAGGTACCAGCTGTGCGGATGACACCCAGCTGTACTTTTCCACACGGACCACCCCAACGGTTATCAAGTGCTGTCCCGGTGCCTGGAGGCCGTGCGGGTCTGGATGGGGAGAAACAGGCTCAAGCTCAATCCCTCCAAGACAGAGTGGCTGTGGATGCGGCATCCCGGTACAGTCAGCTAAATCTGCGGCTGACCATCGGTGGCGAGTCATTGGCCCCGATGGAGAGGGTGCGCAACAGCGTCCTCCTGGATGAGCGGCTGTCTCTAGAAGATCATTTGACGGCCGTCTCCAGGAGAGCGTTCTACCAGGTTCGCCTGGTGCGCCAGTTCGCCTTTCTGGACGGGAGGCCCTATGCACGGTCACTCACGCTCTTGTGACGTCTCGCCTGGATTACTGCAACGCCTCTACATGGGGCTTCCTTGAAGGGCATCCGGAGGCTGCAGTTAGTCAGAATGCGGCTGCGGGTGATAGAGGAGCCCTCGTGGCTCCCGCATAACACCATCCTGCGCAGGCTGCACTGGCTACCTGTGGCCTTCGGGTGCGCTTCAAGGTTTTGGTGACCACCTTTAAAGCGCTCCATGGCATAGGGCGGGTTATCTGGGACCGCCTACTGCGACCAGATACCTCTCACCGACCCGTGCGCTCTCACAGAGGGACTCCTCAGGGTGCCGTCAGCTAGGCAGTGTCGTTTGGCGGCGCCCAGGAAGGGCCTTCTCTGTGGGGCTCCCACCCTCTGGAGCGAACTCCCCAGGACTCCGTCAACTTCCTGACCTTCGAACCTTCCGTCGCGAGCTCAAGACACATTTATTCATCTGTGCAGGACTGGCTTAGATTTTAAATTTAGAGGGGTTTTAAATTGATTTTAATATTTATATTTTATATTTATATTTCTATTTTTAATAATTCGGGCGCTAGAATAAGTTTTTTAAGGATTATTTTAATTTGTATATTGATGTTTTATATGCCTGTGAACAGCCCTGAGTCCTTTGGGAGATAGGGCGGTATATAAATTCGAGTAATAAATAAATAAATAAATAAATAAAAATGTGATAAGAAGATGTAAGGGAGCCATGGGCAATAGCAGGCTGTCACATACAGTTTCCTAGTTCATTTGTTTTAGTCCTACAAGTGGTAGAAAACACACACATGAAATTGCAACATTTCCTGCGACTACATTTTAAAAATAGAGTTAACTAAAGGTTTTTCATGTATGGGTCCCAGTATTAATCCCACATTATTTAGTGACTTAAGTTTTGGGTTGTATGTTTTTTTGGGGGGGAGGGGTGTGTGTCAGATTAATCCAAATAGCACTTTAGTTTCTTTGCCCAATGTGAGGAGTTTTTTTTAGTTTGTTTGCTTTTATTCTGAAATTACTAAATTGCTCTTTAGAGCAGTCTTTTATCTTTTGCCTAAACCTCTCTTCTACTTAAATTATGATGTGGCGTTTTTGTATTTAAAAGCTGCTGCTTGTAATCTATTTATTACAAATATTCTTATGGTTTGATTTCATATCTATCAGGAGCAAGGAACCAGAGCGGCACTGTGAGTTGATTAGAGAAGTTTCTTTATTGCTATTTGCCTGTTTACAAGAACTGACTGCACTCTCTTGGGAACAACCAGATAGAGGCTCCAGGATTATTATTTTTTAAAGGAAATTTATATCGCCGCCTATTTGCACATGGCAACTCAAGGCAGCTTACAAGAATATTAAAAATCTCATATAAAAACAATAAAACTAATAAAAGAGAGTCATATAATAAATTAATAAATTAATATAATAAAATAACTTCCCACCATGCACCTCGGCGACAACACATTTCATGAGCCATTTAATGGGCTCCATCCCACTCTGCATTCCCCAGGCAGGGGAATCAGGTCTCTTGTCGCCTCCTTTCCTGCCAGGATTCCAAACTAGTCAGTCTCTTAACTCCACCCTCTGTTCAAGCTGCAGATCCCACCACAATATAGAGGTCTTTATTTATGTAGGAAAAAAATAAATATTTAAAGTTTGGATCAAACCTACACATTTGTATGAACCCGAGTTGGAAGGAACCCAAGTGGTCATGAATCCAACCCCCTGCACATTCTTTGTTTCACAACACTATCCCCGATATATGACAATCCAACACTACTAAGTTTCTGATCATATTTGCATGGCAATGAGTGTCTATAGACCAAACTAAACAATGAAACTAATTACTCATCGTTCCCATTTTGAGTGGGATGTGATGAATTAGCGCTTGACCCCTTTAGTTCTGATAACCTCTTTCCTGGGTGATAGATGAGAAGACTGGCTCTAAGACCTGGGAGGACTATCCAATCCCACAAAGCAAATTCAAATGTATTGGCAGTAGGTAACACCCAAATAAAGGAAGATAATCCTGAGCAGTTGCCCCATCAGTTTGCAATGTTCAGTTACTAGTTTGCCTCCAATAACTACTGTCGTGTGGATGTGTAGCTCTCATTCCCCAATGTGGGAATAAGTAACTTTAAAAAAAAAATCTGCATTTTTAGTACACACTTTGCACTATATTTAGTTGGAGAAATTTAAAATTAACATGCAGTGGAACAAGAACCTTATTACCAACTATGGAGAAAATGCAACCATAAGTAATTCAACGTGAGTATTCTGACAGAGACAATCAATATATAAATATTTAGAAAGCTGAAGTTTTTAACAATTAAACATTAAATTGGAGATGAACACAGGAAATATTTTTGGCTTGGTACATGGCTTACTGTCTAATATTTGAATCCTTGGATTCATTCTTATTTATTCTCTTTCGCTTCCCCCTTGTCTTTCCATTCAACACCAGTTGGGAGCTTTCGATCAAATGCTCCTAATAAAACATACATGGAATGAGAAACAAAGAGGGAGAATATCTTTTTTTAAAAAAAACACTGAGTATTTGCCCAAGGAAATACTCCTATTTTTAAGGGATTTTTGTAGCCTCAATTTCTGATTCATAGGAATCATGGAACACTGCTTTCTCAAATATCTTTCCACGCAAAGAGTCAACATTTTAATCCGTAGTAGCAAGTGAATTTTCACTGAGAACATAAACCATTTTGCTTCAGTCAATATGAATCATCACCTGTATCTCTCTGCATTATGACTCATTCCTGAGGGCTATTTTCTCTCTTAATTTCATGTAGGCAGCTGTTTGCCACATCTGCTAAATGTCACTGAGCAGAGTTGATACTTCATTGATGTGATGTGCTTTTTCATAATAAAAGAGGCTGAAACAATAGGTGAAGACTGACATGGAAACGTTAATGGAAAGATGCTTGGAATGGAAAAACATAGTCTTTTCTTGTACAGTTCAAGCTATGAGCAAGGTGGGTGATTTCATCCGAAAGCTTTGAACACCTGTTTTCAAAGGGAGCTATACTGGGAGAAGGAGCTGAATCTTCTGAGTATAACTTGAACTGACATTTTTGACAAGAATTGGGAGCTATCATTTGCAAACAAGACAGAGTTTCCAGTCAAGATGGCTGCTTCATATTAATTTGTCTTCTGCTGGACTAAGAAAGGAATCTTAATTGCAGGATGTAAATGAAGCTTTTCTCTTCCTAACCAGAGGTGTGTTTCAGCAGGTTCTGACCAGTTCTGGAGAACCAGTAGCGGAAATTTTTAGTAGTTCGGAGAACCGGTAAATAGCACCTCTGACTGGCCCCGCCCCCATCTATTCTCTGCCTCCCAAATTCCATCTGATTGGGAGGAAATGGGGATTTTGCAGTAACCTTCCTCTGGAGTGAGGAGGGAATGGAGATTTTACAGTATCCTTCCTCTGACACGCCCACCAAGCCATGCCATGTCCACCAAGCCACGCCCACAGAACCGATAGTAAAGTTTTTTGAATCCCACCACTATTTCTAACGTACTGTTTTCTACATGCAAACTGGATGAGGTATAGAGTTAGACTTAATTGTGGGTGTCACCAAGGATGGAGGCTGACTGAAGTCTTAAATATGAAACTGCCATGCTTGACAAAGCAGGTGTAGGAGATAAGCAGGCTGAGCCCCCGAGGGAAAGGTTTCTTAGGTGTTACCTTATTGGTGTGGCGTCGGTATTTTGCATCATCAGTCATGAGACCCTTTGTGCCACAAGAGAACCCACCTTGAATTCCTTCTACACTGATTGACCGCCGATTTCCTTTCACTGTTAGTGGTTCAGATTCTTATAGAGAGCTAATGTTTACAATAAATCTTTATACACATTTGAACTGCCAGGATCTCCTGATTTCCTTAGTGCTTGACCCCTTTAGTTCTGATAACCTCTTTCCTGTGTGATAGATGAGAAGGCTGACTCTAAAACCTGGAAGGGTTATCCAATCCTACAAAACAAATTCCGATACATTGACACTAGGTAACACCCAAATAAAGGAAGGTAATCCTGAGCAGTTGCCCCATCAGTTTGCAGCGTCAGTTACTAGTTTGGTTTTAATACTACTGTCATGTGGATGTGGAGCTCTCATTCCTCAATGTGGGACTAAATGATAATCAGACAAAGTTAGGAAGAGGGTCCCTTCCTGGGATGGATTTCTGTGAAGGGAATGAAAGGCTCAAGTGACATTCCCAACTATTCCTCATATTTAAAAGGGGAGGGCTGCAGTGAGCCAGCAAAAATGTTTCAGATAAATGATTATCTGAGAAAATGGTTTTGAAAGAAAGCCTCAGTCTGGGGCCAATTGTCCATAATTGTGCAAAGTTGTGTCAGCATCACCAGCTAACCAGCTTTAGAAATACCTTGTGTTTCATTGCCACCAGCGTATTTTATGATGTTTCTCCTCTCCGCAGCTTATCCAACTAAAGATAATACCTTATGAATCTGAAGAAAGGAACTCTCATCCACAAAGCTCATTCCAGGATAATTCTTACATCTTTGTGGTGCCAAAAAAAAATAAATCTGTGACAATATTGTAAGAGGTGTCACACTCAGTCAAAGCATCTATGAAGATTACAATCTTGCATCTTTATTCACCATCTTTATCACTGATATTTTCAGGTTCAAACCCCCTGTTCTCTCTACGTAGAGGGCAGATTGCATCAAACCATTTATTTCAGCATGACCCTGAACCAGGATGAAGGCATTCACATTATTAACAACCTTCACATTGTATTAGTCAAGAAAGGCCTTGCACAAAAGATTTGTCATGTGCTATAAAATGACTCATAGGGTAAGCAGTTTCCAAGTATGTTCTTGCTGCTGGGAAAAATAACCACAACTGACTAAAACGATTGGATTCTTAGGTGTTACCTTATTGGTGTGGCGTCGGTATTTTGTTCCAGCTTACCCAAATGGCACCCAGCATTCTCTGCTAGTATGGAAATTATATTTTCTTGCAACTGGTGTATGATTGGTATCATCAAGTTTTTTTTCTTAGAATTATGGGTGCCAGCTTTCCTAGCAAGACAATGATGTCAGACTATTAAAAACTCATGGTAGCAGAGATAATCTTTGCAAAATAGCAGCATGTAGCTACCCTTATGTGGGTTAACATGCTAAGCAGGATTGGCCTATTTAATTCCTTGGGTGGGAGATTACCAGGGAATTACTGGGGCATGAAATGTGATGGTGGCAATGGCACTGATTTCTGTATGTATTGCCAATAAAACATCAAGAGTTTGAGTCCAAGGGCACTTGAATGTAAATTAGCTCACTTAAATATTCTAAAGCCCACCCACTTAGCCTATGCAAATCTCTTATTGGTTGTGAAAAGAAGACAGTCCTATACAGTCATCTCAACACTGAAACCAGGGATGGCACCACTTGTATGGGAATTTTGTGTATTGCAAGCCAATACATCTCAATCTGTGTTTTTCAAAGTAGGGATCTTTCAGATGTGTGAACTTCAACTCCCAGAATTTCCCAGCTAGCATTGAAAAACAGAGAAGTAGAGGGGACTGAAAAACATTTTTTTGTGATGAGTTTCAAGCTTCTTTTCTTAAACTTTCGGAAGGAAGATCATTCTGTGTCTGATTTATATATTATATATTATTTTGACAAAGAAAAACAAGTCTGGTCATTTTCTTCTTCCTACACACACACACACACACACACACACACACACTTATCTGATGATCTTTTTTTTTTATTTGTATGAACACAGGAATCACAGCAATGATCACATCAATGATGCTATACCTTCACTTCCAGGCCATGAAGCTTCTACCTACATGGCCCCATTTTAGAGAAGAAAAAGTCTAGCTATCAGTGAAAAAAGCTCTTGCGTTACTCACTAAAAATATTTCTTATATTTCTACATTTTTCAAATTGGCTTTTTCCACTAATCACCATATGGATTTTCCATTTTTCTGGAAGCACAGATTATTTTTCTTAATAAAATGCTAGGAACGACTAGCATGTCATTGTGGGGTTTTCTTTTTTAAACAGAAAGGCAGACAAACATGCGTTCATAGATCTGTCAACAATACCTGGATAAAGCAAAGCTTCAGTTTAAAAGTAATATATTTTACTTGTCTAATATGGGACAGCTGGAGAGTTTCCGGCTGTCATGTCCTGCTTATGAGGATATTTTGTTTTTTTCAATGTAATAATTGTCTGGGTTGGCTGCTAGAGCACAATTCTCTGAGGAGATCTACTCAAAAAGTTGTCTCAAGCATGCTGTAAAGAGAAAAGAAATAATTAGGTCTTGGAGTTGCCCATCTTTCAGTTAAAATAAATATATTTCCATTTAAATTACAGTAATTATTTGAAATCAGGACTTTTATATTTAAATATATGCAGAACAGCTTGAAGATGTGTAAAATCTATTGGGCTTCAGTTCTTGTTTTGCATTGCACACAGATTCAAGCGACCAACTGGAAGGGCAGAAGGACTTCTAGGCTAGTTCAGACTCTTGGGAGCATGTCTTCTCTATTCTTTCCCTGATCGATCCCTTCTTCCTCCAAAATGCTGCTACCTCTCAAAGACACTAGACATGGTGGCTCAGGAGATGACACTAAAAGTATTTGGTGCATATTCTTTCCAGAAGTGGGTTTCACTTACCATCACTACCAGTTCGGAACTGTGAGCGTGTGCGTGCGTGCGTTTGCTTCGCTCGCGCATAGCACTTCATGCACAGAACCTTCTGCACATGTGCAGAGCATCCATGATGACATCTGGGTGGGTGGGCGGAGCCTTCCGCTACCACCGCTACTGGTTCTCCTGAACTGGCAAACCAGTAGAAACCCACCATTGATTCTTGCCAAGAATGCTACAGTACATGAACATGACTGGGTAATTACCGGGGGTTTGATTTCATCAGGCTGGTTAATTCTGAGGATCAAATGGATGAATAAGCTTTTGCCCTTGAGGGGAAAAAAAATCAGATTCAAAAAAAAAAAAAGAGAGAGAGAGAAAGAGAGAAAGAAAATGGGTCTTCCACATAACTTTTTATTATAGTTTTCAATATCTGGGTAGAAATTTCAAAACTCAGCATTATAGGATTTGCACAAACCACCAAATAGTTTGTTTCTAATTCAGGCCAGTTTAGGTATCAAGAAAATGTATGTTTTTTAAAAAAAAAAATAGGCAAATGGGCTTATCATTCCATCCCTCCTCTCCACTTAAATATATTTAATTTTTTTTTAAAAAAAATTCTGATTCCAATGAAGGGGCAGGGAAGGTAGTTTCAGCTATGTATCTACCTGACCAAAGGTAGAATGGAAAGGGAAATAGAAGGAATAAGTGAATTAAAATGTCTTAATTCAAAATAAAGCAGTGAAAACAAACCATTTAAAACTGAAGTCCATTCTTAACTTCGAGCCCCAATGTACTCCTAATAACGTCCCATCTTCTAATGGTAACAGAGCTGGAAGGGTCCTTGGAGGTCATCTAGTCCAACCCCTTGGTTACACAGGAGACCTGTACTAGAGATTCAAACTGCCAGAACTGCCAACCTTTCTGATCGACAAACTCAGTGTCTTAGCCACTGAGACACCTAGTCAGACTTCTGTTTCTTCCTCCTTTCTTCCTTCTACAGGGTGGAACATTCTATTGCGAGGTTCTCATTTGCCTAACAATCCTGGGCATTAGGACCCTTGTGAAAAGTTGTTTCTACCTTATGGTGGTTTTTGCCAAGCTGGGGCACCATGGGAAACCTTTTTCTTTCAAGGATCTAATTGCCTAGGCATCATGGGCTAGACTTAGGCATAGGCAGAATTCAATAAGTTCCCAGATAGGTTTTAGCGCTTCTTTGTCCCAATAAAGGATAAAATTTGTAGCACAGTGTTGAAATGAGGGATCCTTGGTCTGAGGTTGGTTGCTTTCTTACGGGTGTTTCATTACCTGAAATAGGTAACATCTTCAGTGCTAGTAAGGAGTAGGGTTTGCTCTCAGTTTATATTCTAGTCACTTGCCCTGTCAGTATTGGTGGGATTGGTCTTGGAGTTTCTTTGATTGGTTCGTTTAATGTTAGCTTATTTGGCAGTTCCTTGATTGGGGAATTGTTTACTTCTTGAGTGTTGGTCTCTTCTTAGTCCCTCTTTTATTTTTTCACTTGTTCTCTTGTGTCTTTCTTTTCTTATTCTCTTCGGTTAACTCTGTCTTGCTCTATAAAGTGCATAACTTCACTATGATATGAATATAATGACATGCTTTATAATTGCTAAGTTGCTCCCAGTTAATGATACCTTCTAGTCTTCTTCTTTCAGTGGTCCATCCTCCCTAATGGCTGGCTGTTCTCCACTTCTGGAACCCTCTTTTCCAAAGGTCTGACCAAAGACTCAGCCGGGAGAGCCTGCAGCAATGATGTCATTCACTAAAGGAAGCATTTAGTGGCTAGGGATAAGTGTGGGTTTGTTTTAGTGGCATGTTTTCTATGTATTTCTGTTATATATTTTTGTGGCTTTCTTGGAGGCATTTCAATCAGTTATTTCTCTCAACCTAAGGAATATGTCAAGATATAACTCTAAAATAAATCAAGAAGCTTCCATCTGCAAACTATAGACTTTTGGAAGGTAATTTCAGAGGCCTTAAGGAGTTATAGACAGGGAAGGGGGTCTGTCACTGATACTCCGATCTGAGATGAGGTAATAATGTCAGATTTATTTATTAATTTATTTAAAACTTTTATATAACCGCCTATCTTATAAACCAACTCTGGGTGATTCCCAATCAAAAGCAAAAGCAACATTAAAAAAACCATATTAAAATGAACAAACTAAGCACATGAAAAACAACAAAAACCTGGTGCCAAATCAGAGAGTCTTTCATCTCTGTGTTTGGGGGAGAAGCCGGGCCTTCAAAGCATTTTGGAAGACTAGGAGGTTAGAAGCCGGCCAAACTTCAGTGGGCAGAAAGTTTCATAGGGCAGGGGCTGCCACAGAAAAGGCATGCTTCTTAGTTCCCATCGGATGGCAATATTTAGTCCAAGGGACTTAGAGCATGCCCGCCCTATCTGACCTAGTACGATAGGTAGATGTCTTTAAAGAAAGATGGTCCCATGGATAACTTGACTGCCCATGGATAACCTGATTAGAAATACTATGAAGGAAAGACTGAAGGATTCAAAGCTCAGCCATCGCTCTTACAAGCTGTGACAGGAGTCAACACATGTGCCACAACAGCACTACGGACAATACCAAGGTAGGTCTGAATGACATTTGGGATCTGAAGGACCAAAAGCTCTCCCATAGGTGTCAATATGCTCTTGCCATTGGCAAGAGGGCTTTTTTAAAAATATGCCAACTCAGGTCTTGGTATATTGAATTGTTTATTGATTTGTTTCTCAGCGTCAATAGGAGATAACATCTGGATTCCTCCTATGTCTGAATCAGTAGAGCTTCACATGCTCAGACAATTCAAGCAGACAATTCTCTGCTTGAATTGTCAAATTGGATTACTCAGGTCAAAGAATGAAGTCTCTTCCATCCTTTAGGACAGGGTGTCCAAACTTGGCAACTTTAAGACTTGTGGACTTCAACTCCCAGAATTCCTCAGCCAGCTTTGCTGAGGAATTCCCAGGAATAATGGGAATTGAAGTCCACAAATCTTAAAGTTGCCAAGTTTGGACACCCCTGCTTTAGCACATATAACTATTATATTCTACCTAAATCCCCGCTTTAAAAAATATTCATGTAATATTGTTACTAAATTGCTATCTGATTTATAAAGTGGGCTACTATTTGCTAATCAGGAAGTTTTAAGTGTTATGCTACATGTAAGATACCTGAAATATTTTTTTAAAGTTTCAGTCTAAAATCTGTTATTTGTTTTGTGATGGGGATGGCAAAATATGAAAATGCCAGTTTCGCTGAGTTCAACATATTTTGCTGCATGGCATCTCATTTCTATTTTAGTTTGCATTTTTTTAAAAAAACATGTCATGAAAACGTTCAGTTTATTTAGATAATGCCCATTAAATCACTGCTATATGACATATTGCTAATGAATGCACTTTGCAAAAAAAAAAAATCTGTTATAATGCATGTATGATGCTTGCATAAATATTTGTGATTTATATATATGCACTTGTTTAAAAATGGAGAGTTGGATTTTAAAGTTGGGAAAATAAGTTTTTCATATCAAAAAGCACAGCATGAATCTGTTTTAATCTGCTTCTCATTTTATAATTGCACACTATGACAGACTCCGTTAAAATTCAAAATGTGGACAAATTCTCCCCCCCCCCCCAGCCCAATCGCTAAGAACAGGCTTTGCAATGGAATACCTTTTCTCGCAAGAAAAGAGACAAACAATTAAAACTTGTCATTTTTGTACGTGGTGGCATCGTTTAGACTTCCCAAAGGTATAATAAGAGTTGACTTTGAAGTGACCTTTGCATCCAAACCAGCAATAAAGGGGAAAGCCTCATCTTAAACACAGTGATCAACTTGCCATCACGTCCCACTCTCATATTTTTAGTTCTTGTGGTTTTGATGAACTCGAAAAAGGAAAGAAAACTAATCTATTAACACAATGGGTAGGGGAAAAAAAGTATACATTTGTTCTACAGGTCTGCAATCTTATGCATCCTTATTTGACAGTCCTAGTGAATTCGGTAGGACCTACTTCAGAGGAGATACGCTTGTCCTGAAATAGCTTTTGTAGGAATGAAGCCAAATTTAATTCCAGGTACAGTAATACTGTACTCTCTGAAGCATGTATAGGAAGTTAAAGCACAAAGCTTGTTAGGAAAAAAAACCGCAACTGAATTCATGGGAAGTTCATGTCATGTTTGCCATGTATATGATTGCTTTAAAGCAGAGTAAGTGTTTCTTTTGAGCTTAAGAACAGAGATAATTTCTATCTACTAAGTTAAGTCACACCTCTTTAAATTGATCTATTTGTGATGTTGGCCAAATGTGGGATATCTGATTTTTCTTTTTTTCCCTAAGGTACAGTTCTGAGTCTGAGTTGTGGATCATCCCTAGGGATTTGCCCATGTACTACAAGTATATCATGTTCTTTCTATCACGTTCTTCAAATTCTAGCTTTCTTTACACAAATTGACAAGTTAAAGACCCAACAGCTGCCTTTTAGTTTTACTTTGGTTTGTTTTGATTTTTATTTTTTTCTATGCTCTGACCCTAACCTATTTGTCTAAGAGAGTCAGTTTGGTACAATACTAAGACAGTTAGTATTAGCATCACCTAATTCAATGTATTAGGTCAGTGGTGGGTTTTAAATTTTTTTACTATCATTTCTGTGGGTGTGGCTTGGTGGGCATGGCAGGGGAAGGATACTATAAAATCTCCATTCCCTCCCCATCAGCTGGGACTTGGGAGGCAGAGAATAGATGGGGTCGGGGCCAGTCAAAATTTTTACTACCGGTTCTCTGAACTACTCAAAATTTCCATTACCAGTTCTCCAGAACTGGTCAGAACCTGCTGAAACCCACCTCTGTATTAGGTGATAACAATGCACAGTATAAGTTAGGTAACCAAGTTACACCTGTGGCCTAAACGTAATCAATGTGGAGGTGACATAGCAAGCAGTCATCTTCTCTCAATGAATCAGCGTGTGATATATTCTCTCCCACAGGTGCTCCTTCAAATCTCCTTTCAGAAAATGCAAAATACCTTGAATGCTCTTTTATGACATTTGGAATGCTCATGATAAAATATTATTGCAAATTGAGTTTTCTGTTTTGTTTTTTGAACAAAAAAAAATATGCTTGCATTTCACATAGTTTGCAAAATACTTTATTCATCCCTTTAGAACCAGCAAAGGAAGATTATATTCCTAACATCTGAAAAGTGATTTTGCAGTTGGAATGGTGCCCAGGCATTACTTCTTCATTCCAGGATGTTAGATATAATGTAACACCTACAACTGGACTAATTCATACAGGCTGCAATTTCATGGCTTGTTCCTTGAACTTTTATGTCCCTGTCCTGGTTACTTTTTCAAAATAAAATCTTAACTAGGTTTGTGAAGTTTTAAAACAAATTGAAATCTTTGTATAATTGGTTGAAACAAAATTCCTGCCGGCCTACTATAAAGTATAAGCAGCCTATCTTCTCTTTGTTATTTCATGCTTATGCTGTTGTGACAAAATAAAATAAAATAAATAAATAAATAAATAAATTAAATAAATAAATAAATAAATAAAAAGATCCAAGAGAGAAATTTAGCCATCTTGTGAATTTAAGCTTTAATGGAAGTCTTCTGCTCATTGCATTGGTTAGAATGCTGTATTGCAGGTGAATTCTTCCCACAGCCTGGAGTTCAAGCCTGATGAAAATTGAAGTTGACTTGGCCTTCCATCATTCTGAGATTGGTAAAATGAGGACCCAGATTGTTGAGGGCAATATACTGATGTTGTAAACCACCTAGAAATGCTGTAAAACCCTGTGGGGCGTATATACGGTAAGTCTAAGTGCTATTGCTATCTGCATTGTCACCATTCTGCACAGTTTTAGACTGTGTTTCCAGTGTTTAGACTGTCTTTAGTTTCCAGTGCTTACATTAATTCTATGAAGGCATATATTGAACAGAACAATATGAAGCTTATTCGTCTGAGTTCTTTGCAGTTGTTAAGGCCTTTTCACTCTATATGTTTTTCCAGTTATTAAAATCATATCGGAATTATCTTAGTAAGACAAAATGCTGCCATTTTATCTATGTGGGTTTGTTGATTGACTTAATGCTTTTGGCCAGTGAGTCATTTCTGCCTACAAAGATCACATTTACAAAAGGAGTTTTTATATTTTTCTTTAGTCACAGCATTTCTTTCCTTTTTCCTTTTCTTCTTTTATAGAGCCAATCTGAAAAAAAAAATCTGTGGGAGCAAGAGAAACAGAAACATTTTATATACAGTAGTAGAAATGCTCAAGGGATCAATTTATGCCTAAAGTCATAGCAGAAAGTTTAACGCTATATTTGGTTTGATTTCCACGTGGGAGGACTTCTGGAAAGATATCTCTTCTCAAAACCATAATTTATATAATTTTATTTAGCTGTGAGTTGACAATAAATAAATACATACATACTGATTTATTATCAGTGAATAATGATTGGTGAAACACACAAGAATTGCACATTATATGTAGCAGGATATGAGTGTTGTACCCTCTTCAGCATTTAATACAATATCAGGAAAGCATTTAATACAATGTCAGGAAAGCGTCTCTTCGAACAATGGTAAATATATAAAATTAGGTTATGTAGTTTCCATGCTGAATTGGGATTTCACAATGGCAATCCATTCATCTCACAAGAATTTGACGTTCCTTTTGGTAATTTTAAATTAAACAACAACTCCCAAACTTACTGGAAATGAAGATGCTTCTTTGAATCCAAGCTGCTGCCATTTTTAATGTAGAAACTGCATTAAAGGAGCAATATTTCTCAGCAACAGCGACTTTCAAGAAGTGTGGACTTCAACTCCCAGAATTTGCCAGCCAACAGGAGTTGAAGTTCAGACATCTTTAATGGCAGAGGTTGTGAAACACTCCTAATGATAAAGCAGAGTGTATTACTTCAATTGGGTTCAAGAATGACTTCCTACCACATAACCGTGTTTTGAGGACAATTAGAATGAGCCAAAAATTCTCACTCAAAGCTCTTCTAGATGAAGAACAACTTAGATATCTTAATAAAATTGTACATGCATCATAGCTGCTGAATGAGACCCCTTTCCAGCAAAAAAAAAAAGCAGTAAATTAATTTTGCAATGTAGTTTTCACTTCAAAATGTGTATAGTAGTGACAATTCTACAGAAAAAAAATGCCTCTATGCATGCAAATAATGTACAAAATACATGACCACAGGGTAATTGTTAGGAAAAGCTGTGTATATCTGACAATACAAAAATAAAAATGTAAATGTTTTGAGAAACGTGCCCAAAAATATATCAACTTTTGCTACAAGAACAGGATCAACCATTGTTGTGAGCAGAGAAATAAGAAACTGTAGATTGATTCATTTCTTGATTTGGGGACACTTCTTTGTCAACTTTCTCCAACTTCAAGTTGAAAATTCTCTGTAGAACTTTAGAAAGGTGAAGGATGGTTAAGTGCACACCTGCAAATGTGGTTCTATCATATGAGATATTAGTAAAATATTTGTAATTATCTGTTTTGAGTGAAGCAATAGAAGTCTCTTCTGTATTTTGCTGATTAGGAGTTATCACTTCTTAATCATATCTCACTGTGTCAAAACTGAAAACGGTTTGTTTAAAGTGAAATTCCAAATAAGAACAGAATTGTACAGAAAAAAATGTAGATTGATAAAGAACATTTATAAATGGCACATGATAAAGTCCACCCATTTGTCTTTTGTCATACTTTCCACCTAAGTAATATTTTCTTTGGTTCTCATGGTCTTCATTATTTTGTACATGTTTTTAGGTTCACAGCGTTGTATCTTAATAGGAGATTTGCTGAGTTTTCTTTTCAAGATTATTCTCATGATGAGACTCTATATTTCATGGAAAAAAACAAAGCTCTGAAATTATAGAACATTATGAATTGAGACAATCTGTGCTTTCAGAATTAAAGTCTGAAGCTGTAAAAGAAAAAGAAATTGAGAAGGAGGGTATAAAAGATAATTTAGGCCATATTTCTTATTACTCCTATCTGCGATGGAAATAATTCAGCTACTTTGATAAAATTACTTCTAATGGCTGAGGAGGGAGAAGAACAGAAGAAAGGGAGATAGCTTTTCAACAGATTCAGAAGAAAAATTCTGTTCAATGTTCTCACTGCAACCAGTAGGAATTGCCTTGGAAATATTAGGACAGGGATGGGATTCTACCAGTTCGGACTGGTTCGGGCGAACCGGTAGCTCTAACGATCAGCTGGGAGCAAACCGGTTTGCTCTGACAATCAGGAGGGCCCACCCACCTGCCACTGTGCTTTACTGACCTATATCTTTTCAGCTGATTCACGCGGCAGAGCAGATTGCCGCACCTTAGCTGTGTTACTCCCCAGCAGTAAGGTGGAAGGTAACTTTTTGTAAAACTGTGCACTCACGCACAGCGCGATCACTGAACCGGTTGTTAAACCTGCAGAATCCCACCACTGTATTAGGATGTTTGATAAAGAAGCAGCTGTATATAGAATTTATAGTTTATGCCAGGGGTGTCCAACCTTGGCAACTTTAAGGCTAATAGACTTCAACTCCCAGAGTTTCCCAGACACCATGAAGTCCACAAGTCTTAAAGTTGCCAAGATTGGACACCCCTAGTTTAAACTTTATAATGGCCATCTTATAAGTTGAGGCAATGTCTTCTTTTAAGTCATACTGGAGATCCTGAAGAGCAAAAAGGCCACCAGTACATCATGTGCTACAATAGGAAGTGCTACATTGCTGTGTCTTAGAAAGATCATGTGCTGAGATCAAAGGAGTAATAGACATTCTCCCTCATTTTGCTCTTGAGGCCAATCCATGGACGGTTGTCTTGGTCAAAGAGACAAATATGGGACACATATTTTTCAAGGGGTTGAAGAAAATACTCTCTTACCCTCATCATAGAAGGGCCGTAATAGCTCAGGCTGTAAGGAGCCTGTTATTAGAACACAGTAGCCTGCAATTACTGCAGGTTCAAGCCCGGCCCAAGGTTGACTCAGCCTTCCATCCTTTATAAGGTAGGTAAAATGAGGACCCAGATTGTTGGGGGGGCAATAAGTTGACTTTGTAAATATACAAATAGAATGAGACTATTGCCTTATACACTGTAAGCCGCCCTGAGTCTTCGGAGAAGGGCGGGATATAAATGTAAATTAAAAAAAAAATCATCTTCAACCATTGGAATCATGCATCGAACTTGTCTGCTTGAATAATTTCTGGAAGAGGGCTGGACTTATTGAGTTACATAAACACAATTTGAATTAATAAAAATGATTATAAACTGGCCATTATCTAACCCAAAGCATTCCATGGTTTTTCTGCAAGATAGGGAAGCAAGATATCTTTGGTTTGGTTTGGTTTCTTTGAGGAAAAAAGATTTCTAAACGTTTCTTTGCTGCATTCCGTGACCCCTTTTTATTATCCCCTAAAATGAGATAAAAGAGAAAATGTGTATGATTCTCATCCCTGGAGATCTTTACAGAATGTGCTTCTGAAGAGAAAATTCCATAGAGGATTCCTGGGACTTTAAATGCCTAAAATGGAAAAAGCAAATGGTCGAAGTCTCTCAGGCCCCTTCAGCAAGTATGTGCAGCTCAGCTGGACAGGCTACAGGAGCTGTCTATTAAACACCTGACTTTATGCCTGTGGAATTTTTCTGTCCTGTGGAAATGGGACACTGGTAAACCTTTCCAACTGGAAATATTGGATTTTCAAACCTGCCTATTAGCCAGATGATCTTAATATTTTGGAAGGAGACAAATTTCATGCAAAACTGGGCTTCATAAATTTCCATGTGCGAAAGAGAACTCTTGGATTTTACTGGCACAAGGAGGCTTGGAATTTTTCTGCCTTATTGGTAGACAGTTGACTTGTTTCAGATTGGATATACAGATGTTAGAGAAAGAGAAGAAAACATTATTTCTATGTTGAACGATGCTCAGATTAGGAAAGCAGGCAGCCCTGTCATACTCTGATTAAAATTGGCCCCGTTAGGCTTCGACATGGCAGAAGGTGAGGAAACATTCTCTGCTTATGAGTGGCTTCTCTTCCCTTCCTCAGTTATTAGTTTTTCATCTTGACTATAGGGTGACTGAGTGTCCTGCTTTAAAGGGCCTAGCCTGTTCTTCAGTGGACACTTCAATTCAAGGCTTATTCAAGAAAAAGAAACATTGGGAGGAAGAGCAGGACTCCTGAAGGCTTCATCAGCTGTAAGCACCTAAAGAATAGACCAAGTGGAGATGCTGGCTATCAGATGATTATCTTTCTCATAGTGGACTGTACATTTCTTTAATAGAGATGTACAAGAGACATTTTATCAAGTAATGGTGATGCTAAAGGCTGTTTGTTCCTTTGCAGCATGGCAGCTTCCTAGGTTTGGTT
The DNA here is from genome assembly GCF_028640845.1 of Ahaetulla prasina. Taxonomy (NCBI): domain Eukaryota; kingdom Metazoa; phylum Chordata; class Lepidosauria; order Squamata; family Colubridae; genus Ahaetulla; species Ahaetulla prasina. Next base: position 130,148,634 of record NC_080539.1, read on the forward strand.
GAATAAAGGAAAATTTAAAAACAAAATTAAGAGGAATGTAGGAAAAAAGAGCATTTCAGGACATGAGGATGATGATGATGATGATGACAACCACCAAACCACTAACATCCTGTCTTTTGATTGTGGCAGACTCGGAAGACTTCTGCAGATTGAATGTTTCTAGCGCAGATAAAATAAAAGTAAAAAAATCTAACTGATAAAATGTATGATTAATTTAATTTTTTTTATTTGCATTTATATCCCGCCCTTCTCCGAAGACTCAGGGCGGCTTACGCTATGTTAGTAATAGTCTTCATCCTATTTGTATATTTTATATACAAAGTCAACTTATTGCCCCCAACAATCTGGGTCCTCATTTTATCTACCTTATAAAGGATGGAAGAAGAATATACAGGACTACAGAACTTTATTCAAAACTGTATTATAGAGCATGGGGACAAAAGGGATTCAGATAATTAATTACAAAAATTCAAGAGACTGTCAGAACCTAACAGAGGAATTTTTGTTATTTGGAATACTGATCTTTTACGTCATAGGGAAGAAACTTTTGGTATCAAATACAAAATCTTTCTTACAGAATTTTGGCTGTTTAGGAATTTTATTCCACCAGAGAGAACCTTCTTCAATAAAGGTGGAGTTAATTCTACACAAATAAAGCTTTTTGCAAGAAGATGTCTTCTTGGCATAGTTTATATATGCCTGGAGCAAAAGGCTGTTGAATTAAAATTGATGTGCTCAAATTTTGCCAATTTTCATTTAATGTTTTCTACATGTCTTTGGTTAAACTAGCTATAATAAAGATTTCACACTGGGTTTTTACTTAGCTTCTGGATGCAATTTAAAGTGTTGCTGTTAACACAAAGACACCTCAATGTGCCAGGCTATCTGCAGAAACCTTCCAAAGTTGGCTTGCCTCTTACAATTATGTCAGGAGAAGCAGCTGATTATTCACCACTTGGGGGAAGTCAAAGGACCAATGCTCAGAAGCACTATTTTTTCCATGGCATCACCCTGCCACTGGAGGGCACTCTTTTAGGTGGTTGCCAGGATAAGAAAAAGACCTCACCCCCATTCCATCTGTCCCATTGGTCTTAGTTTTATGTAACTCTTCTTAATTTTAATTGCTTTTATATGTATCTTTTAACCATTTGTGAAGCTCCTGGAATCACTTTACTGGTCAGATGAGTGGGATATAAATTTAATAAACAAACAAGTAAGCGAACAAATAAATCTAATGATCATAACACTTAGTTCATTTCTGGTGACCAAAATCACAGACAAAATCAATGAATAAAGCTTCATTACAGTATCTAAGAAAGATTCATTTTTCTGATAACCACTCCAAAAAAAACCAAAGCCTTCTTTAAAAAAAATCAAATCCTTCCTTCAGGTCATACCTTAAGCAGTCAATATCTTTAGTTCTTATGGTGTTAAACATTAATGATGGATGTTTTTGCCCAGAGGAATCCAACTTGTGTTGTGGTCCACCAGCGGCCTGCGGAATTGACAGCAGAGTTGGACAATGAGGAGGCTGGGGAGAAACATGGGCCAGTCCTGGAGTCTGGGGAAGGCTCAGGCGAGGGCTCTGCATCAGAGGCAGAGGTGGGGCCATCTGGGAGTTATGTGCTGACTCTGGAGTCTTCAGAGTCTGACCTCAGTGAGGCAGAGGAACAGGAGGAGACTGTTCCCAGTGCGTGTATGTGCAGAGCTGCCAGAAGGTAAGAACAGCTAAAACAAAAGGGATGACTTGGGAGTAGGCCTGGGAGATGATTGGCCCCTCCCATAAGACTTAAAAGAGGAGCGACTTCCGGTTGGCCCCACCTTTCTCGCTGGGTGCCTAACTTAAGGCACTCTGCACTGGATATCATAAAAGCCGGTTAAAACAGCGAAAAACAGCTGTTCCCGGCTTCGATTTCTCTCTCTGGTCGAAAGAGAGAGAATAGAGCTACAGGGGGGAGTGGTAGATTCCCCTAGGGGCTTTGTTTTTCTTATGCAGAGTCCTGAAGGGTTTGAATCCCATTGAAATCCTGCTATCTCCGGTCTTCAGTGCGCTCCTGCAAAAGCAGGAAAAGAGGAAGGTGTCCACCTCTGCTCAAATGATTTCTTTTTGTGGATTTCTATATGCAGACGGAAGAAGCACGAGTGAACAATTATTGGATTGCAAGTATTTTTGATTTCCTGATTTCCACCTTTTAAAAAAAGAAACTTTTTTTCCCTTGCTTTAACTGACTGTTTAAAATGGCGTTTGAGAGGAAGTGAAAGTAAAGGGAAGTAAAGTAAAGTAAAAAGGAGCAAGCTGCATAATTAAGAAGCTGGGAAACACTATTTGTGGATTGTAACAAATTGAGCTCTCCTATACTTAAAGGAAAAAAGGTGTTTATTTGCTGAGAAAGTGAAAGTGAATGGAGATTTTATATTATTGTGTTGGACTGTGGACTGTTGGATTATATTAGTTTGTTTAAGTATTTCATAAGGGGATTCTCCATAAGAACTTCGCCATGAAGTTTCTTTCAGAAGAATGGATTCGTGACTTTATACAGGATTATACAGAAAGAATGTATTTAATTATTCAAAAATACGAATTGATAAAAAATGGGGATGTTTTGGATGAGAGCTTGGAGGAAATTAACCAGTGTAATCAGTAGTTGGATGGAACGGAGGTGCAAACAAAAATGGATAAAAATGAAGATATGATTGTGGATAAACAAGATGATCTAACAAGGCTCTTTTTAAAAAGTTTAGATGAAGACTTAAAAGAGGAGCAAAGGCACATGAGCCTTTGCAGGAAGCAATGTTTGTTCATTCGGTTCAGCTTAAAGTCTGAAGCTCTGTTTGCTTCTGGACTCTGTGTGGCTTTGCCAATGAGGTCTTTGGCAGCGTGTCAAGGGAGATAAAGGTGGGTTATTATCCCAAAGGACTCTTTATAACTAATTGGGACTCATCTGTGAATGAACAGAATTCACAGCTGTTGCAATAAAAGAGGTTTTTGGGACTAGTGTGTTTTAATGACTCAGGAAGCTGAGGTCAGAACAACTTGGCCCTTTTGAACATACTCCATCTTTAGAATCTCTGGTATCTAATATACGAAAGACAGCTCTGCCTTTCTATCCAGCTCTGGGGGCAGAATTGATTCCAGGTGAGGGCAATGTGAGGAAAATGATTTCTTCTTCCTCAAGAGTATCAGATTGGGGGAAGCGGAACGTACTGTAAAACAAGTAAAGAGCCTAGAACCATGTATTATCAGAAAAGGAATAAAGCTCACCAGTTGATTCTTGGGATGAATAAAATGTTTTACTTATGAAATGTTGGTTTTTGGTCAGGCTATGGAACTGGTCAGGCATGCGGTGGCTCAGTGGCTAAGATGCTGAGCTTGTCAATCGAAAGGTTGGCAGCTTAGCGGTTCAAATCCCTACTGCCGCATAATGGGGTGAGCTCCTGTTACTTGTCCCAGCTTCTGCCAATTTAGCAGTTTGAAAGCACATAAAAAATGCAAGTAGAAAAATAGGGTCTACCTTTGGGGAGAAGGTAACAGCGTTCCGTGTGCCTTTGGCGTTTAACCATGGCCACATGATCACGGAGACGTCTTCAGACAGCGCTGGCTCTTCAGCTTTGAAATGGAGATGAACACCACCCCCTAGAGTTGGGAGTGAATAGCACATATGTGCGAGGGGAACCTTTACCTTTACCTTATGGAATTGGTCAGTTTATGGAAGATTTATGGACAATGAACACCTAAAAATGAAAAAGAGAAAACCAGAAAGCAAGCAAGAAAGCAAGAAATGAAATGAAAGAGGTCCTATCCAGTGATATGTTACAGCTAATGGTGTGATCATGTTTTGGAAAAAAAGAAGAGAGAACTAGTGTACTAATTGACATGGTAATGCAAAAGACAATTGGAAACAGCTTCAGAACAGTCTGGAAAACAATAGAAGTGCTCCTTATATGTTTCCATTTTCTGCTTTCTGAGAATATCATAGTTCCAGAACTTTTCATTTTCAAGAAAAGCAAATCTGCTGGAAGTTTTTCTTTTTTTGAGTGGATGGACTAGGATAAAATCTTGACTTTAATTAAACTACCGTAATTTAAATCCCCAGGTTTTTTTTAAAAAAAATGATCTGTGTTCCCTGATAGCTTACCAAATGTTTCAAGAACAGTAAGTTTCAAGGATATCTCAATTTGTATTTATTTATAGAATATACTACTGTGGTGCACAGTTATTTATTCAGACTGGAAACATTTAGTAAACAAGCAATTTGTTCTAAGTTGCCATGCCTGGAATGATTTCAAGTACACACGGTCAATTGGAAATGGGAATATCAGCTCTGCTCAATGTTCAAAGTGTCTCTTTCTTATTTATTCCCACTGTATTACTGAGTTTTAGAAACTGAAAGCAGAAGCCAACACATTTCAAAAGAACAATTTATATAGTGTGTAGAACACACCAAATTTGAGGAGTCATCCCCCAAAATTATTCTGCCACCTTCTTAGGGGTATTGGGTTATGTAGGTTGATGTGACTGTGGCTGTTTGCAGAACTGGTGAACAATTGTTAGTAAGTGACATCTGGTGAAATCATGGTGGCTCTAGGCATTTGCCAAATTTCCCACTATTGCAATTATTTACTTCAGGTCTGCATGATCACTTAACGACTGAAGCAAAAGAGATCATAAAATTGGGCACAACTTCCGTAACAACTACCTTGCTTAGCAACAGAAATTTTGATCCCAATTGTGATTGTAAGTTGAGGACTACCCGTAGACAAGAGGGCCTGCTTGCATGTCTTCCTTGTGTTCTTACATGCCTGGCTGCATTCAGCATGAAGAATAACAGAAATACAAAGTTGGAAGGGACCTTGGAGGTCTTCTAGTCCAACCCCCTGCTCAAGCAGGAGACCCTATGCTATTTCAGACAAATGGTTGTCCAATGTCTTGTTAAAACATCTCCAGATCAGAGGAAGTTTCTGGGAATGCCCTTGGCTGCAGGAACAAACAACTCTCAGGACGAAGGAGTCGTGATGGAGCGTTGGTTAAAATGCAGTACTGCAGGCTACTTCTGCTGACTGCCGGCTGTCTGCAATTTGGCAGTTCGAATCTCACCAGGCTCAGGGTTGGCTCAGCCTTCCATCCTTCTGAGGTGGATAAAATGAGGAGCCAGATTGTTGGGGGCAATATGCTGACTCTGTAAACTGCTTAGAGAGGGCTGTAAAGCACTGTGAAACGGTATATAAGTCTAAATGCTGTTGCTAGGTTTTCAAGCATCCTTACACAGACATTCAAAATAAATGTCTTATACAGGTTTATTCCAAATTTCTGGAATCAGTGACTAATTCCAAAATCAGGGAAGGGCTCTAAAGCTCAATGCTTGGGGATGAGAAATTAGGGTGTCAGAAAGAATAAGAAGGCACCTCAAAGATAAAATTGTATCTCAACTATTTTCAGCTCTGGCCTCACGGACTGCCTGGTACTTTCTAAAGGATTACTGTGAAGGATCACAGCTCCTATCAGAGGAAAACCAAACCAAAACCAAACCAAACCAAACCAAACCAAACCAAACCAAACCAAACCAAACCAAACCAAACCAAACCAAACCAAACCAAACCAAACCAAACCAAACCAAACCAAACCAAACCAAACCAAACCAAACCAAACCAAACCAAACCAAAACACAGATCCTATTTCCTCCCAAGCTGCATGGACACCATTAACACTGATAGGAATATTGCTATATATTATTTCCTCAGGAGATTGAAATAGGACTGTGACTTTAGCTTCATGTTATTTTATTTATTTATTTATTTATTTTGTCACAACATCATACAAAAAGATTATATAGCATATAAACATATATATGAGTAAATATTAGGAGGTATGAGCATATATATATATATAGGAAGAAGAAAAGAAAAACAATAGGACAGGAACGGTAGGCACGTTTGTACGCTTATGGTCCTCTTAGGAATGGGGTGAGGTCAATAGTAGAAAGTTTTTGGTTAAAGCTTTTAGGATTATGGGAAGAGACCACAGAGTCAGGTAAAGTATTCCAAGCACTGATGATTCTGTTACAGAAGTCATATTTTCTGCAATCTAGATTAAAGCGGTTAACATTAAGTTTAAATCTATTGGTTGCCCTTGTATTATTGCAATTAAAGCTGAAGTAGTCTTTGACAGGAAGGACATTACAATAGATGATTCTGTGAGTTAAGCTTAGGTCTTGTCGAAGGCGATGGAGTTCCAAGTTTTCTAAGCCTAGGATTTCAAGTCTGGTGGGATAAGGTATTTTGTTGTTTTCAGAGGAATGGAGAACTCTTCTTGTAAAATATTTCTGGACACGTTCAATTGTATTGATGTCAGAGATGTGGTGAGGGTTCCAAACAGGCGAGCTGTATTCTAGAATTAGTCTAGCAAATGTTTTATATGCTCTGGTTAGTAATGTGGTGTTTTTGGAAAAGAAGCTATGCAAAATTAGGTTTACAACTCTTAGAGCTTTTTTTGCTATGTAGTTGCAGTGGGCTTTTGCACTTAGATCATTTGACATGAAAACTCCGAGGTCTTTAACGGGATGGGGGTCGTCTGTAAGGTAATGTCCATCTAGTATGTACTTAGTTTTTGGGTTCTTTTTTCCTATATGTAAGACTGAGCATTTGCTGGTTGAAATTTGGAGCTGCCAATTTTTAGACCAAGCGGATAGATGATCAAGGTCGTTTTGAATGATAGAAGTATTGTCTGTGGTGTTAAATAGTTTGACATCATCAGCAAAGAGAACACAATTACTTGAGATGTGGTCACAAAGATCATTAATGTATAGTATAAAGAGTGTTGGTCCAAGGACGCTGCCTTGAGGAATGCCACTCTTGACAGGAACAGGATTTGATAAAGCATTGCCAATTTTGACCACTTGTTGTCTGTTAGACAGAAAAGCAGATATCCATTTGTGGAGGGGTCCTGAGATGCCATAGGATGTTAGTTTTAGGAGAAGTTTATCGTGTACTACTGAGTCAAAAGCTTTGCAGAAGTCTATGTAGATTGCATCTATTGATTTGCCTTGATCGAGATTTGAAGTCCATATGTTTTTGCAGTGGAGAAGTTGTAAGTTACATGATAATTTTTTCCTGAAACCAAATTGTTTGTTGGAGAGTAGGTTGTTAGTTTCTAAGTGTGAGGTAATGGATTGGTTGATGATAGATTCCATGACTTTGCAGGTGACGCAGCAAAGGGAGATCGGTCTGTAGTTTTCGACTACGCTGGGGTCTCCTTTTTGAAGATAGGGATGACTGTGGCTAGTGACCAAAGTTTGGGAAGAGAACTGGTAGTGAAAGCTTTATCAAAGATAATACTTAGGGGTTCAGCTATATTAATGGAAAGTTTTTTTAAGAAATATGCACATAGTCCATTGGGTCCAATAGAAAGTGATGGTTTTAAGTTGTGAAGAGCTTTACCAACGTTGTTTTCTGTGAAATCTATATGATTTAGATCATCATAGTCATTGCTGGTTCGTTTGTGGAATGTCGGATATGTGTTATTGGAGTTTACAAAAATTGAGCTAAAGAAAATGTTGAAGAGGTTTGCTTTGACTATTTCGTCATTGCATTCTTTGTAGTTAGAATCTTTTAGTGGTGGGATGGATCTTGAGTCTTTAAGTTTATTGTTGACAAAATTATAAAAGGCACGATTGGAATTTGTGCGTAGAAGGTTCTCTTCTTGCTTGGTATGGTAATTTGTTAGAACTGGGCTGACTTGTATTTTTTTTACAAAGAATGGATGCAATAAATTGGTAGCCTTAACTGTGATGTGGAGAGTATGTGTGTGTGTGTGTGTGTGTGTGAAATATTTCTTGCCATCCTCCTATTCTACCGTTACTGGTAGAACACATGGGACAGTATATCCATATTACATTATAGAAAGTTGTTATCCATTTTCTGCAGAATAATGAAGTTGGCATGAAAACTTTTGGCTGTGCCCTGCTACTTCAGTGGAGCTGTTATGGAAATGTCAAACTTTCATTGTGACACTCCTGCTAAAAAAAACAGGTCCAAATTTTTAAAACAGGAAGTGTTTAGAGACATCATACACTCTTCACTTTGGGGAAAAAACATCGATAGCTTTTACATCTGAGGAACATCTGCCAACTGAAAACATCTGGTATCAATATATAGGCTCTGAATTTTTGTGCCTTGGGTTCATTCCATTTGTTGCATTCAAATATGGCCGCTTTAGATTATTTCTGCTACATGCCAGTGTAATGAATGTAGCATATACTTGCTGAATTAGGTTGATGGCAAAGCAACTTATTTTTTCATCCATCAGTGTCGAACATGTGAATGCTATTTTATTGATAACATTATTTATGGCCTGCCTTTCGGTATAGGCTGATGCAAGCTGTCAAGCATACTTTGGGAAGGAGGGAATTGTAAAATATGGACAGTATCACTGGTAATTTGCAACCTGTATAATCTCTGACAGCAGGAGATCTCAGCTAGTATTCAATTGAAGGCCATGATTCTTTCAGACTATCCACACCCTGTTTGGTGACTATGTGGCATTTTTGTTCCCTTTTTTGGACTGAATAAATGTCATCTGAGATCTACTACAGAGGCTAGCCAGTCTTCACGTTGTAACCGATGGCTTTGTATTAATAGAAAATATTCAATTTTTACAAGTTGGAAACCCTCTGTCCCATTACTTAAGGTAGTCTGTGAGGCATAGTAGTGGAAACTGAATTTAGTAAATTTTAGCAGAATCTACTTTCTACTAATGCAAAGCTACCATTGGATATAGAAGAACTTTCTCCTAGTATTTATTACAGCATAATGTAAACACTTGGACTATGTGATTGATGAAGAGATTCAGTTAAAAGTTCATTTGAACAAATTTCTTTTTAATTGATCCATCTAATGTAGACTTCCAGGGGAAAGCTTTTGATTATTCTTTCTTAACATCCTGGAAGTCACTTAAGACAGAACATTTTCAAAGAGTATTTGATAGATCGTTTATTATTACCAACTTTATTTTAATTTTATGTTTTTATTTCATTATTCATTATTATTAAATGAATGGGGGATTTGTTATTTTTGTAATTTTATTAGTATACTATTTTCTTCTATTTTTATTTTATATCTTATGTTTTAATTTTGATTCTGTTTTGTGACCATTTGTATTTCTTTTTATTAATGTAAGTTATCACGGGCCTGTAGATTGGAGGCATCCACATTGAATGGGAATGGATTTCCTACGCACATTACATAGGGAACAAAAATTGGCTAATGCTTTCTTCCCAGTTCACCGAAACTGTGCATCTGAATTCATTTTCTGATTTTGAAAGTTTGGAAAATCAAAACAAAGTGACTGGTCACAATTGAGGAATAGATTTTAAAATAAAATACTTTATAAATTGTCTCACATTCTAAATGTAATCGTCTTTAGCATATTTAAATCAAACTATATTTGCTATTTTGTCTAATGGAGTGCAATTATTAACTGAGAAAATGTCCAACATTCCCCAATTAGGCTTTCACTGTAACATCCAAATCATGTTGCTAGCCAGCCTAATATGTAGTGAAATGTATTTTTAATATGGTTTCACCTTTACTGGGGAAACATTTTTCTTCTTCCTAATTAATTCAGAGATTTCAGTTGCCACCTATGAATAGTAATTATTTCACTAGCCAAAGCATCTTGGCAATCTGTTTTCCAGCTTCTCATTTGAGCCAAGAACAGTGAAAACTGCTGATTGGAATAGTACTTCAGGGTGATTTCTTGCCCAGCCATTCCCCTTATGCTGAAAATCCCTTTTCCTTGATAACTCTATACAGTATACCAACCACCCTAATGAAGACCAATACTGGCAGGAAAGGTGAGCCTTTCCAACTAGCTTTTCCTATTCCCTTTTCTTTTCCCCCCAAACAAACCTTCCTTTCTTTTTCCATTTTTAAGTTCAATTGGGCCCAAGGCAGAGGTGGTATCCAGCAGGTTCTGACCAGTTCTGGAGAACCGGTAGCGGAAATTTTGAATAGTTCAGAGAACCGGTAAATTCCACCTCTGTCTAACCCCGCCCCATCTATTCTCTGCCTCCCGAGTCCCAGCTGATTGTGAGGAGATTTTGCAGTAACCTTCTCCTGGAGTGGGGAGGGAATGGAGATTTTACAGTATCCTTTCCCTGCCATGCCCACCAAGCCACATCCACCAAGCCATGCCACGCCCACCAAGCCACACCCACAGAACTGGTAGTAAAAATTTTTGAATCCCACCACTGGCAAGGCTTTCTTTTCAGCATATGTGTGCATATGTCAATTCTACATTTTAAAACTGTAGAATTGAAAAATACCTTCTGGGTCCTCTAATCCAACCCAACAAGTTTTATTGGAGCATCTCTTATAGGTGACTATCTAAACCTCTGTTTGAAGACTTCCTGTGGAAAAGAACCCACCACTTCATGCAAAAGCTTATTCCCCTGAGTGACAGCTCATATAGACAGGAATTGCCTTCTAATATTTGGCTTGAACTGTGGTGGCACAGTATTGCAGGCTATTTCTGCTGACTGCCAGCAGTTCGATCTTGGCTGGCTCAAGGTTGATTCAGCCTTCCAAGGTTGGTAAAATGAGGATTTGGGGCGCAATATGCTGACTCTGTGCTTAGAGAGAGCTGTAAAGCATTGTGAAGCAGTATATAAATCTAAGTGCTATTGCTATTGAATCTTATAGTTCCTTATAGTTTCAGCCCATTGGTTCTGGTCATGTCTTTGAGGCAATACAGAAAGGGGTGTGTGTGTGGGTGTGTGTGTGTGTTCGTGTGTATGCATAAAATTTAATTTTATTCAAACATTTTCAGCAGGATTTCCATTCTCCAATTCTTATACTTCTGTGGAAATTGATTTTCTTTTCATACAGTACCACACTCCGATGACTCATTAATGGGTTAGTTCCTTATAACCTTCCAGCGTTTTTGTGCTGATTGTGAATATCATTCCACCAAATGTCAGTAATGCCTAACACATCATAACTATCTTTTTGAATTAGGGTTGCTAGTTCTCATTGTTTATTCTCATACTTTTGGCATTGATACAGAAACATCTGATCTTTGAGTGACATTACCTACTGGCTGTTATAGTTTCCCACTATAGAGACCCACCTTTGGCCTTCTTCTTTCTGAGCCTCAATCCTTGGATTATATTTGTTGGCTTTTGACATCCTTTTTTTCTAGTTTTACATCCAACACCTGCGAGATTGGATTGAAGGTACTTGCCAAATACTCCCCTCTAGTCTTTCTAAGATGTTGCTTGTTTGTTTCCAGAGATCCTTCATGAAATGCACATAGCCAATGTTGTAGAATCCAATTCATTTATTGATAACACATATATGCGGTCTTTAAAAAACCCTATTTTACCAATAAGATTTTGAGTGGAATTCAATATAGCAATAGCTTTACAACCATCTCTAAGCAGTTTACAGAGTCGGCATATTGCCCCCAACAATCTCGGTTCTCATTTTACCAACCTTGAAAGAATGGAAGCTGAGTCAACTTTGAGCCAGTCAGGATCAAACTGCTGGCAGTTGGCAGAGTTAGCTTGCAATACTGCGTTCTAACCATTGCGCCACCATGGGTCTTTATCTTTAAAGCCCTTTATATAAGTTGTAGTTCTCTTCCCTAATGTTTACCCAAATTCTATGATCCAGAAAAAGTGCCTTGATGTGATTAAAATAATAGAATAGAATAGAATAGAATTTTTATTGGCCAAGTGTGATTGGACACACAAGGAATTTGTCTTGGTGCATATGCTCTCAGTGTACATAAAAGAAAAGATACGTTCATCAAGGTACAACATTTACAACACAATTGATGATCAATATATCAATATAAATCATAAGGATTGCCAGCAACAAGTTATAGTCATACAGTCATAAGTGGAAAGAGATTGGTGATGGGAACTATGAAACGATTAATAGTAGTGCAGATTCAGTAAATAGTCTGACAGGGACTATTGAGGGAATTATTTGTTTAGCAGAGTGATGGCCTTCGGGAAAAAACTGTTCTTGTGTCTAGTTGTTCTGGTGTGCAGTGCTCTATAGCGTCGTTTTGAGGGTAGGAGTTGAAACAGTTTATGTCCAAGATGCGAGGGATCTGCAAATATTTTTACGGCCCTCTTCTTGATTCGTGCAGTATACAGGTCCTCAATGGAAGGCAGGTTGGTAGCAATTATTTTTTCTACAGTTCTAATTATCCTCTGAAGTCTGTGTTTTTCTTATTGGGTTGCAGAACCGAACCAGACAGTTATAGAGGTGCAAATGACAGACTCAATAATTCCTCTGTAGAATTGGATCAGCAGCTCCTTGGGCAGTTTGAGCTTACTGAGTTGGCGCAGAAAGAACATTCTTTGTTGTCCTTTTTTAATGATGTTTTTGATGTTAGCTGTCCATTTGAGATCTTGCGATATGATAGAACCCAGAAATTTGAAGGTTTCTACTGTTGATACTGTGTTGTCAAGTATTGTGAGAGGTGGAAGTATGGAAGGGTTTTTCCTAAAGTCTACCACCATTTCTACGGTTTTGAGTGTGTTCAGTTCCAGATTGTTTTGGTTGCACCACAAGGCTAGTCGTTCGACCTCTCGTCTATATGCGGATTCGTCATTGTCTCGAATGAGACCAATCACTGTTGTGCGAACTTCAGTAGCTTAACAGATGGATCATTGGAGATGCAGTCATTGGTATACAGAGAGAAGAGAAGTGGGGAGAGCACACAGCCTTAGGGGGCCCCTGTGCTAATTGTACAGGTATTTGATGTGATCTTGCTTAGCTTCACCTGCTGCTTCCTGTTTGTTAGGAAGCTTGTGATCCACTTACAAGCCTGTTCCGGTACCTGTAGCTGGTTTAGCTTAGTTAGAAGAATGTCTGGAATGATGGTATTGAATGCTGAACTAAAGTCTACAAAAAGGACCCTTGCATAGGTCTTTGGAGACTCAAGATGTTGTAGGATGTAGTGCAGAGCCATATTAACAGCATCATCTGTTGATCTATTTGCTCGGTATGCAAATCATCTAATAAAATCCATGAAGTGAGTTTTTTCTATGCTGTATCTACCTTCTAGAACAGCATTCCTCTGAAGAATCAACCCACCCAATCCTTCAAAATATGGCTTTCCCCAAAGACCTTGGCTTAGTGATGGTTGCGTCCTTTCAGGTTGGGACGTGGGGAAAGTGTGTTTGGATGCATTGTTTCGTTTTAAGTAATAATTAATATTATTATTATAGTTTTTTATTGCGAGGTTGTTTTGGTGCTGTACAACTGAGAAATTTGATAAAGAAATAAATAAATTATGTGACATGACTCAACAAGTTATCTTAGCCTGATAATATTGACATTTGGTTCTGTAAAATTACTTAGTGTAGTTTTTGGAGTATAAGACACACCTTTTTTCTCCAAAAAAGAGGGTGAAAATCAGGGTTGAAAGGGTGAAAAGCTTCTCAAATGGAGGTTTCAGAGGCTGAAAGAAGCATCGGAAAAGAAGCTTCAGAAAAGAAGCCCCCAAACAGAGCTTCAGGAAAAAAAGCCTCCAAACAGAGCTTCAGAAAAGAAGACTCCACACAGAGCTTCAGAGGCTTTTTTTCTGAAGCTGTTTTGGAGGCTTTCAGAGGCAGAAAAAAAATGTTTTTTCTGAAACAGAGTTTCAGAAGTTTCAGAGGCAGAAAAAAAAAAGCAAGGCACAAAGCTCACAACCAAGGAACCTGTTACTAAAATTCACCTCTGGGAACAGCTGATTGGGGGTATTCCAGGAGGCTGATCCACCTGCCAATCAGCTTTTTTCTTATTTTCCTCCCTAAAAACTAAAGTGCGTCTTATACTTCGGTGCGTCTTATACTCCAAACATATGGTAGTTCTTTTGAACTTTACATATCTTATATTTAATCCTTGGTTTTTTGTTAAGCCATATAAAATTAATTATTTGTTTCTATCAGTCATTTAATATCATATTTTAATTTGTTATTGAAATCCTCTGGCATAGAAAATTAATTTTTACAGGGTGATAATTTTTCCTAACAAAGGCAATTTTTTGTTTCCTCATTGCTGAGAATAAATTATGTATAAAAATGTCTAATGACGACACATCCTGTTTTTCAGCAGTATGAAACTTTTCGTTCCTAAGGTCTCCAACGTCCACCTTAGTTTCGTTAATTTATTCATAAAATGTAGAAAAGAGATTGCTTCAATTTAAGAGCTTCTCAACAGCAGCTCATATTGGTTTCTTACTTGGCAAATGCAGGACTACTAGAACTGATCTGAAAAATATTGGAGAGCCTTTAGATCAAGCCAAGATTGGTCTTCTTGCTGCTGGCATTGCACTCTGGTTGTTCCCCCTTAAAAGTTTTCTCGGGATGTTGAGTTCATTTAATCTTATTATGCAAGCCACAATGCTTTCGTTGGCTAACTCTAAACTAATTTTCTTTTTAAAGGATTTCACATGCATTCTGGAATCTGAAATAAAGGCTTGCCATTCATAGTTACTGTTTTACACTTGTAACATTTGTTGGTTTAGGCATTTCTAGGCTGGAAGTTATGATAATCTCTTGAGTTCTTTTCCTTTCCAATATAAATATCCAAAATTTTCAGCTGTCTTTCAGCCATTGATTTTTTCCCTGCCCAGTTTAATTCCTGAGGTATTTTTCCTCTCTCTTAATCTCTGTAAAACTGGGTGAATACATTAATGACTCAGTCAGATTTACGAAATTTTAAGCATAATTTTGGAGAGTGTGTTTCCTTAGGCCTGTGTATATATCATGACAATAAACTTTTCTTATTTGGAGCTGATTTTAAAATATTGCCTTGGAGCCTACGGAGCCCCAAAGAATGAAGATATTTATCTTAATTCAACATTAGATCATTTCAAATTTATTTTTGTTAAAGCAATGTGAATGCAAACCTTCTGTTGATCTTCCTGTTAACAAGCAATATTAGCTACTGGCCTCTAAGAAACAAAGCATCTTTATAATCCAGATGATTTTTCAATATGGAATCACTGAGTCTTCCTCCATGAGACTCTCATCGATAAATGATTGAGGGAACTGAAGAACATAGTACAGATAGTCCTCAACTTAGAACCACAATTCAGTCCAAAATTTATGCTGTTATGTGAGGAATTTGTTAAGTGAATTTGTCCCAATTTATGACATTTCTTGTCACATTTGTTATGTGGATCACTGCAGTTATTAAATTAGTAACATGGTTGTTAGGTGAATCTGGGTTCTCCATTGACTTTGCTTGTCAGAAAGTCACAAAATGACTCCTGAACACTGCAACAATCATAAATATGTGAGTATAAGTGTGAAAATGGTCATAAATCACTATTTTCAGTGCCGTTGTAACTTTGAATGATCACTAAATGAACTGTTGTATGTCAAGGACTACCTGTATATGAGTAATATATTATTCTCTCTTCCCTGCCACAGATTAGAAGTCAAGTTTCACGATCAAAAAGAGAGAGGAATCCGAATATTTTAAGATATGGGGACAATTTTACCAGAGAATAAATATATATAGGGTAATGTTGTAAAGAAACATGGGAAGAAGAAAGAGGAGAGAGAAGATTGATAAATGTGTTAATAGTAAAGTAAAAAATGTGGGAGAAATGTTACAATAAATGAAATGATTAACATTGGAGAAGAAGAAGAAGACACAAAAGATGTACTCAGATAAAGCACTGAACGATTGATAATGTATGTTTGTTTATAAAATAATTTTTTTTCCAAAAAAAAAAAAAAGATTAGAAGCCAAGTAAGGGAAAAAGATTAGGGCATTTAACTTGCAGCTGAGACGAACATTTTGGAATCCTCCTGTGGTTTATATTTCTAAGTCAGATCCACAAACCCTAGTAACATAGCTAAAAAATCCTCAGATACGATTTATTTTCTTCAGCATTCTTCATGACTATCATATCCTGCCATATTCTGCACGACGAGTAGAATTTCAACATCTTTCCCCAGTAACTGCATCTGCATACCAGGAAGTTTTTCATGACCAAATTTATGGCTCTCCTTGGTAAAGAGATTAGTATTCTTTATCTACATGGTGTTTATGTTGTATAGATATATGGATTTCTTTGGAATTTTTGCCACCAATATTTAACTGTTGAGTTAATGTCAAAGAGTACATCAATTTGGATAAATCCTTAAACTGATGTGGTCTGATTCATATGATACACAAATGAAAATAGGTCTCCTATGAATATTTCCAACATTTTGTTGTTGCTTTGTTATTAATCTTAAGGCATTAAAATATATTTATTTCTGCCCAACTGATTCACAGAAAGAAAATTCCAGGGTTAAGAGAAAAGGAAGGGATTGAAGGAAGTAAAAACTATACTCTACTATAGTCTTCTATACTTTAGAAGTAGACCGATAGCTTGACTTGCAATTGCAATGGATAGTTCTATCAAAACTTTCTAATCACGGAGCTTTAATGAAGGATATAATGCATAAAAAAATCCAGGCTCCTTGGTAATCTGTTCATTACAGAAACACTACAAGAGGTTTTGGGCAGTCACTGAGATTTAAATATGCCACTGGTCCTTACTTGGAAAATGTTGGATGCTAGCTCCACATTCATCCTTCTGATTTTTTGCAGGTTTCTTATCTAAGATAGCATTTATGTAGCCTACATTTTTCTAACTATTTTGGGGGGGAAAAACCCATTAAACCTAAGAGAGAAAAAGAAAAGATATGATGAGATATTGAACATACCTATGAAGATATATTGAAGGAAAAAGGTGGCTCAGTGGCTAAGACGCTGAGCTTGTCGATCGAAAGATCGGCAGTTCAGTGGTTCAAATCCCTAGTGCCGCATAATGGAGTGAGCTCCCATTACTTGTCCCAGCTTCTGCCAACCTAGCAGTTCGAAAGCACGTTAAAAAATGCAAATAGAAAAATAGGGACCACCTTTGGTGGGAAGGTAACAGGGTTCCGTGTGCCTTTGGTGTTTAATCATGCCGGCTGCATGACCATGGAGATGTCTTCAGACAGTGCTAGCTCTTCGGCTTTGAAATGGAGATGAGCACCACCTCCCTAGATTCGGGAACGACTAGCATGTATGTGTGAGGGGAACCTTTACTTTACCTTATGAAGATATATTGTACTTATCCATTCAGAATTTTACAAGTTCCTTTTAGGAGGGTCATCCTTATTCTGGACTGAAGATAGTTTTAACATCCATTGCCAAAACCTTCATACAAAACATTTTTTAAAACAAAGTTACAGGGCTTCAACATTTTCACTCAAATGGAAAACTCATTCTTGCATGAAACCCCCCTGAATTTGTTCATCTTAAGCTTGGCAGACCATGAACCTCTTGGAAGGATTAACTCAGCTTTCAAATCACATCCAGTCCTGGCAAGCAATGAAAAAGGTTATTCCTGTCTTCCTTTAAAAATCTGTAATGGTGGTATAGTTATTTGGCAGGGTATATACTTATGACATGTGTTTACAGTATGTATATATGGACATCTTTGAAAAATGTAACATGATGAAACTACTCAAGCAGGCCATATAGCATAAAAAGTTGTATGGGAAGATCCCATCTTAAGCAGTATGTGGAAAAATACCAGAATGAAGACCCTTAAGAAGACTCAGCAAAGGGATAAAACCAAGAATGGTTCCCAAACAAACTAAGTAGCATTCAAGTGGAAAAGTATCCAGTTGGATTGGAACATAATTCTACTTGGCCAGCTAGACATTGAGTTGGGTAGGTATGTACAGGCATAAATCAACTGATTTTCCAGAAGCCAACAATAAAAGTTGTAAACCTGTAATTGTTTTTTTACATATCTTGAATCCATGGACACGATGCTAGCACTTGCTGACTCTCTAGGGCCCTTCATATATCGTTCCAAGAAAACAGAATATTTGTAGCTCAGGGTTGAACTGGGAGTCCTTGGTGCTCTCTGAACTTGATTGCTTACAAATGCTTTGACTAGGTAAAATCTTCAGTGAAAGTGAGTGTGGGCTTGTTCCCAGTTTATATACAATAACCTGTTCTGCTAGCTTTTTTTGTAAGGGTATGGTTTTCTCCTGGGTAGTTCCTTGAATAAGCAGGAAGGAATTGATTAGGGAGGAATTGATTAGGAACCAAGGGGAAAACAATTTGCAAAAAAACACTTGCAAAAACCTGGATGATCACTAGATGGGAGCAAAGAGTTAATTTTCTATATTCCTTTGCTGTTATCTAACCTAACAAGGTGACTTCCTAAACTGCTTTTTGGGTCTTGGTTTGCATATTTACTTTTCTGCAATCTAAATGTGATATGCCTTCTGACTGATGGGAAAAGCCAATTTTGATAAGGGGTCACTGGTAAGGTGATATAACTGGGTTAGCAGTTGACTGATAGAAATGGGGCATCTATCTCAAGTCAATGTATCCCAGAAATTGTTGTGCAATTACTAAAATCCAAAAAAAACCCCAGTCCATTCTATGGCTTCCAAGATGAGAGTCCAGATGTGTCAAAAGCGTGCTGCTGTCTTGTTCAAAATCAGTAAGCTATGAGAAACCAGCAAAAGGTTGAGTTTGCTATAATATTCAGGATGGGATACATATTCATTAAATTCCTTGATTATTGATTATTTCTTAAAGGGGGCAAAAACAAAACAAAACACCAGATCTCAGAAGGAACTCCAATGGAGATCTTCCTTGCAAGGGAGTGGCAACCAAAAATCAACTTTTTAAAAAAATTTTATTTGCACTTATATCCCGCCCTTCTCCGAAGACTCAGGGCGGCTTATACTATGTTAGCAATAGTCTTCATCCTATTTGTATATTTATATACAAAGTCAACTTATTGCCCCCAACAATCTGGGTCCTCATTTTACCTACCTTATAAAGGATGGAAGGCTGAGTCAACCTTGGGCCTGGTGGGACTCGAACCTGCAGTAATTGCAAGCAGCTATGTTAATAACAGACTGTCTTAGCAGTCTGAGCCACCAGAGGCCCCTTTAAATTGGTGAGCAATTGCATTTTAAGAACTGAGTCAAATTAATCATTTAAAAACATGGAAATGCTGCTAAAGATAACAGATAATTCAATAGATGATGTTTTTCAATTTTGGCAACTTTAAGACATTTAGAGTTGAGCTCCCAGAGTTCCCAAGCTAACTGGCTGGAAAAATCTGGCAGTTGAAGCCCACTCTTCTTAAAGTTGCCAAAGTTGAAGAACATTGCTATAGACATAAAAATATTATTATATTATGACACAATTACATGAATGACCTTTTCAAACTGTATAATGACAAAAGGTGAAATAGGATAAAGCAATTTGCTGATTGAGAAGGAAATACAAGCTGAGGAACAACTTGTGGTATATATATATATACAGACCTCATCAGAGAAATGCATTTATGGTCTTTCTTAACAAGGTGACTTCCTAAATTGCTTTTTGGCTCTTGGTTTGCATATTATGCTTCATGTGAATGTTGAATTAGTCCATTTTTGGACTAATTCAAATGTGGCCTACAAAGAAACCAAGTAGGCTAGGCTCACTCTATCTTCTAAGGCAGGGGTGTCAAACTCAATTTCATTGAGGGCCGCATCAAGGTTGTGTTTGACCTTGGGGGGATGGGGTGGACACGGCCAGGGTGGGCATGGCCAGTTCAACATTACTGTCGGGCGTGCCTATGGTGGCCCTAGCACTCTGACAGCAAAAATGGGCTCCTGAGCTCCGTTTTCGGCTGCCACGGTCTCCTGCAACCCTCTGCCAGTGAGAGCCGTGTCCATTTTCACTGCAGGAGGCCGTGGCAGCTGAAAATGGAGCTTGGGAGTCCGTTTTTGCTGGCAGAAGCACCGCAGGCCGGTTCTTCACTGTTACCAGGGTGGCCCTGTGGGCCAGATCTAAGAACCCCATGGGCCGGTTCCGGTCCCTGGACCTTGAGTTTGACACCTCTGTTCTGAGGCATAAAAAAAGAAAAGAAAAAGAAACCAAACTTAAAATAGCCAAGTTTTGCAAACTGTGCAAACACAGCAACTAGGTGTTTAACTAACATGGTTAAACATGTACAATCCCAACCAACTGTCTCAGCCTCTTGCATTTATCCTGAGTCTGCATTAGTCATAATCTTACTCCAATAAAATTTTAATGAGTGGCACAAGAAAATATTTTGAAATGATTCATGCATCTGAAAGAAAGGTCTGTTTTCTTTCTCCCTTATCTCTCAGCAAGTCTAGCTATAAGCTAACCACAAACCCTCTATTAGGAATTATTAAGAAGGATTGCTGGATGTTTCCCACTCAAGACGCCACTGAATTTTTGTACTGGCCAAGTCCCATTAAAAAAACACACAGAATCCATCTTTCTGCTACATTAAAACCTAAACAGAAAATACGATTCCAAAGGAAATCAGAAATTGTAATGTTAAGCTTCCTGGAGATCAATCAGTAGGTATCAATTTGCTCCCACTCTACCTTACAATGAAGAATTAGAAAATATGAGAGGTTATTCATTTCTTTAGGATGCTATGAAAACAGCTTACAGTACATGGCACAACAGCTGGCACATGAGTAATTTCTTAACATTTTCTTTAAAAGAAAGAGTACATCCATTTGATGACACCAATAATATGTGCTTAAATGTGGTATCTGGAAAGGTGTTAGCTTTTCAGTAGAATTTCCCTTTGCCTGACATCTGTGGTCTATGGATTCCTCTGAAATTCCAAAGATTTTATGGGGGATAAAAGTCTTCTCAATTCTTTTGATTGTCAAAAACAATTTCCATCTTGCTGTTATTGCCAAGCCTTTCACTACTCATATTTATTTTCTCATAAACATTTTGAGAGCTTGCAAACTGGTTCAAGTTAGCTTACCAATCTTGAAAGAAGCAGAATTTGATGATGCAACACAGCAATTCTCTTGGGCTAATGGATAGATTGTAAGAGTTCTCTAGAGATCTGTAAAAGCTGCTACCCAGTTTACAGTGCATAGCTATGCAGGTTTTTTTGAGGGGGGAGGGTGGTACAATGCATTTCAATTTTGTTAAACAATACTAGCAGTTTTCAACATACTCTTCTAATTCTTTTAAAAAAATTCTTTCAAAGAGATGGTGGGAAAGATAATGGGAATTCACCAAAGGTTTGTTTGAATTTTAGTAACTGATTTTCAAGGAAAGGAGGATGAAACAAGCTAACAGTCACTGGAATATCCTGACAGTACAAATCATGCAATAGTGAAGAATATGTGAATCATGCTGACTTTTTCCTTTGCGGTGGTAGAACAACTAAGTCCAAAATGACTACCCCCACCCTTTTACAAAGTTAAAAAAAAAAATCACAATACTTTACTTTTCAATTCATAGTTCTGATAGAATACAAAGTACGCATGGCCAGCAGTGTGTTGCAGCTGCTGAAAGAACTTAATGCAGTTTTGGGCTGTGTCAACAGGGGTATAATGTGGAGATCATAGGAAGTGATAGTTCCGCTCTGTGCTGCATTGGTCAGGCCATAGATGGAATATTTTCTCCAATTTTGCTTGCCACGATTCACAAAGGATGCTAAGGTACTGGAAAGGGTGTAGAGAAGATCAACAAAGATGATAATAGAAACAAAATATTGCAGATTAATACAATTGAGTGCATCCAGAAAGATTTCACAAGAAAAGTCCTCCACTCCTCTGCTTGCAACAAAATACCTTATGCTACTAGACTTGAAATTCTGGGTTCAGAAAATTTAGAACTACGCCGCCTTCGGTATGACCTGAGCATAGCTCTTAAAATCATTTGCTACAATGTCCTTCCTGTCAATGACTACTTCAGCTTCATCCACAACAATACACGAGCACACAATAGATTCAAACTTAAAGTGAACCGCTCCAGTCTCGATTGCAGAAAATATGACTTCAGTAACATAGTTGTTAATGCCTGGAATGCACTACCAGGCTCTGTGGTCTCATCACAAAATTCCCAAAACTTTAATCTAAGACTGTCTACTGTTGACCTCACCCCATTCCTAAGAGGTCTGTAAGGGGCGTGCATAAGAGCACCAGCGTGCCTACCATCCCTGTCCTAATGTTCCCTTTAACTGTATTCATTTTATGTATTCAATTCATGTTTATGCTTATATATATTAATATGTACTCGACAAAATAAATAAATAAATAAAATAAATAAAAAGCTAAATCTTATAAAGAGCATTTGAAAGAACTAGGTATGTTTAGTCTAAAGAAAAGAAGGCTAAGAGGAGACATGATAGCAGTCTTCCGCTATTTGAAATAAGGAATTTCCTGACCAGGAGAAATATTAAGCCATGAAACAGCCTGTCTCCTGGAATCCTGGATGCTCCATCACTGGAACCGTTCAAGCAAAGGGTGCACAGCCATGTGTCTGGAAATGGTTTGAGGATTTAGGCCATGGAAACAAGTTGGATGAGGAGAGATACAAATATGCTGCCAACACTGATCCTATGAATTGCTCTGCCGCTTAATTGTCATCCCATCGAGCCCACACCAGTAGTTTGATAATTAGAATAGACTAAAGCAATTCATCAGATGCTTCGCTGAATGTGGATAGCATTCCAATAATTTATTAAGGAAGCTACTTGTCTGAAAAATACGATAATGTCAGTCTGGAAAGAGTTGGTTTTTGACGTGCTGTTTTTAGATAATCATTGCATTCTTCTCAGGATGCTTAGAGGCTGATTGCTTTGGGATCTGTTTTAGGATCTTTCTGGGTATTGATGTCAGGTTGTAATTCATTTCTTTTCTCCTTTAAAGATGGTGATAATATTGTCTTCCTTCAATTGCCTAACGTTGCACCTCTTCTTACTATACAATTTTCTGATTTATGAACTCTGGTTTTATGGTTGGTTTTATGAACTCTGGTTTTATGAACTCTGCTTACGGTCAAACTTCCTCCTTTGTGACTTTGTCTCTCTTCAATCTCTCACTTGCTTCAATCAACTGTTTACATAACTAGGAATCTTGAAGAGCTGATCTGGCACAGCTCCAATTTTATGATGGGATAACATTCACACATCTTTCTGTAGGAACTCCTTTCCCTATTTTCCCCAAGGCACAAGATAGCATCTGGGATCTTTTGGTGAGTAATGAACAGATATAGATAATCGACAAATAACTTTATTTACCTTGACTATCACACACTCTCATCCCTCCTTTTCTGTCTGTTGTGACTCACTGTTGGTCAAACATCTAGCTTAAGATCAAGATAGAAGGATCTTCTATCATGAAATAAATGAAAGGGACCCTGATATTTGGTTTCAGATCTTTTATCTTGCTAGTTGTTGGGTTGGTTGCCTTGCATAATTGATTAATACCATCACTTTAAATGTTTACCTCAGCAGCCAGCATCCTTATTTTTTTGAGATCTGTTTTTCTAACCCTCAAAGTTTGTCTTTTTATTTTTAAGAGCTTAGAAGGGCCATGAAAACTAGGCTATTCCCCCAGACATTGGGGCAAAGTGCTAATAGAACACTGATGAAGTTTATCTGTTGTTAAGAGAGTTTAAGAGTTTCACTTTTACTACTTCTTATGCAAGGGCTTGTGAGTTTGTTTTCTTTTAACTGGTTTGCCAATCAGAGTGCCTTTGCTAGATAGGCAGCCATATAAATAGGATAAACAACTACATAAGCTATCCAATAAGATGTGGGCATGACTCTTTGAATAAGGGCTTCCTGAATTCTCTTGCATAGATGCTGGCTTTAACTCTTTTAGCCACGTTCTTTCAAAAGTTATTTCGTTCTCCAGGATTTCTGATTGAGCTCAAGCTTCAATTTCTCTTGCCCCTGGCATTGGCAAGTGCTGCGGAGAAGACACTGTTAGTTTACTAAATTTTGTTTTCTAACGTTTGCCAAAATGTTTACTAAATTTTGCCAAAATTTGCCTTCTTCAATATTCCTGCCTCAAAGGGCTGCACAGGAACCTCTATTTGCAATGCTTTGGAAGGTGACAGATGGTGGAGAGCTTTGTTACAACACAACATGTTTCCAATGGAAGCAAATCACACTGCCTCTTTGCCTCTGGGAAGAAAACCCCATCATTTTTAATGAAAGACATTTATTTAGTAAGCAAAATCTAAGCTATCTGACTCACTTCTGTATTTCATGTCTCTGCATACTCTTTCTTGGAGACCCATCCTTCTTTTTTGTTTCCTATACGTGTCCCTTTTCACTTTCAGCTCATCACTAATTTTTGTGTCATTACACTGAATTCTTCTGCAGTCCTCTGTCCCCCCCCCAATCCCATTGGAATTGTATGCAGTGTGGTTTTTAAAATCTCCTTTTGAAAGAATTCCCACATCTTAAGCGCCTCCTCCTAGAAGGAGGTATTATGACATACCGTATATCTTACTTAACCTTTTCTTTGAGTTAATATAATATAATATAACAACAGAGTTGGAAGGGACCTTGGAGGCCTTCTAGTCCAACCCCCTGCCCAGGCAGGAAACCCTACACCATCTCAGTCAGATGGTTATCCAACATTTTCTTAAAAATTTCCAGTGTTGGAGCATTCACAACTTCTGCAGGCAAGTCATTCCACTTATTAATTGTTCTGTCAGGAAATTTCCTGACTGTTAGAACAGTTATTTAAATCCATTTTCTTGAAGATGAATTGGTCAATTGGTCAATAATAGCTTTCTCCCAATATTCCATGTACACATGGTATATAGCATGGCTTGGCTACTTGAAGGACTGCCTACCTCTTATAGCATCTGCCCGGCCAATTCAGTCTTGCACTATTGGCACCCTTCAGGTTTCTTCGATTAAACAACATCATATTTCAGTACCCTGGTAATGTACCTTCTTGGTAGCAGCTTCTGCCCTCTGGATCAAGATTCCTCACCATAATCTGGATGGCCTTAATCAACTCTTCTGTTGCTTAAAAGGGCCATGAGAACGTGCCTCTTTACTCAGGCATTTGATAGGGAAATGGAGACCCCTAACTTCATTCTATCTGATCTGTTGACTTGCCATATTTTATCATTTACTGGTTTTATTTAGTTTCTTTGATTATTGTGAGCTACACAGAGTCGTTGGGAATCAGGTGCCACAATTCTGGGCAGCTAATTCTGTCCTCTTGGCTAATATCACATCAATGATAACTATGTACTTTTAGCAGAACATCTCATATCTTCCACCATTCTTAGGTGATCATGGTTTTCAAAAGCCTCCTATTAATGTGTCATTAATGTGTCATTAATGTGTAATATTCTTTTTGAAGCTGTTCATGAAGCACCTTTAACTGGGCCCTGTGCATGAAGTGGTGGTGGTGATAAACATATCACACAAACAAAAATTGCCCAGCAAATTAACTCAAACAAGGGTAGATTAACTTTTCCAGATTAACAAATTTGACCTATTGTCTTGCAACTACTAACATTAGTACTAAAAATTCATCTCACTCAGAATCCACTGGAATTGGGTCTTTAAATACATACATACATGAATACATACATAATATTATGTAATCAAGATTTTCTGAACAAGTTGCTGAGGACAGGCTAACAATGGCTACTACACTGATAACTGTTTATTATGTTAAAAACCGATTGCTGGGCAGTGATAATGGAAGCTGCAGCTAGGGTGGGTAGGGAGATAGTTACCCTCCATTCTAGACATGAGCATTTTCCAAATATGAGACAGATGAGTCCGACTCTCAGTAGGATTTTTCTTATGAAAAAAGGCTCATGGTAATATGTAGAAGTTGAGAAATCAAGGACAATTTCCAACTTAAGATAGACACATTCAAACAACAAAAAGGGCTCTACAATACATCTCCTTGCCTAGATCGCTGCTCCACATTCTTTGTGCTTTATTTCATTTTCTTGTCATTTAATACATCCACCACATTTTTCCTGCAGGCAGGAAGTTCAGAGGTTGTCTAAGTACAGTTCAGCATCAAGTGCCTGCAGTGCTCACATTGTTATCTCTACAATTGCGGCTAATAAAATTTTCCTTGCTCGTAATGGGAATATGGATTTTCTCCCATCGGTTTCACGGAATAGTTTTGACCCACAAGCCATGACATTTTCTGCTTTTCTCATTGCTCCATGGACTGCTGACCCCTGAGCCATTTTGGTCAGATGAAGTAATTTGGCTTTAGTCACCTACTATGCTTGAAAGACATTTTAGCCTGCACCACAAAAGAATGACTCAGCAGGAGCAATAGCAAGGGTTGTACCATGGCTGGAAAAAGTGACAATCCTTGGGTATCTTGAAATGATACCATTTCCAAGAGTTTTGGTTATCATTTTCCTCCCTCCCCCAAATTAAGCACACATTCAGTACGTTATTATGGTTAGTCACATAGTCAGCCAGATGTTTAGGCTGGATTTGGCATTTTTGATCTATTGAGTCCTTCCCAAAGACCTGGGATAGACAGATTGTATCATTTGATGATACTGTTGCAGGATGTAAAGCTGCCTTTTGCAATTGATTGATGGAGAGTTTGTCAATGCTGATGGTGTTCAAGCGATGCTCCAGGTTTTGGGATTGTACTCAAGGCAACTATTACCATTGATACTATCTTTTCTTTCTTTCTTTCTTTCTTTCTTTCTTTCTTTCTTTCTTTCTTTCTTTCTTTCTTTCTTTCTTTCTTTCTTTCTTTCTTTCTTTCTTTACAGTTGTTCTACTTCTATTAGCTGGTCTTTCTATTTTGTTATCTTCTCCAGTTCTTTCTCTTCTCTTCTGCTGTGTCCAGGCACTGCCACATGCACTATCCAGACTTTTTTGTCTTTCTTATCGACAATTGTTAAGTCTGGGATATTATGTGTCAGGTGCCTGTCTGTTTGAATTCTAAAGTCCCAGAGCAATTTAACTTCTTCATTTTCTATTACTTTCTCTTCTATTCTGCTGTCTCTAGGTACTGCAACATCTAGTATCCAGACTTGTCTTTCTTATTGACAATTAAATCTGGAATGTTGTGTGTCTGTTTGAATTCTAAAATCTTAGAGCACTTTAGTTTCTTCATCTTCTATTACTTTATCTATTTTGTAATAATGATATGTTTATATACAATGTTTATACACAAGTTGCCGGTTCTTTAGCTAGTCTTGGCTTTCGTGCACACTGAGTTCTTCCCAAGAATCTAGGATGTCATCATTATTATTATTACTTTAAAAATCAAGATGCTTTCTAGTCCTTGCAAAATATACTTTAAACTTTCAGTTAATCCTGAGCAGAAGCAGCTTTCCAGAAGCAGCATTTAAAGCCTTTATGGTTACATCCTTTGCTGAAGGATTCTTCTACTCTATCCTAAATAAATAAATAAGTGACAAATACCAGATATCTACAGCATTAGAGTTAAGCCTTTATCACTAATTGCGTGTAACTAAGTCATCACACGTCTTAGTACTGCAGGAAGGATTCAGACCAACTGGAATTGGTCCTATGGAGGGAACTGGATATACTTGCAAGAGAAGATTGAGGAAGGATCTGATTATACTTTCCATTTGAGAACCTGCATCTTGCCTGCCCTCATCTCTCATTTGGCAAATAAGAGGGTAAAGAACATTTGCCTATACTTTTGAAGGCATTTGCCCCATTTGCACACTTTTGTATATTCATTTGTGTTTGTGTGTACTTTTAGCAAAGAACTTTACTTTCTCTCTCTGTGTGTGTGTGTGTGTGTGTATGTGTGTGTGTGTGTATCTCAGTGGTGGGCTTCAAATTTTTTTACTACCAGTTCTGTGGGTGTGGCTTGGTGGGCATGGCAGGGGAAGGATACTGTAAAATCTCCATTCCGTCCCCAATCCAGGGGAAGGTTACTGCAAAGTCCCCATTTCCTCCCGATCAGCTGAGACTCGGGAGGCAGAGAATAGACCAGTCAAAATTTTTATTATTGGTTCTCCAAACCCACCTCTGATATACATATACATATATATGGAAGAGAAAAAAAACCCCACATCTCCCTAGGGAGAATATACATACATACATACATACATACATACATACATACATACATACATACATACATACATACATACTGTATATATACGCATATGTTCAGGGAAAATGCTTCCTGAACTTGAACAACCCATAGCTCATATCTGTATAGACTGAAATTCTTCAATAATTTCATTATTGAAACAGGGTGAATTCTGATTCAGGGCAGATGGTCTGGCTTACTGATCTAAAGAGACTTCTCAGCCCTGTGACTCATTTATAGAATTAGTCATAAATAATTAAACCAGAGTGGTTGTGCTCTTCAAGATGGTTAAGGAAGTTCTTCATGACCTTAAGAGAAGATCACCAATATCTGTGGGATTTTACAGATCCCTTATGGCTCATTGAAAAAGCACTACGTTTCCCACCAAGCTCCACATACGCAGACTCCAGATGTTTTTATGGATTGCATTTCGATCCCATCTCTCTGTTTCTTCAACATAGCATAGCCGTGAAAAAAAAATTATAATGTAGGTGTTAATACAATTAAAAACAAATGGAAACATGGAAATTAAATAATTAATGGTCTTGCCAAAGAGATTTGTTTTTACTATATATTTAAATAGTGGGATTATGGGAAGAGGAAAAAAATCCCCACATTTCCTTAGGGGGAATGTGTTCCATAGTCATAGAGTCATGCAGGAGCAAGGACTTTCTTACTCATCAAATAGCTGACTTTGGCTTAAATAGCCAGAAAAGTCCATAATAGAAGAGATGGTTATCTGGTTAGCAACATCTTTAGACATTAAAAACTCAACATCAATATACCAATTGTTCCCAGAAGTCAATTAATAGCCACTGAAAATGCAGGATTATATTATGCACCTCATCCGAGGACCAGCAGCCTGACTACCCCATATTGCATTTTACAGATACTTTTCAAGGAAAGTCCCACATACACAGTGGTGGGATTCAGCCAGTTCGCACCACTTCGGGAGAACCAGTTGTTAACTTTCTGAGCAGTTTGGTGAACTGGTTGTTGGAAGAAATCATTAGGGCAGAGAACCGGTTGTTAAATTACTTGAATCCCACCACTGCATATACAGTATGACATGTAATAATCATAATAGGTTATAACTAAAATGGGTTGTAACTAATCTATGGGCGGCTAACAATCAAGGAGCACCCAAATTCCAACATTTCTGGGGGAGTATAAGCCTACTGAAAGCAAGCCACGTCATAATTACAGAGTCAGCCTTTTCCTTCAAAACAGCACATTGCTCTTGTCTGGTTTTCAGATCCAGAGATTGTTTTTCCCCATTATTGAGATTAAACAACATTCAGAGGTATTGATTGCTTTCTTAGAATTAGAAGACAAGGAGCCATAGACTTGGCTGTCATCAACATTCTGATGGTGTCCACTCCAAAGGTTTGAATGACTGCTCCCAAGAGTTTCATGAAGAGACAGGGTAGAACATTGAGGGACACCCTAGATCATAGTCCTTGATGTCATACCAGCTTCTGGAGATGTCCCAATTATGGATGGTTGGAATCACTGAAATCCTGTCCCTGCCAAGCTCAAACTAGTCAGATGTCCCAGAACGATTTTTTAATTGATGGCATCAAAAGTTGCTGAGAGGTCCTAGAGGAGACAGCATTACACACACACATACCCAATATACATATGTACATATACTATTTATTATTTATTTTAAACGCTGTTATGCCACTTCAGTCTTACAATCTAAGGTGCCCATAACAATATATTTAAACAATATGTCACTTGAATCCAAATGAATAACATTACAACATTTTCAACAATATACTTCACTTAAAAATGAAAAAAGGAATTTCATAACAACTGTGCAATATTTTATCTGCAATCTTATATTCAAATAATGGTGTCATAACTCACTGATGGTTCAATCTCTTATTTGCTATCCTAAACACTCTCTGGAACAACTGCAAATCAAATCAAATCAAATCAAATCAAATCAAATCAAATCAAGGTAATCCTCTCTAAAATGTTTTGCTGTTCAATAGTTTTTGAAAGACTAGCAAAGAGGACACAACTTTGATAGGTTAGCAGAGTAAATGAGCTGAAGGTTTTTTTAGAGAGTAAGGAAGATGAAACAGGAAAGATTGAATCAGGCAAGAACTGTTACCTATGTAACGAAGGCTGAAACATTACTTAACCTTTGAGAATTGAGATAATATTTGAAAGAAGCTCAGGAATGTAGTTCCTCATTCATCAGAGTATAAGATGATGTGATGGGGGCAAAATCAGAGCTGCAAAAATCTACTATTATAGTGAATTTGAAGTTATTTGAAGGACCATCTTTGCTCAATTATATCAGCTCAACCCACCAGAGTAGGGAGGCAAAGGATGTTATGGGTCCCCTTTCCTAAGGAGGTCCATTTAATGGGACCAAGAAGATGGGCTTTCTCTGTGGTACCCCCCTCCCTGTGGAGCATCATCCCTACAGAAATAAGATTGGCCCCCACTTTGAAGGCTCTGAAGGCTCTGAAGACTTGGGTTTTGCCAGTGGGCCTGAGGACCTCAAGGTAATATGGAGTCCATCAAGAATTTGATTTGATTGTTGTCACCAAGGGGAAGTGGGGTGATTGGGTTTGCATTGGGGTTTTGTTTCTGTAAGCTGCCCAGTGAGTTGTCACTGTGAGTGAGTTGGGCTATACAAAATTTCTTAATAAATAAATCTCAATAAAAGTCGTTCTAGCCTTCCTCTGGACTTCATTTTCTGGTCTGATCTACTTAGGGGATCTGACTATTTCAGAGTATTTTTGGTTTTCCTTTCCCCATTGTTTTCTGCCTTTCGCTTCCATGCATCTTGCTGCCTATCTAATCAGAGGCAAAACAGCTGGCAAGATCACAAACCCTTGCCAGTATTATCCTCATGCAAGCTTTGTCAATGCTGTCTTTGGAGAAAGCTGATGAGAACTCTTTCCTAAAATAGTGGTGTCTGATTCAGTTGGTGTGATTATGTGTTGCCAGAACATAGAATTAGGGGCTGATGTGCAAAGTCAGACACACAATAAACCAACATTACTGTGGGAAAATGTGGAGTTGCTTAGCACAAACCATGAAAAGAGAATCTTTCTTGTAGTTTGCTGCACAGAGGTTGAATCATAGATTATCCAAGGGTTTGGGTAAGACTTTTTGTAATCATCCCTTCCTATTTTTATTCAGGGGCTGTTATGGAAAGTGCTCTCTTAGGTCAAGTGCAATTTAGAATAGAATAGATTTTTTTTATTGGCCAAGTGTGACTGGACCCACAAGGAATTTATCTTGGTGCATACACTCTCAGTGTACATAAAAGAAAAGATACCTTCATCAAGGTACAACACTTACAACACTTAATGATAGTCATAGGGTACAAATTTCACATAATTCTATCATAAAAAGCATCACTATTGTATGATACAAGATGGGGTCCGGTCAGTAATGAAGGAAACTGTCTGGTTCTTAGGCTGACAATGAAGATACTTAGCTTATGATTGCTTGCAGCAGCTATTGTCTCTTGTATGGGGTCTTCCCCCCATATACTGGATGTTGCTGGTGGAATAATAATAATAATAATAATAATAATAATAATAATAATAATAATAATAATAATAATAATAATAATAATAATAATAATAATAATAATAATATAATTTTTATAACGCCCTTCTCCCGAAGGACTCAGGGTGAACAATAAGTAAAACAATACAATATATTACAATAAAAACTATTTAAAAAACTTATTCCATATGGCCTAAATTTAAATATAAAATACATAATATAAAAATAAACCCCATTTAAAACGAATTAAAAACCCCTATTAAGCCAGTCCTGCTCGGAAGAATAGATATGTTTTCAGCTCGCGGCGAAAAGTCCGGAGGTCAGGAAGTTGTCGAAGTCCTGGGGGAAGCTCGTTCCAGAGATTTAGCTCTGAATTGAAGAGATTTAGCTCTGGAAAGGTGGTCAAATGGCAGAAGTTTCCAGGGTTTCAAATTAACATCTTCCTAGCCCAGCCTGTGATTTCCCAATGCAAAACATCCATGGATACACATGAAACCATATGGAGACAGAAATTTGGGCAGTTGCTTATTTCTATAGGTGGAGTGATCTTGTTTTTGTGGGTTTTTTTCCCCCCAGACATGACAAGTTATGTGGCTTGAAGTTGTTTGTCCTGGGTGCCATTGTGCTACTGTTGTGCTCTTGTTTTATTATTACTTATTCTTATTCTGTTGGTTTTTGATGCTGTGCTCACCTCACAGAGTCACATCTGGACAGCTATACAAACCAATATATTAGTTATTTTTCTCTTTTAGATGCCTGTTATATTTTATCTTTCAGCCTAGCAGGGAGGGAGAACTTGGTCTCCCAGAAGGACCAAGCTATAAAAGCAAAATGACCTAGTGTGCTAAGATATAATATGGTTCAAGTATGACTTAGCATATTGTACAAACTCAGTGACTTATGGTTTATTAAAAAAACGCATAGTTAAACCACGACAATAAATGATATTTGACTCTATTGTATAAAATGTGTTTTCCAAGGAGATGTATGGTAATATTGACTGAAATGTGCTGTGATAATTTTTTGAAATTAACCTTTCCTGATTTTTTTAAATCAAGAATTGTCTTAATTCACCACAATGGGTTTGCATGAAATGCTTCAGTATGGTCAACCACTGTGTACACAATAAAGCCATTTTTTGTATTTTTATGTCAAGATGAAACTCAAATGTGGTTGGTTGCTTGTGGCTTAGTGTGTCATACAAATAAAACCCATTCTCTCCCCCACACCCCAGTGAGCCTTGTGGTTGGTTGTGGTAGAAATTTAGTTAAGACAGTCCTGGGAAATGCTATTCCAGGAGACTGAATTAGCATAAAATTTCTGAGTGACATAGTTTTAGTCTTAGTTTAGTTTAGATTTGTCTCACTTAACATTTGGTTTGTTGTTTTTCTTTGAAGGCGTTGGTCCCTACAGTTAGAGTAATGGTGGGAGTAACTGTGACATTTTTAGCTTAGATGTTCAAAGTCAACTAAATATGATAGTTGTAATCAGTAAAGGAGAATATTTGTAACTCAGGGTTGAAATGAGGGGTCCTTGGTACTCTCATAGCTTAGTACAGTGGTAGTCAACCTGGTCCCTACCACCCACTAGTGGGCGTTCCAGCTTTCATGGTGGGTGGTAGGGGTTTTATCTGATACTGAAGCACTTTCCTTTTTTTTTAAATTTAATTGACTTTTTAAAAAATTTTCATAGCATTATTTAAAAACATTTTCATTAGGTTTTCATCAAATTCCCCGTGACAATTTAAATTTCTGAAAATATACTATATGTATCGCCCACGCATAAGTTTAGTTCACGTTATGTAAGTGAAATAAATGGCGCTATAGTGCGACCAAAACAAAACAGCCTTGTCCCAGAATAGCTCACGCATCTTCCCCCAGCTGTAACAGACAAGCAGAGCTGGTAGTTGGCGCCCCCCCCAATCCACGATGCGCAAGAAGCATGCACAGACGACGATACACGGCACATTACTGTGGAACTGGTGGGCGGTTAGAAAATTTTACTACTAACAGAGATAAAAAAGTGGGCAGTAGGTATAAAAAGGTTGACTACTCCTGGCTTAGTAATATACTTGCAGATGTTTCGTTAGCCAAACTAGTTATCATCATCAGTGCTCTAATTGCTAGAGGATGGGAGTCTGATTTTAGCACTAGCACTGATGATGTTATCTAGTTTGGGTAATGAAACGTCTGCAAGCTCAGAGAGCACCAAGGACCCCTTAAGTCTGATTTTAAAACAACAAATTTCTGAGTTTGTACCAAGGTCCATAGTAGCCCTGGGAAAGAAAGAGAAAGTAGTACGCTTGAAATTCTTAGAAGAGATGAGACAGTGGATATATAAACGAGCTGATATAGTTAAAAATTACAGGAGGCATCCCAAACATTGAAAATGAGATTATTCCTAAAGATCCCAAAGTTGACTGGGGCCTCTTTCAGACAGTCATTCTTGTTATTTTCAATATAATCTTCTTAGAACCGTAGAACCTTCTTCTTAGTATCATTCTAATAATTGTCTTAATTACAGCTGTACAGAAGTCCACCAGCTGACCATCAGCATTCCCTCTGGGAACCGATGTGGACATTCAATATTTACCTCTTTCTTTCCTTTGCCGTATTTCCTTGTTTGGTTAAAGTGGTGCATTACTGGATCCTCAGCAATGCCAAAGCCCCATGTGGTATTCATTTGAGTTTAAATTAAATCAATAATGGTAGAACAAGATTCCTGCAATATTTCACTGTGTGCAAAGCAATGAGGAAGTGGATGTCTCAATAAAGTCGATTTTATTAAGCAGGAGGGAGAAATTAATTGCTCTTTTGCTTTACTTGTCCCAGAATTTCCCAGCACCTGGCCCACGACTCGACTGAAGAACTAGTTGCGGCCTGGGAACGGGCCGCGGCTGGAGCTTTGGACCGTGTCGTGCCTTTGCGGCCTCTGACCCGGCGTCGGTCTCAACCAGCTCCTTGGTTCTCCGAGGAGCTGAGGGAGATGAAGCGCCGGAGAAGATGCCTAGAGAGTGCCTGGAGATCCAGCCGCTCTGAGGCTGACCGGACACTAGTTAGGTCCTATAGTAGGACCTACCTAGTGGCAATGAGGGTTGCGAAGCGTTCCTACGTTTCCTCCCTCATTGCGTCGGCAGATAACCGCCCGGCCGCCCTGTTTCGGGTGACCCGCTCGCTCCTTCAACAGGAGGGGCAGGAGGACCCCCTACAAGGGCGTGCCGAGGTTATCTATAC
Organism: Ahaetulla prasina; assembly: GCF_028640845.1. NCBI lineage: Eukaryota > Metazoa > Chordata > Lepidosauria > Squamata > Colubridae > Ahaetulla > Ahaetulla prasina. Next base: position 130,183,297 of record NC_080539.1, read on the forward strand.
GACATCTCCGCGGGACTGGATTAGATTTTAAAGTTATTGGTTTTAAGGGTTTTTTTTATTATTTATATTGTTTTTTAAATTCGGCAATAGAATAAGTTTTTTAATTGTTGTTTTTAACTTGTATTTATATGTATTTTAACTGCCTGTGAACCGCCCTGAGTCCTTAGGGAGATAGGGCGGTATATAAATTTGAAAAATAAAATAAATAATAATAATAAATAATAAAATCGTTCAGGTTCGGGACGGATTGGATCAAAATTGGGTAGATCCAGGCGAGGGTTCTGAGGCCCGTCTTGTTGAGGTGGTTTGGGATGACTTTGATCCCGTGACTCCCGAGGACATGGACAGGTTGCTGGGTAGGCTGAACGCCACATGTTTACTGGATCCGTGCCCCTCCTGGTTAGCACTGGCTACTCAGGAGGTGACACGAGGCTGGCTCCAGTGGATTACAAATGCTTCTTTGCGGGAGGGGGTCTTTCCCGCAGCCTTGAAAGAGGCGGTGGTGAGACCCCTCCTCAAGAAGCCTTCCCTAGACCCAGCTGTTTTAGGGAACTACCGGCCAGTCTCCAATCTTCGCTTCACGGCGAAGGTTGTAGAGAGTGTGGTGGCATGTCAGCTACCCCAGTACCTGGATGAAGCTGTCTATCTAGACCCGTTCCAGTCTGGCTTCAGGCCCGGATACAGCACTGAGACAGCTTTGGTCGCACTGGTGGATGATCTCTGGAGGGCTAGGGATAGGGGTTACTCCTCTGCCCTGGTCCTATTAGACCTCTCAGCGGCTTTTGATACCATCGACCATGGTATCCTGCTGCGCCGGTTGGAGGGGTTGGGAGTGGGAGGCACCGTTTATCGGTGGTTCTCCTCCTACCTCTCTGACCGGACGCAGACGGTGTTGACAGGGGGGCAGATATTGACTCCAAGGTGCCTCATGTGTGGGGTGCCGCAGGGGTCGATTCTCTCACCCCTCCTGTTCAACATCTATATGAAGCCGCTAGGTGAGATCATCAGTGGCTTTGGGGTGAGATACCAACTGTACGCTGATGATACTCAGCTGTACTTTTCCACCCCGGGCCACCCCAGTGAAGCTGTCGAAGTGCTGTCCCGGTGTCTGGAAGCCATACAGGTCTGGATGGGGAGGAACAGGCTCAAACTTAATCCCTCCAAGACGGAGTGGCTGTGGATGCCGGCACCTCAGTACAGTCAGCTGCAGATGCGGCTGTCTGTCGGGGGTGAATCATTGGCCCCGATGGAGAAGGTATGCAACTTGGGCGTGCTCCTGGATGGTCGGTTGTCCTTTGAAGACCATTTGACGACCGTCTCCAGGAGAGCTTTTTATCAGGTTCGCCTGATCTGCCAGTTGCGTCCCTTCCTGGACCGGGATGCCTTATGCACAGTCACTCATGCTCTCGTTACCTCTCGCCTGGACTACTGCAATGCTCTCTACATGGGGCTCCCCTTGAAGAGCACCCGGAGACTTCAGCTAGTTCAGAACGCGGCTGCGCGGGTTATTGAGGGAGTGGTTCGGAGCTCCCACATAACACCTATCCTGCGCAGACTGCACTGGCTACCTGTTGTTTTCCGGGTGCGCTTCAAGGTATTGGTTACCACCTTTAAAGCGCTCCATGGCTTAGGACCGGGCTATCTACGGGACCGTCTACTGCCGGCCTCTATCTCCCATCGTCCGGTACGTTCCCACAGAGAGGGACTCCTCAGGGTGCCGTCAGCCAAACAGTGTCGACTGGCGCCCCCCAGGGGGAGGGCCTTCTCTGTGGGGGCTCCCACCCTGTGGAACGCACTTCCCCTCGGACTTTGCCAATTACCTGACCTTAGGACCCTTCGCATGAACTTAAAACTTATTTATTTCGTATGGCTGGACTAGCCTGATTTTTATCTTTATTTGATGGGTTTTTAAAGTTTTGTGATTTTATGGGGGAGTATGTTATTTTAACATTTGGGCATTTAAATTAGTTTTTTAAGGGATGTTTTTAATTATTGTGTGTATTTGTATTTTATCTGCCTGTTCACCGCCCTGAGTCCTTCGGGAGAAGGGCGGTATACAAATTAAAATATTATTATTATTATTATTATTATTATTATTATTATTATTATTATTATTATTATTATTATTATTATTATTATTATTATTATTATTATTATTACTTATATACAAAAGTCCAGCTTTTCAGAAATTTTTTTTTCAATTCATTTCAGATCAGCATCTTGCTCTTGAATGGTTACGTTTTATATTTGATTAGAAAAAGTCAACAAATGGTTATAACACTTTGACACTTAACTGGAAATAGTGTGGAAATAAAGGTCTGTGGAATTAGTACATTTTTAAAATCTTCCCCCGTCCCCAGGCTGTTTTAATCCAACCTTAACCTTTCCTCTAAACTTAATTGTGTTTGAAACTGCAAATGCATTTTTAAGACAAACCGCTAAGCTTAATTGGGACATTGGCTTCTGTAGATGTGATAAATGACACAGCATTAGACCAGGTCCTTAATGTAAGCAAACAAAGGATATTTATGATGTCCCAGTTAAATTATGCTTTGGTATAAACTCCCAATGCATTTGAGGTAAACATTCCAATGAGAGAAGAGGGATCAAACAGGAGTCCCGCTCAGCCCTTGACAGACTGGAATGCTTGAGGGAAACCCTCTTCAAATCATAAGTCAACTTCTGAGTCAAATGAGGTGAGCAGCAATTACCCGTTCCAGACAGTAAGATCAGGTGTGTGAACCAATGATTTGCCTTTGTGGTAGAGACAGCAACCGACCTTTCTATTTACAAGGATATCCTGTTATTTTATGGCTTGATGACTGTTTACATACAGCCACTATTTCTGGCTCTTCTCCAGATGACAAAGGCCTTCAGAATCTCCCTCACAATGGGAAGTGAGAAGAGTGTAGAGCTGGCTGGGACAGAAACACAGGAAACATGGCTTTGAAGCCGCAGATAGTGATGAACTGCTTCATCTTCTAATTTTGATCCCCACTTAAGAGGCAGATTTAACATACATATTTGTTTTTTTGACAGCCATTCTGGTTTTTTCTACCTCTGATTCAATTGGCACAGAATGGCATCAACCCTGCTTGATGTTTTAGATTTCAACTTCCATCAACTAGTGGGAGGAGGCGAAGGTGTTATTATCCCAAACATCTGGGGAGAACCAGGAGGTCAAATATTTGATTTTTTTTGTTTTTCTGACTCCTATATAAATGCTTTCCTTGTATGATGCCTCTGACTTTACAATCTTCCTCCAGCTAGCATCCTCCGAATTTTTTTCCCCTAATCCCTGTTGAAGCTAAATGAATCTATGGTCATCACAAAACTTTCTGATTGGATTTTTAGTGTTGGTGTTTATCTTATTCAATATTTTAGACCATTTCTCCTGTTCTTTCCTCGAAGGAATCATTTACAAAGTGTGATAGACTTTGCCCTCCAGCTCAAAGGGGTGACATGGAAGAGAAAGGACTAGAAAGAGGGAAAAATCATTTTAATTACAAATGTCTTATGGTTAATTTTCTGTTTGACAGAGAACAACCAGGCAACTTTACTACAGATCTCTCTCTCTCTCTTTTCCTCCCTCCCTCTCTCTCTCTTTTTCTCCCTCTCTCCCTCCCTCCCTCTTTCTCTCTTCCCCCTTTCCTTGCTCTCTTTTTCTCTCAGGTGAAACTAGTCTTCCTATGGGTAATAGTTCTTGATTCCTTGGGCACTTACATTGGTACAGCTACAAACCTTTCCCACAAAGAAGGACCATGTAAGAGAAACGTAAATTTGATCTTCCTTGGCCACTTTCTTTGTGGAACACAGTTCTCCATGCAGAAGGTAGATAGATAATTTTCTGCACAGAGATAGGTCCTGCATTCACAAACCCGTAAGAAGCAATCACTCCCTTTCTCTATCAATGAAAACAAGGTTGTGGAAATTGTCGGTTCCTCTCTTCAAAATGCTCCCTTCTCTTAAGTAATCTATCTTACCAAAAGCATAAGGTAGACATCATATTTTCTGAAATCTTCCGTTTTATTGTAATTTTTTTGTACAAGTCTGTTTGCTTCTCCTTGTCAGCATTGATTTTTTTGTGTGCTATAGCTTCAAGATAATTCTTTTTTAGTTAGAACTTCTTTCTCCTTCCTAGAAGAGTATCATCAAATCAAGGATCGCACAGTACAAAATGCGATATTAACATTATTCTGAGAAACGTAAGATATTTGTTTAGATAAGTATGCTATTGAAGCAAACAGGGAGAACAATGGATGCTTTGGCCAATTGGATTATGTGAGTTAGCTTACATGGACAAGTCATTTTTATTTCTCTTAATGCTGTCTAGCCAATTTACCAACTCAGAATGCTCCAATTTGCTTGGAGATACAGTACATATTTATACAAAAGCACCTTTTCCTTTGGCTTGGTCCTTGATAAAACTAATACCGGGTCAAAACCTACCATGCAATTTCCAGAAATTTCCTTCTCTCCAGGATGTTTGAGATTTCTTTCTAATTTCTTTTGATAGTGCTTTTGAACTTAAGGCATTGTTGGAAGTGAACGAGAATGCTAATTTCACGATTCCTGTTAACAGCTTTCCATCACCCTGAAGCTTCCCTGACTGCTCCCACTTCTAACTCTGAATAAGTTTAATAGAAGAAGATGTTTCATGTTGCATTTAATTTGGGGGGGGGCTGTTAATTGAAGGATGGGAAGCCAAGGAAGCTACACACTGCTGGCGAAAGAGTTATATGGTATTAAGATATTCATATCTTTGGCCATCTTGCAAGTAAATAAGAGCAAAACGCCATTAATGAAAAATTCACTTACAATTTCTTTCTCTTTGACAACAATTTCCAAAAAATATAAGAGATAGTTATTAAGAGAACGATGTGCATAAAATCACACAAGAATCCTAAAATAATTCATAAAGAAACACTATTTCACAGCCTGTATAAATGCACGTACTCCAACCATTTTCTTGACTATTTCACCTGGTAGTTCTATATTTTGGATATAGTGGTAGACACAACCTTTTAAGGTTAAACAGAAATACTGGTGCCAGAAGTAGTTCCATAATATAACTTTCCCACAGCAATGTTTTAATTACAGGGTTGGATTTGCTGGGGGAGCTAAAATTAGAAGAGGCTGAGTGGATTTTGATAGGAAGGGCAAGATTTTCTCTTTTGTTTGAGGAAATTACATTCTTGGGAGAAATGTGAAACCAAGAGGACCAAAATGACTTTGTAACATTTTCTTCAGCTATGGGATAGAGGAGGAGGAGGTGGTTGTGCAAATCAAAGGCCATAGGCTTACAGAGATCTATTTATATACAGGGCAGACATTACAAAAGGAAGGCCTACTTTAAAACAAAGCAGCATACTCTTCAAGTAACAAAAATGGAAAAGTGTTCTTCCAGATGGCTGTGTTTCCCATCTGCAGAGCAATTCCAATTTATATACTCAATATTTGTCTTGAGTTAATCTAACAATTTCAGATTGTCCAGAAAATTGGAAAATGATGAGGTTGGGACACATGCATATCAGAAAAAAATCAGCCAGTCGGTATTTGTCCCTTTGGGCCAATAGTTAAACATTTGGAATCTGCCAGCAAATCAATGCTTGGTTGAAACCTTTTTGTTTGTCTCTTCCAATCATCTTCATGTTAAAATGTACTGTAAGTACTTTCCTTGCGTTGTAAAAAAATGTACAGTAGCTACTGACCAGGATAATTAAACAATTTTTTCGTGCCTCACATTCAGCAACAAGTTCCTTTTGAAGCCAGTACATTCTGTGCATAGAAGAGCAAGCCAGATACAGTCTCTTCATGTGCTTCATTGTACACTCCAGACAGCAAAATGCTTCTACTTCCAAACAACATTTACTTTAACAAAGTGGCTTTTGCCCTGAGCAGAAAAAGCCATCACTAGCTCAGTATTATGCTATGTTCTCCTGAACCTGATGATAATTTGATAGTACAAGAAAGAGGAGTAATCCATTCTTAATGAATCTCTACCCTATGTAGGAGATTTCATATTTAACAAAATACATTTAGGGTTTTGGGCATCCACAGGAAAAATAATTCCAATTGCTTATCACACAATCCCCCCCACCGGCTTATTCCTTCCAATGATTTGCGCTCTCTTCTGATTGCAGATTCCAGATGTGCAATGACACAACTCTGAAGTGAACAAGGTTCTCTGCTGGTTTTCCCAGAAACCTCCTGTGAAGATGAAACAGATCTATTGCGATAATGGGGTCTGTCTGATTTACTGATTGACACGTGGAACAATTACTAGTTTATCTCTATACCTGACTGAAATGTTTAAACATTAATTATAGGTTTAGGAGGGGACTTGCTTTTGCTTCAGGGGCAAAGATCTGGGCAAAGATACTGTGTTTTAATTATGCTAGTTAGTGGTACTGGACGTTGTGGCTAAAAGAGCTTTTTTCCAGCTCTGGTGCGTCCACCAATTGTATCTTTTTCTAGAGCAGAAGATGCTGAAGACAGTGAGTCATTATCTTAGGGCTGACTCCTTCCAATCAGTAGAGTTGATTCAGAAGACACACACACACTCTCTCTCTCTCTTTCTCTCTGTTTCTCATCAATCTATCTATCTATCTATCTATCTATCTATCTATCTATCTATCTATCTATCTATCTATCTATCTATCAGTAGGCTTCTGAGCCCAATTCATGATCCACACTCTCTGTGACTTGGGCTTTGTTACCTTTGGGATTGTTTTCTGAAGCTACAGAGAATGGCTTTGGATGCCCACCTGAAGATAAATCAGGTTACTTGGGACATTGTTGCTAGCAGTTCCAGAATAGTGGGCCACTTGTGGCTCTTCATTCTTCTTTGGTGAAGACCAAAAGGGTGAATATTGTCCTGTGTCAAAAGATATTGATGCAAAAAAGATCTTAGCTAATGTAGAAATCTTTCCTATTAACATATTTCATACTTTTACTTATTGTGAACTTTTTTCATGTGATTTTATGTTTTTTGTTTTTATACTGCAAATCACATCTTGTTAGAATAGGAGATGGGCAAGTATTTGTGGCTAAAATTAAAACAAATAAATTGGTAGGGTAGCAGGCTTCACTATAATGAACGTAGATATGCAGTACCAGTGATGCCAAATACATCAAAAGCTTGGATGATCAGCCTCATGGGACAGAAGAGGTCAGGTCTCTCATTAAACAGGCAGACAATTAAACACTGTAGCTCACATTTTTAAACAAAAACAATAACACAATAACAAACAGTTCACAATAACAAATAGAAACAGCTCTGTAAGATTTGTGAAATCCATATCCAACACTTTAAAAACAAAGACAGCCAAGTGAAGACTTTTGCCCGAAATAACTGCCCAATTTGCAAAAAAAAAAAAAAAAAAAAAAAAAAGAAAAGAAAAGAAAAAGAAAAAAGAAAAAAGATACTTGACAGTTCATCTGTGAATACAATTTTATACACTGAGTTATGTGGGATGTGCAGTTGTTGAATAAAAGTATGTCAGTTCAGAATTCATCTATATTTCTATGATGGCAAAGAAGGTGTATTAATACACACACACACACATTACCTCCTGCTTCCAAATATACAGTTTTATTTAGATGATTTTGCATCTCACTTTTCAATTTTTTTTGCATTAGAGGCAGACTAATTCTATTTTTATTATTTATTTATTATATTTTTATACTTCCTTTATTACTTTATAAGTAACTCAAGTTAGCAAATATACATAACACTTCTTCCTCTATCTATTTTCTCCATAACAACAACTTTGTGAAGTGGGTTGGGCTGTTAGAGAGTGGCTGGTCCAAAGTCACCCAGCCGGCTTTCATGCCTAAGGGAGGATTAGAACTCACTATCCGCTGGTTTCTAGGCCAGTATCTTCACCATTACTTCCTAGAATCTTCCAGGCTCTATCCATAGGCTGGTAATAGTAAGTGTTTAGTCTGGCAAGATTCTGTCTGCTACTTGTAAGCAAATAAAGAACTGAACTCTGGCTGAACTGTTCCACATTGTTCTTAGGCTTGGTTTGACAGCCTTCCATATAAATTTGTATTTTAACTGCTATTAATTCAAAAATTATTATAAGGTCGTCCTGAAAATTACATTTAGCCACGGTTCATTGAATCATGGTTTCATGGTTCATGTATCACAGTACGTCAAAACTAAATGAAGCACATTAAGACCATTTCTCCATTAGTGTCTCACAAATGTCTTTTAAAGTTACCCACGAAATAGTATAGAATCTGGTTAGATGTCTCTAAGAGATATTTGTAGCAATACCGAGATCCAGATAATGTAGGACTGGGGGTGTGTGTGTGTCACAAACTGGTTATTTGGCATAGTGCCTTAGAAAGTCCCTGATCACCTGACACAACAACCTAAATCTACTGTGTGGGAGAAATAGGGCTTTAACACCCTTTGCTGTCTTTCTGAAGATTAAATAGTCAAGATGTAGAAGTTGAAACAATTTCTTGACTATTTAGCATTAATGAATGGTGACTCAGAGCTCTAGCCTCCCTTCTGGGAGATAAATCAATGTCACAGGAGATAAACAAAATCAAAAAGATAATGTAAAACAATATTCTTCTAGACCAGAAGTATTAAAATGCTGACACTCAATGTGGAAAGAAATAGTTTTAAAACTATCAGATCACAATAATACCGCCGTTTGCAAATTCGTTAAAAATCCAAAAGAAATGCAATAATTTGGACAGATCATAAATGAAGAGCCCTACCCTCCAAATCTCTAAGAAGACTAGATAGCAAAGTATTACAAAGCACAAGGATATACTAAATAAAAGTGAATTGAATATGAAATTTGAATAAATTAAATGAATAAATTAAACAATTCTACAACCTGAATAGAGGGGGGAAAATGAGCATACTACAGAAAATAGAGATGAAAAACCTAATGTTCATTTCTGGTTGCATAAATTCATATATTTCTTTAGAAACTGAGGACTGCCTGAAGGAAATGGTCCTCACCTTCAGTTTTTGGATGCTTCTAACCAGTAGTGGGTTTCAAATCCCATCGCTACCGGTTTGCTTGTGGATGTGCGCTTGCTTGCATGTGCGATCCTTCTGCACATGCGCAGAGACGTCCGAGCGGGTGGGCGGAGCCTCCCACCATCACTACCAGTTCACCCCACCACTGTTCTAACTCTTTATAGATTCCTACATAATAGATCAAAGGGTCCATCAAAGGCTCCCTCTAGCTTTTGTCCATGAATTCTGTCTATCTGCACAGATAAATCCTCTAGTAAGCTCAAGAGCTCTCACGGAGAGTGCTAAGACCAGATGACTGCAAAGATACATGATCCCTCCAATCCCCCCCCCCATCCTATCACAACTAATCCATCCCCCACCTCCCCGCATCCTGCCAGAATGAATGAAGCTTCTTGGATGAGAAGAAAAATATCTTCTTCCTCAAGGAAAAAACAGCCCAGCTGCCTTTTAAAAAAGCACTTTTGAGACAACTATTTATTTATTTATTTATTTATTTATTTATTTAATCATATTTATATACCGCCCTATCTCCCGAAGGACTCGGGGCGGTTAACAGGCACTTAAAAAACATATAAATACATAAATACAACATAAAAACAATTAAAAATCTTATTCTAAAAGCCCGATAGTTAAAATTATGATTAAAAATATAAAACTAAAACCCAATTTAAAACCCATAAATTTAAAATCTAACTCAGTCCCGCGCAAATAAATAAGTGTGTTTTAAGCTCGCGGCGGAAGGTCCGAAGGTCCGGAAGCTGACGAAGTCCTGGGGGCAGTTCGTTCCAGAGGGTGGGAGCCCCCACAGAGAAGGCCCTTCCCCATGGCGTCGCCAGACGACATTGCCTCACTGACGGCACCCTGAGGAGTCCCTCTCTATGAGAGCGCACGGGTCGGTGAGAGGTATTCGGTCGCAGTAGGCGGTCCCGTAAGTAACCTGGCCCTATGCCATGGAGCGCTTTAAAGGTGGTCACCAAAACCTTGAAGCACACCCGGAAGGCCACAGGTAGCCAGTGCAGTCTGTGCAGGATAGGTGTCATGCGGGAGCCACGAGGGGCTCCCTCTATCACCCGTGCAGCCGCATTCTGGACTAACTGCAGCCTCCGGATGCCCTTCAAGGGGAGCCCCATGTAGAGAGCATTGCAGTAATCCAGGCGAGACGTCACGAGTGCGTGAGTGACCGTGCATAGGGCATCCCGGTCCAGAAAGGGGCGCAACTGGCGCACCAGGCGAACCTGGTAGAACGCTCTCCTGGAGACGGCCGTCAGATGATCTTCTAGAGACAGCCGTTCATCCAGGAGGACGCCTAAGTTGCGCACCCTCTCCATCGGGGCCAGTGACTCGCCACCGACGGTCAGCCGCGGACTTAGCTGACTGTGCGGGATGCGGCATCCACAGCCACTCTGTCTTGGAGGATTGAGCTTGAGCCTGTTTCTCCCCATCCAGACCCGTCGGCCTCCAGACACCGGGACAACACTTGATAACCGTTGGGGTGGTCCGGTGTAGAAAAGTACAGCTGGGTGTCATCCGCGTACAGCTGGTACTTCACACCGAAACCACTGATGATCTCACCCAGCGGCTTCATGTAGATGTTGAACAGAAGGGGCGAGAGGATCGACCCCTGCGGCACCCCACAAGTGAGGCGCCTCGGGGCCGACCTCTGCCCTCCCGTCAACACCGTCTGCGGCCGGTCGGAGAGATAGGAGGAGAACCACCGATAAACAGTGCCTCCCACTCCCAATCCCTCCAACCGGCGCAGCAGGATACCATGGTCGATGGTATCGAAAGCCGCTGAGAGGTCTAATAGGACCAGGGCAGAGGAACAACCCCTATCCCTGGCCCTCCAGAGATCATCCACCAACTATGACCTGGATAACTGAGAATCTCCACAGAGTCTCTATCACAACTGTCTTTTATGTATCTAGGAGAGAGATGGGCTGGGGGTAATTTGACACTGGGTCTAACGTTGTGGCAAACAGCCATCTCTCACTTGTGGGAGTGTGGATTGTGAGTCTGAATCTGCTAGCTGCCATGAAGCTACATTCACAAAAATGTGGTTGTTTGTTAGGAAATCACCAATGTGTAAGCTCCGCCATCAAACCTGCAACACGAATAATCTTCCACAGTGTTGTGACTGGCTCATAGTAATAGCACTTAGACTTATATACCACTTCATGGTGCTTTTACAGCCCTCTCTAAGCTGTTTACAGTGTCAGCATAATGCCCCCAACAATCTGGGTCCTCATTTTACTGACCTCGGAAGGATGGAAGGCTGAGTCAACCTTGAGCCTGGTGAGATTTGAACTGCCAAATTGCAGCTAGCAGTCAGCTGAAGTAGCCTGAAGTGCTGCACTCTAACTGCGCCATCTCGGCTCTTACGTAATGATGGTGGTTATCATTTCTTAAAAAAGCTGTTATAGCATGGGCTGCCAGGATTCCTTTGGCTGTTCCAGAACACACGGCTGGGACTGGGATGCAGTAGGATGGGGCAAGTTGCCTCCAGGTTAAGCCCTGGTCTGAGCTAAAATCTGGAGCTGCTACTTCTATGTGTCTTCCTGTTGCCCTTGATAATTAAAGATTTTAGAGTATTTAGATGCAATGGTACTCTTACGTTTATGGTCATTACTTTTTAGAATAGCTTTGAAATGGTACCATTTTCCTAATTAATTTGGCTATAGATTTTCTCTGGTTTGGAACAAGTTCTAAAGTTTCAGAGTAGTTTATTGGAATCCATAGTTCTAAAAAAGTGAGTTCTAAGAAAGCAGAAGCTCAGGTTAGATCTACAGAAATATTTGTTCAGTATCAGAGTTTAATGCCATCAATTGATGATTCCATAACTTGGCAGTTTCCATGACTTCCACACTTAGTAAACTTATAGTGAATCAGGTTTATTTATTTATGTTAAGTAAGATTCACACAACAGAAAAATCACTTCTGCAAATAGTAATTATATAACATAATCTACATTTCCTCTTACATACGTTCTAAATAAACAGACAGGAACATACCTTCATCCTTGTTTATTCACCAATGAATGTCAAGTGGCATAATTTGTTCCAGATTTATTCTGGGAATAAATACACTTTTAAAACCTTGTAGCCACCCCCCCTCCTGAAAATAACTTTAGAATTCATAGATCGATGCTATCATTTTTCTTATCAGCTCCTTTCTAGTAGCACAGTATCTTAAGTATAGCAGAGGATATTATATTCTATATCTCATTTACTCAAAGGACCCATTGATTATAATCAGGCAAATAATATGGGACAGAAATTATTTCTAACCTCTGTGTTATGTGGAAGGGTCTTATTAACTCTTTATCTACTTTAGTAAAAAGTAGTAATTTCATCACAATCATTACTTTCCCTGAGGAGATGGTCTCCAAAACTATCGCAATGCAACCTCCAGAATTCTTTGCCACCATTCTGGCTTGGACCTATTATACTTGTAATATAAATAAGTCAGGAGGCATCAGATTGACCTGAAGTCCTTCGGGACCAGAGGTGGGTTTCAGCAGGTTCTGACCAGTTCTGGAGAACCGGTAGCAGATATTTTGAGTAGTTTGGAGAACCGGTAGTAAAAATTCTGACTGGCGCCACCCTCATCTATTCTCTGCCTCCTGAGTCCCAGCTGATCGGGAGGAAATGGAGATTTTACAGTATCCTTCCCCTGCCATGCCCACTAAGCCACGCCCACAAGCCATGCCACACCCACCAAGCCACACCCACAGAACCGGTAGTAAAAAAATTTGAAACCCACCACTGTTCAGGACCTTGGACTTGGTGTCAAGTCAAGAAAAGCACTTGGTGATTCCTTGATGGCTGAGGTTGGTAGAAGCTGAAGTCTAAAACCTCTTATGGACTTGAGGTTATCTGTCCTTGGAGTATTCTGTCCTGTTGTTCTTGGCATTAAAATGGCTGACGTGTAACAAAAAATGTGCAATGAAAGTGGCAACATTTACAAGGTACTACACTTAAAGCAGGAATGGATAAGATTCAAATAATGTAGGGAAACATGGACCCTCCAATGTTGTTGAACTACATCTTGCATAATCAGTAATTGTTGGCCGAGCCGGGGGTGTAATAGTCAAAGAATATCTGGAAACCCATAGGTTGTTAGGCACTTTTTAAACAAGTGTGTGTGATTATCAAAAACCCTGATGAGATACAGAGACAATTTATCCACCTATTCTGGACATCTTTAATCTAGAGTGAACTTCTGAAAAGCCTGTTGAAATCTTTTGCCCAAGTTAGGGAACTCAAGCACTGATGAGAACATCTGGTTGGGTTACTCATCTCTATTTTTGAATACAGTTTTCAACAATTAAGAAGAATGCGAACTTTTTCCTCTCCCAAGATCCCTCAGTTCTTCTTGTTTTAATTTGCTTTTGTTTATTTTCCATCTGAGAATAGTCTGTCGTAAGTGGGTAATAGGAACAAATTATAATAAATAAGGTCACGGCATAGAACAATTTCCCTATCCCAGTCCCCAATTCGTTCAGCCTTATAAAAATTCTTTGCTACTTGGAACAGCGCTACTCAGAGGGATACACTTTTTCTATGTTGTTGTTGTTGTTGTTTTTAAAAAAATCCCCTGGCTGATTTGTTGATGAAAATTGCTGACTTTATGGGACTTCTGGAAAGCACACAATTGTCTAGTACCAATAAACTTTTACGAGATCATGGATGGGCCTGAACTCTTTTGGAGTGATGGAGATGAGTTTAGGCATGCAGGAGCCCTTCTATTTGGCAGTATTTGAAGTTGGCAAAAGAAGAAAAATGCAGTAATTTTAAAAAGAAAATAATTTGTGCAAATAGTTAACATAATCTAACATTCTCCCTTACATCCTGTATTACAGTTGTGCTTGCTTATTTAGCATCAAATCACCTTCCATTAGTTTTTAAAACTTACTAATTAGTTTTAGATCATAAGGTGGAGGAAGATTACTTTAGGGATGTTGTAGAGATGTCACTGTTCCCCAATCTGAAGCCTCTAGCTATTATGGATAGTAACTTTCATTGTTTCCAGAAAGCATAGTCAATAATCTTATTATGCAGAATACCTCTTTTTGCATAAGAATTCTAAAAAAAAAAAAAAAATTAAAAGTTTTGGGCTGTCATCCACAGGGGAGAAAAATCCTTCCTCTGTTATAAGGCGTTTGCTACCATCTCTCTTGGCTATGGAATCTCTTCATAATTCTTACACACCCTGAAAGTTTAGATCAGTATTGGCGAAACTTTTCGGCACCGAGTGCTAAAACGGGAGTGTGTGCGCAGGCGGGGGAGCACCAGAAACTAGAAGAGCAGTTCTCTGGCACGCACATGCAGGAGCACCGGAAACCTGAAGACTAGTTCCCTGGCATGCATGCGCACACCGGGAAGCTGAGTGTCTGGTTTCCGATGTGCGCATGCTTGCCAGTCACCTGGTTTTCCAATTTTTGGCATGTATGCGCGCGCACAGATCAGTTCTTCAGCATGCATGTGCACGCCGAACCTGGAAGAGTGATGGGCAATGATTGGCATGCCCGGAGAAATGGGTCTGCATACCATTTCCGGCATGCGTGCCATATACTTACTTTAACCCTGGTCTGCTTGCACATAAGTCATGTTACTATTTGGCAACCTGCCACTATTTCACCATTTAAACTTCTCCTTAAGAATATTATTTTGAGTTTTAGAAACAAACTTGAAACCCGAGGTTGTTGTTGGCTTCAGATTCTAAGCTACAATTTGCAGGACTTTTGTCATTGGTTGGTTTCACACAAGTTATTAGAGTTGGTTTTTTTTTTGGTTTTTTTTACAATTCTCTCAAAGTCATCCAACTATCATGAGCAACTAAATGAGCCACTAGAGATGTTAGCATGCTCCAGTTTTATTTCACTCCTTCCCATAGAATTTAGAAAAACCTGAATTAATACAGTGAAATATTAAGGGCGGGTTGTAAGAATTCTCAATGACTTGTTAATAAAGACTTTTAAATACCAGTACCCTTATGAATAAGCACGATTCCTTTAGCAAGAAAAGCATCTAGAATAGGGGCTTCTGTTTCGCAGTTAAAAAGGTAATGATCGTTAAATGCTGTATGACAAAAAAATGTAAAAGAACTCTAAGATTGGATTTTGCAGTCAAAAGACACCAATATGATTTAATGATGATACTTTTTATTGCATGATTGATTAGATGTCATCAAATTGTTTTGGATTTCTAGCAACTGCACAGATGCATTTTCCCCATGAAGATCTATTCCTAACCAGGTCTTTCAGGTCTCTCAAAGGGGGAACTCATCACCACTGTAACTGAGTCCATCCACCTTGCTGCTGATTGTGCTCTTCTTCTCTTTCCTTCTACCTTTCCGAGTGTTAGAGCCTTCTCCAAAGAGGTGGGCCTTTTGTATGATGTGTCCAAAATGGAATATTTCAGTCTGGGCATTTGTGCTTTGAGTGAGAACTCTAATGATGACATTACCTGTTTAGGTTTTTACCATAATAACAAATTGGAATGGACCTTGGACATCTTCTAATCCCGTGATGGTGAACCTATGGCACGCGTGCCAGAAGTGGCACGCAGAGCCATCTCTCTGGCACGCAAGTCATCGCCCGTTGCTCTTCCAGGTTCTGGCGTGCCGGACAGGTGGTCTTCACATGCATGGGAGTGCTGGAAACTGGAAGAGCAGCCGCCCGGCTTACATGTGCATGCCGGGCATCTGCTCTTCTGGTTTCCAGTGCGCACATGCACACAAGGCACTTGGTCTTCTGGTTTCTGGCATGCATGTGTGCGCGAAGACCAGCTGGCGGGTGCGCATGTGTGCACTGGAAACTGGAAGATCATTTTCCTGGTGCGTGCATGCGCATCGGGTGGCTGTGTGCGCTCCTGTTTCAGCACTCTGTGCTGAAAAGGTTCACCAACACTGTTCTAGTCCAACCCCCTGCTTAAGCAAGAAACCCTATAACATTCTAGACAAAAGATTATTCAATCTCTTCTTAAAAAACTTCCATTCTTGCAGCACCCACAGCCACTTTTGTACAGTCTTCCTATTCAATACTTTTTCAGTGGAGTCAGAATCTAGTGGCTCTTTAAAAGATATACCACAAGTGAACAAAATCCTGTTCAGTCGTCCCTCAAGCACAGTTCAAGGATACTTTTACGCAGTACAATGCATTTCTTTGTGTATTGTTGCATTTACAAAGTTTTACTTGACTATGTTTTTATGTTCAAAATTGATTATAGATGATTTAAAAAAAAAAATCTGGGGAACAATAATATATCTTTTATGCAGTTTGTATAAATACTAAAAAAAGGGAAAAGTTTAGCACCTTTCTAAAAATCAAAGATTTGAATGGGCATTTTCCTTCTTATAATTTTAACATCGAAGATTATGCACAATGATTCAGGGTATATCATCTCCATGTTTTTTGCATAATTTCTCTAATTTGCATTGCACATCTTAATTCTAGTCTAGCTATTCCCTTTTCCAATATGATTGTTAGTTCACATGATTCTTCAAATGAAAGGTTTTTTTCCCCAATTTTCTTTTCCTCCTTTACTTAATTGTTTACTCTTGTATAACAGGAAAGCGTTAATAAACATTAAAACTGGAAAAGAAAAAGAAAAAGAAAAAGAAAAAAAGAGGAGGTGGATTCCAATGTGCACCATAAAAATCTGCTCCAGGAAATTGTTCTGGACATTTTGAAGGAATTGAAGCGTGCAGTGAAGAAAGAGAATAACAGGACGATCCGTTGTTTGGAGATGAGAAGTCTATCTGAAATAGCTGGATTTTATTCAATAGCAAACTAGAGATTAAGTTGCATTCCTACCTATGAGTATTTGATTAAACTTTTTCTAAAATATGAAATTGAGATTTACTATATGACTGTTATCCTTTTTCAGGCATTGATACTGATAACTGCTGAATGCATAATGACCTGAAGAAGTACATCTTAGGCATAGATCTATGTATGATGACAGGGTTAATGTAGAAAAAGTTTTCAAAAGTGCACTATGTATAACTTCAGCAATCTATGGCACAACTCCTTGCACAAGAACAAAACTTAGCATTCAGGATGTATTGCTATTCTTGTAACAGCCAAATTTATGGGACACTTTATGCTATTGCAGTTAAGTAATAAAATATATTACATTGTTCTCTGGGTATATCATATATCATTTGCAGTATTTTATGTATATGAGATATTCAGCAATAATTTGTTTTCTTTCCAAATGTCTGTTTAGCTTTTTTGCTTAATTGATCAATTTTGGCTCAGGCTGTCTAGCTTTTCACAACCCCACATGCAGAGAGATAACAGGTTTCAGGCATCATTTGGTTTTCCACTTCCCTTGTGGTCAAAGCACAAAGCACCTAAAATGAATGTCAGTTAATTGAGAAACTTTTTTGGTCAACTTGCACAGGCTCGAATTCTTAAGTCAGACTCAACAAGAAAGATACAGACTTCAGAGGATAATTAGAACTGCAGAAATAAGAATTGCTACCAACCTGCCTTTCATTGAGGACCTGTATACTACACGAATCAAGAAGAGGGCCGTGAAAATATTTACAGATCCCTCACATCCAGGACATAAACTGTTTCAACTCCTACCCTCAAAACGACGCTATAGAGCACTGCACACCAGAACAACTAGACACAAGAACAGTTTTTCCCCGAAGGCCATCACTCTGCTAAACAATTAATTCTCTCAACACTGTCAAACTATTTACTAAATCTGCACTACTATTAATCTTCTGATGGTTCCCATAACCAATCTCTTTCTACTTATGACTGTATGACTGTAACTTTGTTGCTGGCAATCCTTATGATTTATATTGATATACTGACCATCATTTGTGTTGTAAGTGTTGTACCTTGATGAAGGTATCTTTTATTTTATGTACACTGAGACCATATGCACCAAGACAAATTCCTTGTGTGTCCAATCACACTTGGCCAATAAAAAATTCTATTCTATTCTATTCTATTCTATTCTATTCTATTCTATTCTATTCTATTCTATTCTATTCTATTCTATTCTATTAAGAATTCAGTAATCACCATAAAGAATGGTGAGAGAACCATTCTTTATAATCTCTCTGTTCTAGCTTTCCTGATACATATTCATACATCTTGTTTTCTTCTCATTCACACTCCTTCCCTCATAATCCCACATCTTAATCTAGTAACATACTTCCAGGGGCATCTGCAGGAAGGGTCAACAGGACAAATTGGCATGCATGATTTGCCAATCCAATCCAATCAAGATTATTACAGTCAAAGATCAGAGACCAAAACAAAATAAAAACACTCAATGAATATCTAGTTAAAAATTCTAGAATCAAATAATAAGAGATAAAATCTATATTAAAATCAAAATTTGGAATCCAGTTTGTCAATTACATATGGCCTAACTATACTATAATATCAATCCATAAACTGTGAAGGCCTGTACTCATTAAATATTAAAATGAAAAAAAAGTAATGCAAAAGGGTTTGCTACATTAGTTGTGTAAAATAGCTATGGTGGATTAATCACATGTTTCCAACGAATCCCCAGCGCTGCTGCGCCAATCAATGCTCTGCTCCTTTTTTCAGATGTGTGATGTGTGCAATTCATGTTTATGTTATGGCCCGCCAGTGGCCAGCAGAGCTGGCAGCAGATTCAGACAGTGAGGAGGTTGGGGAAGAACATGGGAACACTGTCCTGGAGTCTGGGGAAGGCTCGGACAAGGGCTCTGAGTCAGAGACAGAGAGGGGGCCAAGGCCATCTGATCGTTATTTGCTGGCTCCGGAGCCTCCAGATCCTGACATCGGTGAGGCAGAAGAACAGCGGGCACCTGTTCCTAGTGTGCGCATGCGCAGAGCTGCCAGGAGACAGGAACAATTAAGAAAACAAGGTCGACTTGGGAGTAAGGCTTGGAGATGATTGGCTCCTCCCATAAAACATAAAAGAGGAGCAAATGGGACGTGAGCTTTTGCAGGAACCAATTAGTTCATCTGGTCGGTTCAAACTTTGGAAAGTTCTGTTTGACTCTGTGCTAAGTTTGGCCTTGTCCTGTGTTTGGCAATTAGTTCTCCGGCAGCATTCCAAGGGAGATAAGGTGGGTGTTTATAAACATTCCCCTGAAAGACTGTTTGTGAAGCCTTTCAGACTGAATGATAGTAATTCACAGCCATATGAATTAAAGAGGTTTGCTGGGACTAAGATTGTGCTTTACGCTTTCTAAGGAAGCCTAGGTCAGAACAGTTTAAAAGGGATGTGTCAGGCACAAACAACTCAGCTCACATGGGCAGAATTCAATCTAACTACTTTATTACGTTCAGCCTGTAACACAGGAATCTTCCAAGTGTGGTAGCACTCTCTTGGGAGTAATAAATAGATAAGGTTCCCAACAATTCAAGAAGGTTCTGGCCCTTTTATAGTTCACAGTGATTCTAGGCTGGCTCCACTCTGCCAGGCTGAGTGTTTCCCAACAGGGTGAGTCTTCAATTGTTTGATCAAACCTGTCGTTTTGATGCTATTGATCCTCTGCATATTTTAAGTAAAAAACACACAATTGAAGACACCCCAGGGCTTCATGGACCCCCAAAGGTCTTCAACTGTACATAACAATGTGTGTGTATGTGTGTGTGGGGTTGAGTCAGTGAGATTAGTCACTGAAGTTGAGCTGATTGCAAAAAACAAAAAGTCTCAAATCTAAATTGAATTATAAGTGATGGGAAACAATTGGGAAATCTCATGGATGTAGCCTGTACTACATCCCTTCAAAAAAAAAACAAAACACCTTGAACAAAATAATGTCAAATCAGTTCAGTATCATTTTCAAAAAGTAGTCCTCAGCATATGACCACAACTGAACCTAAAATTTATGTTACTAAGTGAGACATTTGTTAAGTGAGTTTTGCCCCATTTTTTTGTTGCAACTGTTAAGTGAATCATAGCAGTTGTTAAGTTGTAACATGTTTGTTAAGTGAATCTGGTTTACCCACTGACTTTGCTTGTCAGAAAGTCTCCAAAGGGGATCATATTACTCTGAGACGTAAATATGAGTGACTCAGTTATGAGTCATAAATATGAGTCAGTTGCCAGCTGCCTGAATTTTGATGATGTGACTATGGGGATGCTGCAACAGTTGTAAGTATGAAAAATGGTCACGAGTCACTTCTGGCCAGTGATCTTGTAACTTTGAACAGTCACTAAGTTGAAGACTACCTGTATACGTGATTACCAGAAGTCAATCTTGACTACATATTTTATTCAGCAAAAATGGAACATGTAGTGTGACACAGAGAAGTATCAGCAGATGTAAGAAACCTCATGTTAAAACTTTAACACCCAGAAAATGCTGCCTGACTGTTGTGTGTGAGGTAAACAAAAAAAGAGGGAGGGAGAATGCAGTCTCAAAACCGTACATTATTGCTGCTTTGGACCGAGCACATAGCTTCTGTACCACATTTTAATGCATCCAATTACACTTAATCCTCTCTAAGGCTTTGATTTACTTCAAAGACTTTTAGCTCTGAGTTTAATTTAAACCAGTAATCCGTTTAAGAAACAAAAAGTGAGTCATTTATATATTTTCATTTTGAGAACCATAATTGGATTTTCTTAATTCGGGAGTAAAGGTCTGAATGTATTCTTCTTCAGTTCATTAACTGCTTGTTTCACAATTAAGCAAACCATTTCCAGCCTAAATCAGATTTAGCCCGGTTAGACAAGTTCCATCTGCATCTCAGTCCTTTGGTTGGTCAACTGCAGGAAACACTTCCTTTTACACGGACTGACTTGATAAGGTGTATTTGTTTGAGTGCTCCTGCACAGACAGTTCTCTCAAACAGGAAAGCAGGCACGGTCGTTTAGCCTAGCTAGATTGAATTCTTTTGTTGGGTATATATACTGAAAGGAACGACATTCCTGGTCAAAACACAGTTCTAATTAATAAAGGAGAATATTTGTAGCTCAGGCTTGACATGAGAGATCCTTAATGCAGTGCACTGATAATGTTACCTAGCTTGGATAATGAAACATCTGCAAGAAAACAAGGAAGCTCAGAGAATGCTCTGATGCCCCCATGGTTCTAATTATAGCTGTCCCCAAATGAGGGACAGTTGTATTATGTAGCCACACCTTTACTACTAGCTAATGAAAGAAAAGATGAACGTATCTTTTCTTTTATGCACACTGAGAGCATATGCACCAAGACAAATTCCTTGTGTGTCCAATCACACTTGGCCAATAAAATTCTATTCTATTCTAATGCCTTCCTTTTGGCCCTCTAAGTTTTCAGTTGCATATTTATAATGTTCAGTCAGGAGACCTGTTCTGCTTTTAACTCCAATCTGTATCGTGATTTTAAACATGAGATTTTGGCATAATCCAAGACTTTTCAGAGAATTGGACCTTATAGAGTCATCACTTTATTTAAATATTGAGACATGATGGTAGTTTATCTGTTACAGAGATAACAGATAAATTTATCTGTTACAGAGAACTTTGAAAACTTCAGACTAATTTATAAAATTAGAGCATATCCCACAGGCTAATTATCAGGCAAGATTAATCACTGGATGAACCACAATCCTGAATTAATTACAGTAAAAAAAATTCAGATCACGATGGATGATGTACTAAAATTACATATTACCGTATATACTCGAATATAAGCCGATCCGAGTATAAGCCGAGGTCCCCAATTTTACCCCAAAAAATTGGGGTAAACTGGGGACTCGAGTATAAGCCGAGGGAGGGAAATGAGGCAGCTACCGGTCAGGGAAAGCCTCCCTCCCTCAGCCGAGAAGGCTGGCGGCTCCCCCGCCCCGCCCTCTCACTGCACCGGCAGGGCTTCCCCGCGCTAATGCAAAAGCCCGCCAAGTTTGCACCATCCGGTATAATGTGAAAAAAAGAAAAAAAAAAAAAACCTCGAGTATAAGCCGTATATACTCGAGTATAAGCCGAGGGGACGTTTTTCAGCACAAAAAACATGCTGAAAAACTCGGCTTATACTCGAGTATATACGGTACTTATAAATGCTAAGTAAGAAGAGCAATCTACTAACACACTGGTGCTAACCATATTGATTTAAATTCAAGCCATGTCATTCAAAGCCATTGTATTTAAGAAAGGAACACATCACTGTCTAAGTGGCATCAAAGGGATATAAGAAAATAGTGTCTGTCTCATTGAATCATCTGTCTGGATGCTTAGCATTAATTGGTACATCGTTTGCATAAACCAGGACCCAAAAATTGTTTGGCTGCATCCTCTTCTTATTCTTTTCAGAAGTCTTATTATGTCTTATTACTTATTATTAAGTCTTATAATCTTCATTGCTTAAACAAGTCTGATATGCACTGGTCTCATTCAGTAATTTTCATACTTGTTTTATAAAGCAAGGATGGAGACGAACTGATCCCCGCTCCCCACCACTATATCACGTAGATTTTGCCACCACTTGCAAGTACTGTGTTCTTTTGTGAGCAGAGTGTTTCAAGAAGAATGACTATCCTAGCTAGGAACACTGTTGTTTGGTTCAATAGTTTATTTATAGTAACATCACAAACTGGTTGAGGTATTGGATTAGTCTTTTCTTGTAGCTGAGACTCTGACATTTAGATGTTGTTAATTTCAGTCTCTCTCTCTTTACTTCTGTTTATTTTCTACCATTTATATAGCACCCGCTTTCCAAAAGGCTTGCAGCAGCTTAATATGCTACAGAAATAATAGAAAGAATAAAAAAAAGAAAAAAATAGTAACCAAAATCCAAGTCTAAGAACCATCACTTTTCACAGTCCAAAACTGAAGCGATGTGGGAAAGACTGGATTAGAAGATCTCTCTGGTACTTTTTAGCTTTATGCTACAGGACAATTAGCTACCCAACAGTGCCTTGACTGTATTAGCAGCAACAAAGCCCATTTATACTATTTTTTTTAAAAAAACACCATAAAGACAGTTCCATATATATCTATTTAATCGTTAAAATAATTTATAGAGAACTCCACCTTTTCAATTGATTTGCACCGAGAAACAAAAAAAAAAGTGTCAAAGTTATATTTTAAAATTAATTTTAAAAAGCCAAACCAACAGACGTATCCAAGGAGTGGGGTAAAAAAAGTCAAGTTTGCAGCAGTGTATATAAACACACACACACACACACACACACACACACACACACACACACACACAGAGAGAGAGAGAGAGAGAGAGAAAGAGAGACACTACACATATACACTGTGTTCCCCAGACAGTTGATCATCACCCGTTAAAAACAGAAGCAGTAAAAATGACAGATTTAGTTAACATTTTAATGGGGTTCTCCCTTGGTTTATCTGGCCATTGATGTTTCCCAGAACTGTCTTTTGTCATGTGGTAGCCATTTTGGGGATGAGCAACCCCACTCTGGATGCCAGTGGTAGCTTAAGGAGCCACAACCATAGCTCTAAGTTCCCAGTTGACCAGTGGTGGGTTGCCCTCGGTTCGGACCGGTTCTTGCAAACCGGTAGTAAAACCGGAGATAGTCTCCACCCACCGACCTCAACATCATCAAGCACGTACGTGAGCCTGCTGCGAACCGGTAGTAAAGGTAAGTAGAACCCACCCCTGCAGTTGACCTGCTAGAATAATCATTTTTAGATAGAAGGGAAGGAGGCTACTGTCCGTTCCTAGGGAAAGGATGCCACAGTTGGGTTCCAGCTGAGCAGATAGCCTCTGGATACCCACCAATTGCATGTTAACTAATAATGGTGCAGAAAACATTTTAAGGTAAGAGGAAGTTCTTGTTGGCAAAAGCTGCCTGAAACCTACTTGGAAAAAAAAATGAGACTAACTAATCTGAGCAAAGAATTCCAGGGCCCTGCAGCTGAGAGATAACGTGCTCCCTTGATAAAAACATTTTCTGTACAAAACAGACAGAAGCTGGCCAACACCTATAATGTTCAAATTGCTTATTAGAGGGAGCGCAATCCCCCATGTAACCCTGACTGATATCTCCTTTTTAAGCAGAAGAGGGAGGGGATTTTCTTAGGCAAAGATCAAAGTCCTATCTCAACTCAAGACATCTTTTGGTGTTACAGGACCGACTGCTAATTGTATCTTTTCTACTTTGCTCTGAACAATTTGTACATTGTGGGTTATCACATCATCTGGAACAGTTGACCTTGTGGCACTAGATTTCCTTGAAAATGTGAGTACTTGAGATTATTTAGCTTTGTTGTTAGTTGTGAAGTCGTATCTGACCCATCGTGACCCCACGGACAACATTCCTCCAGGCCTTCCTGTTCTCTACCATCCTCTGGAGTCCATTTAAGCTCACTCCGACTGCTTCAGTGACTCCATCCAGCCACCTCATTCTCTGTCATCCCCTTCTACTTTTGCTCTCAATCTTTCCCAGCATTAGGCTCTTCTCCAGTGAATCCTTCCTTCTCATTAGGTGGCCAAAGTATTTGAGTTTCATCTTCAGGATCTGGCCTTCTAAAGAGCAGTCAGGGTTGATCTCCTCTAGGACTGGCTGGTTTGATCATCTTGCAGTCCAAGGGACTTGCACGAGTCTTCTCTAGCACCATAGTTCAAAGGCCTCAATCCTTTGACTCTCAGCCTTCCTTATGGTCCAACTTTCACAATTGTACATTACAACTGGGAAAACCATAGCCTTGACTATACATACTTTTCTTGTCAGGGTGATTTTGATTTTTCTTGTCACGTCTCTGCTTTTTGACTTTTCTTGTCAGGTCTCTGCTTTTTAGTATGCTTACTAATAAGTTATTTATCTTATTGGAGAAAAAAATTAAAAACCTGTAGTTCTGAGTGGAAAACTAAAGACCTGGGTGATGCTTAGTGTACTCTGTGTATTATATCACAACAGTGATAATATCGTTTCTAACCCTTGGATGCCATAGGTTATTGGGATAAGTATTGGGAAGTCTGTGGATATTACATCTATTACAATGTCCTTCCTGTTGAAGACTACTTCAGCTTCAGTTGTAACAATACACGAGCATACAATAGATTTAAGCTTAATGTTAACTGCTCCAATCTTGATTGCAGAAAATATGACTTCAGTAACAGAGTTGCTAATACTTGGAATACACTACCAGACTCTGTAGTCTCTTCCCAAAATCCCCAAAGCTTTAACCAAAAACTGTCTATTATTGACTTCACCCCATTCCTAAGAGGTCTATAAGGGACGTGCATAAGAGCACAAGCATGCCTACCGTTCCTGTCCTAATGTTTTCTTTCATTATATCCAATTAATATAGTTATTACATACTTATGCTTATATATATGCTTATATATCATATAGTTATTTCATGCTTATGTTTATATATACTGTTGTGACAAATAAATACATAAAAATAAATAAATAGTTTTTTTAGCTGCAAATGTATGACTTGGGTTTCTTAGCTCTCTGCAGGAATTCTGAAGGACTGCATATTTTATGGGAAGGAAGTAAAGTGCAAACCAAAAATATATACTAAAACCACCAGCTTGAAATGCACATCTGTATTGTCATTAAATTAATACTTTACGTAGTTGCTAAATCAATTCACCTGAATTTCTGAAGTTCCAAGTGTAAAGTGGTAAACTCCTAATTTTTCATTATGATGCCCCTTTAATTGTGGGATTGGTTGTGGAGATCAATCGGCTGTATTTCTTGGGAAGTGACGGGAGGCACTGCGATTTGGTTGTGATGGAAGAATTGGCCAATTCAAGAGTGTCCTTTTCAGTCACCTTAATAGCACAAGCCATCTCCTCTTTATATTTCTCCCTGTTAAATTTTGCTCCGTTCATTTAGGCCCTAAATTTTGAATCTTCTTTTTCTCTTCTAAAATGTTAGCCACTCTTCCTAGTTTTGTATCATCTGCCAATGTGAGAACAGACCATTGTCAATTCTTTCATCTTAATCATCAGCAAAATTGTTGAACGGCACAGGTCGGAAGGCAGAATCTCATGGCACTCCAGTTGATATTATTCTCCGGGCTGATATGGAACTAATTTATGAATATTGTCTATTGTAGGTGCAGTTATTCAGTTAGTTATCCATCCATCAAAAAGTTTATCATCTAGCCCATATGTTAACATTAGAGAGCATATCGTAACAGACTTTCTTGAAAGCCTTGCTGAGATCAAAATACACGATGTCCACAATATTTCCCTGAAACAGCTAAGCCCTCAAAGACAGAGATAATGTTAGCCCGCCATGATTTATTTGTAACTCCCCCTCTATTTTTTTTTTTGCTAGCTTTTGTTATTGATGCACTCCAAGTGCTCACAAACATGATGTTTAATCATCTACTAGAGGTCAATGCCCAGCATAGATATCAGGTCTATAATTTCCCAGATTGTTCCTTTTTCTTTTTCTTCCTTTTTTTTTTTTTTGAAGATAGGGACAATATTTGCTTTCCTTTAGCCTTCTGAGGCTTTGTCAGTTCTATCCCTTGGAACATAAGGCTTGCCCCACATTGCCCATAGAGACCAAAACTCCTGTATGATTCTAGTTGCCTTCAGTATTTATAAGGCTGTATGATTTGATTGGCAAACCCCAGACAATTCCAGGAGGTCAGTGAAAATTTAGCATTTTCTGGTCCACTTTGCTATTATCTACTGGCCACCTGGGGTTTTTTTTGTTTTTTTTTTGTGCGTGTGTGTCCTAAAGATGCTTTTTCAGAGACAACTGGACTTTGTTTTTCTTTAAAGACATTTTGCTTCTCATCCAAAGAAGCTTCTTCAGCTCTGATGAGCTAAAACACCCTTGGGACAATCATGACTGAGAATCTCCATAGTCATGTGTGTGTGTGTGTGTGTGTGTGTGTGTGTGTGTGTGTGAGAGAGAGAGAGAGAAATCCCTCTTTATTTATTTAAATGTATTCATTTATGCATTTTTGAATTACCCAGCTCCCTTGCAAAGAGACTCTGGGTAGTATACAATAAAGCACTTATAGTTAGTCCTCGATATACAACCACAAATATCACCACAAGCCCAAAATTTCCATTGCTAAGTAAAATAGGTTTAGTGAGTTTTGCTCCATTTTATGACCTTTCTTGCCACAGAGGCTAAGTGAATCACTGCAGTTGTTAAGTTAGCAACAGGGTTGTTAAAGCTGAATCTGGAGTTCCTGTTGACTATTCTTGTTAGACGTTTGCAAAAAATGATCACATGACTCTGGAACACTGCAACCATCATAAACCCATGCCAGTTGCCATGGGGATGCTGCGATGGTCATAATAGGAATGGCAATAGCATTTAGACTTATATACTGCTTCATGGTGCTTTACCGCCCTTTCTAAGCAGTTTACAGAGTCAGCATATTGCCCCCAACAATCTGGATCCTCATTTTACTGACCTTGAAAGGATGGAAGGCTGAGTCAACTTTGAACCGGTGAGAATCGAACTGCCAAACTGCTGGTAGCTGGCAGTCAGCAGAAGTAGTTGCATTACTGCATTCTAACCACTGCACCGCCACAGCTCTTAAGTGTAAAACATGGTCATAAGTGATATGTTTAAAAATGTGCAAAAAGATCATTTTTTAAAAAATACAAATACATAATTCATTCAGAAATCAGAGGCTTTTGGGACTAATGGAAGGCAACTAGAAAAAAGTCATGAAACTTTATTTCTGCATCTGACAATGGCAGTGAGATTATTATATGCTCAAGAGTGGAAAGGTTCTATACTACCCACAATGGAGGAATGGTTAGTGAAGATGACGGAACTTGCAGAGACAATATCTGTATTTATGACTGACTGGAAAACCTGTATAGACTTTTTGCATGAAAAAAGAAATCACTTACGACTTTTGGTTTCGAGGATTGAAAAAAAAACGAGTAATAGAAAAAAAGTGAACTTTTTTTGTAATCATAAAATAAGAGAACTCAAACTTGTACTTGCTGCAAAGGACATTGGAAAGCTTCTTTTTATTTTGTTGATCCCTTCTTTTCCTTTTCCTTTCTCTGTTTCTATCTTTGTATCAGTTTGTGTTAGTTAAGTTCTCTTTCAAACTTTCAATAAGATTTATAGTGTGTGTGTATGTGTATAAATAGAATGTAACATTGAAGTGTGAGGAATTATATCCTTATTCTGCTTCATCAACAGACCATCTCAGGGAGTTCTCAGACAATCGGTAGTCTACCCACCACAGTTCGGGAAGAAAGGCATTAAAAATGGAAAAGAAGCAGCTGTTTTCAAGATTGCTGGCATAAAGAAAATAATGGGATCATGTTTACAGGAGAGTCTTTCCTTGCAATAAGTCTTGCAAACTTTCAATAGCATGTTAATCGCCATTACAATTTAATTAAAGAATAATAACTGTGGTAGAAAAGCAGGTTGCTTCAAGCATACCAAAACAATGTGATTAGCTTTTGGCCCATAGTTTGGGATGTCATACCACCACTGGAAGGAGATGATGAAAAGCACATGCAGGACGTTTCTGGAAGTAATAAAATCCATAACTACTTGCAGATGGTGACTGACCATTTAGAAATACAGGCAAAGAGGCAACAAATGAGATTGTGTTTCTTTGAAGGAGTTTACCAGTTCACCTGTATTATTATCCTCACACAGTGATAGACCCAGCACATGATATGACTGAACTGAAACTGGAACCTAGCATGAAATTTGAGCCTTGGAGAACAAATACTAAGTGGAGATAAAACTTCTATCAAGGAAATTGACATGTTTGAAGTTCTATTCAGATTTCATTTTTTTATTTATTTCTATCTCTCTTTTATTATTTTTATAACTAACTCAAGACGGCAAACATACCCAATATTCCTTTCTGTTCCTATTTTCCTCAAATAACAACCCTGTGAGGTGGGTGGGCTAAGAGAGAGTGACTGGTCCAAAAGCAGCCAGCCAGCTTTCATGCCTCAGTGTGACTAGAACTCAAGGTCGCCTGGTTTCTGGCAACTAAATCATTAATAATAATAATAATAATAATAATAATAATAATAATAATAATAATAACAACAACAACAACAACAACAACAACAACAACAACAACAACAACAACAACAACAGAGTTGGAAGGGACCTTGGAGGCCTTCTAGTCCAACCCCCTGCCCAGGCAGGAAACCCTACACCATCTCAGACTGATGGTTATCCAAGATTTTCTTAAAAATTTCCAGTGTTGGAGCATTCACAACTTCTGCAGGCAAGTCGTTCCACTTATTAATTGTTCTAACTGTTAGGAAATTTCTCCTTAGTTCTAAATTGCTTCTTTCCTTGATCAGTTTCCACCCATTGATTTTTGTTCTACCCTCAGGTGCTTTGGAGAACAGCCCGACTCTCTCTTCTTTGTGGCAACCCCTGAGATATTGGAACACTGCTATCATGTCTCCCCTAGTCCTTCTTTTTATTAAACTAGACATACCCAGTTCCTGCAACCGTTCTTCGTATGTTTTAGCCCCCAGTCCCCTAATCATCTTTGTTGCTCTTCTCTGCACTCTTTCTAGAGTTTCAGCGTCTTTTTTACATCGTGGCAACCAAAACTGAATGACCAACTATGAATTAGACCAACTATCACTGTTGTTGCTTTCACAGTACATTTCTGGTTTCACAACAGTGGAAAGAACTAGACTCTGCACTGGGACAACGCTTCTCTGAGGCAGGAATAGAATGTTTGCAACATATTACACTTAATAGTTGCAAGAAGCAAAGGATGGAAATTAATCAAGGACAAAACCAACCTAGAATTAAGGAGAAATTTCCTGACAATTAGAACAATTAACCAACCTAGAATCAAGGAGAAATTTCCTGACAATTAGAACAATCAATCAATGGAATGACCTGCCTCCAGAAGTTGTGGGAGCCCCAACACCGAAGGTTTTTAAAAAAAGATTGGACAACCATTTGTCTGAAATGGTATTTAGGGTTTCCTGCTTGAGCAGGGGGTTGTATGAGACCTCCAAGGTTCCTTCCAACTCTGTTATTCTGTTTCAATCGCACTCTCTCCAAGAAAGATGGGATGGAAGCAGTGGTGAAATCCAATTTTTTTTACTACCGGTTCTGTGGGCATGGCTTAGTGGGCATGGTGTGGCTTGGTGGGTGTGGCAAGGAAAGGACCCCACAAAATCCCCATTCCCTCCCAACTCCTGGGGAAAGGATATTGCAAAATCTCCATTCCAACCCCATTCTGGGGCCAGCCAGAGGTGGTATTTGCTGGTTCTCCAAACTACTCAAAATTCCCGCTACCGGTTCTCCGGAACCTGTCAGAACCTGCTGGATTTCACCCCTGGATGGAAGTCATGTAAAACCTTGTAGAGGAGGGCATGGCATAGTGTAACAACGATATCTCTTTGCTCTAAGAACTTAGGAAAAGATAGACTGTATGAACCATTCTGCTAGATCAGGGGTCGGCAACCTTGAACGCTCAAAGAGCCATTTGGATCCATTTTCCAAAGAAAAGAAAACACCGGGAGCCACAAAACCTTTTTCACATCTAAAATGAAGATAACACTGCATATATCATTTTTTACCTTTATGCTATGTATAAAAAAACTTATTTATCCATGGTTGGCCTACTGGGGATCGAAAAGCTCAATAAATTGTGTGCCAGAAGGTGTCGCACATTGGCGGTTGTGACGCATATTTTGAGCGACAGGGAGCCACAGCAGAGGGACGAAGGAGCCACATGTGGCTCCAGAGCCGCAGGTTGCTGACCCCTGTGCTAGATTCTGGTCCACCAAGCGATTAGCAAGTTTTATTGTAAGTACTGGCAATAAACTTTAACAGGCCACATTAGACCTGGCAGCATTTTCCTGCATGTGCCTTCCAGAGTTTTGAACTTGCATGCTCCTCCTTTATTAGCTAAGAATTTTTTGGACAGTAGCATGAAAGTTTCTTCTTTAATTTATCTACAGATGAATCCAGCTGATGTCTTTCCATTTTAAAATGATATTTAAAATATGCAGAACATACTTCAGAACTTCTACTTTTTAAAAAGGATGTTTAAATGCTTTTTTTTAAAAAAATGTTTATTTTAATATTGTTTAGTGTTGCTGTTTACCCTTTGGCAGAGAAGCATTTGAAAAACAGACTTGGTGATTCAGGCAGAGAGCAGACAGAGGATTGTTGGAAGCAAAGGCCAAGATATCTGTAAAATGTATTGCTCTATTTGCCTTCTTTGAAAGCTGCTGGCATGTGATTATCTCAAGCCAATACTTCAGTTGAGACAAGTTTTCTATGACCATAGATGCAGTTTGCAGTGCCAGAAAATATGTGAAATAATAATTCAGCACAAACAGGCTTCCTTCAAATATTTGGAAAAACAACAGGACAGTTCCACAGATGTGGATTATAATTTTTCGATTAGAACAGATGACTTGCAGATTTCGATGCTATATTTCCCCCTTTTTAAAAAAACTATTTATAAAGTTATCTTTAGAAGTTACAAGGAAAGAAAGAAGCATAGAAAAGCTCAGGGAAATGCTGTTGTGCTATGATGTGCTGTATCCTGTAAAAATTCTGTTTTCAGGGTTCAAACGTTCATTTTCACCAGGTTGCAACTATGTAGCCTCACAGTCATTTTTTAAAATTTATTTATTTATAAAAAGGTATGGCAGGTAGAGTTTCCTAAACTGTCTTTGGACACGAGATGGGTGGCAAATAAATTTGCCATTCATCTTGTATCAAATGGTAATTTGGGAAACTCTCTCTGCCATACCTTTCTCTGCAAACTGTCACGAAATTAGGATTGGGCAAGGAAGCGCAACTCCCTCCTATCTGCTAAATTTTGAGGGGAGGGTTTCTAAACCATGTATGCAACCTATACCCTTGGAGTAGGAAAGCTACATTTCTCCAGGTGTCTTTCAACAGCATTTCCATTAGATTGGATGAAGGGAGTGAAGCATCAGAATTGAGTAGCATATGGAAGAACATGTTGTGGTCCGCCAGTAGCCTGCGGAGCTGGCAACAGAGTCGGACAGCGATGAGGCTGAGGTGAGGCCACGACCATTGGGGAGTGAGGTGCGGACTCCAGAGCCTCCAGAGACTGATAGTAGTGAGGCAGAGGAATAGGAGGAGCCTGTTCCTAATGCATGCATGAGAAGAACTGCCAGAAGGCAAAAGCAGCTCAAGCAAAGAGGACATCTCCGGAGCAGGGCCAAGAATAGAATAGAATAGAATTTTTATTGGTCAAGTGATTGGACACACAAGGAATTTGTTTTGGTGCATATGCTCTCAGTGTACATAAAAGAAAAAGAAAAAAGAAAAAAGAAAAAAAATATCAAAGGTACAACATTTACAACACAAATGATAGTCATAGGTTGCAATTTAACCCTTAATGATAGCAACAAAAAGTTACAGTCATACAGTCATAAGTGGAAAGAGATTGGTGATGAAAACGATGAGAAGATTAATAGTAGTGTAGATTTAGTAAATAGTTTGACAGTGTTGAGGGAATTATTTGTTTAGCAGAGTGATGGCCTTTGGGAAAAAAACTGTTCTTGTGTCTAGTTGTTCTGGTGTGCAGTGCTCTGTAGCGTCGTTTTGAAGGTAGGAGTTGAAACATTTTATGTCCAGGATGTGAGGGATCTGTAAATATTTTCACGGCCCTCTTCTTGATTCGTGCAGTATACAGGTCCTCAATGGAAGGCAGGTTGGTAGCAATTATTTTTTCTGCAGTTCTAATTATTCTCTGAAGTCTGTGTTTTTCTTGTTGGGTTGCAGAACCGAACCAGACCGTTATAAAGGTGCAAATGACAGACTCAATAATTCCTCTGTAGAACTGGATCAGTAGTTCCTTGGGCAGTTTGAGCTTTCTGAGTTGGCTCAGAAAGAACATTCTTTGTTGTCCTTTTTTGATGATGTTTTTGATGTTAGCTGTCCATTTGAGATCTTGCGATATGATAGAACCTAGAAATTTGAAGGTTTCTACTGTTGATACTGTGTTGTCAAGTATTGTGAGAGGTGGAAGTATGTGAGTATGAGATGATTGGTATGAGATGATTGGCCCCTCCCATAAGGCTTAAAACAGACTAGCAATGGCGTTTGGGCTTTGCCAGAAAACAACATTGGTAGCTTGCATTTATTTCTGTATCTGTGACTTCTGAACGTTTGCCAAGAAAGGCCTTTGGCAGTTTGCCTAATTGGACCAAGGTTTGCGATAGGATTGAGGAATTTGTGTTGGGTGGAGTTTGCTTTAATTTAGTTGAACTACACTGGGAATGAAGTAATTCTCAACTGTTCGAATAAAGTTTTTATTTTTCACTGACTGAGTTTCTTACTTGGGCCTGGGTCACAACAGAACAAGAGTTTCTTGCTTTTATTGTAAACTGGAGAAGACTTTTCTCCTAAGGCAGTGGTAGCCAGCCTTTTTTATTTACTGTTTTTAACTTAATTCTTTTTTAAAAAAATTCGATGTATTAGTTGGGTTTTTAATGGCTGCAGGGAAATATTCCTAGGAATACAGAATATCAGAGTTGGAAGGGACCTTACAGGTCTTCTCTTCCAACCCCTGTACCATTTCAAACAAATGGTTGCCCAATCTCTTCTTAACAACCTCCAGTGTTGGAGCATTCACAATTTTTGAAGCAAATTTGTCCCACTGATTAATTGTTCTCACTGTCAGGAAATTTCTCTTTAATTCTAGGTTGGTTCTCTCCTTGATTAATTTCCATCCATTGCTTCTTGTTCTGCCTTCAGGTGCTTTGGAGAATAGGTTGATTCCCTCTTCTCTGTGACATCCCCTCAAATGTTGGAAGACTGCTATCATGTCTCCTCTAGTCCTTCTGTTCATTCAGCTACACATACTAAGCACCTGCAACTGTTTATCGTATGTTTATCCTCCAGCCCCCAATCATCTTTGTTGTTTTTCTATGCACTCTTTCTAGAATTTAACATTTTTTTTGTATTGTGACCAAAATTGGATACAGTATTTATTTTATTTATTTCTTTTGTCAAGTATATATAAGATTACAGATATAAGTATAAACATGATTATGAAATACATGAAATGGGTAGGAATAAATGGGGACGTTAGGACAGGGGTTGGTGTGCTTATGCATGCCCCTTACAGACCTCTTAGGAATGGGGTGAGGTCAACAGTAGACAGTCTAAGGTTAAAGTTGTGGGGATTTGGGGAAGAAACTACAGAGTCAGGTAGTGCATTCCAGGCATTGACCACTCTGTTGCTGAAGTCATATTTTCTGCAATTGAGTTTGGAGCGGTTTACCTTAAGTTTGTATCTATTGCGTGCTCGTGTATTGTTGTGGTTGAAGCTGAAGTAGTCACTGATGGGTAGGACGTTGTAGCAGATAATTTTATGTACTACAATTAGGTCAGATTAGTATTCCAAGTGTGTTCGTACCAAATCTGTATAAAGCGGTAGTAACACTTCACGTGATCGTGATACTCTCCCTCTGACAGAGTAGAAGAAAACATGCCTTGAGAGGCCTTTTAGGTGTGCAGTTGTAGTTCAGATTTGCATCTATGAAAGGACAAGGCCAGGAAATGTAACTGAGTGGGAAACAGAATTTCCATAAACCATTTTTTGTTTCAACCGGCTCCAAAATAGGTTTCATGATGGGCTGATTTTACTCTTGATCTTTTCCTGCCAGTGGGCTTTGGGTTGTGCCTTTCCAACAGGGCTGCCCTTGAAGAAGAACAACTGCTACTTACAATTATTTGTTTACCATTCTTCCAGTAAAAGGATATGCAGGCCAGGCCAGAGGGGGTTGATGCAGCAAAGGAATTGGTCTCTGGCCAGAGTTTGCGGCATAGGAATCCATCTGGAGTTTAGAGCAGGGAAAGAGTAAACTCTTCCTCCAGCTTGCAAATTTCACGTTCAAGACAATTTCCGAGCTTTCTGTACAGACACAGCACCTTATTATCTGTTGCCAACTTGTACTTAGCATCATGATCTTAAAAACAACAACAACTTGTCCCCACCCCCATGTTTGTTGGCAGTAAAGAGAAATGTCAAAGTCAATTGCTTTAAGTTAGTTCAAGTGTTAAAAGGAAAACACACAAAAGCAACAAAGGATGAAGCCAGCGGAATCTTTCCCTGTCCTGACTCTGCTGTGTTGAACCCACCATGGGGGAAATCTGGACTGAATAATAAAAAAAACAAAACCTGGCAGATGATTATTTCCATCGTAACCCCAGAGTGTGGGCAAAAATCAACGTTGTTGTGACCGAGGCCCAAGTAGTGATTACCAAACACAATTAGTCCTAAACAGACTTATTTTATTAAAACAGCTGAGAATTAAGTCATTCTCAGCTTCATAAGCAGTCCTTGGGCTTTTGCTTTATCGCCAATCTTTGTTGTCTTTGACAACCTGCTAAACGCTTTTCTTGGAAAAAAACCCACAAAGTTCAAGAGACACTGACAAGAAGCACGGAAATCAACGTTGCTTTTCTACAAAGAACCCAATGGCTCGTTGTTTCTCTTTTAAGCCTTATGGGAACGGCCAATCATCTTCTGGCCTTACTCCCGAGTCGTCCTTTTTGCTTCAGCTGCTTTTGCCTTCTTGCAGCTCTTCACATGCATGCACTAGGAACAGACTCCTCCTGCTCCTCTGCCTCTTTGCTGTCCACCTCTGGAGGTTCCGGGGTCCGTGCAATGCTCCCAAATTGCCCTGTCTCCATTCCTGCCCCTGATTCAGGGGCCTCGTCCAGGTCTTCCCCTAACTCCAGGACTGGCCCATTGTCCTCCACAGCCTCCTCACTGTCCAACTCCGCTGCCAGCTCTGCAGGCTGCTGGCGGACCACAACAAATGTACAAGACCATCTTAAATGAATATTTGCTTCAGAGGTCTAGTTCACAGAACAGGAGGTTGCATAGTTCTGCTCCCAATCAGGTTGCAATAGGTTGGCTGGCTGGTTGGCCTGGCCATTCCATGGACTGCCCTGCTTACTTCTGCAATACAGTTAGTGGGATCATTTCTTGAAGACTCAGTCATAGTTTGCAGAGACTGAAGGGACTCATGGAGATGTTTACTTCTTCCTGTATGTTTACTTCTTCTTGGATATCAGACACCAATCCACTCCACTCAAAGATATGTTTCTTTCTGTATTAAGAATTAATACATTAATACCAAAAGAAAATACAGATCACAACAGATAAAAAACTATAGGCCCATCTCATTATTAAATGTCGATTACAAAACATTTGCATCCATAATTGCAGAAAGATTAAAAAGATTATTAAATGAAATCATTCATTCAGATCAAAATGGGTTCCTACTAAAAAGACAACTGAGGAACAACCTAGAATGATTATGAACATCCTGGAATACTATGACGCCCACCCTGGGAAACAATTAGCACTGATCTTCCTAGATGCACAAAAAGCATTCCACAACTTGGCAGTTCATTATTCGACAATTAAAAATTATGAACTTCGGGGAGAAATTTGTAGGGATGATATGCTCAATATACTCTATTCAGACAGCAAAAGTGATAAAAAACAAGGAAATGACAGAACAATTTAAAATAGCTAAGGGTGTAAGACAAGGATGCCCCTTATCACCTTTATTATTTATTTTATCCTTAGAAGTACTATTGGGATGCATCAGACAAGAACAAGAAATAAAAGGGCTACAAATAAAAAAGGAAGAATACAAAGTGCAAGCATTCGCCGATGATGTAGTATTTATCCTAGAGGAACCATTGGAAACAGGACCTAAACTAGTCCAGAAAACAGAAGAATTTGGCAAAGTGGCAGGACTTAAAATAAATAAGACAAGACAAAGATAATAGCTAAAAATCTGTCCAAAAAATAGAAAAAAGAACTAGAGGGGAAAATGGATATGCAGATAGCCAAGAAAGTGAAATACCTGGGAATTTGGCTGAGGGCAAAATATTCATCGATCAAAGAGGATAATTACAAGAAGTTACCTCAGCAAATAAAAAAAGGACTTGGAGAATTGGAAAAAACTACAGTTGGAAGAATTGCCTCAATTAAAATGAATATACTACCAAAAATTTTATTTTTATTTCAAACAATACTGATAAAATTAGGAAAGAAATTTTTTGAAGATCTAAACAAAATAACAAAGATATCTTGCTTCAGGGCTCGCGTAACCATAGCAGCAAAGCTGGCTGGGGAATTCTGGGAATTGAAATCCTCCAGGCTTAAAGTTGCCAAGGTGGGAGACCCCTGATAGCAGGCAACAACTGCCTCAGGCAGCAAGTGGTAGAAGCAAGGCAACAATGGCAAGGGTGTTGGGTGCTTGTCCAAACCTCCCGGATAATTCCCTTTCGGGTGTAGGGGAAGGACACAGCAGTTCATGCCAAACAGTTTATCTGGCCTACTGCCCTCACAGGTGTAGTAAGATATCTTTCCCTTGATAGCATTTGATTAAATTCCAACTTCTACACAGGTAGTCCTCAACTTACAACAGTTCATTTAGTGACCATTCAAAGTTGCAACGGCACTGAAAAATGTGACTTATGACGTTTTCACAGTTACAACTTTTGCAGCATCTCCATGATCATATGATCAAAATTCGGATGCTTGGCAACTGGTTCATATTTATGACCGTTGCCATGGCCCAGGGTCATGTGATCTCCTTTTGCGACTTTCTGACAAGCAAAGTCAATGGGGAAGCCAGATTCACTTAATAACCGGGTTACTAACCTGTCAACTGCAATAATTCACTTAACAGCTATGGCAAGAAAAGTCATAAAATGGGGCAAAACTCATTGAACAAATGTCTCATTAAGCAACAGAAATTTTGGGCTCAATTGTGGTTGTAAATTGAGGACTACCTATATATGATATGGGGCTCAGCCAGTATCTCATCCTTTGCTTGAAGCAATAACATTTCTTGAGGAAGTCTTGTCTTCTTTTATGGTGATTGGATCAAAATTTCAAGATTTGTCTGCCTATATTCTAGAAAGCAGACTTGATTGATTGATTGATTGATTCAATTTATTCAATTCAATTCATTCATTCAATTTACATGCCACCCATCTCACTATCCAAAGTTGATATTATCTAGAATTGATAAAATATGGTTCAAGGAGCTTTATATTGGTTACCCCACTCTTCCAAGCACCTTAAATCGTATACTTCTTCTTTGCTGAGATGTTGTGTCTGTGGGATTGATGAATCCATTTTCCTTTATTTGATTCTTTTCAAATAAAAGAATCTTTTCAAATTTGATTCTTTTTTTCATTGCAGGTTCTTTGATCTCATTTAGGATTTATTTTTTTTTGGTTTTTGTTAAGATATTATTGAACAGCATTCTTATCCATGCTTATCCTTCACAAAACCTCATCTAGTAAATTTATTTGGATGAAGGACCACTTGGAAAGCCTACATTGACATTTTTGGGAGAGAGGAAAAAAAAAACAGTTTAAGATGTCTAAAAGAAAAAAGGAAGGAGCGACACTGCTTTGGTTTTTCCCTGCTTAAAATTACAGCTTGAAAAATGTCCTTTATGTTTAGTCTGGATAGAGAGCTTGGAGATGTTCAGTTACTTTCAGGTTTGTGACTGTTATTCAGGAATAACTTCCAGACAGTGACAATTAGATTTATATATTCCTTTGATTACTTAGTTTCCTGTAACTAAAAGCAGGAAATGACTGCCTTCAGGTACAGTTCCCCACTGTCAACATATTGTGTACTGTATATGAATTCTTTCTGAAAACTGGACAGGTACAATCTTATGCCTCAGTCAGAATGACAGTCTGGGAAACTAACAATCCCAGCATGTATGAGAACAGTTTGGAAGTACACTTTTCTAGTGTGAATTGTGCATCTGTACCTGTGTTTTTTCAGGTTGGAAATCATCCCACTTTGATCCTCCATGTGTACATGAATACTGCATTGAATATTGCATCCAGTTTTGATCACCACACTACAAAAAAGATGTTGAGACTCTAGAAAGAGTGCAGAGAAGAGCAAACATGATGATTAGGGGACTGGAGGCTAAAACGTATAAAGAACGGTTACAGAAACTGGGCATGGCTAGTTTAGTTAAGAGAAGGATCAGGGGAGACATGTTCCAATACTTGAGGGGCTGCTACAGAGAGGAGGGCGTCAAGCTATTTTCCAAAGCACCTGAAGGCCAGACAAGGAATAATGGATGGAAACTGATCAATGAGAGAAATAACTAAGAAATAAGGAGAAATTTTCTGCCAGTGAGAACAATCAACCAATGGAACAGCTTGCCTTCAGATATTGTGGGAGCTTCATCACTGGAGACTTTCAAGAAGAGACTGGACTGCCCCATCTGTCAGAAATGGTGTAGGGTCTCCTGCTTGGGTGGGGGGGGGGTTGGACTAGATGACCTACAAGGTCCCGTCCAATTCTCTTAATCTGTATCTGTATAGTCCAGAAGATCAAAATGTGTTACATGGGATAAGTTTCAGTTGGATGCACTAAGTCAATACGTGGGAATGGGTTTCCCTTTAAAGACAAATA
The DNA here is from genome assembly GCF_028640845.1 of Ahaetulla prasina. Classification (NCBI taxonomy): domain Eukaryota; kingdom Metazoa; phylum Chordata; class Lepidosauria; order Squamata; family Colubridae; genus Ahaetulla; species Ahaetulla prasina. The sequence continues at coordinate 130,222,654 of NC_080539.1, forward strand.
GCTTTGAGTAAGCAACCGTTGGTAGGCTAGCAGCTTGATTGATGTCATGAGCTTGTACAGTGCCTCTTTCAATTTAGAATAGAATAGAATAGAATAGAATAGAATAGAATAGAATAGAATAGAATAGAATAGAATAGAATAGAATTTATTGGCCAAGTGTGGTTGGACACACAAGGAATTTGTCTTGGTGCATATGCTCTCAGTGCACATAAAAGAAAAGATACCTTCATCAAGGTACAACATTTAACATTTACAACACAAATGATGGTCATAGGGTATAATTTAACACTTTAATAATTTAAATTTAATAAATTTAATAATTTAGGACAGAATGTCCCATGGAAATAACACATTATGCTAGTCTCAAGGGTATTGTCTCATAAATTGTGTCTTGCTCACAATGAGGTGACCATTTCACACGGGGCAGGTGGCAGTACGTTTCTTTAAAAGCTACTAGCCAACAACTGAATATTTTTATTTAAAGAATTTGTAAAAACTGCCGATTTGGGGTAGCTAACCATGCCTAAAGATATAAAATAAAGCAAAATAATATAATCACAGTACATGTAGTCTTAGACCTATGGCCATTTGTTTAGTGACCCTTTACAACAGCACTGAGAACACAGAATTCGCACTTATGACAGTCATAGCAACCCCACAACCTTACGATCGCTATTTGGGCATTTGGCAACTGGCATGTATTTACGATGGTTGCAGTAATCCAGGGGACCTGTGATCATCATTTGCAACCTTCCCAACTGATTTCCAACAAACAAAGCCAATGGGGGAAGTCAGATTCACTTAATGGCTATGATGATTTGTTTAATGACCATGGCAATTAAAAGTCATAAGATTGGTGTGGTTACACGATGACTCACTTAACAACTATGTCACTTAACAATAGAAGTTCCGGACCCAATTGTGGTCATACATTGAGGTGTGCCTGTACAATATAATAGGACCAAGACTCCAAGCAATATCTAAACACATCTAATTCAACACATCATAAAATGTAACATCTAACTAATACATTGGTGACAATAACTGGGGAAACAATCAGGAACTTGAGTCTCCCAGATGCATCAGGAGCATCTAAATCTCAGGAGGAAGGCTATTCTAGACTACAGGCTGCTTCCTGGGTCCAACTAGCCGATATTTTTAAATAAGGAAGATCTGAAACTGGATCTTCTGGGCTTGGTAGAAAACATCAAGATAAATGGTCTCCCAGGTAAAGAGGTCCCATGTCATGCAAGGCTTTATAAAAGACAACCAGCATTTTGAATTGCACCCTGAAACTTACTGAGAGCTACTGTAGCTCATGAAGCAGTGCTGTTGCATGACTGTACATATTTTCTTTTGGGCCCTGAAATAAGCACTAGGGCTTATTTTTGGGAGTGTCTTGATTTTTTGGAGTGCCACTGCCGTGAGGTGGGGGTGGAGCTGCCCGATGTGCACACCAGCTTACCTCAGGACCCCCATGGCTCCAGGCCCCAACAGCTGCCTGGCAGAAGCACCAGCAACCATGTGCAGCAGGAGCCCATGTGGCTGCTGGCTCACTTCTTCCAGCCCTGGAGCGGCACCTGAGCAGGAAACCAAGCAACACAGCCAGGCAAAACACTCTGTTCCAAAGCACCCAATAGGAACCCAAATACTTTTTGCCCGGACAGAGAAATGAGGGAGAATCAAAGCTTTATTTGCTTGCAAAAGGGATGCTTTGAAATGGAGCGTCCCATTTCTAAGCGAACGAAGCTTTGTCCCCTCTGGGCAAAAAGTGTGCGGTGGAGCCAGAGGCATGGGGGGGGGGAAGTCAGGTGATCCCAATATGCCACCCACTCCATCCCACTGTCTCTTGGCTTGTTTGCGGCAGGTGCCTGCATGGTCCATTGGGATCACCTCTCCTCCATCCCCCGTGCCTCTGCCTCAACCTGTTGCCAACGCCACTGTGCAAGCCTCCCATGAGCCAGGAAGCTGTGCAGCACTTCCAGATTGCCTTTCTCTCCCTCACCTCTGCCTCCGCGCTTGGACTTACAGGTATCTGTGCTGCGCCAATGGGCTGGCGGGCCTTGCCCATACTCTGGGCTTATTTTCAGGGTAGGGTTTATATTATGCCCACCCCAAAAAATCAGGCTAGGGCTTGTTTTTGGGGTGGGTCTTATTTTCAGAGAAACATGTGTATACACACACACACCACACACACACACACACCAGGATTGGATGCAGCTGTACATAAGATGGATTTGTGTGAAAATCTTGGCATGGCTAACACCTGCTCCTTAAGTAGAAGCTATTAGTAGAATCCCCATATTGTGCACCAGCTCTTTTTCTATGACTACTCTGTATTACTTCACCCAGGGTCAAAGATGGAATAGCACCAGATCCAGAGGACCTAAACCCAGAGCCATTCAGCCTTGTGTGGGTTAAATTGAAGACTCCATAATCTTCAGGCATAGGGAAAGAACTTGATTGCATTACAGGGATGACCAGAGACCGAGATATACAGCTGAGTATGATCAGCATAGCTGATAACACTTTACTCCATGCTGATGAATGAGCTCACCTAACAACTTTGTGTAGATGTTAAACAGGAGTGGGAAGAATGCTGAGCCTGAGGCACCCTGTAGTATAGGAATCTACAAATTCAACCCTCCGCTCTCACCAACCCTGACTTGAAATTTTGTTAAAGAAAGAATGAAAACTATAATCAAACCATGCCTCACCTTCTCAATCCCCTAAGCCAAGGATACTTCAGAAAGATCAAGCAGGGCCAGGCTGGATGCACCACCTCCATCTAAAACTGAGGGCTTCAACTTTATTTCATCCCCCATTACACAATGATGGATACTTTTACAGAATAGTTAGTACCGAACCATCATGAAACCTTGCTCCAATGGGCTTTGTTTGGCACTGTGGAAGTGTAATAGATGTGCTTTTCAAACCAACTGCCATTACAGAGGTTGCCTGTCACAAAATAACCTCCATGGCGATCATGGCCAACCAGAAAATATCCCTTTAACAGAAACAAAATTGATTTCCACTTACCTTTCTATCTCCCCAGGTGCTGTTTTCCAGCCTATCTTATCTTTGTATTTAACTGGAGACAGAAATGGCAGAATTGGTTAAAATGACAATGTCTACTTCATATAAAGAGAATTTGTATAAGATGTTTTACAGGTGGCATCTTCCCCCGACAAGAATAGCTAGAATGTTCAAGAACAAATCCAGAAAATGCTGGAAGTGTCATCAGATACCTGGTTCATATTACCATATGTGGTGGACATGTGCAGAAGCTAAAAGATATTGGACTAAAATTCACACATGGTTGGAAAAGATGATCAAAAAACATATAGATTTTAAGACAGAAGTGTTTTTATTGGGGATTATACCTGAAACATATAACAGAGAATTGAGATATTTGATGGTGAATGTTGTAACAGCAGCTTGGATTGTGTGTGCTAAGAATTGAATAAATGAAAAATTACCATTGCAGGACCAAATTATTAAGAAAATAATGGAATGTGCAGAAATGAGTAAATTGACATTTGAAATTAGAGAACAGAAAGACAAAGAATATTATAAAATATGGGACTTATTTTATCAATGGTTAGAAGGGAAAATATGTTAAAAGAGACTGGAGAAAGGTTCTTATCAGAAAGGATATTGAATTATATAATTGATTTAAGAGAATGGAATGGATGATGTATAATATTAATTTAGAAAACTTACATGAAATGAGAGAAGGAATTGTCACAATTAATTAAAGAATTAATTGATTAAAATGTTTGGATATATATTAGATTGATAAAAAGTAAGGTTAGATAAATCACTGAGATGTATATGCTGAAATTGCAAAAGAGATTTGTAACCAAATCCACCGACACACTGTATTTGGATGGAAGATGTTTTTATGTTTGTTTGTTTAAAAGAAAAAAAAATTCACACACCATAAAAGAAATGGCGGAATTGGGAAGTTGAGTAAAAGCTTGAAAGGTTAGTGGCATATTTAACTATATAAAATTTCCACTCACTCATGGCACTCAGTTCTGAGGCATTCTTCCATCCAGGCACATATCAACCCCCAATTTGTTGCCCCAGTGATTTTTCAGATCAGACTTCTCTATGTACAGTATAGCAAAAGCTGAAGTTCCTCTCATTTTTGCAGGCTCCCTAGAATGGCCCATTTGGCCAATGGTTTAGGTTTAGATTTAAAGATAAAGAATTCTTCAACAAATGGAACCCATGTAAATGGTTTCTGTAACCTCAATTTTACAATTCAGCATTTCTGAGGTCAATAATTTACAGTAATAAGCAGTGGGAATGGCACCAGGTTTGTATAGGCTGAGTTAAATTTGGGCTGAAAAAGAGAAGAGACAGGGAGCAATACAGGCTATAATTAACAAGAACTGAAATGCACCATATGTGGAGGAGGGTCTGGAGTCTGGGTGGACCTTCAAGAACAAGCAATGTGACAGGTTGTTCTCTGCCAAACATTGTTGGGTCCTCCTGACTGTTTTGGAGGCTACTCAGCTGCTTTGTTTTCAGCCTGTGTGAAGAATAAACAGCAGTTTTAAGCAGCAGCACCAAACATTTCCCAATGTGAAGAAATAACGTCTTGTTGTGCATGCTTTCTGGATAGCTGAGCTTGTAGTTTGGATAAGATCATGTGAGTTGGGCAAGGAAAAGTGTCAGTTACTACCCACAGAAGATACAAGTTCTGCAATCTTACTTTTCAAACTGTTCAGTGATAAATAGTAAGGAAAAAAACACCCCATTTTTTTCCCTTTTGAATAAAAATTTCCTGTCATTTCACCTTATCACTACTCTGTTTTGACTTATCAGCTGGGCTGTTGATGCAAGTTGCAGTGGTCATCATAATTAAAATTACATTCGGATATAGAAAGGAGAAGCAACTCTCTTGCATGTTCCCAAATGCTTATCTGTGTGCTTGCTTGTTTATTTAAAATTATATTGGTATCTAGTGTTCCATCTGAGAATCTCATTGGCCTAAGAGAGATTCTTGGTTTAGAGGAAATTTAATATTTGAACCTGGGTTCAACAGATTATCATGTTGGCACAGTTCAATATCACACAATAAATGATAAAGAGCATATATTCACAAATTTTTGAAATTTATTTACTGTAAGTATGATAAAGGCAGCTTGTGTAAAATTTTAAAACAACAGAAGTAATAAACTGAGCAGCAATAAAAAAAATACCTATAGCAAAACAGCAGCTACTTTGTACAGTAGTGAAATAAAAGCATACTAAACACGATTAAATTAGAGCTATCAGATCTGGATTGCAAAAATTTGGATGTTCACAAGATGGCAACCAAGAGTTTGAATTTTCTGCATTTGTTTACCATCACTTAGTGATTGCCTGGACTTTTGTAGCACAGATCTGATTAAAAGGCCAAATAAATAGGTCTTTGGTACTGTAAAGAGGAAGGAAGAAGACCTTGACAGATATATTCAGGAATTGTTACCTAGATAAAAGAGTCTAAAGCATTTTTTAAAATTCAGAACAATGAGATAACATTCCAAAGTGGCTCAAGCAAGATAACTCCTTAATTCATGAACTATAAGAATGAAAAGTATCACAATCAGACTTGCAAAATTTTGGAACATCGCAATACCTAGCTGAAAATACAGGGTTGTTGTTGTCAACAACCTGCTGGCCTGTTTTTAATATTTCTGTTTGCAGGGTAGTCCGTTAGCCTGTTTGTACTGAGCATCTTCCACCTCTAGACAATAATATTTCTATCTTAAATTTCTGCAGCTTGTTATTATTGTTCTTAAATTTTTAGTTGCTGGGTCTACTTGCTTTGCAATGGACTTGCCTAATTCTGGTTCCATTGTGCAAGCAAAGGTTTTGTTCTTTGGCTGGCTTATTTGGCTGACTCATAAGGGAGGACTAGAACCAGGGTCTCCACATATAGTTCAGCAGTACCTTACCGTCTAAATTGTGCTGACCCTCAAATTTTTGCGGTTTATAATATTGATTATATTATTTAGTTCTTCCTAGCTTGTAATCTTCATATATTCATTCATTCATTCATTCTTTGGAATTGTTTTTAAATATAGTCATAGTAGTTGTAGACTTGCTGTGATTATAAATGAATTCAAAGCGGGGGGAGAATAAATTATAATCATATAATATCTAACACACCTGATACTCAGTTGTATCATTCATTCATTCATTCATTCATTCATTCATTCATTCATTCATTCATTCATTCAATTTCAATAGCCGTCCAACTCAACCACAAAACTCTGGATGACTTACAATTCTAAAATTATAAAACTATTAAAAAACAAAAACAAATATTCGCAAAATTAATACAAACAGCAGCAGTCTATTATTATCAACTAATAATAAAGTGAAGAAACTGAGCCCATTAAACGTTTAATGGTATTAAATGTGACAGGCAATCACACTGAAGCAGTGTGGTTCATTCTCCTAGCAGAAGAAGTGCCAAGATCTAACAAATCTAGGCAGATTTGTGATATTGAAAAATTCAAAGGCTCTTCACTCTCGTTGCTAGGTAACACTTCACACTTAATGGTGGTCCTTCAGAGGCAGAACTTTCATAGAGAAAGCACAAACAGAGGAACTAACCAAATAGGAAATACAATTTAACCCTTAGCTGGTAGCTGCGAAGTGCCTTCCTTATAGTTTCATTTTTGTTTTGTCTTATTTTCAATTGTCTTAAACACACATAAAGTTTCTCTTACTTATCAGAGTTTCTCATGATAGCTGGAATAATTTTTTCTTCAGATGTGCTGATAGATCATTCTGAGTTTTTGCAAGACCATGCAAATTGCAAGCTATTCACTTCAAATGAACTTTTTCTTTGCTTTTCTTTCATCAGGTATATATTTTATCTCTTCCAGTATTCTGATTCATGATCAATTAAATTCATAAATAATAATGTATTAATAATACTGCAAAAATCAGAATGTTTTAAATTATGATTTGTTGATCAGGCCATATTGGCTTAGTTAATAGTAAGCACAATGGCTGGATCTATATATCACATTAAAACAATCCCTAAACTACTGAATGCTATTTGTAAACTGTGCCATATATGTACAATGATGTTTTAAACAGAAGTGAGTTTCAGCAGGTTCTGACCAGTTCTGGAGAACTGGTAGCAAAAAATTTGAGTAGTTCATAGAACCGATAGTAAAAATTCTGACTGGCCCTACCCCCATCTATTCTCTGCCTCCCAAGTCCCAGCTGATTGGAAGGAAATGGGGATTTTACAGTATCCTTCCCCTGCCACACCTACCAAGCCATGCCACACTCACCAAGCCACGCCCACAGAACCATAATAATTTTTTTTGAAATCCACCACTGGTTTTAAATATATGTTTAATATTAAATAATTTATTAAATAATGTATTAAATAATAAATGTAATATTAAATATTAAACTTGACCTTGTGATATACAGGGCATTCAGAAAGTAGATTCATGAGGGAAAAAATGAACTTCAACAACTGTAGAATCAGGCTGCAGTATAACAAAATTGACAAAAGTGAAGGGGGTCTGAATATTTTCTGAATGCACTGTATCAAAGGAAGATATTTCCATATGATGTATTTGTGCAATTCAGTATCTGACGATTGAAGTCAGATCTGAAAATGGTTTCCATTTTCATTCCTTGGGAATTCTTACCTCACTTTCCTCTCACCTCTCTCTGCATAAAGATTCAGTCACTATAAGTCCCGGTGTTAGCATTGCAAGGGATAGCAGAAATGAAGACAATCATGAGGTGGCCTCAACTGCTTTTCAGAGTCTGTGGAGTTGGTAAGATATTCATTTGGAGCACCAATTTTTCATACTTACTATCAGTGGTGGGATTCAGCCAGTTCGCACCACTTCGGGAGAACTGGTAGTTAACTTTCTGAACAGTTTGGCAAACTGGTTATTGGAAGAAATCATTAGGGCAGAGAACCGGTTGTTAAATTATTTGAATCCCACCACTGCTTACCATACCTTTCCTTTCAGTGTTGCAACCCTGCATAAATGGTTACCCTGCAAGAATTCTTGGTTATAATTAACATAGTTATTTTGAATGCCTTCATGGTATTCTCCTGGACTAAATTTGTTTCCCACCCCCCTACTTTCTTTGTCAAAGGAGGGCTTATTTTTCTGATAAAGGGTTATCGCAATTATTTGGTGCAGCATCCAGAGACTTTTGGAGGTCTATACCTCCACTCTATATTACCACTCTATAAAGCCCTAGTGAGACCACATCTAGAGTACTGCATCCAGCTTTGGTCACCACACTATAAAAAAGATGTTCAGACTCTAGAAAAAGTGCAGAGGAGAGCAACCAGGATGATTAGGTGGCTGGAGACTAAAACATATGAAGAACAGTTACATGAACTGGGCATGGCTAGTCTAGTGAAGAGAAGGACCAGGGGAGATACGATAGCTGTCTTTCAATACTTGAGGGGCTGCCACAGAAAGGAGGGGGTCAAGCTGTTTTCCAAAGCACCTGAGAGCCAGACAAGGAATAATGGATGGAAACTGAAAAAGGAGAGATTCAACCTGGAAATGAGGAGGAACTTTCTGACAGTGAGAACAATCAACCAATGGAACAGCTTGCCTTCGGAAGTTGTGGGAGCTACATTACTTGAGACTTTCAAGAAAAGATTGGACTGCCACGTGTCAGAAATCTCCTGCTTGAGCGGGGTGGGGTGGGGGTTGGACTAGATGACTTTAACAGAGTTGGATTAACAATCTGTTAATCTGTTTTGTAGCTAAAATTATGGTCCTGCTATTGCAGGGTTTATTTTTTGTATTTAACATATTATTTATAAGCCATCGGCCAATGCTTAGATGAAGAGAAGTGGAACTGAAAGCATTTTTTCCCCAGAGGTTTTTGCTAGTTTTCAAATGCAATCAATGGTGCTTGATTCTGCTTGATTCTTAATTCAGTCTGAAAAGCCTGCAGTCCTACTTACAAGTGAAGAAGCTTCATAGAACATTCTGATTTGAATAGGTAAGGGTAGGATAGAACCATGCTGACAGCAATTTATCCAAACATTCTGCATTACAGAAGAAAAAGGCATCTGCAGATATTTTGGATTTGTCAGGGAGAAGACAAATGGAGAGCCTATTTCTACATAATTTGTGTAGTGATACAATGGGATTTGTCAAAGACTTTGTTGATATACTTCATATCATCTCTAAGTTGTATTTGGCAATTTCATTTGCCAAAAAAAAGAAAAAGGTTTCTGTGCTTGTGTCGAACATGTTCCAATCAGGGGTGAAATGCTACCAGTTCGGATAGATTCGGGCGAACCAGTAGTAAAAAATGCTACTGATTTGGGTGAACTAGTATTTTTGACGATCAGCTGTGCTGCGCAATTTATATTTGCTAGAAAGCAAGAAATCTTGCTTTCTAGCGAATCTAAATTGCGTGGCACAGCTGTTTTCCCCCTCACTGTTCTACTTACCTTTGTTTGCAGACTCAGAAAAGGCTTCTTAATCCTCCTTTTTCAGCGCTGTGCGGTAGCACCTGCGGTGAGCATGCATGCAAAGCACACGTTTGGAGCATACCGCGCATGCACACGTGATGCAAACTGATAGCGAAGCGAACCAGTAGCAGACTTCAGAGCATTTCACACCTGATTCAAATGGTTCTGTGCCTGAATTTCCCCTACACAAACCTAGAGAGCACCAAGGACTCCACAGTACGACCTTAAATATATTCTCCTCTATTGAAACATGTGAAAAAGCCTCTTTCAGCCCTTCCATTCCCTGGCTCCTTACATTTACCTGATATTAGCAGACTTGAGCATTGCACATGTTCAGAAGTAGCTTCAAATTGAAATAACAGAAGCCAGGTGCCTGCTTTGTTTTAGAAGTGATTCATTAGAAGCTTTCATAGACCAGTGGCTTAAATCTATGCAATGAAGCTGCAGCCTTGTGTGACTCACTTGAGGAGGTATGCAGAACAACATCCTTTTCAGTTGACACCCCAGTTATATCTGAATAGGCATATTTCAGAAATGTCTTGGGGAGGAGAACACTATCTACTTCCACATGGCTCCACCAGCATTGGAACAGGGCCCCCCAAAGTCTTCCACACAATGTCAGGCCTGGAAACCATACTAGACTTTAGGGTTCCAGATGCTGCCACATTTTTCCCCTGAGGGGAAGAAGGGGGGTTGAGGGGTATGGTAACATTCTTCAAGCGGTCAAGGTCGGATGGTGTTCACATCTGCAGGAAGAGTGGCGAGAAGATATTCGAATGAACTGGGAGAACGTGGGACCATGTGACCAGCAAAGGGGTCAGGGGGGTGGGACTCTTGGGGTTTGTATAACTGGGAAAAGAATCCGGAAGTTCAGTTTTGGAATTTCACTCATCGTGTGCCAGTTTCCTCATGCTAGTAAAGAACTCTGAAAGACAATGGTTTCTGAGTTTTTTTTATGCAGAAGAGGTTTTTCTGGAACCTTGACACACAACTAGAATGAAAAAGTTGCTATCCTTGATGTGAACATACACTGTGGTGCACAATTATTAGGCAAGTGAGTATTTTGACTATATCATCATTTTTATGCATATTTTCCACCTCCAAGCTCTATAAACTTGTACGCTTAGCAGATATAAGCATATCAGGTGATGTGTATTTGTGTAATGAGGGAGGGTGTGGCCTAAGGAGATCAACACCTAAGGAGATCAAGGTCTGCATAATTATTAGGCATCTTCTTTTCCTCAGGCAAAATGCCCCCCCCCCCCAAAAAAGATTTAACTGACTCTGAAAAGTCAAAAATAGCAAAAAGTCTTTCAGAGGGATGCAGCACTCTTGAAATTGCTAAGATATTGGGGCGTGATCACAGAACCATCATATGTTTTGTTGCAAATAGTCAGCAGGGTTGCAAGAAATGTGTTGGGGAAAAAAATTAACTTCCAAAGATTTGAGAAGAATCAAATGTGAAGCTACCAAGAACCCATTATCCTCCAGTGCTGTCATATTCCAGAACTGCAACCTACCTGGAGTCCCCAGAAGTACAAAGTGTTTAGTGCTCAGAGACATGACCAAAGCAAGGAAGGCTGAAACCCAACCACCACTGAACAAGGTACATAAGTTGAAACGGCAAACCTGGGAAATAGTACACTTCTCTGAATGGTGTCTTGGAGGCTGTGGTTGTTGCTGCACAAAAAGTTGATCATCAAGAAATCGACAGACTTCATGAATGGAAGGCTTATGACTGTTATTAAAAAGAAGGGTGGCTATATTGATCACTGATTTTTTTTGTGTGTATGAAATGTCAGAAGCATTTATTTGTACATTTTGAGTTGTTTGTTTATTCTCACTTTACCAGATGCAAATAAGCAAGTGAGATGGGTGAATTTTCATTTTTCATTTAGTTCATAATAATTCTGCACACTAATAGTTGCCCAATAATTGTATACACATAGATATGCTCCTAAGAAAGCCAAAACCTCAGTTTTACTTTCTTAAATATTCAGTTTTGAAGTTTATCAACATTTTGGATTGATAGAGAGCACTGTAGTTGTTCAACAATAAAAAATAATCATCCAAAATACAACTTGCCTAATAATTTTGCACACATTGTAAAAACACTTGGGTTGCCTTGGTCGATTGGGCATGTAGAAACTGGGTTTATCTGATCAAAGGTGATTTCAGGATATACTTTAAGATCTTTCTGCTACCATCTTAATATAAACAAGCTAAGAAGGCTTACATTTGGGTTGCATATTGAGTGTGTCTTCTTAATCTTTTTCCTGGTAGCATAGTACCTTACATAAGGAAGAGATACAGTAGATTTTGTCACTCATTTACTCTAGCTGATTATGAGCAATTAAACAATTATATTAGTGGGTTAAAAACAACTAAAACATTGTCCCCTTTCTCTTTCCTTAGTTTTGGTGGCATTAGAGCAGAGAAGATGCCTGAAGGAAATTAAACCTCAGGAATTAAATTAGCAACTCAAAAACATACATTGAAATTATATGTTGAGAATATTGTAATTACTCAGCCAAAGAATTCTTTAGAATTGCTAATGGAATACATACAGCAGTATGGTTTGATATGAGGATATTGGATCAACAAGTTTACAGCTGAAATGATGACTTGAGGTGTAACTGAATAATATTGGTACCAAGTAGTGGGGTTTAATATTGCTGCTAAATAGTTAAACATCTGAAAATCTATTTGGCCAAAATTAATTTAAAAAAACAACCTATTTGCAAATTATTTATTATTTTTATTTATTTATTTATTTGATTTTTATACCGCCCTTCTCCTGAAGGACTCAGGGCGGTGTACAGGCAAGATAAAACATACAATATACAAATTAAAATACAATTTAAAAAACTTATTTTAAAATTAGCCTGAAAAAATTAAAATATGCCATGAACTAAAAACCCCATTTAAAATTAATAAAATTTACAAAATTTAAAAATTAAAATTCAATTCAAGCCAGCCCCGCGCGAATAAAAAGGTGTGTCTTCAGTTCGCGACGGAATGTCCGAAGGTCAGGTATTTGGCGTAAGCTCGGGGGAAGCTCGTTCCAGAGTGTGGGAGCCCCCACAGAGAAGGCCCTTCCCCTGGGGGCTGCCAGCCGGCATTGTTTGGTGGACGGCACCCTGAGAAGTCCCTCTCTGTGAGAGCGTACGGGTCGGTGGGAGGCATGTGGTAACAGCAGGCGGTCCCGTAAGTACCCAGGCCCTAAGCCATGGAGCGCTTTAAAGGTCATAACCAACACCTTAAAGTGCACTCGAAAGGCCACAGGTAGCCAGTGCAGTCTGCGCAGGAGCGGTGTTACGTGGGAGCTACGCGTAGCTCCCTCTATCACCCGCGCAGCTGCATTCTGGACTAACTGAAGCCTCCGAGTGCACTTCAAGGGGAGCCCCATGTAGAGAGCATTACAATAATCCAAGTGAGAGGTAACGAGCGCATGAGTGACCGTGCACAAGGCATCCCGATCAAGGAAGGGGCGCAACTGCCGAACCAGGCGAACCTGGTGGAAGGCCCTCCTGGAGACGGCCGTCAAATGATCTTCAAGCGACAGCCGATCATCCAGGAGGACACCTAAGTTGCGCACCCTATCCTTTGGGGCCAATAACTCGCCTCCAACAGCCAGCCGCGGCTGCAGCTGGCTGAATCGGGATGTCGGTATCCACAGCCACTCCGTCTTGGAGGGATTAAGCTTGAGCCTGTTTCTCCCCATCCAGACCCATACGGCTTCCAAACACCGGGACAGCACTTCAACAACTTCATTGGGGTGGCCCGGGGTGGAAAAGTACAGCTGGGTGTCATCAGCGTACTGCTGGTAACTCACCCCGAAGCCACTGATGATCTCACCCAACGGCTTCATATAGATGTTGAACAGCAGGGGTGAGAGAATCGACCCCTGTGGGACCCCACAAGTGAGGCACCTCGCGGTCGACCTCTGCCCCCCTGTCAACACCGTCTGCGACCGGTCGGAGAGATAGGAGGAGAACCACCGATACACGGTGCCTCCCACTCCCAATCCCTCCAACCGGCGCAGCAAGATACCATGGTCGATGGTATCAAAAGCTGCTGAGAGATCTAATAGGACCAGGGCAGAGGAATAACCCCTGTCCCTGTCCCTCCAGAGATCATCCACCAATGCTACCAAAGCTGTCTCCGTGCTGTAAAATTATTATTTTACAGATCTGGAAGAATATAGCAGTAGATATTTCAAGGAGAAGATTGAAACTGCTTTGATTGGGAAGAAATGTAGCTGTGAAGGTGTCTGTTCTACCGTGGCTTGAATTTCTGTTCCAAGCAATTTCCATAAAACTTGAAAATAAGATATAAAATAACTGGCAGAGACAAATAACAAATTTTAGATGCTCCAATAAAAGCCTGAGGATTAAATTCAAGCTATTACAGGATTTGAAAGACTGATGTAGTCTGGCTGCTCCACATTCTAAGATTCTATAATCAGGCTAGCAGCTTGGACTGCAGATTAGAGCATGTCCATGTCACCTAATGATCGGGTGATCTCTATTGAGGAAGAGAGACTCCCAAATGGTCTGCCCAACTATCTCTGGGCCAATGCAGAAAGATATAAACAGTCTATAAGAGATTGTGCAACAATAATCAGCATGTTAAAACCCTGGGATAAATGCAGAGAACGAATCAATCCAACTGATACCCTCTTACCTCATTACTTAATATTCCTCATGAAGAGGATAGCACAAAGAAATGTACTTGATGGAGAACTAACCAATTAAATTGCAATATTTGATCATTTATAAGAAAAAGATGAATTCTGGAATGCTCAAAACCTTCCAATCAGTCATGGTAATTTCAAATAAAAACTACATTAAAAGAATGGCAAAAACAAGGGACAATACTTAGAGACCTGACTGAATTCAAAAGCTTCTAACATGCAACATAAAACACTTACTGAGCCTAATTTATTGTTAGCGAGATGGGACTCAGGAAGTGAACAAATTAAACAGTGAATGGTTAAATGGATGCTGCATTTAGATACAGTAATTGATATTCCACAATGGCATTTCAATTACATTCGCATCAAATTTAATTGAAATTAGTACTAGAACAATATACCCGCAGTGAACATTTTAAAGCTGTTTACAAAGCATACAACAAAGATGTTTTACTACTGATGTATTACTCCAGTTATTGATTGCTAAAATGGACAATTCGTTCTCCAAAATTGCTTGGAGATGTAGCAACCAGGTTGGATCATTTTTGTATAACTGATGGTAATGCTATAAAGCTCAACAATTTGGGGAAAGGATTTGAAATTAAATGATATAAATTCTAAAAGATGAATTTCCTTTACAACCTAACATCTTTTTATTCGACATTACTAAACTTTATATCCCATAAGTCTACTGAGCAATTTTTGTATATGCTAACAGCTGGAAGGATGCATTGCATTTCTTACTGGAAAGTACCTATAACTGCTTCTTTACAAGAAGGGCTACTTGAGTCCTCTACATACGCTTTGATGTTTACAACAACCTTTCATATAAAAATTAAATCTGACATGGAGTGTATTTCAACTTGGAAACCATTTTTAGATTATAATACTGCATGTAGGGTGGTACCATATCTTAAATTTGGGTTTCTCTGAATGCACCTTTGGGTCAAGACTTGATTTTCTAATTTTGTTGGTTTACTCTATTGTTATTTTTGTTCACCATTTATAGCAGAGGTGGGGAACGATGGCCTATTTATTACTTACGGATTCCAACTCCCAGAATTCCTGAGCCAAGAATTCTGGGAGTTGAAGTCCACAAATCATAAAAGGGTCATTGTTCTCTATGCCTGATTTAGAGTTTCACAGGTAAGATAGGCAGTTATATAAATTTGTTTAATAAATAACTAAACAGTTTTAATACTCTAGCTTTAATCTGTTAAGAAAATATAATATATATTCAATTGCTTTGATAGAAACTACTGTTTTATTCTTATTTTACAATTTATTCTATGCTAATTATGGCTGTTGATACTTATCTATTATTTGGATCTTATCAGTAATCTGTATTTTTTAATAATATAATTACTTAAAACTAATCAAATATTGAGAGTATTAATCTAATTCTATAATGCTTGAACATAATTACTGTGTAAAATTAAAATGCTATTTTGCAATAACCTTATTTGAAGGAATATGTGAAAGGTAAGAGGTTTCTCTTTAAAAGAGATAAATCAATAGGAGTCACAGAACGATTGTCACAAGGGCCCACCAGTATCTTTGTTTTATTTATGTTAGTTTTAAATAATTTACTTATATGCTTTCCTTTCCCTTTCCCAAAAAATCCATTGGCTTATTCCAGCCAATTGGCTGGCTTATTCCAGCCAATTGGCTGGCTTATTCCGGCCAATTGGCTGGCTTATTCCAGCCAATTGTCTACTGCGGTGATTCTCAACCTGTGGACCCTAGGGGGGCCGCGATGTTGTCACAGAGGATCCGTGAAGGCTTGAAGAAATGTTAGGATTTAAATCTTGGGTTAAGTCTTGGGGGTCCTTGGCAGGGGTGAAATCAAGCAGGTGGTGACAGGTTCTGGAGACCCAGTAGCAGAAATTTTGAGCAGTTCAGAGAACCGGCAAACACCACCTCTGGCTGGCCCCAGAGTGGGGTGGGAATGGAGATTCTGCAGTATCCTTCTCCTGCCATGCCCACCAAGCCAGGCACACCAAGCCAAACCAAGCCATGCCCACAGAACTGGTAGTAAAAAAAATTTGGATTTCACCACTGGTCCGTGGCCACAAAAGGTATTTAAAGGGGAGTTTATGGTGAAGAAAAGGTTGAGAACCACTGGTCTATTGACTCCCTTTTTTTCTTAATAATCCCTTTCTTTCAAAGATCACATAGCTTTCTTCTTGCTTTTCTAATAAGGAAGCGACTGGTTAACCATTTCATTTAATAGAAATGAATGTAATTCATTCTATGAATGAAGCCATGGTGGGGCATTGGTTAGAATGTAGTATTGCAGGATAACTCTGCCTACATCTAGCAGTTTGATCCTGCCCGTCTCAAGTTTGACTCCTTCCGAGATCAGTAAAATGAAGACCCAGATTTTTGGGGGCAACATGCTGACATTGTAAACCACTTAGAGAAGGCTGTAAAACATGATGAAGCGATATATAAGTCTAAGTGGTATTGCTATTATTTCATTAGATAACTCAATTTCTTTCCATCCTTAGCATCACTATCCTACTACTTTTATATTTCCTGTCACAATATATCAATCTTTTCTTTCCAATTCTTCTGCGCATGCGCGAAAATGGCGGCGATCTAATTTTCATGGAGATGGCAGTTATTGGCCATGATTTCCATCGGACATGTTGGGGCCTCGCTTTTCGGTCGCGTTTATCGTCAGCCGCGTTGCCTTTGGCCGCGCCTTTCATCAGCGGCACGTTGGTGGCTTGACTTTTGGCCGCGATTTTCATCAGCTGTTCTCCATCAACAGCTTTGGCGGTCATGGCGGTGGCGGCACTTGTAACATCAGCGGTGCAGACCGTTCCCTTCCCCTTCTTTCGATGGACTGTATTTAATATGGACAGGGGCAAAGCAGACGGTGCGAACGGTTTAGGACTCAAGACTCGTGATGTGGCATCTTGCCCGGGGACTTTTATTATCGTCCTACGGGAGAGTGAACTTGCCCAGATTTTTTAACATCTTATGGCGGGTCTTGATCGGGTCATCTGAATGATTGTAATATCTATGCCGGTTAGGAACGGACTCTTTTCTGCCACTTATTTTGTTTCCATGAGATATTCGCCTATTGACCTCCTTCGACTGCGAGGTTCCCCCGCCTCGCAGGAATGGCCCTCCAAGTTATCGAGGGCTTACCTCAACGAAGGGTCTTGGGACCCAGAGAGGTGGCATGCGGCTAAGAAGAATTTATGGGGTTTTTTAAATAGATTTTTAAATAAGGGTTTTTTAAGGGTGGGGAGGGACAAGACGGGTGGGGGAGAGAACCCGTCGGGGAGGGATCCAGCCCCTGTGCTAGTTCGCGACACTACTCCATCTGGTCCGAAGGCAGGGGGGGAGGGCGTTGTTCCAGGACTAGAGGGTTGTTCGATCTGTACGGTAAGTGGGAGAGGCAGATATGGCGGCGGGGCCCCGTATCGAGAGTTGGGAGCACGTGTTCGATGTCTGAAAGCGATCACGTGCTCCGGCCCCTCAGTCCCTACCCGTTCCTCGGGCGGCCATGATCCTCAGAGCTTGGATCTTCGGCTGATGTTATGTAATGCCCGGTCCGTGGTTAATAAGGCTCCCCTGATTTGCGACCTTATTCAGGGGGAGTCCGCGGACCTCATAGGCATTACGGAGACCTGGTTGGGCCCAGAGGGGGGGGTTCCCCTTGTTAAGATGTGTCCTCCAGGTTTCCGAGCATTTCATCAGCCGAGGGCCCAAGGTAGGGGTGGGGGGGTGGCGGTTGTTATGAAGGAAGACCTAGAGCCGAGGGAGGCCACTGTTCCTCAGATTGCCGGCTGTGAATCCCTCTATGTGCGGTGGGGCCATAGGAATCAGTTGGGCTTGGTGATCGCGTACCTGGCTCCTTGCTGCGTGACCACAGCCCTGCCTGAGCTGTTGGAAGTACTGGCTGCTGTGGTGGTTGAGACCCCCAGACTTATAGTCATGGGGGATTTCAACCTGCCATCAGTTGGTCTGTTATCGACAGCAGCTCAGGAGTTCCAGGCTTCCATGATGGCCTTGGACCTGATTTGAGTAAATGATGGCCCTACGCACATGGGGGGAGGCACGCTGGATCTGATTTATATCTCTGGACAGTGGTTAAATGATCTGGTATTAGACGATTTAGTAACAGAACCAATGTCATGGTCCGATCATTTTCTCCTTCGCCTAGACTTCCAAACCACCACTCACCATCGCAGGGAAACGGAACCTACACGTTGGTTCCGTCCCAGGCACCTGATGGACCCTGAGAGGTTCCTGACGGAGTTTGGGCCATTCCCTGAGGATCTGGCCCACGGCACGACTGAGGAACTGGTCGTGGCCTGGGACCTTGGACCGTGTCGCGCCTTTGCGGCCTCTGACCCGGCGCAGATCTCACCCGGCCCCTTGGTTCTCCGATGGGCTGAGGGAGATGAAACGCCGGAGAAGATGCCTAGAGAGCATCTGGAGGTCCAGTCGCTCCGAGGCTGATCGGACACTAGTTAGGTCCTATTCTAGGACCTACCTAGTGGCAATGAGGGAGGCGAGGCGTTCTTACGCCTCCACCCTCATTGCATCGGCAGATAACCGCCCGGCCGCCCTGTTTCGGGTGACCCGCTCCCTCCTTCACCAGGAGGTACGGGATGACCCTTTGCAGGGACGAGCCGAGGAGTTTAGTGGTTATCTATACGATAAAATCGCTCAGCTCCGGGACGGTCTGGACCGAAATTGGGATGATCCAAGCGAGGGAGAGGAGGCACGTCTTGTTGAGTCCATTTGGGATGAGTTTGACCCTGTGGCTCCCGAGGACGTGGACAGGTTGTTGGGGAGGATTCACGCCACGACATGTTTACTGGACCCGTGCCCTTCCTGGCTGGTACTGGCCACTCAGGAGGTGACACGAGGCTGGCTCCAGAGGATTATCAACGCTTCTTTGTTGGAAGGGGTTTTCCCAGCCGCCTTGAAAGAGGCGGTGGTGAGACCCCTCCTTAAGAAGCCCTCCCTGGACCCAACTATTTTGGGTAATTATCGTCCAGTCTCTAACCTTCGCTTTGTTGCGAAGGTTGTAGAGAGTGCTGTGGCGCGACAGCTACCCCAATACCTGGATGAAGATGTCTATCTAGACCCGTTCCAGTCCGGCTTCCAACCCGGATACAGCACGGAGACAGCTTTGGTCGCATTGGTGGATGATCTCTGGAGGGCCAGGGACAGGGGTTATTCCTTTGCCCTGGTCCTATTAGATCTCTCAGCGGCTTTTGATACCATCGACCATGGTATCTTGCTGCGCCGGTTGGAGGGATTGGGAGTGGGAGGCACCGTGTATCGGTGGTTCTCCTCCTATCTCTCCGACCGGTCGCAGACAGTGTTGACAGGGGGGCAGAGGTCGACCGCGAGGTGCCTCACTTGTGGGGTCCCACAGGGGTTGATTCTCTCACCCCTGCTGTTCAACATCTATATGAAGCCGTTGGGTGAGATCATCAGTGGCTTCGGGGTGAGTTACCAGCAGTACGCTGATGACACCCAGCTGTACTTTTCCACCCCGGGCCACCCCAATGAAGTTGTTGAAGTGCTGTCCCGGTGTTTGGAAGCCGTACGGGTCTGGATGGGGAGAAACAGGCTCAAGCTTAATCCCTCCAAGACGGAGTGGCTGTGGATACCGACATCCTGATTCAGCCAGCTGCAGCTGCGGCTGGCTGTTGGAGGCGAGTTATTGGCCCCAAAGGATAGGGTGCGCAACTTAGGTGTCCTCCTGGATGATCGGCTGTCGCTTGAAGATCATTTGACGGCCGTCTCCAGGAGGGCCTTCCACCAGGTTCGCCTGGTTCGGCAGTTGCGCCCCTTCCTTGATCGGGATGCCTTGTGCACGGTCACTCATGTGCTCGTTACCTCTCACTTGGATTATTGTAATGCTCTCTACATGGGGCTCCCCTTGAAGTGCACTCGGAGGCTTCAGTTAGTCCAGAATGCAGCTGTGCAGGTGATAGAGGGAGCTACACGTAGCTCCCACGTAACACCGCTCCTGCGCAGACTGCACTGGCTACCTGTGGCCTTTCGAGTGCACTTTAAGGTGTTGGTTACGACCTTTAAAGCGCTCCATGGCTTAGGGCCTGGGTACTTACGGGACCACCTGCTGTTACCACATGCCTCCCACCGACCCATACGCTCTCACAGAGAGGGACTTCTCAGGGTGCCGTCCGCCAAACAATGCCGGCTGGCAGCCCCCAGGGGAAGGGCCTTCTCTGTGGGGGCTCCCACACTCTGGAACGAGCTTCCCCCGAGCTTACGCCAAATACCTGACCTTCGGACATTCCGTCGCGAACTGAAGACACACCTTTTTATTCGCGCGGGGCTGGCTTGAATTGAATTTTAATTTTTAAATTTTGTAAATTTTATTAATTTTAAATGGGGTTTTTAGTTCATGGCATATTTTAATTTTTTCAGGCTAATTTTAAAATAAGTTTTTTAAATTGTATTTTAATTTGTATATTGTATGTTTTATCTTGCCTGTACACCGCCCTGAGTCCTTCGGGAGAAGGGCGGTATAAAAATCAAATAAATAAATAAATAAATAAATAAATAAATAATTAAATTCACAGCTACTTCTTCTTCAACTTCTCTGCAGCCACATGTCCATTGAGGGCATCACCACCATCACTGCTGACACTACTACGTTCTGGCTTGCATTTCTTAGCTTCCTTGTTTCTATGCTGAATTCCCCCCCACCCTTTGGTTTCCTTATTTATCTAGCAACATGAGAAAATGCATTTACTTTTGTCAGCAATTTGCAGCACTGAGATTGTTGAAATTACACCACTTCCATTTTCTTCTGAACCCTGGGAAGAAGCCCAATTAGGGTTACTCTCAGAACCAATTCACCATTTCCTGAGAGTCTTGAATTCTCTGGGTATATTGTAATACCAGGCTACAGATACCTCTTGAGTTTCTGTTTCAAATCTGATACCTCTGCCCTTGCAGTAATCTTCTTTTTCTCTAGAATCATTGGCTTCCTCTTGTGCCTTATTTGTCTGGCAGTCTTCTTTCCTAACGGTGCTCACAATTTGTTTTTCCTCTTATTGTCTCATGTGAAGCTTTCAACAGTTATCTCAACTACTGCACTTTCTATTGTTTGTTTCAGCAGCTCAAAGGAAATTTTCAGGGTTTTTTGTTTGTCTTTTCTTCTAGAGGCACTTCCCCAAGTCTTCCCCAAGTTTTTTTGCAGCCTCTTCTGAAGGAGTGAAATACAGCAGGTTCTGACAGGTTCTGAAGAACCGGTAGCGGAAATTTTGAGTAGTTTGGAGAACTGGCAAATACCACCTCTGTTTGGCCCCAGAGTGGGATGGGAATGGAGATTTTGCAGTATCCTTCCCCTGCCATGCCCACCAAGCCACGCCCACCAAGCCACACCAAGCCCACCAAGCCTCGTCCACAGAACCGGTAGTAAAAAAATTTGGATTTCACCTTCTGCTATTATCTTTGCTTCCCCATGTTTTCTACCAATAACCAGCAATATTTTAACAGCAATACTTCATTCATTTCTTTGGTTACTTCTGGCTTTTTCCCCCTTCCACAGCTTCCCCTGCTATACCTCTTGCTTCCTAGTGAGCATCAGAGATCTAGTTAGCTATTCTGTTATCTCCCAAATGTCTTGGTTTCCTGGTAGTGGCACAAACACACATATTGTTTGATGTTGATATTCCTCCCTATAATAAATGTTATGAATTGCTGTTTATTATATTTACTGTGCTTCAAACTCCTTTCTCCTCTCCCACTGTCATACACTGGCAGCCTCAAAGATGTTTCCTTCCTCCTGGTCCTCCCACCAATTATCTGTGTTGACTATTCTCATTAAGTTTTGGTGACAAATGATTACAGGCAGTGCTGGGATTCAGCTGGTTCGCACCGGTTCACGTGAACCGGTTGTTAAATTTCCACCACCACCCCACTATTAAAGTGGATCCTGGGCTTTGCACTGCATTGCAATGGAGAAACGAGCAACAGAGTGGCCAGTGCAAGGGAAGGAAAAAGCTGCTTTCTCTCCTCCTTCCCTCGTGCTGGCCGCTCTGTTGCCCATTTCACCATTGCACCACAGGGGAGCGCAGCACCTAGGATCCACTTTGATAGTGGGGGATGGGTAATTTAACAACCGGTTCACCCAGTGTCAGTTGGCCGTCGTGGGAGGCTTGTCCCACGTGTGCAGCAGAGCTGCCGGACTGGGATGGGCCATGCCTCCCACAACAGCCAACCTGACCCTGGGCAAACCGGTTGTTAAATTATTTGAATCCCACCACTGATTATAGGTTGCTACACATGATCTTAGACAAAGGGCTGATTTTCCTTTTACTTTTCAGAAGAGAAAAATTCTCCTTCTGTGAAATTACTCTGTTTCAGATCTACAAAATCTGAAACATGACTCCTCTTTTTTTCGGTGCAAAGTGATCAGCTATCTCAACTATTCTCATTACTCATTAGTATACCTGTAGTCCCTTCATCCATTTTTAATATTTATTTAATAGGTTAAATGAAAATAAATTTGCCTCAGATTTATTTGCCTCAAATTTATTAAATATATCATCTTTTCAATATTGTCTAGGTTGGTCTCATCAAATAGGGATGTCCGTGCGGGGTTTAATAATATCAAGATGGTGGCTGCAACCTGATAATCTAAGTTCCATCCCTTTTTATATAATGGGCCAGGGCTATAACCACATGATTGTGGTTGTCATCTTGAGGCCCCTTTTCCACAAGCTCTGCTCCCTTGTATCTAACTATTTCTTGAATAGTTGAATAGAAACTCCACATAAAATGCCTACTTTGGAATTCAAATCTAAACATTTTCTGGAAAAAAAAGTAGTAATTAGGTCCCATTGTAAACCTTCTGTATACAGTTTGTTTAAAGATAGCATAGGAAGCCATTTCTGAAAAAGTTTATTGTATTTCTCTGTCCAGTCTGGTGGATTTCCTGAGTCTTTTTCAATTTCTGTGTTCCAGTAGCTGTCTCAAATTTTGACAGAAAGGTGTGGGCATCTCCCCAGACATACATGAAGGAGATCCTTAGAAGTATCATTATCTTTCCACTACTGTAAACCTTAAGCTGCAACATTTCCTTTTCATGCTGATGTTGATCTCTCAGCTGGAAAATGTTCGGCTCCTTTTGTTCCCTTAAAATCTGAGAATATTCAGTACTTGGCTGATTTGAAGTTTTGTTTTTTCTGTGGTTTTTTTCCCTCTTAACAATTGCTTTTTAGTTAGTAACAGTCTTAGATCTTCCACACTGACTTCTTTACCCTGAATAGTGTGTTCGTCACATTCTTTATTAAAGCAGCTTTTCCATTATTCAGACTCTGGCAGTGCTTTCTGTTTATAGCTGTGCCCCCTCCTCTTTCTGTTCCTCTTCTTTTTCTCTCCCCCCCCCCCCCGGAGCTGATGTTAATATCTTTCCTATGTTGTTTGTTTTGTATTTTTCTTTCATCCTTTTTACAGCATTTCCCATTCTTTAGACTTAGATCCTCACAATTCCTGCTCCACTTTTTCTTCAGGCTTTTAATCAGGGTCTCTGCTTCCCCTGTAAACTTTATTCCATCCTTCTGCTACCACTTGAGGGGAAATGGGATTATTGGGTCAGAAGTTCAGATTGGGGACCAAGACATCTGTGTTAAAATCTTGCTGTGACTCCCCAAAGTGATAAGCCCAAATTATCCTCACAAAATGATAACTGTAAAGTTTTTACACTGTTGTTTGTTTATGTATTGATACTATTCTTGTTTCTTTTCATGGTAAGATAGCTTCTGAGACATAACTCTTCTGCCTCTCATTTATTTAGAAGACCAGTAGATAGTGAACAATTAAAATGTGATTCACAATAACATTTTATTACAAAAATGTATTTATTTTTCTATGAAGAGTTCTTTATAGTGCCTAATTAGAGAAGAATTTTCATAGACTCTTTTCTTTTGTGAATTATGGCATCCCCTTCTCCTTCCTTTTTCTTCTCTTTCGTTTCTCCAGCTATCCACAGTTTCTACTTAGTATTTTTCTCTCTTGAAGCTGTCTTTAGTTTCTTTCTGCTTCTATTTTTAATAAGGAAGTAGCTAATTTTTTATGATTTCATCACAAAACCTATACAATTAATATTCCTTTAAGATTTGAGAAATAGAGTATATGCCCGGGAGGCAGAGAAGAAATTAGAAATGCTTATTATTCAGGCGTATCTTGAGAAGATTGAAGGTAAAACATTTATATGTTTGTTCATCCAATTATGTAGCTTAAATGTATATAACAATTGGTATTCCCAAAAGATAATTGGAAAGCTTACATTATAAATCAGAGAAGAGAGTATTAGAATGAGAGTATCTTAATTTAGGGCTGTGTATGCTATTATCTGGAAATCCAAGCCTTTGGGGGGTAATACCTTGGGGATTGTAAAGGCAAAATACAATGCTTTTCAAATGTCTGGTTGATGGAAGTTCACAATATTGAAAATAAAATTAAAAGCAATGAAATTGATGAAATGTAAAACAGTTAAATAATCAGACAGCAACAAAATAAATCTTATTTTTTACACTATGCACATAAAGACTCTTGTGTTCAAAAGGGTAAAGCAACAATATTTATACACATTTCTAAAAAAGAAACTTACAGAGACAAATGAATCCCCTGGGAGATTTTCCCAAACTGGAAAATCATTGAAAAGGCCTGGTCCCACTAAATGCTAATTTTGTATGCACAAAAGACAGAATCTTAACCATAAACTCATTAGCAGATTTTAGAGCAGATATGGAGGAATTACATGAGACTACAGATCTCCAGAGGAACTTTGAAATCAAAAGTTTGAAGTAAAAAAAATCAAATAGCACCAGCTATGATATTGTCTGTTAAAAGGATTATAGCAGTTGAAATAGTCTGAAACTTGTAGATAGTTGATTTAAATTATCAGTGTTTAGTCTGACTAGGTTTATAGAGGTGAAAATATATTGGGTGAACAGAAAAATAGGTTTATTTTAAAGATTCATTTAAATCCATTTTTAGAGTCAAATAGATCTCATCATCTTTGTGATTAAAGTAATTTTCTGGTGAACTTTGCCATCTCGACAACTGACTGAAGACTGGAGAGGTGGTTGAAGGTAATGGAGTCTGATCTCTTCTAAGACTGAGATAATGTCCTAGAGGACTCCATGAAATAACCATGAAATCTCATGGTTATTTTGGTTTCTATCATGTGCCCTCTGCTCCCATGACCACATGAAGATACATAAAGATGAAATAGAAATTGGTGAGGCTGGGTAAGGTCTTTCCAAGATTGCATGCAGTAGTTCTGACCCTTCCCTAGATTTGGGGATAGACCAAGTGCTCATATTTTGAACAGGTCTTATCAAAGCATTGGAAATACAAAGCATAGTAAGAAGATTGGGAACTGAAATGCTTCTCCAACAAGCAACAAGCAACATGGAACGTTTTGTCATTTTTATAGATTATTATACCACCTTGTTCTGTGGCAGACTGCAATTTATTACACTTAAAAGAGTTCCGGTGGCGCAGTGGTTAGAATGCAATATTGCAGGCCAACTCTGCCCAAAGTCTGGAGTTTGATCCTGACTGGCTCAAGTTTGACTCATCTTCCATCCTTCTGAGGTTGGTAAAACGGGGACTCAGATTGTTGGGGCCAATATGCTGACTCTATAAACCACTTAGAGAGGACTGTAAAACACTATGAGGAGATATAGAAGTGCTTTTGCTATTGGTATGAACAGTTGGCTCTTCATCAGGAACTGTGTCCTCTGACACATCAATCACCATAGCAATAGTCCTCGTATTAACATTTCTACAGAAATCTGGTTGGCCTTTGCAACTTGGATTTTCCAGATTGTTTGAATTTGGGTTCTCATAAGCCTCAACCACCACAGCCAATGGTGAGGGATTGTGGGAGTTGTTGTCCAAAATATTGCTACCATTGCTCTGGTCAGAGTATCCTTTTGCCATATTTCACAAGGGATATCAGAACGCTTTATTCTGTTTTGTTGTTTGAACTGAATTTTAACGTATTTCAGTCGTTAAGAAAGGATCCGGCTACTTATAGATTGGCTTTAAGCAGAAAGGTTTGTACATTCAACATAGACCCACCCTGGATTTCTGCCCAAGT
Organism: Ahaetulla prasina; assembly: GCF_028640845.1. Classification (NCBI taxonomy): domain Eukaryota; kingdom Metazoa; phylum Chordata; class Lepidosauria; order Squamata; family Colubridae; genus Ahaetulla; species Ahaetulla prasina. The sequence continues at coordinate 130,248,961 of NC_080539.1, forward strand.
AGCATTTCGTTTGGTCTTTTTAGAAATAGCCATCCAGATTTCCATCCTGTTTTCAAAGTCATAAAATTCACCACAGAAGAGCAGAATGAAATGGATGCTGCATTCTTGAAGTGGATGATGGGATACCACATAAAGGTGTCTGCCCTCTGGAGCAACCTCAGCCAGATCACCCTATATTTTTCAAGCTAAGTACTGCAATGGGTAGAGAGGGCATGAGTGAGCATATTCTTTTTTATGCCCTTCCCTCAGATATGCTGAAAACACAATATGTACTTCGGGTGGAAGAGATAGACCATTTTGGTACGTATGGATAAACCAGGCCCCAAAACCAATAGCAAAAGCCAGTGATCTTGAATGAGGAAACGCCCTGTAATTTGCTATTGGCATCATAGTAGCTCCTTCGAATTTCAATCTTTATTCAAAAATTGTATGCATTTAAGCACAAGGATCATCACAAAGACGTTTAGACCACATGTAAACAAAACAAACATTGGCGAGACAATTTGCCGCATCCTATGCAATCCACAACTTGAAAAGAAAAAGTAAGCTTTTAATTCTGCATTTTCCCAGGCTGTTGGTGGTGGCTGGGAGAAACGAACTCTCCCTCCCTCCCTCCCTCTCTCTCCTCCTCCCTCTCTCTCTCTCTCCCTCCCTCTCTCTCTCTCTCTCCCCCCCCGCCCCCGTTTCTACTTACTGGTTTACTAGTAGAAAGGAATTTGTTTGGACATGAAGTCTAGACACTGTGATTGTAAAAAGAACAGGCACACTTGGTAATCTCTAGGCTGATGGGGAATATTTAGCTAAAGCTATATATTATTGCTCAGGAAAGGGAAAATTAAGATACAATTAAGAATCTTCCCTTAGTCAGTGAAAAATTACCCACATTCCAGAGTGCATAATGTTTTAATTTCATAATGAAAGACAGTGACCAGTCCTGTGAAAAATAAGTATCCAGAGGAAAAAAGATTTTAAGGGCTAATCCACATGATGGTGTTTTTCCCCTTTCCCATAACCGGTTATCTTGATTTTGTGTCCTGCCTTGGTCTTGTTCAGAATTCAAATAAACAGCCAAGCAAAGCATCTGTCTCTACCGGTATCACAAAATGGCTGAGGAAACTCATGGAAAGGTTTGAGTGCCTGTGCGGCTTCAGAAGTTGCCACCAAACTGTCATTGAAAAAGATAGGAAAACACGGCTAAATCTATAGGGGGTAATCATAATAAATTAATTATTTGGCTAAATTGAATATGTAAAGTTATTTGAATTCAAATGAATTCAATTAAGTTATTTAGTGACACACAAACATACACACACATACTATTCTCTCACTCTGTCTCTGTCTCACTCTGTCTCTTAGTCTCTCATATACAGTATGTGTGTGTCAGGGGTGGATTCTACTTACCTTTACTACTGGTTCGCAACGGGAGCATGCGCATGTGCTCGCTTTGCTCGCGTGCGCACTTCTACACATCACCCTTGATGATGTCGGGGTGGGTGGGTGGAGCCTCCCGCCAGTTTTTCTACCTGTTCTATAGAACCGGACAGAACCGGGAGCAACACGCACACACATAAGCAGTGCTTGCAAGAAGACTAAAATATTCAAGAATATAGGAAGGTGTAGAATAAGAAACTAAAGTATACATTTCGTGAACATCAAAGGAACACCATTTTTGTTTCTGTACTAAATAAATCTAAATGTATAATTAATTCAGCAAAACTTCTCACTTTGTTTCTGTTGGATAGTTCAGGTGTCTTTTAAAGAAAGAAATCGATAGGCTCATAGAATTATCAGCAATTTGGTGATCCAAGGCATCCTGAGTTCACAGTACAAACTAAGGAGGCTTTAGTGCTTCCCTTTTGGACAGAAGATGTGTCACATACTAGTTTTTATTATGAAAGACTTATTGGTTTTGTAGACTCACATATGATTTTGAAACGTATGTTTTGGAAATTAACAGGAAGACCAAAAAATGGACAGTGCCTGGGTTTTGGATTGCAACGAAAAGTTGAAAGGATACTTACTGGTACTTTCATCTATTATGCAGTAGGGTGAAGGAACAAATTGTTGCTGTGAGTCTTGATTGAAGGACTATTTAAAAAGCTGGACATGATTTACCAGTTACATGATTAATTACCTATTCTGTTCTCACACAAACTGACTTTTGTGATGTAATCGTGTAACATAAAGCAAGAGATGCTTAATAATAAATAAGAAAGAAAGGAGGATACTTTGAAAATGAATAACTGAGTATTTAATGTCAAGATTTATGCAATATAAAGAGTTTTGATTACTCACAAAAATTAAAAACAGTGGCCAATATGAGGATGAGAGAAAATTAATCTTAACTAAATATTTTTATGGCTTTCCAATCCAGTTGTAGATTATTTTGATGCAGCTTGAATCAATCTAAGCAATTTTTTGAGTGAAAAATCATATGGAAAAATATGGAAGGGGATCTGAACATTGCTTTTTGCTGCTTAGAAATGATTACTATTTGCATGTTTCATATTTTTAACTGTTGTTTTTCTTTTTACTTTTTAGAGTGCCATTAGAAATCCCCTCTTACAACTATTGAACACCAGGACTTAGCTCCTAAACATAACGCACTGTCTAAAGTAATCTAAAGTGAAATGGTCTATCTATGAATTCCCAGCAGTGGGCTTGGATTGGTAACATAGTGTTTCCTAATGGACAATGTGACCCGTTATCTACAGGACCGCCTACTGCGACCAGATACCTCTCACCGACCCGTGCGCTCTCACAGAGAGGAACTCCTCAGGGTGCCGTCAGCTAGGCAGTGTCGTCTGGCGACGCCCAGGGGAAGGGCCTTCTCTGTGGGGGCTCCCGCCCTCTGGAACGAACTCCCCCCAGGACTCCGTCAACTTCCGGACCTCCGAACCTTCCGTCGCGAGCTCAAGACACATTTATTCATCTGTGCAGGACTGGCTTAGATTTTAAATTTATAGGGGTTTTAAACTGGTTTTAATATTTATATTTCTATTTTAATAATTGGGCATTAGAATAAGTTTTTTAATGATTATTTTAATTTGTATATTGATGTTTTATATGCCTGTGAACCGCCCTGAGTCCTTTGGGAGATAGGGCGGTATATAAATTCGAATAATAAATAAATAAATAATAAATAAATAAATAAAAATACCTCACAGGATGTATGAGATTGGATATATAGATTCCCCAATAGTTGGTGGTGGAAGTCATGTAAACCTCATATGTGGGAATGTGAGAAAACATAATAACATCAGTATATCTCTGCTCTGAGAACTTAAGAGAAGATGGGCTTTATATACTATTCTGATAACGCAAAGAGAGAATGAAATATTGACTCCTCAATTCTTTACAATAGGAAGATGTTAGGATCCATATTATTAGGAAAATTAAAAGTTGAATTGTTGAAACATCATTCATTCATTCATTCATTCATTCATTCTGTATAACATTGTAATCAGCCCTTGAATTCAGTATTAATAATTGAGTTGTAGGAGAAGGACTGGCAGAAGCAGGGAGAGGGGTGAAAAGAGCGTTCAGCCTAGAATTATTACATAGCCACAAACAAACTAAACTCACCCCCCCCCCTTTCACTGTCTTTGATCCTATCTCACTCTAATCAGGTGCTGATATTTCATTGAGAAATTTTTTGTGCATAGGATTTTATCAATAAATCTTTTAAATTGAACCTTCATGCCTTTTGCACCTGACAAAGGTCCATGGTAAAAAAATTAATGACCTAACAATGAGTGACCGAGTGGATATAAAATAAGTAAGGTATGTGTTTTAAACAACTACTTGACAGGCAAATAGAATGTGTGTTTGTCTGTCTCTGTCTCTTTGGGTATACATGTATATTCTAAACTTTGATTTTTTATTTTTATTTGGGCACCTTCATTCTCTATTATCCCTCTGAAATAGGCTGATCCAATCAATAATGTTCATGTTGTCTTTAGTAAACAGCTTTCAACATAATTTCCTGGCATGGAGGTTAGCTGATGGGAAAATTTTTAACTGTTTACTTTACATTATATAGTTAGTTATTAACGCAAAGGAGCTCTGACATTAGAAAAATTGGGAAGGCTTTTAAATTGCTTACAGGAAAAATATAAACTGGAAGGATTTGCTGAGGGCTTTGACCAAGAATAGCCAAAAGATTGGGAGCTTGTGGAAAGAAGCAAAGAAGAAAATCTGGCATTTTATTACTAAAGCAAGATGTCATTGCTTTAAAGATATATCAAAGCAGGACTGTCTGTTCAGGAGACTAAATAAAACACACAGTACACATTTATTCTATCAGTTTAACAGTTTAATAAAATGTGCAATACTGCCTATAAAACCAGCGATATTAGCCAGGAGGAGCATATAATCTAGATGAATCAAGTGATTTCTGGCAGCTTTAATTGGAATTTATGAGCAAAATATACTTTGTGACTGGGCACAATCTACTGCTTACACTAAGATGATAGCCAGGGGGGGGGGGAATAGATCTATATGGTCATTTTTGCTCCTTTCATAAATTGGCCTGAGGCCAATTAGTCATCCAAACATATTGTACAAGGAGGGTCTTGTCCTCCAAAAGGACAAAAGTAAACATTTGGACAAGTATTAAAGTCCAGCAGAAACTGGACCCTATTGGATCATATTGTGTAAGCGTGAAAGTGAATGGTAATTACTTTTAGCTGGTCAGACAACAGAAGCTGATAGAATTCTACAATCTGCATTTCTTCTTGTTTTGTCAAGGAGGATGAGGTGCTTTTAGTAATGATTTGAAAAGAGACAATACTAAGTTCAAGAATAATAATAATAACAGAGTTGAAAGGGACCTTGGAGGTCTTCTAGTCCAACCCCCTGCCCAGGCAGGAAATCCTACACCATTTCAGAAAATGGTTATCCAACATTTTCTTAAAGGCCAACAGTTTCCAAGGGATGGCTGAACATCTCACTGGGAGGCTGTTGAGTTACAACAATTGTCAACACTATTTTGTGAGTTATCAACACTAAATTGCCAGTGTACTTTTTATTCTTCATTTAGCTCTGACCCTTGGAAGTAGGTCTTATGAAGTCTCCTGCTGACTTATTTCCCAATAACCGGTGAGGGGAGGAGGAGGAGGAGGTCTGTGTGGTTCCCAGAGACTGACCAAACTTGTGGCTTTTGAGCTGTGGTGGCACAATGGTTAGAATGCAGTACTGCAGGGCTAACTCACTGCTCACTCCAGGAGTCCAATTCTGAGTGGCTCAAGTTGACTCAGCCTTCCATCCTTCTGAGGTCGATAAAAGGAAGATTGTTGGGGGAAATATGCTGACTCTAAACCACTTAAAGAAGGCTGTAAAGCACTATGAAGCGGTATATAAATATAAATCCTATTGTTAGTGCTATTCTCTGATCATGGCCCACAATTAACACCATCCATAACCAAATTATATTATTGTTCTATGATTTCAATGACTATTTTATTTTATTTTAATTTAATTTATTTGTATCTTGTCTTTATTATTTTTACAAATAACTCAAGATGGCAAACATATTCAAACATCTTCCTCCTCCTGTTTTCCAAACAACAACACAGAGTGACTGGCCTAGAGTCACTATCTGACTTTCATGGCTAAGCCAGGACTTGAACTCATGGTCTTCTGCTTTCCAGCCTAGTGCCTTGACTACTAGACTAAGTAGTTTAAGTTTTCTCACTTAAAACAGCTTTCTTCCTATTAAAGGCACGTGACTTTTAAAAGTTACTGTGTAGAGCAGGAGTCTCCATCCTTGGCAACTTTAAGCCTGGCAGACTTCAACTCCCAGAATTCTCCAGCCAGCTTTGTTGGCTGGGTAATTCTGGGAGTTGAAATCCGCCAGGCTTAAAGTTACCAAGGTTGGGGACCCCTGGTATAGAGGGAAGGGTGCCATGCTGCTTCAGCTGACCATCAACAGCTAGCTTACTTAGGGCTCAGTCATTTGATGAGAAATGTGCCTGCTGGTTTTCTCTCAGTTGAATAATGGCAAAGCAGCTGTGAAAATAAGCGACAATAATGCTAAGTAACGTTAAAGGAGGCTTGAAAAAAATAAAATAAATGAAATTACGGAGGTGGTTATTTGCTTTAGGAAGCTGAGTTTTTTCACATATAATTAACAGTAAATAGGGATGTCTATGGAGATTCTCAGTCATCCAGGTCATGATTGTCCCAAAGGTGCTTTTTTAAAGAGCCAACTGGCCCTTCTGGTTTTTCTTTGAAGATGCTTCGCTTCTCATCCAAGAAGCTTCTTCAGCTTCTGAAGCTTTTTGGAGGAGAAGCAAAATGTCTTCAAAGAGAAACCAGAATGTCCAGTTGGCTCTTGAAAAAGCACCTTTGGGGCAGTAAATAGGGAGGAACTCACCTAAAGGAATTAGGAAGAAGTGCAAATGGCTACAGATTTCACCTCTGAAAAACTGCGAACTTGAAGGTTAGCTGTTGCTAGGAAAGAACAGTTTGCACCTAAATAGGTGTCTACAGGTATTTGTTACATTGAAACATAACCCTTTCTGCCCTCAATCTCCATCCAGTTTTGGTGTCTCTGTCCTCTATTCTTCCTTTACCAGTGTGACAGTGAATGGTTAGTATCAATCAGTTATATGGATCAATGAATTATGTCAATCGCACATCATGTTTTATACATAATTCATTTTAAACAGTAGTTACCAATGTTTTTTATCCTGTTGCTGCCTTTTTTAAAACAATCTCCTGGGAGGTTTAATCTCCTGGGAGAACATTCATATACATATATTCATATGAAGACTACTTCAGCTTCAATCACAACAATACACGAGCACACAATAGATTTAAGCTTAATGTGAACCGCTCCAATCTTGATTGCGGAAAATATGACTTCAGAAACAGAGTTGTTAATGCCTGGAATGCACTACCAGACTCTGTGGTCTCTTCCCAAAATCCCCAAAGCTTTAACCAAAAACTATCTATTATTGACCTCACCCCATTCCTAAGAGGTCTGTAAGGGGCGTGCATAAGAGCACCAGCGTGCTTACCGTTCCTGTCCTATTGTTTCCCTCTATTATATCCAATTAATATAGTTATTACATACTTATGGTTATATATATATATATATATATATATATATATATATATATATATATATATATATATATATATATATATAGGTCTTGTTGTTCGGGTTTTCTCCCGTAAAATTGGAAGTGTCTTGGCGACGTTTCGAAGTCTCATTCGTCATCTTCAGGCTTCAGCTTCGTGCTTCTGGGAGCAATGTGTGATCGCAGCTGTTTCTTCCTTTTAACTGCTAGTGGGGGTTTGAACTGATTGGGTGGGAGCTTGGCTGTGCTCTGATTGGATGGGGGTTTTTCTGTGCTCTGATTGGCTGGGGGTGTGTCCTGTGTTGGTGGGGGCTTGGTTGTGCTCAGTCTAATCTGTGCTGCAGGGGGATTTGAGCTGGTGAGCTGCACTGCTGCTGTTTGGCTTCGTGTTCGTGGTCGTGCTACATCTTCGTAGTGGGTGTCAGTCTGCTGCATGTATGGATTGGAGGGGTTTGAAGTGGCTAATGTTGCAGCTGCGGTCTGGCAGCTGCAACATTACACGGGAGAAAACCCGAACAACCAAAGACCTATATACAAACACCCGTGAAAACCTCAGAAAACAAATATATATATATATATATATATATTGCTTAACACAATGTAAGCCGTCCTGAGTCTTCGGAGAAGGGCGGGATATAAATTCAAATAATAATAATAATAATATATGCTTATATATTGTATAGTTATTTCATGCTTATGCTTATATATAATGTGACAAATAAAATAAATAAAATAAAAACATGCAGTGTGCCATTTGCACATACATTTGTTGGATTTTATGTATCTGTGCATAATGGGGGAGGAATGTCTTCAGGGTGGTTGGAATTGGCAAATAAAAGTAGACAAATTGAGGAAGGTGAACTTTGAATAGAATGTTACACTGTTTATAATTTGTTGCGTCATCTCTTCCTTGATGTATATAGGTATATGGGAATTTGTCCCGTTGAATAAAAAGACTTTCATCTCCTATTTACTCCTAAATGAGGATGGCTGTGTTTGATTATAATATTAAGCCAGGAATCTTCAAACCATGATTTTTTAAACAAACCACATTATTGATTCTATGCCCAAAACAAAGGAATCATGTTGCGGGTTCTATGATGTGTGAATTCAGATAAAAAATTGAGAATAAGATTCTGAGTACTCCTGCTGGGAAACAAATGTGATGAGCACAATGAAAAACAGAATGCCACTACACAACTTGGAAATCACCTTAGCGATACTATATGTAGAGACACTTGTGCTTGTTGCTATAGCGACAAGGCCTTCTTCCTCTCCTGCCTCCATTTTGACCATTTGCTTTTCATTTTTTATCCTACCTGCCCATTAGGTCGTTTTCCACAGTTTCTTCCCCAAGTTCTGCTCTCAGAGCAACCAAAGCTGAAGAGGGATGGAATGCTCACACCCAACCGCAACTGCTTGTTTCATCCACTTGCTTCTATCACTTGCACCTCACACCCCTTTGCTCAATTTCAACAGCGTCTTCCTTTATTACCACAGGCTCAGTGAATTTAAGACACACACACACACACACACATCCAATTGGCAGGTATGCATTTGTGTGTGTAATATTTTCCTCTATTTGCGAGGAGTTTGCAAGCCACAAGAAGCAAAAAAAAAAAAAGGGGGGGGGGGAGTGAGGAAAGGATCATTGCAAAACTGTAAACATTCAACTGAAGTCACAGCAGGAAGCATATTCCTTAGCCGTTTCTTGAAATATATCAATATCTTTACAAGTACCACTTTACATAGTTCCTCTTGATGTAGAGTTAACAAGAACACAGTGCTTACTAAGGGAGGTGGTGATGGAGATCTCCCTTTGGCCTTATCTTCTCCTAACATAAATATTGGATTAATGTGCAGTAACTGACCACTGGACTCCTCCCAAAACAAATATCAATATAGATAGCTGGTCTTTTAACACAAGCAAGCCAGGACTGAAAAGGCATTGAATTTCCTTCTCTAACTCAGCATCAGCTCAATTTCACCTTACAATATTGGATAGTAAAGAGAACTAATGCTGAATTACAGTTAATTTTCCAGAGGCAATAATACTATTGTTCGTCATTATTTGGGTACCCAATACAATCAGCAAGAACGCAAATTTTTTCAAACTAAACCAGAGAGCGATCTGCTTCAATGAAGAGAATTTAATTAACTAATGTGCATTTCACATATTCCATGGTTTGTTTGGTTTTTTTGTGCATGCTTCTGAAGTTGTTGGAAACTTTATGGCAGGGGTCTCCAAACTTGGCAACGTTAAGGGTTGTGGACTTCAAATCCCAGAATTCCCCGGCCAGCATGGTGCATCTTCAGTTCTACTGAGGGTGGGAGGAGGGGTTTGAGTGGCATGGGGAGTTCTGACACTGATATGAACAGCCATCCAAATGACCTTTATCACCATCCTGGGGTCTCTGCTTATCAGAGTTGCTTTGAAGTGGGAAAGCTAACATTCCTTTGGGTGTCTTTTATTTTCTCTGCTGTCAACCAGCTATCACTTGCCTGTACTTTGTACAAATGGAAATGCTACACTCCCTTAAGCCCTTAAACTTGTATTTAAAACATCTATAGCTAAGGATTAAAGGAAGTTCACCCTAAGCTGTAAAACCTGTCTACCCCGAAGTTCCTAATAGCTAAAAAGCAGCTAACAAGCAATTTCTGAAAATGAATAAAGAAGTGTGCAAACCCAGAGTCTTTTACAAGCCACTGACTGTGGTTTGAGCAAGATGGACATTCTCTCCTCTCCCAGAGCTCTAAATTTGCTGGAGATTGCTGTGTTATGGTCTCTTCATGAGGAACAAGTGTGTGGAGCACTTGTGGGTGATCTCAAGTTCTCTTGTTTCTGAAGTGGAATTAGAAAGAGCTTATTTTTTTTTATAAGCTCAGTCGTCTTCAGTTCAAATGATTAACATGTAAATTTCAAAGCGTATTGACTTACATTATATGTGAAAAAAAGTTAAAAGGGCATAATTGATCAATGCATTTTTACCTCAAGAAAATTAAGCCCTGACTTCTCTTAGAAGTGCTCACCTCAACAGGAAAACCATAAATGGCCCTTTAGAAAACATAAAGGCTGGGGGTTTGCATCACCACAAGCCACAAATAAGCAAACCGTATGGTGGATTAATATGTGATGTAAACTCACTTCTCTGTATCATTTCTTTTAGGGAAGCACCTTTTCCAACCATATTGGAAGATGCTCCAAAATTAAACCTATTACTGGACTCAACAGTAACTCTCCCCAGGGTAGTAGCTGATCTTAAGTAAAGGTCACTTCCTAAAGGCTAATGATTACTTTGAACATACAGTGTTTGTAATGTATCTTTAAGAGTTTTGGAGGGAAAACTGAGCGGGAAAAAGCACGTTGCTGATTGGATGAAGCCTCTGGCTAAACTGTATATAAAGAGAGGGTTTTCCCAGCCCGAGCCGCTGGGTTCACCATATAGTAAAGAGCTGTTGTCACTATCCTGGTCTCCTGCCTCGTTATTGCCCGAATCTAACACTGGCGACGAAGGTGGGATTTCGAGGCTAGGAGCGCCAGGAAAAAAGCTGAACTCACCAGGAAGACGCGAACCCAGCAAACAAGGGGCGGAAAGCAGCGATGTCCAGCTACACACCGCCAGCGCCATTCGACCCAGCTAAGGAAAAATGGGGGTCATACATGGCTCGTTTCGAGTGTTTCCTCGAGGCGAACGAACTCCAAGGAGTCTCAGACAACAGGAAGCGAGCGTATTTCCTGAGCCACTGCGGTCCAGAGGTTTTCGACACCGCAGAATCGTTGGCGGAGCCAACGCCGGTACAATCGGTGCCGTGGCAGACTCTACAGACCGTATTGAAAGCCCATTATGCACCAACGCCGTCCAAGTATGTGCAACGGTACGAATTCAGGGAGCGTAGGCAGCAAGAGGGCGAGTCCATCAGCGTATACATGGCAGCCCTGAGGAAAGCCACGAACCATTGCGAGTACCGAGACTTGGAAGAGGCATTGCTGGAGCAACTCATTCGTGGGGTCAGGGACATCCGTTTGCGACGGCGGCTGCTGTCCAAAAGCAACTTGACGCTGGCAAACGCCTTGGATGAAGCCAGGGCTCATGAGATGTCTACCCAAGCGGCGGAAACCCTACAAAAGCAGGTCGCACCAACGGCTGGTGCGAAATCAACCCCGGTCCACAATGAAGAGGTCCAGGCCGAGTCGGACGGTGAGGAGGAGGAAGGAGTCTTCCACACCGGGAGGCCGGAGAAAGAAGACCGGGGTGACTGCGCGAGTTGTGGAGGGCAACACCAACGACAACAATGCAAATTTAAGGATGCGACTTGTCGGCGGTGCGAAAGGAAGGGGCACATAGCACAGGTCTGTCGAGCACCCCAACCTTCCCGCCAAAAATTCAAACTGACCAACCAGAGCGCGCGAACGTCGAGGCGCGCCGTGATTGGTCAATTCAAAAAGGCGCGGTTGAATCAGACTGCCGTGAGTGGCTCACGCAGCAACACGCCTAGAAAAAAAATCTTTACGAAAACAAAGATTGAGGGGGTGCCGTGCCGATTGGAGGTGGACACAGGCTCAGCGATCACGATCATGTCCTGGGACACTCTCGTGAAAGCCTTACCCGCCATCGCAAAGCGCAAGCTGAAAACACAGAAATTAAAGGTACAAGACTACCAAGGGAATCGCATCCCTGTTTGAGGTAACGTCCGTCCACGTCGAGTATGGACAGTACAAGAAAACTCTGCCCATCACCATAGTCGATGGGACCCTGCCAAGCTTGTTGGGACTGGACTGGTTCCGAGCATTGGGCATGGGAGTGACTGGAATCTTCAGAAACGAAGTCAACCTCAAAGACGCACTCATGAAGGAATTTGGGGACGTTTTCAGAGACTGCCTGGGCAAGTACACGGGGACCCCTATTTCTTTTTACTTAGACCCACAAGTTGCCCCTATTCGTTTAAAGGCTAGGAGGGTCCCGTTCGCCCTAAAGCCCAGGATTGACCGGGAACTGGACAAGCTAGTAAACCAGGGAATTCTAGTGCCAGTTGACCATGCTAAGTGGGAGACCCCTATAGTTACCCCAGTCAAACCGGACGGGTCGGTCCGGATTTGCGCTGACTATAAGGCAACGCTTAACAAAGCATTGCAAAAGAGTGCTTACCCCGTCCCGGTGGTACAGCACTTACTGCACTCAATGGGGCAAGGGCAGGTTTTTGCCAAGCTAGACTTGACCCAAGCCTATCAACAGCTGCCTGTAGATAGCAGCACAGCCGAAGCGCAGACAATTGTGACTCACAGAGGGGCTTTTAAGTGTACCCGGTTACAGTTTGGGGTTAGTGGGGTTCCAGGGTTATTTCAGAACCTAATGGAGCGGCTATTGCAGGGACTACCAGGGGTGGTACCATACTTTGACGATGTACTGGTATCCGCTGAGAATCTAGAGGAATTAGGGGTAAGGCTGCGAAAAGTTTTGGGCATTTTCCGGTCTGCCGGTCTCAAAGTTAAACTGAACAAATGCCAGATCGGGGTTGAATCGGTGGAATTCCTGGGCTACCGGATAGACAGGGAAGGGATTCACCCCACTGAAAGCAAGGTACGGGCCATCAGGAAGGCCCCGGTTCCAAAGAACAAAACGGAGTTGCAGGCATTCTTAGGTCTGGTCAACTTCTACGCGGTATTTTTAAGAAATAAGGCAACAATAGCTGAGCCGCTTCATAAATTACTAGCAAAGACGGCTGCATGGTCTTGGGGAAAGGCGGAAGCTAGGGCATTCGAAGGGGTAAAGAATCTCCTATCGAGTGATAGCCTCCTTATCCAATACAATGGCACGCTGCCATTAGTGTTAAGCTGCGATGCATCTCCCTATGGGGTGGGGGCTGTGCTCAGCCACAGGTTGCCAAATGGCACAGAAGCCCCTATTGCATATTACTCCCGAACAATGTCATCAGCTGAAAGGAATTATAGCCAGCTAGATAGGGAAGCCTTGGCTATAGTCTCCGGAGTAAAGAAATTCCATGAATATGTATTTGGTCGTGATTTCGAAATCATCACGGACCATGGACCTTTGCTAGGCCTGTTGGCAGGCGACCGCCCAACGCCCGTGGCACTTTCGCCCAGACTGACCAGATGGACTATCTTCCTAGCGGCGTATTCTTACAAACTACTACACCGGCCAGGGAAGGAATTAGGGCATGCGGACGCCCTGAGCAGATGCCCGTTACCAGAGACTATCAAGACCCCACTCCGGGGACACCAGTTCTGCTAATTGACTCTTTGGACTCTGGCCCAGTCACATCCAAAGAGGTGGCTCGGGCTTCGTACAAGGACATTACAATAAGGACTGTAATTGGTTGGGTACAAAGAGGTTGGCCCGCTGCGCCGGGCGAGCATTTTAAAGAATTTGTGAAAAAACGTGGGGAACTCTCAGCTCAAGGGGGGTGCCTGCTATGGGGGGATCGAGTGGTGATCCCGGAGAAATTGAGGAAAAAGGTATTGGAGCTCCTTCACGAAGGCCACCCAGGGATCGTGAGGATGAAGGGTCTAGCGAGAAGCTATGTGTGGTGGCCCTTAATGGACACGGAAATTGCTGAAAGGGTAGGGAAATGCCAGGCCTGCCAGGAGTCCAGACTGCTACCCCCAATGGCCCCGATTCGGGAATGGGAGAGACCCCAGGGCCCTTGGTCTAGGATCCATATCGATTTTGCCGGCCCCTTCCACGGCCAAACCTTTCTGGTAGTAGTCGATGCCTACTCCAAATGGCTGGAAATCATTCTCATGAGATCCATGACAGCCGAGGCCGTGATTTCAGTCCTACGGCACCTATTTGTAACCCACGGGTTGCCCGACACTTTAGTCTCCGATAACGGCCCGCAATTCACGGCAACCCAGTTTGAGGGGTACTTGGCAGAGGAGGGCATCCGGCATGTCCTCTCGGCGCCTTTCCACCCTGCGACGAACGGCCTTGCAGAACGCTTGCTCGAGCGCAAAGGAAGCATTGTCCAGAATCAGGCCAGGCGATTGGCAAACAACAATCGATACATTCCTAGCAGTCCAACACAGAACACCCTCTGTAACAACTGGCCGCAGGCCGGCAGAGCTATTAATGGGTCGGAAGCTTAGGTGCCCACTAGACCGCTTAAACCCAAACTATACACCAGACGGTTACAAAGGGGCACACGGTAAAACAAGAGGATGGCAGTAGGCGACCTAGTGTGGGCACACAACTACAGCGAGGCCCGACCTGGTTAGCAGGAAAATCCTAGAGATAACAGGACCAAAATCATATCTAGTAGAGATAGAGGATGGCCGGGTATGGAAGCGCCACATAGACCAAATAAGGAAACGATAACCGTAAATCAGAATCAGACGAAACAGGCCCTGACTATCCAATGTTTGAATCCACAGCTGACTCAAACCCGGGGCAAACGCGGGACTTATCTGAATTCCAGGAGGTCCAGCGACGCCAACCGGTTCCTCCTGAAGACAGCAGGGACGACTCTGCAAATAATCCAGGGCCGGATGGCCTAGAGGAGGAGCTGAGAGGAACAAACAGTCCCTCCGGTCAGCTCGACTCACTCCCAGAAAATGAATTGCGCAGGTCCGAAAGAGTCAGGAGACGCCCAGTCTACTTGCGTGATTACGTAGAAAAATAAGATGTTAATTCTATGTAAATATTGGTAAAGTGTTCTCTGGGAGGGAAGGAGTGTAATGTATCTTTAAGAGTTTTGGAGGGAAAACTGAGCGGGAAAAAGCACGTTGCTGATTGGATGAAGCCTCTGGCTAAACTGTATATAAAGAGAGGGTTTTCCCAGCCCGAGCCGCTGGGTTCACCATATAGTAAAGAGCTGTTGTCACTATCCTGGTCTCCTGCCTCGTTATTGCCCGAATCTAACAGTGTTTAATTTTGAAATACAGTGAGAGTGAAGAAATGTTAAACTGATTTCCATATTGCAAGATCATTATGTAAAATGTGAAGTGTTTGACAATACTTCCAAAGCTTATTTCAAAGTTCTTGGCAAAAGACTAGACATTTACCTTGAAGCAGTTTCAGAACAGCTTCAAATAGGATTCTAAAAAGAAAGATTCACAAATGCTGATTTAAACAAATGTCCACGGAGATTCTTGGTCATCAAGGTCATGGTTGCCCCGAAAGTGCTTTTTCAAGAGGCAACTGGTTTTTCTGGTTTTTCTTTGAAGACATTTTGCTTCTCATCTAGGAGCTTCTTCAGCTGAAGAGCTGAAGAATGGGATGAGAAGTGAAACATCTTCAAAGAAAAACCAGAAAGTCCAGTTGCCTCTTAAAAAAGCACTTATGGGTTTTAAATAAAAAGATTTAGTAACCCTTGGATACCTGTGATTACTGATGCTTTAACTAGATATAGAGATTTTAACATCTAAAATTGTTTTAAAAATGGTACTAGTAAAGGATGAGCTAAGTCAAATAATTCTTTCATGCAAGATCAGCTTGTTGTACAATTGGCAGTGTTACAGCCGACTTAGGGCAGCTTATATATGCATTATTTCTAAAAGACCGGGATGCAATTTATGCATATTAACAATGAAGAAAGGCTTGGAAGTATAGAAATCAACATTTTTTGGAGCTTTTGAGCCCGAAAGCACAAGAATAAAATAGATAGCCCTGCAATTATTAGTAAGTGACTTGTCATTAACTTCTTCCTAGAGCTGAGCGAGACTGATTGGCCCAAGATCACCAGCTGTCTTGGTTCCCAAGCAGTACCCAAACTCCTGATCTCCCAGTTTCTAGCCTGGTACCTCAACCAGTACACCAAACTGACAAAAGCTAGGCAAATGGATAGGAACAGAGAATCAAGAACTGTACAAAATATCAAGAAAATGCAAGGTAAGCCCTACACCAAAAGGACTTTGCACTCTGATTCGGGTGACCATGAGGGCACAGATAAAGCCCCAAGCAACCTCAGTGACTCTCAGAGAAAGTGCTAACAACCAGGTGACTTCAAGGAATATAAATCCTTCCATTCCCCCACCCACCATTCTATCAGAACTGAAGAAGTTTCTTGGATGAGAAGCAGAATGTCTTCAAGGAAAAAAACAAAGTCCAATTGCCTTTTGAAAAAAGCACCTTTGGGACAACTATGACCTGGATGACTGAGAATCTCCATAGACATCCTACACCAAAACTTGCTCATGGACAAGAAAAGGGAAACAACCCAAAGCAAGATGGCCTGCATGGAAACAGAATGGAATTAAAGAATACCAGTTGTGTAATGGAAAGAAAACCATGTCTGGATGGGGGAAAGCAAACAACTGATTCTCTTAGAATGTTTGTAACAAAAAAGCACAATGGAGCATGGCATCTTCCTAGACATGTAACCATAAGGTAAAAATGTCTTCTTTAGTGTGAAATAAATAATAAAATCATATTAAAAGACCATTTACCATGAGACAACTGGATAGCCCCCTCCCCATTTTTCTCTCTCCACAGAAGCTATGATGCTTTTGTAAGTATCCCTATAATTATGACCAGGAAGTACATATCAAATTTAGCATTCATCTGAGATCTAGCTTGTCCTAGTCTGCCTATTAAAAGATCATGAAGGATAGCCTTAGTCACCCCGCTTTGTGTTAGGAACAAAATCAGTTCAATAAAATTGTAATACCACTTCAGTGGGTCCAAGAAAATTTCACAAACACCCTGTAGAACAAGAATTGAGGACAGGTTTCTTCTTGTTCCTGAATGATCATAGTTCACAAACCTTCAACCATAAAACCAGAATGGCAAAAATTCATTCATTTTATGAGTGATTTTGGGTCAGTAATTTTCTGAGAATCAAATAAAGCACAGTCCCATGTAAACTGGCTTGATAACCACAGACGGTTGTTGCATTTTGGTCTAAGGTTTTGTGCGATTCCAGCCACTGTGATTTCTAAGCTATATTTTATGTATTTCATAATATAGAATATTGTTTGGATTAGCCAGTTGTGATTAATTCAATAACCAAGGTTTTATAAACTGACTGACTGACTAGCCATGATATATGTAGCAAATCAATATCAATTAGCCTTCTACATTCCAAAGACCGGAAGGAGGGAGACAGTTTAAGAGCCGGTTTGGTCCAGTGGGTAAGGCTCCAGGCTAGAAACCAGGAGTCTGTGAGTTCTAGTCCTGGCTTAGTCATGAAACTCACCTTGGGTCAGGCACTCTATCTCAATCAAACTCATCTCATAGGGTTGTTGTTGTGAGGAACATAGGAGGAAGAAGATACGTTCACCACCTTTAGTTATTTGTAAAAAGAATAAAGGCAGGATACAAGTAAATAAATAAAGACAGCAAATTACATTAAAATAAATGTTTTGCTTCCAAGGGATCATTTAGCTTTATAATGAAGGAACATCACTAAATTCCTATAGGCCAAAGCCAGATATTCCTAAATATATAAGAGGTCAGAAAGTTTCATGTGAAACTTTAAAAAGAACCTTAAAATGTGACCTATTTAATATCATTTTAATATAATTTTTTGACCTTTTTGTATTTGGATATTCAGGAAAGTATAGTAACCTACGTGGATTTAGGAACTGAAAATCTAAAATGATACTCTTCCTTTTATGATACTTTGGTGTAACACTCTATTGGGGCAATGTAAATGTATCTTAAAGTTATAATAACAGTCATTTGTACTTTTGTATTCTGACTACTATTAAAGACTGAAAGTACTGATATATTCCTGACCTATCCTTGAACTGGCCAGATTTGCTGCCATTTTTCTCCATCTGTAATTGAAGGCTGTGTAGTCAACAGAACTGTATACCTCTGAACATTGGAAGATGGATATCTAACAGAAGTCCAGGTTAAATTAACCTTCTTCAATCTAGTTCCAATCAGATGTATTGAAGTATAGTTCCAACCATTTCTATATAATATAGCTACTGATGAGCAACAGTTGGGGAAATTTGGATGAAATAATTTTTTTACTGAAATGTGACTGATCGATATACATTTATATCAGTATTTATTAAAATATGCCATAGAATATCATCTTGAAGACATTCTATGAGTTGTTCCTGAGAAAAGGTAGAAGATTATTTTTCTGTTAATTTCGCATCAATTCACTTTCAGCAACAAACAAGCATCCTTTTCACAAATGAAGCCATGTTAGATCTTTCTTCACCTCCTCCTCCCCAATACATTCACAAAGAATCTGAACTATTCAGTGAAAAGGCACTAATGGTCATTTTTCTTTCACTGTATTTTTGTGAAAATGGATTTTTAACATTCTTGATAGTCAAGACCAAATATTTAAACCAACTGACTTCAAGACTCATTTCAAACATTAAGGAAATATGAAAGCACAAATATCTCACGTTCTACCACACTGAATGTATTAATTAAAAAAATGAATAGTATTATTAAAATATATTGATACTCGGAGTTCTGCAAGGCATAGCCAAAAAGATTCAAGATGGAAGGAAATCTTGATTTTATTAAATCCTTTTGCCCTACTTTTGTCTTCCCGGAATGGGACATGGGATCGCTTCATTCTTCTGAGAAGTAGATAAAAATATAAGCTGGAAAAAGTCCTTTGTAAAAGCAACAACAACAACCAATCCTCTGCTGTAAAATTAATATGTTTTCATACTGATTTTTATATGAAATTTATGGATTTTATTTCAAAAATTTATGAAGGTATCAAATGTGTAGAAGATATGGAACACCACGATCAGGTAGTCCATCATGAAATGTCACTTGGTAGGCTTCTGGCCTTACTAATTGACTTTCCAAATGCAGCTGACTAACCATTTTGAGAAAAAAGGAGAAAATGAACACTAGAACTAACACTGACTTAGTATTATTAGTTCAATATTCCATTCTATTTAGAGAAACAGTCATAAGTATTCCTCGTGATTTGGAGTACCATCATCTTGAGAAGTGCCCCAAGGGGATATGTTTAGCACTTCTCTAATTTTGGTGAGAAAATAATTCAGCCCATCCAATTTTACCATTAGAACCTGAGTGCCTTAAAATTGCTAATCTTTCACAGGTTCATGCTGCTGGTCTTCTTTGGCTCATTATCTTGGCTCTGTGAAGAAACATAACACTGTTTCAGATGGAGGAAATGTTAAGGAAAAAAATAAACAAGAAGAGAGAAATGGATTCTTGGCACCCTTTCAAGCCCATCTCATTTTGCTCCTTGCAGTTTGGGACATGTTAGCCAGGAATAGCTGTGAATCCAAAATAATGCATTGGCCAGTTTTGCACAGTAAATAAATGATCACTTCCTAATTCTTCCTCTTATGCCAATGCAGGGCTTTCTTTTGCCAGCAGAAAGGCACCTCGACTCCTTTAAAAAGAAGTGGCTTCCTGCTGAGAAGATTGTTCCCATTATCAATCTTCTATTCCAGCAGTGCCATGATGAACGTAGTGACCTGGGAGTTTTGGGGGAGGCCCTGCCTGTTTAAAAAAAAAAACCACACACACACACACATTCCAGGTAAGCAGAGCCATAGCAACTGGCCAATATGCCCCAGCAGATTCAGAATTTGTCACAATCAGGAAATTGAAAGTTAGGCTGCACATTGTTTTTCTTCTTCTTCTGAATGCCATCTGCCAGAAACTTTTTTGTTCTCAATAGTAAATTTATCAAATGACTACCCTAAACACTTTTTTCTATTCTGTGGTCCAGGCTGCTTGTCTCCTAATTGTTCTTCAATGCTTCTTTTTCACCCTCCTTTTTTAAAATTAGCTTTTCCTGATACCTTTCAAGGGAGAACTCTATTTAGTGTGTAGAAACAGCAAAATTAGATTGGTGGGTGCATTGGCTTTCCACTTTTCTAGACTTATGGAGACGTTCAATCCTACAGCGAAAACATTACCTAGGCTGTTATCCTCAGTTTATTTCAGGTCTACCAACTTCTGTGTATCTATCAGAATTGTGAAAACAACAGTGTGGCCCATGAGTGTACACAAAGATAAGAACAAATCCCTTTATAAATTCCCTTAACTGTGCTGATGTGAAGTCACGTATACAGAGGCTTCATTGTGCAAAGGCAGCAAAGGACCTCAGGGTATTTTTTTAAATGTATGCAATTGATTGTATTATTAGATTTGACCTTTCCGCGTCTTGCAACCTTGGAATACTATATGTTCATTTTTCCTTCCTTCTTGCTTTCTACTTTTTTTTAAAAAACAAACAAACCAGAAGATCTGTCCAATAGTTTATGTCCAGCTTAGGTGCCCTTTAGTAAACTTGAACGGTAAGCAAAGTCCTAAAGAAACTTGTTTGATGACATTTTCAACAGAATGAGTCACTTTTAAACTTGATAAAAGGGTGTGTTTTGTTGTC
The DNA here is from genome assembly GCF_028640845.1 of Ahaetulla prasina. NCBI lineage: Eukaryota > Metazoa > Chordata > Lepidosauria > Squamata > Colubridae > Ahaetulla > Ahaetulla prasina. The sequence goes on from NC_080539.1 coordinate 130,269,351, forward strand.
TAGAAGTTTATCAAGATCCTGGCTAAGAGGGATGCATTTCCATTTTTTATCCTGTTGGAGAAAATTTACATACGCACACACACACACCACACTCATATATATGTATGTGTGTGCATATATATACATATATAATATACATTTATATATATATATACACGCACACACATATATAATATATATATATATATACATATAAAATTTTTACACACATATAAACACATACTATATATTTATCAGAAGCTGTCCTGTCTTTTTAAAAGATGTATTCCCCGTACCAGGAAGACCTCCAAGAGTTTATTGTGGCTCTAATTACAGATGTCTGGAGACAGGAATGAGATCCATTACCAACACTTTCAATAAGAGTCAAGAGAAACATTGTCATTTGGGTTACACTATACAGGGAACTTGGCCTGAATCCAGCTACTTCTCATGAAAAGCAATACTTCTTCTCTCCTCTCAATTGTAGGTACTAAGATGGGATGACAGGAAACATTTTTTTTCTTTTAAAATCTAGATAAATTTGGCAGGATAAAAAAAGTCTGCTTTAGTATTGCCTCCTCCCTTGATAGCCTATCAAGGAAGGAAGCACTAGTGAAGATTCTAGAATACAGCTTGCCTGTTTGGAACCCTCACCACATCTCTGACATCAATACAATTGAACGTGTCCAGAAATATTTTACAAGAAGAGTTCTCCATTCCTCTGAAAACAATAGAATACCCTATCCCACCAGACTTGAAATCCTAGGCTTAGAAAACTTGGAACTCCGTCGCCTTCGACAAGACCTAAGCTTAACTCACAGAATCATCTATTGTAATGTCCTTCCTGTTAAAGACTACTTCGGCTTTAATTGCAATAATACTAGAGCAACTAATAGATTTAAACTTAATGTCAACCGCTTTAATCTAGATTGCAGAAAATATGACTTCTGTAACCGAATCATCAGTGCTTGGAATACTTTACCTGACTCTGTGGTCTCTTCCCATAATCCTAAAAGTTTTATCCAAAAACTTTCTACTATTGACCTCACCCCATTCCTAAGAGGACCATAAGGGGCGTGCATAAGCGCACAAGCGTCCTATTCCTGTCCTATTGTTTTTTCTTTTCTTCTTCCTATATATATGCTTATACCTCCTTATATTTACTATATAATATTTTTGTATGATACCTACATATATTGTTGTGACAAAATAAATAAATAAATAAATAAAAGATCCTGCAACTCAGAGGAGATTAAATAAAAAAAATAAGAATTATTGAATTAAAAGGAGAGGCAAAGATGCTGGCCCATAGTGGGAAAGTGACATGCTTTCAAAAATGGTGTTCAGAAGAAGTCTTTATTTTGTTTTGCATACTATCAAGAGCTACACTTCTTAAAATATAATTTTGCACCAGTTCTTCATCCATGTCTATGGAAGCCTATTTATGACTTAGAAGTGAGTTCTTTGGCTTACACAGAACAATCGTCTGAAACATTTAAATCCCTCCTACACACAGAGAGAATATAACAAGTAGCTCAAGAGGTGCAGATCAAGCCTAATCAATTTCCTATCATTTCACAAGCATTCCAGCATGAGTTGCTTCATCAAATGTCGTGGGCATTTGTAACAAAATGGCCTTTTGTGGCATATTTCCTAATAAACCTATTTTGTATGCCATTCTCTTAACAGCTCCCCCACCCCACCCCATGTGCTGGTTTTGAATTGGGAATACTTTCAGTTGGATGCCAATGGACTTCAGGAATTGCATACCCATGTAGGCTTTTGTGGATCTCATTTACATTCTTAATGTCAACAGGTGCTTTGTATTGTATATCATATTTTAAATCACATTTATGTAATTTTTCTCATCCAAAGATTTGTAGTTTTGAACTCTCAGTATAAGCCATCTATTTCACTACACAAAGATTGCCCAGAATTCTCAAGAGCCAGTCAGCATAGGCTCTGTAAGTATTGGTAGTCAAGAATTATAGTCCCTGCCATAATGAATCCTATGAGTCAACTCTTTCATGGAAGATATGGCTTCTTTGTGTGTGTTGTTTAATTTGTAAGACTCTCAGTACATTTTAGCCACAATAGGGCACAGTTATCGAACACTCCTGTAATTGGAGAAAAATTGAGAAACCAGCCGATGTGCTCTGTGCAAAACAGTAAAGTGTTAACTCCAGCTGTCTCTCGCAGAAGTCTTATCTCTGCCTGGAATTTCACGAGAGTTCCTCTGAAGAAAGAATGAGTCCATTGCAGGGGATGTACATGAGGAAGTGCTTCTGTAACAAAGGAATAATTCTTCCCTTAGGAAAAATGCAGTTTGCCCACCTGTCTCAGTTAAATGCTCTGCTGAATGTCATGGGTGTGGGTGTGTAGCAGTCTCTGGTTGAGGGACTTCACAATATCTTGCTTGTGATATTCCACACACACACACACACACACAACGGTGCCCATGATTGGGAATGGTTTTTCACTTTTCTTTTAAAGAAACATGCTGCTCCCCTACCCTTAATCAAAAGCAGCATTTGGAACACTAGTGTTCCTTTGGATATTGTGGTGTTTCTGCTTCTTGGGGCCATCATGGCAGTGGCCATGAACCATGGCAATACTCTTGAAGGCATTAATCCTTGGGCACATTTCTTCCATCATTTTGGAATGCTATGGATTTTATATCCCATAGGTTATTTCCCCTTATCTTTTCGAAATCTACTCCAAACTCTCCTAATCATTCGATTAACACAAACCAGTTGGCATAATGTATCTTGTTCTGTATGTGGTTGGGGCCACAGGATGGAGAACAAACTGAAAAAGTGTTTGCACCATCAGCTTCAACTTGATGCAATGTAGGACAAGGAAAACAGGGAATTCTGACCTTCAACAATCTTGCTGAACTACCAATTCACATTGTTTGATTTTGAATGCCCTTTATAGCTTTATATTTCCAGACTACAAGTTAAGTACATTATCATCAGTGCAGAATTCTCTCTTTTTTTTTTGCTGTGGATAACAAATTATTTGCTTTTAAAAGGTGGGGATGTATAATTTCTAAATATCTCCTGACTGAATAAATAATATAGTGTTGTTTGACTACGATAAGCTGCAGCATTATGCATGTCTTTGTGAAAATATTGTTTTATGAAATCTCCACCCTCTTTCTGAACAATAAAAAAAGGTTTAATTAAATCTCTTTGGACCGAAGCTTCAGTTTTCCAAATAAATAATTTTCTGGGAATTGGATTCTTTGCATCAGAAGAAAATATTTTTTGAGGATTAGATTTATGAGTGTGCACTGGCCCTTTTACATAGTTTTCAGAGTGATATGCTTCCACATACACCCCTCCAAGATAGTGGATAAAATATTAGGAAGGAAAACAGAACAAAAATCATACACTTTCAAAGAGTTGGTAGAAAAGACTGTTTCAGCTGGAGTGAACAACGGAGTAGAGATATAAATTTTAGATATTTTTTTCTGTGTTAAAATCTGTTACTTCTACTTTGTGTACATGCTTAGCAGTCTGTAATATTGAACAGGATACCTCTTTTGAATGGCTGACATTGAAAGGAACAGAAATCAAGATGCTATTCCAGTTGGGTTGAGTAAGGTGCCAGACTTACTTGAAACAACGTTTTAGCAACCTTGCCAGATACCCATGGTCTGATATTGGCAATAGAATATGGAATATATTATTTTGGACTTTCAGGAATATCTTTAATTAGCTGGAAACCTGTGCTTCGCTGAGAAACTATGTGCTTGATACATAGACACTTGCAGCCTGAAACTTAATGTAGAATGTGTAACTCTGTAGCATCAGAGTGTGCTAATATAATGCAACTGGCAGTTGGAACACAGGGGGAAGGGGAGTAGAATGCAGCCAACAGCATCCATTGGTATTCATGTGGCTAGCATCCTGTCAGTGTGTGAGACAGTTGAGGGGTGTTTGGAAACTTAAACAGTATTTGCTGTGTGAACAATAAGGAAACAGGAAGGAGGCTGGGTGTGGCTTAGCTCAACTGTTCTGTAGTAAAGCTGCTTGCTGCTGTGAAATTAAAACTGAAAGTGAAACTCCTCTGCTTGTGTTTTGCATTTGGAGATTTCTTTTGAGGTGGGGAGGAAGAGTAGAACTCCTTAGCATTAGAGTGTGTTAATAATATTATAGGAAATACTAATGCTTTGATGGTCATTTCAAAAAATCCTTTCTTAATAAGCACCTAGAAGCCAAGAGGAACATATGTGGCAAATTTCAAGTTTGTAGGCTTTACGGTTCTAGAGATTTTGTGATTAATGCATGAGTGATTTTCGCTTTTATATATATAACCTTCCAATAAACAAGGATTAGATCATCTGTGTGTGCTTCTTGTCTGGATTACCTTTCAAGGCTGACATTGATTTTGCAAGACTGAATGTATTTGTCCCATCCTCTTTTTTTAGCCTCCAGAAAACTAGGAGGTCCCTTCTGAAATACTTCCTATTGTTTTGCCCCCACCTGCAGACCTAGCTGTGACTTATCAGACCATTGTCAAGACTGTAGATCTTTCTCCTGTCCCCCACAGTCATTGCCACACAACATTACATTCCTACTGTAAGGTACCTGTCAAGGGACTGTCTGGCCTCTTTGCCTGGGTGAAGAGAATGGTGCCATCCCAAGTGTTGTAAAATGTCTCATTTGAACAGAGCTCAGAGTGACAACCAGGTTGACCAAAGAGCAAGAAAAACTAACTTCGAGAAACTTGAACGTGTAGGCATCTCCTTTCCAGTTAATATATTTTCCGTTGTGAATAAAAGCTGCAAGGGCTGAAAAACAGGATTCAGGCCAGTGGTGAAATCCATTTTTTTTACTACTGATTCTGTGGGCATGGCTTGGTGGGCATGGTGTGGCTTGGTGGGTGTGACAGGGGAAGGATACTATAAAATCCCCATTCCCTCCCCACTCTGGGGCCAGCCAGGGGTGGTATTTGCCGGTTTTCTGAACTACTCAAAATTTCCGCTACCGGTTCTCCAGAACCGATCAGAACCTGCTGGATTTCACTCCTGATTTAGGCCCTAAAAAGTAGCAGATCTTACTTTTAGGGTAGAAGAAAAAGAAATGGATGTTTAATCCAATATAGACAAAGGTGTTCCAGACCAGCCAGAAGTCAGACTGAAAAAATGGCCTTGAGTGTCATTTGGAGAGAATGGCAGGAGATCTACTAATTTATTAAACAGTTACTTTCCTAGCTTCCTTCAACAACACAGTGCTGCTCAGATTAGCTTGTAGCCCAGCCCACATCTTGCTCTCTGATAACAAAATAAATTTCACAAAAGCGGTCTTTCCAACATAAAAGTACCACATGCCAAGCTGCCCCACCACCAAGGGTTGCTTTACAAAAGAAGAAGAATGGTAGTAAACAAAACAAAACTTTACAGCTTTAACAGTGTCCGTACCCCAAACGGTCTTTTTCTTGTTCTTAATAAATTGCACTGTTCCTGTCATCAGAGTCAAACTTCTCAAACATTTCTATAAAAACACTTACATTGGCAGAATACAAGGAAGCTGGATAGTGACTGATGTCAGGTATTCAGCAAAGTTGGTGTATTACACTCCCTCCCCTTACTTTCTTGGGCATAAAAACAGTGGGGTTTACAGGGTTAATTCACAGCCTCTTTAACTCTTGTCTTCCTTTTGAATCTACATGTGCAAGTAGGAAAATTGCCTTTCAATTCATGCTCATAGACAGACTTCTCCCCTAAGAGCTTTGGCCATTTGAGGCAAACACTGTAATTTGAAATGAAAACTTAACACTTCTGGAAAAAAATAGTTTTTTTGCCCCAAAAGCAGTGGTGGGATTCAGCCAGTTCGCACCACTTCAGGAGAACCAGTTGTTAACTTTCTGAGCAATTTGGCAAACTGTTTGTTGTAAGAAATCATTAGGGCAGAGAACCGGTTGTTAAATTAGTTGAATCCCACCACTGCCCAAAAGTGTCAGCATTTCTCTTCAAAATTAAGCTGTGCCCTTTGTAATATTTGGCAATTGATTGGGAGATTTCAAACAGAATCTTTCCAGCTTAAAAATATCTTGCCGTAATCTAAAATTGATTTAGAAATTTAAAGTAGGAAAGTGTATGTATATTAGAATGGGCCAAATAGGCCTCGCAGTTACTACTCAACTTATGCCTATTTGTGTAGCGACTTTCAAAGTTACGAAGACACTGAAAAAAGCTACTTACAACTGGTCCTCCCACTTATGACCTTCACAGCTTTCCCCCCAGTGGCTTGATCAAAATGTGGGTGCTTGGCAATTGAGACGTATTTACAATAGATGCAAAATTTATGAAGGACATCATGGTACTTGGTCTCTTTTGTTGTTGAAATCCATAGGAATGAAAATGCATGGTAACTCAAGGGCAAAACTCAGATTGAAATGATTCCATTATATTAGAAACCTGATAAAAGGCTAAGAACAGGGAGAAACAGTACAATGCTTCCCTTGCAGCATCTTAGGGAATGCTATTAACACAAATGCAAAGTATGTAGATTAAAAGCACTGAAGCATAGCATCTATTCACACAAGTTGCAACAGTATTCCCAGGGGCCAGGAACTTGTGCTAGAGGCCCACACCATAAAACATTGCTTTGAAACCACGTTACCTCATGGCAGCAAGACTATTAATTTAGGGTTTATTGCTGGAAAAGATGTAGGCATTTGCAAAAGCCAGGAGAGTACTTCATTACAGGCTATCGTACTGACCCAGAGCCCTCTTGCTTCCAGCATTGAGAACATAATTCATGTTGCATTTCATTTCTGGCTATAGGAGCCCACAATGGCAAGAACTGTGGTTTAATTACATCCTGTTGTCTCTCTTCTCATTCTCATTCCTTTGTTGCCATGTCCCTGTCCGCTTTTGTCATGGTAGTCACTAACAGCTTGATTCCACGAGTTTATTCAGAAATGTGTTTTAGCAACTATGGTGGAATTGACTGGAACATAATACTTGAATACTGTTCACCTGCCTAGAAACCTCACCGTATTTCAGATATCAATACATTAGAGAGGGTCCAGAGATATTTTACTAGAAGAATACTCAAATCCTCTGCTCGAAATAAAATTCCCTATACCATCAGGCTTGAAAATTTAGGCCTGGATAGCCTTGAACTACACTGTCTATGTTCTGACCTAAAAAGATTATTTACCATAACGTCCTACCTGTTAATGAGTACTTTAACTTCAACCATAATAACACAAGGGCTATCAATAGATTCAAACTCAATGTAATTCGCTCTAATCTTGATTGTAGGAAACATGACTTCTGCAATAGAGTAGTAAATGTCTGGAACACTCTACCTGATTCTGTTGTTAGTCTCTTTAACCACCATACCTTTTACCTTAAACTGTCTACCGTGGGCCTTTCACGTTTCTTAAGAGGTCCCTAAGGGGGCGTGCATAAGCGCACCACCATGTCTACCATCCTTGTCCTACTGTTCCCATTTATATGTATTGATTTTATGTGTTTATGACTATGTTTTGCCTATTTATATTCTTTTATTTGTGCCAATTTTTTTTCATGTGCCCATGTCTATGTCTATACTGTTACTTGTTTCCTTGTACTTGTTGACAAACAAATAAATAATGAGCATAAAAGGCTGTATCCCTGGACTATATTTGTCTAGGACTATTTATTGGGCAATCCACTGCCATTAGAAAACCCCCTTTTCGTACCACTAATGGTACCCAATCTTCTTATCACCACCTTAATTTCTTACATTTTCTATCTCCTTTTCTATCCTACAGTCTAAGGTTTATTGGTTTGCAGTGGAATCCCAACTGTAGTATAGAAGAACATTAACTAGAATGATCATATTTCTCTGTGCCCTTTTCAGAGGAATTGTGTTTTCAACAGCCTGACAAATATATTGGTGGTCTGATGGTAATGCAGTCTTGATAATGGAGATACCATCTTTTTCTCCTATACTTTAGGATGGTGGTGTAAATTATCTCCACATGTACCTTCCTTCCCATCATTGCAGTGAGGGACAGTTGAGACAACAAAGTGCAAAATGTGTGCATGTGTATGTACCTACCACTGCATACACCCTTGGAAAGTCTCTTTTTCTGGATGAAAATAACTTTTTCATCTTTGAAATAAATGCAAAATTATAGCATAATAAGGCAATAATAAGACACTATTATTATTTTTTTAAAAAAAGATTTTTGCTGAACTTTTTGTCTGAAAAAAAATCTATTTACAGTGGCTATTTTTTTTTTGTTAGTTCTCATTGGTTTCCCTGGCTTCTGTCTTGTCCTAGCTGTTTCAAAAATGTGCTGGCAAGTTATTTTTTTATTCCCCCATATGAATTTAATTAGATTTAATAGAACATGTTCAAACAGTTTATTCATGGCTTGATGGCTGTAACTCTATATGGAACTTCTTGAAATCATCACTGCCTTTTTTTGTGTGAACCTAGATGATTAATTTTGCTATCTGAAACAGAATACATACATTGTCCCCTATGTCAATTGCGGATCAGAGTTCAATTCTTGCCTTCTTTATCTATTCACATGCACTTCTTCCCAAATAAAGTCACCAGACTCGGTAGGAAAGTTAGACAACCAGGATAAAGATGATAAGATGTTTTCTCAATATTCAGAGCTCAGCTAAAGCTCAGGAGACATTTGGGAGTGAGATGCTTACATTATCAGCAGACAAGATCTTCAGTCACTTTTTCTTGTCAACTTGTAATTCTTTTTTAAACATTGCCACAGTAAAAAGGCAGAACATTCTTGGCCACATCCAGGGATTTCCCCCACAAAACACCTTTATCATGTGGGTCTGCACTGTGCTGCTACCTGAACAGCATTAACACGTAGCAGTCCAAGGACTATGACTGGTGGTTCCCGCTGCTGAAACATCTACCTCACCTGACATCCACACCTCACAGAAATTACTCCATGTATTGAGAGTTTGGATTCTATCCTTTGGTTTGTCCTATTGTACAATTGACTGTTTTTAAAAATATTTTTTTTAAAAAATATTTATTAATTATGATTGCATCAATCCACTGTCGAACCACTGGGTAGTAGGAAAAAAGGTCAACTGTTTTGCATCTGGCTGCTGTGTTGTGACCATCTTCATGTGTTCAGGTGAGAGATACCACTGAACAGTAGAGGTTTGACAAAGGGGTTTCTCTTTGGGATCCATGTGTGAATTCCAAGAACAAGGAATCAGGGTTTCATTGGAAGCCACAACATCTGGGAAGGGTTGACTACAAGGCAAGACTACCCCAAATATAAAAGCAGAAAGTTTTTAAAATTATTATCATTATTATTCCAATTTCAATTACATGTCTGAAGCCAGGAATGGGTTAGTCAATTTCAGGGTTTGCCCTCCTTTGTTCAAACAGATAACAGCAAAGACTTATTTACATCTCTTGCTTGCTTGCTTTATTGATTATTAACACAAGGGCTGACCACACAATGAACCAAAACAAACAGATAATTGAAAGAATCAAGCTTTTTCAGCAATGGTTTCCATGGTGTTTGCTTAACTGGGAACAGTGAGGTCAATGTCAAGAACAGGTGCTCTGTGCATTGCCTGGATGATTGCTTGGTCATCCCAGTTGCAAATGAGGGAGGAACTGTGGTTCCAAGAGATCCAGGTTCCACATCAGACTGGAAGAGAGAGGGGCGGGCAAACAGGTCAGTATCAATAAAGGAGAATATTTATAGCTCAAGGTTGAAATGAGAGTTGGTGCTCTCCGAACTCGGCTTTTTTTTTTTTTTTGGCAAATGTTTATGTGTCCAAGCTAGGTAACATCATCAACACCCAGTTTGGGTAATGAAATATCAAGCTCAGAGAACAGCAAGGACCTCTCAGTTAGTGTCTGAACAGAACCAATTGGAGTCATTAGATCACCATCATGGAATTCAATATTTCTAACCATCTTCTTGATGTATACCAACATATTCTACATTATCCACAAATAGTCTCAAGAGTCAAGATATTACGGAAAGCACCTTTTTCAGTACTTCCACTTAGCACCTTAGCATTTCTTTGGGCTATCTCACCTATGGAAAGATTCTGAGATACAAGTAGAGGCATGTGGATACAAATTTGGGAGATGGTTAATGAGACATCCTTAATCCAAAGCATGCCTAGATTTCCTCCTTATCTAATCTGGAATAGTTTCTTTCCAGGATACCGTCAATGAAAGAGGAACACTATTTTGCCCAAATGTGACACTAAAATTTTTAATTCTTATTTGTGAGATACTAAATTCTAGGTACTTTTTGAAAATTTTCTATAGTTAACCTGGATTTCCCAAAGCTTATAAAAAGGACTAAATGAAGACCCAGTCCATTTGGCAGCCTGTGCTTTTTTTCTTTCTGCCTGCCCATAAAAATAACTGAGAAAGTATCCCTTAGAATGACCCAGGTTCTGCCATTCAAAATCTCCCTTAATTACAGACTTTTCCTCAAAGATAATTTAGAATGGGGCGTAATGCATGGCTGTGTTACACTCTACCACTCTCTGAATTTGCTATAACTTGTTATTACTACACTAAACTGCAGTGGTCTGTTCAAAGACTTTTCTATAAATAAAGAACCTCCTGGTTGGGCAGATGACAATCTCCATCAACAGTAGCTCTCTCATGACTGTTCTTCACTTTCTGTTGCAGCCCAGGAAAAGTTTCTGACTTAGAAGGAAGCTGATAAGTCTTCAACAGTCATTAGATCCCCCAAAATGTGACAAGCTGTGCAACAATATTTTGTTCATGTAAGTAGCACCTGCCACCCATCTGGTTGTACATGTCATTTATTTCTCAGAAGGGGAGACCAAGACAGATGTGCATGTGTTGTGGGGCTCTCCCTTCCTGGTAGAATGATGAGAAATAATGGATATTTTAGTTCTCCAATTCTAAAGGACAGCAGGTTGGAGAAGCTATATGACCAAGCTGTCAAAGAAGTTTCACAGCGTATTCTCAGTTCAGCTGGTAAATGGTTTATGGTTTATGGTTTATTAGATTTTTATACCGCCCTTCTCCCGAAGGACTCAGGGCGGTGTACAGCCGGAATAAGAACAAAATATATACAATTTAAAACAACAGTTAAAAAGAGCAAATTTTAAAAGGCTGAATTATTAAAATTTAGATTTAAAATTTAAAAATATAAGAATACCCAATTAAAATTCATCGATAATTATGCCAGTCCCGCTTTAATAAATAAATATGTTTTGAGCTCACGACGGAAGGTCCGAAGATCAGGCACTTGACGCAGGCCAGGGGGAAGTTCGTTCCAGAGCGTCACTGCCCCCACAGAGAAGGCCCTACTCCTGGGGGCCACCAGCCGACATTGTTTGGCGGACGGCACCCTGAGGAGACCCTCTCTGTGAGAGCGTACGGGTCGGTGGGAGGCAAAGGGTAACAGCAGGCGGTCTCGTAAGTACCCGGGTCCTAAGCCATGGAGCGCTTTAAAGGTGGTAACCAGAATCTTGAAGCGCACCCGAAAGACCACAGGAAGCCAGTGCAAGCTACGGAGCAGCGATGTCACGTGGGAGCCACGAGCGGCTCCCGTTACTACTCGCGCAGCCGCATTCTGGACTAACTGCAGCCTCCGGGTGCACCTCAAGGGCAGCCCCATGTAGAGAGCATTGCAATAATCCAGCCTAGACGTAACCAGAGCGTGAGTGACCGTGCATAAGGCATCCCGGTCAAGGAAGGGACGCAACTGGCGAACCAAGCGAACTTGGTAAAAGGCCCTCCTGGCGACGTAAACATATGAGATGGCGGATTAATTTGCCTTCCTGTAGGAAGCAGCATTATTGCTATGTTGTAATGAATGCTGAGCAGATAGTAGAATAAACCATTATTCTATTTCCTTAGTTTATAAAGGAGTCAAAAGAGCATGTGTATGAAAGCCAGTCGGTCACTCATTGGGCCATAACCCCTGCTGTATAAGCCTCTCTGGCTTTCCATGTTTTAATTCATCTGTAAGCAAAGCCACCACGAAATTCTTCCTATCTGGGCTTGTTCAGTAATGGTGCTACTGTAATCACTATGAGGGAGTCCTCCTATTTACTCATTTTTCCTTCTCTTGAAGATAATCCAAGAAATGGTCCATCAAAATTCTCTACTCCAGAATTGGTGGAGAATTTTAAAATGCCATTTGTGCCAAGTTTTCACACAATGCAGTGCGATATCCTCAAAAGTTCTCCGGCTGTGATTAAGATGTACCAGTAAATTACAAAGGTATTTAAGACTTCTTTCTGTCCGGGGTCTCCAACCTTGTCTAGTCATCCACATGTATCTTGCTATCCTTTACCAGTAAAAGAAAGACAACAATACCAGTTTCTAGGAGCTGATGGTGAGATCAGGTGCATGTAAACTATCACGTAAAGTTTGCCTCAAAGTAGCTCAAGCTGAAGCATACTTGAGTACCTGCTGAAGAAACAACAAGTAAGTCTAGATGTAAATTTAATTGCTTGATGCACCTTCCCTTTTAATAAACATGACGGATGAGAAAAGATTACTTTTTGACTCATTCTTAATTGTTGTTGTTGTAGTTGTTCAAGAGACTGTCACATAACTTTGCGGATAATATAAGGCAGTGATGGGGAACCTTTTAGACACCGAGTGCCCAAACCGTGTGTGCGCGCATGCCCAAACTGAAAAGTGCGCGTGTGACAACATGCACATGGGTGGACATTTGTGAGCATGTGCATGCATGGACATGCGCTAGCATGCACATGTGTGGGCATGAAGGTACATGGACGTGTGCATGCACAGCAGAGACCCGAAGAACAGCTGGCTGGCAGGAGGCGGTGTATCCCAACACCAGCAGCACGGCAAAAGGTAAGATCTTTTTCTTTTGTGAGCTTCTGTTTTGTCATTTGCAGGTAAACAGAAGTTCATGAAAGAAACACCACAGAGATCTGATCTGGGGTGACGGTGCATGTGCCAGCATAGAGGGCTCTGTGTGCCATCTCTGGCACACGTGCCATAGGATCGCCATCACGGATATAAGGTTTCGGTTCGTGGTAAAGACAGGACTGATGTCAACCAGTATAATGCAAATGATTACATTTTGTAAGTAATAGAGAAAGAGGTCACCAATATAGAAGCATAAAAGTAAAAAAAAAAAACTATGTCCAATCATTATATAAACCCATATATTATCAAGCAATCCCAGCACCATTGCCTTCAAAAGTTCTTCATGGAGAATTTATATCTTATGATAATAGATTTCGTATTTAAGCCTACAAAAAGGATGTTATTTTTTCAAAGAGTACTATGTGCATGACTTTGGCCTTGGATTACAATATTTCAAAAATTATAACAAAATATTATGTTTATCCAAGGCTGGCTTTTGTTCAGTACACAAGCCTCTTGCGATAGAAGGTCATTGTTTTATAAAATTGTCCTGGTGAGAATTTTCACAGTGAGTTGAAGAGTTTTTTTTTTTTCCTAATTAAATTCCTGGATATAGTAGTGCAAAAATTATATTAGTCCACTTTTTTTATAAAAAAAAAAGCTGGTACAAAGATAAGAAAAGAGAGTGGTTGAGTCTCAGAAAAGTAGTTCTTAGGGAAGGGCAGTCCAGGTTCCCTTGGGACAATCTGCCTTTGTACTTTGCCATTTAAACTCGTTGCCTGGTGTAGCTGTATTTGCTATAATTGCTACAGTTTGTAATTGCAGAACTGTGCATCGCATATATACCCTCTCATTATGGTATGGAGGCAGAGCACTTCCAGTAATTCTGGGTCAGCTGCAGCTTCATGTTCCTTGATAGGGTGGTGGTGCTGTCTTGTAGTAACTTCAGCTAGGATCTCCAAATAGAATCAAGCCAAAGCAAATGTACTGTAATTATTACATAAAGAACTGAGGCCTGCTGCTTGCTATACATACCTCTGCCAATAATCCATGCAAAGCATTTTAAAGATCTTTGTGGGTCTGTAAAAGTACCTCTCTAACCTCCCAATAAAAAGCAACCTCCCAGACAGATAAAAAATAACACGAGGATCATAATGAACACCCTGGAATACTATAAAGTCCACCCTGAAAAACAAGCATCACTGTTTTTCCTTGATGCCCAGAAGGCATTTGATAACCTGAATTGGAAATTTATCACAACACAAATGAATTATATGGAATTTGGGACAAAATTTGAAAAAAATGGTGGAAAAAATATACACAAAACGAACAGCCAGAGTAATTATAAACGATGGAATGACAGAAAAAATTGATATATCTAAAGGAGTTAGACAAGGGTGCCCACTTTCCCCACTTCTATTCATATTATCATTAGAAACACTATTGACAAAAATCAGAAAAGATCAGGAGATAAAAGGTTTAACAATCAAGAAGGAAGAATACAAGGTTCAAGCCCTCGCTGATGATATGGTATTTATTCTGGAAGACCCATTAGAAACTGGCCCCAAACTGATCCAAAAAATATAAGAATTTGGTGACGTAGAGGGATTTAAGATTAATAAAAATAAATCTAAATTAATAACAAAAAATCTTACTAAAAGTCAAAAAAGTGAATTGGAAGATAAAATTAAAATGAACATAACCAAGAAAATAAAATATTTAGGGATTTGGCTTACAGCAAAGTGCTCTTCAATTAAGGAAGATAATTATGATAAAATATTAAACTATATAAAAAAAGATCTGGATAATTGGAAAAATCTACAAATTTCATTACTGGGAAGGATTGGGAAGGATTGCTATGGTTAAAATGAATATTTTGCCAAAAATTCTATTTCTGTTCCAAGTTACTCCAATAAAACTAAGGAAAACATTCTTTGAAGAATTGAACAAATTAGTTACATATTTATATGGCAAGGGAAAAAACCTAGGATTAAATTAAAACTATTGCAAGATATGAAAGATAAAAGGGGTTTGGCATTACCAGAGTGGAAATATATTACCAAGCATCAATTCTAACATGGTTAAAAGACTGGAACTGGTTAAAAGACTGGAACTAACATGGACTGGAACTGGTTAAAAGACTGGAACTGGTTAAAAAACATGGTTAAAAGACTAGAACTGAAAAACAAAAGAATTTTAGCAATAGAAGGCCATGATTTGCAAGTGGGGTGGCATGCATTCCTATGGGATGAAAATTACAAAACACATAAATACTTTCAAACACATGTAATCAGGAATGCACTGCTACAGATTTGGAAAAAAATAAAACAAAAACATTAAAGAAGAATCCCAATCTGGCTATCCCCAATGGAAATAATGAAACATCCAAATTTATTAGATGTTGTTGCTGTTGTTGTTAGTTGCAAAGTCGACCCATCGCAACCCCATGAACAACTTATTGGATGTAGATGAGATATTTAGATATGAGAAATTGGTAAATGGACAGGGAAATTTGAGAACAAAACACGAATTGGAAAAAAAGTAGGTAGGGAGATAGATTGGTGGACATACACACAAATACAATCAAGATATACAGAGGATAAAAATTATACGAAATACAAAAAGAACAGCAAAAATTGGATAAAATCGTACATGGAACAGAGATAAAATTAATCAGTAAAATATATAAATATCTATTGTGATATAAAATGGAAGATGAGGTGGTTAAAGAAACAATGATCAAATGGGCAAAAGTTTTTGGATACAAAATAGAACTGGAGAAATGGGAAAAAATGTGGGAAACAAATATAAAATTGACTATGTCTGTGGCATTTAAGGAAAACCTGTTGAAGATGTTTTACGGATGGCATCTCCCACCAACAAGGCTTGCTAAGATGTACCCGAACAGCTCTACAATATGCTGGAAGTGCAAAAAAAAAAAAAATGGAACATATTACCATTTATGGTGGACATGCCCATCTGCAAAAAACTTTTGGGCCAAAATCAGAAAATGGCTGGAAGAAATAACTGACCAACACATAGACTGGGAACCAGAGAGCTTTTTGCTGGAATACTCAATAGGAAATATAGTAAAGAAATAAGGTATCTAACCTTACACATAATAACAGCCGCAAGAATATATTATGCACAGAACTGGAAAAACGAGTATATACCATTGGAGGAGGAAGTGATAAGGAAAATTCTGGACTGTGCTGAGATGGATAAATTAACAAAGGAGATAAAAGAAAAGGAAAATACGGAATATTACATAGTGTGGAATAAATTGTATAACTGGATAGAAATTAGAAATAGTAAATGACGAAAAAGGTGAAAAGGTCATATAAGGTAAAGGTAAACGTTCCCCTTGCACATACGTGCTAGTCGTTGCTGACTCTAGGGGGTGGTGCTCATCTCCGTTTCAAAGCTGAAGAGCCAGCGCTGTCCAAAGACGTCTCCATGGTCATGTGGCTGGCATGACTCACTGCCAAAGGCGCACGGAACGCTGTTACCTTCCCATCAAAGGTGGTCCCTATTTTTTCTACTTGCATTTTTATGTGCTTTCGAAACTGCTAGGTTGGCAGAAGCTGGGACAAGTAACAGGAGCTCACCCCATTACACAGCAGCACTAGGGATTCGAACCGCTGAGCTGCTGACCTTTCGATCAACAAGCTCAACGTCCTAGCCCCTGAGCCACCGTGTCCCCGAAAAGGTCATGTACACACATACAAAAAGGGGTAGTGCATGAAAGAAAATGAACTGTTATAAGGATAGGTATGATAGAATGTATACAGAAATAAGGGATAATGGGACAAAAAAGATAAGTATAATTAAAGGAAATGAGAGGGGGAAAAATGTAAATAATAGAGGAATACCAAAATGAAGCTGATGTAAAGAAGGAGTATATGTTTTATGTTAGTGTTTGTTATGTCTTGTTGTTTCTTTTTTGTTAAAAAATAATATATAGACCTTCTCTCATCTTCTCTATAATTGGCGCCACACCAACATGTTGTTGAATGGTGTCATTTGTGATGTGGTCAAGAAGGGAGATGCCCAATATCCAACAAAATATTCACATTTTCATGGCATCGAGATAGCTTTCAGTCCCTGTTGTTGCTGCCCAGCATTCAGTGCCATACAGTGCAACAGGGCAGATGGTTGTCTTGTAAATCTTAGATTTAAGATAGGTTGGCATTCGTCTGCCATATAACATACCAGTGAGTTCTCGCCAACGCATCCAGTGGTGCAGATATCTTCCCTGAGTCAAATTAGAAATCAACTTCTTATACCTTTTGAAACTTGAAATTTGAAAGACAAATTTTGAAACTTTCCATGTAATTTTGGCAAGTTGGATTGCAGTAAATGCTAATATAAACATTATCTGAGCCACCTGGCATTTCGGAAATCCCTCTAAAGCGGGTTCTTTCAACAGGCCTCAAGGAGCCCGTGAGGTGGCTACATTGTGTGTTGAATGCTTGTTCATTTTTCCATAGTCCTATTTAGGTCTGGGTTTAAGCAGGTTTTAAATTCTTTTAAAAAATTAAATTGCTTTAAATTGTTTTAAATTATTGTTTTACCTGATTGTTTTATTGTACACTACCCAGAGTCACATTCGTGAAATGGGTGGCTATATACTGTAAGTTTAATAAATTTATAAATAAATAAATATAAATAAATATAAAACACTGCAAAAAATTGAAAAAAACCCCCACCTCTGTGGAAAGAGCAATAAAGTACAGGATATGAGCTGACAATGAAAACCAGAGAGAGGCAACTGAGGTGTTTTCATTTACATAGAGACAGGTGATGCCCAGTGATGGGATTCAGCCAGTTCACACCACTTTGGGAGAACCGGTTGTTAACTTTCTGAGCAGTTTGTTGAACTAGTTGTTGGAAGAAATCATTAGGGCAGAGAACCAGTTGTTAAATTATTTGAATCCCACCACTGGTGATGTCTCTTAAGTAATGTCAGCAATTCTTCCGGAAGCCCAGAAGTCTGTTCAAAACTTTCAATGATCCATTCCTCTTTCTACTGTGAGCATGACTAAACACTGGGACTTTCCTCAAGTTAATCAGACTTTACTTCTAAATCATAGTGTTGAAGTCACACTGCCTTTCGTTTTTCAATAACACAGTGCTTTTTCTGTCTTGTCACCACCTGTGCAAAGGGTTTTTTAGCATCTGAGTTTTGTAAACTGCTTCATCTCACTGATTCACTAGATCTTACACCAGAGTTGTTTTAATAAGAAAATATTAGTGCCTTTGAATTGCTGTAAGAGGCTCTATAAGAAGATTACCATTCAAAATTGGCTATTCTGTCTCAATTTCTTGGTAAACAGTGAACGAAAGCTGAGCCAGTACTTATAAATTTCTAATAGCTGGTGGTTCTGCCTGATTTCTAAGTAAACTGGGAAGTGAAAATCAAAACCGACAAACTGAAGAGAGATCTCTGCTTTTCTTTCAGTGTCACAATAACTCTGGAGTTTCTTTGGGAATATTCTTGAGAATAATCAGAAAAGAGATTGAAGAAGATACTCTATCAATTTACATTTTCTATTCTTACATTTACATTTACAGTTTCTATTTGAGTAGGGATATTTTCAGCCTGTATGTACACAATTCATATTCTTATTCATATACCATCATGCCAATGACTTTTAGTCATGATGGACAAAAGGATTTCACACAAGGCATTCTTCTCTTGGCATTATTGGGAAAAGCGAATGTCCTGCCTGATGACCAGGCTCAAAATCTGGATTCATTGACCAAAGAATGGGATTTCACGCAAGAGAATTTCTCTCATGTTCCTCTTTTTCTCTTCTCTTCCAGAATCAAAACAAAACAAAATCAGCTGCTGCCAACTCCTTCCTCTTCCACCCTTTAGTTCAGAGAAACTTCTGCTCTAGAGGCATAGCTCATGGCTCATTTCAGATCTCGTCTGGGTTGGATAATTACAGAAGTAATTTCCAGTTTCATTTGTACCCACTACTCTCCTCATCAATCCCTGTCTCCAAATCAGAAGCAGCATACTTCTGCTCAATTGAGCTAGCAAAACAACAACAAACCCATAGCTTGAAGTTACTTTATCATCAACAAACATCAACATTGGATAAGTAGCAAAATGGAGTTAAAGGCAGGCAAAAGCAAAGAGTATGAGGAACGAAAGAAAGCACATATCATGAGTCAATCTAACTCATGGGGGGAAAATACTGTGGGCAATTAGCATGGACAGTCTCAAAGGAAGTGGCCTTAGTTATACCAGCCTCAGCTCTTTTTTGTGCATAAAGAATAGAGACAGGAAGTACTGAACCTTCCTTTTTCTGCACCATGGAGCTAACTGTTTGGTGGGCTGGGGTGATGTATTCAAGATCACAAGCTTCCTGCCCCCAAATGTAGTGCTATGGCTTTACAGAAACAAACAATTAAGACTTATCGACTGAAGATGCAATCTATTTTTTTTTTCACATGATGCTGGTACTGTAGCAAAGAAGGGCTACTTCCTGGATCCTGTTAAATGACATTGTTTGAGCAAGAAGGACCAAATCAAGTCAACCTCAATTATTCAGGGCAGGCTGATAATTGCAGGAAACAGAAAGTCCCTCTGATAGCTAAGCCCTAAATCATATACAGTTTTAAAGGGGATAACTTTCAGTTCCAACTGGAAGCATACTGGTAAAGTGCTCATGGCACTGTTACCTGAACATACTGAGGGTTATCACTGTGCTTGCCAATGCATTCTGAACCAGCTGTAGCTTTTTAAGAGTAGCCCCTGTAGAGTGTGTTGTTAACAGTCCAAGATAATCAAGGCATGAGTGACTCTAAGGAGGATTTCTCAGTCCAGAGAAGGGGGCAATAGGCACACAAGTTGAATTTGTGTGAAGGCCTTCCTGGAGTCATAAATCCAGGAAGACCCTCTCCCCTCCCATCAGATTATGCAACTGTCCTGGGGAGATTAGTGCAAGGAAGGAAGGAAGGAGAAGAAGAGAATGATCAGCAACAAGGTGGATGGGACAGAGCATCATGGAGAAAATATATGTAGTTGCTAAGAGATGACACCAACTTGATTAGGCTGCATCATCACAATCACCAAATGGTCCAATAAAGATTTATTTATTTAAAAGGAACAAAAGGATTTTTATGTTCTAAAAGGTTGGTATGAAAAGTTGTAAAGGAACTGTTGGACCATTTCATTTTGTTACGTTTTTAAGCTTGATGAATGGAAAATATAAATGAGCTATAGCACGATGTAAGTTGCTATCGCTTGACGGGTGTTGTCTGCGATGTTGCTAAAAAAAAGCAGCACAACAAAATCTCTTTTACTTACATTATCCTGCATGCACACCAATGAACATTCCTCAGAATTTCTTAAAACCCATCTACATTCATGGACTTCACAGTAATTTCTAGAGTTGAATTATATGAGGTGAAAAGTATTTCTTTTTCCTTACTGTGAATTTTTGGTAATTCTATAGTGATCAATGGGATTCAATAATTGTTGATTCTGAAAAGACATTCCTGCGATGCTTTGTAGAACATGTTGGTTTCCAAGGTAGAATAAAGTAGGTGAACCATTTTCTTTTGCTGAATTAATAGAAACTCTAAAATGTTACATTTCAGTCTTTCTTACTGCATTCTAACCACTATGGTGGCTCAGTGGTTAGAATGCAGTATTCAGTTTAACTCTGCCCACTGCCAGGAGTTCAATTCACTGGCTCAAAGTGAGATTGGCCTTCCATCCTTCCGAGGTCGGTAAAATGAGGACCCAGATTGTTGTGGGGCATTCTGGTGACTCTGTAAACTGCTTAGAGAGTGCTGTAAAGCAGTATGAAGCAGTATATAAGTCTAAGTGCTATTGCTATTCTTGATCATGATTTTTTTTACACATGCTTTGTTTCCTAGAAGTTTTGAAGAAGTGCATTTTAATTTCCAGTGGAGAGCTCAGTCAAAATTCCAACTGAAAGAAGAAATGCATTTCTAGGACTTTTCTTGTGACAGGCTGTATGCTATATTATCTCATTGATTTATGTGTTATGTTTTGCAGCTTGCAAAGGCAGTCTTGCCTTTGTCCATATATACCTACTGGAGGAAAACAGACCCCGCAGCCTGCTTTAATGAGTGTCAAGGCACTGTAAATTTTTAAAACAAATGAAAGGCCTTAAGCAGAATGGATGAAGAAAAGCTGTTAACAATGAGGGGTTTTGACATCTAATCTATACCCAGGTGAACAAAATCCATTGGAAATCCCTAGCACATTTGCTGTGGGAAGAGAGGGAAGTCTTTTCAGAAACCGAAGCAAAAGATGGATTGATTCTCACGGCCTCACTGACAGGCATTGTGAAAAATAATTGCCAAGTGGATCACAAATCAGGGATCATTAAAAGCAAATCTGAACCAATTTGTCTAAATGCTCTGGATCAACTGTACATGCAGTAAATTATCTCCTGTCTTCCCAGGCTGGAAGCTCTTTGCCTTCCCCGCCCCCCCCATAACAAACCTTAGTTAAAGCATGTGGAGAATTAGAGCAGATGCTACATCTTTACCACCCTAGTCAAAACAAAATGAAGTAGAAAGGAGCCAAACTTAACCTTAATGGCAGACAACAGACGTAATAAACAAGTAATCCTTGCTTAATGACCACCATTTTGTGACCTTTCAAAGTTACCAACTTTATGACTAGTCCTTGCACTTAAGGCCATTTTGGCGTCGCCATGATTGTGTGATTGAGACTGGTTGCTTCGCAGCCAGTAGCTTTTTATAACCATCGCAGCAGGCAGTGGCCTTGTGATTGTCATTTGTGTACCTCACAGTGGTTTCTGACAATAGCAACAGCACTTAGACTTATATACCGCTTCATAGTGCTTTTACAGCCTTCTCTAAGCTGTTTACAGAATCAGCATATTGCACCCAACAATCTGGATCCTCATTTTACCCACCTCGGAAGGATGGAAGGCTGAGTCAACCTTGAGCCAATGAGATTCGATCCGCTGAACTGCAGCTAGCAGTCAGCTGAAGTAGCCTGCAGTACTGCACTCTAACCACTGTGCCACCTTGGCTCTAAGCAGAATCAATGGAGAAGCTGGAAGTAAAATTTCAAATTGTGGTCACCTGATGTCTCACTTTAAGAAGCATGGGTTATTTTCTTATTGATCACAGCAGAAGTGAAGACCCTCAGTAGGTGATTGCTTAACAACTGCATCTCTTTGCAAGAGAATTGCTAGTCCCAATTGTGGTTGTTAAGTCAGGACTACCAATATATCAATAGCAATGGTATTTTTTTTGTAAGGCTATATTTTAATGACAATTCAGGGCTTATTTAGATTTTTGTAGCCCAGATATGTTATGTCTAAACTTGGGCACTAATTATAAAATGATCTTGCTCTTATCCTGAATGATCATTTCACTTCTTCATTTCATTTACTCCTAGGTATCTCCCATTGTCCTGTTTCTCTGTAGATGGGGCACCCATTTCTCTTCTGAAGGGAAATTAGCTTTGGTGTCCCAAATCTGGATTGGCCAATTTATGTGTGGGAGGTTTTTTCTAAGATGTTCTCTAAAACTGCTAATACATTATAAATTACACCTTTGGGAATTTCTTTCTCTGCAACTAGAGAAGAGTTCTGGTACAAAATTGTCATGGGGCCTTAGTCATAATAATTTGACTATGAACAGCAGCTGGGAGAATCATTAAGTACTTTCACATTTTCTAAGGGATCTTTCCTAGTGTCAAAATCTTAAGCCAAGGGATGGTTTCAGGCAAATGGTTCCAGACCATGTAGCGCTTGCCTCACTTTTCTAGACAACATTTGGGGCATGCGTAAAAGCCTTGGATGTTATAGCAAAGCACCTGGGAGAAAGGCAGAAAGTCTCCATTCCAACCTTCGTCACTACACAGGAACATGGCCTGCAGGTTGTGCTTTTTTTGCATCAAGGCAGATCATTAAATTTCTGTGAGATGAAATACTCTCTTAAGGCAAATCCTGGTCTACTTATAAAGGTGTAAAAGCATGATCTTCCTTTTTCCAATATGCATCTAAGCTGCAATTCTGTACTCTATAGATGAGATACCTGTGGCTTTCCAGATATTGCTGGAACTCTTCAACTCCTACTTTACTTTGGACTTCTTAGCAAAGGGTAACAATGTTCAAAAGGACCTAAGCAGAATAGTTGAGACAAGGAGAAACTGGCAGCCCAAAGAAATGGTTACAAAACCCCTGGAATACATTTAAGCCCACAAAACTAGACTAGTAATACCTGGTCCTGAGTCCTGAGAGAGTCCTGAGGGAATTTGCAAATGTCGGGTCCAAGCACCTTTCTGTAACCTTTAAGAAACTATGGAGGGCTGGCATAATACCAGAAGACTGAAGAACAGGAAATGTGGTGGTTATCTTCAAAAAGAGAATCTGGATAACTATGAACAGGTTAGCTCACCATCACTATGGTGAGAAAGTGGGGAGCTCCTCTACCCCGGTGAGAGAAAGCACAAGAAAGTAATTAATAAGGCACTTTACTGAGGGGGGTGGGGAGAGAGATGAATAATTATAAAAGGAAATTAGAACATATTAGAATGCTAGAAAATAAGCTCTTATAATTTAAGAAAGAGAAGTAAGTAGAAGTATAGGTTAAACAGGTAATTAATAGACCTACAAATAACCAATAAAGGAGAATATTCAAAGCTCCGGGTTGAAATGAAGGGTCCTTGGTGTTCTCTGAGTTTGGTTGTTTTCTTGCAGATGTTTCATTACCCAAATGAGGTAACATCATCAGTACTAATAAGAGTAAAACCTGAGGTAAGAATAAATGTAAAATTTAATTGGTGATATCACTTAGTTTGTGTAAAGAAACATCTGTAAGAAAATAAGCTCAGAGAGCACCAAGGACTCCGCACGTACAAATAAGAATGCAAATAAGAAATAGAATTAAAGTTACATAGATAAGAGAAAAATAAATACAGGAATAAGAGGAAATAAGCAAAGATGGAAAGCATAGTCAATAGAGTGAAAATGAAGATAAGAAATCTATTAATAAAAAAATAATGAATGATTGAAGAAGATTAAGCACAAGTTTCTTGTGGTTAAGTTTTCTAGGTAAAAACATGTTTCTTGTGCCCATATTACATCCAATCTTGGGGTTTAAAACTTACCCTGTGTTTAGGTTATATCAAACTCCTCAAACCCTGTCAAGAGACTCTGTATTTTTCCTTTTTGAGAAAAACTGTAATGCCTAGCAGCAAACCTCAATAGTTCCATTTCAGAAAAAGAGATGTATGTTTGCTGTTGTTATGTACGGATTGCTGCAGAATGATGAAGCACTGTTTGCCCTGCTAATGTTTTTCAGGCATCAATATTAGGGCTGTGCAAAGAATGTGAAGGAGTTGCTTTACAAAGGACTTTAGTGCAAACACAACACTTCTCTTTGAAAAGGTGGAGAAGCAGCAACTTTTATAAGGCTCAACCAGCTGCCTCAAATGCTGGCCCATTGTCTGCGTGAAAGAAGACAACACTTTTGATAAAACCCAGGTCAAGTGAAGTGGCTGGGCAGCCCTTTGCATATGCAAACGTCAGGGAACAGATTTTTAAGCTGCCACGCAAGGCTTGCAAAAGTTGGCTCTGGTTTAATCCTTCCTTCCGACTCATGCACAGCTTCATAGGCCGATTGGAAAACATTTCATAAAACCAGTCTAGGTTCATCCCCACTCATGGATCATGTGGCCAATCTAATTCTCAGAACCAGGTTATGCAGTCCAAACATGATATACATCCCCCTCCCCCGCTAACAATAACAAATGTATGAGCACTTATTGTTTTAACCATGAACTGTTACAGATTGCAGGATTAGTTCGCTGACGTTTGAGAAAATGTTTTGATATTACCAACCACGTAATCAGTTCCATAGAAAGACTTTACTGAGATTGGCTATAATAACAGAATCCTGCAAATATAATTGTGCTCTACTCTCCCCCCTCCCCCACACTTATACCATAGTAAATCAGGGAGGTATTTGTTTGAGTTGTTTCTGAAAATTTTCTTGTTTCCTAGGATGTCTCATCCCCCTTTGCCTAGGTAACAGTTCTTGCATGTTTCTGTCAAGGTCATCTTACAATTTCTTGCTGAATTCAGGTCCCTGGGTGTAGAAACCTGAATTTGTGTAGACATGAGGGAACCACACTAGATTATATTGCATGCGCAAAACTATTTCATAAATATGCACTTCATTTATGGAATAATAGATAAAGAGCCCATATGATGTAGTGGCTGAGCTCCATTTCGCCATGGAAGCCACAAGGTTCAATATTTATCAGCTGAAAGAAATGCCCAGAGATAAAAGGGAGTGAAGGAAGACTCAGTTATTCCATCTTGAATTCTTGATAGTTTGGTGGACCATACACATAAAACAATTTGGGGCAATCCCATAAACAGGCCAACTATAATTTTATCTGTTATCTACCAAGTGTAGGAGAAGAAATGGCAAAACCTGGGGTGGGTGGAATTGCTATGTAGCCACAAATGGGCCAAGTCCTCTTGAATTTCATTGACCCTTATCTAGCACCAAAACAGCGCTAACAGTTAATTGAGTAGATTCCCATGCATAGGCATGATTAATAATAAATCCATTTAATTGAAACTTTACTTGTGGTCCTGATCTTTTGTGCCTGACACAAGTTACACATTAGTGAGAGTTGGTCAGATGTTGAAAGAGGTATTAATTATGCAATTATGCATAATTAATTATGCATAAAGAATGATGAAGTTGGGATTATGGCCACAAAGATAATACTGGCTGTGTTCACAAATCTTTCTGAACCAGCACTAAGCATGGTTTGTTGAAATGAGCTACTTCATCATAATATTAAGTCTTTATCAGTAGATATCCATTTCATGCTAAATGAAAATAAACCAACAACATGGTTGTTTAGTTTCATGAATGAAGAAGGCCACAAGCTATGATATGCTTCAAAATAGGCTGCACATGTAACAGCATGCAAGACCCACTCTTCTTCCAAATGGAAAAACAACACAAATCATTTAAGAGAAAGTGTTTTGTAACAAACTTTTTCATTTACACACAAGGCTAATCTTTGTGCATTTACTCTGAAGAAAATCTTTCTTATCTTCAGATGGTTACTCAAAAGCCAAACAGGATTTATCAATTCAGTTATTGTAATAAAAGCCTCTTTCATTCATAAAAATGAAATTAACAAGTATTTATGAATAATGATAGTAAATTTGAAGCACTAACTAAAACACAATGCAAAGAGAAATGTTTGATTACCCATATTTTTTGGAGTATAAGATGCACCTTCCCCCCCAAAAAAAGAGGGTGAAAATTTGGGTGCGTTTTATACACTGAATGTAGCCCTGCCCAACCTCTGTTTCAGAGGATGAAAAAGGCCTCTTAAAGGGAGGTTTCAGAGGCTGAAAAAAAAAGTAAAAAAAAGCAAGGCGCAGAGCTCACAACCAACAAACCTGTTGCTGTCAAGTCTGGGAACAGCTGATTGGGGGCATTCCGGGAGGCCATCCACCCGCCAATCAGCTTTTTTCTTATTTTCCTCCCCAAAAGCTAAGGTGCGTCTTATACTCCCGTGCATCTTATAGTCCGAAAAATACGGTAGTTCAAGCTAATAGTCTCATCTTAGTCTTTTATCTGTTATTTTCCACTGACTACAGCATAAATGTAATTAGTGTTATGGGCAGGGGAATTTTCTTTGAATTCATCTCCTCCAATCTGTTGAACTATTGCATCCTTCATCATTATCATCATAATTCAAACCATATAGCCACTTCCTATAGTTTCCATCACTGCTATCTGATACTGAGGGTGATAGGGATTATAGTCCAACTGATCTGAGGATATTAGTTTGGGAAAACAAGAAGAGAACAGAACCTAAACTTTGTTTAAAAGTAAAGGCAAACAGTTGTGTCTGACTCTAGGGGGTGGGTGCTTATTTCTGTTTCTTAGCCGAGGGAGCCAACATTGTCTGAAGATATTTCTGTGGTCACCTTCCCACCAAAGTGGTACCCATTGATCTACTCGCATTTGTATGCTTTCGAACTGGTAGGTGGGCAGTTTGTTTATCTAGATTCATATATGTTTTCCAAAATAATGATAAGTGCATAAGGTAATGTGCATGATAATCAATATGTTTATGAACAAGTACAATAGTAAGTGGTTTTGTTTTTCAGAATAAGACATTTCGAAAAACTGGCAGCAAGTTTTCTTAAACATTGTTTGGGTTTGTCCGACATATGGAATGCAAATCTGGTTCAGCATTTGGGGACAATAAAGTGGATTACATTTTTCATGAGAAAAATAAAAAATGTTTAGCGACCATTCATTTTCTTTTCCAGGTCCTGTGAGCACTTTGAAACTAGGTTTTAACTGTTTCTCTCATTTAAATTTGTTAAAAGCAGACTGTTTTTGAAATAACTTCATTAAAATGTTTGGAAAGCAAAGTAAGCTACAGTGGCCTCATTAAAATTCTGTATGGGTATGTCTCTTGCTTACATCTCCCCCCCCCCAGCCCACCACCACTAAATTTTCAAGAAACATTCTGGGAAATAAAAATCTCAGAGTGTTGTTTCAAATAATGTTTAGACAGTGCATATTTTTGTGCTCCGATCTGCTTTATAAGTCATATATTTGCAGAAATTGCCTGAGAGATTGCAGGCTGGGTTTCCAATGCAACTGCTGCTTTGGCAACCCATCAAATAGCAGCTGTGGCTAGAAGAGCCTTTACACACCTTTGGGTTGGGCACCACTTTTACCCATTCCTGGACTGGGAAATTCTGCTCACTGTCATTCATGCCCTCATGATCTCTTTCCCATGAGACTCCCCAGCAAAAATGATAATCAAGTTTTGCAGAACGTACAGATCAAAAGAGATACCTTAAAATGTTTGTGGGCCAGACACATAAGAAACCAGAATGAGAAAATTATGTTATTATTTGGATTCCAGTGACATACCTTTCTAGAGCATAAACATAATTGTTTATCTATAGTAATTGCTCTACTAATTCAACCACTTCTCTTTAAAAATACTATTTGACTTGGCAGAAACAAAATGTTCTTTTTAATTTTATTTTAAAGCGGGCTGCAGCAGGATTGTTGGGATGATAAGTCCCAGCAAATTTGACTTAAAGAGTATTTTATTCTTCTAGCGCTATGAGAAAAAAAAAATAGCACTCTTCAGTGATACTCTCCAAAGCAGGGAAATCCAACTGTTTTTACTCTAAGGACAAAACAGGCGATATGATCGCTTGACATAAAGCAGGTGAGTTGCACCACTCATCTGGAATTGCTTTACGTATCCAGGGGCGAAGTTTCTATTGTCTTGCTGTGATGTACATTTTGTTTTCTCGATTATTGTGCATACCTGTGTTTGAGTGATGTGATGGTGGTGTACATTTAAAAAAGATGTTTGGCATGAGAGACAAAAAAAAAATCTGATTAAATGGCAATTTAATTTAAATGACTTAAGGTTATTTTAATTTTAATGTGATTATGATGTATTGTGTGCCATAGTGTTGTTGCCAACACCTAGTGACCACGTAGATAGAATCTCTGTATGATGATTTGTTTCTAGGCTGGTTCTTGAGGCCTCATCAACAGGGCACTTATTGCCACTCTGAGCCCATCCATCTTGCTGCAAGTCATCATTTTCTTTCTCCTTCTACTTTCCCAGCATTGGAACGTTTTTTTTAGAGAGCTGGGTCTGATAATTGGAGCCTGGTCATTGGTGGCTCAAGTGAGAACCCCAGGGTGTTTTTTTTTATGATCCATGTGTTTTTTTTCTTGGCTGTCTGTTATATGCTGTCCAAGCAATGTCAGCTGGTGGCCCCCAGGGGGAGGGCCTTCTCTGTGGGGGCTCCCACCCTTTGGAACAAACTTCCCCCTGGACTTCGGCAACTGCCGGACCTTCGGACTTTCCGCCGAGAACTGAAGACCTATTTGTTTGTTCGCGCAGGACTGGCATAGGATTTTAAATAGGATTTTAATTAGTTTTAATGTTTTAACATTTTAAAATTTGGGGTTTTATTCTAAATGTTTTAATTTGGCCATTTGTATAATAAGTTTTTTAAATTATGGTTTTATGTGTATCCTGTTGTTGTTTTTTATCATGGCTGTAAACCGCCCTGAGTCCTTCGGGAGAAGAGCAGTATAAAAATTTAATAAATAATAATAATAATAATAATAATAATAATAATAATAATAATAATAATAATAATAATAATAATAATAATAATAATATTTTTAGGAGCCTTCTCCAATGCCAATGTTTAAAAGCATCAGTACACTTCCTATTCAGCTTCTTCAAAGTGACTTCTACGGAATGTCACAGAAAATACCATGGCTTGCATAATTCTGATCTTTCATAGCATTTGAATATCTCTTCCAAGGCCTTCGTGGCTGTTCTATCAAGAATAGCAGATGAACAGAGTTGGAAGGGACTTTGGAGGTCTTCTAGTCCAACTCCCTGCTCAGGCAGGAAACCCTATATATACCAGTTTAGACAAACGATTGTCCAATCTTTTCTTAAAAACCTTCAGTGTTGGAGTACCTGCAAGAGATAATCTCCAGTGTATTTCTTATTACTTGTTCCTTTCCTATGGATGGCTGATCCTAATAGGCACTTCCGGTGTGATACTCCCTTACTGGGGCCACAAGCCAACTGGCAAAGCCAGGTCTTCAGGCTCTTCCAGAAGGTCAGGTGGGTGGGAAGCAATTTTACCTCAGAAGGTAAGATGTTCCAAAGGGCTGGAGCCCAGTTGCAGCAACCTGGAGGTCATAAAATCAAGTCTGGTCCAGAGATGGGTTTCAGCAGGTTCTGACCAGTTCTGGAGAACCAGTAGCAGAAATTTTGAGTAGTTCGAAGAACTGGTAAATACCACCTCTGACTGGCCCTGCCCCCATCTAGTCTCTGCCTCCTGAGTCCCAGCTGATCAGGAGGAAATGGGGATTTTGCAGTATCCTTCCTCTGGAGTGGGAGGGAATGGAGATTTTACAGTATCCTTCCCCTGCCACACCCACCAAGCCATGCCCACAAAGCCATGCCATGTCCACCAAGTCACAACCACAGAATCGGTAATAAAAAAAATTGAATCCCACCATTGGTCTGGTCACATAGTAACTTAACTTAAGACCAACAATGTATGATCAAAATTCTGGGCTTAATTATGCTAATAAATCAAGAACTGTCTGCAGTTCATATGTGAAGTGACTAAGGCATGAGTAATTGTGAGAACTCTTCTCTTTGTGAGAAGAGACTCACAAATCCAAGGAAAGGCACTATTGGTCCTTTCTCAATTGACACTCAATTGTATTAAAGGAAAGGCCAGTAGATTTTCATTTTTTCCCACCAATCGTTGCTTCTTCCTAAAACTTATAGGTATAAAGTCACTAATTATTTTAATACAATATCCACATGAATAGATATCTAATAATTAATAGCATTTTGGGGGGAGGCGCATTGTATTTTAAGAAACGTTTTATTTACTTAAAAACCCTTCCTTAATTCTAAGAACACATTTATTTATGATGGAACTGAAACAAATCCTGGAAATCACTTAATACAATCCCTGATATTAGAAGATGTGCAATGAATCTCCAGTAAATGGTATTCTAACTTCTACTTAAATTTGGTTCCTCCTCTGGTCTCCTCTATCTGCAAAAGCTGACAATGAGATGGTTATGCAGCATGTGCTTTAAGGAAAGATGTTTAGTTGGTCTGCTTTTAAAAAACTTCCATTGTTCTAGCCCTAGTAGAACAATTTTTCCAACTTCTCCATTACAACAGCCATAGACATTGGAAAACAGCTACTGTGTTCCCCATAATCTTCTATTCTGCAAAACATTCCCTGTTCTTTAAACTTTAAGTCCTTATAGAACTTAGTTATCAAACTCCTCACCATCCAGATTAAGCACATCTGGATACATTAAAATATGCAATATTTTAATTGGCCCTGACCCAATTCAATATCAGTTGCAGGCTCCTTCATAATCTTATAAAGCACTTGATGAAAAAAGAGAAGTACAACTGAATGTGATCATCATACTGTTAGCATTCAAATTCCATTACTCCAAAATCTCAGATAATGAATTCCAGTGGTGAAATCTAAAAGGCTTAAAACATGGAAGATAAGCAGGAACATTGTGAGAAACTTTAACTTAAATCTCACAGATTCAGACATCTGGCGAAATGATACTGGAATTAGGACTGGAACCTTTTATTACTGAAATTCGTCTCAGAGATAATCCAGAGTCAATGGCAAGCTAGTCACAAGCTCTGTGTTAAGACCCACATGCTCTTCTGTGACTTTAATATTTGTTATTTACAAAGACATCAAAAATAGTTAACACGCCAGGGACAGGAGTTGGCTACAAGAATTATTATAGAAATCTGAAAGGAGCAATCTACACTTACAATAGGTTAGATGATTTGTTCTCCCTCTAAATTGCCCCCCACTCCATTTGAATCAAGGTTTATGCAAATTTCATATTATGCTCAAACCAAGAGATCCAAAACTGCTTGCAAGAAATAATTCTCATTTGCAGTCAAAACTGATACATTTGTTTGTTTGTTGTTTTTTTATCTAGCCTTAGTGAACATGCCTTAGTGAACATTGGATAGAATGTAGTAAGGAGGTGGAATCCTAAGTGGGAGGGGGTACATTCCAGAGGAGTAAGAGAAGCAACTCAGCCCAGATATCATGTGTGAGAGAAAGAGAGTGAGGACAGCCCCTCCCTAATAGTTCACAGAGTATATTGTAGATCCAATATACAGAGCTCGGTCTGGCAAGAATTTGTCTGTAAGTGTGAAACAATAAACTCAGCTTGGAAGAATCCAGGGGTGAAATCTACTTACCTTCTTTACCGGTTCAGAAGTGCATGCACAGTGCAACACCTTTCTGCGCAGGCGCAGAGGGTACAAAACCCATTACTTCCTGGTTAAAACCAGGAAGTAACGACAGCCGGGCTGGTGGGCGGAGCCTCGCACTGCGATTACTACCTAGTTCTCTGAACCACTGGCCAAGATTGCTACCGGATCGGGTGATCAAGTCCGAACCGGGAGCATTTCACCCCTGGAAGAATCACTATATAAGGTAGCATTCTTGGTTTTGGGCCTTACACTAATATCTCTTCCTATTTTCACCATAATAGCCCTATGAGATTGGTTGGGCTCTGAGCGAGTGACTAGCCCAAAGTCACTTTTCTAGTCTATTCAGGCAGGACTAGAACTCACAGTTTTCTGGTGCCTTAACCACTAGAAAAAACTGCCTCTGTGTACTAAGAAGACTGCCAGGCATGAAGATATGGCTGTGTTCCTGGGTTTGGGATTGGAATGCCTATTACAGCCTGTGAATTAGTTTGATAGAGATGTGTGTATTGTATTTGCATTGTGATTGTTTTTTCACTGGTGATGGTGGCTTTATCTTGGTTGCTGATTGTCTATTTGTTTTGTGTTTGTTGGGAGAGAGGCGGCTTGTGTTTTTAAAGTTGTTGTTAGTGTAAAGGGCATAAAGAATGCCCTTGAAGGACAATAGGAAGATCTGTTATCAAAGTAATGATCAGATAAGAGCAGTTTAAGTCCTTTCCAAGTTAAGAATATACCTTAGATCAGGGGTGTCAAACTCACATGATCACGGCAGCATCACGTGATGTATCAGGACTTTTCCCCCTTTGTTAAACCGGGCATGAGCGTGGCCAGTGTGTGATGCATCTGGCCTGTGGACCTGGAGTTTGACAGCCCTGCCTTAGATAGACCCCTTCCTAATTCACACAAAGATGAAGTGAGGGAGGGAGGGAGGGGGAAGCACATTCAAATTGCAAGATGCTGCTCCAATTAAAGTAATGTTAGACTACAATAGCATTGGTTTCTTAGTCTGCTCTACCCGATAGGGCTGACAGTTAGTCGTCACCCGGAGTCATTTGTTTCAGATGGACAGCCATGTATTTTGAATAAGCAGACAAATGCAAATAAACAATCAATGTAGTTAGAAAAAGAGTAGTTTCTTCCAACTGAAGAAAAACAGGAGCTATTTAATAGTTGATACTTCTCTCTCCTGTGTACAACAATCCTAATGGCATCAGGAAATAAATATATTAAAATGAGCCAAGGAGACCTTTCCATATTGAGATTGTGTTGACATTTCTCCTCAACTCTTCCCATTTACAGTGATAATGTCTGTTAGAGCTGAATTTACCACAGATTAGTTCTTTGGTTAATTAGAACAACAGGCTTAAGTTTTTCCATTTCTCATCAACTCCTTTTCGGAATCTGTTTATTAAATCAAAAAGAAACTGGGAATCCTTTGTAGGGCTATCAATTTTTTGCAATTCTTGTTTGAAGAAAGCCATTAATCCAGCCTTTCCATCTGTCTGAAACATTTTTGGGGGGTTCTCTTTCAGACTCCCCTTTATTAATCTTGACCATCTCCTGTGTCTCTCTCCCCCCCTCCACCCGACACATACTTTTTACCAGGACTAATAATAATTCTGCTTCAGAGCATAAGCCTCCTACAAAATTTGAAGGAAAACAGTATATCTATAGTTTGCTCTGCTCTGATATAATCTGGCCTCTTTTTTCCTTCTCTATCTACAGCTGAAGTAACTTGGGGGGTGGGGGGATGAAGAGGGAGTCCCTGAGATTTTTCATCACTTGACAGTTTTTTGATTATTCTGGAGAGACATTTCTTTGAGCTTTTTGAAGCTAACTTCTCAACTGGATTGGACAAGCCCAGCCAAAGTGATCCTCCATCAGAGAAAGAGATCTGTCAGGATCCTTATTAAGTTATAGTATAGTCCCAAGGAGGTACAGTAGCTTATGTGTTATAAGAGCTGAACAAACCCCCTCACCCTCTGATAGATGGTCTCCTTAGACTTTGAAAGCACAGTCTTCCTAGGTCATGGATTCAATATGGCCGAATTGGGATTCACAGCTTGGAATAGAAAACTGGCTTTTCCGGATCAGCTGGATCTAGAATCAAACAAAGGAGTAGAATACCAAGGCCCTTTTGTACAACTGGTCTAAGCCAGTAGTGGGTTTCAAATCTTGTCGCTACTGGCTCGCTCGTGGGCGTGCATGTGCTTGCGCGTGCGACGCTTCTGTGCATATGTAGAAGTGTCTGGGTGGGTAGGCGGAGCCTCCTGCCACTGCTACTACCAGTTCGCCTGATCCGGGGCGAACCAGTAGCAACCCACCACTGGTCTAAGCCCAATCATGGTTTCAGGAAGTCAAAGAGAATGTCCAAAGTAGTAGGGAGCCCCTGTCAAATCCCTTCCAACTGTTTGAAGATTCTTCTAATGCTTTGAGGACCAGAACTTTGTTTACAAACTTCAGAGAAAAGCGGATTCTTCCTTTGAGTTAGATCCAAAAATAAGTTTGTATTTTATTCCCCATTTTCAAGTAAAGTGGTGCCTGTACAAAAGGTGTTCCTTTTTCACATGTGTGTATGTGAATGTTACATTTTGTAAAACTCTCCCCCTCTTTGCTGTTATATGAAGCCTCCACAATTCTGCCTTTCTTTGTTATATCAAGGACCTTCACATAGCTCTTTCTGCTGTCTCCTGAACATTATCTAAAGTGAGTCACTCTACAGTAGTCAGCTTCCCCCATTTTCCTTCTGCTCTTTTAACTCTCTTTGCATTCTGTGTGCTGTTCCCCAAAGCAGATGCCTCCCTCCCATTGAATTTCAATGGAGCGGGTTTCAAAACCCATTGCTACTGGTTTGTTCGTGGGCGCGTGCGCGCTTGCAATGCTTCTGTGCATGCACAGAAGCTTCTGGGTGGGTGGGCGGAGCCTCCCACTGCCTCTGCTACCAATTTGGCTGAGCCAGGTGAACAGTTAGCAACTCACCAGTGCTTTGTATGTTAACTTTAAAAACAGTGAAGGAATTCAGCCAAGATATGATGAGCATGATATAATAGAAAGTAATGAGGCAGAGTGTACAGCAGGGGTGAAATGCTCCCGGATTGGACCGGCTCACGCGATCCGGTAGCGATGGTGGCTGCCGGTTCAGAGAACCGGTAGCAAAAATCCCTGGCCACGCCCCCTGCCTCTGCTGAGCCCCACCATCAGCAGTGGGTTTTTTTTTACTTTTAAAAGAAGGTTTTGCTTCAGCCGAAACATGCCTTTAAAAGTAAAAAAAAGCCTTTGAGGATCCCGCCTCTCAGCTGAGATCGGCAGAGCCTTTAAGCTTAAAAAAAAAGTGTGAAAG
Source organism: Ahaetulla prasina (assembly GCF_028640845.1). Classification (NCBI taxonomy): domain Eukaryota; kingdom Metazoa; phylum Chordata; class Lepidosauria; order Squamata; family Colubridae; genus Ahaetulla; species Ahaetulla prasina. The sequence continues at coordinate 130,304,386 of NC_080539.1, forward strand.
TTGGTTTTTGGTACCTCTTGTTTTTTTATACTTTATTATTTTGATTATTTATTTTTATTGGCCACGCCCACCCAGCCATCTGACCACCAAGCCACGCCCATCAATTAAGCCACACCCACAGAACTGGTAGGGAAAATTTTTAGATTTCACCCCTGGTGTACAGTCATTAGAAAATGAAATTAGGAGCAGTTCCAGCAGCAGTGGCAGTAATGGTAGCAGTAGTGTTTGTAGCAGTGAGAGTAGAAACCAAAGCAGGAGGTGTGGACATAATACAGATAGAAAGCATCATGAATATGTTAAAGCATTCAGCTGTTCAACTTTAAATGGAAGGAGTGTCAGGGTAATGATGATTTAATAGCTGATCAGCTGCTGTAATGTTGTAATACGGTAATGATGTAATGATGATAGAATGGTAGCAATGAGTCAGCAGGGTTATTTGACTGCTACTGCTTTAAGAGGCTGTAATATAAGAGAGGCCCTGTGAGGGGGTTCTCTCTCTCCATGAGTGCTTCCATGCTGTAGTGGATGATTGATTGCCTGACTTTGCCTAGTATGTGTATATATATATATATATATATTCCTTGTAGATAAACCACTATTTGAAAGACAAACCTGTTTACTGTATTTTGCTCCTGGGTTGTCTCAAAATAGTCACACTGTGCGCACTCTGACATGTTTCTTATCATTGCTGTTATAAAATGATCATCCAATATGCCAGCTACTTGAAAAGATTTCTGCTTCCTCTGAACTCACGTAATCACCTTTATTTTTCCTGCTTTCAAAACTTTAGCTATAAACCTTTTTATCTCTGATATTTATAAAGTATCAGATGTATCCAAGGCTCTCACACTTATTCCCAAAAGTAATACTGAAAAACAGAAGATTCAGAATTATAGGCCGATCTCGCTGTTAAATTCTGATTACAAGATATTTATGGCTATAATAGCAGAGAGGATTAAAGGTATATTAAATGAAATTATTAAATCAGACCAAAATGGTTTTCTGCCCAATTGATATATCAAAAATAATATGAGAACTATCATAAATGTACTTGAATACTATGAAGTCCACCCTGGAAAGCAAGTAGCTCTGATATTCTTAGACGCACAGAAAGCCTTCGACAGACTGAACCTGGACTTTATGATTAATCAATTAATAGAAATGGATTGGGGGGGAAACTTCATAGAAATGATTAGAGCAATTTATTCCACCCAAAGTGCAAAAATAATTATAAATGGTGAATATACGGAAAGCTTTAATATAGAAAAAGGAGTACAACAGGGATGCCCTCTGTCCCCCTTATTATTCATCCTATCCATAGAAATATTAATGTCACAAATTAGAGAAAACTCAGAAATTAAAGGATTAAAAATTAAATCATAAGAATACAAAGTCCAAGCATTTGCCGATGATCTGGTATTCATTATCGAGGAGACCCTAGAATCTGGCCAATTACTATTTGAAGATATAAATCAATTTGGTAAAGTGGCAGAGCTCAAAATAAACAAGGATAAAACTAAAATGCTGACCAAAAACCTAACAAATAAACAAACTGAGAAATTAGAGGAGAAAGTGGGATTTCGAGAGTCAAAAAAATTAAATATTTAGGAATACAGATATCGGCAAAATGCACAATAAAAAAAGATAATTATGACACACTGCTACAAAAAATTCAAAAAGATTTAGAAACTTGGTCTAAATTACAAACATCGATGATTGGTAGAATCTCAATGATTAAAATGAACATACTACCCAGATTGTTATATGTATTGTTATGTTTTAATCAGTATAGTTTCAAACTATACTGATTAAAGTAGAGAAAAATTTCTTTGAACAACTAAATAAAATCACATCAAAATTCATTTGGTCAGGGAAGAAATTCGTATAAAACTCAAAATATTGCAAGATAGCAGAAGTAGAGGCGGCTTTAGTCTCCCAAATTGGGAACTTTACTATCAGGCCGCAACGCTAACATGGCTTAAAGAATGGATTCAAGTACAAAATAAACGAGTATTAACGATAGAAGGTCATGATCTCCAGACTGGTTGGCACAATTTTCTCTGGGATGGGAAGAATAAATACGAAACATATTTTCAAAGACACCTATTAAGAAATGCCCTTCTACAAGTTTGGGAGAAAATTAAGAAAGACCATTACACAATAGTCCCAATTTGGCTATCAACCATGGAAAGAATAGTACACCCAAATACCACGGATTTGAGTAAAATGATAAGATATGCAGAGCTACTCAATGAAAAAGGGGAATTAAAATCAATTCAAGATTTGAAACAACAAGGATTAAACATGGAATGGTGGCCATATCTACAAATAAAAACCAGATTTAAGAAAGATCAGGAGCAATACAGTATACATAGAGAACAATTGGACATAGATAAAATTCTATTAGGATCGGGGAAAAAATGATTACCAAAATTTATAATTTCCTCTTAAAATACAAAATGGAAGATGAAACAGTAAAAGAAACGATGATCTGTTGGGCAAAAAACTTCGGGCATAATATAGAATTAGAAAAATGGGGCAGATTGTGGGATAGAAATTATAAATTAACAATGGCAGTAGCCTATAAAGAAAATTTGTATAAAATGTTCCACAGATGGCATCTGGCACCAGCGAGACTGGCCAAAATGTTCCCAAATTTACCACCAAATTGTTGGAGGTGGGGGTATAAGCTAGGCACATATTACCATATGTGGTGGATGTGCCCCAAGATAAAAAAAATTTGGCAAAAAATCAAAAATTGACTAGAGGGAATTACCCAACTAAAAATGGAATTCAAACCGGAATTTTATCTATTGGGAATAATTAGTTCAAAAATGGATAAATCTTTGCAATACTTAATACTTAATACTTCACTTATTAACGGCAGCAAGGATCGCTGTAGCATATGTATGGAAACAAAATAACGTTCCAGGAGAGGCAATAATAATCCAAAATTTTTTACAGTGTGCAGAAATGGACAGGATGACGTTAGAAATTAAGGAAAAGGAAGAGTTGAAATATTACAAAGTGTGGAATAAATTATATAATTGGTTGGGAAAAAGAAATCAAAGTTATAAATTGGATTGTTAATCTAACTAAGTTAAAATTAGGAAATGTAAATTATTGAATTGTTAAATAGAAACCAATGTTAATATAAGTATGTATAGGATTGAGTAAAAAAGAACAGAGAATATATACCATTGCCGATACGACAAGCTGTAAAGTATGTAACGCTATGTTTGTTATGTGTTTTTAATATGGTTTTTTTGTGTTTTTGTTGTGTTTTTTCTTCATTTTGTTTTTAAGGGTGAAAAGCTTAATAATTTTTTTTTAAAAAAAAAGATGTATCCAAGGCTCTCTATATACAGCAACAATAACAACAGCAAGTAGGTGGTTTGCTATTGCCTCCTTCCTAGGGCTGAGAGTGTCTGGCCAAAGGTCACTCAATTGGTTTGTGCCTAATTAGACTTGAGCTCCACTGGTTTCTAGCCTGGTGTCTTAATCACTACACTAGACTGGCACTCTTATTTACAAGAAAATGAAAAACTTATTGGTATTATCTCAGGACTCAAGGTCAGACCAGGTGAATTTATATAACAAAGTTAGCAGAATGGATCAAATAACTTGGCTGCAACGAATGGGAAACACTGTGTCCCCTGATATTTGATCATTTAGATGCTCTTGTTTCTTTAGTTTGGAGTGCACAAATGATTCTAGGAAAAGTACTATTTTAAAGACAGAAATCTTTTGTGTACAATTAAAAAAAACCTCTTCTTACCCTTTAACATTATGACATAAGTTGATCTCTCTATAACATTATTATGTGAATTTGACTTGAAAGATAAATAGCTCTATTATTTCCCAAGAACCTTATTTTTACAGGTCAGTAGCTAAATAATCAGTCACCTTCCTGAAAATTAATCCTATTTAGCTAAAGAATTATTGGCTTATCTCTATATTATAGAGGTGTTTTATAGACACTAGGCTTCAGTTTATTAGAGCAAAGGATAACTCTCCACTCTCCTTTAAATGGACAGAATGCTAGTTAGATATGAGTCATCCCAACATCATTTGGCTCCATCTCTATTTTTTCTTAATTAACTTGCCCATCATTAGCACAATAGTATCACAATTACAACTCATCCCCACTGTTCTTAAATTGACATTTTAGTTGGTGCCTACAAAGAAACCATTTCAAACTGATAGGTAAGCTCTACCACTTCCATAACTATATTTGGAAACACAATGAATTTGAGATTATAACATAGTTCCTCAAAGTTTCCAGCAAAGAACCAGTTTGTACTTTAATTAGGCAGTTATGCTGCATATTTTCAAACCCACAGGGCATTCTCATTTCAGAAAATGTATAATAGAGTTATAAACATAGGAGTATGTATCTATGGAGATTCTCAGTCATCCAGGTCATGGTTATCCCAAATATGCTTTTCAAAAGGCAACTGGACTTTCTTGAACTGAAGAAGCTTCTTGGATGAGAAGCGAAATGTTTTCAAGAAAAAAACAAGAAAGTCCAGTTACCTTTTGAAAAGCACCTTTGGATCAGAAATATAGTATATGACACAGTATCAATATGAAGTATTACAGTAATGTAAGATAAGGACATGAGTTCCAAAGAAATAGATGTTGCTGTCTAGATTATCTCCTATCAATGAGAATGGACGTGATTCAGTAGAATTGTCAGTTTTGGTCTACACTTTGATGGGTTGAAGTTAGAACTTACTGCCTTTTTGCGGCAGCATCAATCCTTTAAAATAGCCTACTGGTGAAAATTAGGCAGCCCCCCCCCACCTTGTTGGCCCTCAGGATTTTAGAAGATATTATTCTACTTTAATATTTTATTTTTGTTTCCTCATTTATATTGTTTTCATATGAGAGTATTATGATGTTATCTTTTAATGATACTATGAGTATTTAAAATGTTTGTTATATTTTATACTAATAGAAACTACTGTTGTTGTTAGTTAGTTGTGTCCGACCCATCATGACCCCATGGACAACGTTCCTCCAGACCTTCTTGTAGAGCCATTGAATTGCGGAGAGATATAAACTGGATGGATGGGTGGAAGGAAGGAAGGAAGGAAGGAAGGAAGGAAGGAAGGAAGGTCATCTCTAGAAGGAATAAATAAACACTTTGGTCAGTTTTACTTTCTTTCATATTTACATTTTGTAAACTCTTTATTAGATTCTAACTGGAAATTAGAATTAATTGGAAACAAGTCAACCCATTCTTATTCCACAATGATCAGTAAGTTGTGTTTAGGGTGCCAGCATTTCGAGTAACCCATCTGCCAAAAGCAGAACTCCAAGGCAGGTAGATTCCTCAAAGAACATGTTTATTGGATGTATCATATCGGCACAGCTAGAGTTTTAGCCTAATTAAAACAGCAAATGTTTCCTTCCGCAGAGGTCACTGGTCACATTGTCCAAAGAAAGTAGTTCAATCACTCCTCTCCAGCTTCAGCTGCCACCTTTGGGATGGCCTTAGTTCCCACAAGAAAACTTTGTGTTTTGACTGTTAGCCAGTCTATCTCTTTCCCCTCCCTTCCTCCTTTCAGAGTTTGTGGCAACTATGAGGCAACAAAAGACAGGTTCATCCAGGTTCGCTTCAGAGTCAACATGGGGATAATCAAGCTTATAGATATTTCAAACATCAACCAAGCTATATTTCAGTCAAATTGGCCAAAATATTTTCATTTTTATTGACAAATAAGTGAGTACATTATATAGTAGGATGCCTTATTTCAGATCAAATATTTATTCCAGGCTGTTTTTATATGCTGACTAGCAATGGCACTCCAAGATTCTTCTCATTTTTTTTTACCCTCATCCTTTTTGTAGACATATAAAAAGTTGATAATATATTATAACTACAAAACCTTGTTTTACCATAAAGCTATTGTTTCTTCAATAGAAGTGTCATCTGTTTATTTTTTTACAGGTCACCGATGGTTTATTTTTTATCTGAATAGCATAATATTTTTAGTGTTCTGTCATTCCTTCAGATCAGCCAGATATACAGCCTGAAAAATATATTTTGTGGCAATTTAAAACAACACATTCCATAAGTTTCCAAATGACTTCAATGAGATAGCCAGCTGCTTGCATCTTAAGTATTTTCCAACTGACCAAACAGTTAATATTTTCAGTCGTTTTAGTTCAAGGCATCAAACCTGCCAAATTTTAACTAGATTGAAAAAAATTGTATTTATTTTATATCTGCCATTTTCATTGTTTGTTCTTATTACTCTTCCATGTAGCCTTCCTTTGACCTATACAGGTTGTTCCAAGTTTTGATTTTTCCCCCAATCCCAAAGGAAAATAATTAAAAATAAATCAAGCAAAAATGTATAAACCATAAATGGGTTTTCATTAAGAATCCATTTGTCTAAATTCTTTTCGTTTTTCTTTCATCAGAATGGATGTACATCCTCTTAGTGCATCACAAAATATATTTGCATGTTTGGGCACAAAAATGTTTAAAGAGCTGTTCTCTTTTATTATGCTAGTAACTGAATAATGCTAACTGAATGTTTTATAGACAAAATTCCTTTGTAGCATGAAGTGTCCATTCTACTTGTAGCTATATTTATTTGTAAATCAGCTAAGTACAGAGGTGAGTTTTCCTACTTACAAGGTAGGAAGAGTTTTCTCTAGTAATTTTCTTTTTACCAGGATTCATCGATTCAGATATCTCAATAAAGATATTAGATTTTGGATTTTCACATTCCTCTGGTTTAAAATCTTCTTTAAATTGTTCTTCATTTACCAATTATGCATACTTTCTTAGTGGATCAAGTGAGACAATAGGGTTAAAAGTTTTGGAGGAAGAAATAGCCTAATGCTGAAGTCAAGGAACAAATCCAGGGCCCTGTAAAGCCAATTATTTAATTGATAATTTTTATTAAGACTTGAAGAACCTCCATCCTATTTAAACTTACTTTTTAAACTTAGTTAAACTTAGTTTGCTTTATTGTCATTGCACCTCGTACAATGAAATTAAATGCCATATTCAATGTACATCATACATAAGAAAACTATAAAAATAAAACAAAAACACACATCCTTCATATTCCATACAATTGCATTGAAAACTCCTGATACTGCATTAATATTACACTATACAATTCAATATAGTTACTGCTCTGGGATAGAAGCTGTTTAATTTAATTGTTTTCATTTTTCTTTCAGTATTGATGGTTCAAATACGAGGCCTTGAGAAAATTTTATCACTTCAGAGGGCATTTTTATTTTATTTTATTTATTAAATTTATATGCCACTCGTCTCACTCTTAAAAGTAACTCTGGGACACGTTTGTAACCCAAATGATTTTAGCAGAACAATCCTCTCAACAATGCTATCCTTTTACACAGTGTTCGAGACAATCTACTGAAAAAACAGTATGTCATGAAAATTCATATGCTGCAAGTAACTGAGATAATGTATCCCATACAAGGGACTGAGGGTTTTTTTTTAGTTTTATTTAACAAGGACAATACAAGCGATAGAATATTAAATACAACATTTGCTGCACATGAATTATTCAGAACCAGTTATAACTTGTAATAAAAATTAAAATAATTAAAATATGCCCATCAGCTGGAATATATTAAAAAGCACTACCTAAAAAAAGAAACAAACCTTTATTATCTCAATCAAAAGGCTGTGGGATACAAACTATATACTGTACAGTAATATACTGGGTGGCTCAAGTATTTTGGCCTAATAAGTGATAGTTTGCCAATTTTCAAATTGATCTATAGGTCTTTTCTTTAATCAGTTGCTGCACTGAGAAGATTCTATTCCCATGGACTCTTACTCAATACAGGATGACTCCAAGTTTCTTCTCTATGTTCAGTAATAAGTTTTCATATTGTTTTTTTGAAATGAACAAACTGGAGATGTAAGGGGAAATCGGAACAGTCCTTTAGCCTCTATAGATAAAGGATAACTTAGATATTTCTGTTTCTATTCTAACCACTTTCTTTTTAAAATATTAATATTCATTTTGAATATTAAACTCTTTTGTTTGATACCATTTCATTGAGTAGATTTAACGCCTGAGGCAGTGCCTCATCCAAAATAAATTTTGATCAACTCTCACTTTCTCTTACTGCTGTCAAAGAAAGACGTATTTTCAATATTACTGGAAAGGTGTCAGTCATAGAAGACAGTGACGCAAGTTTGTTTGAATTGAAACCTGTTTCCAAACAAGTTCTGAACACAATATGTGAAATTCAGAGTTAGCATTCTCAGTGCACAATGTTCTAAGTGCACATTATAGCAGGCATAACTATCAAGAAAGTTACATTTGTTTAATTGGATTTGTTCCCAGATATGTACACTAGGAGAACCAAAGGGAACATTAGCACAGGAATGGTAGTCACGCTGGTACTCTTATGCAGGCCCCTTACAGACCTCTTAGGAATGGGGTGAGGTCAACAGTAGATAATTTTTGGTTAAAGCTTTGGGGATTTTGGGAAGAGACAACGGAGTCGGGTAGTGCAGTTTGATGTAAGACATCAGGCTAGAAATTTTGAGAGCAGGAGTTTTAACCCCACTTTAGTCAGAAAGCCACCTTGAGCCAGTCACTTTCACTCAGCCCTAAGAAGGAGGCAATGGCAAACTGTTTCTGAAACTTCTTGCTAAGAAAACTTCAGGGACTTGCCCAGGCTGCCTCTGGGAATCAGACATGACTGAATATAAAGGGGGGAAAAAAACCACTATAACTCTGGGAAAACAGTAATTGATGTTATTTAAGTCAACATGTTAAAAAGAAATTGCAATATCTGCATAGAAAGAATATACAGTATATTTACTATTTATAGAAGCCTAGCATTTCCATTAAAATACCCTGAGTGTTTATCTAGTCCAATGAACCTTATATATAGCAATACATTTTTAAAGTGCACTGTATATCCATAAAAGCTTCCCTACAAAGATAATATTTATTTACCTATACAATAGCTTACACCAATCAGAATTTCTATTATTATAGTAAAATCACAATATTACATCAGTAAAATCTAACAGATTAAAACTTGATAGTTAATTGAATATTACATTGCTTCTAAATTTTACGCAGATTAGATGGGGACTTCTTTCATTTTCAAATTACGATCTCTCAATCCTTAACAAATATTTTATTTGCTAAGCTTATATATAAGGAAGTTTATTTATTACATTGGTTTGGGAAAGTATTTGCCATTCTTTTTTTCTGAATTGAAAATGGGACAACAATTGTCAGGTCAACTTCTGATTAATGCTCATGAATATTTTTTGTTTGTTTGTTTTGTCTGTTGTTTATTATAGAGTATGGCTAAGAGAAATAATGTTTTCAATATGAGAATCTCTTACATTGAAGTGTATGAGGATTACTTGCCCAAACCTAACATTCAAGAAGTTGAAATTATTACAGAGTTGGTGCTTTTCTTCAGCCTGGAAACACATTTTTTTTCCTCTCTGAATACACACATGGGAAAGATATCAAACGTTGCCAAGAAGCCGTTGATCTTCTGCAACATAACTGAGTTTGTGTCATGTTTGAATATTAGCAAAACTATTTTCTTACCCTTTCAGTTTGGCAGCCACCTCCCCCTTTCTAAGATCAGTTTAATACATATCCAGTAACAGTAAAGTTGGTTTAGAAAATAAATAATGGATCCCTGATATGACTATCTCTATACAGATTGCTTGGGGGAGATAGTCATCTCAAGGACTTACATTGTTACAAAGTTTAATGCAATTAGTTTGGTTCATAGATGTAATTCTTTCCACAACCTTTTAAGATGAGTTTTATTTTACTCATTGACTGCTAATTTGTTAATACAATAATTCAAGATTTCAGAAAGTAACGCTTTTAGGGTTGAGTTGAAATCTTCATTGTATAGCATACCAAAATGTTTAATTCATCTACTATAATTTTGTGCTGATTATTGCAATCTGCTCAAATATAGGTGTCACAGTTCTGTTGTTAAAAGCCACTGTTTAGCCACAAAACCTTTTTTTATATTTCTTGTAAAGCAGATTGTTTTGTCTCTTTTGAAGTTTTTATCTAGTTCTTCACTTTGCTTCTTGGAGAATTCAGTACCCTTATATGATACATGACTGTAATATGAATCATCATCCCCAGGATATTCCTGGTTTAAAGAAAATGGGAGAAAATGCAAATCATCATACATTTTAGAGAAAGATTCTTGCTGCAATATCCTGAATCTATTAGCAGAATTCCAAATAACTGAATCACTTAAATCATTAGGTTACTCACTTGTTCCTTTGTTGGTAGTAGTAACCCATCAATATTTATTTATTTTTAGTCTTTAAGTTAATGCAGTGAACCAGTAATGACCCAATGTTTCTTCTTCTTCCCCATATTATATAGCTGTTAGTATCTATTCACATATCAAATGCCACAGTATCAGAGAATAATAATAATAATAATAATAAAACCCTTCTCCTTAGGTAAGAAACATAGGTATGGTAGAGAGCAATACCCAAATCAATAAAAGAGGAAGAAGTTATCTAGCTGGGAAATGAAACATATGCCCAAAAACAATTAAGCTCAGAGAGCTCCAAGGACTCCACCAATATGCAAGCCATAATGAACAGAGGTAAAATGTCTGGCTGCTGCCATATTGCAGAAGAAGAAAAAAAAACCCCATTTGCAAAGGCAAACCTCCTTATATTGTTAACTGAAAATATGATTTCAGCATTCACTTTCAAATCAGAATCAGACTTTGCAAAATTTCTATTCTCATCAGTCCAAGCAAACACATTTTTCATTGATTTCTCTTCTGAAAAACTGACCTTCATGTAAGGACATTGGGCAATTTTAATGAAAGCTTTACATCTTGCCACTAAAGTATGCAGAGCAGGTCTGTTCAACATGTGATCTATAGGTCCAATCGAGCCTTGAAGCATAAGTTGGCCTATTAAGACCTCAATGAACTTCCTGCTTTTGCAGCTATTCTAGATACAAGAAAATTCCAATACAAGAAAAAGTTTTAAGGTCACCTGATTTTAAATTAATATGCCTGTCTTGTAAGATTTGGGACAAAGGCAATGTTTTATTGGCAATAGAGTTTCTAATAAGGAAGAAATGGTAACAGAGTAAAAGATATGTAAGAATAAAAAAATTCAGAATTCTAATGATCAAATCAAAAACAAAGATTAAAATTATATGCTCTTTTATTATATTCACTCAAGTCATTCACTCAAAGGATTCCTTAAAACTAGCAATGGAACATACATAATAATGCCATTTAATATCAGGATATTGATTTGACAAGAATAAGACATAGATATTTATGGAATTTACCTGAAGAGGAAAAACAGCAATTTTTAAAAATATTTTTGTTAAAAGATTTCAGACTTTGCCTAAAAAGAAACAATAAAGACTTAAAGCAATAACAATTAATCACATATCTGATTTAAAAAATACATAAAGCATGATGTTTTAAAATGCAGAAACCTAAATCTATCTAGGCTAGAAGAAAATCAGCAGAAAAATGAATAATTCATCAAGGACATTCCAGATGATTCCCAATAAAAATTGAAGGAAAGATGTTGAATCAATTGCAAAAGAAATAAGAATCTCAGAAGGCCTGCATAACTACCCCAGGCGTGATACAAATAGAAGTGTTCAGTGCATAAGATACCAATTATAAATGGCCTATTAAAATTATGAGATTAATATAAAGGAATATCTATCTATAGGTTTAACGCCTCTTTCTTCAGTACCGAACCTTTTTTTCCAGGCAAACCTGTTACAAATTTGATCAGTGGAGAAATATTACTTCATGTAGATTGCAAGATTTAAATCTTTAATAAAAAGATGCAATATTTTGAGACTACCTCATTGGAATAATCACAAACCATTGATTATCTTCAAAGATGATAATGGAGTTACAAAAAGCAAAGTAGAATACTTAAGAATTTTGACTACCCTAAATATGAAATGCTTACAGCACAAAATTCAGAACATCTGCACTGGCTTATATATATTTACCTACGAAAATGATTCAGAAGTTGTACAGATCAAATATTGAATGATTAAATGAATGCAGAATTAACAGGACAGTTGGTATACAACAATATGGTTGTCAATAGAACAGAAAGATATTAAATTCAGGGTGAATATTATAGTCTGAATAGTTATGTATGTTCAAAAAAAAGAGGTAAATATCTCAAACTGGATTATTCTTTTATATCCAGTAGCAAAGTCACAAAGCTCAGCAATTCTGAAAGATGCTTCATTATGCGATGAAAAAAGCAAAATGATTTCACATTCTTACATTTTATATTTCCAGAAAGTATACTGAATTGGCTTTAAACATGATAACTGTTGCTAGAATGAGCTACATCTACCACTGGAAATTGCAATCAATTCCTTGGTTAGAAGACTGGCAGATTACATCATGAGAGTATGCATCAATGTCAAAAATGTAATTTTGAACCCATCAATGGGCTATAATTTCATGCACAGATTTCTATCACATCTGAAATTTGGATTTCTTTTAACATAAGATTTACAACATTACATTCTGATTGGTTGTAAAGGTCCTACTTCATATTAGAAATTCTTATCAATTTTTTATTTTTTTCTTATTAATTTGACTGACAATTCTTATCAGCTGTTTTTAACAGTTTCTGGTTTTATTCCAATCTTTATTCTTAAAGCGTTAAACTCAGGGGTGATGTTCAGCAGGTTCTGGAGAACTAGTGGCTGAAATTTTGAGTAGTTCAGAGAACCAGCAAATACCACCTCTAGCTGGCCCCAGAGTGGGGTGGGAATGGAGATTTTGCAATATTCTTCCCCCAGGAGTGGGGAGGGAATGGGGATTTTGCAGTATCCTTCCTGTGCCACGTCCACCAAGCCACGTCCACAGAACCGGTAGTAAAAAAATTTGAATTCCACCACTGGTTAAACTGATATAAAAATCCAGCACGGTAAAGCAGTCAAAGCAGAGCAAAGAGATCCAGGTACTAGTTTTCTCTTAGGCACTGAAGCCAACTGGGTGACTTTGGGCCAGTTATTCTCTCTGTGTGTTAAAGCTCTGCAATAGGCCACTTAACAAACAGAACCCCTTACACATCCTGTACTCATAGCTGTGCTGTTTGAACCTGATTAAATGAAGCGAAAAAACAAGGAGGCCCTGTAACAAACACTAAGAGGAACAAAGTACTAAACTGACACAATTTTTTTTGTACGTTTCCAATTAAATTTTACAGTGCTTACAAGAATAATGGTGGAATGGTGTTACTTTTCCCTATCAAGATATAATTTTTAAAATAACTCTTTAATGCATTAGTTTTCATCTTTGTCTCTCTGTTTTACAATGAAGACTTTAACAAATGTCTCACAAAATATCCTGAAGATAAGGTATGAGTTTCTTTTGCCTATTATTCTATTTGGAAGCATAAGTCAACTTGTCAGCTCAGGAATCTGTACTAATCCATCTCTCATTTTTCAGAATCCTTTCTGAAAAGAAATTGCTAAACCATCTTATATTTTGCAGCCTGAATAGAGAGTTGGAAAAGTGGTGAAGTGTTTTATATTCCGTTGTATTTTTAGGTATGGTCCTGCATATTTTAAGAAATATTCTTCTTAAAAGATTTATTTATTTTTAAATTTAATTGTGGGAGTTTTTTTTTTAATTCTTCCTTTTATTTTTGTTTCTGTTTTATTTCTGTTACTCTTTTTCTAAGGGTGTTTCTTTTATTACTGTTATCCTTTTTCTAAGCAAAAGAACTTCCTATGGGTATAAAAATTATGAGAGATATTTTGCTTTGCAAATTTACACTATCAGTATTCTGAAAGTAGCAATATGTGGCAAAATTGGAATTAAGTGAATATACTCACACTTAGGGAAGCCATCATCCATCCCTGTTAACCTGTAATTATGAAAAGTATCACAACCAGTAATTAAAATGTCTCTTTTTAAATTGTTTCCGACTAGATTTTGCATTAGCATAATGTAATAATGGATAGTTAGGTTTCTATTCTTCCTCTAAAGCACTCAGTACAATTGCTTCACTTAATACCTACAATATAGTCTTCACTGAATAGGTGGATAAAGTATTATTCAAATATTTGTTCTTTGTGATTAGTTTCTTCCATAATTTCAAATGTCTTTATTTCCTAGTTCTAAAGAAAATGTGCTATAAGTCTTCCAAGACTTTCTCACATCTGATAGAAAAATGTATAAACATTTTTATCACTGCAATTATAATGTTGTGAACACTAATAAAAGCAATTACAATTAGGTTTTATAGTGCAGACAAAATATTAAATCAGTTATTTAATGGTACCTGTCATCTGAGGGAAAATAAAGAACCTTAGAACTTTTTGTCATGCAGCAAAACATAAAAATAAAGACTTCATGTAAATAACAAGCAACTTTTGCAATCTTGTATACTTTATTACTATATTATTATTATTATTATTATTATTATTATTATTATTATCATTATCATCATTATTATCATTATTATCATTATTATCATTATTATCATTATTTATTCAATTTTTATACCGCCCTTCTCCCGAAGGACTCAGGGCGGTGTACAGCCAAGATAAAACAAAATGATACAAAAATATACAATTTAAAATACAAATTAAAAAACTTATTATATAGGTGGCCTAAAAACTTTAAAAATATATAAAACTAAAAACCCCATTAAAATTAGTAGTAAATTTAGAACCAATAAAATTTAGGCCAGCCCCGCTGTATGCTAACTTAACACTACATTTCATTGGTCTTTTAGTCCAAGCATCACCCTGAAGAGATTAGGGGAAACTCTGAACAAAGTTTCATCAATATTTAATTATAATTTAACAAAAATTCTATGTCTTATTTGATAACCAATTTCTTGCCTAGGTTCTCTGTAAACTCTAAAAATGTTTTAACAATAGCTATATTTGTACAAGATATTTTTGTCTAGTGTTTTATCTAAAACCCATTCCCTGTGATTAGTTTATGTTTTAGTATGTCATACAAACCTAAGAGCTAGGTTTAATTCCATAACCCATATTTAACTTAAATATGTCAGGCCACACAGCAGATATTTTGCTGGAGGCATGAAGTCTAAATCTTTTAATTCTGACAAAATTAAAGAATATGTTCCACAATCTATCAGCAGAGATGTGATGTAATCTCATGCACATCTGACCAAAAGCAAACTATCTAATCTTTCAGAATTCAAGCTTGCTGTGTTCTTTTCTAAATGATCAATTTTAATTTCTTTCAAACTGAACCAAACTATTACAAAAGTTTATACATTCTTCCTTCTTTTGTTCGCTACAGAGGAAGAGTGCTTAAAGCCATAATGTGTTAGGATTCATGGAGGCTAAATTGCAGCTAACTAAAACCTTAAGAAATGACTATAGAGCTGTGCGGAATCCATATTTCTACAGAATAACAGTACAACAGACTTTGGCCTTGGATTTAAGTAGCAGCTTTACAGTACTTATAGGAGCCTCAGTTCCATTCTTTCAGACAACAATAGATTCCTGATTTTAGTTGTGAATATATGAATATTATTGTAATTTGTGACTTAATGGGGGAACTGAAAGTTTTTATGTAAATATATCTGAGGAGGATGAGTGAGGAGCTGTGCCTTCACCAAGGAAAGGGAACCTGTGGTTCTGCAGTTGTTGCTAACTACAGCTTTTAGCATTGGCCATGGCATGACTGCATGGAGCTGTAATTCAGCAACCAAAGACCACAATTTCCTCACACTCTTGGATAAACATTTTGGTAACAAAACATCTCCAGGACAATATAAACATTATTATTTATAGACTGTGGTGATACTTTAAATGCATGACATTATCATTTCTTATCTTTACAATACAGAAGTGAGAGGCAACATAAAAGTGGACTTGAGAAGCTTCCATCTGTATTCCATGAGAATTCACACTTTGAAGCACAGTGTGATGATAATGTGGCAACCCAAAGCCAACTGATCTCTGGTTTTATACCAGTGACCTAAAGAAATTAATATGTGATTTCCACAGTTCTGTAGATAACAGACTGATCTATGGACTGGCAATGGTTTTGAAGGGTCTTCAAAGAAAATCCTAAAGCCTTTTATAGATTTTAATCATTTTTCTCAGCTATCCTATTTACCTGTAAGATTGGTTATTCTCGGTAAACTGTAACTTCTAGGCCACAATTTCATTTTTGATTAATGAAATGGTCTTGCTGTGACAAAATTCAAAGCATCGTAATGAAATGTAACATTATATTTTTTATGGCATGCTCTGCATCCCCCCCCCCATAGGTTTATGGAGATTTTCAATCATCCAGATGATGGTTGTTTGTCCCAAAGGTGCTTTTTCAAGAGGCAAGTGGATTTTCTGGTTTTTCTTTGAAGATATTTCACTTTTCATCCAAGAAGCTTCTTCAGGGGAAACGTCTTCAAAGAAAAACCAGAAAGTCCAGTTGCCTCTTTAAAAAAAACAACTTTGGATTCCCCATAGGTTATCTTTTCTGAAGTTTTTTTTTCTTCATTTAGATGAGTTGAAAAACAAAAGATAACCTCGCCGAAGAGTGTAATTGTTTGTCAAGGATTCGGTGTCCCTCGGGTGCTTTTTGAGCGGTAAAAATCAGCCTTGAAACTTAAGGAGGCCAAGCTGAGGGATGAATATCCTTCACTCACCCAGCCCCCGGCAGGCGAAAACCGAGACTAAGTTGCATTTGGCCTATTCGCCGGCAGGGGGCAGCATTGCCACATAACCTATACCTAAGCGGTGCATATAAGCAGGAGCCAATCAATGGGGCGGAACGAGTGCAGCGCGTGCCACGCTCTTGCGCGGCTCCTGTGCTCGGCATTGCCGACAGGGGCGCACCAACCACTTTGCTTTCGGCAATCGGATCGGGAGACGGAGTGCAGAGATCCGGCAATTTCAACCCGTCTTTGAGGGTTGGCGGATCCTTAGTTGTGCTGCAGCAGGCTAGCTCGACTTCTCTGGGAGAAATTCCCTTAGTTTGGAGAGGGGCTGTTAGAAACCACTAGCCCTGCCTGAGGCAGCCCTCTCCTACATTTTAAAGGCGCTACCCGGAGTCTGGCTCTTGCAAGAAGTAAATCATTTCCAATGGCGGGAGGTGGAAAGAAAGGAAGCGGGAACTGCCGGAAAAGGGCTCTTTCCCCCCCACCAAGCCGGAGCTCCTAATCCCCGTTGGGGCGAGGGGGAGCCCAGAGCGTGGCGGCCGTTGCCGAAGATGCCCGATTGCCTACGACGCTTTCAAGGCGGTGATTTGAGGAGGAAACGGGCCCTTTTTAGCTTGGAAAGCGCGGGGACTTGAACACGCGCAGCGGGACATTGTCGACTTTTTTCCCCCCCATTCCAAGTCAATGTAACATGTAACAGAATTTCTGGATAACGTATGTTTTTTTAAAAAAAAATTCCCCAAAATTGCTAGCGAAAACTAAGGCGTGAGGATGAGCGCACAAGCCTTCGCTTTTATGTAACGCTGAAAGGTGGTGGGGGGAGACAAGGGGGGGTAAACTCTCCTGGGCTGGGCTGGCAAGCCTACTGGTGTCAGACTCAGCAGGCATGCGGAAGCAGAAAATTGCAAAAAAGCAATCCGTGTGGCTGAGACGCCCGAAGGATGTTCAGGCTGGTGCTGCGTGCCTCCGATCCCAAGTAGTAAAAACGACTGAAACGCCGTTCGTGTTATTTGTGGGTTTTTTAAAAAAAAACCCAAAGAAAACTTACATTTGGAGTTTTTATTCTATTTGCTTATCGCCTGAATAGCTATGTGATTAAGCAACCGCGGCGTAACACGGTGTGGGCAACAGACGCAGCCGCTTGGCTTAACCACCGCTTTCCTTTTCTCCGTGTATGGCACGTTAACACGAGTCGGATCCAAACCGACATTATTTCTGTGCTGAAGCCGATTTCAGGAATGTGTGAAAGGCCACTGGAAGGCGATTGGGAGCCTGCAAATCTTTGCTCAGCGAGCAACAACTCTGCCGTCAACACACACACACCGTCCTCTTTTTACGGCTGCGCAGGGGGCCAAGGCAGGTTTTGAACCCCCGTCAAAGATCAATATGTATTATTTATATTATTTATTGCACAATCCCTGCAGCTCATAAACTGCCGAGAGCACCTGGCCCGCCGAGTTCTGAACCTAGTGAGACGCCTCTGGCAGCGCCTCTTAACCCGGCGGCGCGTCATTGCGCCCTAGGGCGAAAAAAACAAGTCACACCCCCTGCTTTCGAAGGACGAATCGGTTTGCCTGGCCGATCGCGATCCTTTCCCCCCCCCCAATCCAAAAAATCGGGACTCTCGGGAAAAGGACGCACCCGAAAAGGCCTTCCTATCGTTCCTTGATCCCCGCTTCGGAAAGCTCCAACCGCGGAAGCTTTGAGCTTCCCTAAAACAGCAGCCCTCGTTTGTGGGCGCGTGGGCGGGTTGTCTCTTTCCCTCCACCCCCCCCCCACCTCCGCGCGCACAGCTCATTCACACGGATCTGGCAGGCTACGTTCGCCCGAGCAGCTTTCCAATTGGCTCGACGCTCCGGGAGCCTGAAGGCAGGAAAATAAAGGATCGCGGCCAAGGCGGCGGTGATTGGCGAAGCTCTTCTCACATCACAGGTCTTTGGAATCGCCCTACAGCTGTTGCTGGAACGTCAGGACCTGTGACGTTGCACCCCCCTCCTATTACTGCTCTTCCAATGGGGGGTTGACCTCCCCCCCCTCTCTTTTTATCGGCCGTGATCTCCTTCATCTTTTCTTAGGAAGCGTGACAGACACCTTTGCATCTGTGCACGGCGCCTCGGCCACGTACCTTGCTCTCTTGCCATGCCTTTCAAGTCCTGCGTAGCAACGCTGAAAGAGGATTTGGATTTGCGCAGGTAGAATCCTTCGATTGCCGCGGTTTAACTTCTTTTAATACTCAGGCCATTGCACGATTGCGTACTGGAGATTTGACATAGCGGGGAAAAAAGTGAGTTATCTGTATTTTATTCTCTCCCCAAACAACCCCCCCCCCCGCATGTATGTGCCAGTTGGGAACTTTTTTTAAGTGAACTTAATGCTTAATTATGGCTTTTGTAAAAAAATTAAATAAAAATCCTTTAATAAAAGGTAACCGTTGCTATTAAAGTAGACAACTTTTGCCTAATGTTCTCTATTCTGCGCCGTTTATTTGCATTGTGCAAACGCTTTTTAAACTGCGTGATCTACTTGAATACAGTGGGTCCCTTACTTCTTCGTCTCGTCTGCTGTTTGGCGCTCAGCCCTGCCTACTAACTTGTTAAATCGGGTTGGGTAGGAATTCACCTTTCGGTGAATAAATGCGGAGAGCGAGAAAGTGGCCGAAGCGACTATTTTTAAATTGGGCTTATCTTTTCTATGTGAGAAGATGTGCCAGTGGTTTGACTAGCAGATTTTACCGACCGACTAAAAGGTCGGTCCAGTAAATAGTACTCCCAATTATTCGTATTATTACATTGCTCTTTCTACCGCCTGCAGCAACTATTTTTAAAAGAAATAAGTAATCGAAACATTTCAGCCAACTTCCCTCCCATTGTTTTTATGTTTAGCTTCATACCAGACATTTCTGTCGTCAGGATTACGATCTAATTATTCCCTGCGTCGCTAGAGGCCTGTCCTAAAACGCCTTGCATACCACCCCACCCCCGTCCCTTTCTTGCCAGTTAACCATCAGGGAGTCCACCGGAATATGATTTGGAGTTGGATGGCCGGGAATATTCTCATCTATCATAAATCAGAGACCTTATACATTCCTTGAGTGCTCTGGCCCAAGATGTCCCTTGCTTCAGTTGTGCTGAGAACAGAGAGTGGGTGGGTGGGGGAGAGCTGTGCCTAGAGGGGTGCTGAGCAATCCCTCTCCCCCATTCTTGTGTTACCTATTTGTTAGCTGACGTCGGTAAATCTGGGGTTTTTCTCAAATGTTCCCGACAGTACAACGCAAAGTAGCAAGTGCGCAACGATAGAGAGCTTGGTAACCCTCCCCCCTTTTCCCCCAGTTCCCTTTTTCCTACGAACTTCCCTGAGAATTTTACTCTTGGTTTCTACCTGGAAAAAAAATGCCCACCGTATGGTTTAGCCTCTGATTCTTTCCCCGACATTACTTGTCAGCCCCTTTGAGTCAAGATATTACACCGCGAGACGGGTGGAATAAATTTGACAAGTAAATCATTAAATAAGTAGGAGGAGGTGTTTGCATGGGACGAGACAACCGTTCCCTTACCCAACCACTAGCCAATATTCCCTTGCTGCTCCGATCGGCCAACCCCAGATGCAGATGCTAACTTTAGCAATTACCGCATAATTCAGGTTCAGAAAGGCTTTCAAGAAGGGACAAGTATCATTCCTCCACCCCCGCGAGACTGCTGTTTGTTGTACGGCTCCGCGCTATTGCAACGCTCGGTCTCCGCAGGGAGAGACCAAGAATGTTCGCAAGCTTTGGCTGCTGGCTCTGAGGACCACCCTTATTCGAGGATCCCTGGTTGACGATTAAAGATCGGGCCCTCTTTAAGAGCTCCCCCGCCGCCGCCGCCGCCGCCCCCCATCGCTGGCAGATTTTCCGAGCAGATGCTTCCAGGAAGTTCCTGCAGATTTCCCCCGTATTCAGACTTTCACCTTTCCTCCCCTTGCACTGGGAATAGCTTTTAGGGGAGGGGGGAGAGAAAGAGGGAGGGAGACAGGAACTTTAGGAAAAGCTCTGCGAAAAGCAGCTGTTTAAAGAAAGGGGCGTGTCGCAAAGCGAGAGAAGAAGCGTCCATATGTAGATGAGAGGGGCGTGGGAGTGATTCGGAGCCCCGGAAGAGCCAAGGGGAAAAAAAAAGCCCATATAAAAAAGTACTTGGGAACGGTTTTCCGACCAGAACTAGCAAATAGCCTAGAGGCGGAAGGGCGATCGGGAGCAGCTCTCGGGAGAAGAGCGAATCAGGCTGGCTGGCGGACGCACCGCGGGCCACGGGACATGGCTCCATAAATAACTCCAAACCTGGCTGCTCCTCCACAACTGCGCGTAGGTGGACATTCGTCTCTCTCTCTCCCTCCTTCTCTTCTTTCTTGCCAGTCCTTCAGTGCTTCTTCCACGCCGACCCTTAGCAAGGCGGCTCGGTCACGTACACACACACACACAATACTGGCAGATGGTTGAGAGAAAGCCCGGTGGATGAGTGGGAGGGGGATGGTTAAAATATTTGTGCCCCTGGTCAACCTGGGGGTGGCGGAGGCGGCGGGGGCTTCGTTTCGTGCGCTTTGAAAACTCGGGGGAGTTCGATGAATAGGAGGGGGCGGAGAAAAGCGACTGCGATCCTCCAGGCTTGAGGATCGCAGCTATAATTCAGTTTGCTTTTGCATTTCTTTCACCCTCCCTCCCTCCTATCCACCCCCCACCCCCACCCGCTAGGAGCGAAGGAAGAAGACGCTTTGAAAAGGAAAAACAGTGCCTTTTGTCCATTAGTTCTGCCTGCATCGTTTAAACTCCCCTCCACGCGCACATCGTCTCCACACCATCCTATAAATTAAGCTGGACCATGGCAGACGACGAAAACGGTTTTGGCAGCGGCGGCAGCACCACCACCACCAGCACCTCGAACGAGGTCCCTCCGGAGCCCTGCAGGGACAGTTGCGAGAACAGCCGCTGCAATGTGCTGACTTGGGAGCAAGTGCAGCGCTTGGATCGTATCCTGAGTGAAACCATCCCGATTCACGGCCGGGGTAACTTCCCCACTCTGGAAATGCAGCCGCGACAGATCGTGAAGGTGGTGAGGAGCCGCCTGGAGGAGCAAGGCATCGGCGTGCGCGATGTCCGGCTCAACGGCTCGGCGGCCAGCCACATCTTGCACCAGGATAGCGGCCTGGGCTACAAGGACTTGGACCTCATCTTCTGCGCCGATTTGAAAGGCGAGGCGGAGTTCCAGAGAGTCAAAGACGTGGTCCTGGATTGCCTCTTGGATTTCTTGCCGGACGGGGTTAACAAGGAGAAGATCACGCCGCTCACCCTGAAGGTAAATTAAATGGAATGCGCTCTCCGTCCCAGCAGGTGGCTGCTTTAGACAGACGAAGGGCGAGTCTAGAATAAAAGAGACACGCATCAAGTTTGCATTGGAAAATGCCGATGACAGCTCCGTGAGGATTAGACGCATCAATTCGCTCTGTGTCTCCCTCTCTGCTTATTGCCAGCACATCTTTTAATTGGCTTCCTCGCAACTATTAATTCTCCTTTGCTTTGGAAGAGCAGGGAGATCTGTGTGCTTTAATTATAGCCCTGGTCTCTAGCTGAATTAAACCAAAGTATCTGAGCTTGTTTAGAGGCTCCTGGTTTTTCCGTGGGTTAAATTGTTTTAATTACAGTTATTTGTTTTCTTCCTTGAGTTGTGGATGGGCCCCGCTAGAGGGAAACAGTGTTCCTCCATTTCCCTGCCCTTCAGATGGAATAGAGAGGCTGAGCCCATTATGCCCCAGGGCTGCAGAAACATTAGGTTTGGGATTAAGGATTTTGAGAGCCTAGTCTCTTACCATGATCTATCACTTATTGCTTGTATGTACATTGTGAGTTTATACACCGGAGACAAATTCCTTGTGTGTCCAATCACACTTGGCCAATAAAGCCTATTCTATTCTATTCTATTCTATTCTATTCTATTCTATTCTATTCTATTCTATTCTATTCTATTCTATTCTATTCTATTCTATTCTATTCTTGTAAGAAATGCTCACTCATTGGCACTACATTAAGCTTAATTATTTTTTGCGACACTCAAGAAGTTCACTGAAGCCAATTGGCCTTTTGAAAGAAGTTGGGAATCATCCAAAAACTTTAAGTTATTACTCTGCAGGAATTATCTTGGTTTGGAGGGCAGCGCATAAGCTTAAATTTTATTTAGAAATTTTCGAGTTTCTCCAAAAGGTAAAACATTTTTTAATATATTTTAAAGATGTAAAAAATGAGAGCTAGTGTGTTATCTCCTTAATTTTTACCATAATTAAATTGCAATTTTCTAAAGTAATTCTATTGCTGTTACTTTGTGTGCACTTTTATTACATCTCTGAAGGAAAAGACTAAATAAAACCCTTACATAGAACATTCCTTTTGTGCATTTATCATAGCATGAGTTCCCACCCCCTCCCCTCACTGGTCTTTAACTGCTTGCCTTTCTGCAGAGCACATACTAAGTCTGTCCGCATTGTCTCTTCCTTATGCCTGAGCTCTGGGGATGACAGGGTAAAGTTGGGATCAAATGCAAATGAAAGCTCTGAAGAGGAAGTGCTGCTACTGGTTTCCTGACCTTTTCTTCTCTTCTTCTCCTTTTTTTTTTTTTTTTTTTTTGGGGTGATGGGGGTTATTTGTTTCAAATTGCAGGAAGCCTACGTACAGAAAATGGTGAAAGTCTGCAACGATTCAGACCGATGGAGCCTCATCTCCTTATCCAACAACAGTGGCAAAAATGTGGAGCTCAAATTTGTGGACTCTCTGAGGAGGCAGTTTGAGTTCAGCGTAGATTCTTTCCAGATCAAGCTGGACTCTCTCCTTCTTTTTTATGAATGTTCTGAAAATCCAATGACTGAAACGTTTCACCCGACTATAATTGGGGAGAGCGTCTATGGGGATTTCCAAGAAGCCTTTGACCACCTTTGTAACAAGACGATCGCAACTAGAAATCCAGAAGAGATCAGGGGAGGTGGCCTCCTTAAATATTGCAACCTCCTAGTGAGAGGCTTCAGGGCTGCCTCTGAATCTGAGATTAAGTCCCTCCAGAGATATATGTGCTCAAGGTTTTTTATTGATTTCTCAGACATTGGAGAACAGCAGCGCAAGCTGGAGTCCTACTTGCAGAACCACTTTGTGGGACTCGAGGACCGCAAGTATGACTATCTCATGACCCTTCATGGGGTGGTGAATGAGAGCACAGTGTGCCTGATGGGACACGAAAGGCGACAGACGTTAAATCTTATCACCATGCTGGCCATCCGGGTGCTGGCTGAGCAAAATATCATCCCCAACGTGGCCAATGTCACTTGCTACTACCAGCCAGCCCCTTACGTAGCTGATGCTAACTTCAGCAATTACTATATTGCTCAGGTTCAGCCCATGTTCCCCTGTCAGCAGCACACTTATTCTACTTGGTTGCCCTGTAACTAACCGGTTTTGATAGACTTGAGGGAACTAACCGGTTTTAAGAGACTTGGGGAAGCAAATAAAAGAGGAGAGTGGCTCTCCTCTTTTAAAAGTGGGGAGTGCAACATGGTTTGCTCTACCTTTTTTTTTTTTTTTTGCTGGAGGAAAGTTCTTCTGGTTCTTCTCTCTTGCGTTAAATGAGTAGGAAAAGAACCAAAAGCTATTGGATTCCACCCCAAAGTATGCAACCTGTCTTGAAGAGCAACTAGATCGCCTTGAAATAAACCTAGGAGAAATGGTTGATGACAATATGGGTTGGCAATGCTTGCTCCCATAGCTATGGCAGAGCAAAAGTTGGGAAACCCGCCTTGATGATGATTATTATTTTTTTTAAAAAAATGGAATTTGAACATTGAAATGAAAAAGGAACCTGAGAAGAAGAAGAAAAAAAAAAGGCTAAATATGCTTTCAGGAATTAAAAGTTAGATGCAAAAATATACAGATACATTGGAATAAGGTGTATTTTGGAATTCTCTCTTTGGAGCATGCATTAATTATGCTGCCCAGCAAGGGTTGCCACAGAATGTATAGCTTGCTTGAATAGAATGCTTTAAGAGAAATTGCTTGCTCAAAAAAAAGAAAAGGAGAGATAGAGGCTGAAAGAAGGGTGGGGGTGGGAAGGATTATGGCAAATTTCATTATTTCCAGCTGTGTGCATGCTTCACATTTTTTAAAAAAATGTGGAAAGCAAGAAAGCCAGCTGCAGCAAGCTTCATATGCTTTAGGACCAAAGATAAATTCTCCTAGTTAAGACGGGATATGGTAGATTATGAAATATAAATATATATATTTGTATACAAAAATTTTAAACAAAAGTGCCTGATGTCTTCAGAGAATTTGAAGTGAGAAAAAAATATAGTTTTGTGGTCTAATCTTGCATTTTGTTTTTTTTTATCAGGGACACAAGAAACTTTAAAAAAAATAAGCTTGTGAATAAATGGTGGAGGATATTCCTATTTGTTTTCCTTGCAAATACCTATATAAAGGTTATATTGTTGGTGTTCTGCAATCTTTGGTACACAATGTATGTGTATGTTTATTGTTTTGTGTGTGTGTGTGTGTAACATGTTATATGTATATATTCACATGTTTTAAACATGGTTGGGAAATGTAGCAAATGTTAAGGAATGTTTTAAATGAGATATAGTGTGCGTGTTCCAGTCTGCAACAGGATATAATCATTGTGAGGCACTTTGCAGAGATTCCCATACCTGAAAAATCTAGATACACAAATTAGTCCTATATAAAATAGGAATCCAATGATAAAAGTAATTAATTGGCCTATTTGTGAGCCAGAGGGTTTTGTAATTGGACAAAAACTTCTGAACTCTGTAATTATTGTATCTTAAGGTTGTTTTAATGTTCAGCTTAGAAATTCCTACATATTTTTGTGATGGAGCAAGACACCAACTGGAATGTGGCTCAAACAGGTGGCTCCCCTAATCCCCAGATACTGTTTTACTTGGTAATTTAAATACTTATGATTAATATTTCTTTTGAAAAGCAGAATGCACTATGCATTGCACGACCACTATAACTTAGCAAATGTGAAATGAACCCTTCGTGTTGCACGTTTGTTTGCGTGTATGTGTCTTTCCACACATACATACGCTATCAAACATCTTCAATTTGATTGCAACACTCTATTCTGCAGCTTAATATTGTGTCTTATTTAAAAGGAATCGTTTTTGCTTTCTCGAAGAATCAACTTACTTCATGTTCTTCCATCCCCTTTGCGTTGATTATCATACAGAAGAGTCATGACTGTTTTTCTTTTTCCTCCAGCCACTGGTTTTTAAAAGGGAATGAAATCTAACTGTAACGTTCAAATAGAGAATTAAGAGATCTTTAAGTCAATTAATGAAGGAACTTAACGTTTGGATTTAAGGCTCGGATGCTTTATGAATTGTGTTGGAGCCTGGCTTGCCTGCTTTCCCCCATTTTTAATGATTTGACGTTTCTAGTACTGATGGAGGAAGGCCACCAACCCTTGTAGAAGGCCACCAACCCTTGTAGAATCAAATATTATTTAGGTGCATCCCTATCAATGATAAAATATTGATGAAATATTTATAACATAAGGATTAGTAAATTGCTAATCAGACAATCTGTCCTTGACCCCTCTAAAGCTACTCACAATCTTATTTCCTCTACTAGCTTTTAAATTATGAAAGAATAATTTTGTGTTAGTTGAACAGGATTCCCCGTGTGTTTACATTACTCAAAAGTTTGTCCCCCTCAGTGAATCCTGTGGAGAGACCATCGTTTGTTCTGTCTTGAAAGCACACTCTGCTTGCCTTTGCTCCTTCTGATGCCTGATAGGTGTGACCTTTTTAAAAGCTTATTTCAATTAGCGCTTAGTTATAAACCAATGTTAACCCAGTCTCATCTGTGGAGAATGAAAAGAGAGGTAAAATTTTGCATTTGGTAAAAACAACCAGACATTCACTTATTGTCTGTCTTTACTCCTGTGACCATCCAGAACAGAATAATGAATGAATCCAACCCAGGGTAGGAGTTTTGGGGTGGGGGGGCAGACAGGTCAGGGAAGCCTGCTGCAACTGTTCAAGTTTGTTCCTGGTGGAAACTGAACTGAAGGCTGGGGAAATGGGATCAGCTGGTAATGTGGTTTTATCTTCCTTACTGCAGATACTTTGCTGCAAAGAAATGAGTCACATCCACTCTTAGCAAGGGGTTGGGGATCACTGGCAGGACCTCAGCTATAAAATGCTGATAGTATATAGCATATTTTCCTTCGGAGTAGTTTTTTCATTTTTTAAAAAAATCCTTATTAGTCCAGGCATTATAGGTCCCCCCAGCCCACACTCTGTACCATATTCCATAGTGCAGAGTTTAGTTGCTCTTTACAGCAGGGGTCTCCAACTTTGGTCCCTTTAAGCCTTGTGGACTTCAACTCCCAGAGTTCCTCAGCCAGCTTTGCTGGCTGAGGGACTCTGGGAGTTGAAGTCCACGAGTCTTAAAGGGACCAAGGTTGGAGACCCCTGCTTTACAGCAAATGGATGTGGTAAAAGTCTGGCAATTATTCCCCCTCCCCGCCCTTCAAAGGCTCAGTAGTTTTGATTAGCCTACAGACACATCCACACATTTATACTTAGGGTGGGGACTTGTAATTGGTGGGGATTTTTATTAGAAAGTGTCTGATGCTACTGACTGCTGGTCAAACAACTTAAAATTGGTATTTTCAAAATCATTTAGTTTTTGTGGGCGCATACATAGCTCTTTCTAGGGTTTGGCAATGCCCACCTTCCTTTTTCAATGTTGATGGATTAGTAGTTTGAGCAGGAAATGCTTCATACTTTTTAGGGTCCTGTGCTATTTCTTCAGTAGATTTTAAAAAGTTGTTGCAGCATTTTTAATACATCTCATTTATAGCTAAATTGATTGGGGTTCCAGTGAATTATCTCTGAATCATAGAAGATCTGAATTTGTTCTAGTTTGACAGTGGCTGGAAAGAGAAAAGACGAACGTAAAGTTTTGTATTCTATTCACTTTTAAAAGAATAATTTTAATAGTGAATATTTTGAAAATCTCATTTGCCCATATCTGTTGTGTGGATCTCAAATGATTGGAAGTGTTATTTTCAAGTCCCAAGTTGTTCAGTGAAATTGCACTGTATATAATCTGCAACATGCACACATGAAACAAATTATTTGAAAGGAAACAAGCAAAAATTAAGAGACAATTTAAAAAATGCCAGCAGGATTACTGTTTTCATAACTCATTTTATTTAAAGGCTTTAAAACTTACTTGCTGCTAGGTATTGCACAAAGTTTCATGCACACCTTATAAATGCCTATTGTAAAATGCTTTATATGCAAGTTATATTATTGAAGGCTCTTATTCATTCAGAGAAAGCTTTAAATAGTTTGTGGAGTTTAAAATTGTGTAAAGGAAAAGAGACAGAGGAGGAAATATATCTAATGACATATTCAGCACTTTTTTCTCTCTTTTTTTCCCTTTTTTTTTGTTTAATTCGTTTTCGGATGTCTTTCCAGTTTCCATTGCAATGGACAAAAATCCAAAGTCAATGTATACATTTTGCTGTTTGCTATGATTACAACTACTTAAACTTTGGAAAGCCTACGCATTCTACAATGCGCTGTACATGGCACTGCAAGCCCTTGAAGTCTATGGGAAGTATTGTCAAATTCATTCTCCCAAATTCTACAGAATCCTGAACTTGTAGTCTTCAGCAAAGCATCCTGTTGCATCCAGCTGTTCCTTTGACTGCTCCTGCTATGGGAATTTGTTGACTCTGGGTTCGGTTGGTGGTTGAACCAAGTAAAGGATGGAAAACAGACCCTTTTTAAGTAACAAAAGCATTTGCTTCTGGGCTAGAGGAAACAGATTGTGAATTTTGTTTACAGCATCCAATATTTGGAATATTTGTAAATAAAAATGTTATTTTTTCTATTTATCTGTGTGTCTGATCTTTCCAGTGTCAAAAACTATTCTGAAATCCATTGTCCATTGAGTTCTGCTGTTGAAGTGTCCAAAAAGGGGTTTTTACTTTATTGCATGGCTTTAAGACTACTTTGGCTTACTAAAAAATGCCATTAAGGATGCTATGCAGGATTGGAAAAAGCACTGGCTTTCTTCCAGCATGACTTTTGTAAGCACTTTTGCAAGTTCTTGAACTGAATTCTTCATGGAAACGGTCTTGGTAATGCACATGTCAGCCTTCTCCAATCCAGTGGCTCCCAGGTGTGTTGACTTGAAATATCCATACTAGTTGGGAATTAGTGCTGGGGTATCAACCCCATCCTGAAGGCACCAAGGTGGAGAACTGGATTAGTCATGAAAACATGCCTTTTCATTCAAATTACAGTCTCAAATCATATTGAGAGCAAACCAATCCATTTACCTGTTTACTGGGGTAAAAGGGATTATCAAAATCAAGGTGTGCTTCAACCAAATACCTCTTCCACTCAAAAACTGTAAACCAGAGGTGCACATTTAAAAAGAAAAAAAAAACATTTCAGTGAGAAGCATCTTGACATAAAAGCTTCATGGAACAATTGTATAGCAAGTAGCCACTTCAATGTTAAGTCTTATTTTTAAAAAGAACATTATAAAAAAAAATAAGTTATACAATTTCTTTTCCCAAAACTAGAGAGACTGGAAAACATTCACGTACTGACAACTGCACTGATTTTAAACTCTGTACATTTAAGTTTCTAACAAAGCAAATAAAAATGCATAAAAGCCTGAATTTGAAGAACAAACTTTAAAAAAATATTTTTTACTAAAAAAGTAAAAATTAATGGTGTTAGGGAAAATTGTAAAGAAGATGTACAATTTTTATTAGATGGTACCAAAACAACTGTCATAAATAAAAGTACTAATTATCCTTCCAGCTGTAATGCCTCCATGTGATGGAAGCACAATGGCAAGACTGAATTTATTACTAAATTAATAAAGAATACGAAAGTGGCTGATTCAGGTCCACTTGGAAACATGGAAGTGTGATGCCTCCTTTATGAAGTAGAAATAGGAAACAGGTTTTCAGGGAAAGAAAGGGGAAAATCTTAGCATTTGAGAGCACCAGTTAAATGCTTAAAACTTCAGAAGCACAGATTTTCTAGTACGGGGTCTCCAACCTTGGTCCCTTTAAGACTTGTGGACTTCAACTCCCAGAGTCCCTCAGCCAGCAAAGCTGGCTGAGGAACTCTGGGAGTTGAAGTCCACAAGTCTTAAAGGGACCAAGGTTGGAGACCCCTGTTCTAGTATACAAAGCATTTGTTATATTCACACATCAAGCATAATAAGATTATTTTTTGTTTATGCACTGGAAATCCATTCAGCCCACCCACCCACCCAGCACCACAAAGGTGCATCAGATTTATGCCACGCCATTGCCCAGAGAATCCTGGGAATTGTAGTCAGGCTACTGAGAGCCTCCTCCCAAGCTACACCTAGCATTCTGTTTAGAAAGAGAATGACTTTGGAAACTATGTTTCTCCATATTAGCAGTAGTGCTAAGTATCTTCCTTAGAAATGTGCTTTGGAATAACGCTCATGGATACTGTACGTGCTTATGGAAATACATTTTAAAAATTGCATATTGCCCCCAACAAACTCAGTCCTCGTTTTACTGACCTCAGAAGGATGGAAGGCTGAGTCAACCCTGAGCCAGCCGGGATATAAAATTTTCATCTGACAGCTTTCTCTCCATTTTCTTTTAAATGTGAAAACAATCTTCACACACGCACAAATATTTAAGAAAGATTTCTATATTGCGAACAGTTGCAGTTTTTATTTGCATGTAGATATTATTTGAGAAAAGCCATCTTCATTTATCCACTGGGGATGCAATAGACGACGTGGCCACACTGCCAATTTTAGAGGCTCATCTTTTCTGTTTTCTATCCAATCCTTTTATAGTTTTTTTTTTTAACAACTGAATTTAAAGTGTTCCTGATTTTATTAATACTCAAGGAATTAACTCTGCAAGTTTTTAAACCAAAAAATTCTTAGCATTAATAATTCATAGCATTGAGCTTTGGAAGCTTTTCAGAGGACAACTCATGCTCATCTAGCTCCTAGCATTTGTATGTTAAAAACCCAAAACAAAACTCATCATTTTTTAACGATGGTGGACAATGGTCAGTTTAGAATGTTTACATGAATCTGTTTCTCATAAATCAACAAAGACTGATGTAGTTATTGGCTATTCCTAATGGCAGAAGCTATCCAAAATTTCAGAGTAAGATTTTTCTCTGGTATTAATGTTAAAAGCTCAAAGCTAGCAGAACACAGAGCAAGGCCTCCCAGGTCTTGGGTGAGGGACTGGAAAGCAGAATGAAATGGCAAACAAACCCATTGGGTCCATCACCCATCTCCAAACATGCCCCGATCCTTCACTTTAACATACCTTCAGTTTAACATACCTTCAGTTTAACAAGCCAAATACTGGGAAGCAAATGCATGAGGAAGAAGCTTTCCAAGAGCGGGGGAGGGAGGATTACTTGAAAATTCTGGGTGCTATATTGATATTACTTTTACATTAGACTGAGATTTTGGAAGCTCATCCCCACAATCCATTAAGTCTCCATTGTACCCAGCTGGTATGTTGCATGCTGAGAACAACTATATTCCTCATATGAGTTTGAATTCAGAAAACCAAACATGAAGATTCTACATATAAACGTCATAGGAAGATCCTATGGTACATAATGTGGCCTGGCAGACTGAATCTGTCTATCTGCACCAAAACATGTAGATGATTTTGCAGATGCTGAAATTGGTGATCTGTTGATGGAATCAGAGAAACATATATTGATAGTTTCAGACTAGACCATTCCATGGACTGTGAGCTACAACTGGTAGGAACTGAGAATCCAGATTGTGCTACATCACAGCTGTTTATTTATTTTCAAGGCTGTTTTAAAAGACTTACATGGTGGATATCTGAGCTTTTGGGGAGTCTATTTCCATTTATATGAACCCGGCAAACCTTAATATCTCTATCCATGGCCTCACTTTCTGGTTCACCATTAAGAACAGCATGAAATACAGGTACAAGCGGAAGAGGCTTCTCTGTAACAATCCTATTTCTTTGATCAGCCCACTCCAGATAATATGCATAGTTGTTTTTGCTCGCTGTTGAAGGATTTTTAAAGCTTATTTCTTATTTGCTGTATGGTGAGTTATATATAACCTGCTATGCTTTTAACTAGTTTTATCATATTGAAAAATATACATGTAATAAATGTTAGTCCTCTCCCTTTTATTATGCATTTAAATGGTTTATGTATGATGCTTCTGTAATGGCTTCCCTCCAGAGCCTAAGGCAACAGGCATACTCTTCCCCTTCCCCTTTATCCCCAAAATACTGATATACAAAATAGCAATTAGCCAAATCAGCTAGTGTCATCGTCCCATTGGAGCCCAGTTTGGAGGAGGGGGAAAAGTTGGAACCAGGACTGTGTGATGGGGATGGCATGTCTCCCTTGGAATGCTTGAAGGTGTTGTGCCTCGCTCACCCCCCTCTCTGCAGCCAGGCCCCTCTCATCTCCTGTTATCTCAGCCAGAGACGGATAATGAAGATGAACGGCCTGGCATGCCTCCAGCCCCCAGTCCTGGCACCATGCCCAGACAGACCGAGCAAGACGAATGGCCTGGCATGCCTTCAGCCCCCAGTCCTGGCACCATGCCCAGACAAACTGAGCAAATAAACCCCTCCCCCACAGCATGTGAACATGAGGAATATGAAGCCAGTCACGAGCTGGAATTGCCGGCAGCTGGAGGGTGGAGGGATCCACGCTTCCGGAGAATGGAGAGGTGATGTCAGCAAAAGGAAGGGAGGGGCAGGCCTGGATAAGTGCTGAGTCATGGAGCCATGACCTATATAAAGGATGGCCTATATAAAGGATCTGCCTATATAAAGGATCTGCTTTCTGGCATTCTTTGAGTCAGGCAAAGTCTAATTTGGATTGCTGAAGTCACATCTTGGACTCCTGCCTGCCCTGAGAACTCTGACAGAACTTTGGCAAAGCTGCAGAGGCTTTGTGACCACGCTTGATACAGACTTCCCCGACCCGGCCGTCAGAGGAGTGGGACACGACAGAAGGGGCCGGGGCTGAGGACGATTCTGTCCCAGGCTGCTCAGGCATTGGTGTAGGTGGTTGACCAGACAGAGCTGCCTGCACCCTCATAGACACAGGAGAGGATTGGCTGCAGACCAGGGGGCTCCAACCTTGGCAACTTTCAGACTTGTGGACTTCAACTTCCAGAATTCCTCAGCCAGCTGGGGAATTCTGGGAGTTGAAGTCCACAAGTCTGAAAGTTGCCAAGTTTGGAGACCTCTGCTGCAGACAGCTAGTGGTGCTGATGAGGAACAGCTGCCCCCCCCCACACTTGATCCAAGGGCACGGAGAATAGAGTGGAGGCAAGTTCAAAAGAGGTCTGCAAGATGACTTGGGAGAAGGTTGCCTCACCCCGCCTCACAAGGAACGCTTGGTATGGGTTGATTTAAGGATAACTGGGTGGGGGGAGTTTGTCTTTGTCAGGAACAATTGTTTATTTTGGCTTACACTCCCTTTGCTTTGACTTGTGCTCTTTCCTGTGATGTGCCCTTTGCCTTGCAGACTGCCTTTTGCCTTGTAGAGCTGCCTTTTGTGTCACGGACTTGCATTTGTGGACTTATGGACTGGATCTATGATAATTTGCCACAGCCTGCTCGCCATGACCAACCTACCGCAGCCAACTCACCACGGCCAACTCGCTGCAGGACAATTCGCTGTGGGACAAAAGTTACACTAATATCAAAAATATGGTGGAATAGAATCATTAAAGAAAGGATGCAAAAGGAGGACTAGAATGAAATTCGAATGGCAAGAATTAAAATAATTTTTGTTTATTTTAAATAATTAAATAAAATTGTTAAATTGTCCTGCAATGAGTTGTCTTGCAGCAAGTTCAGTGGTGGGTTTCAACATTTTTTATTATTGGTTCTGTGGATGTGGCTTGGTGGGCGTGGCAGGGGAAGGATACTGTAAAATGTCCATTCCCACCCCAATCCTAGGGAAGGTTACTGCAAAATCTCCATTTCCTCCTGATCAGCTGGGACTTGGGAGGCAGAGAATAGATGAGGGCGGGGCCAGTCAGAATTTTTACTACCGGTTCTCTGAACTACTCAAAATTTTCGCTACCGGTTCTCCAGAACTGGTCAGAACCTGCTGAAACCCACCTCTGGGCGAGTTGGCTCTGGTGAGTTCGGCCTCTACAAGTTGGCTGTGCTGAGTTGTCCCATTTCCTTGTGGACTTCCCTTACCCTGTGGTTTTGCCTTGCCCTTTGTACTTGGACTCTGACCTTGTCCCATGGGCTTACACCTTCTCTTTGGACTTTCTTCAATCCTTATGATTTATATTGATATATTGACCATCAATTGTGTTGTAAATGTTGTACCTTGATGAACGTATCTTTTTTTTTATGCACACTGAGAGCATACGCACCAAGACAAATTCCTTGTGTGTCCAATCACACTTGGCCAATAAAAAATTCTATTCTATTCTATTCTATTCTATTCTATTCTATTCTATTCTATTCTATTCTATTCTATTCTATTCTATTTCTTTGTTGTTTACTGGATTTGGTTTGGGGGATTGAGAGTGGCTGCCTTCTAGGTAGTGTAGGGTAGAGCCTTACCGGCCATTGTAGAGCTAGTTTTTATGGCATTTGATCATGCCTGCCTCTACCTAGGTGACCTAGGTAGCAAACAGCTAGCAATTTTGTGATGAGTGGGGATTTGTTAACCTGAATCCTTTATTCTAGCTAATAGAAAGTATCTCTTTTGATCATATATACCTCTGAGCCAATCCAGTTTGAATATAATTAGTTCAGTATAGATATTCAGCCACTTGATGAAACTGGTTTTCTTTTTGGGGAGGGGAGAAATTAACAATTTTTGATACTTTTTCAGTTGTTTTCCCCCAGCAGCATGCACAAAATAATGGATGTATGCTGATGCATAATAAAAGTTAAGCGTAAAAAAATATAACACAAGAGAATTAAAGCTACATAATTTTAGCACAAATTGAATTCCTCCATCAAAATAATTAATAATCAAATGTTGGAAGCATAGTGATGAAGCAAGCGGGAGACATGACTCAGAGCCCCCAGCCTGTGTGCTCTCTCAAATCCCCCTTTTTTGTGGATTAAATTTACTGGCACATTGAGGAACATTAGGAATACAATTTCCCATGGAATTTTATGAACAGACTTTGTACAACCTATACTAAAGCAAGTAAACAAGAGATCATATCAGAACAACTTCAGTCTCTTGATGCAGAAATGTGTTGGTTTGGGGAAGAGATAATAATGGAGGGATCATTGTACCTTGGCTGGCATCAATCCACATATTTGGGTTTGTTGGGAATCAGAATGGGATGACAGGTTCTGAATAGGGAAACCTTCAATAGATTCCAAACAGCTTACTAATAATTCTATCTACTTTCTCAGTTTACTAATATCACCCAAATTCTTTTACTTGTATTTTTACAGAATGTGTACATAATTATCTTCCAATTTATTTACTGTTCTAAACTCAGAAGATTGTTGTTGTAGCGAAAATAAGAAGAGGAGAGAATGTTGGATATATTAGCTGCCTCGAGTTATTTGTAAAAATAATAAAGATGAGATACAAACAAGTAAACAAAATGTATGTCTTTACTCCAGTGCATAACTTTTTCTATGGAATTCTTCAGGGGTGAAATCTAAAAATTTTCCCTATCGGTTCTGTGGGCGTGGCTTAATTGGTGGGTGTGCCTTGGTGGTCAGGTGACTGAATGGGCATGGTCAATAATAATAAATAATAAAAATAATAAAGTATCTCAAATGGACAGCTAACATCAAAAACATCATTAAAAAAGGAAAACAAAGAATGTTCTTTCTGCGCCAACTCAGTAAGCTCAAACTGCCCAAGGAGCTGCTGATCCAATTCTACAGAGGAATTATTGAGTCTGTCATTTGCACCTCTATAACTGTCTGGTTCGGTTCTGCAACCCAACAAGAAAAACACAGACTTCAGAGGATAATTAGAACTGCAGAAAAATTAATTGCTACCAACTTGCCTTCCATTGAGGACCTGTATACTGCACGAATCAAGAAGAGGGCCGTGAAAATATTTGCAGATCCCTCGCATCCTGGACATAAACTGTTTCAACTCCTACCCTCAAAACGACGCTATAGAGCACTGCACACCAGAACAACTAGACACAAGAACAGTTTTTTCCCGAAGGCCATCACTCTGCTAAACAAATAATTCCCTCAACACTGTCAGACTATTTACTGAATCTGCACTACTATTAATCGTTTCATAGTTCCCATCACCAATCTCTTTCCACTTATGACTGTATGACTATAACTTGTTGCTGGCAATCCTTATGATTTATATTGATATATTGATCATCAATTGTGTTGTAAATGTTGTACCTTGATGAACGTATCTTTTCTTTTATGTACACTGAGAGCATATGCACCAAGACAAATTCCTTGTGTGTCCAATCACACTTGGCCAATAAAATTCTATTCTATTCTATTCTATTCTATTCTATTCTATTCTATTCTATTCTATTCTATTCTATTCTATACAAAACTTGGGAGGCACCGGTCTACCTTCTTTAAAAATAGAGGCCCCGGTCTACCAATTGCCTTTTACTGAGAGACTTCATTGTTGGCAGGCACTGGTCTACCTTCTTTAAAAATAGAGGCACTGGTCTACTCGCTGCCTACAGCGCTGATCAGCTGTAGTGCGGCCCTTTGAAGTGCCGCGGCAGTTATTTAAGGCCGTTTGCAGCTATATCACCACCGAATGCTTCAGGGACAGAGAAGAGGAACAGCGAGGCGTGGGCGGGAGGAGGGGCAGGGATTTTTGCTACCAGTTTTCTGAACTACCTGCCCCCATCACTACCGGATCGGGTGATCTGGTCTGAACCAGGAGCATTTCACCCCTGGAATTCTTCCAAAAAATGTTATTTTTTAAAAAATGGAGTTTACATTTGAGAATGGCAAACTGCAATAGGTAACATCCACCGTTGCATTCTGTGCTGAAGCAGAGCCATCTAATGAAATAAAATAAAAGCCATTGGCTTTTTCTAGATTACAGACCAAAGAATAAAGAAATAATTTTTCAGGCATTGAATTGCATTGAATTGCAGCCCCTACTATATTACTTTATCCCAATAACAAACTTTCCCATTCTGGAATCTTCTCGGGGGTGGGTTCCACTTACCTTTGCTCTTGTGAATGTGCGCGTGCTTTACACACGTGCATCGCTTCTGTGCATGCGCAGAACCTGTGCATGTGCAGAGCTTTTTTGATGACATCTAGGTGGGTGGGCAGAGCCTCCTGCCATCATCACTACCAGTTCATCCAAACCGGGGCGAACTGGGAGCAACCCACCACTGAATCTGCTAGATATGTTATAATTATTTATCAATAGCAATTATGCATAATCCTATAATTCAATATAGCATCTACTTCACTTAAAGTTACGAGGACTGTTTTCTAATGTATCTGGAGACTATGGGATGAAAATTATCTCCTAGTACTGTTCTGGGGATGGGGGGGATGCAGTGGCTCAGTGGCTAAGATGCTGAGCTTGTTGATTAGAAGTTTGGCAGTTCAGTGCCGCGTAACGGAGTGAGCTCCCATTACTTGCCCCAGCGTCTGCCAACCTAGCAGTTCGAAAGCACATAAAAAATGCAAGTAGAAAAACAGGGACCACCTTGGTGGGAAGGTAACAGCACTTTGTGTGCCTTCGGTGTTGAGTCATGCCGGCCACATGACCACGGAGACGTCTTCGGACAGCGCTGGCTCTTCAGCTTTGAAACAGAGATGAGCACCGCCCGTATAGCTGGAAACGACTAGCACATCTGTGCGAGGGGAACCTTTACCTTTGCTGTTACAAGGAAATCACACTGGATTGTTATGACCCAAGTGGTCAAGGCAAGGGAGGTTTCTAGAGAGTCTTTTATTTCTCTAAGTAAATGTTCCAGCAAATGGCCCTCCAATGACCAGTAAGGCTCCACCCCCACGTTACCGTGAAGGCAGCCCACCCTCAGTTCCCCAAACAATAGTCCCTATAGCAGCCACAGAGTAGGAGCATGTTCACAGGACAAGTCCAGTCCACCCAGCTAAGTGTATCCAAGACAGAGCCTCGGCAAAGACAAATGGCAGTCCTCAGGGCAAAGACAAGGTGCAAGGCAAGAGGCAGTTCTAAAGGCAAAGCAAACAAAGTGCCAACAGCAGTCTACAAGACAAGGACAAGGTCCAAGGCAAAAGGCAAAAAGCCATCTTCAAAGCAAGTCAAGGCAAAAGGCACGAGTCAAAGCCGGGGGAGTGTAAGCCAAAACAAACAATTGTTCCTGGCAAAGATTAACTTCCCACGGCTTCTTCTTAAGTCACTCCACTCCAGGTGTTCCTTGTGAGGAGGGGTGGGGTAAATTTCTCCAGAGTAGCCTCGCAGCCCTTCTCTGGGCTTGCTTATGCTATGGTCTCTGTGCCCTCGGATCAAATGAAGGAGGCAGCTAATCCACCTCAGTGGGGATCTGCTGCCTATCAGCAGCACTGCCAATCAACAGTTGATCCTCCCCTGGGTCTGTGAAGATAGGCAGCTATCCGTCTGGTCAACCATTTTCCCCAATGCCTGAGGGCCCTGGGAAAGCATCATCCTCAGCCCCTGGCCTCTCTAAACATGCCATGGGAGACATGCCATCCCCGTTGGACGGTCCCGGTTCCAACTTCTCCTCCTTCTCCTCTGAACTGAGCTCCGATGGGGCCACGACGCTGGATAAATGGTTGCCATGCAGAGAGAGAAGACTGTGTTATCTTTAACCTCTTGCTGTGCGCCATCAAGATGCACTCTGCCCCTCTTATGGCTATAAGAACTGCAGAAAAAACAATTGCTACCAACCTGCCTTCCATTGAGGACCTGTATATTTCACGAATGAAAAAGAGGGCTGTGAAAATATTTACAGACCCCTCCCATCCTGGACATAAACTGTTTCAACTCCTACCCTCAAAACAATGCTATAGAGCAGGGGTGTCCAAACTTGGTCCCTTTAAGACTTTTGGACTTCAACTCCCAGAGTCCCTCAGCCAGCAAAGCTGGCTGAGGAACTCTGGGAGTTGAAGTCCAAAAGTCTTAAAGGGACCAAGTTTGGACACCCCTGCTATAGAGCATTGCACACCAGGCTAGACACAAGAACAGTTTTTTCCCAAACGCCATCACTCTGCTAAACAAATAATTCCCTCAACACTGTCAAACTATTTACTAAATCTGCACTACTATTAGTCTTCTCATCATTCCCATAACCCAAGTTACTTATGACTGTAACTTTGTTGCTTGATATTGTTTCCTGATTGCTTATTTGTAGCCTATGACTATCATTAAGTGTTGTATCATTAAGTGTTAAATTTGTACCCTATGACTATCATTAAGTGTTGTAAATGTTGTACCTTGATGAAGGTATCTTTTCTTTTATGTACACTGAGAGCATATGCACCAAGACAATTCCTTGTGTGTCCAATCACACTTGGCCAATAATAAAATTCTATTCTATTCTATTGCTCACCAAACACTCATAACATATTATTCTGGCTGGCTGAGCAAAACGGCATAGGTAACCAAATACAGTTCCAATTCTCATTTTTCTGCGGAATGCAGAATTCACAGACCTCCTGTTGAGTGGGAATTCAGTTACTTCTCTTCGTGGGTCATCCTGTTTTGTTTTCACAGAAGCCCCTTTATCCCTGCAAAAACTTGTTTATGCAAATATAATAATGCAGACAACAGTGCTACAGTATGTTCCTTGGTAGATGGAAAAGATACAGATATCCTGATGAGTTCCTTGACTGCACCAGGATGACTTCTTAAAGATTTCCCTGCAGCTTTTTTCGAGACTCTTTGCTGAGCCAGAACAGTGAAGTGACGTGCAGCCTATGTGATACAAGGGTTTTATAAGTTTGGGGAGAAGCCATGTCAAAACCCCAAGTAATGGAATGTTCTCTCCAGAATCTCCTATGCAAACTATAGATTGATTTTCCAGTACACAAAGTATCTCTCCTGAGTGCCAAAACTTTCTGGTGGATCCATTGATGGCATCGTAAAACTGCCAAAAGTGGAGTCTTTTTTCTTCTAGTAAAATCCAATCCATTTCTGACAATTGTCAAATTCTTTTCAGAGGGCCACATTTGATCGTGCGCTGCTCACGGTTTGCTGATGCCAAAAGCTCAGAAATGTTCTCAATAATTCGTGGCTAAAATAAATATCTGACCTTAATGGTTTTATAAAATTCACAGCATATGATGCTTCCCCCACCCCCTACACAATTTAAGTAATTTAAGCTTAAATAGGGAGCTCCTGAGAAGTTTTGGAAGAGGTACAAAACTGTTTGCAAATCACAAACCAGGTCTAGTTCTGTGAAATATCTCTCTGATAATTGTTCAAAATCCAACATGTATGTAATTAAGGTGACAATATTTTACATTCTTGGCTGCAACTACCAAAAAAAAATAAAATCCTTTGAACTCTAAGTTGGCTTAAACTGAACTGCATTGTTCACTCCCATTTAAAATAATTTACCTCTCTTGCAGCAATGACATTTCCTGCTGTGAAAGACTATTTGCAAACTGTCTGCAGCAAACATCGACCAAGAGTTATTCCCCAGTGTTCCAATAGGGGCTGCAACACAGAAGAGGGATTCAGGCTATTCTCTAAAGCACCTGAAGAATAGAATAGAATAGAATAGAATTTTTTATTGGCCAAGTGTGATTGGACACACAAGGAATTTGTCTTGGTGCATATGCTCTCAGTGTGCATAAAAGAAAAGATACGTTCATCAAGGTACAACATTTACAACACAATTGATGGTCAATATATCAATATAAATCATAAGGATTGCCAGCAACAAAGTTACAGTCATACAGTCATAAGTGAAAGGAGATTGAATAGAATAGAATAGAATAGAATTTTATTGGCCAAGTATGATTGGACACACAAGGAATTTTTCTTGGTGCATATGCTCTCAGTGTACATAAAAGAAAAGATACGTTCATCAAGGTACAACATTTACAACACAATTGATGATCAATATATCAATATAAATCATAAGGATTGCCAGCAACAAGTTATAGTCATACAGTCATAAGTGGAAAGAGATTGGTGATGGGAACTATGAAACGATTAATAGTAGTGCAGATTCAGTAAATAGTCTGACAGTGTTGAGGGAATTATTTGTTTAGCAGAGTGATGGCCTTCGGGAAAAAACTGTTCTTGTGTCTAGTTGTTCTGGTGTGCAGTGCTCTATAGCGTCGTTTTGAGGGTAGGAGTTGAAACAGTTTATGTCCAGGATGCGAGGGATCTGCAAATATTTTCACGGCCCTCTTCTTGATTCGTGCAGTATACAGGTCCTCAATGGAAGGCAAGTTGGTAGCAATTATTTTTTCTGCAGTTCTAATTATCCTCTGAAGTCTGTGTTTTTCTTGTTGGGTTGCAGAACTTGCCTTCCATTGACAGTTATAGAGGTGCAAATGACAGACTCAATAATTCCTCTGTAGAATTGGATCAGCAGCTCCTTGGGCAGTTTGAGCTTACTGAGTTGGTGATGGGAATGATGAGAAGATTAATAGTAGTGCAGATTTAGTAAATAGTTTGACAGTGTTAAGAAGCAATGAGTGGAAACTAATCAAGGAGAGAAGCAACTTAGAACTAAGGAGAGATTTCCTGACAGTTAGAACAATTAATCAATGGAACAACTTGCCTCCAGAAGTTGTAAATGTTCCAACACTGGAAGTTTTTAAGAAGAGGTTGGATAACCATTTGTCTGAAGTGGTGTAGGGTTTCCTGCCTAAGCAGGGGGTTGGACTAGAAGACCTCAAGGTCTCTTCCAACTATGTTATTCTTATCAGAACAGGATAATCGGTTATTCTTATCAGAACAGGAGACGAGACATCTCCATCCTGTACCTATCAGTGAATTGAGACTGAACAAGGCCCAGATAATCATAGATTGTTCCATAGTTGAGTTTCCACTTCACCCACCGGTTCAACCACCTTCCATAAAGGATTGTAAAACAGTTGAATCCAGGGAGAACCTTATAAAAATAAGCACAGTGTAGCTTCCTTCCTTCAAATCAGTGACAGTGTGACAATCTTCTGGCTTCAGGTGAGTACATCTGCCCTAAAGTGCCAAGAAGGACATGGATCAAGCCCATAGGTGACAGAGGGCACCCCTGGCACATCACAAGCATTTCCAGGAAACATGGCCAATTGTTACACCAGCCATTCCTTGGAGCAGCCCATGAATAACCAAGATTTTGGAGGTTTTATAAGCTTGATCAGCAAAATGCTGTGCCAATTGATGAGAGATCCTGATGCCGATTCCTTGTCTCTCAAAAGAAAATTAGCCATGTAAATAAGGATGTTGGATGATAGCCTACTCAATAAGATAAGTAGAAATGTTTAAACAGGGACTACAAGCCCTATATGAATAATTCCTCTTTTACAGGAGATCATCAGTAAATTGCGGCCTACAAAGAGAGACCACTAAGGGGCAGTCTTATCACCTTATACCATTTTAATGTTAGTTGGCTTGAAATGGGTCCATCACTAACTTAGAAGTCCCCTTCCCAAAAACATGTCTAGGACAACTCGCTTCAGCCAACTCACCACAGGACAACTCGCCATGGCGAGTTGGAACAATTCGCCATGGGAACAATTCGCCATGGAACAATTCGCCATGGGATAAGAGTGACACTAATTTCGAAGAAATGGTGAAATAGAATAATTAAAGAAAGGATGCCAAAGGAGGGACAACATGAAATGTGAATGACAAAAGATAAAATAATTAAGTTAATAAATAAAATGAATTGTTGAATTATCTGGGGCAAATTGTCCCACAGCAAGTTGACCATAGCGAGTTGGCCACGGTGAATTGGCTGTGGCGAATTGGCTAGGGCAATTTGTCCCATTTCACCCAAGAACTGCCTATCCAGAATTCCTGATCACATGTTCGTTTACACTAATTTCAAGGTATTTTACTTTATTTTATTTAAAGGAGATACGGTCCATTTTCTTCAAATATCTTGCATACAGTGTAATCACCTAGAACAGGGGTCTCCAACCTTGGTCCCTTTAAGACTTGTGGACTTCAACTCCCTGAGTCCCCCAGCCAGCAAAACTGGCTAAGGGACTCTGGGAGTTGAAGTCCACAAATCTTAAAGGGACCAAGGTTGGAGACCCCTGACCTAGAAGAAATTGTATTTGTGAGTCTGATCTGGTTGTAGAAATTACTAGTTATGGTAATGAGAATTGGAAAACCATTGTGCCCACAATTAGCTCTTTAGTTTAAACAAAGCAAAGCAAAGCAAAGCAAAACAAAACAAAAACCTAAAGCCAGTGTTGCAAATTCCATGTCTTGGCATTACTGTGGAAATGGGAAACTATTATGCTCGGATCTAGATTGATGCCATTGGTCTGATCTCTGTTACCATAAATTCAATTGAAGACTTTTTCTACTAGGCAAGCTCTTTGTAGGGAAACATCACAAAATATGGTTCAAAGTTACTCGCTGTAAGCATCAAACTCGGTGGTGTTCTAATAATACCCTTATTGGTAACTGAACAGAATAATGTAAAACTCATCAAAAACTTTATAAAGTTGGGCACCCACAAGAGCTGTTTTGCATTGCTCTTGTGGGTTTCTGTTTCCATCATAAACAAAATTCTTTATGATATTATTATTTGGTCTAAGATTTCCATTACTTTATTATTTGTCTGTGGTTTACATTCACAAAAGACAACATATTCAACACTGTGGA
Organism: Ahaetulla prasina; assembly: GCF_028640845.1. Lineage (NCBI taxonomy): Eukaryota > Metazoa > Chordata > Lepidosauria > Squamata > Colubridae > Ahaetulla > Ahaetulla prasina. Next base: position 130,347,914 of record NC_080539.1, read on the forward strand.
ACTCCAGTCTCTCTCTGCTCTTTGGGCTAATGGATTGTGGAAAACATTGTGCTGCAGTACTGTGTGTGAAATCTTCCATTTAAAAAAGGTGAAATCTTTTATGAAACATAATGATACCACTTAAGGACACAGAGTCTTGCACTTATAGAAATTGGATCCATGCTGTCTCCCCAAAACTGCAGTAGAACGAGAAATTTAAGAACTTGCAAAGAGTAGTAATTAATTTGTCTGCAAAAGTGGTCACCGAGTTCAAGAAAAACATATCTCGAAGCTATGAAAGTATTTCCCTGAGCAATCGTCAGTCTATTTCAGTATCCATTCCAGATGTGATGGATGCATCATGGGCAGTAGCAGATAATCTCTTTGCTCAGCTTCCTCTACGTTCTAAGTTGAATTCTTCCACAATTCCAAAAAACTCCTTTTAAAGTCGATCAAATAATATAACTGGTGGACAGTACAGTTTTTGATTGATTCAACACATGCCATCAAAATAATGTAATCTCTTAGCAACCATACAGATGCATTTTTTCCCTCCAGGATAATCTAACCCAACTGGTCACTCATCAACCAAACTTATTCATTTGACTGCTGGTCATTCTCTCTTTTTTTTTCCTTCCACCTTTCCCAGTATTGCAGAGCCCAACCTGAGTCTGTCACTGTGACAAGAGGTTTCGTCTTCTGAGCTTTCGGACTCTTATTGGAGCCCATCCTCAGGGAACTTCTTTCTAGAAGATTCTGGAAGGTCCCTGAGGATGGGCTCCAGCATGAGTACAAAAGCTCGGAAGACTAAAATCTCTGAGCCCAGTGACCGACCCAGATTGGACCCAGCAACATTATCCTGGGACACATATATTATCTTCAGTCATTAAAAGTAGCCTTCGACTTATAACTGTTCGTTTAACAACTGTTTGAAGTTACAGTGGCACTGAACCAAGTGATATGTGACCTCACAGTCCTCACACTTAGGACCATCACAGTATTCTTACAGTCATATGATCAAAATTCAGGCACAACCAGCCTATATTAATGATGGTTGCAGCACCCCTGGGTCACATGATCATCATTTGGGACAGGGGGTTTCCAATAAGCAAAGTAAAGGGAGAAAAGCTGGATTTGCTTAATGGCCATATGATTCACTTAATGACCATGGCAAAAAAGCCATAAAATCAAGCATAGCTCCCTCAACAGTTGTATCAGTTAGTGCCAGAAGTTCTAGACCAATTTACCTGTGTAGCAGAGGTGGGTTTCAGCAGGTTCTGACCAGTTCTGGAGAACAGGTAGCATAAATTTTGAGTAGTTTGGAGAACCAGTAGTAAAAATTCTGACTGGCCTCGCTCCCATCTATTCTCTGCTTCCAAAATCTGATTGGGAAGAAATGGGGATTTTGCAGTAACCTTCCCCTGGATTGGGGGTGGGGAATGGAGATTTTACAGTATCCTTCCCCTGCCACACTCACCAAGCCATGCCTACAGAACTGGTAGTAAAAAAATTTGGAACCCACCACTGATGTGTAGACTGCTCAAGAGAACTACATTTTTTTTGCATATTGTGTCCAAGATATGATAATTTGAGCCTGGTCATTTGTGCCTCGTATGAAAACTCTGGGATTGAGTCATTCAATGATCCATTTCTTTGTTTTCTTGATTCTTTGTGATGTTTTCAGGAGTTTTATCCAACATTAAAAATATAAATGCTCTTTATACCCTGCTTTTCAAAGTCCTGCTTTCACTTCCATAGATTGTCACAAGGAAAAACCATTACCTGTATATGGCTGATCTTTGAAGGTATAGAAACATCTCACAGTATGTATACCTTTTACAAGGTTTTGCTACAGGTGTGATCTTCAGCTTATCTTTAGATTTCCGGTTGTTGTTTTTTTAATTATAGGTTGTCATTCCTAAAAGGTAGAAGGTATTCACTGCTTCAAAATTTTCACTGTCAGTTCTAAGGCTGATTGCTGTATCTCATGTCACTAGTGTGGTCTTCTTTATATTCAGCTTAATCTTATTTTTTTCACTATGCTCCTTGACTTCCATTACTAGAGTCTTGCAGATCAACAGTTATTGGTATCATCAGCGTAGCATAGATTAGTGATATTTCTTTCTCCAGTTTTAAACCAATTTGTACCAATAATTCAACATATTGAATTATTTAGGGAATAAATGAATAAATAAGGGAAGAGTATACAGCCTTGTCTACCTCATTTGTCAACCTGGAGTTAAATTCTTTCATCTCATGTTCCATCTGGACTTTGGCTTCGTGACCTGCATATAGGTTTTGCATGAAAATTATGAGTATGTCTTGTATTTCCATTTTTATAAGTATATTCTACAATGTGATATTATCAACATAATCAAATGCCTTTTTAAAATAATCAATGAAGCGCACACTGATTTCTTTTCAGTATTCTTTAGTATGCCTCCCATTGGAAACAATTGGAGTGTTTTTGACTTTTGTTTTCTGTGTATCATTTTCTTCCTCTTTCCATACAAGTAAGGAGCTGGGTGTTTATTTTCAGCCTTTATTCATATTTCAACCTATGACCATGAAGATCTAATCTTTGTAATGTAATGTAATGTAATGTAATGTAATGTTCTCTTGGCTCCTTATTTGTGGTCAGTTTAGATCACTGCATTTTCTTCCTTATGTGCAAGTTATCATATTACTATTATCTGAGCAGTTCTGTAATTGTCTCTTTCCACATTGAATGGCTGTATTTTATTTATTTTTAAATAATTTGTGTTTGTTTGTTTTGCACATTGTCTTTTTGAAATAGTGACATTTGATTTCAGTGAGGATAACGTCTCTTCTGAAAACATCCCAAAGGAAAAAAGCAAATGCAGAGATTTCTCATCACTGCCTCTCTATGATACAATGCCAGGAGATGGCACTATCTAAATCACTGGTAGTCAACCTGGTCCCTACCGCCCACAAGTGGGCGTTCCAGCTTTCATGGTGGGCAGTAGGGGTTTTGTCCAATACTGAAGCATTTTCCTTTTTTTTAAATTTAATTGACTTTTTAAAAAATTTTCATAGCATTATTTAAAAACATTTTCATTAGGTTTTCATAAAATTCCCCGTGACAATTTAAATTTCTGAAAATATACTATTTGTATCGCCCGCGCATAAATTTAGTTCACGTTACGTAAGTGAAACTAAATGGTGCTATAGTGCGACCACAAGTAAAAGAGCCTCGTCCCAGAATAGCTCGTGCATCTCCCCCCGAACCAGTGGGCAGTTCGAAAATTTTACTACTAATAGAGATACAAAAGTGGGTGGTAGGTATAAAAAGGTTGACTACCCCTGATCTAAATTATTTGAATTTTAGCGTTGTTATTTGTTTAATTACCAGAAATGTAAAAGAAAGTGTGAGTGCCCTATTTATCTCTCATACTAAAGTTAGGTGGTAGACATTCAGGAGGTACCCCCTGGAAGATAACTGGGTCATGAGGAACTACTAAGAAAGAACCAGGAGAGGAGAATGAAGTTGTCGTATTTATAAAAAGGGATGTTGTAAGAAAAAATCCACCAGATTCCTAAAATAATTGTAAAGTATTTGGTCATGGAATATACACTAAGAAAGAAAACACCTAGTGATGAATGAGCAAATATGTTGTAATAATGCATGCTACAGATGGAGATTGCAAACACAGCTACGCAGTTTTAGACAACTGTGGAAAAATTCTTGCTAACTCTCCTATACCATCTGTGAGGATTTAATGCATTTGCATTAAAAAAAAAAGTCTATCCATACTGAATGGGAAGTGGCACTTAACTGGCAGTTCACCAACTTCCATAACATTCTTTGATTTTAGTTAAATTAAAATCTATACATATTTCTTTGTTTTTAGATATTGGCAAGGGTTTTGGGGATGGCAAATTCAGGAAGAACCACTTGGATTTCTGGAATTATCTTTATTACTAGTAGAGTAATGTAACTGGTAGGATCTATTGGATATATAAGCAAATATTTCTAATGGACTATTTGGAAATATATTCCAAATGTCAAAACATTGCTTAAAGGCGTATTGACAACTATAACAGTATACAGATTTCCTGACAAAAAAAAATACAATTGCACATGAAATTATTCAGTGAAATCTACCTTTGCCCTTCTAAAACGAGCAGTAAAAATCAATTCAAAACATGATTACTGTAATGCCATGTGAAATACTGTAAAATAAACATACCTTAAGAGAGCTGTGAAAATATTTACAGACCCATCGCATCCTGGACATAAACTGTTTCAACTCCTACCCTCAAAACGACGCTATAGAACATTGCACACCAGAACAACTAGACCCAAGAACAATTTTTCCCCGAACGCCATCACTCTGCTAAACAAATAATTCCTCAAAACTGTCAGACTATTTACTAAATCTGCACTACTATTAATCTCATCGTTCCCATCACCCATCTCCTTCCATTTATGACTGTATGACTGTAACTTTGTTGCATTTCCTGATTGCTTATTTGTACTTTTGTCAAGTGTTGTACCTTAGAATTCTTGATGAACATATCTTTTTTTTTTATGTACACTGAGAACATATGCTCCCAAAACAAATTCCTTTTGTGTCCAATCACACTTGGCCAATAAAATATTCTATTCTATTCTATTCTATTCTATTCTATTCTATTCTATTCTATTCTATTCTATTCATTCAACGGTTTTTAGCGATGGGCTGCATATATAGATATATTGTCCAGATTTGCTTAATTTCCTACTGAAACAGATTCCCCCCCCTTTATCCTTCCTAAAAACTAAGGGTAAGGAAGTATTTCAGACATTTTAGATCCACAGCTAGAAGATGATTACTGATTCTTTTGGAATGGTTTGGAGACTATTAATCATGCAAAGTTCTCAGAAGTTTTTTATTCATTTTTTTGCCATTGATTGATAAGGTCATCATCAACATGGGATCCCAGGAAATGCCTTACCCATCACCTTTTTCTCCCCAGCTTATCTTTCTAAAATCCAGTACCTGATAGCTGATCTCAGCCATCATGAGGCCTTCAATCTAGTATTATTGAAGCCAATTGGAGAAAGTTTAAAGAGTGCTAGACACAGCTATTTGGAGGAGGTGTAGTTCAGTCTGATAATCTGACCAAGATCTCCATCCAGAGAGGGAACCCATTTAGGTTTACTCAAAGCTACTTTATAATAATAATATAATATAATATAATATAATATAATATAATATAATATAATATAATATAATATAATATAATATAATATAATATAATATAATATAATATAATAATATAATATAATATAATATAATATAATACAATATTATAATATAATATAATATAATATAATATAATATAATATAATATAATATAATATAATATAATAATATAATATAATATAATATAACAACAGAGTTGGAAGGGACCTTGGAGGCCTTCTAGTCCAACCCCTTGCCCAGGCAGGAAACCCTACACCACCTCAGTCAGATGGTTATCCAACATTTTCTTAAAAATTTCCAGTGTTGGAGCATTCACAACTTCTGCAGGCAAGTTGTTTCACTTATTAATTGTTCTAACTGTCAGGAAATTTCTCCTTAATTCTAAGCTGCTTCTGTCCTTAATTAGTTTCCACCAATTGCTTCTTGTTCTCAGGTGCTTTGGAGAATAGTTTGACTCCCTCTTCTTTGTGGCAACCCCTGAGATATTGGAACACTGCTATCATGTCTCCCCTAGTCCTTCTTTTCGTTAAACTAGACATACCCAGTTCCTGCAATTGTTCTTGATATGTTTTAGCCTCCAGTCTCCTAATCATCTTTGTTGCTCTTCTCTGCACTCTTTCTAGAATCTCAGCATCTTTTTTACATGCCTCAAGTTATGCCTGGAGTTATGCCTGGAGTTAGTCATATTTCTTGAATATATGGTTCCTGGCAATTCTGTCATCAGCAAACTCTACCTGAAATGAAAGATAAATGCTCCTCATTAAAAGAGATTGGTATGAATGGGGCTTAATTTAGCACACAAATGAGTCATTTTTTTAAGTGGGGGAGGGGGGGAAGCAGTCTCTCTTTCTCTAATTCGGTCTACTGTGATTCAAGCCTGAATTATTTCCTCACTTCATGAGAGAAAGAGGTATTGCAGTTTCAAAAAACAATTGTCCAAAAGGGCAGGAAAGAAGAGAGCCGTATTTGTCAAGAGCAAGAGAGGGAATGATGAATTGAAGCTTTAGAAGAATACAGAAACCTTCCCCGGCTGAAAATTAGAAAGCAAACACTTCCCTCCGGATTCACTTGGGAATTATCTGGTATGATTTACCCAGGTGGAGCTACAAAATCCACACCAGCAAAAGCAACCATCATAACACTGTCCATCTCTTTCCAGGTAACCAAACATAAAGGCTAATAATGTTTCCTTCAAATTGTCCTGTATGAGGAATTTGTCCAAATGCTATAAAATATGTACTTCCTCAGTGAATCAATGTACTTCCATCTGATTTGCATAATGCTGCTGGCTCTTTCAATACTGTAAGAACGATTTATTCTGAAGGTTAAAATAACCTGCTCCACTATAAATCATGTTGTTAAAGAGCAGATTGCAGGTCTTTTAATCCTTTTCTATAAGAAAAACTTGAAGGAAAAGAAAGCTAAAGGGATGATAAGGGTATTATACATAATTACAGTATATAGTCCACTTTATACGTTTGATGAATTTTGTAAATATTGGGCAATCTTTGATTGATACTCTCTGACTTAAGCCAATGACCTATATCAGGGGTCAGCAACCCACGGCTCTGGAGCCACATGTGGCTCCTTCATCCCTCTGCTGCAGGTCCCTGTCTCCAGTCAGCTCCACAATTGATAGGGCTTTTGGTTAGGACAGGTAGAGGAAAAAGGATGCCATGCTAGGAGGAGATTCTATGGTGGGAGAACCGGACTTCTGGTCAGCAGAGGAAAAAGGACACCGCGCTAGGAGGAGACTCTATGGTGGGGGAACTGGACTTCTGGTTGGCTCCAGAATTGAACAGGGGGCTTCCAGTTGTGGCTCTTTGAGTGTTTAAGGTTGCGAACCCCTGACCTATATCAAGAAATCTGACTTCTATTCAGAGGTCATATATTTGTGGATATCCACAGACTGAAGTTTTGGCTTTTGGTAAAGCAAAAGAGAAAAAGATGAGTTAAAAATCAGAGTTTAAACACATAAGGGAGTTAATGGAGATTGTAATGATTTTGCTGAGCTTTGTAAAAAAATAATCTCTCATTCATACAGATAGACACAGGGTCTAATAACTAACAATATACACAAAATATGCATTTCTGTGACTAATGTCTAGAATTTCAGAAAATTTGAAATGTTTAACTGTACCTCTGTGAGATAACTTTATCATGATTTAAACAGTTTTATTAAGTTTGAGACCATTAATGGGAAGAGACTGGTTCTGCTGTATCAGGACTGGCCTGATGTAGTTTTCCAACGTTGTTGAATATAGATTTTTTTAATCATTCCTGACTAATAATGTTTCTGGCTTCAATGGCTGATTGAAAACCACTTAAAAGATAATAGATGCAGTCATGCTGTATTTTCTAGGGAAATATTAGAAATGAATGAAGGTGTTGGTGCAGTGCTTAGCATGTAGTATTGCAGACTAACTCTACCCACGGTCTGGAGTTTGATCCTGATGGGCTCAAGGTTGACTCAGCCTTCCATCCTTCATGAGATCAATAAAATGAGGATCCAGATTATTTGGGGCAATATGCTGACATTGTAAACTGCTCAGAGAGTTCTGTAAAGCACTATGGAATGGTATGTAAGTCTAAGTGCTATTGCTAAGTGCTAGTGCTATTCTGTTCTGTTGATTAGGGTCCATGTTTTGCAAATCAACTCCTATGGCAGATACATATGAAAGTCCCCTTTTCAACCCCTGGTATTTTATTCCTGATTTAATCAGTTGTCTTAAAAGGAAAATGAGAGATTTTTAGAAAGCTTGCTAATAATGAAGTGTTCCTTTCAAATACCGAAAAGCCTTGAAAAAGGGACAAGTAGAATGACCAAAGCAATTTTTTCCTACTCTTCCACCCACAGATTTTTTAAAAAAAATCTCTCTGGAAATACCACAAAGCATACCCTGATTTTAAAACCTATGGTTTGCACTGTTTCTGTTGTGTCCCACTCCTCAGCTGACGGCCGGGACAGGGAAATCCGAATCAGGTGTGCCTCTGCAGCTCTGCCAAAGTCCTAGCAAAGTTCTCAAGGCAGGCAGGAGACCAGAAAGTGATTTCAGCAAGATAAGGTAGACTTTGCCTGACTCAGAGAATGCCAGAAAGCAGATCCTTTATATAGGCCATGGGGTGTGGCTCCATGACTCAGCACTTATCCCGGCCTGCCCCTCCCTTCTGTTGACACCGCTTATCAATTCTCCTGAAGCAAGGGTCACTCCAGTCTGCAGCTGTTGGTAATTGACCTTCCTCAGGCTCACATGCTGTGGGGGAGGGGTCTAGTTGCTCCGTTTGCCTGGGCATGGAGCCAGGGCTGGGGGCTGGAGGCGCTTCTTCCTCCTCAGCCTGTCTGGGCATGGAGCCAGGGCTGGGGCCGGGAGGCATGCTAGGACATTCCTCAGCGTTCGGAAGCAGATAAGAAGGCCCCGGCTGCAGGGAAAGCGGACGAGGCACAACAGTTTCCCTCAAGTTACAGGATCCTGTTTGCAGCATCCCGCAATGTCCATGACATCTTTAAATGTTCTCCTTTTCTGGAAGGCAATTTTTATTTAAGTTGAGGTCCACTGAGGTAATACTTTCCCTGATCCTCCTCGAACTTTCTGCACAGCCTATAGCCATGATGATGAACCTTTGGCATTCCCGTGTACCAGCCTGCATGTTGAAAGTGGCAAGTGAAACCATCGCATGAGGTATGCACAGCCCCACTGGCCTTCGTGCATGCAGGAGCGGCGATACCCGGAAGAGCAGCGGTCCATCACGCATGCGCAAGCCGGCACTCAAACGCCTGGATACTGTCATGGAAGTGTGCCTGCTGAACAGCTGGCCATTACGCATGCACGCGATGTCAACCCAGAAGGTCGAGTGCCGGCCTGCGCATGTGTGCCGGAATACTGCTCTTCCGGGTTCCACCACTCCTGCACGCACGACGGCCAGCTGACAGGCACATGTTTGATCACAGGAACATGGAAGAGGAGCCAGTGAGGCCGCGCATTCTTTGTGAGATGGTTTTGTGTGCCGCTTCTGGCACGCGTGCCATAGGTTCGCCAACACTGGCCTATAGATTTTTGGCTTCACCTCTGATTTCCAGAGTTAAAACCTGCCACTATCATTTTATAGTAAAGTTCTATGTTAATTTACTGTGATTCCCCCCTTCCACTCCATCCCATTTTCTAAAGAATTGTTTAAAATGCAAGGCAGGTTCCAAAGGCTACACAGTTCCTTATCCCTTCCATTTAGCTAGATGATGGATTGTGTTCTTCAGGGAAGGAAATCACTAGCTTTTCTTTCTTTCTGTGGAGGAGTGTTGGTTTTGCAGGCATTCTTGCATTGCTGAGATAGCAGGAGGGATCTTCAGAGGGAGGCAAAAGATGGCCATACATTGGACAGTTTTGGTCCAATCAAATTCTACATTTGGCTGGAATCTCTCCAGTAATCTAGGGAGGAAAAAAAACAGCTGGGCTGGCAGAGATTTGAAGAGATGGTTCCATTAGATGTTATATCAAATCAATCTTTTGAACGAATCTTTGAATCATTTCTCATATCATTTCATAGTGTTGGACTGGATCAGATGCTCTCAAATTGCTCTGGAGAGATTCAGTGGTGATTACTTAATGAACTTTAGGGTTTCGCCATTTCTTGAACGTTATTACAGTCTTCTTTGATATATAGATAAAGCTAAGAGAGAATTCACTGCTGTAATTAACACATGTAATACAGTAAATCAAGAGACAGGTTGGTCTAGTGGTTAAGGCTAGAAACCAGTTATAATCCTGCCTTAGGCATGAAAGCCAGTCACTCTTTGTCAGTCCACGCTGTCAGATATGGATAACTAGCTGTTTGGTCAATTCCTGTTGCAACAATGGATCAGCACTTGATTTGAATGAAGGAACACACCCACACCCAAACTCTATATCTCTAGTATATTGGCTTATTGCACTTTAATGCTAGTGTCAGGTTGGATTGGTTGTGATGCCTCGTATTCCCCATCCCCTTCAGTGAATGGCTGCTGCCCTAGACACCTATCTTCTCCACTGGTCAGCAGTTGCTTAAAAAAAAGAAAAAGAAACAAAAGACGAGAGAAGCTCATGCTTTGTTCATCCAACTCTTACATCTCCTAGTTTTGGTTTTTGCCAAGGCTGCATTGCACTGCACTGCATTTGGTTTCTGGCCAGAGTATTGCAAAATATAACTCTCCTTCCTTTCCCTTATTCTTTTTAGCAGCTTAAGTTGCAAGGCAGGAACATTACTGCTTCATTGCTAATTCAGCCAAGAAGCTTAATTATCAGGTCTTCTTCACTACGAAGATTCCTTGGATTTGCAAAAGAATGTAGGACTGAAAAGAGCTTGTTTCCTGTTGCCTTGGTGATGGTATGGGTTAAGATGGTATGGGGGAGGAGGAGGAAGAGGAGAAGGAGATGAGGAGGAGGAGGAGGAGGAGGTGGAAGATATGGTTCTCAGATGTCCACTTGTGTGCAAATTCTTGGGCAAGAAAAGACAGGAGAAAAGACTAATGACGAAGGAAGAATCCCTAAAAGACAGGTGCAGTTGGACCAGTCCACCCCCCAGCCAGCCAGCAAGATTGCCTTCCCTGAAAAGATGAGAGGGAGAAGAAGAAGGGAATTCAGGTCTTGCAGTCGATGTAGTCTGGACAGAACATGGAGCCTGGTTATGCTGCCAATATACTTTAATCCAGACTCAAATTTCTGAAATGGATTTATGAAACAGCCAGGAGCTTCATGGTGGACCTATAGCTTCGTCTTAGGCTATACCCGTGATGGTGAACCTATGGTATGCATGCCAGAGGTGGCATGCAGCGCCTTCTCTGTTGGCACATGAACCGTTGCCCCAGTTCAGCTCTGCTGCACATACGCACACACCTCCTGCTGGCCAGCTGGTCTTCAAGTCTCTGCTGCACATGCACGGGGGGTGGGGCACATACAGGGGGCCATGCGTGCATATGCAGTGGGGAGCAGGCACATGTGGGGGGGTGCGCGTGCATGCACAGGTGGGCGGGGCTCATGCCGGAACCATGCATGCATGTGCGGGGGCAGGCTGCATGTGCGGGGCCATGTGCGCAGGAGTGGCTTCTATTTACCTTTACTACCGGTTTGCAATGGGCGCGCACTTCTCTTGCGCAAGAATGCTTCTGCACATGCACAGATGTAGATGATGATGTCCAAGTGGGTGGGCGGAGTGTCCCACCGGTTTTACTACTGATTTGCAAGAACCGGACCGAACTGGGGGCAACCCACCACTGCGCATGCGTTTTGGGGGCTCATGCTCTTTGGGCATTCGGTTCAGAAAAAGTTAGCCATCACTGAACTATACTATGGGTTTGCACATAGTTACTTGAAATCATTCATGCATTTACCTGGGTGATAAAGAGTGGCCAGATCATCCTGCCTTGGGATGATAGCTTTTGGAAACTGTTTTATCCATAAGGCTGTAATTTAAAGAAACGAATTATCCAATTTAGAAAGACTTTCCCAAGAGAAGGAAGAAAATAAAAATGTTTAAGACCAATCAGAATGCATCAGAAAAGAAATACGAATAAATGAACAACGCTCTTTAGCTTTGACAGACAAATTTGACCTCAATACCTTTGCCAAAGGAAGCAGCCCACCCATCCTCAAGCTTTGAGACAGCAAAGAATCTGTGCTACTTTTGGCTTGGCTTCACCCCTTTTCTCACAACAAGGCAGCCAATTGAAGCAGTTTGACATTTGAACATTTCAGTGTTCAGGCCATGGTTATAAAGTGATCAGAGACAATGATGGCAGCAGGAAGGAATTCATGGATGGAAGTTTTGGACCATGGCTGTTTATTGAAACTGCTACTGGGTTTGATTTACCGGTAGTTAGAATTCTCCCACCTCCATCCAGTGGTGGGATTCAGCCAGTTTGCACCACTTCGGGAGAACCGGTTGTTAACTTTCTGAGCAGTTTGGTGAATTGGTTGTTGGAAGAAATCATTAGGGCAGAGAACTGGTTGTTAAATTATTTGAATCCCACCACTGCCTCCATCCCAATTGCCTGCTTTCTCAGCAGACCTAAGAATCCTATAGGACTGAGGTTGGTAAGTGCTTCAAAATGACATCCTCGGGCTGATCAGGACTAAGTGTGTATTTACACATAGGCAAACATACATACATTCAATCAATCAATCAATCAATCAATCAATCATTTTTTACCATTAACTGAAAGAATGAAGCCTTCAGGAGCTAAACATCAACCCTTATAATATCTTTATCAACAAATTAGCTCTGGCAAAAAGAAAACATTGGACTTATAGCTTATCTAATGTGACGGAACTTTCCTATTTATTAAATTTTAAATGACTACAAATATCGAACTACACACTTTTAAGGACACTCTTTCTATTATACATTTTTCACCTCTGTACTTAAGTTGGATAGTTAAAGATGTACATTCTACAGTAAACAGCTTTAGTAAAATCTACTCTTATAAATGTTATTTTTTTATCCATAATGGCAGTATTTTTCTTTCTTTTTTTCACATTAATCCCATGGTAAAGATATCAGGCTTCAGTTCAATTTGTGTCACTATCTAATGTCCTTTTCATATTTTCTTTCTCATTAAAAGGCATTCTCTCTTATTTTATGATTTGATATTTTTTTCCAGTAGACTGATTTGCAGTTGACATGAGCCAAATGAAATACCAGTTTTCCAATGAAAAAGATCTGGTACTAAATCTTAATAATTAAAGCTGATCAGGTTGTCCTTATGTATAAAACAGAATTTTCCGCTTACTTCCTAGTGTGATTTATGATGGGCTGATCTGGAATACACTTATAGTATGTGACAACATTCCTTTAATAGAAAAAAAAACCCCTAAAGTAATATACTGGTATAAGGTTATTTGAGGTACAATTTCTCATTCAAGAATGGTTCATCTAAAGCAGGCACCTGGGCCCTTTCTTCCCATAAAAATGTTTCTGCATTCTGTGAATATAATTTGCTTCACATATGTTTTGCTGGGAGCAAATTTTTAAATTCATCTCCAGAAATTCAGTGATGGAACAATCTATTAGATCTCGATAAATCAATTGCCAGCTGTTTCCAACATTCTGCAAAGGTGTCTGGAAAAATGAAATTTCCTCACAGGTATGAGCCTGTGAGCTGGATTCCTATTTCATGCTCCTATCTTATTTCTTTTTTTCCCCTGTAGTTTTTGTGCGTGTTTTAAAACACTTTAAGGTAACTATGTAATTTATTATAATCAAGTAGGATGCAGAGAGAAAAATATACAATTCTGAAGGAGAGGTTTATAAAATAAATAAATGAATGAATGAATGAATGAATAAATAAATAAATGATTGAATAAATAAATAAATGTCTAAAGTTATACAGGGATGCTTAAAAGTTTGTGAAACCTGATTTTTAAAAATGTATACATAAATATAAACTAAAGCATCCCTGCATGTCCCCCACACGTCCTAAAAACTAGATACAGGGAACCCAACTAAACCAAAGAGCCAACAATATGATACTTATCCATTGATCCACTGAGAAAAATAGCAATAGGAACAGTAATAGTAGTTATATACTGCCCCACGGTGCTTTACAACCCTCTCTAAGTAGTTTACAGAGTCAATATATTGCCCCAACAGTCTGGATCCTCATTTTACCAACCTCAGAAGGATGAAAGTTTGAGTCAATCTTGAGCCCCACTAGATTCAAACTCAAGGCTGTGGGCAGAGTTAGCCTGCAATACTGCACTTTAACCATTGCACCCCCATGGCTCCAAAAAGGATCCAAAAGTGTTCTCCAGAGGAGAAGAGGGTACAAGTGATCAAACATACATTGTGATATGATGCCAACTTCATCCCTTACATGTGCAATGCCACAATCTAACTATGAAAGGGTAAAGCATGATATTAGAATGTATGATTCATCATATTGGAGTCATTCTGGTTAGGAACAAATTCCTAAGAGTGGTCTATAGACTCCTGAATGGATTTCACAAGGCAGCTTGGCCTTGATGAAACCCAAAATGAACTCTTAATTTTTGTGGTAAGACTAACCAAGTATCCTGACATATGGAGCCCTTTAATGTGCTGATGAGAGTTATGTCTGCAGTGGAGGTCTTGGAGTGGGAACAGTGGTTTAGGTCAATGATATCATCAATCCTGAAATGTGTCAGTTGGTTATATATTCAATTTGATGCTTATGGAAGTGGCTGAATCTCCAGAAGCATCACAGTCTTTATATATAAGGAAATAATCTGTCCAGTGGACAGAGAGACTGCCTGTTTCAGGATGAATTTACGGTACCTAGATGAACCTGCTGTCATGTTAGGATTATGAGAAATCTGATGGATTGGCTGTCATGGATTCTAGGAGTTTCATTCTTTTTTCAATTTGTCTGTGCTATAATAATGAGTATGAGCAGATGTCTATATGGGGGTGGGTAGAGCAGTAAAATCCACCTGACTTTACTGTTCACATAGTAGGGCAGTATTCCCATCCATGAATTTTTAAAACCATTGAACACAAGTGAAATGGCCTTCAATCCCTTTTGTCATTCTTGCTGTTAACCATTCAACTCCGCCATTAAACATGCATGCCAATATATGAATATTGTCTTGTACAAGCGATACTTCATCCACTTCCTCGCAGTTGTGAAGGGCGAGGCAGTTCACTTCCTGCCTTGTTCTTATCCCCTATAAACTAGTTGGAGACTTTCCTTGCTAAGGAAGACGTTCACTTCTAATTTGGACTCAGTGCCTGTTAGTCTGTTCACAAAGCTGCTTTTTCCAAAAGGGAACTAGACTTTCTTGAGTTTTTTTTTTCCTTTGAAAACATTTCGTTTCCCATCCAAGAAGCTTTTTCAGAACTGAAGAGATTTTTTTCAAAGAAAACAGCAACAACAACGAGAAACTCCAGTTGCCTTTTGGAAAAAGCATCTTTGGGACAACCATGACCTGGAGAATCTCCATAGATATTTACCTGGTTGCTTGTATCACCTGTTAGTTGTATAGATCCTTCCATGTCTCCAAGACCATCAGTAAGTAAATGAAATAAATAACTATTGATATATTTTAATTTTAATAATGATTGTTTTATATTTTTTTATAAAGTTTGCATTTATACAGTTGTTTTTATTTGATTTTTTGTATTCTGCACAGAGTAACTTCCTATGACATGAATGGGCATATAAATCTGATAGATAGATAGATAGATAGATAGATAGATAGATAGATAGATAGATAGATAAATAAATAGCATAAAAATATTTTCAGTTGTTCCTGATATGTTGAGCCTTTGTATACATCTTCTAAAGTAAATCCCCCCCCCCAAAAAAAGGTAAATGGTTGTGCTTTAATTCTTCGGATAACATTTTAAACATATAATTACTATATCACTGTTTGCATTAAGTTTCAGTAGGTAGCTTCTTTTAAGATAGATTTTCTTACTGAGAAAAGAGGAATATAAGGCCAAATTAGTTGGAATGGGACAACTTGTTGCGGCCATCTCATCATGGCCTTCTAATCACAGATGACTTGCCACGGCCATTTTGCTGCAACCAACCCGCCACAGCCATCTCACTGTGGCGAACTCACCACGGGACAGCTTTCCATGGTCAATTTGCTGCAGGACAACTCGCCACAGATAATCCCACACAGGATAATTCAGTGCGATAAATGCTATCCGCCACTGTTTTTTTGACAATGACAAAAATGGAATCCATTTTTCACAGCATCAGCTTACCTGATCTGAGTGGAGTTTAATCTGAAATGAGTGCAGACTATGTGCACACAAAGCATTGGCTTTAGTGCACAATTTTAGCCATGACAAGGCAACATTTTTTCCAGCTGAGAAAAATAATTAAACCTTGGGTATTTGCTGTATCACGATTGCGGTTGAAATATAGATTTCTATAGTCAGCACCGAAAGTTCCAACAATTTTAAGGTTATAAAGAACATACAAGTTCACCAGCCACTATTTTGCTTTCATGTTTGCCTGGCTTATAATTATGGCACACACCATGAAGCATTCTGAATTCTGCATCTCTAACACACGGGGGTGGGGGTGGGGGGGCGAGGAGTTTCATGTTCTGTCTCTTTGCAGTAAGCTTGTTATGCTTTGCACTGAATACCAAAGCATTCTAGCATATTTGGATAAAACATGTCTTATCTGTCTCTAACCTGCAGGGCTATGTTAAATAAGAAGAAGCAATGTTTCAGTCATAATGAAAATTGTCTGATAAAACATGCCCTCTGCAAAAATTACAAAATGAATACAACCCAGTAGGGGTCTAATGCTTGATTAAAATGTGCAAAAGACAATTTCCTACATGAAAAATTAAACCCTGGTCCTTGGTTCTTGTAGTAAAGCAGCTGAATTCATAAATACAACTAAAATCCATCTGGGAAATTGAAAAAAAACTTGGATCAAAGCATGTCCATGCTGTGAGGGACGTAGGAAATGGCTAAGCAATCGAACGCCTTACCTAGCACAGTAAAGAAGTGTTATGTAAGATCTTCTGCTGTAGAGAATCTTATCCCCAGCAGTTGGTATTAATGTTAGGTTATCTGACTGAGCAGGAAACATTGATTTAGCTTGTTAGTTTCCCTTTTAGAGGATTGAGATCAAGGCATTCCTATTGGTTTTAATTGAGATGGGTTCAATTCAATTATTTAATTATTCTGTTCCATGGATTTTTATTTTATCTTCTATTCCATTCTTTCTGCATTCTAGTCACTCACAGAAATTTACATATTAAGACTTCAAAAGACTACTGAAGTTATTTACTTTTGTCTGTCACCTATACTATTAACATGTGATGTGTGGATTTATACTGATAAAATATTGTAACAATATTTTCAAAAAATATGAAACACATATGTATAGTGTGTGGGGGGGGGGGGAGAAAAAGAGGGAGAGGGAGAGGGGGGAGGAAGAGAGAGAAAGGGAGGGGGAGAATATATGTGATACTATGAGACACAGTTTGGTGTAGTGATTAAGGCACCAGATTAGAAATTTGGAGAAGGTGAGTTATTTAGTCTTGTATTAGGCCTGAAGCCAGCTGAGTGACCTTTGGCCTCTCACTCTCTTTCACTCCTAGTAAAGAGGCAATGGAAAATAACTGATTTCCAAAAAATCTTGGCAAGAAAGCTGCAGGGATTGTTAAGAATCAGTCCTGATTTGAAGTCATCCATCCATCCATCCATCCATCCATCCATTATCTGTCTGTCTGTATGTCTATCTATCTATCTATCTATCTATCTATCTATCTATCTATCTATCTATCTATCTATCTATCTATCTATCTATCTATCTATCTATCTATATATCTATCTATTTATCTATCATCTATCTATCATCTATCTATCATCTATCTATCTATCTATCTATCTATCTATCTATCTATCTAATCATCATCATATTGATTACCATCAGTTTCATACAGAAGTTAAATAGCATGGGGTAGACAGCAGAGTCTGTGGCCCTCTATGATTCAACTGCTGATATCCCTATGTTACGAATTTTAACTGCCCAATCAGGATGGAATGGAACCTTTGCAAAATACTATCCTTCTCCCCAAAGAAATCAAGAAAAATCCCATGGTCAGTGGTATTAAAAACTGTTTAGAAGTCCAATAGGATCAGAAAGTCTGAACCCCCTCCATCTAGATATCAACCAAGATTATCTATGGTACTAGAGCGATCTACGATAGTTTGATCCCCTGTCCAGGCCTATCCAGAAAATCTGTTTCATCCTGGATAATCTGTAAAATACCACATTCTGTAACATCTTCCTTAGAAGGAAAGGTTGGATTTTGGATGGTGAGATTGAGATATGACTTCTTCAGAATCTTCACAACATCCTTCAAAGCAGAAAGTATCAACCCCTTCCTCTGCCAATTTCTCCATTGACTTTGCTTATCAGAAGGTCACAAAATGTGATCACATGACCCTGGAACACAGCAACCATTGTACAGTAGTGGCCAAAATTGTAGAAACCTTTTGTGAAAAGTGTATTTTCTAAAACCAGCTAATAACACCACATTTTTTTGGAGTAGTACCATAAAATTATATATCAATAGAAAGAAAATTCAATCAAGAATTTAATGCAATAACTTCTATGAAGGATTTGCTATTAGAATAGTAGTTACAGTATGAAGAACAAAAAACAAGATATACAAAAATGATCACCATGTCGGTTAATACTTAGTTGGGTAACCTTTAGCATGAATTATGGCCTTACAACATCTTCCATGGAGTGAACCAAGTCTTTTAGTGCTGCAGCTGTTATAATGTGAAACCAAGATTGAATGATTGCTTCTATTAACTGGGTTTTATTGCTGGGTCGCTTCCGACTAACAAGTTTCTTTAGTTGGCTCCAAAGATTTTCAATTGGGTTAAGGTCTCGGCTATTCCCAGGCCATTCCAGCAGTGAAATATGATTATCTTGAAAGTCCCCCCAAAAAGTAGTGTTATTAGCCATCAAACCTCAAAAATACACTTTTCCCAAAAGGTTTCCACAATTTTGGCCACTATTGTAAATATGAACCAGTTGCCAAGTATTTTAATCATGATCAAGAATTGTAAGTGTGAAAAACAGTGACAAGTCACTTTTTTTCAGTGCCATTATAATTTCAAACTATCACTAAATGAATGGTTGTAATTTGAGGATTATCTATATCTCCATTTTTTAAAAAATACAGCATGGAAGAGCATTTTTATATATAGTTTTGCGTCAATGTTTTGAAAATTAAATGCTACAACTTTCCCAATATCAATGGGAAAATAAGACACTGTTTTTAGAAGAGTAATAAACTCCAGTTTAGATTTCAAGCTTGGGAATATTTATGCAACTGATGCCATAGTAACTGTGTGCTACTTTCAATGTTTCTTTCAAGTTTATTCACAGAACAACATGCGCTTTCCCTTGTAAGCGCATGTCCAAGATGGCGCCGCGCCGCTGAACAGCTGTGGCGGCGACGGGCCTATCTTGGACCCGACCGGGTTGGGGGGGGTCTTTTGGACAGCTTTGACCCCCCGCCCGGGTAGAGGACAGTACGACGGATCGGAGGATGGGCGAAACGAAGCGGGGCGCCCCCGGGTTCCTTCGGGAGGAGCCCCGGAGCCCCCCCCCCCCCCCCGGCGGCGATAAGACCGGCGGCGGCCTGGCATTTTCCAGCGGCGGTGGCGGCGGTTGGCTTTTCGGTGGCTGCAGCGGCGGCCTAGCTTAGCTCTGCCCTAGGAAGGGCTTTAGAGCCTCTCCTCTTCGCCCCTTGGTCTGCGGTGTCAGAGGTGGGGGCCTTTTCCAACGGCGGCGGCGGCGGTCGAGTTTTCGGCGGCGGCCGCGGCCTGGCCTGGCGTTGCTCTTGGAGGAGCCTTGGAGCTCTCTCCCTCCGGTGGTGGCAGCGATGGTGGCAGCCTGGCCGGACCGGCCTGGTGGGGGCCTAGCCTGTCGGTGGGCGGCTGGGTCCCGCGGTGGCATGACCCAGCAGGCCCGGCGGGTGAGTGGCCTACTTCAGCTGGCGGCCTGGCTTAGCGACCATGAAGAGGCCCGATGGTCACCTTCTTTGCCACTCTGAAGGTTATCCACGGGCCTAGGGGACGCCCTCCCTACCATCTTGAGGGCGTCTATGGCTGTCTGTGGGGGCTTTTTTGAGTCCTTTGCCCCCCCCCGGATTTGGGAGAGAGGCGTCTCGTCGGTGGAGTGGCTGGCCATTAGGCACGTGCCCGTCCTCTTTGTCATCTTGAAGGACGATCACGGCCATGCGGGCGCCTTTTTTTCATCATTTTAGAGGACGCCTAAGGGCCGGCTGCAAGGGGACTTTTTGAAGATCTTTGGCCCCAGTGGGGTGAATTGAGGCGGGTCCTGGACAATCCTAGCTGGACTACTGTAGGACTTTATCCTTTTCCCCCATTTCCTCGTCCATAGTCCACCCCTCGGGATAGGAGGGGTTGGTGCTCTGATTTACTCATGGCGGTTTTTCATCTACCGCCTAAGAACTATATTTCGTCTGTCTTTCACCCGGAACTACTGGTGTGTCAATTTCCATCGTGACAGGTCCAGGATGGGTCTACTTGCCGGACTTTTAGCATGCGGACATTTACTGCGGCTGACCTTCTTGCCCTGCGAGATTCCCCTCTCTCGCGGGTTTGGCCCTCCACGCTATCGAGGCCCATCTTGAGGCAGGTTTTGGAACCCGAGATGGCATGCCAAAATAGGAGACTCAGGGTTTTTAATTAATTGTTTTAATAGATTTTTAAGGGAATTTTAATGGGAATTTTAAGGGAGGGTGGGGGAGGATTTGGCGGGTGGGGAGAGAACCCGTCGGGAGGGTGGGAGGGTTAAGGCGGGCGTTGGGGTAGCCCGTCGGGAGGAGCCAGTCCTTGCAGCGTGCTCGTGGCGGTTTAAATAGGTTCGGAGGTTAGGGGGGGAGATTGCGTTCCTGTTGGTGAGGGTGGCCTGATTTCCACGGTAAGTGGGAGGGGCAGATATGGCGGAAGGGGGGGATCATATCGTTCTGGGGGGGCGCGCCCGATGTGTGCAGCGGTGCGCCCGATCCCCGTCCTTTTCCCGTTCCCGGATGGTCAAGACCCCAGAGCCTGGGCCTTGGCTGATGTTATGCAACGCCACGGTCCGTAGTTAATAAGGCCCCCCTAATATACGACCTTACCCAGGGGGGCGCTGCGGACCTTATAGGCGTTACGGAAACCTGGCTGGGCACGGAAGGGGGGGTGCCCCTTGTTGAGATGTGCCCACCGGGTTTCCGTGCATTTCATCAGCCGAGGCCCAGGGTAGGGGTGGGGGTGGCGGTTGTGATTAGAGAGCCTAGAGCCGAGGGAGACCACTGTACCTCAGATTGCCGGGTGCGAATCCCTCTTTGTGAGATGGGGTCATAGGTGCCAGATGGGTTTGCTGATCACGTACCTGGCTCCTTGCTGCGTGACAGCTGCCCTGCCCGAGCTCCTGGAGGTGCTGGCTGGGGTGGCAGTTGAGACCCCCAGACTTTTAG
Source organism: Ahaetulla prasina (assembly GCF_028640845.1). Classification (NCBI taxonomy): domain Eukaryota; kingdom Metazoa; phylum Chordata; class Lepidosauria; order Squamata; family Colubridae; genus Ahaetulla; species Ahaetulla prasina. The sequence goes on from NC_080539.1 coordinate 130,369,089, forward strand.
TCATGGGGGACTTTAACTTGCCATCGTCCGGCTCGTCATCGACGGCAGCTCGGGAGTTCATGGCTTCCATGACGGCCTTGGACCTGACCCAAGTAGTTGATGGCCCTACTCACATTGGGGGTGGCACTCTGGACCTGATTTTTGTCTCTGGTCAGTGGTTGAGAGATCTGGACTTAAAGGAAATAGTCACTGAACCTTTGTCATGGTCAGATCACTCTCTTCTTCGCCTGGACTTTCTGAGCGCCATTCACCACCGCGGGAGACGGAGCCGACACGTTGGTTCCGTCCCAGGCGCCTGATGGACCCGGAGGGTTCGGACGGAGCTTGGCCCATTTCCTGAGAGTCTGGCTCACGGCTCGGCTGAGGAACTTGTTGCGGCCTGGGAACGGGCTGCGGCGGGGGCCTTAGACCGGGTCGTGCCTTTGTGGCCTCTGACCCGGCGCAGGTCCCAACCGGCTCCTTGGTTCTCCGAGGAGCTGAGAGGATGAGCGCGGAGAAGGCGCCTAGAGAGTTCCTGGAGGTCTAGCCGTTCAGAAGCTGATCGGACACTAGTGAAGTCCTATACTAGGACTTACCTAGTGGCATTGAGAAGCGGCGTACCTATGCCTCCTCCCTCATTGCATCGGCAGATAACCGCCCAGCCGCCCTGTTTCGGGTGACGCGCTCCCCCCTTCCACAGGGGGGGCGGGGTGGCGCGGTGCAGGGGAGGGCGGGGGAGGTTAACGGGTTTCTATACGATAAAATCGTTCAACCGGGATGGTTTGGACCAAGATTGCGGTGATCTGGTGAGACAGCTGAGGGTGGTCTTGGTGACATTTTATGGGATGAGTTTGACCCTGTTGCTCCCGAGGACATGGACAGGTTGTTGGGGAGGCTGAATGCCACCACATGTTTACTGGACCCGTGCCCCTCCTGGTTGGTGCTGGCCACGCAGGAGGTGACACGAGGCTGGCTCCAGGCGATTACGAGCGCTTCTTTGGTGGAGGGTGTCTTTCCGGCCGCCTTGAAAGAGGCGGTGGTGAGGCCCCTCCTCAAGAAGCCTTCCCTGGACCCGGCTGTTTTAGGTAATTATCGTCCGGTCTCCAACCCGCCGCGGCGAAGGTTGTTGAGAGTATGGTGGCATATCAGTTTCCCTTGCACCTGGATGAAACTGTCTATCTAGACCCGTTCCAGTCCGGTTTCCGGCCCGGTTACAGCACGGAGACGGCTTTGGTCGCGTTGGTGGATGATCTCTGGAGGGCCAGGGATAGGGGTTGTTCCTCTGCCCTGGTCCTATTAGACCTCTCAGCGGCTTTCGATACCATCGACCATGGTATCCTGCTGCGCGGTTGGAGGGATTGGGAGTGGGAGGCACCGTTTATCGGTGGTTCTCCTCCTATCTCTCCGACGGTCGCAGTCGATGTTGACAGGGGCAGAGGTCGGCCCGGGCGCCTCACTTGTGGGGTGCCGCGGGGATCGATCCTCTCGCCTTCTGTTCAACATCTACATGAAGCCGCTGGGTGAGATCATCAGTGGGTTCGGTGTGAGGTACCAGCTGTCGGATGACACCCAGCTGTACTTTTCACACGGACCACCCCAACAAAGCTATCAGTGCTGTCCCGGTGTCTGGAGGCCGTGCGGGTCTGGATGGGGAGAAACAGGCTCAAGCTCAATCCCTCCAAGACAGAGTGGCTGTGGATGCGGCATCCCGGTACAGTCAGCTAAATCCAGCGGCTGACCATCGGTGGCGAGTCATTGGCCCGATGGAGAGGTGCGCAACAGCGTCCTCCTGGAGGAACGGCTGTCTCTAGAAGATCATTTGACGGCCGTCTCCAGGAGAGCGTTCTACCAGGTTCGCCTGGTGCGCCAGTTGCGCCCCTTCCTGGACCGGGAGGCCCTATGCACGGTCACTCACGCTCTTGTGACGTCTCGCCTGGATTACTGCAACACTCTCTACATGGGGCTTCCTTGAAGGGCATCCGGAGGCTGCAGTTAGTCAGAATGCGGCTGCGGGTGATAGAGGAGCCCTCGTGGCTCCCGCATAACACCCATCCTGCGCAGGCTACACTGGCTACCTGTGGCCTTCCGGGTGCGCTTCAAGGTTTTGGTGACCACCTTTAAAGCGCTCCATGGCATAGGGCCGGGTTATCTACAGGACCGCCTACTGCGACCAGATACCTCTCACCGACCCGTGCGCTCTCACAGAGAGGGACTCCTCAGGGTGCCGTCAGCTAGGCAGTGTTGTTTGGCGACGCCCAGGGGAAGGGCCTTCTCTGTGGGGGCTCCCACCCTCTGGAACGAACTCCCCCCAGGACTCCGTCAACTTCCTGACCTTCGAACCTTCCGTCGCGAGCTCAAGACACATTTATTCATCTGTGCAGGACTGGCTTAGATTTTAAATTTAGAGGGGTTTTAAATTGATTTTAATATTTATATTTTATATTTATATTTCTATTTTTAATAATTCGGGCGCTAGAATAAGTTTTTTAAGGATTATTTTAATTTGTATATTGATGTTTTATATGCCTGTGAACCGCCCTGAGTCCTTTGGGAGATAGGGCGGTATATAAATTCGAATAATAAATAAATAAATAAATAAATGCATGTAATAATTCCGGGCCTCTCTTCCAGCACGGTCACTATAAGAAGCAATCTTTCTTTTCAAGGAGCTTAAAAGGGAAAACTCAAATAAATAGCTTTAAAAGCATTTAACATGTGCATGAAAACAAAATGTAAACAAATAGTTAAAAGAAATCTTTTAAGTCTGTGGAAAAGTCAGCTGAAATTTATCCAAAAATACAGGCTATTAAAAATCTACTTGTTAGATCAATATATGTGCTATCACAGAACAGATCAACTTCATTGCATATTTTAGGCATTTAATCTTTGACGTTTCAGTTAAGAAGAAAGTATTCTGTTGTGATCAAACCCTGAGAAATTAATTTTTACTGCAACAACGTATGCGCATCAATTAGAATGACAATTCAGGAGTATAAATATAAATAATGTCTACAAAATCTTTCTTTTATGACATACCACTAACACCTCATTTTCTTTCAGTACTTTTTGTCCTCTGGCTAATATTCTATCCTAGGTTGCATATGAATTTCATGGTTTAATCATTCTGAGGCACATGTGAATCTACACTAAATACCGCTGATGGAAAATTTCTTTTCACCTTATAAGAGGATGAAAAAGATATAAAATAGTGCAGCTGGGAGATCCATCTATTCATCTCTATGCCCTGTGTTGGAAGGAAATATCCATATGGTTCAGTTCCAAGCTGGGAGAAAGACACTGGTAACATGGAGGCTGACTGGAAAGAAAGGGTTACTGATGAAGCAGAAGTACATATGATTGTACTGGGCAGCTGACAAAATGGAGTTGGGAGTGGGTAGGTTTTAAACCTTCTTTGGGCTTTGTATTTCAGCTTCCTGGTCTGTGCAAGAACATGTCCTTTACTATTCTATTGGCTGTTTCAGATTCCTATGGGGGTCATGTAGGGGTCATTGCTGACTCTATAGGCAGAAGAAGAAATGCAAATCCTAGGTGTTTGTCTGACCTAATTTTGTCAATCTTTAGTTTGTTGCTAATCTAAGTTTCTATTTATTTTATTTTTATTTATTTATTTATTTATTTTGTCACAACAATATATGTAGGTATCATACAAAAAGATTATATAGTATATAAACACATATATGAGTAAATATAAGGAGGTATAAGCATATATATAGGAAGAAGAAAAGAAAAAAAAACCAATAGGACAGGAATGGTAGGCATGTTTGTGTGCTTATGCATGCCCCTTATGGTCCTCTTAGGAATGGAGTGAGGTCAATAGTAGAAAGTTTTTGGATAAAACTTTTAGGATTATGGGAAGAGACCACAGAGTCAGGTAAGTATTCCAAGCACTGATGATTCTGTTACAGAAGTCATATTTTCTGCAATCTAGATTAAAGCGGTTGACATTAAGTTTAAATCTATTAGTTGCTCTAGTATTATTGCAATTAAAGCTGAAGTAGTCTTTAACAGGAAGGACATTACAATAGATGATTCTGTGAGTTAAGCTTAGGTCTTGTCGAAGGCGACGGAGTTCCAAGTTTTCTAAGCCTAGGATTTCAAGTCTGGTGGGATAGGGTATTTTATTGTTTTCAGAGGAATGGAGAACTCTTCTTGTAAAATATTTCTGGACACGTTCAATTGTATTGATGTCAGAGATGTGGTGAGGGTTCCAAACAGGCGAGCTGTATTCTAGAATTGGTCTAGCAAATGTTTTATATGCTCTGGTTAGTAGTGTGGTGTTTTTGGAAAAGAAGCTACGCAAAATTAGGTTTACAACTCTTAGAGCTTTTTTTGCTATGTAGTTGCAGTGGGCTTTGGCACTTAGATCATTTGACATGAAAACTCCAAGGTCTTTAATGGGATGGGGGTCGTCTGTAAGGTCCATCTAGTATGTACTTAGTGTTTGGGTTCTTTTTTCCTATATGTAAGACTGAGCATTTGCTGGTTGAAATTTGGAGCTGCCAATTTTTAGACCAAACGGATAGATGATCAAGGTCGTTTTGAATGATAGAAGTATTGTCTGTGGTGTTGAATAGTTTGACATCATCAGCAAAGAGAACACAATTACTTGAGATGTGGTCACAAAGATCATTAATGTATAGTATAAAGAGTGTTGGTCCAAGGACGCTGCCTTGAGGAACGCCACTCTTGACAGGAACAGGATTTGATAAAGCATTGCCAATTTTGACCACTTGTTGTCTGTTAGACAGAAAAGCAGATATCCATTTGTGGAGGGGTCCTGAGATGCCATAGGATGTTAGTTTTAGGAGAAGTTTATCGTGTACTACTGAGTCAAAAGCTTTGCAGAAGTCTATGTAGATTGCATCTATTGATTTGCCTTGATCGAGATTTGAAGTCCATATGTTTTGCAGTGGAGAAGTTGTAAGTTACATGATAGATTTTTCCTGAAACCAAATTGTTTGTTGGAGAGTAGGTTGTTAGTTTCTAAGTGTGAGGTAATGGATTGGTTGATGATAGATTCCATGACTTTGCAGGTGACGCAGCAAAGGGAGATCGGTCTGTAGTTTTCGACTAAGCTGGGGTCTCCTTTTTTGAAGATGGGGATGACTGTGGCTAGTGATCAAAGTTTGGGAAGAGAACTGGTAGTGAAAGCTTTATCAAAGATAATACTTAGGGGTTCTGCTATATTAATGGAAAGTTTTTTTAAGAAATATGCACATAGTCCATCGGGTCCAATAGAAAGCGATGGTTTTAAGTTGTGAAGAGCTTTTCCAACGTTGTCTTCTGTGAAATCTATATGAGTTAAATCATCATAGTCATTGCTGGTTCGTTTGTGGAATGTCGGATATGTGTTATCGGAGTTAACAAAAACTGAGCCAAAGAAAATGTTGAAGAGGTTTGCTTTGACTGTTTCGTCATTGCATTCTTTGTTGTTAGAATCTTTTAGTGGTGGGATGGATCTTGAGTCTTTAAGTTTATTGTTGACAAAATTATAAAAGGCACGATTGGAATTTGTGTGCAGAAGGTTCTCTTCTTGCTTGGTGTGATAATTTGTGCATTCAGTTTTTATTTGGTTGCATATGTTTCTGTAGCGGTTTTTGAAATTTGTAACATAGCCTTTTTTGTTTCTTTTTCAGAGGGATTTTTTTTTTTGATTGAAGTTTTTTTATTAATATGGGTAGTTTGTTTTTCTTGGTCATGGTAGTCATTTGTGGTACATATATGACTCTATTGACTCTATTGATTTCAAGGTTCTGTCTTGACCCAGTCTTTCTGGATGGATTACCAAATCTGCATTTCTAAAGGCTGGCCTCCTCAGTTTCTACTTGGGGCAGGGAAACTGGGACTGGGTTCTGAATAGGCTGACCCAGTCTTTCTTAATGGGCACAAAACAGCTGAGGGCTATTAAGAAAGACTTGGGGGCTGGTTCCTGCCTCTAAAGAACATGTTTCTCCATTTCTCATTTAGGGAAATATAATATTCTGCCTTTTTATTCTTCTATGTTTCATTCTTCTATGGGGGTGTGTGTGGCTTCCCACACCTGTATTTTACAGTTTCTATGGAACTGAGTTTAGGGTGCCCCAATGTTTTTTCCGCTGGTCAAATTCCAATTGTTAAGAACTCTCTGGCGAATGCTGCAGCAGATGTTGCATTGTGAGAAAATTGTTAATTGTTTCCAATTTAAAAATAAGAAATAATTAAATGTCTAGCTTTATTCTCTGAATGGAATTGAAAAAAATTGGGTCCCCCACTTCCTTTAATTAGATCTGGGGACAGACAAAACAGACAGATTGATTTATTCCTAAGGAAAGCTAACTTGCAACAGCCTTCTGCAATTTTGTAATTGTACAGCAAGATGGTATTCCAGTATTGAAAACACATTTTTTTTTCTTACTGAATCCTGGTCTAATTAAGGGCCTCATTTTTATTTCAGTTAGATTAACCATTGATTGGAGGGATGCTACAAAGGCAACAATGGTACAATGAAATGATATAGCTAGCCTAACATGGTTTAGCAACAAACATACCTGGGGTTGGCTGCAAATATCTGGTGTGTGATTTGTCTAAAGAATGTCATCTCACTGTTGTCAGCATGATTATTTTTGCCAGGGTTTGTTAAAATTATCTGATTTGGATGGAAAGATTCTGAGCCGCTACCTAACCAGCAGTCCCAGAGGGATGAATTGAAAGAATTTTTGTATATATTTTTTTCTCTGTAGCTCCCAGCTGAATCCAGACCGCTTCTTACTCTAATCCTTCCATTGTGGGCTTCTCCTGCCACATCTAATTTGGTCAAGTTCTCTTTTTAGAAAGTTATTCTGCTGATAAACAGAGGGAAAGATAGATAGACTCCTAAACCTATTTGCCTCAAATATGTTTTCCGTCTTGCTTTGGTTTGGAAAAAATAAATATCAAACCATCTCTAGATACAGCTCTTAAGCTGCCTTTAAACACTGATTGTTCTGATGGCTTTTAAGTTAAAGGGAGTAAATCATTAGAATTTGCATAGGAGGCAGTGATGGCTTGACTCTGCCCAAGCAGGAATAAGCTCTCTTACTTGGCAGTGTTAGAAACTGCAGCTTCATGGCACAGAGAAGAAAAGGGAAGACTGCAGGCAAATGCTTATAGACACACATTTTGATGAAATCGTCTTGGAAACTGAATGGGATGAATAATGAAAAAGTTCATTATTAGTTTAGTGTTAGTTCTGTCAGTGTTGGTTTAATAGCAACACATTTTACAAAATAAAGTACTAGGTGAAAACATTCCACAGACTCAAGCTGTTCTAGGAGACGTGCCTACCGTTCCTGTCCTAATGTTCCCCTTGATTGTATCCAATTCGTATGGTTATTTCATGCTTATACTTATATATACTATTGTGTTTGACAAAATAAATAAATAAAATAAATAAAATATAGCCTATACATCTAAGATACATCTATGATATATTGACCATCAATTGTGTTATAAATGTTGTACCTTGATGAACGTATCTTTTCTTTTATGTACACTGAGAGCATATGCACCAAGACAAATTCCTTGTGTGTCCAATCACACTTGGCCAATAAAAAATTCTGTTCTATTCTATTCTATTCTATTCTATTCTAAGATTCCATGAAACCTGGATAGGAGTAATAAATTTTAACATAGCTGAATGGCAAACTCCTCCTTTCCTGGAAAGGACCCCCTGGTCCTGGTTTCTGAATGCCAAATGACAGAGGGTGAAGGGATTCGACAGGACTTTGCTCTGTCACAACCAGCCTGCCTTCCATTGAGGACCTGTATACTGCACAAACCAGGAAGAGAGCTGAGAAAATACCTACAGATCAATGGTGGGTTGCGCCCGGTTTGGTCCGGTTCTTGCAAGCCAGTAGTGATGGCGGCAGGAGGCTCTGCCCACCCACCCCGACGTCATCAGTGATGATCTGTGCAGAAGTGTGCTCTCCCGTTGTAAACTGGTAGTAAAGGTAAGTGGAACCTACCCCTGCTACGTACTTGGCTAATAAAGAATTCTATTCTATCCCATCCCATCCCATCCCATCCCACCCCACCCCACCCCACCCCATCCCATCCCCTTATCACAGATAAGTGATAGAGTTGTCTCTGCCAACACTGACAAATCAGAAATGAGAAATGGAGTCAGTTGGGGTTGGGAATGGGCTGGAGATAGTGAGCAGGTAGGTGATGGAGCTGGCAGAGGTAGCTAGCTAGCATAGAGATCATGCTAGTCAGCCATCTGAGAATCCATGCCTAGTGGTAGAATTAGAAAATAGCCAGACAGATAAGGCAGAAATACTTCAATGGTAAAGTAAAATGCCAGTTAAAGGTTTGAGTAAAGTAGATGTAAGTATAGGCTTGTGATAGGCTGTCTGGCAGAGGTTGGCACAGAGAAAATGGCATTTAAAGATTTGCTGCCTCTGATTAAAAATAATACATGTTTGAACCCTGCTGATAAGTGTTTGCTGGAACCCATGCGCTCACCATGAAGAAGTTCAAACAGCCCCAGGCAAAGGGATTCAGAAAGCAAAAACAAAGCTGAGCTTGTCAACACATTTAGCCAACTGAGAACTGAGAAAGCAAATGAAGCCTAAAGCCTTTGTAGCTTTGCAGCTTTGCATTTGAGGAAACAAAATCTTGGAAATAATTATTTGCAGGTAATGCCAGTTATAGACCGGATCTTAATTATAAAGCAATATGAATTTGGACACAATTGTTCCAGGGTGAATAACCCTGTATTCATTACTCCTACATATAAAGGGTTAATTTTAAAGAAAATCTTAGAAACCTTAAAACCTCAGATCTTTGCTGAGAGCTTGAAAATTGCCCCAAGGAAAAAGGTTTGATCTAAGACCGAATACTTGGCTTGATCATCCTTGTAATGAGATATTGCTTCTTTGATTAAGCCTACAGGCTCAATGAATAAGGAAGGGAGTTGTTTTGAGCAAATGCATTGTATAAAATCCAGTTTATTTACACCCACTCACCGACAACCACACACACACCAGCAGCAAGAGCACTTGAAACAGAATAGGGAAGGGCATTCAATCTTTGTGGAGGTCCAGTTTAGGCATTCCGTTCATCTTCCAGAGGCTCACTAATTCCATCAGCTCAGATTCCAAGAACATTGGATAAGTGGCCATAATCTCATCTTTGTTGAGCATGATCCCACTCAACACTTCTTGGTAGGTATGGATGCTGTTTCTATGCAATGAATTGAAGTAAAAGGTAAAGGAAAAGGTTTTCCCTGTCCAGTCATGTCTCACTTTAGGGGATGGTGCGCATCTCCATTTCATAGCTGAGGGCACCAGCATTGTCTGAAGATGCTTCCGTGGTCATGTGACCATCATGACTATATGCCTACGTGTATGGAACTCTTTTATTTCCCACCAAAGTGATACCTATTTATCTACTTGCATGTTCATGCTTTTGTACTGCTAAGTGGGCAGGAGCTGGGGCAAGGAATGAAAGCTCACCCCGTCACATGATATTTGGGTCTCAAACTGCTGATCTTCCGGTTGACAAACCCAGTGTTTTAATCACACTGCATGAATTGAATTGGGACCCACCTTTCTTTGAAAAATTCTGAATCCGAATTTGGCTAAATACACTGTACAGCTTACTTGGCTGAAAACAAAATTCCAGATATTAAACTATTCTCCAAAATCCTCAAAATACAATCCTGTAGCTGGCTTAAATCATTTAAAATTAGGGACAGTGTATCTCAATATTGTACCGTCAGCAAGCCCGTTGCCAGTAGTTTCTCAGTTCAGTTTAAATTGCTGGATTTAATCCTAAACGGTAAACAGTTTGAACACAAGTTACATGACAGACTGCCTTTGTTTGCACCATCCTGCTTGCATAGAGGCTCTTTTTATTTACTCATCACCACAGTCTATGAGTTGGGAGATTATAAGGGAGAGAACCATTTCAATAATAACCTTATTTTTCTGGACTGAGCTTTCATCCCAATCCTACAGTGTAGGTCATGGAAGGTCTCTGAAAATTCATTTATTTTTTCATTTTTTATTTATTTATTTTGTTACAACATCATACAAAAGATTCTATAGTATATAAACATATAAACATATATAGGAAGAAGAAAAGAAAAACAATAGGACAGGAGCGGTAGGCACGTTTGTGCTCTTATGCACACCCCTTATGGTCCTCTTAGGAATGGGGTGAGGTCAATAGTAGAAAGTTTTTGGTTAAAGCTTTTAGGATTATGGGAAGAGGTAAAGTGTTCCAAGCATTGATGATTCTGTTACAGAAGTCATATTTTCTGCAATCTAGATTAAAGCGATTAACATTAAGTTTAAATCTATTGGTTGCTCTTGTATTATTGCAATTAAAGCTGAAGTAGTCTTTAACAGAAAGGACATTACAATAGATGATTCTGTGAGTTAAACTTAGGTCTTGTCGAAGGCGACGGAGTTTTCTAAGCCTAGGATTTCAAGTCTGGTGGGATAAGGTATTTTGTTGTTTTCAGAGGGATGAAGAACTCTTCTTGTAAAATATTTCTGGACACGTTCAATTGTATTGATGTCAGAAATGTGGTGAGGGTTCCAGACAGGCGAGCTGTATTCTAGAATTGGTCTAGCAAATGTTTTATATGCTCTGGTTAGTAGTGTGGTGTTTTAGGAAAAGAAGCTACAAAATTAGGTTTACAACTCTTAGAGCTTTTTTGCTATGTAGTTGCAGTGGGCTTTGGCACTTAGATCATTTGACATGAAAACTCCAAGGTCTTTAACGGATGGGGTCGTCTGTAAGGTAATGTCCATCTAGTATGTACTTAGTTTTAGAGTTCTTTTTCCTATATGTAAGACTGAGCATTTGCTGGTTGAAATTTGGAGCTGCCAATTTTAGACCAAGCGGTTAGATGGTCAAGGTCGTTTTGAATGATAGAAGTGTTGTCTGTGGTGTTAAATAGTTTGACATCGTCAGCAAAGAGAACACAATTACTTGAGATATGGTCACAAAGATCATTAATGTATAGAATAAAGAGTGTTGGTCCAAGGGCGCTGCCTTGAGGAACGCCACTCTTGACAGGAACAGGATTTGATAAAGCATTGCCAATTTTGACCACTTGTTGTCTGTTAGACAGAAAAGCAGATATCCATTTGTGGAGGGGTCCTGAGATGCCATAGGATGTTAGTTTAAGGAGAAGTTTATCGTGTACTACTGAGTCAAAAGCTTTGCAGAAGTCTATGTAGATTGCATCTATTGATTTGCCTTGATCTAGATTTGAAGTCCATATGTTTTTGCAGTGGAGAAGTTGTAAGTTACATGATAACTTTTCCTGAAACCAAATTGTTTGTTGGAGAGTAGGTTGTTAGTTTCTAAGTGTGAGGTAATGGATTGATTGATGATAGTTTCCATGACTTTGCAGGTGACGCAGCAAAGGAGATCGGTCTGTAGTTTTCGACTAAGCTGGGGTCTCCTTTTTGAAGATGGGGATGACTGTGGCTAGTGACCAAAGTTTGGGAAGAGAACTGGTAGTGAAAGCTTTATCAAAGATAATACTTAGGGGTTCAGCTATATTAATGGAAAGTTTTTAAGAAATATGCACATAGACCATCAGGTCCAATAGAAAGCGATGGTTTTAAGTTGTGAAGAGCTTTACCAACGTTGTCTTCTGTGAAATCTATATGAGTTAAATCATCATAGTCATTGCTGGTTCGTTTGTGGAATGTTGGATATGTGTTATCGGAGTTAACAAAAACTGAGCCAAAGAAAATGTTGAAGAGGTTTGCTTTGACTGTTTCGTCATTGCATTCTTTGTTGTTAGAATCTTTTAGTGGTGGGATGGATCTTGAATCTTTAAGTTTACTGTTGACAAAATTATAAAAGGCACGATTGGAATTTGTGCGTAGAAGGTTTTCTTCTTGCCTTGGTGTGGTAATTTGTGCATTCAGTTTTTATTTGGTTGCATATGTTTCTGTAACGGTTTCTGAAGTTTGTAACATAGCCTTTTTGTTTCTTTTCCAGAGGATTTTTTTGATTGAAGCTTTTTATTGATATGGGTAGTTTGTTTTCTTCGACATGGTAGTCATTCGTGGTACATATAATTTAATGACTCTATTGATTTCAAGTAGGAAGATTCTATAGAGGTCATCAGCGGTTATGCAGGTTGCAAACAGATTTTGCCAGTTCAGAAGTGAAAGATCGTTGTTTATAAGGTCGTAATTGGCTTTCTTGAAGTTGTAGTTGGGAGTTCTGGTGTTATGGCGATTTAAGTATGGTATATTGAGCGAAAATCAATCATGCAGTGGTCACTGTTTGAAAAAAGGTTCTTTAATTTGTATTCCGTAAATTGAGTTTGGATTGTTGCAGAAGATGAGGTCAAGGCAGTTGTTGAGTCTTGTATTGTTAGTTACAAGTTGTTCAAGACCTAGGTTTGTAACAGCGTTGTATAGTGTAGTATGGATTGGGTCAGTTGAACATTCATTGGTTGTCCAGTTAATGAGAGGTAGATTTAAGTCACCAAGGAAGATAAGAGGGTATGGGCAAGAGGTAGTCCATGTTAGCATTGAGGTTAGCATATTTGCGTGGGTAATGTCATAGTCGGGGGCTCTGTAGCATAGTAAGAATCGAAGAGTAGTGTCAAGGGATAGGTCGCATACTATGGTTTCAGGAAGAGAGAGTTTATGTGCTACTTGGATATTTTTTAGATTCAGTGTCTTTTTGTAAAAGATAGCCACTCCACCACCTCTTCGGTTTTCCCGATCTGATCGATAGACTTGATATTCTTTGTTTGAGATAATGGAGTCAGGAAGGGATGAATTCAGCCATGTTTCACAAACAAAAATGATATCAAATGTGCCACTGTTTAATAAGAGGATAAATTCAGGTAATTTGTTGACTATGCTTCTTGCATTTATCAATTTGCATTTGAGATCTGATATGATTGGAATTGGCATTCCGTTCATCTTCCAGAGGCTCACTAATTCCATCAGCTCAGATTCCAAGAACATTGGATAAGTGGCCATAATCTCACCTTTGTTGAGCATGATCCCACTCAACACTTCTTGGTAGGTATGGATGCTGTTTCTATGCAATGAATTGAAGTAAAAGGTAAAGGAAAAGGTTTTCCCTGTCCAGTCATGTCTCACTTTAGGGGATGGTGCGCATCTCCATTTCATAGCTGAGGGCACCAGCATTGTCTGAAGATGCTTCCGTGGTCATGTGACCATCATGACTATATGCCTACGTGTATGGAACTCTTTTATTTCCCACCAAAGTGATACCTATTTATCTACTTGCATGTTCATGCTTTTGTATTGCTAAGTGGGCAGGAGCTGGGGCAAGGAATGAAAGCTCACCCCGTCACATGATATTTGGGTCTCAAACTGCTGATCTTCCGGTTGACAAACCCAGTGTTTTAATCACACTGCATGAATTGAATTGGGACCCACCTTTCTTTGAAAAATTCTGAATCTGAATTTGGCTAAATACACTGTACAGCTTACTTGGCTGGAAACAAAATTCCAGATATTAAACTATTCTCCAAAATCCTCAAAATACAATCCTGTAGCTGGCTTAAATCATTTAAAATTAGGGACAGTGTATCTCAATATTGTACCGTCAGCAAGCCCGTTGCCAGTAGTTTCTCAGTTCAGTTTAAATTGCTGGATTTAATCCTAAACGGTAAACAGTTTGAACACAAGTTACATGACAGACTGCCTTTGTTTGCACCATCCTGCTTGCATAGAGGCTCTTTTTATTTACTCATCACCACAGTCTATGAGTTGGGAGATTATAAGGGAGAGAACCGTTTCAGTAATAACCTTATTTTTCTGGACTGAGCTTTCATCCCAATCCTACAGTGTAGGTCATGGAAGGTCTCTGAAAATTCATTTATTTTTCTTAGCTTTTTCCTGAAGTGTATTTTTGGTTGCTAGTTTTATTCAGATTTAAGGTAGCCTAAAATTATGCACATGGAAATGCCTAATTTTCAAACGGATGTAGGCAGAGGATATAAAAAAATACCCCCAAAGTTATGAAAGTTAGCAACTAAATAAAATTTAGCAAGTTTTTCGTTTATTCCCTCCTCATTATTTTTAATGTAATGATTTCTAAAGAAATACGATTTTATTTTCTGATTTTCAGTTCAAGGAATCCTTGTTCGTTAATTATATTTGATCAGGGAGTTCAGCTTACTTGTCTTTGAAGAGGTTCCTGGAGGAAAGCCATACACATTTAAAGACATGATTTGTGTGTATACATTTTTTATTTCAAGTTCCTCCATATTTGCCATTCAATATATTATTTATTTATTTATTTATTTATTTATTTATTTATTTATTTATTCATATTTTTATACCGCCTTCTCCTGAAGGACTCAGAGCGTGAACAGCCAAAATAAAATACAAAAGAAACAATACATACAATATTAAAAACAACCCTTAAAAATTTATTCAAATGGCCAAATTTAAAAAACTGATTCAATCACTGTAACTTAAAATATTAGCTAAAATTTATCAAAACTAAAACCTTGGTAAAAACCCTATTAAAACCCACTAAAACCCCCATACTAAAATCAATCAGGCCAGCCCCGTTTGGTGAAAAAAGAAAGTCTTGAGCTCGTGCTTAAAGGTCCGGAGATCAGGGAGGAGACGGAGTCCCACCGGCAGCTCATTCCATAAAGCCGGGGCCCCCACAGAGAATGCCCTTCCCCTGGGGGCCGCCAGCCGACATTGACTAGCCGACGGCACCCTAAGAAGACTCTCCCTGTGGGCGCGCACTGGACGTATCGGACAATGGGAGGTAACTGTCGGCAGCAGGCGGTCCCGTAAATATCCCGGTCTAATGCCATGGAGCGCTTTAAAGGTGATAACCAACACCTTGAAGCGCACCCGGAAGACCACCAGCAACCAATGCAGCCTGCGCATTGGTTATAAAAATATTATAATTTTCTCACTAAATCCATAAATTTCTAAACATTTAGTTCAACTAGTTTAGTTTTATTTAATTTATTCATATTTTTATACCGCCCTTCTCCGAAGACTCAGGGCGGTGTACAGCCAATAAAACAACAAAAATCCCAACAAATTTAAAATACACTATCAAATTTAAAAAACTGATTCAATCACTGTAACTTAAAATATTAGCTAAAATTTATCAAAACTAAAACCTTGGTAAAAACCCTATTAAAACCCACTAAAACCCCCATACTAAAATCAATCAGGCCAGCCCCGTTTGGTGAAAAAAGAAAGTCTTGAGCTCGTGCTTAAAGGTCCGGAGATCAGGGAGGAGACGGAGTCCCACCGGCAGCTCATTCCATAAAGCCGGGGCCCCCACAGAGAATGCCCTTCCCCTGGGGGCCGCCAGCCGACATTGACTAGCCGACGGCACCCTAAGAAGACTCTCCCTGTGGGCGCGCACTGGACGTATCGGACAATGGGAGGTAACTGTCGGCAGCAGGCGGTCCCGTAAATATCCCGGTCCAATGCCATGGAGCGCTTTAAAGGTGATAACCAACACCTTGAAGCGCACCCGGAAGACCACCAGCAACCAATGCAGCCTGCGCATTGGTTATAAAAATATTATAATTTTCTCACTAAATCCATAAATTTCTAAACATTTAGTTCAAATAGTTTAATTTTATTAATTTAATATTTTTTAATCAAGCCAAAACTTTTAAAGGTTTATTTTATGTCTTTCTGAGTATTTAAACTACTGTTTTATGAATGAATAAAAACGGTCATTTATACCTTTTAACATTTTTGAAATTCCATTTTTGCTGATACATAATTTGAGATAAGGTATTTACAGATGTTACATGCAATGATTCCTAGCAGAATAGAATAGAATTTTTATTGGCCAAGTATGACTGGACAAACAAGGAATTTGTCTTGGTGCATATGGTCTCAGTGTACATAAAAGAAAAGATACCTTCCTCAAGGTACAACATTTACAACACAATTGATGGTCAATATATAAATATAAATCATAAGGATTGCCAGCAACAAAGTTACAGTCATACAGTCATAAGTGGAAAGAGATTGGTGATGGGAACGATGAGAAGATTAATAGTAGTGCAGATTTAGTAAAATAGTTTGACAGTGTTGATGGAATTATTTGTTTAGCAGAGTGATGGCCTTCGGGAAAAAAACGGTTCTTGTGTCTAGTTGTTCTGTTGTGCAGTGCTCTATAGCGTCGTTTTGAGGGTAGGAGTTGAAATAGTTTATGTCCTTGATGTGAGGGGTCTGTAAATATTTTCAGTAGCAGCTTGAATGCAATAAGCACACAAATTATTGGATTAAAACGATCAGGTGTATCTTTTGTTTTGTATTTCATATTCAGAAATATTCACTGTGTGAGATAGTGATCGATTAAAGCTTGCTGAAATGTTTGATTAAAATGATTTATAAGATGAGAATATAGGATGGATAAATGTTGGAGTCAAATTCCATAAATGTTATTACAACAGCTTAAGTTTTGCTTCTTTTTTATATCGTATATCCATATGGCCATTTTGTTGTGTTTTATTTAGTTATTCCAAAACTTTTTCCAAATTCCAATATTCATTCCTTATTTTCAGAAGATTCAATTGGTTTTGTGCTTTCAGTTACATATTGAAAAAAAAGGGTTGCTTATCTGAAATAGCTTATTTGTTCAAGCTGCTTAATCCTACTTCATCATTTATTTTCTTTTAGAAGTTTACAATACTCTTTAATTTTTCCATGACATTCACAGTCATTTTGCTATCCAGATTGGATTGCTTTTGCACACCTGACTTTATTTTCTCATTTTTAAAGTTTTATTGGTTTGAATTTGTATACTGCTATAATTGTATATTCAAAATTGATTTCTTTTATTTTCCAGTCTAATTTTACAATTTGGCATCTGATATTTAATTTAGTGATCTGCTTTCAATTTATTACCCAGTTCTGTTATTTTTACTGCTGTGAGACTGCATGTGAGATGATTCATCTACAATCATTTTTTGTCTTAATTGATTGGGCAACCATATTTGCATTACTGTGTACCAAAAAATTTTTTCTCTTCTGATTTCAAAGGAGATAAAACCCCTTTTCCAAAACCTCTTCTCTTAATTGGCAGCTTCCAAATAAATATTTATGTACCAATAAAAGAGCATGTTTTTGTTATTCAGTTTCAAATCTTTTACTTCCAATATGTGCCTTATTGCTCCAATTTATTATGTACAGAGACTGATTTTCTGAGTATGAAATGTCTCTAATCCACAAATCATTGTTCAATGATACTTGATTCCAGAAATTTTATTTTCTAAATTTCATACATTCATTTCTAGAAATGAGAAATGAATGGATTTAATTCATAATAGCATGTGATCATTTCTTAATATTCACTGAATGTCCATATAATACAGAAGTTTCTTTCTAGTGGCTTCTTTCCAGTTCTTTACTTTAGTAAACCGAATTGAACCTCGTATCCCACTTGCCAGTGAATGCTCAGAAACCATACGATTAGATGATTCTCTTTATTGACTTGGGTGATGGCCGATTCCATGTGGATTTTTTTTGTCTGCTTTCAGAATTTCAAATGACTAGGTGGGATACTCTTGGTTTAATTCCCTCAGCTGGTTTTGTATAAAGTTCTGGCTGACCAAACATTTCATTAACATAATCTTTATGTCTGATTTAGACACCATGCAATATGATGACATAGTCAAAAGTAAACAATCAAATGTTTTGTTCCAAACAAAAACAGATAGGAACTACCCTCAAATGAGTAGGAGTCATTCTAGCTGTTTGTATAGATTGATTGGGATAATGAAATATTTTTGTGTGTGCATGTGAGTTGCTGAGTGAAGGAATCCGACCTGATCAAGGATTAGTGAATTTTTTTTTATATCTATAGGATAATAATCTGCAGGAATTACACTGTAGGAATAAGCAAAGGTAGCTCCTAGTTGGATACATCCTACCAGGAGGAGAGTGGGCACCTACCAGGTGAGCATGCACACCTGGAAAGAAAGCCAGAAGGAAATGTCCACAATTTAACCATCTCTTAGATCCGTGTTTCTCTTAATGTGGTCTGGAGACTCCAGAGATCCTCAGAGGGTCTGCAAAGTCCAATAAATAGTTATTTGAGAAATAAATTTAAATTTAAAGGAAAGTTTTAATTTCTAATACAGTAAATATTCAGTGGTGGGATTCAGCCGGTTCTCCCTGGATCGTGCAAACCAGTGGTGGGTTGCTACCGGTTCACCCTGGTTTGGGAGAGCCGGTAGTGGAGATAATAATAATAATATTTTAATTTGTATACCGCCCTTCTCCTGAAGGACTCAGGGCGGTGAACAGCCAAAATAAAATACAAAAGAAACAATACATACAATACTAAAAAACAACCCTTAAAAAATTTATTCAAATGGCCAAATTTAAAATATAATAACACCCTATAAAATTGACAGAAATTTAAAACCCATGAAATCAAATTAAAAATTTTAAAAATCAAGCCAGTCCAGCAAGGCGGAATAAATAGGTTTTAAGTTCGCGGCGAAAGGTCCTAAGGTCAGATAGTTGATGAAGTCCAGGGGGAAGTTCGTTCCACAGGGTAGGAGCCACCACAGAGAAGGCCGTCCCCCTGGGGGCCGCCAGTCGACATTGTTTGGCTGACGGCACCCTGAGGAGTCCCTCTCTATGAGAACGCACCGATCGTTGGGAGATAGAGGACGGCAGTAGATGGTCCCGTAAGATGTTGATGTGACAGCGAACTGGTTCGCTCCTACTGTCATCTGGGCCCTCCCACCCGCCCCTGCACTGTACGTACCTTTATTCTTTCATTTTTAGCCCAGCTGAAAGGTGCAGCAGAGCAGATTGCACTGCAATTCAGCAATTCAATGTGCTTGTGCAAAGTGCAAGTTTGGCGTGCATGCGAGTGAAGTGAGCATGGGCATGCTGATTGCACGCAAAGTGCATGTGCAAAGCGAACCAGTGGTAACATCGGTTAGAACCCACCACTGCCGCAAACCAGTAGTGGTGACTGCGGGAGGCTCCAACCACCCACCCGGACATAATGTGCCACTACTGCGCATGCGCAGAAGGCTGTGCGCATGTGCAGAGTGGTGTGTACACTTGTTTTAACGAACCGGTAGAGAAGGTAAGTGAATCCCACCTGTGTAAATATTGATCAATAACCCCCTAAATCACAGCTCTCTGAGGGGCTCAATATTTTTTTAAAAGGTGAAGAGGTTGTGGGAAGCCACCCCTTCCTAGAAGAATGAAATATTTTGAGGAAGATTTAAAAAGGCAGATTATTATATTTCCCAAAGGGAGAAATGGAAACACATGTTTTTTTAGAGGCAGGAAGCAGACTCAGTCTTAATAGCCCCAGCAGATATTTTGTGCCCATTAAGAAAGATTGGGCCAGCCTATTCAGAAACCAAACCAAGGAGGCCACCTTTTAAAAATGCAGATTTGGTAATAGTTCAAGACAGGATATTTTGAAACAAAGGCAGAATGGTAGGATTAGTCCTCACTTAAGATCCAACAGGACAAAGCCATTAAACCATAATAGGAATTCCCCAACACCCTTTCATTGCATCACCCTTAGAAACTTCAACCAAACTTAGTTCAGACAAACACCTAAGTTCTGTACTTTGCCTATAGACCCAGCTATGACCCCTACATGGCCCCATGGGAGTCTGACAACAGCCAATAGAATACATGTTCTTGCATAGGAACAGGAAACTCAAGTGCAAAGCCAAGAGAAGGTATAACCTCCCCACTCTCAATTCCCTGTGGTCAGCTGCACCAGAACCATGTGCTTGGTGGTTCTGTTCATCATAAACCCTCTTTCTTATCAGCCGCCATGTTTCCAGTATTTTTCTCCCAACTTAGAACTGAACCAGACGGATATTTCTTCCCACAGGGTCTTAAGATTAAAATGCTTGAGCCATTGTTTTAGACAAAAGGAGGGACAGAGGGACAAAGAAGGGACACAGAGTCAATGTTTAACTCTCTATCTACACCTTACTCTTCCCTTATATTCAATAAATCATTATATATATATATATATATATATTGTTTACATTTATACCCCGCCCTTCTCCGAAGACTTAGGGCGGCTTACAATGTATAAGGCACTGACACTGGATTTGGACCTCTATCAAGAAAGAGTTAAGAATGTGAACATTACTATAAACAGAACTCATATTTAATGCTCAACAGCTGGAATTTTTGGAAATTGCAAATTCACTTTTCTACAATATCATTCCTTAAGGAATTCCTGAGTTTTGTTTTCCTATTTAACTAATCCTAGTCTAGCTTGGCATTCAGAAGCCCAGTTAATTAGGATATCCAATTAATTCAGTTTCCTCTAGGCAGGTACTCTTCTGACTACTACTCTCACAATATAAGAACAAGGGACAGTACTGTCCAACAGTTCCAGATGGTACTGCTTTAATGATTTAGCTTACCCCATTTTATGAAAAGAAGTGACAAAGGTTTATTATGATTTTTGTAATGCCTCAGAGCATTTGTCATCTTTTTCATAGTAATGTTAGTAAACATTAAATTAAAAAGGCAAAAAACGAAACAAAGAAAAACAGAATAATGAAAATAAAAAATAGGAAAATAAAAAAGGAAAATAAGAATATACAAAGAAAAATAAAATAAATATATTAAGAAATGATTTCCCTCTTCCTCATAAATGAAAATTCTTTAAAGCTATAACAAGTCTGCTTTATAAACCCAAATAGAGGAAATTTGGTTTGTTATTTGTTTAGCCTTTTTAGTTATAAAGACATCAGTCACTTTCCTTTGTATATCCAATTTAACAGTTTTTTCCCTATGTTGTAGCCTGGTGATTTCAGTCTTTTCTGGTATAACTTGTTTCTCTTTCATAATATTTTTTAAAACATAATCTGCTATAATAGCAGAAACTCTCAAACTTAATTTCCATCATCCATTGCCCATTTCCAATTGTGTTATTCACAAATATCCATCAATATGTCCAGTTAAAGTATTTTGATCCATTTTATATTAGTAAATCACTTTCTTCTCTTTTAATTGTAATATTTAGTTCCTTCTCTTTTCATTTATTGTCCAACCTTCAAAGTTCTATCTTATCATTTTGAAAGAATTCAAAATTACAGTATTTTTTTCATAGGAAGGATCTTACAATTAATTTCAAAATCTTATTTCAAATTCACCTGGACTCCTAGTCCATTTGTAACTTTCCAGAATCAACATTCTAATCACCTGTTTGCTGTTTATTGGGAAAAAAATAGAAGTCCTTAAACCTGTATTTAAATTTTCTTTTGTGAAGGATCGAAGGAGACTCACCTATTATGATAAAACCTGTCATTCCAAAGATTCCTAATAGCTGAAAAGCAATTAATAAGCAATTTCCAAAAGTAATTAGAAAAGAGAGTATATGTATGTATGTGAACCATAAAAACACCAGCCATGATTTGGGTAAAGATAGTGTTCCCTCATCTCCCAGAGCACTAAATCTGCCAGAGACCACTGTCTTGTGGTCTTCTCACCTGGAGCAACTATTTGGAGCACTTGTGCGTGGTGTGAAGTCCTCTCCTTGTCTAGAGAGGAATCCTGAAATGCTGGCCTTCATTTTTTAGAAAATGCATTATGTGATGAGAAATAAACTGGGTTAGCCAGATAAAATAATGTTGAGTTAAAACTTGAATTTTAAGGCAGTTTCTGATATTCTAGGGGCACAGAAAACTTCTCTATTATTTTCTATTGCTGTTACATCTTTCTAAATTGATGCATTTATTGTATATAAAGAACATGCCTTTTGCTGATTTTTGTTAGAAGTTTATCATTGTAGACTGCCTCTTGAAGCACAGGGCAGACTTCAGTTTTACTGTCATGAGCTATTCTACATGACAAATATGCAACATACATAATGAACCTTAGACTTCGCCACATAATTACCTTACAGATGGTTCACACTCACACTAAATGTAATAATAATGGCTGTAGAATTCTGAAATATTTGTCAGAGTGCAGCTAATTGAAATAGGGGAGGATAGGGAGAAGATAAAACAATCTATATTTCATTGTTATATTACCCAAATCGAAAGGGGAATTCAACAATGAAGCATAGATTATTTTATCTTCTCCCTTATGTGTAAAAATGGAGAAATTGGTGTTGCCTCGAATAACAATGATATTTGTTGACATTAAAAAGCAGAACAAAATCTGTCACCTTTGCTGCTGTTGAGGATTTCATCTTTTTATTTAGGCATTTCTATTTGGATAAATAGCAAAATATCAATACAGAACTAAAATATCCTATTCTATCATTCTTAGATGTTTTGACTGATATCTCCCAGGATGGAATAGACTAATATATAATGAAGCATTTCTTAGTCAGAACTCTAGATAAAGATTTAAACAACAGCAGCAACAGCAGCAACAACAACAACAAGAGTAATTGTGCAGATATAAATGTTTTTGATTCCAAGAATCTGAAACACAACCTGAGATCTGATGGGACTCCAATGTTTAACGAACAGACATCACCTTAATATTTTCCAGATGATTTGAAAATACTGGGGTGGGGTGCTCTTATTCATTACAGTTCCCTTTTCTTAAAAAAAAAGTCTGCAAATATGAACTGCACAGCAATGAGAAAAAAATTATAGGTTGAGCCAATGCTAACAGAGTATACCAGAAAATCAAATAAAAAATGATCTGTTGTGAAAATATAACAGATGCACAATGCTGTGTTATGAAAATATAATTTCTGTCACAGTGCAATGTACTGTAACTACCAAAGTAGTTTGCCAATGCAGCGCAACTTGACTGTACTGACAATTACAGTATGGAAGCTATTGGAAACGGACACAGTGGAAGCTACTGTATCTCCACTCATGACCTCAGTTTCTTAGGCCTCTGCTGCTATTATTACACTATGAGAAAGAGCCACGAATGTAATAAATCTGAGATAGTGAGACTGTTATGTATCTTTAAATGGTTTTGGCGGGAAACAAGCACGTTGCTGATTGGTTGAAGCCGCCGGTTGAACTGTATATAAGGAGAGGTTTTTCCCCAGCCTGGTTGCTGGGTTCACCATATATTAAAGAGCTGTTGTCACTACCCTGGTCTCCAGCCTCGTTACTTCCCGAACTTAACACTGGCGACGAAGGTGGGATCTCGAGGCTAAAGAGCACCAGAACGAGCTGAACGCACGGAAGAACCGAACCCAGCAAACTCAGGGCAGAAACGCGGAGATGGCCAGCTACACTCCGCCCGCGCCGTTTGACCCAGCCAGGGAGAAATGGGGAACGTACATGACCCATTTCGAAAGCTTCCTAGAAGCAAACGAACTGCAAGGAGTTCCAGACAACCGCAAACGGGCATATTTCCTGAGCCACTGCGGTCCCGAGGTCATCGACATCGCGGAAGCCCTGGCAGAGCCAACGCCGGTACAATCGGTATCGTGGCAAACTCTGCAAAATCTATTAAAGAACCATTTCGCGCCTACACCGTCCAAATCGTCTGGCGTTTTGAATTTGGAGGCGCAGACAGCAAGAGGCGAATCCATCAGCGATTACATGGCGCCCTGAGAAAAGCCTCCAAGGACTGTGGGTACCGAGACTTGGATGAGGAGCTGTTAGAGCAACTCATCCGTGGGGTCAGAGACATTCGTTTGCGGAGGCGGCTGCTATCAAAAAGCAATCTAATGCTGGCAAACGCTCTGGACGAAGCCAGAGCTCATGAAATGTCGACCCAAGCGGCGGAAACCCTACAAAGCCACTCACGCCAGCGGCGGCGCAAATCGAAATCAACCCGGTCCACAAGAAGAAATCAGACCGAATCCGACGGCGAGGATGAGGAAGGAGTTTGCCTCACCGAGAGAAGGGCAAAGAAGACCGGGATGAATCACGGAAGTGCGGAGGCAACACCAGCATCAATGATGCAAGTTCAAGGCGCTACATGTCGGTGGTGCGAGAAGAAGGGCACCTGGCTCAAGTCTGTCGAGCACCCCAACCTTCCGCCGAAAATTCAAACCAACCAATCAGGCGCAGGATCGGCAAGGCGACCTGCGATTGGTCAAAACAAAAAGGCGCAATTCAAATCGAGCGACCGTGATCATAGGCCGTGCCGCAACCCGCGTCGAGAAGAAAATCTTCACTAAACCCAAAATTGAAGGAGTGCCGTGCCGACTAGAAGTGGACACAGGGTCAGCGATCACAATCATGTCCTGGGACACTTTTGCGAAAGCTTTGCCGAGAATCACCAAACGCAAACTGCAAACACAACGGCTACGAGTGCACGACTACCAAGGGAATTGCATCCCTGTTCGAGGGACCACCTCCGTCCGCGTCGAGTACGGACCACACAAGAAGACCCTGCCCATCACGATAGTCGAAGGGACCCTGCCAAGTCTGTTGGGACTAGACTGGTTCCGTGCATTGGGCATGGGAGTGACTGGCATCTACAGAAATGACTTTAATCTGAAAGACACACTCATGAACGAGTTCGAAGATGTCTTCAAGGACTGCCTGGGCAAGTACAAGGGGACCCCTATTTCCTTCAATTTAGACCCCCAGGTAGCCCCCATTAGGCTAAAGGCAAGGAGAATCCCTTTTGCCCTTAAACCCAAAATTGACAAGGAGCTAGACAAGCTCATCAGTCAGGGGATCCTGGTGCCAGTCGATCACGCAAAGTGGGAGACGCCAATCGTCACCCCAGTGAAACCAGATGGGTCAGTTAGAATCTGCGCCGACTACAAGGCGACATTAAACAAAGCATTGCAGAAAAGCGCTTACCCGGTCCCCGTGGTCAACACTTGCTGCACTCGCTGGGGCAAGGAAACATTTTTGCCAAGTTAGATTTGGCTCAAGCCTATCAACAACTGCCCGTAGACGCCAACACAGCCGAAGCCCAAACGATTGTGACCCACCGAGGTGCTTTCAAGTGTACCCGGTTACAGTTTGGGGTGAGTGTGGCACCTGGTCTATTCCAAAATTTAATGGAGCGACTTCTGCAAGGGCTCCCGGGGGTAGTCCCCTATTTCGATGATGTATTGATATCAGCCGAAAATTTAGAAGAATTGGGGGAGCGTTTGAAAAAAGTTCTGGGCATTTTCCGGTCAGCCGGTCTAAAGGTTAAAGTGAACAAATGCCAGATAGGGGTAGAATCCGTAGAGTTCTTGGGCTACAGAATAGACAAGGAGGGAATTCACCCCACTGAAAGCAAGGTCAAGGCAATACGAAAGGCTCCAGCGCCCAAGAACAAAACAGAGCTACAGGCATTCCTGGGTCTAGTGAATTTTTACGCGGTCTTTTTAAAGAATAAGGCGACCATTGCCGAGCCGCTACATAAGCTACTGGGAAAGAATACTGCTTGGTCTTGGGGAAAGTCGGAAGCTAGGGCTTTCGAAGCAGTAAAAAACCTACTCTCGAGCGATAGCTTACTGATTCAGTACCATAGCTCATTGCCATTATTATTGGTTTGCGATGCTTCCCCTTACGGGGTGGGGGCTGTGCTCAGCCACAGACTTCCAAATGGCACAGAAGCCCCAATAGCCTTTTACTCCAGAACGATGTCCTCGACAGAGAGGAACTATAGCCAGTTGGATAAGGCGCTAGCCATTGTGTCAGGGTAAAAAGTTTCACGAATCGTTTTGGTAGAAACTTTGAAATTGTTACAGACCATAGACCACTGTTAGGGATACTGGCTGGCGACCGCCCAACGCCTGTGGCACTTTCGCCACGATTGACCCGATGGACTATCTTCTTAGCCGCCTATTCCTACAAACTGCAGCATCGGCCCGGAAAAGAGTTGGGGCATGCGGACGCTTTGAGCAGATGCCCACTACCAGGGGCGATCGAAGACCCCACTCCGGGGACGCCCATCCTGCTAATTGACTCTCTGGACTCTGGCCCAGTCACATCTAAGGAGGTGCGTCATACCGGGACATTACTTTGAGAACTGTACTCGGTTGGGTACAAAGAGGGTGGCCCACTGCGCCGGGCGAGCGTTTTAAAGAATTTGTAAAAAAACGTGGGGAACTTTCGGCTCAAGGGGGGTGCCTGCTATGGGGGGATAGAGTGGTGATCCCAGAAAAATTGAGGAAAAGGGTGTTGGATCTCCTCCACGAGGGTCACCCAGGGATCGTTAGGATGAAGGGCCTAGCGAGAAGCTATGTGTGGTGGCCCTTAATGGACTCAGAAATTGCTGAAAGGGTAGGGAAATGCCAGGCCTGCCAGGAGTCCAGACCGCTACCCCCAACGGCCCCGGTTCGGGAATGGGAGAAACCCCAGGGCCCTGGTCTAGAATACACATTGATTTTGCCGGCCTTCCACGGCCAAACCTTCCTGGTCGTAGTAGATGCCTACTCCAAATGGCTGGAAATCATTCTCATGAGATCCATGACAGCTGAGGCCGTGATCTCAGTCCTACGGCACCTATTTGTAACCCATGGGTTGCCCGACACGCTAGTTTCCGATAACGGCCCGCAATTCACGGCAACCCAATTTGAGGAATACTTGGCAGAAGGGCATCCGACATGCCCTCTCGGCGCCTTTCCACCCTGCGACGAATGGCCTTGCAGGCGTTCCGTCCGGGCGCAAAGAGGCATTGTCAGACTTAAGCCAGGCGACTGGCAAACAAAAATCGATGTTTTCCTGGCCGTCAACACAGAACCCCTGTGTCACAACCGGCGAAGCCCAGCGAATTATTAATGGGCAGCTCAGGTGCCTCCTAGACCGTCTAAATCCAAACTATACGCGGAGGGTTACAAGGGGAAATAGGAAAAACAAGAGAAATGGACATAGGCGACAGTGTGGGCACACAACTATGGTGAAGGCCCAACCTGGATAGCAGGTCAAATCCTAAACAGAACAGGTCCAAAATCATACTTGGTGGAGTTAAGGGCGGCCGAGTATGGAGGCGCCACATAGACCAAATCTGAGCGAATAGCCGAACAATCTGAATTAATAGAAAGCAGGCCTGACTACACAATGTTTGATCCCACAGCTGACTCAAACCCGGAGAACTCGCAGGACTTATCTGACATTCCGGAGGTCCAGCGACGCCCACAGGTTCCAGTAGAAAACAGCAGGGACGACTCTGCTAATAATCCAGGGCCGGATGGCCTAGAGAAGGAGCCGAGAGGAGCAAACAGCCCCTCCGGTCAGCTCGACCCACTCCCAGGGAATGTACTGCGCAGGTCCGAGAGAGTCAGGAGACGCCCAGTCTATTTGCGTGATTACGTTGAAAAATAATATGCAAATGTCATGTAAATATGGGTAAAGTGTTTTCTGGGGGGAAGGAGTGTTATGTATCTTTAAATGGTTTTGGCGGGAAACAAGCACGTTGCTGATTGGTTGAAGCCGCCGGTTGAACTGTATATAAGGAGAGGTTTTTCCCCAGCCTGGTTGCTGGGTTCACCATATATTAAAGAGCTGTTGTCACTACCCTGGTCTCCAGCCTCGTTACTTCCCGAACTTAACAGAGACAATGTTTACCAACAGATGCCATCTTTAACTGTCTTTAAACCACCACAAATCCCAAATTACCAACATTTGAGACAGATACTGTTGCGTATGGACGTCCCTTACGCAAGGAAGCAAGAGCCTCTGATTGGTCTAATTGCCGGCAAGATGCTGGCAAATCAGGACCTGCTGATTGGTCCGTGCACTGACCTCTGAGTATAAAGAGCTGTCAGTGCCTCAGACGGCCGCCTAGCTGTCAGCAAATAGAGCGAGTCACATTAGCTTAATAAAAGGTTTTAACTGTTCCTCTGCCTGGCCTCCTTTCTTCTGCCTTTTTCTGCAAACAGAACAGATACCATGGTTATATAATACAAATGCTGGGGAGAAATGCAACAGTAATAATAGGCATTAAGCTCCTTTCTACTTCCTAAAGTCATTTTCAAGGTGACTGATCTAGTACGGCAGGGGTGTAAAACTCGTGTCATCACAGCGTCAGCATGTGACGTATCACGATTCCCCCCCTTTGCTAAACTGGGCATGGGCGTGGCCAGTGCATGATGCATCTAGCCCATGGGATGCGAGTTTGACATCCCTGTAGTCATGGCTATGCCCCTTTGTTCAAGCAGCCATTTTCAGTGATTAGAAAGGGGAGCTTCCTCAGTTGCTGCCCTCTTTTTAGGGAACAGCGTCCTCTTGTCCATTCAAAGGGTCCGTCCCGCCTGATTTATTCAATGAAATATGAATTCAGGCCTAGATGGCTGGAATGGTTCTCTCTGGCAACAGGAACTGTCTTACTTCTCTATATTGTTATTTTTATGAATAGTGATTACCAGTATCTTATTGTAATGATTTGATAAATGTCTCAAAGGTGCTTTTTCAAGAGGCAACTGGACTTTCTGGTTTTTGTTTGAAGACATTTCACTTCTCATCTAAGAAGCTTCTTCAGATATTTTTGGATGAGAAGCAAAACATCTTCAAACAAAAACCAGAAAGTCCAGTTGCCTCTTGAATAAACACTTTCGGGACAACCATGATCTGGATGAC
This sequence comes from Ahaetulla prasina, assembly GCF_028640845.1. Classification (NCBI taxonomy): domain Eukaryota; kingdom Metazoa; phylum Chordata; class Lepidosauria; order Squamata; family Colubridae; genus Ahaetulla; species Ahaetulla prasina. The sequence continues at coordinate 130,397,527 of NC_080539.1, forward strand.
TGAGAATCTCCATAGACATTTAGCTATGATTTGATAAACAGTTTACCAAATTCATACAGACTGGGAAATCTGCTGCTGGAACCACTGTCAGTTGGAACAGCTTACAGACCCAATAAAATAAAATACATCAATAAAACTGTTTCAGCCTCCAAAATAAACTAGAAAGAATCCGTTTTATACAAGAAGACCTGGATTTAAATTGACTTTCTGGAACCTATTCAGAAAACTCATAGAAGTGCTCAGGTAACAGAGCAAGGAACACCAAACCTGTCTCAATGTCCTACTGTCAGTTGGGGTTCTACACATTGTAAACTGGAAGGTTGTCAAATATGATTCTTCCAGAGGCTGATAAATTCACATACATTGCTATGTCTTCTCAGTATACAAATGTTATTATTGTACTGAAAACCTTGCTGGAAATTGCTCAGTCAGTTTGATCCTCTTGTTTTCCCTTTACAATATTTTATTCTGAAAGATTAATTTATTAAGATTAAATGCTACAACATAAAAGTTTACTCAGCTATTAACCCAGCATTGAGAGGCTGCATTTTATAGCCTAACAGGTTTCCCTGGCAGTCAGGAATTTGTAAACTGGATGCTTAAATCAGAAGGAGGAATGATCATAAGATTGCATCCATTACCATGAGATCCATTATAATGTAAATGGACTATATTTTCTTTTCTGGAATTCCAGACAAAAGCTATTATAATTGTAGTGATGTATGTGAGCTATAAAAACCCAGAGTCCCTTGCTAATGAATTGGGCAGCATATATATAGTTAATGAATAAAATAAAATATATGAAAAATGTAGGATTCTGTCACTTTTTGAGAAACTAGGACAATATATACAGTATTAACAGGCAAAGTCTGTTTAGGCAAAGTCAACTTTAACATCTCAGAAATGAATCAAATAGCCTATGACTGAAGCTTCAGCTCAGTATACAAATGGAAAAGCACATGAGATATAAATATACAACATAATAAATCATAGGACTCAAAAATATTATAGACTTTGGCTTGCATACAGTATAAAAGTCCAGCAATAGGCTGAAATATTTTTTACAAAATTTGAGCTGGCCAATTCATAAAATAGCAATTTTCCCCTTTTTACTTTTCCTTGAAGATCAAAACTTTCAATATTACTAAGATTTGAAGCATCTAGTAAAGTTTTCTGCAGATAGACCTAACATTCTTTGCTGAGAGCTTTGGACATAGTACCCAGTCAAGCAGTGCAACCATATTATCTCTTCTTTGGTGGAAGACCAGTCTTCTAGCTTGAGACGGCTTCCAAGCTAGTGTCATATGGAGTCTCAGCTGGATTCCTTCTTGCCCTGGGTTATGAAAAAGCCTGAGTAATACTTTTTCAAAGGACAGATCATATGGAGAACCAGCTGGAGGTCAGCAGGTTGCCAATTAACCACAGAACCTGAATTTCAAGGAGACCTTGCATGCCAGCCAAACATTTAGCATCGCTCATCTTCCCAAGGTTGAGGAAGGATTTCTTTCAGGCACAATAAATATGTTACCATCAGCACTTTTCGAGCAAATGCTCCCAAAGCTTCTTATCCTGATGAGTTTATCATTGTGGTAAGGAGGACATGAAAACCATAGTCCTTTAATTATCTGCATGAATTGAGTTGCAAGCTGAAACACCCTATCAGAGTGATGGCAAACCTTTTCAGCACCGAGTGCCCAAACTGGAATGTGCGGGTGTGTGCTAGAGTGCCAGAAACCTGAAGATCAACTGGCCGGTGCTCACAAACAGCAGCTGGCAGCCGAGCGCATGCCCACAGGAAGGGCTCTGCATGCCACCTCTGGCACGTGCGCCATAGGCTCGCCATCACAGCCCTATCAGCCTTTATCATTGCTGTGTTTTGATGGGGTTCTGTGAAAGCACTCAGTTGGGTCTTTATAAACATAAAAGTCTTTTGAAATAATTCATTGGTCAAGCTCAAACACATCTTCCTCACAAAGTTAATTCTCATTTTTTTCCAATAAAGACATCCTCTTCCTCAGCATAAATATATACTTCTCAGTATGAGTAACCTGATTGTTGTGTCTTGCCCGCCCTCAGAGCAGCCGGGGCCTTCTTACCTGCTCCCCAACACTGAGGAATGTATGCCTTCCGGCCCAAGTCCTGGCTCCATGCCCCCACAAACTGCAGAAGAAGGAGCATCTCCCTGCCCCAGCCCTGACTCCATGCCCAGGCAAATGGAGCAGCTAGACCCCTCCCCCTCATCCACAGCAGGTGAGCCTGAGGAGGGTTTACTCCCAAGAACAGCTGATTGGAGTGACCCTCGCATCAGAAGATTGGAGAGGCGGAGGCAACAGAGGGAAGGGAGGGGCAGGCCTTAATGAGTGCTGAGTCATGGAGCCACACCCCATGGCCTATATAAAGGAGCTACTTTCTGGCAGTCTCTGAGTCAGGCAAAAGTCAAACTTATCTTGCTGAAGTCACTTACTGGTCTCCTGCCTGCTCTGAGGACTTTGCTAGGACTTTGGGCAGAGCTGCAGAGGCAAGCCTGATTCGGATTTCCCGGACCCAGCCGTCAGCGGAGGAGTGGGACACGACACTGATAGATTCCGGAAACTGGATTGTCTACATCCAAATCACATCCTTTTAAAAACATCTACTACAAAAGACTTGTTTAACTATTAAACCAAGCTTGGCTGTTAACATTAGTATACAAGTTGATTATATCTTATGAAAGGGCTATAGTGCACTTTGCTAAAGAATATTTAGACTCCGAGACTAGAAGTTCCTCAAAGTTTCATTTTATTAGAGATGTCATATTGGTACATCTGGGAAAACCCGAATCTGAAAGCTTCCAGGTTTTCCCCACCCAAAAGAAAGTCCAAGTCCCTTCCCCTGTACCCACATGTCCATCACATGGTCCAATCAATGCACCATCCCAACTGGAGATGCCTCCCAGTCACGCTACTCCAGGTGCAGGCAGAATGTCTTTGACTCTCAGAGAAAAGAACATTATTATGGCTAGATACCTCCCCAACTCCATGCCATCCCCATTCCCAATTTCCCATAGCACTAAGTGTGGCAGCCCTGAAGAGCCAAAGAAAAAGATGGCCTCCAGGGCTGACAGGCATTTCAAAGAAATCTTTTAAATTTGTCTTTAAATAGTGATGGCAACTGAAAATACTTTTTAATGACATTTTTAGGTTTCATTTTGATAGCAACCAAAGCTCCAGAAGGTGGCTTTGCATTTTTGGAACAAAGCAACTTTAGTAATGCAGGTAAGTTCTCATTGAGCAACTACAACTGGGACTGGTCAATGAAGTGAAATGATCACTAAATGAAACTTCAACTGTCCTTTGCTTTACAGGCCTTGAAGGTCATAACTGTAAGGATTAATTGTAAAGTTACTTTTTCCACCACCGTTTTAACTGTGGTCACTAAACAAGGCAGTTATTAAATAAGGACCCATTTAAACATGAAGGTCACAGGAAACACCTTACAGAACTAATTATAGATGATTGAAATGATAAGCCTTCTATTGATGCTTCATTTGGCATTCCAAATGAATGCCTATCTATTCAGGAATACATAGGAAGAAATTGCAGATGGGAATTTACCTTAAAGTTTGAGCATGCTTAGTGAATCCAGAACAATGAATGGCTGATGTTAGTATAAAAGAGAGAGAGAGAGAAACAAAAACAAAATCTGGAATTGAGGCACAGAATAGAAAATCCTATTCTAGAAAAAAGAATAACTTGCTGGTTGGAATCTTGAACACAGTACAGACAAGATTGAAAATAATTCAGATCTGAACTTGGGTAACAAAATTATTAGATTTTTTTTTCTGTACCTGGCTAAGGTTCCCAAAGCATGTTTGCCTATTTATTGTTTATCTAAGCAGCCAAACTTCCAATCCTACTGGGTAGAAAGATGCTTAAATAATTAACTTTGTTTGTTATGCATTATGTGTTCTATTAGCAGCAATAATTTTATTTTAAATTGCTATCATTGCAGGCTTACATTATTAATTGCTCATTTGGAGCAGAGGTGAGCAATTATGCCTGTTTCTGGATGATTTTAATTTTTTTAACAGGGAACATCTGAGGTTGGAAAGCTGAACCCTGGTTGCATCAGAGCTCCTACAAAGTGGGAATGTCATCAGACTCTGTTGGTAATTAAAGTCTGTGTGTCATTTTTGGAGTGGAATCCTATCAGGTCAGAGTTAAAACTCAAGCCAAGGAAGAGCAATTCCAATCTGATTCGCTCTTGACTGAAGAGAAATACAAAATCTTTATCTAAGGCTGTCAAAATGCTGCAGAGGAAATATTAAAAGAAAACAATTAACAGCGACTTTGATTTGCATTTGCCTTCTCTCGGTATAAAAGAGAGAAAGGAAGAGCGATCATAGATAGCAGCCTCAACAGATTAATAGTCTACAAAGCATTTGACAAGTAACCTTTTAGAAGACTGCCTTTTCTTTTATGACATAATGGTAATACATTGCCAGTTTTCTAGCAGTGGCCTGTCAGAGTTATACATATATATATTGTGTTAAGTTTATATTTACTGACAAAGAAATAAAGGGAGAGTAGTATAGATCAGGGGTCTTCAACCTTGGTCCCTTTAAGACTTGTGGACTTCAACTCCCAGAGTTCAACTCCCAGAGTTGAAGTCCACAAGTCTTAAAGGGACCAAGGTTGGAGATCCCTGGTGTAGATCTATTTCAAACTATTTAGTTCTCATCAGCTAGCCATACCATTCTGGGATTCGAACCTGGGCTTACTTGCATATTAGGCAGAGGTATTAACCTCTAAGCCACAGGTTCTCCTCCCCACTTTGTCAGTTGTACCAGGGGAAAGATTAAATGGGTTTTTCCTGTCAAGGCAACCTTGTCTACTGAAATATGGGAGGGAGCATACTGCTTCCCTTTCGCCTTTCAGCCCCAATCCAGGAGCCCTCACAGGCAGTCACTTACAGGACAAACTATTTTGTGTTAAATTTATGTTTACTGACAAGGAACTAAAGGGAGATTAGTATAAATCTATTTCAAGCTATTTAGCTTGTGAGGGCTCGTGGATTGGGCTGAAAGGTGAAAAGGTAGCAATATTCTCCCTCCCATATTTCAGTAGACAAGGTTGCTTCGATAGGAAAAAACTCACTTAATCTTTCCCCTGGTACAGCTGATAAAGCTAGGAGGAGAACTTGTGGCTTAGAGGTTAATACATCTGCTTAATATGCAATCAAGCACAGGTTCAAATCCCAGAAGTGTATGGCTAGCTGATGAGAGCTAAATAGCTTGAAATAGATCTATACTAGTCTTGGTTCATTCTGTGTTGCAGAACTTTAAAGCCAGGATAGCAACTACATCCTGTAAAACTCTTTTCTTCATTTAAGTTTAGCATTATTAGAAGGAATGCTGACACTATCCAGCTGTCTGAATAACCATTTGAACACATGACAAGATTTTCCTTTTCTGTGGAGCGCAATGCTCAGCCTGTTGAGAGCCTAGAACAAAACCTGAATTGGTGTGACCTTGTTCCAGAGAGATGAGTTAGATATGCACATAGAAGCTTCCTACACTAATTAATAGTATCCTTCTGCCACCAATGCCATAAAATAAGCAAGGATAATAAACAAGCCTGAAAATAGTGAGGTGTTAATTAGCATTCAGAGGCCTTAACAAAATTGGGGAGAAGGGGCAAAAGGGACTTTGCAAAATGGTGCATGCATAGACTCGTGCTTAATTTGGCACCTCAGATTCCCCACCGATTATGCAAAATTTGTGCTAATCTTCAATTATTGGCAACTTTTATATGCGACAGATGAAGATAGAAGATGGCACAGAGATCTAATTTGCATTGTGGCCATGTGGTTGTTTCATTTGTTTTCCAGCACCGCTTTTCCTAAGCGCAGACCAGGAATGGAGAAAATATCTTATCCACAAACATGTGAACAGAACTTTAAGAATGTTTCATATTGAAATTGATAAGAGGGTATTGAATACCCCAATATGGCAAAGGTTTGATTGTCAAACTGGATCAAAAATAATTTTAATATTTGCAACCACTATGCATTTCTCTGGGAATTTTTAATGTGTTGATGTTAAGGGGAAAACGTGTTGATTAACTCAAAATAAAATGTATTTTCCAATTGGTGATTTCTCAGTCATCAAGCCCTGGGTATAATTTCCAAGATATCAGTAAGGCCTTATGTTTTCCATTTATTGTGTATTTCAGATCATTGTCTAATTTAGCATCTAATTCCTCATCCCCTAAATTATTGTTAGATAATTCTGCAAAAAATATATAAATAAGCCTCGACTTACAATAGTTCATAACTTCATCAAAGTTACATTGGCACGGAAAAAAGTGCCTTATGACAATTTTTCACATTTATGACTGTTGCAGCATCCCTATGGTGACGTGATCAAAATTCAGATGCTTGGCAGCTGGCTCATATTTATGATGGTTGCAGTGTCCCCGTATCACGTTATCCCCTTTTGCGACATTCTGACAAGCAAAGTCAATGGATAAACCAGATTCACTTAACAAACATGTAATTAACTTAACAACTGTCATGATTCACTCAACAACTGTGGCAAGAAAGGTGATAAAAATGGGGTAAAAACTCACTTAACAAATGTCTCACTTAGCAGCATAAATTTTGGGCTCAATTGTAGTCGTAAGTCAAGGGCTACCTGTATATGGCTCCTCAGCTTCATCTGCGGGTATTTGTTCTGTTAGTGTGAGTCCAAGGATCTGTGATTTGACACTTCATCTTCTGTGGCTGTGATGCTAGCAAAAGGAAGAACTACAGTTTAATGAGAGTAGGGTGACCAAATATCTGAAGAGGCAACGGAGGACACAGCTAACTGGAAGGCAGACAAATGGTGGGGGGGTGGCAGGCAGGGGGAGAAGAACACACTAACCTTCTTGGCCTCCACAAGACAAATTACAGTGAAGAACCACAAAAGAAAACAAATGTATGGAAGGCTACATGCATGTGAAATTACTTTCCCCTGCATTTATTTATTTAATTTATTTATTATTTCAATTTCTATACCGCCCTTCTCCCGAAGGACTCAGGGCGGTTTACAGCCAACTAAGAACAACAAATATAAAAATTAAAAACAAATTTAAAATATTAATTTAAATAGGCTGAAAATTCTAAAATTATTAAAAAACCCCATTAAAAAACTATTAGGCCAGTCCTGCATCAGAAACAGTTGTTTTTTAATTGCAAGGATGGACTAGAGCAGGGGTCTCCAACCTTGGCAACTTTAAGCCTGGAGGACTTCAACTCCCAGAAAGCCCCAACCAGCAAAGCTGGCTGGGGCATTCTGAGAGTTGAAGTCTGCCAGGGTCAATTAGGAGGCAAAAATATTCTGTACTGTAATTGCTTAAGGTCTTGTCAATTTCAGACAGCCATGCAAGCAGCTTGGGAGAGGGTTCTAATCAACTAATTTTATTTATTTATTTATTTATTTTGTCAAACATGTACGAGATAATAGGTATAAGTGTAAACATGGACATGATGTTGTGACTCAGGCCCAAGTAGGTAGTAATAAACTAAGTCCGTGGAAAAACAAACAAACTTTATTCAAACAGCTGGGAATTACTTCATTCCCAGCATCGTTCAACTCAAAAATTCCTCAGTTCTCTCGCAAACATTGGTCCAATTAGGCAAACTGCCAAAGGCCCTTCCTGGCAAACATCCAGAAGCCACAAAAACAAAGATGTAGATGAAGCAGAAGATGAAGCAGAAGACGCAGATACCAATGTTGTTTTCCGGCAAAGCTCAAACGCCAGTGCTGGTCTGTTTTAAGCCTTATGGGAAGGGTCCTACTCCCGAGTTGTCCTCTCTACTTGAGCTGCTCTTGCCTTCTGGCAGCTCTTCTCATGCGTGCATTAGGAACAGGTTCCTCCTGTTCCTCTGCTTCACTACTATCAGTCTCTGGAGGCTCTGGAATCCACACCTCAATTCCCGATGGCCCTGGCTCACCGCAGCCTCATTGCTGTCCGACTCCGTTGCCAGCTTCTTAGGCTGCTGATGGACCACAACACATGAGCACATGAAAAGAGTACAGATAAATGGGGACAGTAGGACAGGGATGGTAGGCACACTGGTGCACTTATGCACGCCCCCTTTAAGGACCTCTTAGGAATGGGGTGAGGTCCACAGTAGACAGTTTAAGGTTGAAGCTGTGAGGGTTTGAGGAAGTACAGACTCAGACTCAATCCATCCAAGACGGAGTGGCTGTGGATGCCGGCATCTCGGTACAGTCAGCTGCACCCGCAGCTGACTGTTGGGGGTGAGTCATTGGCCCCGACGGAAGGGGTGCGCAACCTGGGCGTTCTCCTGGATGGACGGCTATCGTTTGAAGACCATGTGGCGGCCGTCTCCAGGAGAGCTTTTCACCAGGTCCACCTGGTGCGCCAGTTGCGCCCCTTTCTGGACCGGGATGCCTTATGCACGGTCACTCACGCTCTCGTCACTTCTCGCCTGGATTATTGCAATGCTCTCTACATGGGGCTACCTCTGAGGTGCACCCGGAGACTTCAGCTAGTCCAGAATGCAGCTGCGCGGGTGATTGAGGGAGCACCACGTTGCTCCCGGGTAACACCAGTCCTGCGCAGTCTGCACTGGCTGCCTGTGGTCTTTCGGGTGCGCTTCAAGGTTTTGGTTACCACCTTTAAAGCGCTCCATGGCTTAGGGCCCGGGTACTTACAGGACCGCCTGCTGTTACCTTATGCCTCCCATCGACCCGTACGCTCTCACAGAGAGGGTCTTCTCAGGGTGCCGTCCGCCAAGCAGTGCCGGCTGGCGGCCCCCAGGGGAAGAGCCTTCTCTGTTGGAGCTCCCACTCTCTGGAACGACCTTCCCCCTGGTTTGCGCCAAATATCTGACCTTCGGACCTTTCTGATTTTTTAGATTTTTAAATTTCTAAATTTTAAAATTTTAAATTTTTTATATTTTCTGTAATTTTATATGGGGTATTTTAGGTTGGTCAATTCGACGGTTTTAATTCGGCCACTATTGAATAGGTATTTTAAATTGATTTTTAACTTTTTATATTTATTGTTTTTTATCTTGGCTGTACACCGCCCTGAGTCCTTCGGGAGAAGGGCGGTATAAAAGTTTAATAAATAATAATAATAAAAAAGTAACAATGGAGTCAGGTAGAGCATTCTAGACATTGACCACTATGTTGGTGAAGTTTGGAGTGATTTACCTTGAGTTTGTATCTATTGTTTGCCCGTGTATTATTGTGGTTGAAGCTGAAGTAGTCATTGACAAGTAGGGTTTTGTAGCAGCTAATTTTGTGTACTACGCTTAGGTCAGACTGAAGGCGTGTAGTTCTAAGTTGTCCAAGCCCAAAATTTCAAGCCTGGTGGCATAAGGTATTCTGTTGTGAGCAGAGAAGTGGAGGACTCTTCTCATGAAATACCTCTGGACCTGCTCAATTGTATTAATGTCTGATATACAGTGTGGATTCCAGGCAGATGAGCTTAGATTAATTAGAGGTGAGCTTCTTAACTTGTTAAGTGGTTACTACTTATCAGGGAAGAGAAAACTTGCATAGGAACAATCAACAACTTGAACAATATTTGCTTTAAAGCTGGGGTCCGCAACCCCCGGGCCGCAGAATGGTACTGAGCTGCAGCACTTCAGGAACTGGATTGCACATATGAATGAAGTTTCATTTGTACATGTGTGGGTTCTAGATAGTGCACAAAACCACACACACACACACACACACACACACACACACACACACAGAGGTTGTGGAAAAATTGTTTCCCATGGAAGCAGTCCCTAGTGTCCAAATGTTTGGGGAGTGCTACTTTAAAGCTAAGCCTGATGGACAAGCAAAATACTATTCAATCCTTTGTGGTATGCAATATATTGGTATTTGGGTCTCTGTAGATGATTTCTTTCACAAAAAGAAATGTTGACAATTAGTGTCCTTAGAATATGGGAGATAAGAAGGGGAGGTGAACTTTGAGGCTATTCTCTGGTGATCCATTTTGTGTTTCTTTGGGAAATATCCATATGATATATACACTACTGAATGAACAGAGTTGCATTAATCAAACATAGTGTTGCTATATTGGATCACAATGCCAAAGTCTTCCTTCTGAAGTATCTTTCAGTACATTCTGAGCTTCATGTTTGAGAGCTTATATATGTGAACTTTATAATTGAGCTATAAATATGACAATTTATACATTTGCTACTCATTGGTTACCATGGAGGTATTCAGCTTGTATCTACTTTAAGCTGCAGGTGAATAGTTTGGATGCCATAGTAAACAGAAAGAAGTGTACACTAAAAACACAGTTCGTGTGAGCAGAAAAAAGCCTCTTCATCAATTTAAAATTGATTTCATATCTGAAATGATATAGGGTCTCCTGCTTGAGCAAGGGGTTGGACTAGAAGACCTCCAAGGTCCCTTCCAGCTCTATTATGATTGATTTCTCACTTTTCACACATTGTGCTGCTCTTTTGTATATAAAAGAGTTAAAATTAAATAACCAAGGGCCACTTCCTTTCAGATCATTGACTAATTATCCATAATATTGTTTCCACTGGCTATGGAAGGTTTGTCTCATTTTTTGCCAGTTACATGTTTTTGTCTTTGTTACATTTTTGGTAGCTGTGTTGCATGATGTATGCACTTTCTCCAGTCTAAACAGATGAGGAGCACGCTAAATGCAAAATAAACTGGAAATTATCTGCAGTAAATTTCTAATGATCCCAAGGCGAAGAATGGCACTGCTTCCCAATCTGTTGGAAACCTTTACATTACATTTTCTTCATTCACTTATAAGATTGTAAGGATTGAAAATGTATGTACTTATGTTAGTCCATGACTGTACCAAAGGTTTGGTTTTATTTGATTGCCATATGTATTTACAGGAATTTCAGCTTTCCAAGTGATTATTTATATGATGTAGCCTTGCACGGAACCCTGGAACAAAGTATTAAACTATATTTTTGAGGAGGGATACCTAAAAGGAAAAGATAAATCAGTATAGCTGAGTATGCTCATTAGGGTAAGCTGCTTAATTGCCTGTTGGAACAAATAAAGAAGACAGGAAGAAAGGGGGCAATGAGATGGAGATGGAGATGGATACAATCTACATCTGGAGTGATATGACACACTACAGTTTACGTACTAATTGTAAAGTCAAGTGATGTGGTATATAGAGCTGTGGTGGTGCAGTGGTTAGAATGCAGTATTGCAGGCTAATTCTGCTGACTGCCAGCAGTTCAGTCCTGACCGGCTCAAGGTTGACTCAACCTTCCAACCTTCTGAGGTCAGTAAAATGAGGACCCAGATTGTTGAGGGCAATATGCTGACTCTGTAAATCACTTAGAGAGGGCTGTAAGGCACAATGAAGTGGTATATAAGTCTAAGTGCCATTGCTACTGCTGTAAGAAGTCTATAACAAAATTTGGCTAGTGGGAAATAACAGAAAAGTAGCCAGGTGTACAGAGAGTCTGCAGAGTCTGAAGGTCTGACTGCTAATGGAATCTTCATGGCTCATTGTAGAACGTTGGATATATCTGAAAAAGAAAAGGTAAGGAGATGGAATGGAATTTGGGAAAATGGGAGACAGAATGCAGAACAGCATTGTATTACCTGTTGCAATTTTATTGAAGACAAACTGTTGTCTTCAGTCCAAAGTGGGCATTCTTTTTTGAATTATTGGCCACATTAGAAACTCCCTTACTGCACAATAGAGACACAGGAGAATACTAGTGATAGTGTGACATTTCAGCGTTCACATTTATTTTAAACATATTAATATACATGTCAATAGGCACAACTTTGATATGATTTCTTACTGAAAAACTAGTGGAAGATTATGCCATTTGTCTAAGTGATTCAGAATGCAATAAGAGCAAGACTTACAAAGACAACATCTACATAAATCCTTGCTTAAGACACAGTGATAATTTCTAAAATAGATATGATTGGAAGTGTAAAGGGATATCCTGGGGGCGAAATAGCTGACTGTATTTCTTTTCTATAACCTTACTTTCTTTTTTAAAGGAAAATCTTTAGCTGCAGGGTAAGATAGTTGACAATAAGAAAGACCGCTGTGAAGTCATGCTCCAAGAGACCAAAATATCTGAGAAACGAACAAAGAATTAGATCTGGAATTCATCTTCTAGCAGATTCCTCTATTCTAAAAAAATATTTGCATGCTTTTGGGGAGTCAAAGTTTTGATGTTTAGCATCTGAAAGCAAAATTCTCTGCTTGTGTATTACAAAGGAAAGTGACTTTCATAGTTGACTTTTCAAATGCATGTTTATCACTGGATAATATAATTTACCTTGATACTCTGTCAAAAACACCAGTCATTTTTTACTGAAAAATCCTATGTTTGATGACACTGAGTCGCCATCTATTGCAATTGATTTAACTATGGCTTATTCACACCTGCATACCATCACCAGCTATCCCTGGCAAACAAATCGGTGTGAAATTCATTCACTTGCTGTGATTGTGGAGTGTATAGGCCCAGTTCAACCTTTCCCATTATTGGATGCTTTCACTTTGCTATAAATGGAAAACCTTACAGGCTGAAGAAGTAACTTTGGAAGTGTGTGAAAAAGAAACTGTGGGCTGTGGGCAGGGGGCCAAAGGCTAGCTGACTTTGTTTTGCATTTTTGTGGCTTTGTGGGTAGATGGGCATGTGTGACTGAGTAAAAGGGAGGAAATTGTGAGCAGATGGGCATGTGTGATTGAGGAAAAGAGAAAATAGGAAAATAACAACAACCACAAAAAGCTCCAAACTTCTCCTCATGAAAAGTTCAAAAATATCTTTGTATGTAATATAAGTGGGTTGGTTCAAGGTTCCAGACAATTTTCAGCTGTTTCTGTTTAAAGGCTCTGTGACTGTATTCCTAAAAAGTCCATCCACATTCTACATTTTCATTCTTCATCAGTGACTCATTGATATATTTTTTTGGATTTTTTTTTTAAACAGTCCTTTTGCAAAGCACGCAGTGGTATACAACCGTCTGGAACTTTTTGAGCAAAACCATAGTTTAGTCATCTGGGACTACAGCTTTTGATCCATAAAAACATTTGATTTTTATCCTGAATAAGTGCGGAACAACTTCTTTTATTTCTGCACGTAGGTTTCTTTCTTCCTTTGTACATCCAACTTTGTAATTTCCTCCCCAAGTCCTTTAGTTGGTTTAAATACATTGGGAAAATTGTTACTTATGAGGGAAACCTGTGAGCGGAATGATGCTGATATTGATTTGCAATAGGGACTCATAAAATCTTTGCACATACAGGCCCACAATTTTCATTGTCTGGTCTCCCAAATTAAGTTGGACAAAATGCAAGTTTCTTTGCTTCAGAAACATAAAGAATAGAAGTAAAACAAGTTCCCTCACACCCGTTCTGTTAAAAGGGAAAGGGAGGGGGGAGAAAGGAAGAAATGCAGCATCCCAGGTCTTTTGTGTTGTTCATAGTAGCCTAAGAGAAGTGAGACACTCACAGGTTTTTATCCATTCCCTTCTCCCTTGGGGTGCCACACTGAGGGAAAGTTGGGAAAGTTGTCAAGCCAATATTGTCTTTCAGTATCAAGCTTAGGAATCAGAAGGAATGGGTGAGGCAATTGAAAAACAGCCCACCCCAAGCTCAGCTCCAGAATTCTCAGCTGGAAACCAGATTCAAAATAGTTGTTCTTTCACCACCGTTGAATTAAGAGTCAAATGAGGTTACTGCCAAAGAGAGATGACAGCATAGAGTTGTGGGGGTAAAAAAAAAATCTGTCCAATGTCCCAGAGCTCAGACATGAGTATCACAAGTCCCACCCTAGGCTATTAAGTCTCAGATCTATCCCAATTGTATATCTCACTTGCATTTCTGCACTCTGTTGTGCTCCCCCACTTCTCTTAAACTGACATGCATGGGTAATTTATCTGTCACTGAATGTTGGCATTAATGGATTCATCAAGAATTTTATGTAAATGTTGCAGAGTATACTTTGCTACTTGTAAAAGACTGTGTTGGGATGTTTGGGATTGAGGACCAAAGTTTGTCAAGTTAACAGGCATTTTTTTGTTCCATCCCACCTGCTCTCTGGGAGTCAACTTTAGATGGTTGCACTAAAGACAGAAAAGCAGTTTCTATCTGTTGGTTAAAAACTAGTCTCAGCAATGATCTTTTGTGGGACCCCCCAGGCTTTGTAGCAAATTGATAAATTTCACAAGAGGAAAACAAGCTGGAGAGCAAACTAAGAGATATTAGTGCAATCTTATTGAATCCATGTGCTTCTGTATGAATGAGCCACACAGATGCATAAAGAGAATTCTGCAACATATGGAAGCAGAGGAAGAGAAAGAAGTAGAGGAAAAAAGGATAAATGACGACAGAAAATAAGAAGGGAAGTGTAAAAAAGAAAGCAACAAAACATATAATACATATAGGAAATCGTTCAGCCAAATGTTTATAGTTCATCAGTAAACCTTGACCACTTAATGTAATATTGGTCAGTCTTTCCATTACATCAGTAGACATTCAGCTCATAAACAGAAAGTGAGCATCAGTGATCCCAGACTGTTAAATTGAGTTGCACTGACTTTTCAGCACTCCAGACCAATTGTTATTTTTCTGTCCTTGCTTGATAAACCCATAATGCATCCTTTAGTCATAAGTTCCAGTTTTGGGTATATGTTTAAATTGTCCATTCACATCTTAAAAGTATCCTTTGTAGCACCATATTAATAAATGTATGGATATTAAACTAAATGGGGTGATAGTGTAATATGAATACTGTAGACTTGCTTGTCAATAAGCTGAATTAAAAATTTATAAATTTTTATACTTAACCATGATAGATAAATAGATGAGACATACACATATCTGCAATATTCAAATTGGAATTTATCACAGTCTATACCTTTGTCATGTGAAGAAAGATTAAAATTATACTTCTGTCCCAACAATTTCCAAATATCCCCTGAAGCATTTAGTGTAAGAAATAATTAACTAACTATTGTAATTTGATCTACATGGGATTGTCTTTGAAGACCTCTTGGGACCTTCAGCTAGACCAATTGTAGCAGATCAAATAATCATACTGGTAGGTAGAGTTCACTCTGGCCATGTTACACCCCTACTGTAGCACTAGTTACAAGTAGGCTTCCAAGTGCAATTCAAAGTGCTAATTGTAATCTTTAAAGACCTTTGTGGCTTTGAACCTGGATATTTGTGAGATCAGCACAGGGAGAGGGTCCCTAGATCAAGAGTGTATTGGGAAGGAGGGAGGGAGAGTCTTCTTGTTGGCAGCCCCCTTCCTGTGGATTACCCCATCAAGGGGGATGTTTGGCCCCATCTCTATTAGAAAAATTGGCTCTTTGAGAAGATCTGTTCCACCCACGACAGTGGGGAAAGAATGTTGACAGTTGCCTTTAAGGAAGTAGCACCAGATGTAGGTGAAAGAATTGGAAAAGATGGAGGAAGAGTATTATATTTTGTTTTGTTATATTTTAAAGGTTTGACCTTACCATTGTAAGAAGGAATGGTCATGCCACCTAAACTTTCTTTTATAGTGAATCAACAGCAGAACATCTTTCATATACCGTAATAAGAACATATCTCATATATGTCTTTGGGGCCAAAAATGTTGGATTTAAATGTTGTAATAAGTCTCTCTTTTGTTTTTGGTGTAGTGTATTATGTGATCCCATCCTTTCTGGCCTCTGTAACTTTTGGTTTATAAACTGATAACCAAAACACACAGAAAACTTGTTTGGTATATCATGGGTAAAAAGTGTCAAATTTGATTGCATCATGTGACGTATTATGACGTATTGTGATGCTTTTTACTTTTGCGGAGGCAGGGTGGGCATGGCCTGTGCGTGACGCATCAGATTATGAACTGCCAGTTTGATACCCCTGGAACTTTAGTTTGATATGTGAACCAAGTGAGGAAATTAAAAGCCAACACACTTTTAGAAACCTAAAAAATATATGATAGGAAAAAAGGCAATAGATCATTATAATTTCTGCAGACCATTTTGGTTGAATAAGGATAGATTAGGACATTAGTTTGCCCTGAAAAAATTCTCTTTGAAGCTGCTAGTAATCACATGGAAAACTTTCAGTTTTTATTAGACTATAACAAAGGGCAAAAGGCCTACATTCTCTGTCTTGTCTATCTGTTTTGGTTTTGATGCTGCATATTTTTGGTGGTTGCTATTTATTCTTTTAAGTATTTAATTCTTTGCACTTGACCCTATGTACTGTATATTTTATAGGAAGTATTTATTTATTCAGAAAATATAAATATATGATTCTTATTGGGGTATATGGATATAAACAATATGTATATCTATATACAAATGAGTATCTACAACCTCTCTCTCTCGCTCTCTCTTTCTCTCTCCCTCCCTCCCTCCCTCCCTCCCTTTTGCCTATAAAATCCCCTTCTCACCCTATTGCACCTCTATAACTGTCTGGTTTGGTTCTGCAACCCAACAAGAAAAACACAGATTTCAGAGGATAATTAGAACTGCAGAAAAAATAATTGCTACCAACCTGCCTTCCATTGAGGACCTGTATACTGCACGAATCAAGAAGAGGGCCGTGAAAATATTTACAGACCCCTCGCATCCTGGACATAAACTGTTTCAACTCCTACCCTCAAAACGATGCTATAGAGCACTGCACATCAGAACAACTAGTCACAAGAACAGTTTTTTCCTGAAGGCCATCACTCTGCTAAACAAATAATTCCCTCAATACTGTCAAACTATTTACTGAATCTGCACTACTATTAATCTTCTCATAGTTCCCATCACCAATCTCTTTCCACTTATGACTGTATGACTGTAACTTTGTTGCTGGCAATCCTTACGATTTATATTGATATATTGACCATCAATTGTGTTGTAAATGTTGTACCTTGATGAACGTATCTTTTCTTTTATGTACACTGAGAGCATATGCACCAAGACAAATTCCTTGTGTGTCCAATCACACTTGGCCAATTAAAAAAAAAATTCTATTCTATTCTATTCTATTCTATTCTATTCTATTCTATTCTATTCTATTCTATTCTATTCTATTCTATTCTATTCTATTCTATTCTATTGATAGTCTTCCACAATCTCAGATCCTTTAGCAGAGCCCTGGGAATTCTCCACAGGATTTTAGCAGTTCCTAGCACTGCACTCTTCTGGACAGAGAGCTCTGATGTCCTTCCTGGGATCTGTGGGAGCCATTTTCCCATCTTAGGAGTTACAGCCCCATATGCTCCTACTATCATGGACCATTTTGGCCTTGAATTTCCACATTCTTATCAGTTCTTCCTTCAGGCCTTGTTTTTTTTTCAGTTTCTCATACTCCTTCTTCCAGATGTTGCTGTCACTTGGCACTTTTTCCACCCTTCCCTAGAAACAGTTGATGGGAGATGGGAAACTGATCAAAAATTATTCAGATAGCTCAGGGCCAATGATGATTTCTTGAGGTGAGGGTGAACCAGTATGGTAACTATCTGTTAGTGGCTAAGAGACTGAGCTTGTCAATCAGAAAGGCCAGCGCTTTAAATCCCTAGTATAGATCTACTGCGTGAGATAACCTCCAAGGTCCCTTCCAACTCTGTTACTGTTACCTTTTATACCTCATTTTAATTCCATTGGACCTTATTAAGTTCCCAAGGTGGTTGTCATTATTATCATATTCCACTTTTAACTCTAGTGGCCAACCATTTCAGGAGTCATAATAGGGAACAAGTTATACAGAAAAGTTTTCTCCACTTGCATTTGGTAGCACTGAAAATGTGAGATAGGATTCATGGAGCTTAATATTATTGTTTACAAAAAGCTTACCTGGGGAAAGATTTAAAAATGTTCGACTCCTGGTACAGCGATGTCAATAAATTGTACGTTTCGGTTTTTGACCACTGTCATATCTGGCATGTTGTGTTCCAAGTGACGATCTGTCTGTATTCGAAAGTCCCACAAGATCTTCACTTTCTCATTTTCTATAACTTTTTCCACTTTATGTTCCCATGACTTTTTGGATACAGATAAGTCGTATTTTTTACATAATGACATTATTATTATTATTGTTGTTGTTGTTGTTGTTGTTGTTTACTTTATTCATGAAACATGAAACTCAGTCAACTGAACATTTAAAAATGTGTCACAAATACCATTGACTGGTGCTAATGGTTGATACGGGTTTCTGCCAGCGTCCTATTATTATTTTATTTTTATTTATTTGTTTTAATATTATAAAATATTATATTATAAAATAAATATTATTATTTATTTTATTATTATCATTATCATTATAGAATCAATACTAATGTAATGAACACTGTTGTAAATATTTTGACTACTATCTCCTAAAACTATTTGTACCCAGACAACACACTGTTTAATTGAAAATGAATTTTTTATATGTTATAAAATAGACTTGATGGGGAAAAAAAAATACCAAGATGCCATGAAGAGACTGACCTCCAGGAAGAGAAAAGATGACACAGAGGAAGTGGTTTTCTGAGATCTTTCTATGCAAGGCAGTATAACAGCAGAGAACAACCAACAACCAATGGGTTACCGACTGGATGCCACCGCCGTCTCCTGGATGACCAATCATTTTCGTGTAAGCAGAACATTTCGCTAATGTAGTGAATCAATAATAATAATAAAAAAAAACTCCACAAGAGAACTGTGACTTTTTTTTTTTTTTTTTTTTAAAAGATGTCTTCCTTGTGAAGTAATCACATTCTGTTACAGGGTTTGGACTTTCCCTCCTGCACACACATTATCTGCCAACTTTTGGATCCTGACTCACTCTTTTTTTTTTTTATTTCATTTTGTCACAACAGTATACACAAACATTGTCATAAGTAAAAAAAAACATATCATGAAGAATATATATATATATATATAAGTAAAGAATATGCATCAGCTATATTAATTTGATATAATGAAGGGAACAATAGGACAGGAACAGTAGGCACTTTTGTGCTCTTATGCACGCCCCTTATAGTCCTTTATATCTTCCTTTGTGCCACAGGCTAGGGGAGGCAAATCTTTGGCATTGCGTCCAGAGCCGTCCTATGAAGGCCCTGTTGGCAGCCAGCTAGAAGAGATGATTGCCTTGCCTTTAAAAGACTGAAGTGATGACAGCAGCCTGTAATTAGAGAGCCATGTTCTTGCCCCAGGCTGAGAAATGTTTTCTGTTTGTTTTTTAAAGGAATTTTAGGAAAAGGGGAAGGACGGTGAATTCAAAGGAGAGCATTGACGTTTAATAAATACATACAAGGTAATCGAGCAATATTATTACGCACATATTTTAACCTGAAAGACGATCTAGACAAACGTCAACACTTTTAAAGGTTTTGTCAGAAAAAGAGATACCCGCTGTTTATAAATATCTCTAGTGAACTTGTACTTCATGTCTTTTTCTATTAGCCTCTATAACTTGTATGGAGTTCAGATTCAAGGTGATACCGCGTGGGGATTTTCAGACGACTTTTATTCTCCTCCATTTATGGAATGTCAAAGGTGGCGCAGATAGTGTCACTTTTCATTTAGAATTTTTCTGTTTTTTCCCTCCTGCTGGGGATTTTTATTTCTTTGCCTGACCTACATACACAATCTTCTAAGGAAGGAAAGATGGGAGAGTAGCTGCACGATGCTTTTAGTTTTCAGGTAGTCCTCAACGTGCGACCATGATTGAATGGTGGAATCGTAGGTCATGCTGATTGTTACACAGGTCACCATTGACAGCGCCTGATTTTATGATTTTTTTTTTGTAGCAGTTGTTAAGCGGTTGTGTTGTTAAACAAACACCACAGTTATTAAGTGAATGCCATGGTTCTTTCAATGAACCCATTTTCTTCACTGGGAGTTTTTGCTGTAAACTTGAAGTAAACAAGAGAAAATGTCAAAAAAATACCAAAGATTGCAGTCACATAACCTATGTATCTGCACACAGTTGTAAATGGGAACCAGTTGCCAAGCACCCAAAATACAATTGTGTGACTGTAAGTGGGTGCATATTGCTGTTGGAACTCTAGAAATGTGTCATAAGTAGCGACGGGGAGATCCATTGTAACTTTGACTGGTCACTATGTGACCAGCCATTAAGCAAAGGCTATCTGTAGTAACCAATTTACAAGCTCTTTTTTTTTTTTTTTGGTCTCATAGGACATCTCCCATACTATGGTAGTGTCATAGCAGAGAACTGGAAAATAAGATAAAATGAGAAATGGGGATAGAGTTGTACTTACTAATGCATCAGATGAAGATGGGATGAAAAGGATTAAAGAGAAAAGCTGAGAGATTTGAAAAGAATATCTCATAGATGGACAGATTTGAATTCAGGTCAGAAGAAGTGAGAAATTAGATGTTATGAAGTGTTCTTTTAAGAAGGTCCATGTTGATCAGCTTCCTGGACCAATTTAACTCCTCTTGAGTTAACTTATACAAGTCATTCAACTGAGATGGGGGGCTATAGAAACTGAATAAATAAATAAGCTTGTCTTAGTTGGCTAGCAAATAACAATATTGAAGCACTGGAAAAAGCTGCTAATTATGTCAATGTTAATTTTAATAAATAATGGTATTATCAAATTTATCTCTTATCTTCATAAAGTATTGCACCAAAATAAATTATGTCCAAATGCTTTTTGCATGAAATCCCCATTTAGCATTTCTTTTGAAAAATATTTTATATCCTTAAAAAGTTGTTTTAAAATTTATGAGGAATGTACACCTGTTCCCTGTCTCTAGTTCTTCTTTTCAATGAATTCTTTCTATATGACTGGAGTTTTTAATAGGATCCTGGTATTTTTTCCATCAAAAATAAAATAAAAATAAGCAGCTATTTTGCTTCTCAGACTCAGTAAGGAAATCCATGTTTTTAACCTGTTTTTTTAAAAAACTTAATAACAGTGCCATTTTAGCAATAGCAATAGCACTTAGACTTATATACAGCTTCATAGTGCTTTACAGCCCTCTCTAAGCGGTTTACAGAGTCAGCATATTGCCTTCCCCAGCAATCTGAATCTTAATTTTACAAACCTTGGAAGGATGGAAGGCTGAGTCAACTTTGAGCTGGTGAGAATTGAACTGCCGACACTCAGCAGAATTAGCCTGCAATATTGCATTCTAATCACTGCACCACAATAGCTCCTTTTAGTTGGGCATGTTAAAGGTTTTGCATTGCTATGGATATTACACTTTATTAATATAGTACAGTATCCCAGTTATTTGCTCATATTTTTCTATGTATCACCCATAGACAGCCTATTCAAAGTAATATTGACTATGTTGATTTTACGAGCTCACGGTTGTACAACCAAGCAAAATGATACAGAAGACACTATTATAATGAGCTATAAAAAAAACGTAATGACCTATGAGAATATTCTTGAGAGAAGGTGGAGGAGGGGCACCAGTAGACTAGCCAATGGACAGATAAGAGGCAGCTTAGCCCACAAAAGAAATGGTTCAAGGCAAACTTCTCAGAAGGGACTATTAAGATGAGGAGGGAGACATGTACTCTATTTGTAATCTTACAAGAGAGCCAGTTTACAAGAGACCAGAAGTTGTACTCCCATCTTAGATATGGAACCAGCTTGGTGATTTCTAGAGAGTAGGCAAGGGCAAACTACTTCTGAAATCTTGCCAAGGCAACTGCAAGGATTTGTGCAAGCAGTTGCCAGGAGTCAACGTTGACTCGAAGACCCCCAAAAAAACAAAATGTCATAATAAAGGTAATGTTAGTACTCATGGTTGGTGTTTCTTGCCTGGCAGAAATTACTTCACCAGGATTATTCTACCATGAGGGTACAATTATTCTAATGTCCCAAAGGTGCTTTTTCAGGAGGCAACTGGATTTCCTTATTTTTTCTTCTGAAGGTGTTTTGCATCTCATCCAAGAAGCTTCTTTAGCTCTGACAGGATAGTGGGATAGTGGGGAAACACCTTCCATTCCCCACTATCCTGTCAGAGCTAAAGAAGCTTCTTGGATGAGAAGTGAAACATCTTCAAGAGAAAAAACAAGAAAGTCCAGTTGCCTCCTGAAAAAGCACCTTTGGAACAACCATGACCTGGATGACTGAGAATCTCTACAGACTTTTAATTATTCTAATGATATTGCCCAAATTTGCCTAATGATTTTTCTTAGATTTTGTTTGGCTTCTTTGGCAAAATCTCCAGTATACATTGCTGAACTTTCACTCCTTCTTCCCCTCTAGGCCTTTGAAATATGTCGGGCTGTTTTGTCCAGTTTTCCTCTAATTCATGCAGAACATGCTTTGGAAACATCAAGCTTCTGTCCACAGAACAGTAAATCTGTGCCAGAGGAAGCCTCTGGCCATTCCCAGACATTGTTTATGAAGAGAGTTCAAAGGGAACTCAGCCAGCTGTCTTAGCTGTTTGTATTATTCCTCTCCCTTGCCCCCAGTTGATTTTTCACATTTTCCACTCCTCAGAGAAACAGATCCTTCAGGCATCCTACAAAGCCAACTCTTTACTCAGTTTTCTTTCCTAGGGAGCATTTCTGACCTGCCCAGCATCTCTGAGTACCAGATGGGTCGGTTGACCAACTTTTGGATGTGTATCTTCCATTTCCTTTTGGTGTGTCCCCAGGTTACAACAAAACAGTCCTCTAGGAAATTAGCCTTGGTGGAGACTGCTTGGAAGACGGACGACGGAACTCACATTTTATGAAATATAAAAGTATTTGAATATCCCATTTAGTTGTGCTGTTATTCTAGACAAGCTTTTGTCAGTCTAGTCCCTTCCAGCTGGCACCAAAGGATACCAGGTGATAGGAAGCTGATTAATATCAGTTCCTGGTGCTTTCTGGTTTCAAGTACCTCCAAAGAAACGTCTTTGTATTTTCATGAAGTGAAAAGGAATACTTAGCATTTATATAATGCACATGGATCTTTTCAAAGCTACAGTTAATCGCAGTTTTATTGGTCTGAATAAAAAAAATCTCTAAAACAGATCAGTTTTGTTATAAATCTACAAGACATTTCCGCACCACTACTGCTTTACCACCCTAACTCCTCAAAAGCAATTCAAAGTTGATCTGAACCAATGGTCAACTTTACTGCGAGAAAGCAAAAGCCATAATTCAGTGGTTACCTCTCAGCATTTTTAGGTCATGTTATATCTACTAAGGTGTTCCTGTGTTTCTATATGTGTGACGAGGGGAAACAAAACCTTCAAAGCACTATTGCATTAAACGTCCCAGAAAAGAATATAGTCGTGTAAGGGTTGGAAGGGAATTTAAAAATAATATTTCATTAGTAATCTCTTTTATCACAAGTTATATATATATATAAGTTATTATTACTTACTCCACCATCACTAACATTTTGGCAGGACACTACAGTATTATCCCAAATCTTTACTGAGAGGAGAAAGAAGCTGTTAACTCTTTAAACCATTAATCATTAAGGATCTGGCTGTTTCCCTGGCCATTGGACAAGAGCTCTGATGGTTACTGTTGCCATCTTACAAATTGGGATTGTTGTTTGTGACCTTGAATAGTTTTGGCCTGGTTTGTTTTAATTGTGACTTTTAATCTTGTCTACTACTCAGAGTCACTTTTATGAGACTGATAGCAATAGATATTGCTTAAATCGATCAATTGCTGCTATCTCTGCCAATTACTTGACTGCCCCAGTGTAATGGATAATACCTAATAGATTTTTTTTAATTTGCATTTATATCCCGCCCTTCTCCGAAGACTCAGGGTGGCTTACACTATGTTAAGCAATAGTCTTCATCCATTTGTATATTATATACAAAGTCAACTTATTGCCCCCAACAATCTGGGTCCTCATTTTACCTACCTTATAAAGGATGGAAGGCTGAGTCAACCTTGGGCCTGGTGGGACTTGAACCTGCAGTAATTGCAAGCAGCAGTGTTAATAACAGACTGTCTTAGCAGTCTGAGCCACCAGAGGCCCATTTTAAACACTTAAGGCTGCCTTTGCATGTTGAAGTAAAAGAGAAATACTACTTTAACTACTACCAGCATAGCTAACAACAATTTAAGCTTTAAATTGCTTTAAAGCTTGCTTATTGCTGTAAGCCGCCCTGAGTCTTCGGAGAAGGGCGGGATATAAATGTCAATAAAAAAAAATAAAAAATAAATAAAAATGCTGGTCTTACACCATGAGGTGAAATGCAGGCAACATCATGGGGTTACAGACAAAAAACGTTGTTGGTATACTTGTGCCATGGATGTGGGCAAGCATAGATATAGTCTTCGTGTGATTTTATATATATGGAGGCAACACAGAAATATCTCATGAAACTTTTAAAAAACTGATATCAAAAAAGATATCAGCACACACTTCAATAATACAAGAGAACATATGTACAGTAGCTCAGTGTTGAACTGTGGAGTCCTTGGTGCTCTCTGAAACTTGTTCTTTACTTGCAGACATTTCATTACCTAAACATAATACATAAAATTATCTACCACAATGTCCTACCTGTCAATGACTACTTCAGCTTCAACCACAACAATACACAAGCAAATAATAGATACAAACTCAAGGTAAACCACTCCAAACTTGATTGCAGAAAATATGACTTCAGCAACAGAGTGGTCAATGCCTGGAATGCACTACCTGACCCTATAGTTTCTTCCCCAAACCCCAAAACTTTAACCTTAGACTGTCTACTGTTGACCTCACTCCATTCCTAAGAGGTCTGAAGGGGCGTGCATAAGTGCATCCATGTGCCTACCGTCCCTGTCCTAATATTCCTTTTTTACTCACTCTTTTCCTGTATCCAAATTATGTTTTTACTTTTACCTGTTATCTTATATATGATTGACAAAATAAATAAATAAAACTAAATAATATCATCAGTGGTAGTGATTGTGGGGTTTGCTCCCTATTTGTATACAATTGCTTGCCCTGCCAATGTTGGTTAGGATACAGCTTTCTCCTTGGTAGTTCCTTGATTAGAGTGTGGTTTTCTATTTCATTGTTCATTGCCTGGTGTTAATTTCCACTCATCCAGGTTTTGATTGCTGGAGATGGTATGTTTTGTGTGATCTTTTGTTACCTTTTCAGTTTATTCCTCTTTTGAATGGTGTGTAAATATAGTTTATTTCTATGTATTTATTGATGGCTGATTTGTCCAAATGCCAAGCTTCTAAGAATTCCCTATTTAGCTTGGTCAAATGCTTCAAAAGCTGGGTATTCAAAACACTTCAGTAAATTCAATAACTTACTGGATTGGGGTTGATGGCAGGTAAGACATCCCTAAAGGGATGCGGTGGCTCAGTGGCTAAGATGCTGAGCTTGTCAATCGAAAGTTTGGCAGTTCAGCGGTTCGAATCCCTAGTGCTGCGTAATGAGGTGAGCTGCTGTTTCTTGTCCTAGCAGTTTGAAAGCATGTAAAAAATGCAAGTAGAAAAAATAGGGAACAACTTTGGTGGGAAGGTAACAGTGTTCTGTACATCTTTGGTATTTAGTCATGCTAGCCACATGATCACAGAGACATCTTCAGACAGTTCAGCTTTGAAACAGAGATGAGCACCGCCCCTAGAATCGGGAATGACTAGCACATATGTGCTTGTAGATATCCCTACGAGCAAAAATGGTATTGTGGTGGAATTGCTGGTCAGGAGCAAAAGTCTTTCAGGAGATAAGGAGAGATATTTGGATTGCCCACTTGGTGCTCTAGAAGAGCTGTTCCTCCCAAGGTGATCACAGGAACTGAATTTCTTATGGTCAATTGCAAATTGAGCTGCTCAGGAACCGAAGGATTTTACAATATGCCCTTAACTACTGTTTAGCCTTAATTGGACATCTGACTGGCAAAAATCTTACTTTCTTAAACACTTTATGACTTAATTATTTTACCACCTAACAAAGATATTCTGAATGGCAATGAAGATCAAAGACTTTTGGTGACGGCCTTTTTTTTTTTAATTTAAGAGGGGGTTGTGCTATTTTAAAGGATTTTTATTTAAAAGCAAAAAGCTTATTAGGATTGGAATCCAAAGAAGTTTTAAATAGAGAAAGGGGACAGTGATTAAAAAACCCCAGGAGAAATAATTTTTTCTAACAAAAATGCCTTTGAAAATAGCAAAATTAATTAGATTAAGAGACTAGATCTTGTGGGAATGCTAATTGTTCATTAAAACAAGAAGATAATGCTAATATGAGCTAAACAGTGAGAGCTAAACTATGGAGCTAATTGGGACCTTACACTGGTTTTCACTTGGAAAGGGGGGAGTATGAAGTATGAAGCAATAACACACACCCCTCATTTCATACAGTTCTATTACCATTAAGGCTTAAAAAATAAGAATATGAAAACCGATCACCAATTTAGTTAATATTTTTGTTTTGGGTTTTTCGGCTAGAGTTTTCATGTTTTATGTTCAATGCATTCCCTAGTCAAATGTTACTTTCTATACCTGAAACTATAATTCTGTAATTATAGCCTAATGGATTATACTCTACCATTTTCCTGCATGAGAACCAGAGGCAGTATTCAGCCAGTTCGCATCGGTTCACATGAACCGTTGGTGGAAATTTGGCCAAGGTTGCTGAACTGGTAGCAATGGCTGGCTGGCCACGCCCCCGAACTTGTCCCCCACTTGCTGCTCGCCACGCCCATTCAGTCACATGCCCCCCTAGCCACACCCACCAAACCAGTAGTGAAAATTTTTGAAACCCACCACTGATCAGAACTTGTGATGAATACAATATACTTGTAAAAACAAGTTGAAAATTCACATTTTCCCTGTATGGTTAACTTCCCCAACTCCTCAGTTAGGATGTCCACATATTAGAAGAGCACCCAGGATGGTGAAAGTATTTGGAAGGAAGAACCATCAACAGTGAAGGACTTCTTGCATAAGAGGAATCACCTCTGACTTCTCACTTTGTAACTCATCTCTTTCTTTCTGGACTTTGTAATCTAAAAACAGCATATCACAACATATTTCTCAAGAGTCAGACTTCTGAAAAAGTGGCCCTAGGACCGCTGGAATTCCCCCATACCGTTTCAGGGGTCCAGGAAATCAAAATGATTTGCCAGTTTATACTGAAAAATAATACAATATTAAAACCCCACCGAACAACTGTGAAAAGCAATAGTGGCAGCGAGTACGTCAATTTCAGTTTTTAATATGTTAAATATTGATAAATCTAACCTATACAAATAAAAAGCTCTTCCATAACTTTTGAAAGTGGGAAGGGATCCTGAGAGAAGAAAAGTTTAAGAAACCCGGCTCTAGAGAAATGCAGATGACCTTTTCTCAGACATTCATTAGGAATTACACTTTGAAAGAGAAACTGCCTGCCTTTTTACATTTTGTGATCCAACTTTTCATCCTTTGTTGAAAAAGACATATTTGGGGAAAGGCTAAAGGATTAAGGGAACTGAGTATTCTTTACTTAAGAGAACTTATATAATCAGTGTCCAAATAATGTCTGTTTTGTTTGTGACTATAGAAACTCTATGTTCTTGAAATTGGAACCAATAGCATTTAGAAATGTCTTTTGATTAAGTTGGAAACCTCTGTAATCTCATAAGAATCCTTCTGATTATTAACCTATTAACATGCTTATTTTATACTGCAGCCTGAATGCCATTAAAGATTCTAGGCACGTTAGCCTACACCTGAAAATAAAACCAAAAGAATAACTAGAATGTTTAAGACTGTTCTCATTTTGTGCAACAATTCTTTTTTTTATGGTTTATTTTTTTCACATTGGAAATCATCCATTCCTGAAAACGAATGGCATTTGGTCTCCTAACTATGGCTTAACTTCCTTCCCCTGTATATAAGGCCTTATGATTTTATTCTATTTTCTCTCATATATCCTGATGAATTTAATCTGTAGGCAACATTATTTCTTTCTTTAAAAATGACTGATTAGCTTACCTTGCTTTTTTCTAAGCTAAAAAGACAGTATATAAATTATTTTGGAAATACAGAAATAATAATAATAATAATAATAATAATAATAATAATAATAATAATAATAATAATAATAATAATAATAATAATGATGATGATGATGATGATGTTTTAATTTGTATACTGCCCTTCTCCTGAAGGACTCAGGGCGATGAACAGGCAAATAAAATACAAACAGAAACATACACCATAATTAAAACAACCCTTAAAAAACTGATTCAAATTTGCCAAAAAATTTAAAATAACATTACACCCCATAAAATTACAGAAATTTAAAACCCATCAAAGTTCAATTAAAATTTAAATTTAAAATTTAAAATCAGGCCAGTCCAGCCATACGAAATAAATAGGTTTTAAGTTCGCGGCGAAAGGTCCTAAGGTCAGGTAGTTGTCGAAGCCCGAGGGGAAGCTCGTTCCACAGGGTAGGAGCCCCCACAGAAAAGGCCCTCCCCCTGGGGGCCGCCAGTCACACTGTTTGGCTGACGGCACCCTGAGGAGTCCCTCTCTGTGGGAACGTACATAAATAAATGTAATAAATAAAATAAATTAAAAATATTCCTCATCAACAATTATGTACCTGAAGTATGATTTGCACTTGACAGCTATGCCTCTAAACTGAACCAGACTTCACTCAATAAACCAACATGCTCTTAATGGTTTTTTTTTAAACAGTAGAGAAGCGAACAAAGTGAAAAGTGCTTTCTTGCCAAAAAGACTTTTTTTTTTTTAAAAAAAAGTCTTGTTCTATGATCATGTAACTCCAATCCCAAATGCTTCTGACAAATGAAAGGAAATAGCAGGATTATTATACCTTGTTTGTTCTCAGCTTCCTAGAGTTTACAAACTGGTACAGAATTTTGTTCTACTTAGATGTAAATTTTGGGTTAAGTTGGCTGGAATCAACATGAGTTGGGTACCTATATACATTTCTTTACTAAATAAATATATTTTCAGTTTGAACAGAGACGTTATGCCCAACAAACAACAGGTGTTTATGGGCTTCACATAATTTAACAACTAGTTCACCCAGAATCAAAAATGTGAGCGCATGCGCACATGCTCACTTCCCTCACACACACACCTTGCGCATATGCACATTTCATTAAAAACACAGTGATTGTATAGGATGGGATAGCTTTGCTCACCTGGGTGCCTTGCACATATGCATGCTGCATCAAAAACACGGTGCTTGTATAAGATGGGATAGCGCCACGGTGGGTGGGCGGGCCCAGCTGCTGCCCGTAACTACCGGTTCACCGAACTGGTCCGAACCGGCTGAATCCCACCCCTGACAATAGCCAACAGTATGTGTGAGACCTCGACATGCATTGCTGTGGTTCACTTAACAGAAAACCTTGGCTGAAAAGTGTCTTCTGTATGCTTGCAAATGTAGCTTATTGTTTTGTCTCATTAAATGACAGCATAATTGAAATTGCCAGGATCAATGTCCAGAATTTTTACAGCTCTTCTTTAAATATGTGCTTCCTGTTGTTCCTCTTAACTGTGCCCGGGAGATTGCAGTTCTATAGCAGTTTCCTATAATTGCTTTCCCTCCCCCTCCCACATTTCCTTCTTTCATACCAATTTAAACTGTTTCAGCTGCAGCAAAAAAACGCTCTGCACGGCTGCTCGCTCAGCCTCCCTGTTCCAAAGTTGGTTTTCTTCCATTCCTAAGCTTACCCCCAAATGTATCTATCATACATTTGGGGGTAAGCTTATAA
Organism: Ahaetulla prasina; assembly: GCF_028640845.1. Lineage (NCBI taxonomy): Eukaryota > Metazoa > Chordata > Lepidosauria > Squamata > Colubridae > Ahaetulla > Ahaetulla prasina. Next base: position 130,427,189 of record NC_080539.1, read on the forward strand.
ATACTTCTCTCTGTTGGCTTCTCCATTCCCTAAGCTGCTTTCTGCTGAGGGAAGGATCAGAAATAGGAGAAAAGTAGAAGGAAAAGAAGAATCAGCCCTTCATACAAACTATATTTATTATTCAGCACAATCTCGCCTTTAAGGACATAAGGGGAGCCCTGTTGCGACAGGCCATATGGCCACCTTGTCCATATTTTGTGACAGATGGTGGCCACCTGAATGCATTATGGAAGCTCATCAGCCTGGATTCTGTTCCTCAGTACTTAAAGCCTGCTGCCCACAATTCAGGCATTAGTAAAACAGCTATCAGCATTAGCAGCCATCGGTAGCTTGATGGTCTGCCAGGCAATTGCACAGCCGAGGTCCAAATGGAGCCAGACACTGACATGTAGTTTTATATAAATAAATATATTTTACATTTATATTTACAGCAAACAAGATAGTCAAGCATATCACTATGTCATGAGGTAAACCCTAAAATAAATTACAGAGCAGCATACAGAGCACATGGAAGAAAAAAAAAATTGGAGAAAAAGGGAAACGCCCAGAGATAGGTGTCACATAAATTAACAACCGGTTTATCCAGCACCGAAAATGTGAGTGTGCGTGGCTTCAAAACCACAGCTAAATAGGATGGCATAGCACCAGGGCGGGTGGGCACAGGTCGCAACTACCGGTTTGCCTGAAATGGTCCAAATTGGCAGCAGCCCACCACTGGAAACGCCCTCTTCTCACCCAGCAACCAATCATAATGTAGATTGTCTCATGCAGGAGCCCACACTCTTCAACCAATCAATTACAACTGTGTGTTCTGGCTCACTATAAGCTTTACTGTTTCAGCTATTAAATTAAATATCTTAACATGGTCCATGAACCTGACTAGGACTTGTTACTGTTCAGCAGAGAAATTGAAAAAGTTCTCTGCTCCTGCCTTACTTGCTAAGGACAAAGGGCCCAGGCTTTGAATGAGCTTTTTCAGGATGGAGATCAGATAAATCAGATATATACAGATCTTAAGGCTAATCATAGCCTAAACTGACAAATTAAAAATAAATAGACCCCTGAGATGAGATGCATCCATCCAAGAGTTAAAAATGTCAGTTTGAAGTCACTGCTCTTTCCACAGAATTATGCAACTTCTCATTAATATCAAGAGTAATTCCCAAGAGCTGGGAAATAGCTTGACCCCAATTTTTAAAAAGAAACTGAGAGCAAAACTTTATCAGGTCTAAAGATGACCTGCTACTTTCCTATCTTCCTTTGGTTTAAGCAAATCATAATGCCAGATTTTTAACAACATTTATGGCTTATTACCTTTTAATGATTTTAATTATTTGTTTTATTGTATTGATTCAATTATAGTAGTTTTTCTGTAGCTTGTTTGTGTTTGCTGCCCAGAATATTTCAGAATTGGGATGGGCTGGCAATACAAATAAGCAAATAAGCCAGCAAGCACTGATTGAGTCTGTAAATACATAAGTATAATGGGATTATTTGCATACCAGATGCTCTATAAATAGCATTTAAATGGATCATCATTGAAAAAGGACTTTTCTGTCTCCTATAGAGCACAGGTATCTCTGGCTGCAAGAAGCAACAGATGGCTAACATAGTTCTTGTTGCTCAAAACAATTTGAATAGAGATCCAACTTAATTTACTATTCAATTTCATAATAATAGCTTTAAAAAAAACGAAGTTCTTTCTTTAAGTCCTGCCAAAAAGTATATAGACAGTATTTTATGTTCCAGGTTTAATGTGCCAGGTAACATATTCATTTCTTTTACATTACTTTGTATTTGGAAAGTCAGTATAATAATAGCCATTGGATTAACCGTGTTGCATTGAGAAAAACATCTTCCATTTAATTTGGACATTCAGTACTTATGATAAACTGAAAAGTTACAGTACATATTAGAGCAGTGATGGTGAACCTTTTCGGCACCGAGTGCCGAAAAGATCACACAGAAACGTCATGCAAGCGATTGCACTCTCATCGGGGCTGCACTCCGGAAAAGCAAAACTTCTGGATTCTAGCATGCATGAGCACCCAAGGATCAACTTGCCAGCGTGCATGTGCAGGCCGGTTTTCGGCACTGCCATTCACATGAAGGACAGCTAATGGTCACGTGTGCATGTGCACCAGGAACCCAGAAGACGAACAAGCAAAGCTGCGCGTGCCGGGCGACGTGGGTTCACGTGCCACTTTGGCCACACGTGCCATAGGTTTGCCATCATGGTGCCAGAGCAGGGGTCTCCAACCTTGTCAACTTTAAGACTTGTGGACTTCAACTCCCAGAATTTCTCAGCCAGCTTTGGAATTCTGGGAGTTGAAGTCCACAAGTCTTAAAGTTGACAAGGTTGGAGACTCCTGTGCTAGAGAATGCAGCAGGATTACTTTTCAAGCTATGAATTTGAATCTTTAGGATACCAGATTAAGATCTATGTGGCTGGAGTGAAAAGTACATGTGATGGCTGCCAATTTAGAAAATAGTATATGGAAGTTTGGAGGGCATTTAAAGTATGAAAATGGCTTGTCTTAGTCAACTAAGCTGCAATGAAACTCCCATTAGATTTTTTTTTTTACAGCAAAGAGTAATTTTTGAGTCAAATCAGATTGGAGAAGTGAGTGCTAAGAAGAAGGCAATGTGAGATTCATATCTGGTCTTTTACTCATTCACAGAAGGTCTGCAGAAAAAATATTTTCATTTTTTATATTGCACTAAATCAGGGATCCTCAAACAACGGCCCCTGGGCTGGATATGTGCAAGGAATGTTTGTGTTGCTACAGAGAGTCTCCCCCTTCTGGGTGTTTTTGTGCGGTTTGGAGCGGGGCAGAAATTCTGACTTGTGGTCTGCTTCAGCCTCCTAGTGTGGGACTTTGGGTGAAGACTGGAGGGAAGTACTGCTAGTGGCGAAGAGCCGGAGAGCCTTGTTCCAATGGGACAGCATCATGGCCTGGAACTGGCTGAGCCTCCAGGCTCCGGTACCTGGCCTTACACTCCTGCAGGTCTTCCCTCTGCTTGGAAATCCTATGCTCGTAGTCCTCAGTGAGATGCTTCTGCTGAGTCTCCTTCTCGGTCAGATCCAATTTGAACTGAGCCAGCTGTTTTGCCAATTCTTTCTCGTGGTGGCTGCTTAGCTCCAGCAACTGCTTCCTGTTGGAGCCCAGGCAGGCAGGTGAGGAGTAACGAGTAGATGTGAATGTGAGTGACATCGAGTTGGCCGCACCCACCCAGACACATGACCACCTTGCCACGTCCACCCAGCCAGTCATTAGGCAGATCATATTAGTGGTCTGCAGGTTTTAAAATTTTGAATGTAGTGGTCCCTAAGGTCCGAAAGGTTGGTGACTCCTGCTTTGGATGACACTATAGCAGGGCTGTCAATATCTGGATGCGTCACACACTGGCCATACCCCATGCCTGGTTTAGCAAAGGGGGGAAAAGTCTCAATACATCATGTGATGCTGCCATGATGATCAGTTTGACACCCCTGCACTACAAGGTTGCCAAATATATTGAAATTTGTGCCACATATTTTCATGTTTGTTACCATTAAGCTGAGGATCAATTGCAATGTTATTTGGATGCACATCAACAAACCCAACAATTCTATTTTTTTATACCAGTGATAGCCATGGGAATGTAGTTGGCGTGTACAGACCTTTGAAACAAGTTTGACTTTTATAGCAATGTGCTACAAAGCAGCATTGTTGCTTTACTCAAAATGGAGGATCTGAATGAAAACATGATGCTGTTAAATATTGAAACATTATCGTTGGGAAATTAAGTGTTCCATCACCAACCATCCTAAGATTAGGATGTGGTTTAGGTTTAACTCTAACTAAGGTAGACAATGGAATCCAGATGTCAGTTACCCAAGGAAGCAGTTATAATCTGGTGGAAATCTGACGTCAACAAGCTAATATCAAGGCCTTCCAACCTTTTGAATTGCCTGTTATCTTGATGTACTCAAATGCAGCTGGGTTGGTTCTCAGAAATGAGCCTAATTTGGTTTCTATTTGGCAGTTACTGTGCTTCAGCGATTCAGCATATTGTCCTATTTGAAGGGCAGCTGGGTCCAAATTCAAGTAATGGCTTTCCCCACCACTTAAGAAAACTGCTGTATTTGATAATGCACAAATAGCATTGCCCAAGCTAAACAGGATTTTGAAACTCAATTTCCTACTTCCTTTTGCTAAAATAATCTCTTAAAAACTCAAGTGCAGAGCTGATTTGGTAACAATTATCCCACTAAGCGCTCATCTTATAGTGATATAAAAAAGACCTTTAAAAGCTTGAAATCCTCTTCAACGGTTGAATGGGATATACACTCAAAGGGTACAGTATAGGCTTCGTGGTGTTTTGGATTCAAAGGCAAAGACATGTAACAATTGTCAGCAGCTCCTTAAAGCAGCTGCATCTTTTCACACAATCATGTTTGGTTTAAGGAGTTGTTACCAGAATGCTACCTTTGCATGCATATGCACCAGTGGTGAAATCCAATTTTTTTTTACTACCGGTTCGGTGGGCGTGACTTGGTGGGCGTGGTGTGGTTTGGTGGCATGGCTTGGTGGGCATAGCAGGGGAAGGATACTGGAAAATCCCCATTCTCTCCCCACTCTGGGGCCAGCCAGAGCTGATATTTGCCAGTTCCCCGAACTACTCAAAATTTCCGCTACTGGTTCTCCGAACTGCTCAAAATTTCTGCTACCTGTTCTCCAGAACCTGTCAGAACCTGCTGGATTTCACCCCTAATATGCACTTTGAGCCATCTTTTTTGCTTTGACACTGAAGTGCTGCTAGAGGTGGTATAAAATGTAACACATATTTTAATTACTTAAATTATCTGTTTGTATGGTACACTTATATTCAGTCAGCCAGTAATCCAATCAAATTTCTGAAAGCACAAAATTGGCCCAGTATCACCATATAAGTCAGTATTTTTTTAACCCTAGCAACTTGAAGATATGTGGATGTTAACTCCTAGAATTCTGGCAAGGGAATCCTAACTTGCTCTCAGCACATCTTCAAGGTGTTAAGGCTAAGAAATTTTGTTTAGGGAATACATTCTCATTGGCCAAGCAGCTAGGAGTAGGTATGATGCCCCAGTCAATCATTCTGTAGCAAATATATGCCATGTTGCTGGCTTTGGCAATGAATCCTGAAATTGTGAGATTTGCTTTTTTATCAAGGAGCACCTGAATGGATTTTGGGGCTCTTATAGCATGGTTTACTGGCTTGGGGTTAGTGAAACTCTGTGCAAAGTTTGGAATCAGCAATGTCCATAGTGGTGGAGGTGGTAATAAATATCAAGATATCAAAAAGGACTAGGGCAGTGTTCCAATATCTCAGGGGTTGCCACAAAGAAGAGGGGGTCGGGCTGTTCTCCAAAGCACCTGAGGGTAGAACAAGAAGCAATGGGTGGAAACTGATCAAGGAAAGAAGCAACTTAGAATTAAGGAGAAATTTCCTGACAGTTAGAACAATTAATAAGTGGAACGACTTGCCTGCAGAAGTTGTGAATGCTCCAACACTGGAAATTTTTAAGAAAATGTTGGATAACCATCTGACTGAGATGGTGTAGGGTTTCCTGCCTGGGCAGGGGGTTGGACTAGAAGGCCTCCAAGGTCCCTTCCAACTCTGTTGTTATATTATATTATATTAAGATGGCAGTCATGACTATGTGAAGCCTCAACTTTTTCTATGTGTAGACAATGTTTATTTTTTATTAATTAATTAATTTGGTAAATTTATATAGTTGTCCTATGACACTGAGTAGTGTTCAAAGTTAAAAATAGCAATAGCAGTTAGACTTCCATACCGCTTCATGGTGCTTCACAGTCCTCTCTAAGCAGTTTACAGAGTCAGCATATTGCCCCCAACAATCTGGGTCCTCATTTTACTGACCTTGGAAGGATGGAAAGGCTGAGTCAACCTTCGACCGGTGAGAATCAAACTGCTGGCAGTTGGCAGAGCTAGTCTGCAATACTGCTTTCTAATCACTGTGCCAACATAGCTCAGTGTGACAGCACAGTCATTAATTTGTCAAAATTACCAAAACAATATCACAAAATAACCAAAACAATATCATAAAATAATCAAAATGTGACAAAAATTAAGAATCATTTTAAAAAGCACAATCTGGGGGCAGAGCACTCAGTTTCCCTAGCAATGGAGCTACTTTGCAGGCTCCAGACACCCAGGTTACCACATCCCTAGATGAGGTGGTATATTTTCAAGTTACTTCACAAGGTCAGCAAGGTGAGGGCCAATCAAGTCACTAGGAAGATGATGGCCTTCCCAAAGGCCAGGTGCTGCAGCAGAAATTGACGCATATACAAGAGATGGAGGACTTCAGTGTTGACTTTTGTGATCCTCCCCCAATGAATACCCCTGCTGGGCATGTAACTTTTTGAATTTTGTCTTTGGTTTTCTTTGTTTATCAACTTCTTAATGTACGATGTATAGAAAATACAATTCTTTGGGTTTTTTTACCCCAATCCCCAACATTTGATGGATATTTTCAGGTGTTTGGGGGCTTTTTTAATGTTTCTCTTACTCTTCCCTGTCTTGTTTATGTGTTCAACAAAACAATCACTATGAATATGTGTGTATTTATTTTATACAGCTATCCATACAGATCATTGAAGTGTCACATTAATATGTCTCAGCAGGTGGCACTGTCTGGCTGACCTTTGTCTTGGTTTGAAAGCTAAGCAGGGTCATCTATGGACAGTGTTTGGATGGGAACATACAAGGGAAGAAATCAACATGGTGAAAGAATGCGAACTGTGTTGGTAACATTGCCAAAAAAACTACATTGACATGACCATACAACATGGAGTTCCATTTGACTCAAAGGAGAATTTATAAACAATATCTACCTTTTTACCACTTTTTCAACAAGTACAAAATGTAAACATAATTGTTTCACTTAATTTAAACATTTAGTCTTCTTTGTCTTGTGTAGCTTGTTGGTTTCAAATCTTCTCAGAAGAATTAAAGGAGGCTCCAAAGCAGATTTTGAGCGCAAATACCGAGCTTCAGGAGAAAAGGAGATACATCTTATTTAGTGTGTTGATTTGACAGGCCTTAAAATTGTACAGTACATAAATGAATTGACAAAGCTAGCTGAAATTGTGTCTAGTCATACATAGACACAAATATAAACTTTCCCATAGCCAGTAACACAAAACGTACTGCCAATTACTTTCCGCAAACAAAGCTAGTGCCATAGAGTAAGCAGAAGCCATTTATCTGTCTGTCTGTCTCCATCTGCACCATCCATCCATCCATCCATCCATCCATCCATCCACCCACCCATCGCCATTTTGGTGGAAAAGAAAAATATTCCTTTTTTCTGAATGTTCTGAAATGCTGGTATCTTTTTAAGTAATTTTAAAAAGTGCATGTACATGCATGTAATACATTTATGTGTAGATTCAGAATAACTGAGCTGTTTGGGGGAAGGAATTGGAAAATTAATCAATGCCTCTGCTCCTGTCAAAACCAGCTTGCTAAAATCCCATAGAGGGAAACTGCTCAGAAACATTCAGTCCTTGGGGAGATCTGTACTTCAGCTTTGAATCTTTCTGCCAAAAGGAATTGTCTCAGTTCAGAAGAACAAAAACAATGGGTGAAAAGGAAATAACACAGAGAATGGTGACATCATCTGGATGCTCCCCAAAACTGTCTGCAAGAACTATGCACATTTCATGTTGCATTCAAATTACCAAAAAAAAAACCCAAAAAACAAAACAAAAACCAAGGCTTAAGATTCAAACTGCCGGATCATAAATGAAATACAGCTCTGTTTCCCACACCTCCTTCTGTACTAAGAAATCAAATCAGCTCCAGAAGATTAGGGATCAACTGGAGTAGGAGGTCATGGGGGCAGAAGCCACTATTAATAGATCAAGGGAATCACTGAAAAGCTCATTCACTTTCATGTGTGGGTAATATCCTTGGACCAAAGGGTCATGAAATGTGTTTGTTTGGAAAAGTTCTACCATTGCTATTTTTTAAAATAGTAAGTACTGCATTTTACCAACCACAAGCCAAACATTCAATGTTTTTGTTTTTGTTTTAAGCACAATGATTTGTTCTTTTGGCATGTTGAATGAGGAAGGATTTGGGTTTTTTTTTTAATGGATTACAAATCAATCATTTTAATCACACCTACTTCTCTGCCTGACAGCTATCATTTACTTAAATTAAATAAATGTATCGACTGTAAAATAACAATTACTTCCAGGTGAGTTACTTGTGATACGGTGCATGGAACGTCCCACAAAATGTTGTTGTAAATAGTTTATCTAGGGAAAAAAATTGAAGCGCCTGAAGATACCAGTGAACCAACGTAATTTTAAAATAATTCTCACTTTCCAGTTTTGAAGTGGACAGATAGTGATTTCAACTCATCACCCAATCTGGATCTGACTTTATAGAATTTTTTTTAAAAAAAAAGAAGACTAGATCCTTAGCTTAAATGAACCCTTATATTTCTGTGAAAGTATAAGCACCCACTGAGTCAATGTCATAGCCTAAATTACAAAAACTTCTTTTGGTTAGACAATTTATGAAATAAAGTACTTAAACTGTTCTTGTATTAAAACAACTCTCCCTTGTTTTAAGCAACCAAACATAACCCTTTCAGTGATTAGAAAACACCATGGAGAGTAGCTGCCATGAGAATAAATGAAGTGAATACATAGCCATTAAGAGCCATTAACTTTTAAGATGCACTGGTTCAACACAAAAGTTCTTTTAAATATCACTGTTGGATATGTTTTCCTGAATGGTTAGTACATAAATATTGAAAATCATCTTCCCACAGAGTTTGTTACAATGTTTGTAAAGTACCGGTGCTTGCAGTACCATTCCTGAGTAGAAGACTTTAGAAGACAGATTTAAAAAACCTTACGAGCTAAAAACAGGAATTCCTTTTATTTGCTTTCTCCAATCCAGCTTTCAGGCATTAAGTTTCCAAACCTATAACCTATTACTTTGGCCTTACAGTAGGTGGGATGCAGTGGCTAAGATGCTGAGCTTGTCGATCGAAAGATCGGCAGTTCAGCAGTTCGAATACCTAGTGCCGTATAACAGGGTGAGCTCCCATTACTTGTCCCAGCTTCTGCCAAACTAGCAGTTCGAAGGCATGTGCTAGAAGGAAGTGGGGTTGCAGCCACTGTATATACATAAACAGAGAGCAAAACCCACTCTCTTGTAGGAGATATTATACAATCTGGCAACAAAATGTCTATACATAAACAAGCGAGCTCAGAGAGCATCAAGGACCCCCCAGTTCAATTCTAAGCTACGTATATTCTCTTCTATTGGTACTGTATATAGATTACTCTTCTTGAATGCATTTATAATACATTTTAAAGGAAAAGGTATGTAGAGAACTTTTCTTCAATGTAGAAAATGATCTGTGTATATGTGCAAGATTTTGCAACACCAGACTCTGTGGGACAATCCATATACCAGTACAGTACATACCTCATAAAGTAGCTGATCAGAAGAAGTACAATTCACACAGTGCAAAATAAATATAGACTTGCTTAAACTAAAATTAATAACATTATATTAATTAATATATTAATTATATTAATAAGATAACAATACTTCATGGTGCGGTTGCTAAAAATGACAGCACAGTGGCAAACTATTCTCATTAGACAGTTTGTCCTTTTTCTTGATCGTTGTACATACCCATCCCATATAAACAATATGTTGTGTCTTGTCCGCTCTCACCGCAGCCGGGGTCTGCTTATCTGCTCCCGAACACGGAGGAATGTATGCCTCCCGGCCCCAGTCCTGGCTCCATGCCCAGACAAGCTGCAGAGGAGGGGGCCCAAGCAGGCTGCAGAGGAGGGAGCATCCCCCGGCCCCAGCCCTGGCTCCATGCCCAGGCAAACGGAGCAGCTAGACCCCTCCCCCTCCTCCACAGCATGTGAGCCTGAGGAAAGTTTACTTAAAATAGCTGATTGGAGTGACCTTCGCATCAGAAGATTGGATAGGCGGAGGCAACAGAAGGAAGGGAGGGGCAGGCCTTAATGAGTGCTGAGTCATGGAGCCACACCCCATGGCCTATATAAAGGATCTGCTTTCTGGCAGTCTCTGAGTCAGGCAAAGTCGAACTTATCTTGCTGAAGTCACTTACTGGTCTCCTGCCTGCTCTGAGGACTTTGCTAGGACTTTGGGCAGAGCTGCAGAGGCAAGCCTGATTCGGATTTCCCTGACCCGGCCGTCAGCGGAGGAGTGGGACACGACACAATATATAGCCAAAGCTCCGTCTTCCATTTCAAATTCTGAACAAGAAGTCACCCGCCACTCATTTTTGTAACTTGACTTTGTAAGGGAAGAACACAGAGATAAGGCCAGAATGAGTTGACTTGACTGATTCTTGGCTACGCTATTACATCTGCTGTAATCTCATCACTCCTAATAGATCATTGTGTCAACTAGCTGCCCCTTTTATTGTCATAACATTCGCATTTTTCATCCATGTGTTGGAATAAACACATCATTCTGCTGTTCATGAACGGGCAAATATTTCAGTTTGGCTGAAAAACTTTTTGTTCCCTGACTGTCACATATTTTGCTGGAAAGTCTATGGTGACATGTTAGTATTGGTTGAAACAGGGGTCTCCAACCTTGGCAACTTGAAGACTTGTGGACTTCAACTCCCAGAGTTCCTCAGCCAGCTTAGCTGTCTTAAAGTCTTAAAGTTGCCAAGGTTGGAGACCCCTGGGTTGGAATGAAAAAGCAAAAGTCTCTCTCTGATCCAGGACCCTGTTTTGTTAGATTGTGCAGATAATTGTATGAATCTTTTAACTAAATGTGGTAATCTTGGGGAAAGTAAAGAATAGGGTAGTTGCAGAGTCCAAGTCTTCCAGGTCCAAAGTTTCTGTCTGATTTTTTTTAAAAAAACATATGTTTTTATGCATTTTTATGCAATCGTCTAATACTGAATGTTGTGATTCAGTTTCAGTGCACATTTTACTTACACTTGGCTAATCTGGCCTATATTTGTGCAAAACCAAATGAAAGTCATGCTCCAATTTGCCTATTCCTAAAGGCAAAATTAATTGATATTTAAATGTGAACCAAGCATACTTCCCTTTCTTCCTTGAAAGCAGTTCTTCATGTTTTTCATTAAAGGCCTTCTCCAATAAAACTGAGATTAAAAGAAAAACAAGATGTAGACAATCGGATAGTGGAACATCTGCATTTGAAATATGAACTATACCGCTAGGTAACAAACTGAGTTTAATATGAAGAGTGTGAGCTGTTTGCATTATTGGAGATTAAGCCTTTTAGTCACTTAGCATTACATTTTAGAAATGATCTCATGAGAATGACCTGGTATGGCTCTGGAGAAGTTCTTAACAGTGCAGCCTTGTGATGACTTATCTCTGGAATCAGCTTCTACCCCGCTTCGAAATCCAGACGGTTCTTCCATCATTGCTGGGGAATCTCTTCCTATTCTCTCCAGGCAGGAAGTTTCAAAGAGGAAATTAGTGTTCGTCTTAAATAAGAGGCAAGATAAGTGTTCTTTTATTGATCCCTTGGTGGTCTGACTCATAAATTCTAACTGGGATTGCCAGAAAACTCTCTCACTTTTTCTCTCCCTCACACACACACACACACACACACACACACACACTTTCCCCCTTACTTTGCCTTGTTTTTATTCTCAGACAGTTTAGAGGGCAAGACAGGGAGGGAAGAAAAGCAAAAAAAGCTCTAAGAGTTGTAAACCTAATTTTGCGTAGCTTCTTTTCCAAAAACACCACACTACTAACCAGAGCATATAAAACATTTGCTAGACCAATTCTAGAATACAGCTCACCTGTTTGGAACCCTCACCACATCTCTGACATCAATACAATTGAACGTGTCCAGAAATATTTTACAAGAAGAGTTCTCCATTCCTCAGAAAACAACAAAATACCTTATCCCACCAGACTTGAAATTCTAGGCTTAGAAAACTTGGAACTCCGTCGCCTTCGACAAGACCTAAGTTTAACTCACAGAATCATCTATTGTAATGTCCTTCCTGTCAAAGACTACTTCAGCTTTAATTGCAATAATACAAGGGCAACCAATAGATTTAAACTTAATGTAAACTGCTTTAATCTAGATTGCAGAAAATATGACTTCTGCAACAGAATCATCAGTGCTTGGAATACTTTACCTGACTCTGTGGTCTCTTCCCATAATCCTAATAGCTTTAACCAAAAACTTTCTACTATTGACCTCACCCCATTCCTAAGAGGACCATAAGGGGCGTGCATAAGCGCACAAACGTGCCTACCGTTCCTGTCCTATTGTTCTTCTTTTCTTCTTCCTATATATGTTTATATGTGTATATACTATATAATCTTTTTGTATGATGTTGTGACAAAATAAATAAATAAATAAATAAATAAAGAAACCATGAAACAACTTTGGCCCAGTGTGATAAAAGCTACCAGCTTGGAACCAGTTCAAACATTTTGCTGAAGCAATTATGTTGAAAAAGGAGAGAGCAAGTGACATTGGTTTAGTGGCAGCAATAACAGAATTAGATGGATAAATGCCTGTTAGAATTAACTATCTATCTATCTATCTATCTATCTATCTATCTATCTATCTATCTATCTATCTATCTATCTATCTATCTATCTATCTATCTATCTATCTAAGTAACCTACCTATCTACCTACCTATCTACCTACCTATCTGCTCACCTCAACAAATGATTCTGGGCAGCAAATAACAACAAACAGAATAAAACCAATTATACCATGGGTATAAAAATTAAATACCAAAACTAAAATTCATAGCAGCAGAAATGCCACTTCCTACACACAACGAAGCAGGAAAATAAGACAATGGGGGGGGGAACAACTGTGTGGGGGCTCCCACCCTCTGGAACGAACTTCCCCCGGGACTCCGTCAACTTCCCAACCTTCGAACCTTTCGCCGCGAGCTTAAGACACATCTATTTATTTGTGCAGGACTGGGCTAGGATGTTAATTTTAATTCAGTTTTTAAAGGGGTTTTAGTATTTTAATTATAATTTTAAATTCGGCCTTATTCAATAAGTTTTTTAATTTAGTATTTTATCTTGTATTTATATTTGTGTTTTTGTGTTTTTAATAGGCTGTAAACCGCCCTGAGTCCCTCGGGAGATAGGGCGGTATAAAAATGTGATTAAATAAAAAAAATAAAAATGATTAAATACAGTCAACAGCACCAATACAGCTGGGAAATGGTTTTTTTGCACATTGAAGGCCTCAGGCCTTGGGCACAGAACCAGATCTTTAAGGCCTTATGAAATGCCAATAGAGTAATCTCTGAAAGGAGAATGTTCCATAGCATGGGGGCTATAGCGGAAATGGGATTCATCAACCTGCCTTCCTTGGTCAGCAGGCCCAGAAGAAGGGGTGAAATCTACTTACCTTCCTTACCAGCTCAGGAGTGCACACGCTGCGCACGGTCACTTCACTTGTGCAGAAGGTAAAAAACAAATTACTTCCTGGTTAAAACCCAGGTGGGTGGGCGGAGCTTTGCTCTGCCATCATTACCGGATCACCGGACTACTGGCCGCGATTGCTACCACTATCGTGAGATTTGGTCTGATCCAGTAGCATTTCACCCCTGCCCAGAAGTATGCCCATCCTGCTGGGTCAGACTGAAGAGGTAGAAACAATATGTATGACATTGATTCTCTGACTCCAGAATCTGGATCATAATGAGAACTACAGTCTTTAAAAATGTATCCCCCTTTATGTACTAAAACGTGTAAGAATTATATTTCACTGTATCCAAATAGGACCATCAAACTGTTCAGAGTAAGAAATACAGAAAGAACTAAAATCAAACGCTAGTTCCTTCAATTATTATTAATAAATGCAAGCTACAGCAAACTTAAATTTGATATGTGCCGTCAGCTAGGCAGTGTCGTCTGGCGACGCCCAGGGGAAGGGCCTTCTCTGTGGGGGCTCCCACCCTCTGGAACGAACTCCCCCCAGGACTCCGTCAACTTCCGGACCTCCGAACCTTCCGTCGCGAGCTCAAGACACATTTATTCATCTGTGCAGGACTGGCTTAGATTTTAAATTTATAGGGGTTTTAAATTGGTTTTAATATTTATATTTCTATTTTAATAATTGGGCATTAGAATAAGCTTTTTAATGATTATTTTAATTTGTATATAAATGTTTTTATATGCCTGTGAACCGCCCTGAGTCCTTCGGGAGATAGGGCGGTATACAAATATGAATAATAAATAAATAAATAAATATTATGGTTAATTAATCCTAGTGGAGTGTATCCTTTATGACAACCTTCTTTTCAAAATGCTTCCTCTTTTCCATTCCATAAAGCAAACATTTTGGCCAGTACATAACATGCTAAATTTGCTAAAAATACAGCTTTGAATTTAGTGGATGAGTCATGATTTTAGAATGTTATGTGGTCCAGGTTATTCCGTTAAATCATAATATGATTTTGAGGGGCATTGAATATTAAGTGAACAAAGCAAAAAAAAAAAAGATATTCCAACTTCAAAGGTTATTGTATTGCATTAATATATCCCTCATAGGTAATTGCTTGTGAAATCTAATGGTTAAAAGAAAGAAAGAAAGTTGAATCCTAGTGGTGCTCTCTTTATCATCTAGGAGGGCCACTGATCTCTTTAGTGTACAATGTTTAGTTTTAATTGCACATCCATTTTAATGTCATTTCAGTAAATAGGTAAAAACAGAATGAATACACATAAGTGACAGGATCTCCCAGCCCTACTACAAGATAAATCTACTTTAGATTTTTTAAAAGAACTTTATTTCACTTTAGAAGATTTGTCAGGTAGCAGGATTTTTTTAAAAATTTTATCTTTTGCTAATTGGATAGATAATTTAAATCAGTGTTGAAATGTAAAATTTGTTATTACCTGTTCTGTGGGCATGGCTTGGTGGGGGGTGCGGTAATGTGACTGGGTGGGCATGGCCAACTTTTTTTCTTTTTTCTTTTACTTTTAAAAGCATTTTTTCTACAACCTCTTCAGCCGAAAAAATGCTTTTAAAAGGCTCCCGGCTGAGCTGCCTGATCGTCAGAGGCTTTTCTTTTCTTTTAAAAGCATTTTTTTTGCCTTTAAAAGAAAAAAAAGCCTCTGATGATCAGGCAACTCAGCTAGGATTGCCAGAGGAGCCTTTTAAAAGCATTTTTTCTACAACCTCTTCAGCCGAAGGGATTGTAAAAAAATGCTTTTAAAAGGCTCTGATGATCCCAGCTGAGCTGCGCGATCATCAAAGGCTTTTTTTTTTACTTTTAAAAGCATTTTTTGGACGAAGAAAAAATGCTTTTAAAAGTAAAAAAAAACCCTCTGATGATCTTGCGGCTCAGCTGGGCATGGGGTTTTTGCTACTGGTTCTCCGAACCACCCACCACCATCGCTACCGGATTGGGCGATCCGATCCAAACCAGGAGCATTTCACCCTTGATTTAAAGGCAGGATGATCTTTGGAACAAATTTAGATGGCTTTTAGAGTCTTTGGTACTTTACTTTTTTTTTAAAAAAAAAGTTTCACTTTAAGAAAAAATAAATATGAATCTTCTTTGTATTCTATATATTGTATTGCTGTGGAGAAAAAGGACTGTAGTCATTTGGGTCATTTGTTAATGGAAAAGTAAACATAATTCCCAGAATTGAGTTGAACTTTAAGGAAACATATTATTCTACTGATTTCCATCCTCGCCCACTCTACCTAATGTATATGCTTGGCTTTGTTAAATGTTCCTCCTACAGATATCACCATATGTTTATCTAAACTGTGATACATCTAGCAGCACTTTTCCAGAACCCATGGCATAGGGCCGGGCTATCTACGGGACCGCCTGCTGCTACCGAATACCTCTCACCGACCCGTGCGCTCTCACAGAGAGGGACTCCTCAGGGTGCCGTCGGCGCGACAGTGTCGTCTGGCGACGCCCAGGGGAAGGGCCTTCTCTGTGGGGGCTCCCACCCTCTGGAACGAACTCCCCCCAGGACTCCGTCAACTTCCGGACCTCCGAACCTTTCGTCGCGAGCTTAAAACTCACCTATTCATCTGCGCTGGACTGGGTTAGTTTTTAAACTTATGGGTTTTTAATGGGTTTTTATTCTAAATTTTAATCGTGGCCAATTTAATAAGTTTTTTAATTATATTTTAATCGTATTTATATTGTATTATTTTGTATTTTTTATCAGGCTGTGAACCGCCCTGAGTCCTTCGGGAGAAGGGCGGTATAAAAATTTAAATAATAAATAAATAAAATAAATAAAAATCTATCCAGTCTGGATTTTGAGAGACACCTGCTCCAATTTCACTTCTTTTATGTGGTTTGTGAATTGGCAAATCTTCTCCCCTTTATGAAATACAGGGAGTCCTCAATCGAGCCCAACATTTATGTTGTGAAGTGAGACAATTGTTCAGTGAGTTTTGCCCCATTTTACAACTTTCCTTTCCACAGTTGTTTAGATTTAGATTAAATTTAGATTTATTGGATTTTTATACCGCCCTTCTCCCGAGGACTCAGGGTGGTTCACAGCCAAAATAAAACAACAATTATATACACAATAAAACAATAGTTAAAAAAACTTATTAGATATAAGGCCAAAATTTAAAAAAAAAATTAATCACTGCAGTTGATAAGTTAGTAACTCAGTTGTTAAGCGAATCTGGCTTCCCCATTGACTTTACTTGTCGATTTGTCGAGTGAACCGGTAGCAGCAGCAGCAGCAGCGGGAGGGTCCACCCACCCACCCGGACATTGTCAAATACGCTTTGCGCATGCGCAGAAGCTTCTGTGCATGTGCAGAAGTGGCACATGCACTCGCTTCGCTTGCACGCATGAGTGAATCAGTAGCAAAGGTAAATGAAACCCACCACTGCTTGAGATGCAGCGGTGGTCATAACTATGAACCATTTGCCAAGCGTCTAAATTTTGATCACGCGATCACCGGTATGCTTCAAAGCTCGTTAAGTGTGAAAAATGGTCATAAGTTATTTTTTTCAGCACTGTTGTAACTTTGAACGGTCACTAAATGAACTGTTGTAAGTCAAGGGCTATCTGTGCTCCTTACCCCAGAAATAGCGACTCCTCCAACCATACAATTCTATACAGTGGTTAAAGATTTAGGTCAAACAATTATATTAGCTTGGTCCTAGCTGGCTGTCGGTGGACACCTATTTTGGGTTTTATTTTGGATTTTACCTTTGCTTTTGGCAATAGCAATAGCACTTAGACATATATACTGCTTTACAGTGCTTTACGTCCCTCTCTAAGAGGTTTACAGAATCAGCATATTGCCCCCCACCAACAATCTGGGTCCTCATTTTACTGACCTCAGAAGGATGGAAGGCTGAGTCAACCTTGAGCTGGTGAGAATCGAACTGCTAAATTGCAGGCAGCCAGGAGTCAGCAGAAGTAGCCTGCAGTCCTGCATTCTAACGATTGCGTCATCACAGCTTTTGCCTATGTTTTATTTTTAGAACTTAAAATAAGTTATTTTTTTATTATTATATTGAGAACCAGTTTGATCTGGTGATTAAGGTATCAGGCTAGAAAACTGGAGATTAGCCTTAGCCCTGAAAGCCATCTGGGTGACTTCAGACCAGTCACTCTCTCTCAGTCCAACCCATTTCATGAGGTAGTTGTATGGAAAATAGGGGAAGGAAGCAGAGGTGGTATTCAGCAGGTTCTGACCAGATCTGGAGAACTGGTAGCAGAAATTTTGGGTAGTTAGGAGAATTGGTAAATACCACCTCTGACTGGCCCCGCCCCCATCTATTCTCTGCCTCCCAAGTCCTAGCTGATGGGGATTTTACAGAAACCTTCCCCTGGAGTGGCATGGGAATGGAGATTTTACAGTATCCTTCCTCTGCCACTCCCACCAAGCCATAGCCACCAAGCCATGCCACGCCCACCAAGCCACGCCCACAGAAGCGGTAGTAAAAAAAATTGAATCCCACCACTGGAAGGAAGAAACAGTGTATGGGTTAGTTACAATGTAATACAGGTGGGATTAAAAAATCTAATAATAATAAACAATTATGTTTTCTTTTTTGTTGTGCATTGTGTGCTGAGGTAATAATATGAGTCCTTCGGGAGAAGGGCGGTATAAAATTTTAATTAAATAAATTAAATAAATAAATAATAAATGATATGTGGGAATGACCTTGGGACACAGGAAGGAAAGCCACAGACTGGACCAGGGGTCTCCAACCTTGGCAACTTTAACCCTGGCGGACTTCAACTCCCAGAATTCCCCAGCCAGCTTTGGATGCATTTAGTCTTACAAGATTCTGTTAATGTAATCTTATAGTAAAGATATAGCTAGTGCTCCTGGTTGTGCTTTTTATCTGAATATCTTACAGGGTTGACGACTGCCCAGAATTCTTTTGAATTGGGATATAAATGGTGTAAAAATCAATCATTCAGTCAATAAGGGATCAGAGAGCTTAAATCCCTAAGCTTGTGTCCTGTACATCCTGGTGATCCCTGCTCATATTACATTGTATGACTGTTGCTTTTAATTCATTTTCAGCATGACATCCTGCTTTTAGGAGCAAACCAGACTTGATGGTAGCACTGCTCTGCAATTCATTACAGCAGCCATATCTTTTTTTTTTCTAGCTTCCATATGATCCTGGACTTGAGATGATTCCTTTAAAGCTGGCCTATAGACAGCAAGATAAGGTTTGATTCAACCAGCAAAAGAAATTTGCTTCCAGGAGAAACGAACGTCAATCATTCCCTAGTGTTACCTTTCTCTACATTTCAAATTTTTGAAATGGCAAAAAATAATTTTAAGCCAAGGGCAGGTAACTCAGCATCTCTGACTTAACAGTATATCTGATTGTAAGCTCCTTAAGACTCAGCCAGCTTTGCCAATATTTACAGTACTCTACAATATTTGCATAATTTAAGATAGCAAGGCAGGCTGCCTCACAATTTTAACTTCTGCATGTCTACACAGAATTAACATGAATAGCTGATTTTTGTTCCGCTCCTCTTTGGCTTTAATAACTGTGATTGCACTCAAGAGCCAGAGACCGCTTATGATTAGCTCCACTTTCAGAAACATGGTGAGGTTGCTTTGAAACACGCAGCGCTAAAACCAGTCTAACTCTTCATAATCATGAAGACATTGTCAAGAGCAAAGATGTTACAAATAGTGGAGATCTGAAGAAAACTTACCGAAAGTGGCTTTATTTGTGTTTAAAGGAACTGGGGATAAGCGTACTTTCTCCATCTTCTTGCATTTTTATACCTGTTTTTATATATTTAAATAAATAAACATATTTGGAAAAATATGTTTCCCAAATCCCAATGATTGTATATGTGTTGCACTGCACTGTAGAGAAAAAAAATGGCTAATTCTGAAAATCATGAAGATGATGACTATTTTGGAAACAAGAAAAGCTAGTGGAGAGAGCAAAATACTCAAGTAAAACACAAAGTAAAATTTTAAAATCCTTCTGCTTATAATCCTTACGTCTACAGCAAGCCCATGCCAGTTAATAAGCTTATAGATGCAAGAAGATATTGCTTGTAGAATTGGATTCCAGCGGAAAACAGCTTCCTTTATACAAACCAGATTTTAAATAGAAACTCCTCACATTCTGAAATACATAAAGAGGGTTTTCAATTCTAATGATCCCATCACACACTTCAATTCAAAATTAATTGAGAGGTATCTGTAATCACTGCTCTTCCACTCTCCCTTTCTCTGTTCAAAATACCCAAAAAGTAATGCAAAGATCTCACAAGAAAGCATTGATGGCAAGAGTTAAGTTAGAGGCAAAACAATTAATAATTTATTTACTCAAGAATCCTTTTTTAAAGGTATGCATGTATTTCATATGTGCTATATTAGATATTTTTAGTTAGATCCCCCCAGCTGAATAACAGGTCTAATCTAACCAATGTCAGCTCTTTGTCCCATTGGTGAAATTGTATGATTCTTTAACTTAACATGATGCAGACATGATGCTATTATGAGAATTAACTATGGGCAGAACCACATGTGCAAAGTAGTTGCTTCAGTTTAATCTGGAGTTCAGATATCCTGGGCAATGCAATGGCCTGCTATGTGCACCTGCCCTTCAGGAATTCATCTTATTTATTTATTTATTTTTATTTATATATTTTGTCAGACACAACAGTATATATAAGTATAAGCATGAAATAACCACACAAATTGAATACAACCAAAGGGAACATTAGGACATGAACGGTAGGCACGCTGGTGCTCTTATGCACGCCCCTTATCTTCTCTACTAACAACTTGGAAAAGTAATTCACTTAGCTGTTAGCAACTAAATATCAAAGCTAATGTAAAGGGTCAGTATTTATTCATTTAGCCTCCCAACTCCCATATGTCTCTGGGTGGTTTATAACTAGTAAGTAATATAAACCTCTCTTGATCTATAAAATTATGCTTCCACCATTACTTAGCTAGCGTCTCCTATACACAATGGCACATTCCATTGTGAATTAGGATTCTCAATTTCTTTAAAAACATCCTCTTTAAATGGATTAATCTCATCTGTCTTCCAGATGTTGAATCTCTCCCTGTTACCCTGGTATATAATACTTATGTTGAATCCATGATTAATTGCTAACATGTCTCCAGCATATTTCCTTTGTTTTATTGTAATATGGAAGGAGCCTTCTATGTTCATTGTTAACTTTTCTTCCTATCTGATTAGCCTAAACAAGCAAAAACAGAGCTCAGCAGATTTTACCTTTTGCACCCAAATTAAAAACTTTTGAAGTTCAGTCAATACATTCCTGAATATTCCTTGAATAAAATATACTTTTTTATTTTAAACACAAAACGTATTTTATAAGTAAATCAAATTGATTTCATTCAATGTATACAATTAAAAGGTCACTTTAGAGCTATAAATGGTATTATATCTTCTTTTAAAAAAATTTATTCCCAACCCGCTCTCCCACCAGCTGACACTTTCCTTTATGATGAAATTTACAATTCTAGTTGAGACTGCAACTCTTAGAAGGACAGCGTATTGGTAAAATGTGCCTTAGGGATTTGGGGGAAATGTTCCTTTAATCATAACAACACAAATTTAGTTTACATTTTGAAGTGGATCCATTATTCAATTGTTTACTTACAGCAAGCATGGTTTGGGTCCAAGGTTTTTATGCTCTTGGCAGCAATGTGTCCTAGTACAAGTTCATTTCCCTCCAAATACACTTTCTCTTCAACTTCAACTCAATGTTCATTCCCATTTCTGCAGCCTCCGTGCTTCTTCTCCTTTCTGGAGAATCTCTTAAGTCTACAGATCAGACTTCATGAGAGTGAGAGTAATGAAAGAAAGCTGCTTTCCTTGCTCAACTTTGAGCTGGATCTAAAACCTTCTTCAGGTAGGAAGACAGTGCTGGGATTCAGCCTGTTCTCTCCGGATCGCGTGAACCGGTAGCAATAGAGGCAGCCACCCGGATGGAATGCACAACTACTGCGCATGGGCAGAAAGCAATGCACATGCGCAGAAGGGGCGCATGCACTCACATTTGCGAACCGGTAGGGAAAGTAAGTGAATCCCACTTCTGTAGGAAGGACCCAGCTCTGCATGAGAGTCTTTCCCCCTAACAATGGAAGAAGCCTCATGACAAGGTAGTCCTAACGATTGACTCCGGACTAAATCTAGTTCAAACTGCTAGATTCAATGGTTGTGAATTTAAATAATTTAATAGATGCATTCATTATGCAAATATAAAAAAAAGAAAATATCACTTTCTTACCTGAACACCTAAAGCCAATTTCAATCTACCACGGCAATTGTTAGCCTTGCACAGGTAAGAAGCACAACCAGGAATACTAGCTCTATCTTTATGGTATGGTTACATAAATAGAATCTTGCAAGGCTGAAAATGTTTCTCCCCTCCTTTCCTCTTATGCTCTGAAAAAACTAGGGAGTGTCCCTTCTGAAATGCTTCCTACACCCTCCCTCCTTCTCTGGACTGAAATATCTTTTACATCTCAGTTGTTCAGTCTGCAGCTCTCCCTCCTGTCTCCAAGTTCATTTCCACATACCTTTACAACAATACACTAAATAATTTGTTTGTCACTTCTTCAATTTCTTAGTGGGGAGTATGTGTTGTGGCCTGTGTACAACCCTGTAATAAGCACTCAGATAGGAGAGAAGCCACAAGTGAGGAAACATTGTATTAATTCAATATTTCATGAAAATGATCATGGCTTACTCTAATAACAGGGTCTGTTATTAGGTAGTCCTCTACTCACAATAATTCATTTAGTGACTTTCAAAGTTACAATGGCACTGAAAAAAGTAACTTATGACTGTTTTTCACACTTATGACCATTGCAGCATCCCCATGGTCACATGATCAAAATTTGGATTCTTGGCAACTGAGTCATATTTATGACAGCTGCAGTATCCTGAGGTCACCTTTTGCAACCTTTTGACAAGCCAAGACAATGGCTTGTCAAACCATTTAACAACTGTGCTACTAATTTAACAACTGCTGTCAGTTTTGGAAGCCTTTTTTTTTTCTCTTATAGCTTCCTGACTGCCACATATTTTAGCCTGGGAAATTGGGAGGGTTTTGTTTTTTTTTGTTGGAGCAGTGGATGAATAGCCATAACAACATTCCTTGCTCTGGGAGACAAGGACATTTGCCTGGACTTGGATAGGAGTGACTGGGGATTGTCTCCAGTTGAGCTTGAAGGATGGATTGGACCATGTGATGAACTTGTGGGTGTGGAGTAGGGTTGTGAACTGTCAACTGGGTGGGGAAAACCTGGAAGCTTTCAGATTCGGGTTTTCCCAGATGTGCCAATATGATATCTCTAATAAAGTAGAACTGTAAGGAAAATCTTGCCTTGGAGTTTTATTTCGGTGGGTGTGTTTTTTGGAAGCTGACAACTGTAGTGATTCACTTAACAACTATGGCAAGGAAGGTCGTAAAATGGGCCAAAACTCATTTAACAAATATTTCACTTAACAACAGAAATTTTGGGCTTAATCGTGGTTGTAAGTCAAGGACTACCTATATCAAGTTTTGGACAATGGGTTTAAAAACACAATGGACAATGGGTTTAGACACCATGAATGTGAATGCTGCTTCTCACATTGATAAAGAAACTAGTAGCCATTTTGCAAATGATCTCCAAGGGCTGCCTTCTCAAACCAGGCAGATCTTCTTCCCCTTACTGAGAAAGAACATTTGTTTTGATCTTCTTTGATATAGATTTCTCATTTCAAAGTAGAGTATTTGCAAAAACTCCCATGATGTTAACTTTAGCCTACTTTTTAAATAAATTACTAACCTGAGCTCAGAGAGACTTATTGCCTGTATAAATCATTTCCATCCAAATTGCTGTTAGAGAGGTCTGACAATGGATAAATGAAGCCTCTATGTTCAGTGACACCACGTCTTTCAATATTAGATGCCGGATGTGGGCAAAAGACAGAGCACATACTTGTTACCTTGTGCTGAGTGTGGGCTTTAGAGAAATATCAAAGTGGCCACAAAAGTACATCTAGATGACTTCTTATTCTGGGAATGACTCATCATTTTCCTTTTTAGTCATCTTTGGGCCCTTGTAATGAGACACCAGGTGGGGCTTTCCCAGACTTAATAAAGAATTCATTCTTTATTAACTTTATTATTTATTAACTGCATTCAATTTTGGTCACCACGATGTAAAAAGATGCTGAGACTCTAGAAAGAGTGCAGAGAAGAGCAACAAAGATGATTAGGGGACTGGAGGTTAAAACATATGATGAACGGTTGCAGGAACTGGGTATATCTCGTTTAATGAAAAGAAGGACTAGGGGAGACATGATAGCAGTGTTCCAATATCTTAGGGGTTGCCACAAAGAAGAGGGAGTCGGGCTGTTCTCCAAAGCACCTGAGGGTAGAACAAAAAACAATGGGTGGAAACTAATCAAGGAAAGAAGCAACTTAGAACTAAGGAGAAATTTCCTGACAGTTAGAGCAATTAATCAGTGGAACAATTTGCCTCCAGAATTTGTGAATGCTCCAACACTGGAAGAGATTAGATAACCATTTGTCTGAAGTGGTGTAGGGTTTCCTGCCTGGGCACGGGGTTGGACTAGAAGACCTCCAAGGTCCCTTCCAACTTTGTTAAATTATAAATATTGTATATTATCATATTACTTAGACTTCTATATCACTCCATAGTGTTTTACAGCACTCTCTGAGTGGTTTACAAATATCAGCATGTTGCCCCCAACAATCTGGGTCTGGAAGGATGGAAGGCGGAATCAAACTTGAGCTGGTCATGACTGAACTCTAGACTTCACTAAGAGGGTAGAGATAGTGCCTAGGAAATAGTCTCATAAGACAGAGCATAGCCTGCAGCTGCATAATGAGTGGAGAAAGAGATTCAGACAGGATACCCCTAAGTTCTCAGGCTATAAAGGACATTGCAGGAAATTTGTATTTTCAGACTTGAAGATTAATGTCAGTCTTAAAGATTGATGTCAGCCTTCCTAGGTATACCAGACAGGAAAAAAACCTGATGAATTAATTCTAGCTTATTGTAAGGCTTTTGACCCTTCCCTTCTTTTGTAATCTTGTCCTCCAACACAGGAGTTTTCAGTTTTGAGTCCTGGACAGTAGCACCAAAAGTTTCTTTCTTCTGAATCGTTCCTTTTTATTTCTCTTGTTGCCTTTTCCTCAGCCCTTATCTAATATCATCCATCCGGTCTCTTTTCTCAGATGGCTTGAGAATGAAAATGCTTCCGGCCTCCACAAAGGAAATGTGCATCATCTCTGCTGCTAAAAAATAAAAAATAAAACAAAATAATTATATCATACACAGTGAGAGAAAGGGAGTGAAACTTTGCTGTACAAGAAAAAAAGCTTGGAAATAGAGTTTCAGGTATCACCTGTTATTATGTTAATAATAATAATAATAATAATAATAATAATAATAATAATAATAATAATAATAATAATAACAACAACAACAACAACAACAACAATAATAACAATAATAACAATAATAACAATAATAATAATAATAATAATAATAATAATAATAATAATAATAATAATAATAATAATAATAATAATAATAATATAGCTACTGCCTTCCTATCTTTGAAAGGTATCCTTAGCTGGATTTGAAAGGAAAATGCTTGGAGTCTCACTTGACATCTTAAAGTTTCTAGAGAGAGGAGGGGAACTAAATATATATACTTCACTTTATCAACATTCCTATTTGGGGTGTTTTTAAAAACAGCAACAACATATAAACAGATTGGTTATAATAACTAAACAGAGGTGCTTTGTTTGCTCCACTGGAATTTCAGTTGTTGTTGTTTTAAATACTGATTAAAAGTCTCTGCAACTTTGGCACCTGAAATCATGCTTCTCCTGCCCAAGCCATTTGAAATTAGAGACCAGATTGGCTCAAGAAAGATGTCAGCCACTTGTGAATATTTGCAGTTTAGTCAGGGGTGAAATGCTCCCAGTTCGGACTGGATTGCCCGATCCGGTAGTGTTGATGGCGGATGGTTTGGAGAACCGGTAGCAAAAATCCCTGCCCCCCCCATGCCCAGCTGAGCCACGCGATCATCAGAGGGGTTTTTTTACTTTTAAAAGCATTTTTTCTTCGCCTGAAAAAATGTTTTTAAAAGTAAAAAAAAAAGCCTCTGATGATCGCACAGCTCAGCTGGGATTGTCAGAGCCTTTTAAAACCTCTTCGGCCAAAGAGGTTGCAGAAAAAATGCTTTTAAAAGGCTCTGCGATCCCAGCTGAGTTGCCCCATCATCAGAGGCTTTTAAAAGCATTTTTTACAACCTCTTCGGCCGAAGAGGTAGAAAAAATGCTTTTAAAAGTAAAAAAAAAAAAGTTGGCCACACCCACTCACATTACCCCCCCACACACACACACACACCAAGCCATGCCCACAGAAGCAGTAGTAACAAATTTTACATTTCACTACTGAGTTTAGTGGAGAAAGTATTTTAGAGTGAATGTAATGAAGAACAACTGGGAGTGCAGGGAGGCATGGTTGCAATAGCTGTTTTTATGTTTTCTACATTTTTTTTTCTCTCTCTCTCTCTCTCTCCTTTATGTTTGTGCATAATGAGGAACAAGGTATCACTGGCAAAATGCAACTCATAAAATTAGGTCACCAAATTACATTTTTATGAATCATATGCACATCAGTCTATGATTTTCCAATAGCTATTAAATGACTTAAAAAAAAAAGACTATAGAGCAATCTGAACAGTTTGAGAAATTAATAAATAGCAGTGAGTTTATTTCAGCATCAAGCTAGATTCCTCCTTACAGTGAGGTAAGCCAGCTTTGTCCAACCTGGAGCTCTCTGGATATGTTATAATTACAGCAGTACTCAGAACTCCTAGACAACATCTGGAGTTCTAACACATCTGGGGAGCACCAGCTGGACAAGGATGTCCGAAGCTCTCTCTGCAGTTTGATCTGGTCTTTATATCTCTTGATTAGGAGGGCTGAAATGAACCTTAAAATCATACGAGGAGGCCTCTCTTTCAAGGACTTTCCCCGATCTTGCGAAAGGGGAAATCATAAATTTTAAAATAGAATCGCGTTTTGATGTCTCCCAGAGGATGTCTGACAAACTTTCAAACACAGTCAAGACATTAAATAATATACATTAAAGCAGGCGACTCAGTGAGAAATATAAATATCATATCCAGACTGAAAAATTGGGGTAAAAATAAACCTAATCAAAAAGACTCTTTCAGATTGTTAGATGTCTTGAGGCCTTTTTGGCTTCAATATCTTCTTTTCATCTCTCAAGATAAAATAACTTTAGATGCCTTCCCGATAGAAAACTGGCAAAAGAACTATAGGATATCACATAACTTTAATTGCAGCTTTGGGTGTGAATGGTAGATGTAAATATTCTCTTGATTATATTTTCCCCCCCAGCTATTCATTTCTTTTTTTATGCTCAATTTGGGAGCAGGGGGTTTATTCTATTTGTAGTGTTTGCTATTTTATGAGCATTTTTCTTTTTTATTGTGCTTATCATGTTCCCTTTTGATAACCACTTCATTTTATTTACATTTAAGATTAAGACTATATAATGGGAGAGGGGGAGGGGGAGGGGGAAGGAGAGGGAGGGAGAGGGAGGGAGAGACACTTCGCTGTATGAGAAAATAAAAAATGCTTACAAATAGTCTCAAAAATCCCCCTGATCATGATTGTTGGAAATCAAAAATAGAACCTCCCACCATTCTGATGAGAAGGCAGGGAAAAAATACTGAATCCCTAAAATAAACTTCACATATCATAAAGAAGAACAATTCTGAACATGTTCAAAAATTCCAGAACCATGCCCCACAAAAAGTCCTCTCCCCATACTTCGAGAACATGTAAACCAGACTACAAAGTTGCCCCCTCCGCCACTGCAGCTCTGACTTTCTCAAAAATATTACTACGTGTCTTCCATGAAAGCAACTGCTGTGGTTATAGACTAAATATTTGGATTCTTCCAGATCTTTGATGCTGACAATTTTGAAATCGGTAATGTTAAATGTGAAGGATACACTTTTTTTCCTTCTTAAGACTTACCACATTTGTCCCTCTTATTAAGCCTCACACTTTGTACAATTCAGATAACAGCTAGTATTCAAATCATCTATCCCCTATGGGATAACCTCTAAAATTTGGGGAATTGCTGGCAATTGCAGTTACAACACATGTGGAGGGACTAAGAGGTTGGAAAATTGATTGATCATCTACATCGTATTACATTGTCTTATTAATAGTTCTGGGAGAAGCATCAATGACTTCAGATAACCTGATATTATTATTATTATTATTATTATTATTATTATTATTATTATTATTATTATTATTATTATTATTATTATTATTATTATTAATTCGATTTTTATACCGCCCTTCTCCCGAAGGACTCAGGGCGGTGTACAGCCAAAAGTAAAAAACAGACAATACAATATACAATTTAAAATTATACAACTTCAGTGGCTAAAAGGCAGGAAGCGTTAAGGAATCTTTTGTAGGTGCTAAAGAAGATTAAGCAAAAGCTGGTCTGATTCTCCATTTAAAAACCCCAAGATTTACTCAATAGGCAAAACTACTGGTAACTCAGTGCAAATAGATGGAGAAGGCACTGAATTCTGAAGCATTACAGATATTTTTCTTCCAAAATTCAAACGTTCAAGAGATGGTGGCTGTAACCATGAAATAAATAGATGTTTGCTACTTGGTATATTGACTATAACAGACAAAATATTAAAGTGCAAATAATCATACTGACTGCAAAGGCATGTAAAAGCAAGACCATTTTTTATTCCAATTTCAGAAGCTGGAAAATGAGTCTGAAGGAAAAAAAAAGAATCCCTTTTAATTATGCTGCTAGAGAAAATTGTTGAGAAGATCTTAGATTACAAGAAGCGGGAAAATGAGTATTAGATGAAATAAGAGGTGGCTGCTCATTGGAAGCACCAATAATGAAGCCAAAGTTTAAATATGTTGGGCACATAATACAAAACCAAGAATAATTGGAGATGACATAGATGCTCAAAAATTTTAGCAATTGAAAAAGAGACTGGTAATTGAAAAAGAGACTGGTAGAAAATGAGGTGGCATCAGCATGGACACAATCTGTCCCAAGCATTTTGAGCAAACTCAAAGATCCATTAGCAAAAGACACAGATAAGTCATTTGCAACTTATAACATGAGGATTATGTATGATGTGACTTTATGTAGGACAAACACGGAAAAAGTTCAGAGAATACATCAATGAACATTGACTGGCAGTCAGATGATACAATGAAAACTCCTTAATTCCCCAATACACTGACAAGTTCAACCACAGTTGGGAAACTATGGATATCTTACACCAAGCCCGATCCAAAGATGGAAGAAAATTCCTCAAGAAATGACACTCTGACACAATTCATCAATTAATAGAGAGTTTGAGATAAGTTCCATTTACAAAGCAACAACTAAAGGTCAAGGAAAGAAACAAACAGACCTAAACATATTCTTCCCCATCACACACCTATTGACCAACACCTAGATAAGCAGGAACAAGCAACAGATAAACAGGAACAATAAAGGAAGAAACAATACCCCAATCAAGAACTGAACTTTATCACACTGTAAAAAGCCATGCCATCCAAATCTCTCACCGACCTGTGCGCTCTCACAGAGAGGGACTCCTCAGGGTGCCGTCAGCTAGACAGTGTCGTCTGGCGACGCCCAGGGGAAGGGCCTTCTCTGTGGGGGCTCCCACCCTCTGGAACGAACTCCCCCCAGGACTCCGTCAACTTCCGGACCTCCGAACCTTCCGTCGCGAGCTTAAGACGCATTTATTCATCTGTGCAGGACTGGCTTAGATTTTAGATTTTAAATTTATAGATTTTTAAATTTACAGGGGTTTAAATTTGGTTTTAAGATTTATATTTATATTTTTAATATTTGGCATTAGAATAAGTTTTTTAATAGTTATTTTAATTGTATATAAATGTTTTATGTGCCTGTGAACCGCCCTGAGTCCTTCGGGAGATAGGGCGGTATACAAATTTGAATAAATAAATAAATAAATAAATAAGTCATGACCTTCTAATTCCAATAATTCCTTATTTCGTAAGGTTATCAACTCCCTCATCCACACCAAGCTGCATGCCTCGAAATATAGTTTTAAATTAGGTAGTCCTTATCCTTCTCTTTCTTTGGCATCCTGCAACAATTGATTTCAACATTAGCTTTATTAAAAATAAAGAGAAGGAAAAATAAAATTTTATTTCAGCTTAGTCAAATGCCCAAAGTATTACCAATGGGGAAATAAAGCATTTAGCACTTGTAAAGATCACAAACACTAGTTGAACTGCCGGTCTCCCATAAAATATAATGGGAAGACTGGCCACAGACCAAATGGGATCCAAAGTTCCAATAGATTGGAAGTTGGAACAGTTGGAACAAACATATTAGAACAGAATTTTCACAAAGACATAAACTTCTAAGATTCTCTTTCTCCCTCCCCTCTCTTCCATTCCCCCCACATATGTGCACACGCACACGTGCGCGCACACACATATGCAGAAACATTTTGTAACAATTAGCAGATGCAATAAAAATATTAATAGTTCCATGAATCAGACTAGTATACCTAAAAACAAAGCGACCAAAATACAGATCCTGCCTTAGAACTTTATCAGAGAGAGAAGGGGTTTTACTTAGTTTGCTTCTCCAAATACATTTATTTATTTATTTATTTATTTATTTATTTATTTATTTATTTATTTATTTATTTATTTATTTATTTATTAATTAAAATTTATATGGCTATCCAACTCACTCTGGACAGCTTACAAAAAGAATTACCCAACATAAATAATAAAAAGCAATAACTCCCACCCCTAATTTGCCTTAACTACCTCTGATTCCCATAGATCAGGGGTGTCCAAACTTTTTTGAGTGAGGGCCAAATACAGAAAAATAAGCAAAGGCCCGGGCCACGGGGGGGGGATGGGCGTGGCTTATTTTGGGGTGTGGCTTGGTGGTCATGTGACTGGTGGGCGTGGCTAACTGCTCATGTGACTGAGTGGATGTGGCTATGGGCATAGAAACTACTCAGAGGGCTAAAAAAAGTAATTTTTGACCAGTCCTCACACTTATGACCATCCTCACATTTATGCCCATTGCAGCATTTTTAACAACCATATCACTCATTTCACAACTGCTTCTCTTCACCACGGTTACAAGATAGGGTGCAAAATGTAAAGATAGTTGTACGTGTGAGGACCAGTCAAAAGTGTGAGAACCTGTCAGAAATCACTTTTTTCAGCCGTCTGGGTAGTCCCTATGCACAGTTTAGGCTTAAGTATACTATATGTGTGTGAGTTATATATATGTGCATGTGTATCTCTATGTTTGTGTACGTGTGTGTTTGTGTTATGTTGATTTTTAATGTAATATTTGGATTGAAGGCGAACTCGGCCTCGGGATGCTCTGGGACAGAAACGCCGCAAAAGAGCGACGGCTCAGCTGCCCCAAGGGAAGGGAGGACCCCGGAGAAGAGCCCGACGCCGCCGCAGCCACGCACCTGATCGGCCTCCCAGGAGCTACGGCCGGGTGCCCGCCAACGAGCTCAGCTCCACAGCCAGCCCGGCCTCGCATTAGCCGGGCCCTTTCCAGCAGCTGGTGGGCAGCGGGCGCAGGGCGCGGCCGGGGCCTCCAAAAGCAGTAGGGCCGCCCAGGCCTTGAGACCGCGGCTGGCGTCCTCTGGCCCTTGAAGCAGCAGCGGGGGCGGCGGCCTCCCGTGGCCCTTCGTCTCTAGGCGGGGAGCAGGTGGCAGTCAGGGGCTCCCAGGCGGCGATCCTCAGCCTCTTCCCCCACTCCCGCCTCCGCCTGACTCACCAGCCCTGGGCCGCCTCCCACCTGGCCCGGCCTCCGAGCGGGACTTGGCGGAACCACCAGCGGCTCTCCGTCCGCCTCCGCCGCCTCTTCCTCCCGGGCAGCCGAGGGGCACCGCCTCGCTTCAGTCCGCACTCCGGGGGGACGGGGGACGGGGCGGTGGCGGGAGCAGCGCCTGTGCCTATCCCACGCGCCGCTTCCCCGCCGCCCAGCGGATCCCGCCACCGAAATTCATCCTCAGAGTCGCCATTTTGGCGGCGCAGCTACGCCTGGGTGCCCGCCAATGAGCTCAGCTCCCACAGCCAGCCCGGCCTCGATTAGCCGGGCCCTTTCCAGCAGCTGGTGGGCAGCGGGCGCAGGGCGCGGCCGGGCCTCAAAAGCAGTAGGCCGCCCAGGCCTTGAGACCGCTGGCGTCCTCCGGCCCTTGAAGCAGCAGCGGGGGCGGCGGCCTCCCGTGGCCCTTCGTCTCTAGGCGGAGAGCAGGTGGCAGTCAGTGGCTCCCAGGCGGCGATCCCCTCAGCCTCTTCCCCCCCACTCCCCGCCTCCCGCCTGGCTCACCAGCCCTGGGCCGCCTCCCCCCTGGCCCGGCCTCCGGGCGGAACCTGGCCGGGACCCCCAGCGGCCCCCCGCCCCCCCCCCGCCGCCTCTTCCTCCCGGGCAGCCGAGGGGCACCGCCTCGCTTCAGTCCGCACTCCGGGGGGACGGGGCGGTGGCGGGAGCAGCGCCTGTGCCTATCCCGCGCGCCGCTTCCCCCCGCCGCCGGCCCAGCGGATCCCGCCACCGAAATTCATCCTCAGAGTCGCCCATTTTGGCGGCGCAGCTACGCCCGGGGTGCCCGTCAATGAGCTCAGCTCCCACAGCCAGCCCGGCCTCGCATTAGCCGGGGCCCCTTTCCAGCAGCTGGTGGGCAGCGGGGGCGTGCGGGGCGCGGCCGGGGCCTCCAAAAGCAGTAGGGCCGCCCGGACCTTGAGTCCGCGGCTGGCGTCCTCCAGCCCTTGAAGCAGCAGAGGGGGCGGCGGCCTCCCGTGGCCCTTCGTCTCTAGGCGGAGAGCAGGTGGCAGTCAGTGGCTCCCAGGCGGCGATCCCCTCAGCCTCTTCCCCCCCACTCCCCGCCTCCCGCCTGACTCACCAGCCCTTGGCCGCCTCCCGCCTGGCCCGGCCTCCGAGCGGAACTTGGCCGGAACCACCAGCGGCTCTCCGTCCGCCTCCCGCTGCCTCTTCCTCCCGGGCAGCCGAGGGGCACCGCCTCACTTCAGTCCGCACTCCGGGGACGGGGACGGGCGGTGGCGGAGCAGCGCCTGTGCCTATCCCACGCGCCGCTTCCCCGCCGCCGCCCAGCGGATCCCGCCACCGAAATTCATCCTCAGAGTCGCCCATTTTGGCGGCGCAGCTACGCCTGGGTGCCCGCCAACGAGCTCAGCTCCCACAGCCAGCCCGGCCTCGCATTAGCCGGGCCCTTTCCAGCAGCTGGTGGGCAGCGGGCGCAGGGCGCGGCCGGGCCTCCAAAAGCAGTAGGGCCGCCTGACCTTGAGTCCGCGGCTGGCGCCCTCCAGCCCTTGAAGCAGCAGAGGGGCGGCGGCCTCCGTGGCCCTTCGCCTCTAGGCGGAGAGCAGGTGGCAGTCAGTGGCTCCCAGGCGGCGATCCTCAGCCTCTTCCCCCACTCCCGCCTCCCGCCTGACTCACCAGCCCTGGGCCGCCTCCCGCCTGGCCCGCCTCCGAGCGGAACTTGGCCGGAACCACCAGCGGCTCTCCGTCCGCCTCCGCTGCCTCTTCCTCCCGGCAGCCGAGGCACCGCCACTTCAGTCCGCACTGGGACGGGGACGGGCGGCGGCGGGAGCAGCGCCTGTGCCTATCCCGCGCACCGCTTCCCCCTGCTGCCGCCCCAGCGGATCCCGCCACCGAAATTCATCCTCAGAGTCGCCCATTTTGGCGGCGCAGCTACGCAGGCGCCACCTTTCCGTTGCTGCGCGAGCTCCCCCTGCTGCTCGGCGGCTGAACTGCCCCAACCCTCTTTGCAACAGCGCAGAATGGTGAAGGCGGCGGGCCATATTCAATTATATTTTCAGAATTTGCTGCGGGCCAATAAAAACTGACCCGCGGGCCGCAGTTGGCCCGCGGGCCGTAGTTTGGACACCCCTGCCATAGATTATAACCTTCAATCAAGTGTAGACTCATTTTCTGTTCTCCTGATGATTCCCTAAAAAGAATGGGTTGTAGCTTGGTATTGGCTTGATTATTTATTTGTAATTTAAATTTCTAAAGCCACTCAACAACTTACTGTCTTCTCTCAGGGATGCTTAGCTTTCTCTCTATATAGTTCTTGCCTGCTCAAGTAGTAGATATTCTCTACTTTTCCGGTCTACATTTCAAAACCCTTCCTCCCCTCCAATTGTAGAGATTACCTTTTATCACACTTCCCTCATACATGTGGCTTCTTCTGGAAAGTAACTCAACAAAGCCATCTGGTGTTCTTAGCCTTCATTTTGTCTCCATCTTCCAGCAATCTCCCTGTCACTCTTCCAGACGTTTTTACTTATATTGATCAATAGAAAGCATAGAGGAAGAGAAAAAGGGAAAGAGAGACAGGGAGGGAGGAAAGTTATATTACAATCCACCTTATTTTATAATTGCCTTCCACCTCATCATTTTCCCAAGTGATATCCTCCCTTGCACATCTCTCAGTTATCTCCTTGACCCTGATCTCAAGTCAAAAGTTCTTTAAACCAAGGAGGGGATATAGCTTTTCTCTTAGAAGAGAAGATTAGAAATTGAACGTACATACATACACACACACATAGAATAGAATAGAATAGAATAGAATAGAATAGAATAGAATAGAATAGAATAGAATAGAATAGAATATTTATTGGCCAAGTGTGATTGGACACACAAGGAATTTGTATTGGTGCATATGCTCTCAGTGTACATAAAAGAAAAGATACGTTCATCAAGGTACAACATTTACAACAAACTTGATGGTCAATATATCAATATAAATCATAAGGATTGCCAGCAACAAAGTTATAGTCATACAGTCATAAGTGGAAAGAGATTGGTGATGGGAACTATGAGAAGATTAATAGTAGTGCAGATTTAGTAAATCGTTTGACAGTGTTGAGGGAATTATTTGTTTAGCAGAGTGATAATACATACATACATACATACATACATACATACATACATACATACATACATACCAACCACTCAAAGGGGTGTTTATGAAAATAGAAAGTTTAGACTTTAGGAATGCACAGCTAGTGAGGTGCATTTGAGAAGGTTTTATAAACTAGAAAATATCTTTATTCCCAGCATCTCTGAAAGCATCAGGCAAGAATGTAAATGTTTGATGTCACAATTTTTTTTCTTGTTTTAACCAGAATTTCTTTCTTAGGTAATAAGGAGGGAGTTTTTAAGACTTCATTAAAATGAAGGAACTTCTCTATCGGGCAAATATAGTTTTTCAATAGAAATCTGAACTTGCTTTTCTTCCCATGATTGAAATTTTACAAGATCACAGGAAAAGGAAGGAAGGAAGGAAGGAAGGAAGGAAGGAAGGAAGGAAGGAAGGAAGGAAGGAAGGAAGGAAGGAAGGAAGGAAGGACAGAATAACAGTCAG
Source organism: Ahaetulla prasina (assembly GCF_028640845.1). Classification (NCBI taxonomy): domain Eukaryota; kingdom Metazoa; phylum Chordata; class Lepidosauria; order Squamata; family Colubridae; genus Ahaetulla; species Ahaetulla prasina. The sequence goes on from NC_080539.1 coordinate 130,462,246, forward strand.
GGACCTTGAAGTTCTTCTGGTCCAATCCCCTGCTCAGGCAGGAAACCCTATAACATTTAAGACAAATAGTTATCCAATCTCTTCTTAAACACTTCCATTGTTGGAGCATCTACCACTTCTGGAGGCAAGTCATTCCACTGATTAATTGCTCTAATTGTCAGGAAATTTCTCCTTAGTTCCAGGTTGCTTTTCTCCTTGATTAGTTTCCATCCATTGCTTCTTCTTCTGCCTTCAGGTGTTTTGGAGCCAATAAAAAGATTCAAGTGAAGACCAAAGTATCTCAGTATTATTCTACTGATTCCCATTATTCTTCTATTATTTGGTGGCTTTGCAAATATTTCCAAAATTCCACTATTATTTTAAAAATGATCTACTACTCAATTTTGTATTTTAGAAGTATAGATCTTAGGAAGATACACTATAAAGTTGCCAGTCAGTGCTTTAAGATAGAGAATGCTCCTTCAGTGCACATGTGGACATACTGACCTGATTATAGGATAAAATAATAAAGGCAGTGTAAGCCACCCAGTCACCCAGTGTTACCTTGGGTTGAAACCGGTGGCCAATAAATTTGATAAACAATCAATCAATTAAACAAACAAACAGGATATTCTCAGAATTCAGAAATCAAAGGTTCCTTGGGGAACTCCTGATAGAAACCATCATGCAATTTGAGTTACAAATGTTGATAGATTATGGAGTTGTAAAATGTAGCATTCTTCTTAGAAAGCAACATTTATGAGTTTCATCTTGAACATTAGTATGATCTATGAGTTTTCATTTATGGATGCTGTCTTTGGCTGCCTACCAAACAGTCTGGGCAAATTATAATTTGCAAAAGACTGTAGTTTGGAATAAGACAGCCAAAAAAGAAATTCTGTACCACTGGAAGTCTGCCAATCCCCTATTGATCCAATTGTTGTTGCAAGAATTTTAGACATAGGCTGTAAGAGAACAGATACTTCAGTCAAACAGATAAGAGACATCAGGGTGCAAAGATATTGGCCCTGTCTCTTGAATATTTCAAGGAAAAAGAAATACTTTCCCTTCTTCCTTTCCTGTTACCTCTTTTACTGTATCTGTTGTTATCTCTTTGAACCACAAAGGGATGTGTGTCTGCAGCATCTACACTAATATAGGTTTAAAGGCTGAGCAGTAAACAGTGAGTGGAATGGTTAGCAGATAGGGTTGATACATAAGGTGTTTGTGGAATATGTCCAACTAAACACAGTAGATTTGAGTTCTAAATAAATGCAAATCGCTAAAATGCACTCAGCTTTCTTTATTCAATTAAAAAAAACGAACTGCTGTAGAGAAGAATTACATTGAAAACATGCATTGGGGTATTGTCATATTTTCAGCTATAACAAGAATATAAACTGGAAAAGTTCCCTATTAGCCAGTTAAAACGCAGTGCGTATAAGCTCTGGAAATCAACACCAATTTGCAGTAAACAAATGTATAAATGTGGCCTGTTTCTATAGACTCTGAAATTCTTCCAGGAAAATACATGATGTTCATTTTAATTTCTGTTGTCCCTGAATATTTAAATAAATACATACCTGTTATTATTATGTTACAAAAATGGGTACTAATGCAAAATCAAGGGTTCTGTAATTAAAATTCCATGCTGTAGTCACCTTCAAGGCTGATGTCCTCTGAATGGGAAGAACAGCGTAGTAGATATAGTCTGGAGTCCCAAGAGGGAGAGACCGCCTCCCAGAAGGCAAAAAGGCAGCAGAGCTTGGAAAGTTTGCTAGACAGGAAAAGTGTAAAGGTGGCCTCTCTCTAGCAATTCACAGAGTATAGCTACAGTTATGCAGATAACTGTTTTAGTCTGGCAAGATTCTGTCTATAGTTGAAGAACAATAAAGGAAACGTACTCTTAAGTTATTCCATTTGTCATTCCTGGTTATATAAATATAAATTTATATATAAAATGTATTATTTTTAGTTTCTTGTTTCCAAAATAATCAGTAGTTTAAAAGGGGGATGTTTTAAATTAATATCCACAAAAGGAACTGGACCCGTCACAGCTGGCTTAAAGTCTAGACACAATACATTTAATCTGGATTCAAGTATGCACTCTGGGGTCAAAGATTAGTGATATGTTTAGAGCAACTTTAACAATTAGTAAATAGGTACTTGGCCAACCTCGCCACCCTCCCCTCAAAATTTAAGGAGGTGCCAAGTTTATGAATACCACTTTCTCTGTGCCAGGCTGACATCTGTTAGCCTTTGTGGTGATGGATCTCACTGTGCCAGCCTCACCTGCTGCTTCTGGCAACTAATTAATTTGAAGTTTTGTCAGAAAGTTTAGTCTTGACCAAAGCATTCCCACCAACAGTAACTAAAATTTGCCCTACTTGCCTAATACCTCACAAATCCAGTGATGAGCTGGATTTCTTCCTAGTTGAGATCAAGATATGTTAACTCCCATTAAACCAGTGAAGCAGGAAACATTTCTTATCCTACAAGAACAAGCCAATAAGTTTTCTTTAATGTCAGATCAAGGTTTGCACCCAAGAAAAGGAAATAAAACTGTTCATAGTTTTTTTTTGGGGGGGGGAACCTTGAGAAGGACATTTTGTTGAGTACAACAAAAGCACTTGCCTGTACACTTGGAGATGACCTTTCCTCAGTCATACTGTTCTGCCTTAAAAACATGCAGGGGAAATTTTTCATAAAGTTCTGGTAACCCCCTTGAAAATATCCAGTTGAAAGTTGATTGGGTTACCATCCTCTAAATAGTCTCTGCTGTTCTGCCAAAAAAATGAGTAGTTGCAGACATTTTCATGTTTCCCCTTTATAATCTACAAACAGAATTTCTCCCTTCCCCCCCCACTGAATCTCAAATCACCTCAAATCAAGCCTGACTGATTTTAAATCCTGAAGCTCAAGCTTGAATTGGATCATGTATTCTTTGCAAGGTCATTTTCAGTTCAGATCAAATTAGGTTTGATTTATAAAAGCCTATGCTAGCAGGCTTATTTAATACGCTAGTAAATTCCATTGAATACAATGACTTGGTTCATACACGGCATTAGTTTGGTTTTTCTGTTGGTGCGATGTATGAACCCAACCGACAATGGGATTTGCTTAGTTAGAGTGTTATTCTGACATTCTTTCTATCTTTTTTTAACAAATAGGAAACCATAGGATGTTATTAGATCAGCCTCTCTTTCTCTAAAAACTGTTGGCAAATATGCTGTTTGTTTCCCTTCTTCACCTGTGTTTGATGCAGGGGTGAAATCCAGAGGTTCTGACAGGTTCTGGAGAACCAGTAGTGGAAATTTTGAGCAAACTTCGGAGATACCGGCAAATACCACTTCTGGCTGGCCCCAGAGTGGGGTGGGAATGGAGATTTTGCAATATCCTTCCCCCAGGATTGGGGAGGGAATTGAGATTTTGTAGCATCCTTCCCCTGCCACACCCACCAAGCCATGCCCACCAAGCCACACTATGCCCACTAAGCCACGCCCACAGAACCAGTGGTAAAAAAAATTCGATTTCACCACTGGTTTGATGGCTTTATATGGCTACATATTCTCTATGCAGCTTGATAAGTCAAGCAACACTTGTGCTCTTGGTTATTTTTGGCTTGGTGTTTCTGACATTCTGGACTTCAACAATATCTTGCCAAAGTAGTGTGCCAATATTTTAAAACTATATCTGTATGCAGTTTTGGAATGTGTGTGTGTGTTTGTGTATATATATACATATATATATGAGGAAGGAAAACTCTAACAAATTAAAGTATGAGTTTCATTAATAAAGTTTGCATGTTAATGCTTTTCTTATAAAGGGTAAAGTGTTATCAACTCTCCAAATTTGGACCAACTATCAGAGGGAAAAAATAACTAAAGGGAGAGTAATCCTCAAGAAATTTAGATGGAATAAATATAAATAGGTCCTCTAAACATTCTGAAATTAAATTAAAAACTGCTTGCCCAGATTGCTTTATACCATGTCGACATACAGTCTCTCTCCCGTGCAAATTCTCAGAAATTTTGTTCATAGCCATGATTGTTGACGTGGGCTGTTTTGCTAACTCAGTCTCAGCTTTATATGTTTTAAGGATTTAAGTAATCTTTTATTTAGAACATGTAAATTATTCTGTTGCTTAGTGAAATGATCAAAGTACTCATAGTTGCTGGAATAATCAAATCTAAATAACTAATTGTTCATAGCAGAGATATACAGTAAGACTGAAATCATATGCATACTTATATAGGCATACGAATTGGGAGTTCTATGTAAATATCTTTAGGTTGCATAATGTACCAGACAACGGCTACTAGGCTTCCCTGAAATGGATAGAAAAGGAATTAATTATAACTGGTTTAGGTTCCTTAATTTCAATTTCATTTAGCTATGTGGGATTGTATGCACAGTCTCTGTGAAAGTGCCTTGCAAGTTTAACTTAGAAGCCATTTCACTCTTCCTAAATATTAGTCCTCATTCAACAAATTACTGTATAGTTTAATCTATACAGCATTCTTTTTAATAATTCTGCAGTATTAATTGTTCCTTGTTTCTTTCCCCCCGAAAGCCAAGCCCTTGTGTTTCTTCTCAAAAGATAAGACCTTCATTACTAGGATACTGTTAGTTGCTTTTTTTTTAATCTTTTAAGTAATCTTTACTTTTCACAAATGAAATCATTTTGTTCTCTTCAAAGCAAACGTATATTTCAAATGTCAGTGGCAAACAGCGAGCAAATCCCAGACAGTTTCCATAACATAGTGATGCAAAAGATGTAAAATAATCGATTTAACATGACATGAAACTAACATAAACATGAACAAAAGAGTTCTTTTTAATGAAGGAGCTTGCTTTGATGTGTATAATAGAACATATGAAACAATCATAAATATAGAATAGAATAGAATAGAATAGAATAGAATAGAATAGAATAGAATAGAATAGAATAGAATAGAATAGAATAGAATTCTTCATTGGCCAAGTGTGATTGGACACACAAGGAATTTGTCTTGGTGCATATGCTCTCAGTGTACATAAAAGAAAAGATATGTTCATCAAGGATTCTAAGGTACAACACTTAATGATAATCATAGGGTACAAATAAGGAATCAGGAACTTATTATATTTTTAATTCTAGCCATCAAATCTACAGTAAGTCAACAATGGAAATGTTTAGAAAATTTAACAGTTGGAAAAATGGTCAAAAAAGTTGGAAATTATGGTCAAAAAAGTCATATAGAATTTGAATTTTAAGGACCAAATTACAATTGTATTGAATCCAAAATTATTATATGTTAATAAGATATAACAAATATTTGAATATTTCAAATATTGCAAACTTCAGTGCCGTTAGAATAACTATAATAAATACAACTTTTAAAAGAAATCTTCATATAACTGTGTTGTTCTATAAAAAAGATCTCAAATACATAATTAGGCAATACTTTACTAGGATGAACCACTAGGACCAATCAAGTTATACCTACTATTCAGGAATAACAATGACTACAATAAAAGGTTAGCCTTTTGCTATAGACTTCGTACAGCTCCTGGCACCCCACCTCTGTTCTGTAGTATCCCCAAGAATAGACAAGGCTTTAAGTTTTGAATCACTCACTTCGAAGTGTCATGAAGGATTTGCATTAATTCCAGGCATTTATGATTAATACACTTTAACATTCATCCCTAAACTGAGCTGATATTTCCCAGTGTAAGGAGTATTTAGTAATAGTATTATTTCTTGTCTCAAAAGTGCTTTTTCAAGAGGCAACTGGACTTTCTGGTTTTTCTTTGAAGATGTTTCGCTTCTCATCCAAGAAGCTTCTTCAGCTCTTCTTGGATAGGAAGTGAAATGTCTTCAAACAAAAACCAGAAAGTCCAGTTGCCTCTTGAAGAAAAAGCACCTTTGGGACAACCATGACCTGGATGACTGAGAATCTTCATAGACAGTATTATTTCTTAAATCTCTCCAAGATCTAAAGCATTAATTTCTGACCTTAAATAGCCACTGTAAAAGCCCTCCAAATCCAAACATAAAGTCCAAAAATTGCAGTCCTATCTTTAATTAGTTATTTATTTACTAATCAAACGTATGTAGCCACCCATCTCACCGAAGGCAACTCTGGACAATGTACAAGAAACAAGCAAAAACCACAGATATAAAAAATATGTAAAAATCACATTAACAGGAAATATTATGTTTACTGTCACAGTATCAGTAGCCATGCCTTCTACCTTTTTCAGAAAGAGAAATATGATCTCTACATGGTGTATAACAGCAAAGCTGGCTGAGGAACTCTGGGAGTTGAAGTCCACAAGTCTTAAAGGGACCAAGTTTGGACACCCCTGGTGTATAAGGTCATGTTCTTTGCTTTTAGCCACATTCTTTTTGTGGTTCAAATGGAACTTAGGTGCTGCAGTACAGAAAATTCTGAGCAATGATTTCAAGAATACCCAACAGTTTATCAAAGTTAAGGTTTTGGGCTTGAACCAGGGAGTTCCAGGTTCAAGTTCTCACTATATCATGAATCTCACTTGATGACTTCTAGTCAGTTATTTCTCAGCCTAATGAATCTCATAGGGATCTTAAAATAAAACGGAGGAAATGTGTCATCTTAGAACGGCAATATAATAAAACATTCACATTTATATTTACTTTATATTGTTATAAAATATAAAGCATTCAGAATCATAACAGAATATTATAAAATCATATTTATTTATCTTGCCCAGGGATATTATTGCAATGCTCTCTACATGGGGCTACCCTTGAAGTGCACTCGGAGGCTTCAGTTAGTTCAGAATGCAGCTGCACGGGTGATCGAGGGAGCCACACATTGCTCCCGTGTAACACCGCTCCTGCGCAGTCTGCACTGGCTACCTGTGGTCTTTCGGGTGCGCTTCAAGGTTTTGGTTACCACCTTTAAAGCGCTCCATGGCTTAGGGCCCGGGTACTTACGGGACCGCCTGCTGTTACCTTATGCCTCCCACCAACCCATACGGTCACATAGAGAGGGTCTTCTCAGGGTGCCGTCCGCCAAGCAGTGTCAGCTGGCGACCCCCAGGGGAAGGGCCTTCTCTGTAGGAGCATCTACCCTCTGGAACGAACTTCCCCCTGGTTTGTGTCAACTATCTGACCTTCGGACCTTTCGCCTTGAATTGAAAACGCACTTGTTTATTCAAGCGGGACTGGCCTAATTTTTTTTAAACTTTTTGAATTTTAAATAATTTTAATTGGGGTATTTTTTATGAATTTTATGGGTTAAATTTGATGGTTTTAAATTTTCGGCCATTTATAGAATATGTTATTTTAACTTTCTGTTTTAAATTTGTATATTGTATTGTTTTTTATAATCTGGCTGTACACCGCCCTGAGTCCTTCAGGAGAAGGGTGGTATAAAAATCTAAATAATAAATAAATAATAAATAAATATTGTATTCTAAATTAGAATTAGAACGATTAGAAAGAAAAATTAGAAATAATGCAAAACATTACAAGCATATTGAGATACAGGAATCATGACTAGGAGTCTAAGATGTCAAGATTATCTCAGGTCTGTTTGTTTTGACTAATGGTCAACAAGATGCTTATGACACATGAAGACACTAGATATTTTGGAAGCCCCAGAACACAAAGGCTACCAGATCAACTTTACCCACATTCCTACAGGAAATGAGGTTAAGATCCTTCTCTTCCATGAAGAACACTGTTGATGTTACCTAGTTTGACTAATGAAATGTCTGCAAGAAAACAACCAAGCTCAAAGAGCACCAAGGACCCCTCATATATTATTATATTGTGTTTTATTATGAAATATGTATTTCAAATCTGTTTGATTTGTTGGACTGAGGTTTTTGTGACTGGGTTTGTGACTGAAGTGGTTAATAAGTAGAAGGAAGGAAGGAAAGAAGGAAGGGAAAATATATTTTGCATATTGATTCATTCAGTGCTTCTTTTAGTCCCTGAATCTCAAAAAAACGGCCCTAATATTTTTTGGGGGGAAACCTTTATAAAGTCCAAGGTTGTATTAACCATCAGCTAGTTCCCTCATATGGACAATAGGGAGAAAGTATTTATTACACATTTTATTTTTATTTATATCTGTTTTCAAGAATCTTAGCCCCAATGAAAATTTTAATTAGCAGTTATTAGGTCACAGAACATTGAGGTAGCAATTAATTGGGTGTGGAAAGATTTCCATAATTTATTGTTCAAAACTTCACATGAAGAAATACAGATTTTGAGATACATCTTTTAAAAGCAATGGTATACATTTAAATTGAGTACCTTAGTCTATACTTCAGGGTAGCTATGGTAACAAAAATATACGCAAGTCTTCTTCAAATGTAACCTTTATTGATGCCCATCTTATTTTATTGGTAACAGTATGAACATGTTTTACTACTGCTTCATTGGGGGAGATTTTTCCAACTTTCCAATCTATCCTAGAGCCTTGGAATTTCCAATCTTTCTCTTACCCAAGTATTAACCAGGTTCTGCCAAAATGACCTTTCAGGCCCAGATGAATTCAGCCAGATGTTGTCACTCATTGAGATGCATAGTAGAGAACATTAAAAATAAAGAAATAAGTTAAGGTTGGAAGAGTTGCACTCAAAGCCAGGGGTGAAATGTTCCCGGATCGGACTGGATCACGTGATCCGGTAGCGATTGTGGCCAGTAGTTCAGCGATCAAGTAGCAATGATGGAGCAAAGCTCCGCCCATCTGCCTGGGTATCATTACTTCCTGATTAAAACCAGGAAGTAATGTGTTTTTTACCTTCTGTGCATACACAGAAGATTTTGCACATGCACAGAAGGTCTGTGCACGCATGTGACATGCACGCTCGGCACGTGCATTTCTGAACCGGTAAGGAAGGTAAGTAGATTTCACCTCCGCTCAAAACTATGTGCCAGAGAAAATTGCTTACAAATCTCTAGCTATCTGGGAAACTGGAAAAGGATTGTGCACATATTGTAGATTTTAAATAAATTTTAAATGATGGAATAATATACAAAAGTCTTCAACACGGACACTGTTTGAATTTAGGCTGACCTACACATCTTAATCCCTACCTCTGTTTGTCTTGAACTTGTTCCTGGCTTATCTGGATCATCAGGGCTGATGCTTTAGTAATGTTCAGCTCTTCAGATACTATCATGTCCCTTGTGACCACATGTCTCAGGTTGACCTCTTGAAAAAACAGAAAACCATGCCAGACATGAGGAGCCCTCTTCAACCTTCTTCTGTGAAGTCATATGCAAATAATTAATCTTTCTGAACAGTTCCAAAGAATGTTTAATTCTTAGTCTGTTGTCTCCGAGAAGATGATATGTGTACATGGTGGAAAAGAAGGTTTGATTGCTGGAAGAGAAAGTGCCATTAATTAACAACTTATTGTAGAGTTCTTTTTGAAGCCTCTCTTGGCTTCTTAGCAAAGCGATTCAAATAACGGTACATAACCTATGCTTGAGAGCAATACATAGACAATTGCAGCTTGTAAGCAAGTAAATCTATCAGGGCCACTTTGTCTCAATCTTGCTGGATCTGCTTTTCATCCATTTCAGTAAATGGAAGATTGCTCTTAAAACAGGAACATGACTGTGGTGGTGGTCATTGCTTAACTGGCAGTGGTGATTATTCATAGGTCTATTAAGATGATCAATGAGTATAGAAGATAAGGAATTCTGGTTCACATGATAAATATTTCAGTTATAAAGTATTTTTCTTTAAGTAGCCAATGATCAGCACTTTATATGTTAGATATGTTGAGTGCAAACTGCTGTGATATCATCTATTTAGCTCACTCGTTGAGCGTATTTGTCTTTGTCTAGAGATTTCTGGCCAGCAAGTAGAGGAAGTATCAAATAACATCTAACATTAGTGTCAATCCTGAAGCAGGGGTGAAATCCAGCAGGTTCTGACAGGTTCTGGAGAACCAGTAGTGGAAATTTTGAGCACTTCGGAGAACTGGTAGCGGAAATTTTGAGTAGTTCACAAAGCCAGCAAATACCACCTCTAGTTGGTCCCAGAGTAAGGTGGGAATGGAGATTTTGCAATATCCTTCCCCTGGAGTGCGGTAGGAATGGAGATTTTGCAGTACCCTTCCCCTGCCACACTCACCAAGTCCCACCATGCCCACCAAGCCACGCTCACAGAACCAGTAGTAAAAAAAATTGGATTTCACCACTGCCCTGAAGCTGGGAGCACTGAAGCTCCAAGATGGCTTCAGACCTTATGCAAAGATGGTTGTAATCCAAAACAAGGATTAATATGTTAAAAAAAAAGAACAAAGGAGATAAAGGTATCAGGTCAGGAATGGGAAATCTAGTCCAAGAGACCAAAGAATTGGTGTTATAAAGAGGTCAGGATAGTTAGACTAATATTAGAACTTGTTCTAATGCCACATCATGCTATGGGGAGAGTTTAAACTTTACATGATGTTTTCTCAAGCCTCATCTAATACCAACTGCATGCTATTAAATCAAAAACTGGCACACACACACACAAAATATTCACCAGAAAGGCTTTACCTTGGAACGGAAGTACTGCTTCTGAAAAAGTCTTCCCTGTGGGGACCTTCTCTTCAAATATAGACTTCAACTCCTTGATATTGCTAATTCAGCAATGTCACAGTCTCTTGGTCAAAATCAGATGCCAACTGTGATGCTGGCGGGAACAGGCTAGAGATACTTTCTTAGTCAAACCCACGTGATCAAATTCCCTGGGACTGTCTGGCATTCTTTGAAGAAGATTCTGCTGGGAATCTTCTCATGAAAATAAGTGATATTGAAAGAAATGTTTCGACCATAAGTTGCACCATCAGATCCAGGATACTGGCTATAACAGATCCTGTCAGCTTTTCTTCTTAGATTTTCAGCAGTATCGGTTTCCTATGCAAATTGGTTTCAGGTGTTATAGCAGAAGCCATCCGTCAAAACACTTTCCTCAGTATCAAATCCCATTATCTCAATATTTGTCTTCCACTTGATGATGGCCATGAAATGCACACCTCTCCTTCTTTCTCGGTCTTTCACATGTTATTTTCAATAGGATTTTTTTAAAGAAAGCAACTGAATGATAAAGATCTTGCTGATCTGCTGCAAATCAACACACCTGTCATATTGAGAAAGCTGATAGGAGTATAATTGCTTATTTTGACAACTCAGCCATGACAGATGCAGTGGTACTGTCAGGAAATTACTGGCAACTTCTTGTTCGTGCACAAAAACAGGTATTTTAACTTTAAGCAAGAATTATGACAAAGCCAGTGGTTAAAAAACCAATGGAATATTATAATAGCTATAAACCTGGAATAGAATCAGATGGAATATGAATAAATCAAACTGCTTAATAAATTATGACCAGAGGCTGTGGTTAAAGAGCTATAAATAAATAAAATAAATTAAATAAGTGTCATTATGCTTAAATCTTTACATGAAATAATAATCTCTGGATTACTTGATGGAGATCTCCCTCCCTCCCTCTCCCTCCCTCCCTCCCTCTCTCTCTCTCTCTCTCTCTCACACACACACACACACTCAAAAACTAATGTATTTTCTTAATGCTCCACAAAATAATATCTTAAGGACTGAAATGAATAATCCATGAAGCATTGGTTGAATAAATAAAGCAATGCCAAAGTGGAAATGAAACCATTTTTGTTCCAAAAATGTCAATAGTCAATAGTCAAAATTGAAAATAGTCAAAAGGCAACTGGACTTTCTTTGTTTTTCCTTGAAGAGATTTCACTTCTCATCCAAGAAGCTACTTCAGTTCTGAATGAATGGTGGAGAATGGAAGGATTTATATTTACATTATATTTATATTCCTTGCAGTTGTCTGGTCATTAGTACTATTTTTTGATAATTGTTGGGGCGATTTGTAGGTTTATCTTTGCCCTTTGTCAGGTAGATGACTTCGAGCCAGTCACTTTCTCTCAACCCTAGAAGGGTGGCAATGGGGCAAACCACTTCTGAAAAATTTTGCTAAGAAAACTGCAAGGCCTTGTCCAAGAATTGTACAGGGGGGCGGGGCGGGGGAGAAAGCAGAAAAACATTTAGAACTAAAATGCCACATTTCCATGATAAAGCTGACCTAGTCTGCTTTTACTTTAAAAGAAATATCTACTCTAATGAATCATTGTTCGGGCTGAAAAGAAGTGGTTACCTTCATGGGAAAATCAACCTCTGGCTTTTTTCCCTTTTTTTATTACTTTTCCCACAAAAATGGGTGAATTGGCAATCTTAGGCACTCTTACTGTAGGTCCTTTCTGCTGCTTTTTCATTCACCTTCTAAGTCTTAAGAGAAGGCAACGCTGAAATAATCAGGGTGGGGTTTTTGTGGAGTTGCTGTTGATACAAATTCCTGTAGTACAACAAAAAAGAGGCTCAAGTCTCTCTTTTGTATTTATTCATCAAAGAGGACCAAGGGAGGCAGTGGTGAAATGCACTTACCTTCACTACCGGTTCGGAAATGTGAGTGTGGGCACCTGTTCTGCACATGCGCAGAGGGTCAAAAACTGGACATAATGACATCCCGGTGGGTGGGCGGAGCTAGAGGTGGGTTTCAGCAGGTTCTGACCAGTTCTGGAAAACCGGTAGTGGAAATTTTGAGTAGTTCAGAGAACCGGTAGTAAAAATTCTGACTGACCTCACCCCCATCTATTCTCTGCCTCCCAAGTCCCAGATGATCAGGAGGAAATGGGGATTTTTTCAGTAACCTTCCCCTGGATTGGGATGGGGATGGAGATTTTACAATATCTTTCCCCTGCCACGCCCACCAAGTCATATCCACAGAACCAGTAGTAAAATTTTTTGAAACCCACCACTGGATGGAGCCTCCTGTCGCCGGCCCTACCGGTTCATGCGAGCCGGATAGATCCAGCCGGATTTCACTGTTGAAGGGAAGTCTTTATAATTCTTTACATTTCACTTCACTTTTGAAGTGAAATTCATTTCACTTTATATAGCCATCCATCTCACAAAGCAACTGCAGTAGACTTCTAAGGATTAAAACACAGGACACACCCACAACAACAGGCATCCACAGATAAACAACTCTACTCTATGCCCTTTGACACCAGCAGAACCCATCTAATCATCTGACCCAAATGGTTGGAGAAACCATCCCATCTTCAATGCTTTGCCAAAGGCTAACAGGATTGGGACCATCTGGATCTGTGGTGGGAAGCTATTCCACAGAGCACGTTCTATTGCATTAGCTATCTCAGGACACAATCACTTCCTAAAAACTATTTGTACTGTGTTTCTTCCAAAAACAGCTAAACTATTTTTAGGTAGCTTTTATTCCTGTTCTAATAATACATACTTGTTGCATTTTAAATAGAGCCTTTTTAAAAATAAATAAATAAATAAAATCTTCATGAAATTGAAGCTTTGGTTTAAAACTATTACTTAAAAGCTAGATAACTAATGAATTAATTATTTTGTACATTCAGTTTTTCTTGAGTTGCTCTTTTATATTAATAAGATTATGCAGATAGCTTTGAATGGGAACGCCTTTTTTAATTTCCTTTCATTGTTGGAAGTGCATATCAGATGACACTGACTCACTGGAATGTCCTTACTTACAGATTAGGAGACAGCAAGGTATAGATGGAAAGTTAAGAATTGACTCTGGGTCACCTCTTTGTCCATCTGCCTGCTCTTTGTCTATCAGATTGCTTTCTGAGGTCACTTCTGCCTTACTTCCCTGGCAGATACACAGAGAGAACATGATATAGTTAGCTATGTCCTAGCTTTGCCTTTCACTATAATGCATTTGTTAAAAATTATTTTCTATTTTCAGTTATAAATCCTGCTTCATGCCTCAAGGTTGATGTCAGATTTCTGCTATTATAAACCTTCACAGACACACACGCACAAAATGGTTCAAGGCCCAACAATATTTTCCTTTTTTTGAATTCTAGATGTCTAGGTGCCTTCTGAGAAGGTCTCAGTCCTCTAAAAAAATTTGCGGAATGCAAGAAAAATCCATTCAGCTAGTACATGCAATGCCAGTAGCCCGAATGGTCCAACCCAGCAGTGAAATCCAGCTGGATATCCGGTTCGTGTGAACCGGTAACACCAGTGGCAGGAGGCTCTTCCCACATCATTACATCCCATTTTTTACCCGCGCGCTCCTGTTCCTGAACCAGTAGCGAAGGTAAGTGGATTTCACTGCTGGTCCAAACCACTAAACCTAAAATAAGTGCAATTAACAAAATTAATAGTAAAACAGCAAGTGGTTTGGAATTTATTCAGCATCGTGTTCAGCACTGAGGATATATGTAGTAATATTGAGAATATATGTAGCACATCAGTTAATGTGTGACTGTATCTAATGAGATTATGAGGGCTGTATATAACTTTTTGGAGTGAGCTCATTATTTTTTTTAGTGAAGTTCTTTCAAAGGCACTTTGTGAAGCAAGGTGACCCCTTCTTCAACACAATTGCACTGGTTTTACACATTCTGCTCCGAGTCTTCCCATCCATGGCTTTGTCTGGCTCGTCCTATATTTGGAAGGAACTTGTGTTCATAGATAATGCATATGCATAGTACCCTTTTCCAATGATATTCCAGTACAGCCATTGAAGTTTCTTCTGTCTACCACAAGCTCCAGCCAGTGCTGTAAAGAACTGCCTTGTGGGCTCAGTGAGGTGCATCCTATCACTTTTGTGTGTGAAGTGCCTAACAGAAAGGAATCAAAGATGCCTATTGATTATTTCATTCCATACCAGCCGCAAGTGTAGCTAGCTTTCCTAATAAGCAGAGGTTCCAATCTAAGCTGAAATTGTAATTCATCCATCAAGAACTGCAAGGTTATAAATTCAGTGTGTGTGTAGTCCTGAGATAGTCCATGTTAATGCAACCCAGACTTCTCAATCATTGCATTTAGATGAGGGGTCAAAGGCCCACGGGCTGTATCCAGACCTTGGGGTGCTTAGATCTTGCCTGTGGGTCCGCCCTGGAAATAGTGAAAGACTGGCCCATGATGCCTCTGCCAGTGCAAATGGAGCTTGGGAGGCCATGTACAGCCCTCCTGAGCTCCATTTTTGCTGGCGGAGGGCTGCAGAAAGCCATTGTGGCCAAAAACGGAGCTCCATTTTCACTGGCAGAGGGCTGCAGGAGCCAGTCATGGCTGAAAATGGAGCTCCGTTTTCACTGGCAGAGGGATCTCCCCAGCCCCACCTGAGTCACCACAGGTGCCCTGACACAAGTGACATCGAGCTAGTCACACCCACACTGGCCATGCCCACCCCAGTCAAACACAAACCTGATGCGGCCCTCAATGAAGTTGAGTTTGACACCCCTGATTTAGACTTCCAACTCTACCTGGTGATTTAATCCTTGAAAAACATGCAGTTGATTTTAGGGCTATGCAAAAATTGAGTGGGATGATTTCATTCAAGCAGATGACTTAACTGAATCTGTGGAATGAATCAACAAAGTCTTTTGCTTACCATATCAAAGCAATTGTATTACTTTCAACTGAGTTGCTTCTCTGGGACTACGGTATTCTGCTCAAAAGCCACTTGTCCTTAAAAAAGGCAGCGTGCGAAGACATGCTGTATACTTTGTGAAGTGGGCCATGCTTCACTCTGATGCTTCTCTTCATGTGCCACTGTAAATGCTTCCATTTTGGCCAGGCCTAATAGGGTTGAAAAACATGGGTGGTATTCAAAGAACAGGCGAAAGGCTATCAGATTCAATCAAATGTTCTTCCAGTCATTTTTGTAATTACATCCTTAAGCCCACCTTCCACCTTCTTCCAAAAAACATTTCAACTCTTCCTTCGCCAAATGAATTTTAACATTATTTTATTTAACTCATCAAAATATTTTTTTTTCTAGTTTTATGGGTATTGTTTGGAATAAAATAAGTATCTTTGGCAGTATGTTCATCTTTATTGTGACTATTCTACCCATCATAGAATGTTGCAAGCTTTTCCCTCTCTCCATATCCAGCTTAATTTGATGCATTAATTGTGTATAATTGTCCTCTTTAATTGTTGTACATCTTGCTGTTAGATAGATTCCTATGTATTTTACTTTTTTCACTGCTGAATATCTATTTTCTTTATTAATTCATCCCTCTGCTTGTTTGTATGATTTTAAACTATCATTTTGGGTTTTTTCTTATTTATTTTTAATCCAGCAACCTTTCCATATTCCTCTAATTTCTCTATGAATCTCGGGCCTGGTTCTAATGGTTCCTCTAACATGAAAACTAAATAATCTGCGAATGCTTGTAGTTTGTTCTTTTCTCTTTTGATTTCCATTCCTTTGATTTGCTCATCTTGCCTGATATTTCTAGTTAGTACTTCCAGTGTTAAGATAAATAACAATGGAAATAATGGACAGCCTTGCCTTGTACCTTATTGCATTGAAAAATTTCACTTTCCTCACCATTCACAATCACTTTGGCTTTCTGATTTGTATATATTGCCTTGAACATATTTATACATTTATCTCCAAAATCCATATGTCTTACTTGGTATAACATAAATTGCCAGTTCGCATTGTCAAATGCCTTTTGGGCACCTAGAAATAACAGTGCCAATTGCTTTTCACTATGTGTTTCGTAGTATTCCAATGTATCTAATATTACTCTCATTTCTTATCTGCCTTTTAGGTAAGAAGCCATTTTGATCAGGGTGTATAAACTCCTTTAAAAATCTCTTCAATCTTTCTGCTACTGTTGAGGTGAATATTTTGTAGTTGGCATTCAATAGGGATAATGGGTCTGTAGTTCTTAATTTGCATTAAATCTGAATCCTCTTTCAGAACGAAGATACCTCCATCATGGGTCGAAGCTAACATTACTTTGATAACATTTCAACTCTCAAGAGCAAATTTTAGGAGGCATGAAATGTTGTAGATGTCAAGAAGCACTGTTTAAAATCACTTTTCTTTTTAGTTGTGTTGACATATGGCTCTATCAGATCAAAGGCTTCCATCAATTCAGGGATATTGAGTTGAAATTACCTGATGAGATCCTAAAGCCCAATTAATCTATGGGTCTTTTATAACACAATCTTTAACAACTATATTCCACTGAGGTCAGTGAAGATTAATTCCAGGTAAGTGAGTACAGGATGAAATCCTTGGAGTTTTAATGTTATCTCTTATTTCCCTATGCTTGTAATATTAGAAGGGTAGTTTGTATATACCACTGAGCAGTCCATATAGGTTTATTTTACCAAATTAGATAGTATAAAGAGAGGGAAAGTGTGTGACTAGATTAATAAGAAGTTGTTTAGGGAAGGAAAATATAAACTGTATCTATGAAGAGGAAAAACTTGTATTTTTCCATAAACATTGAGTGCAGAAAGACAATAGAGTTGGCAGTACAAACCATACCTTACGGCAAATTGATATTCTTGACAAAAAACAAACAAACACTTTTTACAGGGATCTATTTTAAGGGCTATGAAGACATCCATTAGATACCTACAAATTAGATTTTTAAAAAACCAAGGCTATTCTGACGACTTGTTTCCCCATTATGCAGCAGCCATTATAAATGGGTTGTTTTTTTGCCACTTCCAAAGTCACTTGATTCACATACAGTCCAGGTTTATTTGCTTGTAAGAATATTTAAAAGAGGATGGTTTCTATAACACATGTGACAGAATTGGCTATTTGTCCTAACATATATCTTCCTGTTATATACCAGTACTCTGTTGACAATGAAGGAGACTAAAAGGGGAAAAACAGAAAAAGAAAGGAACTGGGTTTTTAGAACCAAAATTTTGTGAGAAAAAAACCTTCATTGCATGAATTTGAGAGCAGGCAGAAGGCTAGTCTGATTATATAAAGTAGTATGGGACTACGGACATCTGCCAAGCAAGCATTCAATATGTCATAATCATTTGTCAAGCAAACATTAAATACTTTGGAATACAAGGAATTGGATAAAGTCTTATAGTTTTCTTGCCAGTTAGCAGAAATTATGCTATAGGAATCCAGTGTGGCCCCAAATATTCTGGATAATGGTGAATGCACACATATACATGCATGACCATAAATTCACACTTTGGAATGATGTGAGATTATTTTCCTTTTTTTCGCCTAAAAAAAGTACTAGAATTAGGATCAGTTATATTTATCCGATAACTGCCATTCATTAGGGTGGGTGATCCCAATCTGGAAAAGAAAGACCTCAGATTTTTTTTTTCTCAGACCATACACAATTCCATCAAAAAGGAAAAACAGCCTTCATTACCCCTGCTGTGCCATTCATTATGGAAACTATTAGTTGGCAATGGAATATTATATATTTGGCAAACAAATGCAAATGACTTCAGATCACATGTATTGTAGGCTGATGGCCATGTCAGACCTCCTCCTTTTCCCCCTTTCCCTGAGTGCTATGATTGAAACAGTAATGTCTCCCTCTCTCTCTCTCTCTGTCTCTCTGTTTGTCTCTTTCTCTGTCTCTGTCTCTCTGTCTGTCTCTGTCTCTGTCTCTGTCTCTCTCTCCCTCTCTCTGTCTCTCTCTCTCTCTCTCTCTATATATATATATATGTAGGTCTTTGGTTATTCGGGTTTTCTCCCGCGTAAAATTGGAAGTGTCTTGGAATTGGAATTGGAATTTTACGCGGGAGAAAACCCGAATAACCAAAGACCTACATACAAACACCTGTGAAAACCTCAGAAAACAAATATATATATATATATATATATATATATATATATAAATTATTTGGGTTTTTTCTCGTGTAAGGTTGAGAGTATCTTGGCGATATTTTGACGAAGTCTCACTCATCATCTTCAGGCTGGTGCTTTCGGCTTCATGCCTGTACAAGCAAAAAAAAAAAGTTGCCAAGATACTCTCAACCTTACATGGGAAAAGACCCGAATATGCCAAGATATATAAATTTGTTTTCTGAGGTATTCGCGGGTGTTTGTATGTAGGTCTTTGGTTATTCGGGTTTTCTTCCACATAAAATTGGAAGTGTCTTGGCTTGACACTTCCAATTTTACATGGGAGAAAGCCCAAATAACCAAAGACCTACACACATACACACACATACACACACACACACACATATATGAATTAATGAGAATCAGGGGTGGTATTCACTTCCCTACCGGTTCACAAATGTGAGTGTGTGTGGCTTGCACGCATGCACGCGGCTAAGAAACATGCCTAAATAGGATGGGATAGAGCTGGGGCAGGTGGGTGGGGCAGGCCCACCTACTATTTCCACTACCGGTTTGGGCAAACCGGTCCGAACTGGCTGAATACCACCTCTGATGAGAATGTTCTCACTGTACTATCTGTGTAAATGTCCACACAGCCTGTCCTCAATATTAAAGTAAGGATGTTGTAAAGCAAACCTCTCAGGCAACAGATCTGGAGGAGGCTGCAACAGCAGCAGGTGTTCCTGAGTTGAACTTTTAGATGCTCAACTTGGATGCTCACCACTGCTAGAAAATCATGCTTGATCTGTCATATGACCTTCTCTGACCTTCTAATCTGGCTGATACCCTTTCCACTAATACTGTAGTAATTGTCAGCCTTGTCAGCTTTTCTGGGAGGAATGAAGTGGAAGGGACCAGCATTTACCTAGGTAACAAACTAGTGCAGCTTCAGAGTGTTCTAATTTCCCGAGTAAGCAGATGAATGACTTGCAGTGATAAGCCTTTCCACATCTGTTATAGATACTTAACATCCAGAGCTTTATTTACAGTTTAGAGATGGATTAAAGTAACAGCTTGGGAAATCGTTCAAGTTGCAAGGTCCCCTGAACAGATTCAAATGTATTCAAGTTTCTTGGTTTATTTTTATTCACTGCTAGTTGTCAGCCTCTCAAAGTAGATCAAATCAGGAAATCAATTCCACAAGAATATTAGTGCTATACTGTATTGAGCTAAGCTGTAATAACAGATTCTTGTATGTGGGGGAAAAAAATCACAAAATACAAAGACCTGCAACTAGAAATAGAACAACTGGGGCAAAAGAAAGCAAAGGCAGTAGCAATAGTAAAAGATGCCTTTAGTGCATCTGGCGCACCATTTGGACACCATCGGCATCGACAAAAATTACCATCAGTCAATTGCAAAAGGCAGCTTTACTTGGAACAGCTTCTATCTGTGACAATACCTTTAACATCGTCAAACAACAACATCTGCCTATACTAGGGAAGGACTCAGTAGATGGATTAAAATGCCAAATCTAGTCTAAACATCTGGTGGACTGTGCAACCAACCATAATAATATGATATGGCCAGGTTTGTAAGTGAAATCATATGTTCTAATTTACCAAACACAAAATAGAAGCAGTGATAGAAATGTACACTGCAGATGTTATCCAAAGGACAATATAAGAATCTGAAGATTTGTCAAGTTGTCTGAACATCATAAATGCTTATGGAACCAAAATCTGTATTCAGTCCAATGACAACAGAAATATTGTAATTTAAGCCCACAATAAATAAATAAATATATGGCACTACAAATATGAAGAAAGGATGAGGCAATTCTAAATTTTCAGCACAAGAAAATAAGTGTATGGGACAAGTCACTTGAATTCCTTGCCATCCATACATTGCATATTGCACAGGACCAGTGGTGGGATTCAGCCAGTTCGCACCACTTTGGGAGAACCGGTTGTTAACTTTCTGAGCAATTTGGTAAACTAGTTATTAGAAGAAATCATTAGGCAGAGAACCGGTTGTTAAATTACTTGAATACCACCACTGCACAGGACTGACAGTTTCACTATTTTCTTTGACAACGGAGCAGATACCAGACCTCTGACTCATGATGAACATCCACATTCAAGGCTGTTCTGAGCCTTCAATCATTTGTGCTTTGATATTTCTGGTGTTTTAGTACTACCTGAATGGCTGCTAATCTTATTTTCTAAACTGCAGCATGTGATGGAAAGAGTCAGCCTTCTCATCAGGCCCATATAAACATTCAGCAAAGTATATCTTTGCTGAAGTGACAGCAATACCCAGTGGCATAACTTGCAGAAAAGTTATGGTACCTTTGATTCAATTCCATTTGTTATTATGCCTACTTTTTTTCCCCCCAAGGGAAATGTTTTTAAGTGCATGTGATGAGACTGGTCATAGGTGAAAACCAGGGTTGAAATGCTCCCGGTTCCGACCGGATTGCCCAATCCAGTAGCGATGGCGGCAGGTGGTTCGGAGAACTGGTAGCAAAAATTCCTCCCACCCTTCCCCCTGCATGCCCAGCTGAGCTGCACGATCCTCAGAGGGTGTTTTTTTTAACTTTTAAAAGCATTTTTTCTTCGGCTGAAAAAATGCTTTTAAAAGTAAAAAAACAAAGCCTCTGATGATTGCGCGGCTCAGCTGGGATTGTCAGAATCCTTTCAACAAATTTTTTTACAAGCTCTTACCGAAGAGGTTGTAGAAAAAATGCTTTTAAAAGTTAAAAAAAAAAGTTGGCCACGCCTACCCAGTCACATTACCCCCCCCAACAGGCCACGCCCACAGAACCTGTAGTAAAAAAAATTACATTTCACCCATGGTGAAAACCACAAATAAGATAATTCATTCATTCATTTATTCAAATACTTACTATACTCAAATTAGAAATCCAATCTATAATTGTTTTGACTTAGATGAATCATAAATTGCTCTAAATCACACTTTGAACAACAGCATCCCAGTGTAATTACACATCATTTAGATACAATGGCAGAACTTTGAATGTATACTAAGTAAACAGCTACATTACCTTAGGATAAAGGCCTTAAACTATTTTATTCTCCTGTTTCATGATTAATCACATGTTAACCTAGATGTTTCTAAATTATAATCCTCACAATCGGAGCCCACATGTAAGTGGCTGAGCTCTAGCTGGAGTTCAGAAACTTCTGGAGAGTTGCAGGATGCCTGCTGCTAAAAGTATGCTCTGATGAAACTCTGAGTTAAACTGCTAACTAATTCAAGGGTGCTGAGTCAAGTTTGACTTCTGATGATTTCATTGACTAATCCTTGCTGTTTGTCCTAATTAAACCTGTTCCTATTTAGATTTTACCTTCATTTGCCCTTTCCATGAAAGATATAGGTAAGGAAGTTGAAAATAAAACCAGTGGACTTTACTTCTACCAAGAATATCTACAAGAAGTAATATATTTTGTCTTGGTTGTCTCCTAATTTGATGATGGCTGAACAGATCCACTCAGTGTTGATTCACTTCACAGGAAATTAGGAACATAGTAAGAAAATTTACTATGCCAAGGAAGCCAATTAAAATGGAAATACAGATTAGTAGCGAAATATTTGTGATTTCTCATTTGCCATATAATATTACCCAGCTCATTTTTCTAACATAAATCTCAGTTTCTATAATTTTGCCATTTACAACTTTGCTATAAATGTCCAATTCAGAAGCATTTTGATGAGCCTATGGCTTCCTGTCTACCTTGTCACATAAGGACTATTTAGATGTAATGAACAAAATAGATCTTGCACGATGGTTAGATAATGTACCCTTCTGATTGGTTAATGTTTCCTCATCCCACATTGTTGCCTGCCATAAAGAGCTAAAGCAGTTTGTTAATTGATTAATTCCAGAGCCTTGGCATAAGATTGTAAGGAGCTTTTTCAATAGTTTCCTTCCTTTTGGTCTGGTGCACTCACACACATGGCTCACTTATGTTAACTGGCCATCTGTTATATACAGTAACACCACTCATAAAACTCTCATAGTTCTTTACTTTACCTCAAGATCCATTTCAGTGAAGTGAATTCCCACAGGCCCTTGCAGACAAGCTTAGCATTTTAAGGCTAGGCTGTTAGATCTAAAGTGCCATGTCACGTTTCCTGCTTTTAATGCTACTTCCCTTACTCCTAGTTAGATGCTGAATAATGAAACCATTATTGAATACTATCAACATTGACTACTAAATCACCATCAGGCAATTGCAAAAGGCGGATTTTACCTGGAACAGTTTACATCCTGTGAGGCAGAGATGGGTTCTACTTACCTTTACTACTGGTTCGCATCGTGCCCGCGCACTTCTGTGCATGCGCAGAAGAGTTTTGATGACGTTTGGATCAGTGGGCGGAGCCTCCAGCCAGTTTTACTACCGGTTCTATAGAATCTGTCCGAACCGGGGGCAACCCACCACTGCTGTGAGGATATCTTTAATATTATTAAACAACAAAAACTTGCCTATCCCAGGTCCTTGGGAAGGGCTCAGTAGCTGGACAAAAATACCAAATCCAATCTAAACCTCTGGCTGACTGTGCAACTGACCACAATAATGATCTATGTATATGTGCTGTCAAATTAAACATGAAAAGAGAAAGTGCAACATCCCCTACCCCACCCCCACTTCCAAATTCAGAAGGGCTTTGTTTCTTTGCTCGCTTGCTTGCTAGTATGATATCCTGTCTTTTCTCCAGGGTTACGTTCATTTCAACATACATCTTCCATTTGTTTTTCACAAAACCCCAGCAAAGTAAATTAAGCCCAGGAATTTCAAAATTTTTTACTATTGGTTCTGTGGGTGTGGCTTGGTGGGTGTGGCATGGTTTGGTGGGCGTGGCAGGGGAAGGATACTGTAAAATCTCCATTCCCAACCCACTCCATTCCCAACCAATTCCCAGGGGAAGGTTACTGCAAAATCCCCATTTCGTCCCAATCAGCTGGGACTTGGGAGGCAGAGAATAGATGGGGGCAGGGCCAGTCAGAATTTTTACCACCAGTTCTCTGAACTACTCAAAATTTCTGCTACTCGTTCTCCAGAACTGGTCAGAACCTTCTGAAACCCACCTCTGGCAGGGATACTCTCTTTCTATCTCCAGAAGTGAAAAGGACAACGTTCTATTTGTGTCTGCAAATGTGCATGCAGGATCCCTTAATTTGAGATAACAACTTCTGTGACTTACACCGATGTGGAGGTGAAAATATCTAGAGTAAGCTGTTCAGTGCTGTGTTTTATAAAATTGTGTGCCTTCTTCACACATATAACGCATGAAACTGCCTGAAATGATTAGCAGTGAATTTCTATTCCCCAAAGACTTCAATGGAATGCATGTTGTCTTTTGGTTAAACAATCCCAACTTCACACAAAGATGTAATTTTTTTAGTGCATATGAAGCGCAATGTCCACAAGGAGTACAGGGGTTCATGGACCTGACTTCCTCTTACATCACTCCCACCCTGATGTAATGTAGTTGGCTATGCTGGCCTAAAATGAAAACAGGGTCAGCTTGTCTTTGTTTCACCTCCCTGCTATTTTTTGTCCTCTGTAGGGCTCACATCAACACACAAAGAGGTAAAGATGAAAAGTTCATGTCCTGTTCGTAATTTGCTTGTAGAGACCAAGTGTTCTGACCCAGCTCCCCAAACACGACAAACCTTGAAACAATGATTCCTTTATTAGGAATGCCAGCAGCCCCTGCAAAAAGCTTCTCTTTCACCTCAGACTAACAAGTCTATCCAGCAGGGGAGAAGAATAGTTGTCTGCCACATCTATTCATCTCTTCTCCCTGCCTTTTATCCCCAGAGCTAGGGTGGGGCTTCGCTAGCAGCAGTGGCTCTTCCTTCCCAACGATTGATCCATGGATTTCCACTGCTCTCCTCTCCTCTCTGCCTTCTGCGCATTCGCGCAGGTACTGGACCCAGCTAATCCTCCTCTTTCTCATCACCCACCTCCAGACCCGAAGGCTGTTGACTCTCCAATTGAGGCCCAGGCTCTGCCTCTGTCTCTCTCTCTCTCTCTGCCAGTTCCACTTCCTCTTCCCACTCAGAGCTCTCAGGTTGCCTTGATATTGACCCTGACTCCCACGCCTCCTTCTCCTCTGATTAGGCTATTGGAGGGCCGGCAGCCGACAGGCCACAATACCAAGGGTCAATTAACACCAAGATATGATAACTAAGTTAGCTCATACCATTTTAGAGCAGGAGTTTTCTTTTTGTGTTTTGCTCAAACACACTCAGTAAAAATACTTTTTTTAAAAAAAGTAGAATTTTCACTCAGTGGTAATCTTCATTTTAGGATGCACATAGGCACATCCCAGGTAAATGTATCTCAAGACTGTACACATTTCAAAAGTTATTTGGAAGAAGTGAGTCAGATCTTGTACAAAAGCTTCTTATTAATCAACAAAGGTCCAGTAAAAATTAACAAAATTGCCTAACAACATAAATTAAAAGATTCCCATTTTCATTTAGTCTAAATTCCCCTCATCATTCCCTTCACATTTAAGCATTGCAAATGTTAGGGGCCGGGATAGCTCAGGCAATAGAGAAGCCTGTTATTAGAACACAAAGCCTGCAATTACTGCAGGTTCGAGCCCGGCCCAAGGTTGACTCAGCCTTCCACCCTTTATAAGGTAGGTAAAATGAGGACCCAGATTGTTGGGGGGGCAATAAGTTGACTTTGTAAAAAATATACAAATAGAATGAGACTATTGCCTTATACATTGTAAGCCGCCCTGAGTCTTCGGAGAAGGGCGGGGTATAAATGTAAAAACAAAAACAAAACAAAAAAAAATAACATAAAATTGAAGGCTAATAAACAGTATCATAAATAATCACTTATTTAAATATTAAAAAATAATGGTATAAATATTACAAACTAAACTATTACACCATTAAACATTTCCAAAAAAGAAACTACCAATTTAGATAATACTATAATTATTATAATTGCTTATAATTATAATTAAACATTACCAAACATAGCAACTTATTATGTAACCACAGTAAAATACACCAATTATATATTTTTCCATCTTCCTCCCAGTCACCCTTAAATCCCATAGATAAAATTCTGATTCCTGCTTTCTTCCAGCCTCTTTGCCTCTTCTCTTGAAGTTCTTATCATCTTTATTGAAATACATTTATAATTTTCATGAAAGAATTTCAGTAAATATTCTGCATTTTAATTTAAAAGGATCATTCTTTTCTGACATTATTTTTTAAATACATTATTTGTATGTTCTTTTTGATTTTTAAGTGATCATCCAATTCCATTTATGCATCCAGTATTTCCAACTCTATTTTACAAGTTGTGGTTTTATGTCCATCTTAAAGTCGATTTTGATTGTCTTCAAGGGACTTTGTTTGTCTTCAATAGCAACCTCTGGTTCCATTCTGGTTCAAGACTGTTGAATGTATTGGAAAAATGAACAGAAATAATGATTTTTACCTTGAGAAAGCAGTAATCTACTATGGTTATTGTTATGACCACCCAAAGAGGAACAGAAAATTTAATTTATTTCTTCTGTTTGTAGTCAATTCTTAAATATTGCTCCATTGAATCCTAGAAAACAAAACAAAAGAAAATAATTAAAAAGCTCAATGACTTCACATATCCATAAATCAAATGTTTCCTTTAAAGTAGTCATCATGGGCTTTAGTAATTGAATTTCAAAGTCTTGTTTTGCATTGAAAAATAAACAAGATGATTTTTTTTTCCCCAGTAGAGAAGATCTTTCCAAGGAATTTCAAACTGTTTATTTAAATTTATTTAAACCGCTTGCACAAATGCAGCTTCGCATGCTTGCTTGGTGACCTGCCACTTTTGTGGCCACAGCCCGGTACCGGGTGGCAGACCAGGGTCTGGGGATCCCTGCTTTAGTTCATGAAAGCTGCATTTGTGGTTCAGAGCATGATGGAACCTGTGGCTCCCAGCTGATCCCAAGTGACTGGAAAATATTGATTTCTGCCACCTACTCACAAAAATCAGCTGTTATACAGTATATATCGGCAATCTCCAGATGTCTTTCTGGCTGTAATGCTCCTAAAATCTGTGGAACAGAAAAAAATGCAGGCATATAACAACAACAACAACAATAACAATGAGTTGGAAGGGACCTTGGAGGTCTTCTAGTCCAACACCCTGCCCAGGTAGGAAATCTTATACCACTTCAGACAAATGGTTATCTAACATCTTCTTAAAAATTTCCAGTGTTGGAGCATTCATAACTTCTGCAGGCAAGTCGTTCCACTGATTTTGTTTTGACTGTCAGGAAATTTCTCCTTAGTTGTAAGTTGCTTCTCTCCTTGATTAGCTTCCACCCATTGCTTCTTGTTCTACCCTCAGGTGCTTTGGAGAATAGTTTGACTCCCTCTTCTTTGTGGCAACCCCTGAGATATTGGAACATTGTTATCATGTCTCCCCTGGTCCTTCTTTTCATTAAACTAGACATACCCAGTCTAGTTTACTTTGCTTTGCCTCACCAGAAGCTTTAAACCAGGAAACCTCAAAAGTGTTCTCCCTAGAAATATCAGCACAATGATTGTAAAATAAGTTACAATTTGCTATCCTTATATTTAAATAAATTAGTCTAATGGCAAAGCTCTTTTCTCAGAATCAGGATTGCATGAGTGGCAAGAATATGTGCCTTTTGCTTCCAAGGCCATTAATTGGCTTGGAAAATCTAGATGTTTGCTGTGGGAAGATTGCAAAGGATCTTTTGGCTAGAGACGGTCATTTCAAGACTAATGCTTTTAACCACACACTTTTCCACGGTCTTCTTAAGACTGTTTATTGAATATATTGGAAAAATGATCAGAAATAATGATTTTACCTCGAGAAAGCAATAATCTACTGTGGTTATTAGGTTATGACCACCCAAAGAACAGAAAATTTAATTTATTTCTTCTGTTTGTAGTTGATTCTTAAATATTGGTCCGTTGAATCCTAGAGAACAAAAGAAAAGTCTTTGAAGTGTTCAGCAGTGAATTTTACAATTCTATGGGGCCAGTTCATTCTTCTCTTTTACACTTCATTTCAAACAAAATTTGGCATATTTTCAGTGTCATATGGAAAGCAGATGAAAATACCATTTTCTTTCTCTTCTTTCTGTGACCAACTTGATTTTTCAATAAAACCATCAAGATACATTTACCTGTCTTTGCTTTGATTCTTTGGGACACATTTGGGAAGTGAATGTTTTCAAGAAGTACACATGGGTTTTCATAAAAGTTGTATCTGGATTATTATATACGGTTTGAAATTAGTCAAGATTTAGGCTTCTTCTGAATCTGGTAACAATAGTTTCCTGGTTTGGATGAAATGAAACACTGGATATTTCATTTATTAAATTTACAGTTCACCCAGAATAGTCCTTGGTTGGTTAATATATAATTTATATTAATCAAGGGAGCTGTAAACATAATAAGCCTTTTACATTCCTTATTATCATATGTTCTTAGCAAGAGCAAACTCATAGCAGGCCTTTTCCCTCCCTTTAAGGTCCACAGTCAGAGAAGGGCTTCCTGGACTGATAGCT
This sequence comes from Ahaetulla prasina, assembly GCF_028640845.1. Lineage (NCBI taxonomy): Eukaryota > Metazoa > Chordata > Lepidosauria > Squamata > Colubridae > Ahaetulla > Ahaetulla prasina. The sequence continues at coordinate 130,490,463 of NC_080539.1, forward strand.
TCTGCTGGAGCAATGGTAGAATTTGTGGCTAGGAGGAATCTTGGCCCAGGCCTGGCTGGTGTATCATCTGTGAGCTAACCTGGATTGGGAAACCCAGATTACAGTGACGTATGCCTTAGCCACCTTGTAGCTTGCAGGGCTGTGGCCTAGGATTGAGAAGTGGTATCCATCAGGTTCTGACCAGTTTTGAAGAACCAGTAGCAGAAATTTTGAGTAGTTCGGAGAACCAGTAAATACCACCTCTGATTGGCCCCGCCCCCTTCTATTCTTTGCCTTCTGAGTCCCAGGTGATCGGGAGAAAATGGGGATTTTGCAGTATCCTTCCCCTGCCACATCTACCTGGCCACACCCACCAGCTCATGGAACCGGTAGTAAAAATTTTTTGAATCCCACCACTGCTAGAACTGTATTCCAGAAGATCTGGAAACTTCAACTGTTCCAGAGTACAGTGGCTTGTCTACTAATTAAACGTAGCAGATTCAGCCATCTCACAACTCTGCTGCAGTTGCTGCCTTGATCTTAATTAGCTTGCAGTTGATGCCTTGATCTTAACTAGTCTAATTTAAAATGCTAATTATTATGTTTAAAATCCAACAGTGAGGCTCACATGCCTGCAGGAGGGTATACAAAAGGTGTCCACCCTACCTGAAGTTAAGAAGTGGGTCTGATGACTGTCCTTCTCCATAGTTGTTCCTCTACTACAGAACAGGGGTCACCAACCTTTTGGACCTCATGGATCACTAAATTCATAATTTTAAATTCTGCGGACCACTAATATGATCTGCCTAATGACTGGCTAAATGGGCGTGGCTAGGTGGCCATGTGACTGGATGGGCATGGCCAACTCGATTTCACTCACATCAAGGCATGCCTCACCAGCCTCTACTCGCCCCTCCCCTTCCACCCACTCATCGCCTGCCCACCTGGGCTCCTTAGGGCCCCAACAGGAAACAGTTGTTGGAGCTAAGCAGCCACCATGAGAAAGAATTGGCAAAACAGCTCAGTTCAAATTGGATCTGATGGGGAAGGAGGCTCATATGAAGCACCTCACTGAAGACTATGAGCATAGGCTTTCCAAGCAGAGGGAATACCTGCAGGAGTGCAAGGCCAGGTACAGGTGCCTGAAGACTCAGCGGGCCGAGATGGTCAGGCAGTTCCAGGCCATGATGCAGTCCCACTGGAACAAGGCTCTCTGGCTCTTCACTACCAGCAGCACTTCCCTCCAGCCTTCACCCAAAGCCCTGCACCAGGAGGCTGAAGTAGACCCCAAGTCGGAATTCCCCCCCCCACCGACCTACACAAAAAGACCCTGAAGGGGGAGACTCTCTGCAGCAATACAAGAGTTTATTGCACGTATCTGGTCCAGGGGCCACAATTTGAGGACCCCTGGTTTAGTGTAATATAAAAAATGCAAATATTTTTTCTGCAGACCACCAAAATTTTCCCAGTGTTCCACGGACCACCAGTTCTGTTATAGAAGAACTTGGTCTGAAGGTGTGTAATCTCCTTTTAAAAGGTGTTTCCATCACCTTTTTGTCCATCTACCATAGAAAAAGATCCCCCAGCCCATCATTCACTCAATTATGACATTTCCTGTCAGCAATAAGCATCTGAAAGGCAGGACCAAGTAGGCACACATGACTGACACAAGAAGGGGATAGGCCTCAGCAAGCCACAGCGCCTCTTTTAACTTAGCTGGGCTTAGACGTTAAGCAGGCTTGGACTGCTTTCAAGAATTCCCTGAACTGTAGGCTAGCCTGAAAATCTTTCCTGTAAGACAGAAATAGCAAACCACTTTTGTGCATTTGCCCCCATCCCCAGGAATGAGTCTTTACTTTTAAATATATATATATATAGTGTATATAGTATGTTTCTAAATATGCAGGCATGTATCAGCATGGACGAATGTTATGTAAATATACTTTTCTTTTTCTCCTCCTCTTTTTGGTTTTTGTCTCTTTCTTCTTGGTCATGTCCAGTATTGAGACAGCAGACCCTTTCCCTACCGCCTACCTCCCAGCTTCCCCTGAGAAGATACTCATGTTTTTAACTGGATTAACTGTATCTCTTCCATACCTCTGCTTCCTCCCAAAGTTTCTCTCAAGTGCTAAACCATTGGTTAATTATTTTTTTTCTCCAGGACCCTGATTTAGTGGAAAGTACTTCTGAACAGCTGAGACAGAGAGAAAGGGGCTAAATCACCCAGTTCCTTATCTCTTGGCTGGAAAGCCTGAGATAATTCAAGCTAGCTGTCAGGACTGGAACCAGAGTTGCCAAGAAAACGCTCTCCGTCATTGCAGCAGCCACAGAGCCCCACTGCACTTGAGGGGTTGTGTGGAGATGAGGGTTCTTTTGGGCCCTGTTGGAGCCACACATTGTATGAAGTCCTTCCCTGGAAAAGCATTCTATTAGGGCAAAACTGCATTGTTTCCTGCTTCCAATAAGTAATTAGGAAAATAGCCTATAATAAATCCAAAAGAGAGTATGTAAAGGCTAGCTGTCAGTTATATAGTTGGGGGTGGGGGAGTTCACTCAAGTTATATAATTATATATACCATATTTTTTGGAGTATAAGACACACCTTTTTCCCCCTAAAAGGGGTGAAAATTTGGGTACGTCTTATACATCGAATGTAGCCCTGCTCACCCATTGGCCCCCACCCTTTGGCCTCTGCCTCCCAGCAGTTTACCTCCTTGCAGCAAGCAACAAGAAGAAACAGCCCATTTCAGCATCAGCACAGCCTAATTAGCACAAGTTGATTGTCACTTAGATCAGCCTCCCGACTCTCAGCTGTTTCAGGCTTCAGGGATTGATTGCCATTGCCTATTGCTGCGCCGGCCTCTGCTGCTTGCTGCAGGGAGGTAAATTGCTGGGAGCAGATTTTTTTTTCTTGTGCTAATCAAGCTATGCTGAAAACGAAAATGAAAGTAAATCCGGCTGTTTGCTGTTTGCTGCAATGAGGCAAAACTGCTGGGACGCAGAGGCAGATTTCTTTTTCTTGTTTTCCTCACCAAAAAAAGTAGGTGCGTCTTATAGTCTGGTGCATCTTATACTCTGAAAAATACGGTATATAATCTTCAGTGAGTCTTTTTTCCCCAACTTATAACTGACAGCTAGTCTTTACATAATTTACTTTAGGTCATTCTCCTAATTATTGGAAGCAGGAAGAAATGCAGTTTTGCGGTAATAAAATGCTTATATGCAGAGAGCACATAAATATATATATATATATATATATATATATATATATATATATATATATATATATATATATATATATATATACACACAATATTTGTTTTCTGAGGTTTTTGCGGGTGTCTGTATGTAGGTCTTGATTATTGGGTTTTCTCCGTGTAAAATTGGAAGTGTCTTGGCGACGTTCCAACGAAATCCCATTCGTCATCATCAGGCTAGGTGCTTACAGCTTTGTATTTCTAGAAGAAATTCATTTCATTTCATTTCTTCTAGAAATGAAATTCATTTCTAGAAGAAATTCATTTCATTTCTTCTAGAAATACGAAGCTGTAAGCACCTAGCCTGATGATGACGAATGGGATTTAAATCAAACGTCCAAGACACTTCCAATTTTACACGGAGAAAACCCATATATATATATATATATATATATATATATATATACACACCTCAATAGCCTACACCCCAAAATACAGTTCACCATGGAAACAGAAGTTAACAACCAACTTCCTTCCTAGATGTCTTAGTCTACAAGAAACCCAATGGCTCCCTAGGACACACCATCTACCAGAAGAAAACACACACAAACCGCTATCTGCATGCACTCTCACACCACCACCCAGCACAGATCAACTCCGTAGCCAAGACACTCATCTCTAGAACAAAATGCTTAGCTGACGAACAACACCTAAAACCGAACTACACACTCTCACAAACGTACTAACATCCAATGGATTCCAGAGAAATAAGATTACCAAACTAATCCAAAAGAACCCCCACTAAAACCCAAGACAGAGAGCAAGAAAATGGCACAGCCCTCCTCCCATATATAAAAGGCACCACAGACAGAATCAGCAAGATCCTCCACAAACATAACATCAAGACAGCATTCTGCACAAACCAAAAATATCCACCATCCTAAGAAACTCCAAAGACAAAATTGAGTTAGAAAATCAAGGAGTATATGAAATCCCATGCACCGCCTGCCCCACCACATACATTGGACAAACCAACAGAAGAATAAGTGCACGCATTGAAGAACACAAGAACTCATTCAAAAAAGAGGAACCAACTTCTTCCCTGGTCCAACACTTTAAAGTCACAGGACACGATATTGACTTTAAAAGACCAGAACTATCGCCAAAACTGAACACTTTAACAACAGAATAATCAGAGAAGCCATCGAGATAAACGCCCACACAGCATGAACAAACGAGATGATACCTCCGCCTACCAGCCATTTGGAAACCTGCCCTTATTGACAAACGTGTCCCTAACACGAGGAATGACACCAGACCCACACTCACGAGGTCCACACAGGATGTCACCACCACACATCCACCCAGAAAGCACACCCAAACCCACACTGATCAGGAAGCACGACCAAGGACCAGAAGCCAGACCGCAGCTGCAACATTAGCCACTTCAAACCCCTCCAATCCATACATGCAGCAGACTGACACCCACTACGAAGATGTAGCACGACCACGAACACGAAGCCAAACAGCAGCAGTGCAGCTCACCAGCTCAAATCCCCCTGCAGCACAGATTAGACTGAGCACAACCAAGCCCCCACCAACACAGGACACACCCCAGCCAATCAGAGCACAGAAAACCCCATCCAATCAGACCACAGCCAAGCTCCCACCCAATCAGTTCAAACCCCCACTAGCAGTTAAAAGGAAGAAATAGCTGCGATCACACATTGCTCCCAGAAGCACGAAGCTGAAGCCTGAAGATGACGAATGAGACTTCATCGAAACGTCGCCAAGACACTTCCAATTTTACGGAGAAAACCGAACAACCAAAGACCTATATACATATACATATATGTTTTCTGAGGTTTTCACGGGTGTTTGTATAAATAGAAGGCGCACCCATGGGATCACCCCTCTCACCTGTCATTGCCAACCTCTACATGGAACACTTTGAAACCCAAGCACTAGAAAAATCTGATCACAAACCCAAACTCTGGCTCAGATATGTAGACGACACCTTCATAATCTGGCCACACGGGAAAGAAAAACTTGAAAACTTCCTCACACACCTCAATAGCCTACACCCCAAAATACAGTTCACCATGGAAACAGAAGTTAACAACCAACTTCCCTTCCTAGATGTCTTAGTCTACAAGAAACCCAATGGCTCCCTAGGACACACCATCTACCAGAAGAAAACACACACAAACCGCTATCTGCATGCACTCTCACACCACCACCCAGCACAGATCAACTCCGTAGCCAAGACACTCATCTCTAGAACAAAATGCTTAGCTGACGAACAACACCTAAAACCGAACTACACACTCTCACAAACGTACTAACATCCAATGGATTCCAGAGAAATAAGATTACCAAACTAATCCAAAAGAACCCCCACTAAAACCCAAGACAGAGAGCAAGAAAATGGCACAGCCCTCCTCCCATATATAAAAGGCACCACAGACAGAATCAGCAAGATCCTCCACAAACATAACATCAAGACAGCATTCTGCACAAACCAAAAATATCCACCATCCTAAGAAACCCCAAAGACAAAATTGAGTTAGAAAATCAAGGAGTATATGAAATCCCATGCACCGCCTGCCCCACCACATACATTGGACAAACCAACAGAAGAATAAGTGCACGCATTGAAGAACACAAGAACTCATTCAAAAGAGGAACCAACTTCTTCCCTGGTCCAACACTTTAAAGTCACAGGACACGATATTGACTTTAAAAGACCAGAACTATCGCCAAAACTGAACACTTTAACAACAGAATAATCAGAGAAGCCATCGAGATAAACGCCCACACAGCATGAACAAACGAGATGATACCTCCGCCTACCAGCCATTTGGAAACCTGCCCTTATTGACAAACGTGTCCCTAACACGAGGAATGACACCAGACCCACACTCACGAGGTCCACACAGGATGTCACCACCACATCCACCCAGAAAGCACACCCAAACCCACACTGATCAGGAAGCACGACCAAGGACCAGAAGCCAGACCGCAGCTGCAACATTAGCCACTTCAAACCCCTCCAATCCATACATGCAGCAGACTGACACCCACTACGAAGATGTAGCACGACCACGAACACGAAGCCAAACAGCAGCAGTGCAGCTCACCAGCTCAAATCCCCCTGCAGCACAGATTAGACTGAGCACAACCAAGCCCCCACCAACACAGGACACACCCCCAGCCAATCAGAGCACAGCCAAGCTCCCACCCAATCAGTTCAAACCCCCACTAGCAGTTAAAAGGAAGAAATAGCTGCGATCACACATTGCTCCCAGAAGCACGAAGCTGAAGCCTGAAGATGACGAATGAGACTTCGTCGAAACGTCGCCAAGACACTTCCAATCTTACACGGGAGAAAACCCGAACAACCAAAGACCTATATACATATATACATACATACATACATACATACATACATACACAATATTTGTTTTCTGAGGTTTTTGCGGGTGTCTGTATGTAGGTCTTCGGTTATTCAGGTTTTCTGCGTAAGCTAGAGAAATTCATTTCATTTCATTTCTTCTAGAAGAAATTCATTTCATTTCTTCTAGAAATACGAAGCTGTAAGCACCTAGCCTGATGATGACGAATGGGATTTCGCTCAAACGTCGCCAAGACACTTCCAATCTTACACGGAGAAAACCCGAACAACCAAAGACCTATATACATATATATACATACATACATACATACATACATACACAATATTTGTTTTCTGAGGTTTTTTGTTGTATAGAGTTCGATTCAGATGTATGAGGTTTTTGATGCTAATTATCCATTCATTTATCATAGGTGTTGCTTACAGCTTTGTATTTCTAGAAGAAATTCATTTCATTTCATTTCTTCTAGAAGAAATTCATTTCATTTCTTCTAGAAATACGAAGCTGTAAGCACCTAGCCTGATGATGACGAATGGGATTTCGTCAAAACGTCGCCAAGACACTTCCAATTTTACGCGGGAGAAAACCCGAATAACCGAAGACCTACATATATACAATAATATATATGTGCAGAGAAAGCCTCAATAGCCCTGACCTGCAATCTATGGCACTTTGCCCAGAGACTGAAACACAGACTGATGATAAATCACCAGAGTTTGCCCTATTTGACTTGGTTAAAGAAATAGTCTCTTAAGAGAAAACACCACCAGCTACTTTTTGCTTCTGCCTGCATCTCCTCTAATCAAACCTCTGTGGCTCTTGAATACGGAGTTATTGCTGATGTTACAGAGTATATTATTCTGTAAGAATTAAATATCCAGGGAGTTCATTATCCCACAGTCTGTACTTGACTTTTAGTACTACCTAATCTAGCTGCTTTGACAAATGTTTTGCCAATCTCTATTGGAAACATATTCACTTAATCTTAAACTTGTTTGCCAACTAGGTATAATTATTACAAATGTTTCCAGGAAATAAAAATACTAGGACAGAAAGTTTTATGTAACTATGCTGTTGTGGGGAAGGGATTAGGGCATTGCTTTTTGTTTAAATATGGTATAGCAAGACTTGGCAGAATGTCATGGAAAAGATGTCAATAGAAATTGAGCTAATACTTTGACTTAGAAAAAAAGTAAAGAACTTATGGGGGTCTAGGAGAAATGGTGGAATTAAAAAACCCTTTCTGAGAAATTGACACTGAATATTTTGGTGGCCTGATTATAAAGCCGTATTTAATGTCATACAGCTAAAGAATGAGACCTGAAACGATTGTCTTAATCTTGGTTGACTGACCCAAATTATAACCAGATCCGGCGACGTAACACCTGATCCTGTTACCTGTTTGCTATAATATTCTTCCTGCGAATTCACCGTTCTTAGGAATTGATAACATTCTGAAGTAGATTGTCTCCAACTTGTAATTCACCCCTTGGAAACAAACGAGAACTCGAGGAGAGTTTAGCAATGCTGTTATCTTGAGAAAAACATTGTGTAATTCAGCTGAACAAAGGAATCAATGCAACGAGTCACCGTTGGCTGATTGCTGCTAAAATGTCATACTTGTGATTCAGTCTAGGGCTCTTGCCTAGACCAGGGGTCTCCAACCTTGGTCCCTTTAAGACTTGTGGACTTCACCTCCCAGAGTTCTCTGGGAGACTCTGGGAGTTGAAGTCCACAAGTCTTAAAGGGACCAAGGTTGGAGACACCTGGCCTAGACCACTGCTCGCCATTCACCAACCATATTCAAAGTGCGATGCTCAGAACTCAACCTAGAAATTAAGAAATCTGTGATCTGAGCAAATAAAATTGCTGAATAAAATGGAATGCGAATTGAGAAGGGCTCTTCTGTTGATGCAATTTAAATCCTATGTGCCTATTTTGCAGCTACATACATCACACGATTGGCTGATGTTGGCAGACCACCACTATTCCAAGATCTTTTTTCAAAAGTACCATTACCAAGTCATAAACTAAAAGTGATTCATGACCTCATCCTGTACCTGCACATTTGCTTTTGCTTCCTAAGTCAAGCGCTTTGCATTTCAACTCTGTGAAATTTATCTCTGATCTATCAAAGTTATTGACAACCCCACGTCATTTGCAAATGTGATGTACATTTTCTCCCTCTTTCCATCCAAATCATGCAAATCTTTGATAAAAATGTGCCATCTCCAGGACACATTATCATATTTAATGCCTCAATCTAGCTTGATGTAGAATTCTGTGGCTACAATTTTCTATCTAGTTATCTATTCATTTCATTGCCATCCCACATAGGACATGTCACTTAACCAAGAATATCATGGGGCAGGGGTCTGCAAACTTGGCTCTTTTAAGACTTTGCTGGCTGAGGAACTCTGGGAGTTGAAGTCCACAAGTCTTAAAAGAGCCAAGTTTGCAGACCCCTGTGGGGGATTTTGTGAAAATTAAATTAAATCAAGTCAAATCATTAAATCAAGTTAGATTGCATACACAGGATTCCCAGCATCAAATAAAGAAGTTACCAATCTAAAGTGAAGATAAGGACAATTTGGAAAGGTGTTTTTTTTTTTTGACAAATCCATACCATCCATCTGGTAATCCCTGCAGTATTTCAAGATGCTTACAGATGAGTCATGGTCTGACCTGCTATAGATAACAAAGCAAAGGAAAAGCTGCATTATTACCAGGTTTTTTTCCCTTCACCTTCTCCAGAAATTGTGAAAAGCAGAGTGAAAGGGCAAGATTAAAGCTTGAGATGGATAGAAATCTATTTGCCCTTAATTGGGATTATGTATTTGTTTTAGAAAAAACAAAAACAAATCCTTTGCACTATATACTGTAAGTTGCCTCCTAGGTTTACTGAGGAAATTGCTGATGTCCTGACAAAGTAAAATGCTAAACCCTTCCCAAATTGCTGTCACAAGTCCTTCTTCACTCCAGGTTGTAAAGTAGGAGGTGTCTCATGTTACCATGCTTTGAGTGACGTTTCTAATATCCAATCATGGAGACTTGGTTTCATAGGTGTCTGCTGGTAGGGCGGGGAAAGAGAGAAAAGAGATTAAATTTGGACAGATGTGGATTAGGGTTATGAGAATGCTACAACATATGGACATCGCGACATAATGAGATGCGGTGTTTGGTGTTGTGATATCATGACATCCATTGATGTTTTGATGCCATTACAGCATGATACCAATGCTGTTGCCTGGTTGCACATATTTCCCTTGCGTCATTAACTTGGGGAACCAGTAGGGCTATGGTTTTCGTCATTCCATTAAATGTCATCCAGCAATATGTGTGCTTAACAATTCTGCTTGCATCATTTGAAACATGCTCTAAATGTACTCCAAATCGTTTTGCAAAAGGTACATGCCAAATAATGTGCCAGAGTTTGCATACCAAAATCTTACGGGTAAATGTCTTCATGTCTGCTTCTACAAAGTATTTTCTAGTGTAAAAGCTGGGTACACAAAGAACATATGGCACACATAGTGCTGTGTTAGCACAAATGGCTCTTCTTCAAATAGGATACTATTCCTGTAACACCCTCCCATCTTTGCCTCCACTTGTGCTTTCAGCTTGCAATTAAACCTTGTGGGTTTTTCTTTTTCTTCGTCATAAATAAATTGACAAATACTCCTTGATTCAGTTTGGAGGAAATACGTCAAGTTTCCTTGAGTGACAAGAAAGGTTAATTCTGCTAATTAAATAAGAATTTGTCAGTGGCACATAGAGCGTGATGCAATGTGCTGTAGCTGTTCCTTTGGAAGATCTGGTTCCATGATGCTGTTTATTTATTAAAAGGGGCTTTCCCTGGATAAATTAGCTAGTCACTCCATGCCTGAAGCAAACATAACCAAGAAGAAAAACAAATATTTGTAGTAAATAACTATCAAAAGAACTGTTCCGTCTTCCACTTAACTTTGGTATATTTCATTTTTCTTCTCATTTTTTTTGCAGTTCTATATGTTTTAGTTGCACATCTTACTGTGCAATATTGAGACTTACCCATCCATAGCTTGAGATTGGAAGCCAAATAGCTTTTATTTGTGATTTGCATCGACTGGCAAGGTCTGATTCACTTCTGGCAGTATATTTTGCATTCATGAATACTTTCTCAACATTTCTTATGGAGAGACCGATATGAAAAGCCTCCACCAGATTAACATTGACTGAAAAAACATGTGAAAGGCCATAAATATTCTTTTTTGGGTGGCCCATTATGGATTACTGCCTTGTTGTGCTCAATGAAGTGAGCTATGGCTCTGGAAAGTTCAGACAAAACATGGTCCATTGGAGAAGAAAATGGCAATCTGTTCTGACCCAGCTCCCCAAACACTGACAAACCCTCTGATGTTTCTCTGACAGGCTAACAAGTCCGTCCGTCCGGAAGATGAATAGTTGTCTGCCACATCTATTCATTTCTGCCCCCTGCCTTTTATCCTCAGAGCTAGGGTGGGGTCTCGCTAGCAGCTCTTCCTTCCCCAGGATCAGCCCACGGCTTTCCACTGCTGTCCTCTTCTCTGTCTTCTGCACGGCCGCACATCAGGCACTGGATCCAGCTGTTTCCCCAACCCTGGGGGCTGTTGGCTCTCCACCTGAGGGCTAACGGACGGCTCAGGCTCCGCCTCTGTCTCTCTCTCTCTCTCTGCCAGCTCCATTCCCTCTTCCCCCTTGGAGCTCCCAGGTTGCCCTGATGCTGACCCTGGCTCCCACTGCTACTACTCCTCTGATTCGGCTGCTGGAGGGGCTGGTGGCTGACAGGCCACAAGACAACCCATTCCAGTATCCTTGCCCAAAATAACTCTCCCATGGATGGTACCAAAAGTCTAAAACCTCCAGGAGACAGTGGAGGACAGGAGGGCCTGGCATGCTATGGTCCATGGGTCATGAAGAGTGAGACACGATTTAGCACTGAACATGCTAAACAGCTGAGCAGTTCTATTTTGGAGAATAAAAGACTCAACACCTATTTATTTATTGATAAAACAGAATATAGACCATGCTTGAAAGGGTCCTTGAGACACTTCACACCATTAAGCAAATTATCAGAATAAAATGAGCAACCAATCGGAGCAAGGTTTTAAAAGGATTCTTTGAGGCTGGTTGCAATGAAATATGTTGAATTAATTTCACAGTATTTGGAATATAAAAATCTTAAATTTTCTTACTTTTTTTGCTTCCATCTAGCAACCACCCAGATTTTTGCATTCCAGACATGGTAACCAGTGGTGGGATTCCAATAATTTAACAACCGGTTCTCTGCCCTAATGATTTCTTCCAACAACCAGTTCACCAAACTGCTCAGAAAGTTAACAACCGGTTCTCCCGAAGTGATGCAAACTGGCTGAATCCCACCACTGATGGTAACCCCATTGAAATAAAATTATGGGTCTTAATTATCCACCTAATATTAATTAATATTCAGGCTCACCCTGTGAAGCAGTGAGAGACATTTCAGAGTAGAATATTTACTATACTTCCTACCAGTATTTATTCCAGTTGCTCCATTTGATAGGTCCCAGTTCTGAGACAGCTCTCAAAGGAAGGTCTCACAAAGTGTCACAAGAACTTAATTAAGAAGTACGTAAGTTATGAACAGCGGCAAAAACAGCTTCTCTCAAAAATGGTACAGCTGCGGAAGGCCCAAAATTCACTAATATCTGGAATTTAAGCTCCACATTCCAACTCATGTAAGAATACTATAAGGTGACTCTGATTTTTTTTTCCAATTGAAAATGTGGAAGCAGTCCAAATGAACATTTTTAAAGAGCATCTCTCTCACTGTATCCAAAATATAATTTTTGGTTCCACCGACAGTTACTCTCTCTACTTTCTTTATGGTCACTATCTCCTGATCCCTTTATTGCAGCCCAGGAGAAGCTACAGTACATATAATGAGCATGATGGCATCAGGGTGGTAGATAGGGCATAGCGGGGATCACCCACAACATTAAACATGGTTTTAAATTATGATTTATTTAGTAGTTTGGTTTGCATATTAGTCTTAAAATATAATGGGTGCTCTTGCCTAGTGCGACAAATTAAAAACAACTCAGCAAAAACAATCCAGATTATGGCTTGGCATTTTGTGGGGACTAAAGCCAAGCAATGAATCTACCACTAAGTAGATCTGAAATTGTGTAGTTCTCCCTCAGCAGTGGCAGAACTGCAAGATGACTGAGCTGATGCTTGATAGTGAGGAATTACAGGGCTGTCTTAACACGTGGGCCTGATGGGCACTTGCTCATGTGCCCCGCGAGCATAGGGGCCAATGGTGGGATTCAAATAATTTAACAACCGGTTCTCTGCCCTACTGATTTCTTCCAACAACCAGTTCACCAAACTGCTCAGAAAGTTAACAACTGGTTCTCCCAAAGTGGTGCAAACTGGCTGAATCCCACCACTGATAGAGGCCCCATACTAATCTGTGTATGTCAACCCTTCAGTGCACTTAGAAATACAGCAACTGTAGGATTTACTGAGTCTTATTGTGTTCTCAACACTGATTTTGTTGGAACTGCCAATAAAATAAATATATGTTTAATTTTATCGACCATTTACATTTTTATTCCTGTGAGTAGTTGTCATAGGGCCCCCAGTATATTGCTTTGCCCTGAGCTGTTAAGACAGCCCTGGATGAAACTACTGCCTAGTGTCACGAGGGAACAGTGGATGTTCAATCCCACGGAAATTTTACAAGCAGCAATGTGTGAAGCATATGTAGGATAGTGAGCCCTACTTTCTGAGTTAAACATTGGTTCCCACAAAATACAACAAAAGGCAAATGAGAAGATGGGAGCTGCATCTGAGCACAGGAGAGTCTTCCTCAGATGTCAGATTTATGGTATCAAGTCACATTCTTGTTCAGTGGCACTAGTTGTGATGGAATGTGCACCCAGAGAAGCATGGAGGAGAGTCTTGGCAGCACAGAGTTTTCCCAAGGAGAAGACAGAACATATCAGAGAGAAGCCCAAATTAAGAGACTGCTCAATCCCAAATTGCATGGGGGAGAGGGAGGGAAAGCTTCAGGATGTATCTATCATAGTAGAGTGTTATAGCTTTAGTTTGGCAAGATTCTGTCCATTAAATGTAAGCAAATAGGCTTGGACTCATTTTGGATTTAATTGTGTTGTTTAATGGCTTGGGCTTAACACTAGTGGCACTTATGCCGATAGTACCATCCTGGTATGTCTCTGATGGCCCATCGTTCAAATTCCTACTTTAGGCCCTGATAGGTTGTAGAGAGTGTGGTTGCATGGCAGCTTCCCCGGTACCTGGATGAAGCTGTCTATCTAGACCCGTTCCAGTCCGGCTTCCAGTCCGGACATAGCATGGAGACAGCTTTGGTCGCGTTGGTGGATGACCTCTGGAGGACCAGGGATAGGGGTTGTTCCTCTGCCCTGGTCCTATTAGATCTCTCAGCGGCTTTCGATACCATCGACCATGGTATCTTGCTACACTGATTGGAGAGTTTAGGAGTGGGAGGCACTGTTTATCGGTGGTTCTCCTCCTATCTCTCCGACCAGTCGCAGACGGTGTTGACAGGGGGGCAGAGATCGACCACGAGGCACCTCACTTGTGGGGTGCCTCAGGGGTCGATTCTCTCGCCCCTCCTGTTCAACATCTACATGAAGCCGCTGGGTGAGGTCATTAATGGTTTCGGGGTGAGTTACCATCTGTACGCTGATGACACGCAGCTGTACTTTTCCACCCCGGACCACCCCAACGAAGCTGTCGAAGTGCTGTCCCGGTGTCTGGAAGCCGTACAGGTCTGGATGGGGAGAAACAGACTCAAGCTCAATCCCTCCAAGACGGAGTGGCTGTGGATGCCGGCACCCCGGTACAGTCAGCTGCAACCGCAGCTGACTGTTGAAGCAGTTATTGGCCCCAACGGAAAGGGTGCGCAACTTGGGTGTCCTCTTGGATGGGCGGCTGTCGTTTGACGATCATTTGGCGGCCGTCTCCAGGAGGGCCTTTCACCAAGTACGCTTGGTTCGCCAGTTGCGCCCCTTCCTTGACCGGGATGCCTTATGCACGGTCACTCATGCTCTTGTCACTTCCCATTTGGATTATTGCAATGCTCTCTACATGGGGCTGCCCTTGAAGTGCACCCGGAGGCTGCAGCTAGTCCAGAATGCAGCTGCACGGGTAATAGTGGGAGCAACTCGTTGCTCCCATGTAACACCACTCCTGCGCAGTCTGCACTGGCTCCCTGTGGTCTTTCGGGTGCGCTTTAAGATTTTGGTTACCACCTTTAAAGCGCTCCATGGCTTAGGGCCCGGGTACTTACGGGACCGCCTGCTGTTACCTTATGCCTCCCACCGACCCGTACGCTCACACAGAGAGGGCCTTCTCAGGGTGCCGTCCGCCAAGCAATGTTGGCTGGCGGCCCCCAGGGGTAGGGCCTTCTCTGTTGGAGCTCCTACGCTTTGGAACGAACTTCCCCTGGTTTATGTCAAGTGCCTGATCTTCGGACCTTTCGCCGTGAGCTGAAAACGCACCTATTTATTCAAGCGGGACTGGCTTAAAAGTTTTATTAAATTTTAATTGGGGCTATTTATATTTTAGGGTTTTAAATTGTTTTAAATTTTGGCCATCTTTGTAATATGTTCGGTTTTAATCTTGTTTTAATGTGTATATTGTGGGTTTTATTTGGCTGTACACCGCCCTGAGTCCTTCGGGAGAAGGGCGGTATAAAAATCTAATAAAATAAATAAATAAATAAATAAATATTTCTCCAGCTATTTATAGTCCTTCCACTACATCTATCACCACTGCTTCTTTTCTGGTCTGGGTCTACTACCATGATGTTTGCTTGGCTAGTAGTTGCCTGTTTATTTGGACCTGGAAATCCCACGGGATCTTAGCCCTGTTATTCTCCATAACCTTCTGTGGGATCTCCCATTTGGACTTAGTAGGATCTAGCCCATACACTGATGAAATGTACTTGTACACAATGCCCCACCACCACCACATCTTTGCTACTATCTAGTGGTTGTCTGGATTTTTGCACATAGCCCAAGCTTAATTCCAAATAGATTTATTTTTTTTTTTTGTTTTAAAAAGTTTTATTTTGACATTCTTATCCAATAACATATCCAATAACATATTTAATGTACCCTCATATACAATTAATCGGATCTGCCTGGTCACCACCCCCTTCCTTTTCCTTTTACTCTCCTTCTTTACCTTCTTCTACTTTCCATAACCATCCTCCCCCTCTCTTATCTACATCCTCTCCTCTTTCCTCCCTATTCCTTTCTTCTCCCTCTTCCCTCTTCCTTCCTTCCTTTCCTCCTCCTCCTCTTCTCTTTCCTCCTTCTCTCTTCTACTCCTTCTTTCCCTTCATTCTAAAGTAGTAACCAGGCAGGTCCGATCTTACATTAATTATACATCTTCAATCATCTTTGTACATTAACTATCAATCCATTTTCTACCCCCTCCCCCTCCCTTCCTTCCTCCCCCACCCCCAGGACTTCCGAGAACCGAGTACAGGGTATAAAACTAACAACAAAAATTAAAATCTAGCACAAATCATAATCCATAGTCGTTCCTTAAAACCTCCACTCCTTCCAAAGACAAAGAAGATACTTTTCTTCCACTCCATTATATATCAGACCATTCCACTCCTAGAATTCTCCAAAGTTTCCAATTGAGTTAGTGTTTATTCTTGAATAAAGTACGTAGTTTTAATATCCAACCTTCATCAATCAATATCAAAACAACGTTCCATCTTCCAATATTCACCAAGGTTTCTTCTAAAATGTCTTTCTTCCTTAGCAATCTCTCAAAAATAGTTCATATTTCCGACTTAGTTTCTTTAATTTTTCTGTCCAACCTTCAGGGGTAAGCAATAGTCCATCTTTTCACATCTTTAACATTTATATATACAACAAATAATATTACAAATATCCAAAGTGTCAATTGTAATAATTAAAATCTTCACTTTACCTTACTTATGTCAAATAACATTGTTAAAATTACACCTATATCATCCACAATATATCTATTATAACAATTACATTCTAATTAACATTACATCCATCTCTTAAATATAATATTTAATCCAAGTTCCTAAATTTTACTATCTATCCTCCAAAATTAAACAATATTCCATCTTCCTATTCCTTTATACCTTTAATATATCATATAGTACCCCTAAAATTACACATTTATATCCACAATAAGTCATTTACAAAAATTAACCATAATCATATTTAATAAAGTTAAACATTCTCCCACCCCTTCTTCTATCTTACACATTTTCAACCATCTATTCACCATTCAACTTAACATCTGTTAACAAAGAATTCCCAATCTTTAATACATTAGTATAAAAATCTCGTGCTTTACAAATTGTATTGAGAAAATACTTTTTCCTTTATAATTCAGTGTTAAACCTGCTGGAACCTCCCATCTAAAATATATCTGATGTTTCTTAAGCTCATCCACCAGAAAGGCAAATTCTTTTCTCTTTCTTAACATTTTAGGAGGAATTTCCTTCATCATTATTATATCTTGTCCTAATATTTGAAATTTATTTTTATAAAATGCTTGCAAAATTCCATACCTAATCCTCTTATTTGTAAAATAAATAACCACATCTCTCGGTAAACACTTCTGCCTTGCCCACCAGGAATTAACACGATAAATTTTTTCAATATTAACTTCAAAATCTTCTGGTTCCATTCCTCTATCTGGGCAAAGGCCTGAATAAAAATCTCTTTCAAATTTTCCTCTTTAAATTCTCTTAAACCCTTACCCTTATAGCATATTCCATTAATTTATATTGTAATATAACCCTTTCTTCCTCTGCCTTATCAGCCTTAACCTGAATATCATCTATTTTATTTTCTAAATTCAAATTAATTTGAACTTCATCTATTTTCCTTTGCAAAATCTAAATTAATTTGGTTAAATTCATTCAGTCTTTCTTCTGTCTGTGTACTAGATAACAATAATGGAGTAATTGATTCCTTTAATTTTTCATCTCCTTACTCTGCTCTTCCACCAAATCTTTAAAATCCAGTATTTCTCTCTCCATTTCATTAAATTTTGATCTATTTCTGAAAGATGAGCCTCCATAAGCTCCTGTAAAAATTCCTTAGACTGTCTTTAATATCTTCTTTCAATTTCCGTACCTGAAGTGAAGATATTTCCAATAATTTAGAAGTGGTTAAATCTCTTTGCTTAAAAGCCATTTTAAACTAAGTAATATCAAGAAGAAGAAGAAGAAGAAGAAGAAGAAGAAGAAGAAGAAGAAAAAAAAACCCAATAAATTTTTCTTCTTAAACACTGTAAAAAAAGATAATAAAAAGAAATAGATTTTTTTTAAAAAGAATTCCATTTAGAAAAAAAATCTTGTTATTTTCTTCTTAGAGGTTCCACACCAGCAATTGTAATCAGCATTTCCTTAGCTTTCACTTTCAAAAAACAAAACGCCATCTTTCTTCATCTCCACTCTTCAAATAACTTCTCTGTCAGGGAGTTAAAATCATCTTACAAGCAAATGCCAGCCTTCCTGCTTTCGATTCTTCCGTGTTGAAAATTTATCATTAATCCTCTTCAGTCACGGAGATGGACGCTGCGTTTTGCTCTGCTTTTGCAGAGGCGTTCTGGACTCTGGAGCTTTTTTTGAACTATCGAAGGAGCGTTTCCCATCAAACCACCAGAAATCATTCTGGGGCTTCCGGTTTGGCTCCGCTGTGTTAATGGCGGCGATTTCAGTCCGCCCGTTCTTTGTGATTCTGTGAGAGCTGTTTAGACAGTGCTAATCTTCTGTCAACAGCTCGTAAATCTCTGCCCTCGGGCAAAGAGGGGGAGATGAGCATTTGAACTGAAGTTTGAGCCCCCAAATAGATTTATTATTAACAACAACTGTAGGATAAAAATAGCAGTAGCAGCAATAACCATAGTAATAATAGCATGAGCAGTCTGGAAAAATAAAATCAGATTAACTTCTTACATGAAAACATCTTTAGTGTATTTTAAAGGAAAGTATTTGCAACAAGGGCCCAGTCCCTAATGCCAGCAGAGTTATCCATACTAACAAGGACGTTGATTTTGGGCAAACCAGTTGTGAAATCCAATTTTTTACTACTGGTTCTGTGGGCATGGTGTGGCGGGTGTGGTGTGGTGTGGCTTGGTGGGCGTGGCTTGGTGGGTGTGGCTGGGGAAGGATATTGTTGTCAAGGTTCCAGAAAAACCTCTTCTGCATAAAAAAAACTCAGAAGCCATTGTCTTTCAGAGTTCTTTACTAGCATGAGGAAACTGGCACACGATGAGTGAAATTCCAAAACTGAATTTCCGGATTCTTTTCCCAGTTATACAAACCCCAAGAGTCCCACCCCGCCTGACCCCTTTGCTGGTCACATGGTCCCACGTTCTCCCAGTTCATTCGAATACCTTCTCGCCACTCTTCCTGCAGATGTGAACACCATCCGACCTTGACCGCTTGAAGAATGTTACCATCAAGATTCAGGTGTTTGGCAACTGATTCATATTTATGACCATTGCTGGTCATGTGATCCCCTTTTGTGACTTTCTGACAAGCAAAGTCAATGGGGAAGCCAGATTCACTTAACAACTGGGTTACTAGCTTATTAGCTGCAGCGATTCACTTAACAACTGAAGGAAGAAAGGTCGTAAAATGGAACAAAATTCACTTAATGAATGTCCTACTTAAAAACAGAAATTCTGGGTTCAGTTGTGGCTGTTAGTTAAGTAGCACCTGTATTTAGACTTGAAGTATGACCGACATTGCCTGTCTCTTGGAAAGGAGTAATTCAATCAGGAATGGCTTGAGAGAGATGTAGAGATTTCCAGCAATGATCTCAGTTGATTTTTTTAAAAAAAATCAAACTAGGAATTGTGGTTGGTTCTATCTAATGAGCCAGGATATAGCAACAACAAATTGATTTTGGGCAAACCAGTTGTGAAATCCAATTTTTACTACTGGTCCTGTGGGCATGGTGTGGCGGGTGTGGTGTGGTGTGGCGTGGTGGGCGTGGCAGGAAAGGATACTGCAAAATCTCCATTCCCACCCCACTCCAGGAGAAGGATACTCCAAAATCTCCATTCCCTCCCCACTCCTGGCGGAAGGATATTGCAAAATCTCCATTCTCACTCCACTCTGGGGCTAGTATTTGCTGGTTCTCCAAACTACTCAAAATTTCGCTACTGGTTCTCCAGAACTGGTCAGAACCTGCTGAAACCCACCTCTGGCATGCCCCCTTTACAGACCACTTAAGAATGGGGTGAGGTCCACGGTAGACAGTTCAAGGTTGAAGCTGTGGGGGTTTGAGGATGTAACAGCAGAGTCGGTTAGAACATATCGTGGGAACATATAGAGAAAACAGTACAGATAGTCTTCAACTTACAACAGTTCGTTTAGTAACTGTCCGAAGTTACAATGGCAGTGAAAAATGTGACTGATGGCCCCTTTTTTTTCACACTCACGACCTTTGCTGCATCCCCACGATCACGTAATCAAGATTCAGGTGTTTGGCAACTGATTCATATTTATGACCATTGCTGGTCATGTGATCCCCTTTTGTGACTTTCTGACAAGCAAAGTCAATGGGGAAGCCAGATTCACTTAACAACTGGGTTACTAGCTTATTAGCTGCAGCGATTCACTTAACAACTGAAGGAAGAAAGGTCGTAAAATGGAACAAAATTCACTTAATGAATGTCCTACTTAAAAACAGAAATTCTGGGTTCAGTTGTGGCTGTTAGTTAAGTAGCACCTGTATTTAGACTTGAAGTATGACCGACATTGCCTGTCTCTTGGAAAGGAGTAATTCAATCAGGAATGGCTTGAGAGAGATGTAGAGATTTCCAGCAATGATCTCAGTTGATTTTTTTAAAAAAAATCAAACTAGGAATTGTGGTTGGTTCTATCTAATGAGCCAGGATATAGCAACAACAAATTGATTTTGGGCAAACCAGTTGTGAAATCCAATTTTTTTTACTACTGGTTCTGTGGGCATGGTGTGGCGGGTGTGGTGTGGTGTGGCTTGGTGGGCGTGGCAGGAAAGGATACTGCAAAATCTCCATTCCCACCCCACTCCAGGGGAAGGATACTGCAAAATCCCCATTCCCTCCCCAATCCTGGCGGAAGGATATTGCAAAATCTCCATTCCCACCCCACTCTGGGGCCAGTTGGAGGTGGTATTTGCTGGTTCTCTGAACTACTCAAAATTTCCGCTACCGGTTCTCCAGAACCTGTAGAACCTGCTGGATTTCACTCCTGGGACAAACCCATGTAAAACTGATTAATTTATCCCCAGATGACAAATTATGACTTGAAAGTTCATAGCAGTGAATTTTTAAAAACTATTCTCCAGGAGAAGCAGGCTGTCTTAACACATGGGCCTGATGGCCAGTTGCCTGTGGGCCCCATGATCATAGGGACCCCATACTAATCTGTGTAATCTGTTAGCCCTTCGATGCACCGTGTATCATATAAATACAACAAAATATTTATTACATTTTATTGCATTTTTAAAATTAATACTAACATGCAAATATATGTTTAATTTTATCGACCATTTACATTTTTATTCCTGTGAGTAGTTGTCGTAGGGCCCCCAGTACACTGCTTTGCCTGGGGTCCATAATGCTGTTAATACAGCCCTGAGTAGGAGGAGGAGGCAACCAAACCAAGCAACCAAGCCCGTTAAGTTTCAGCTAGTTCATCCTACTAGGGAGCCCATTAGGTGATGGACTGAATCTTCATTCCTTCTTGGCCAATTAATGCGCACTAAGCTGCCTACAACAGCAGCTTTAATTCCCCATGCAAAAAACTCTGAACATTCAGTGACATTGAGAAATGGCTTTTTGTTTCTCCCTTTTGATGGATGGAATCTCAAATGTAATCTAATATATATAAATGGCAACCTTCAAATGATTATAGCAGTGAAGCAGGAAGAAAAAAGTTTTTTCTTCCTGCTTCGCTCTTCCCTGTTCCCCCTTTGAACTTAGATGTCACTTTACCTTCCTCTGTCTTTCTTTTCTTTTTTTCTTTCTTTCTTTCTTTCTTTCTTTCTTTCTTTCTTTCTTTCTTTCTCTCTCTCTCTCTCTTTCTTTCTCTTTCTTTCTTTCTTTTTCTTTCTTTCCTTCCTTCTTTCTTTTTCTTTCTTTTCTGTATCCTTACAATTTATATTGATATTGATTGTTTCCTAGTATGATTTGATTGCTTATTTGTACCCTATGACTATCATTAAATGTTGTGCCTTATGATTCTTGATGGATGTATCTTTTCTTTTTATGTACACTGAGAGCATAGGCACCGAAGATGAATTCCTTGTGTATCCAACCACACTTGTCCAATAAAGAATTCTATTCTACTTCCTTCCTTCTTTCTTTTTTCTTTTTTCTTCTTTCTTTCTTTCTTTCTTTCTTTCTTTCTTTCTTTCTTTCTTTCTTTCTTTCTTTCTTTCTTTCTCTTTCTCTCTCCCTCTCTCCCTCCCTCCTTCCTTCCTTCCTTCCTTCCTTCCTTCCTTCCTTCCTTCCTTCCTTCCTTCCTTCCTTCCTTCTTTTTTTCTTTCTTTCAACTAGTGACCCAGTAACATTCAGTGTCAAAATATCAAAGGTAAAGCTGCTCCTGAGAAATGTGTAAGGCTATTCTGCTCTCTGGTCTCTGCTAATGAATAGCAAGATTATGACTTCATTTCAGAGACTACAAAAAAAGACGTGTTCTAAGCTTCCATAGATGCTCCTTATTCTGAAACCAGGATTTTAAATGGGCATTTAGCACCACATTACACCAAAAATAGATTAAATACTCGTATTCATACCTCAGCTTCAGTCAGGATGCCAAAACCAACTATGATCCCAGGAATAACTGCATTGCATTTGCTGCTGGTAATGTTATCCTATTGCAGAGTAACTAATTTCTGGGAAATAGGGCGAAGAAACCTCAAAATTATTCCTCATATTAAAAGCCTGGTGTAAGACAGATCTGCTGTGCAACTTGTAAATGCAAGTTAAGTCATGGAAGTAAGTCAGTAGAGGTTTTCAAATCCTGGCGCTACCAGCTCGCTATCAGTAGCACACGGGCGAGCGCGCTTGCTTTGTAAGAATGCGGTACTTCTGCACATGCCCAGAGTGTTTTTGATGACGTCTGGGTGGGTGGGTGGAGCCTCCTACTGTCGCCACTACTGATTCACCCGAACTGGGGAGAACTGGGGAGAACTGGGGGCAACCTACCACTGAAGTAAATGATATTGAAAAGCACCCCCCAAATTATAATTCGTATTTTAACTTTGCTTAACTTTTATATTAACAATTATATTATTATGTTTTAATGATTCTGTGCTTGTCATGAAATCAGCATTTGGAATATCCAGAGTTTAGTCAATTAAAAACTGGAAAAAAAATACTGTGTGGAAATAATTTCTAGAT
Organism: Ahaetulla prasina; assembly: GCF_028640845.1. Classification (NCBI taxonomy): domain Eukaryota; kingdom Metazoa; phylum Chordata; class Lepidosauria; order Squamata; family Colubridae; genus Ahaetulla; species Ahaetulla prasina. The sequence goes on from NC_080539.1 coordinate 130,513,504, forward strand.
AAGCACATTAAAATTGTCCATCAATTGTACCGGTATTATCAGCTTAGTAGAGATGCAGAAGCTTAAATGTTTCATTTGGCCAGTTTTTTAAAAAAAAAAAAGTGTAAATTTTGCATTTTGCTTTGTTTTGGAAAATTATATTGTTTTTGTAAGGGCAAGCGCTCCAATGCTTTTTATTTTGTATTCAAACATACATGTTTTATTTTGGAGGCATGATCTTTTCCAGGCAAATGCACAGAGTTTTATCTAAGGTTTTATGTAGATTTATGTTGCGAAAAATAGCCATTGCTACCATCCATGCTATGCAGTATCCGCTGTTACGTATGTTACAAATTTACCCTCTGGAAATCCACAGGAAGGTGATTTTTATATTTCTAACCCTGGGTACATAATCAGAGCTGAGGTGAATACATATCCCCCCCTCAAAAAAACTCCTGGGTCTAAGCCAGCGGCCCCCAACCTTTTGGGCACCAGGGACCGGTTCTGTGGAGAGAATTTTTTTCCACAGACTGGAAGGGGTGTGATTTCATGCGCTGCCTGCATCCCACAGATGGAGCTTTGCTTGTTTGCGTAGCCAAGTTTTTGGTATGCTGCAGAACGGAGCCATCAATGGACTAGAGGTTGGGGACTCCTGGTTTAAGCAATTGAGAAATCTGTATAGGAATAGGTGGGACCACCTTCTAGTCCCTGAGCTATCTTTCCTTCCTCATTGATTAGCTTAGAGCCCAGACTTGAACTGCTCCAGCTTCATCACCTGAAGCTGTCATCTCTTGTTTCCAAGGGGAGGGGGGGGAGGTATTAATAAATCAGATTAGAGAGGTTCCATTAGGATCAGAAGATCCATCCTGATCAATTCCTGTTTCTTTCCTGGTGGGAAAGCCTTCCATTTGTCTTCTAATTTTTCTTCGAATAATTTTGACACATCATCATCTCCACTCCCATTTTCTTTTATAGAATAGAATAGAATTTTATTGGCCAAGTGTGATTGGACACACAAGGAATTTGTCTTGGTGCATATGCTCTCAGTGTACATAAAAGAAAAGATACGTTATAGTCTTACCACTGAACTATTTAGCCACTCAGAGTCCTCCTGAACCAGTGGTGGGTTGCTCCCAGTTCGGTCCTGTTCTTGTGAACCAGTAGTAATGGTGCAAGGAGGCTCCGCCCACCCAGCCGGATGTTATCATGGCTGATCTGCACATGCGCAGACGCTTCCCGTTGTGAACCGGTAATAAAGGTAAGTGGAACCCATCCCTGCCCTGAACGATGAGATGAGTGGCAAATAAACTTGATGATATTAGAGCAATATTTGCTTGGCTTTAGGCAAGAAGCATTTTTCACTCATCGAGTCTTAACCAAGTGTTGGTCCTCAACAGAGGTTGGAGATTGTGGCTCCTATGCTTCTCTAGGCCAATACCCAAAGCCCATCTACTAACATATCTGCTCATTTAGTAATAAATATAAAATAATCCATGCTGAATGGGAAGTCTTTACCGGGAGGTTTTTCTGGGTCATGACTGTTGGACTCAACCTGGTTTATTGGATTTTCATTTGGGGACAACCTGTTTGGTGTAGACACCCATACAGATGGTTTCTCTTAGCATGAGAAAAAAAAAAGACCATTTAAAACCCAGAGAAGAAGAAAAAAAATAGTGAGAAACTCAGACTTAGGTTCTGCCCTAACTCTCTGGTATAAAGGAGAGGAAAGGTTAAATACAGTCAAGCATTCAAAATTCTGTTACTGCTACTTTTATCAAGCATAGTTTCATTCAAACTTGTGGAATCAGTTTCCTGGTCTGAGCTACCTGAAAAGGCTGACTTCTTGAGATGACACACTTTCCAACATTTTAAACACCTGAAGTCGACCTTTGAGGAAGTTTTTTCCCCCGGTGGCTTATTGGGTAATGTTTGAAGTGGTGTACTTAGTATTGAACATGATAATGTTGGGGGTGGGTGGCTTCTGAATTAAGTCTGACCAGCCAGGCTAACTAACAATCTCTGCACCTGACTAATGCCTTGGTGAATATGCTGGAAAGTCTCCAGTGCCCTCTAAGAATGTGGGATTTGCCAGCTTCTGGGCCATCTCTCCTATCTATTTATCTTCAGTCCGATCAGGAAAACTCAATCATAGATCTGGTCAGATAATTCAAGTCCTACCTGCTCATTGATACACACTTAATCAACTGCATTGTCTCCCTCATGTTGGCATAAGATTGTATATGTTATTTTCACTTTGTGCTGAATAGGGGATGGAAGATAGGGTGAAATGAGAGCCTGTTGTTTTGTTGGGGGCAGTCAAACAGAATAACGGAAGTGTCACATTTATGGTTTTTGTATTATTTTTTAATGGTTTCTTGGTTTCGTTGTTGTAGTGAACTACCCAGAGTTATGCTCTAAAATGGGCAGCCATACAAATCCTATCAATCAAGCAAAAAATCTCCTAGCCATGTGCCTTGGAAGTGTATGCCTTGACGATTCAACATTTTTAGTTTAAAAACACAGATCAATCTTATCAGATACAAAGAAAAACAAATTTTATTAACCAATATATATATATGTAGGTCTTTGGTTATTCGGGTTTTCTCCCGCGTAAAATTGGAAGTGTCTTGGCGACGTTTCGACGAAGTCTCATTCGTCATCTTCAGGCTTCAGCTTAGTGCAAGCACATTATTTAATGTTAAATATCAAATCTTCAAATATTTCAGATTGAAGGTGATAAACACAGCTTGATAAAAAGGTAAAATTTACAAAGTCAATACAATGCTCCAAGCAGACCACATGATGATGAGGGCGGCTACAAATGATGCTACAAATAGACATTCTCCATCTCAAAGTCCCAATAAACACTGTGTAAATTAGTTACATAAAGTTTATGTAACTAATGTAACTAATGTAACTAATTTAGTTACATAAAGTTTATTTTTAAATTTAAATTAAATTAAATTTTAGTTACATAAAGTTTATTTTTATTTAGTTACATAAAGTTTATTTTTCTAAACTATGGTGGGGCACCTCCTGCATTTGTTCAGCCCAAGCTTCTATTTAGGCTTTTCGATGGACTTTGTTGGGAGCTGCTTCATTGTTCTCTCCTTAATCCTGTTACTTCTGCCGTTAAAAAAAAAATTGTAGGACAACATTTCAAAATTCTATTTCTGCAAAATGTTTGAATCTATCTAGCTAAAACTTTGCAAGTTTAATGTCCTCTGAAATATATGACTACCCTCTTGTTTTCATACTCACTAGAGATGTTTTGGTGCTCGTTTGGAGATTCAAAACTCAAATTTCAAATGAGTTTGAACTAACTTTGTTGCCTTGAAGCTCACTTTCAAATCTTAAATTTGAGTTCTTGCTCAGTCACATGCTCCTACTGTACATCCTGCTCCAGTTTGTAACATTTTGCTAAACTAATGCTTGCTTAAATGAATCTGCTGTAGAACTGTTCACAATGTGAAGGCAAAAGGAAGACTCTGTACGACTAAAATATGGCTTACAAGCATTTCTGGGAAATGATAGCCTTTTTTATTCTTCAGATTTTCTTAGCAAACTGTTCATTTATTTCACATTTGAAATAAGCTGCTGCAGCAGCAACAACTGTGATGACAGGTCACACAATCAGCTGTGAGTTCAAACTCCCCTTTAATGCTCCAAATTTCCCCTCAAATGCTCCCATGTTCTTGGCAAGTCCCAGAGCAAAGCACACACACACACACACACACACACACACACACACACACACACGGCAGCCTCTGGCTGTGCCCAGTCCAGCAAAACAAAGGAACAAGGATATGAGTCCATGAACCAAAGAACGAACAATGAGTCCACAAAGTCAGGAAGAAGGCACGGAGTCTACAAGTAAGGAAGAAGTAAGCAGTCCTGCAAACTCAAAATGTCTGTACTGGCACACCAAACTCTACAAATTCAATGTTTGTTCCTGGCAAATGCCCCTCCCCACAGCGTCTCCTTAAATCTCAATCCCCAGGTGTGCCTTGTGAAGAGGGGTGGGGTGCTCTCCTCCCGAGTTGTTGGGTCGGCCTGTGCTGTTCCTGCCTTCTCTCCACTCTCCATGCTCGGGGATCAGGAGGAAGCTCATCGCCTGAGCTCTGTCGCTCCTCATGTCCACTCCTTGCCCTTTCTCAGTCATCCTGCCCCCATTCCTCCCTGCTAACAAGCCATCCCAATCCTCAAGGGCCCTGGACTGACTCAGCCTGCCCCTCTCCGCATTCCTCTGAAGCCAATGAAGCTACCCCCTCAATCTCTGTCGGCTCCAGCTCCAGATCGTCTTCCTCTGCAGATTCAGGCTCTAATGGGGGCATGACAGCAACAGTGCTGTGCATTAAGTTCACCATCATCATTCATTGCAACATCTCTCCAATGCAGGATCTTGCATAGCCAACTTTCTAGTTAGTCCTTTCTCCACTTGGAGTTTTAATAACCAATATTTTTTTCGTAATCTATTTCATATCTTTGCTATGATTGGAAGAGACAAAACCCCCAGGTTCCTTTTGGAGATTCAGTCCCCAATAAATCCTGTGTGCTGTACTCTCCACATGTCCGCTTATCCCATACATCTCTCATATCCCCCTGCATCTCATTTCCCACGTAATGAAATGCCATCTGTTTATATACCAGCAGGTCATCTCAGGATCAATTCCTTTTATGTTCTGCCTTAACTTTTTTTACATTTCTTTTCCACTCTCAAGTAAGTTATCTGATTGGCAATGGGAAAGGACCTGTGGTTAGAAAAATGCACAACAGTGCTTAACATTTTTTTAAAAAAAGAGTGTTTTGGTGAAGCAATGGCAGGATCAGACTTCCTTTTTTGCCCTTGATAAATGTTCTTATTTCATGTACGTAATGGGGTGTGCATAAAAAAGGGGTGGGATGGGATGGCTTGGGTCTGTTCATTCCCATGAGGGGACTCCTTGCCCCTACTATGTTGCTTCATCCTCCCACCAGTTGGATCATCTGCCACCAAACACTTCATTCCAGAGAAACGTTCTGAAGCATTGATATGCCTGGGAGGAAGCCTATCTCTAGCTTCAGGACTTTGACCTGCCAAGGAAGCATGTTTTATAGGCTCAATTCCTCTCCCAAAATACACACCACTGGTTTATTAAGATGTTAATCTTAATCTTCATTATGTATAGAAGGGGTAGTCAACCTTTTTATACCTACCACCCATTTTGTATCTCTGTTAGTAGTAAAATTTTCTAACCGGTTCCACAGTAATGTGCCGTGTATCATCATCTGCACAAGCTTTTCACGCATCATGGATTGGGTTTGGGAGGGGGCGCCAGCTACCAGCTCTTCTTGTCTGTTATAGCTGAGGGGTGTAAAGGGAGATGCACGAGCTATTCTGGGACAAGGCTCATTTGTTTGCGGTCGCACTATAGCACCATTTAATTTTAGTTACGTAACGTGAACTAGACTTATGCGCGGGCGATACAAATAGTATATTTTCAGAAATTTAAATTGTCACGGGGAATTTTATGAAAACCTAATGAAAATGTTTTTAAATAATGCTATGATTTTTTTTAAAAAAGTCAATTAAATTAAAAAAGAGGAAAGTGCTTCAGTATCGGACAAAACCCCTACCGCCCACCATGAAAGCTGGAATGCCCACTAGTGGGCAATAGGGACCAGGTTGACTACCACTGATGTATAGCAAGGTCAGAGACTTAGAAGAAAGCTGAACGGTAAGAGGAAAGGGAGACAGAATGAAGAACTGCCAATGATGATGATGATGATGATGATGATAGTGATAATTTTTTTTAAAAAAAATTGCTAGTATTTTAAAATCACTGGGACTAACTCAGTTTCCAGATTTCTGGTGAATATGGACAAACTTAGTAGGACAAATTTACATATCCCAGATCTCAATCTAACTAAATCAGAATCAATACCACAATTAGCTTCATTGTTCTGAATTCACTGCCCAAATTACTAGAATCAGCCCTGTTGTTGCCAGCTGGCCTTGGGGCTGGGGGAGGCAAAAACCAGACTATTTATCATAAAATCTCACATAAAAAGTTTTTCAGTATATTATTTTCCTGGTTTTCTGTTATCTCCTTTCATTACCCAGATGGACAAACTAGCTAATTTCCCTTTAACATTTTCAACACCTGGACATCTCAAAGCGGTATTTTCCACATTCACTATTATATATACTGTCCAATGTGACTTTAGATGTGGCAAACTGTGGTTAATTTTTGCATATTTGAACGTATCTTTTCTTTTATGTACACTGAGAGCATATGCACCAAGACAAATTCCTTGTGTGTCCAATCACACTTGGCCAATAAAATTCTAAAATTCTAAAAATTCTAAAAGAAATTCTAAAATCCATTGATTTCACCTGTGCAAAAAGTAGATCATTTCCCACTTCGAATCTTGTTCTCATTGTCATTCAATTACTGTACACAACTGTTCCCAATCTGTTAGAGAAAGAAAACTATAGTAATTTATTTTAAATATTTTTTTCTTTTATTATATTTTTTAAATTACAAAAGATCATTATGTTGTCTTATCAGTCTTAGGCAGCTAACCATGTTTACACTTTTATTATTATTTTAAAGAATTGGCAAGATTTTAAATTCATTCCAGTTTTGCAATTCTGAATTTATTTTCATTAATTCAGTGAAACATTAAACACTGGGAAAGGTAGACAAATAGTGTATCAAGTATATGCTTTAATTTGTCTAGAACTTAAGTTTGCTGAAATGCCTATTTCATTAGTGAGTAAAAGATAACCCTATCTGTTTAAATAAATAAATTTACTTTTTAAAAAGACAACTATTGTTTTCTGAAACACAACACATATAAATATCTACATATTTCGTGCAATTTTCAATTTCATGCACAGGATTAACTAAAACAGTTTTTGATGCTTTATAAAGCCACCTTATTAAAATGAAGTGAACTGATTGCATATATTATCCTATATATTATTAACATATGCTTCTAGGCAGTAGGGAGTTCTGAATAGTTAGAGCCAAAGGGAATAAACAGACATATGGAAAACACCTGGAAAGAATACCAAAACAAATGTTTATATCAACAATATCATCAGGTTAAAACCCACCCTTAGCTTTGGGGATAGAGTGGGATAGAAGTCCTCAGTGAGAAACAAAATCATAAGCAAAAATTTGCTCTAAAACATTTCATAACTTTACATTGCTACACAAATGACAGAGTACATCATCACTTTAAGGTGGCCAAAGTTACAGTTAAGAAAAGTTCAAGCAGAAAATGAGCCATCTAATGTGTATGGATAGTTCTTGTATCATCCATCCATCCAATTTATGTGGCACCCATTTTATGTAGAGATGACTCTGCCTCATATTATACATAAACCAACACATAAGCCAGCTTGGCCTGTCAAACATCAATATGGGAGTAGGATCACATGTGGGTACCAATTGTTGGGGATGTGGTCCTACTGGACTTCAGTGCCTCTTGTTCTGTCTATCTTCTTCCAGTCTAAGAGATTAGACATATGTTCTTTCATATTGTGCATAAGATATTAGTATATAAATAAATGATAAGAAAAGAACAGTATTAAAGTCAGGACCCAATATTTATGTGATCTGCACTCATGGATTCATGTTTTTATGGTGCTGGTCATGAAATCTATCATATTAAAAATGTGGTTGCTGTTCATTGCATTTACAGTGGTGGTGGGATATGTATATCTTCAGTCATCTGAGTAAGAAGGCTTGTGACCTTTGTGCATTTGTTTGTATTAGGCTATTTGTGCTTAAAATAGCAATAGCAATAGCATTTACACTTATATACCACTTCACAGTGCTTTACAGTCCTCTTTAAGTGGTTTACAGAGTCAGCATATTGCCACCAACAATCTGGGTCCTCATTTTATTGACCTCGGAAGGATGGAAAGCTGAGTCAACCTTGAACTGGTGGGAATTGAACTATTGGCAGTTGGCAGAATTAGTCTGCAATACTGCATTCTAAACACTGCACCGCCATGGCTCTTAAATAATTAATGCTCATTAATGATCATGTTAATGTTTAGACATACAATACATAGCACATATTTGGGGCTATTGGGATAAGAACTGAGCCCATATAACTACTCTTGGGACAATCACATGTGAATACTATTGCATATTAATTATTAAACAGGGTCATGAAATACTAGGATCAAAACATATTGGATGCCAGATATTAAATATTTAGAATGGAATAGGGCAGTGATGGCTAACCTTTTTGCCATCGCGTGCCAGGAGGCATGGGGTGAGGGTGGGGGTCACACGCGAGTGTGCCCACACCCATAATTCTATGTATCCCACCCCCATGAATATGCGCACGACCCCACCCCCCATCCCCCAGCTCCTGGCATGCGATAGCCCGGTAGGCCTGTTTTTCTCTCTCACCTGGCTCCAGAGCCTTTCTATGAGTCTGGGGAGGGTGAAAACGGCCTTTCCCACTATCCCAGAGGCCCTCCAGAGGCTAGAAACTGCCTTTTAGCCAACTTCCGGTTGGACAGGAAGTGAGGTTTTTTGCTATCCCCAGCCTCCAGAGCCTCCTAGAGAGACTCTGGATGCTGAGGACAGCAAAAAAGTCACTTTCTGTCCAACTGGAAGCTGGCAAATGGGCAGTTTCTGGCCTCTGAAGGGCCTCTCGGGGGTGGGAAAGGCCGTTTACATCCTTCCCAACTCATAGAGAGGCTCTGGAGCGAGGTGAGAGAGAGAAATGGGCCTTCCACACCCTCCAGGCCCTCCGGAGGTAGGAAACAGCCTGTTTCCCTACTTCTAATGGGCCCAGAAGGCCCAAAAATCAGCTGTCCGGTGTGCGCATGCATGCCAGAGCTGAGCTCACATGCCTACTGATTTGGATACGCGTGCCACCTGTGGCACATGTGCCATAGGTCCGCCATCATATTCGTATTATTAGGAGTCCTTTGACTGAATGTGGAGTGAAATTTATCTTCAAAAGAAGCAAAGAAATAAACTGGCTCAATATCTGATCAATGTTAATCTCCATATTATTGTGTGCATTGGTACCCAGAAATCCCCACTGCTGTGATATAATACAGCTATGGATGTTTCACTGGAAACCAAAAGGTGTAGTGGAGGCATCCTTAAATTGGGGGTATTAAACTCGTGTCATCACGGTGGCATCACGTGACATATTGAGACTTTTCCCTCCTTCACTAAACCGGGCATGGGCATGGCTAGCGTATGGGCTGGCCCACAGGGCGTGAGTTTGACAGCCCTACTTTAAATGGATAATATCCAAGGTCCCTCTCTGAATATTTAAACTTTATGCCTAAATGCCCAGTTTTACAATTCAGTCTGCCCAATCTGTGGTACAAGTGTTACAACTTGAGCAACCTGGAGTAAGATGGATGAGAACTTCTGAACTTCTGAACCTATTTAGGCCCTCAAGATCTTCAAGTAGGGCCAATCACTGCATTAATTCACAGGAGGATAGACATCCAGCACTGGATCAGTGAACAGTTAAACAGGAAATATTTTCTTTGCCAATCTGGAAATTAATTTTTCTATTTGTTCACAAGGTCTAGACAACTTTTTAACCTTTCCACACACAAGAGTTTATTGTTTGAAAACTGTACAAAACAAACTTTAAATAAACATACGGCTAAACCAGCCTCAAGTTTTATAAGGAGTGTCAGTAGATGACATTTATTAGTGATAACAATCTTATTTCCACATACTTTGTTTTTTTAAAAAAAATCTGAACCATGGTTTTTTATTGATTCCATTCCAGCTTTTTTGGTTATTTATACCCAATTGTAAAATGCTACAGAACAATATCTTGCAGGTAGGGCAGGTGAACAGAGGTAGAGTTAATATAGATTATCTCTATATTAGCAACTTGTGTTTGGAGAAGATTTGGATATTTCAGAAGGGAGGTGATAAAGAGGGTTGTTGCATTGTTCAAGTGGAAATCTGTTCATATAGCAGTCATAAGTATTTTCCCCCAAATTAGTGTTTCTGAGTTTCATCAGTCTAATAATCTCTTTCGATGCATGGAACATTAGCCTCACATAGATGTTCTTTTTTTAACATGTAGTGTCTATAATTTGCAGTGTTTTAGCGTAATAATTCAAACCCAGTTAGCAAGTATATAATTCACAGTAAATGCAAGTAATTTCATTACCTTATCTGAGAAAAGCTAGCTATGTATGGTCCCTAACCCTGTTTTAACAGCCCCGAAAACTTGTCCAAAGAGTTAATTGTGATCTTATTTCATCACACATACACATTTCATCTCTTTCTCTCCTCCGCATTCAGTACATACAAGACAGTGCATTTACAATAAAGAATATATGTCCTCCAAGATAAATGGCTATAGGAACCTGTAGCTGGAAAGAGAATCATAATCCTAAACTTTACTTCAGAAACTTTACCTAGAAAATAGCAGACTACTGGCAGGGGATATGGCTTGTTAAATGAAATTTGAAACCTATTTCCATTGAGTTTGAATAATATGTATGTATGTATGTATGTAATTTATTTGTTTATTTGCTTATTTATTTGTTTATTTGCAACATTTGTATAGCCGTCCATCTTAAAACCAACACTGGCTAGTTTACCACCAATAAAAATAGTATATACTCATGAAACAAAAGGATCATAGATTTATAATAGATAATTATTTATCCAGAGCAGAAATCAAATGTGACAAGGTCTGTTTGTGGTCATCTCTCAAAATACATTTTGATCACATCAATCAAGATATAACATGTGAGCTATCAAACTGAATGCAATCCAGCAAGCGTGTACCAGTCTCATTATCTGTTCTTGCAGTCCTGAGGTAAGGCTGAATGCAAATGGCTTGTTGAATTCCTGGAAGGATATTTTCTACTGTCTATGTCTTGCATTTAATATAGTGGGCCATGAAGTGCAATCCTAAATTATAATTTATCTTCAGGCACATTTCTTGAACTGTTCTAAAGATGTCTAAATCCTTGCAATGAAGTTGCAGAATATCTAAATTAGTCCTCTTATTGAACTCTGGACTGCTAAACTTTGTCTTTTCATTCTGGACAGTTTGATCTGGTCAATCATTTGAAGGCCACATCTGAATTATTTTTTGGTTCTTTTCTCTTTATTCACAAGTTCTTAAATTACATTAAGGATTTATTCAAAGCAGTTATCTATTATTTATTTTTATTTATTTATTTATTTGTCGAGTACGTATTAGATAATATATATAACTATAAGCATGAATTAAATACATAAAATGAATACAATTAAAGGCAACATTAGGACAGGGATGATAGGCACGCTGGTGCTCTTATGCACGCCCCTTATAGACCGCTTAGGAATGGGGTGAAGTCAACAGTAGACAGTCTAAGGTTAAAATTTTAGGGATTTGGGGATGAAACCACAGAGTCAGGTAGTGCGTTCCAGGCATTAACCACTCTGTTGCTGAAGTCATATTTTCTGCAATCAAGTTTGGAGTAGTTTACCTTGAGTTTTTATCTATTATTTGCTCGTGTATTGTTGTGGTTGAAGCTGAAGTAGTCATTGACAGGTAGGATATTGTTAGCGGATGATTTTATGAGCTACGCTGAAAACCGAAGGTGGCGTAGTTCTATATTTTCTAAGCTCAAAATTTCAAGTCTGGTAGCATAAGGTATTTTGTTGTGAGTGGAGGAGTGGAGGACTCTTCTTGTGAAATATTTCTGGACACGTTCAATTGTATTAATGTCCAATATACAGTGTGGGTTCCAGGCAGACAAGCTATATTCGAGAATTGGTCTAGCAAAGGTTTTGTATGCCCTAATTTGCAGTACAGTTACCAGAGAAGTCTCTCAAGATTAGGTTTACGAGGACGACTTCCGGTATCCGGTGGCAACGGACGTCTGGAAGGCTTCTCCTGCCTCCAGTGTCCGAATCCGGCCGCCGCCGAGGCCCTTAGGGGCCAGGTGTTCCGAAAAGGACACCTGCCGCACGGACGGCCCGCCAGGGGTCTCCCAGCCGATATACAGGACTGGGGGGACCGATGCTGGCGCGTCCTAGGCTCGGCGGGGTTCGGAGGCCACAGGCCGCGGCCATTATTTTGGTCGTCGCCTGGGCCGCTGTGCTCGGTGACACCGGGGCTTTGGATTTATAATTGCAGCAGCCTGGTGGTGAACAGGGAACGGAGAAGAATTGAGGAATGAAGAAGGGAAGGGGATATCGGCAAATGTGAGTGGAGTACTCCGGAGTGCGGGGGGGTTTTTTCTCCCCTGCGACTGGAAGGAGTACGAATCACTTTGGAGAGAGGAGAACTTAAAATAACAAGATTACCGGTTTTGTGGAGCTCTGGAGAAAGAGGTGATGGAGAAATTTAGGAGGGAGGGTTTGAGGCCCCCCCTCCCTCTGGGGAACAATGGTGGCGTCCAGCTTCCGCCTTCACTATGAGAATCTTGATGACATCACTTCCCTTCGGCTTCCTGGTTGACTAACTGTACTCTGGACTCGTTGCTCCTGTGAGTGCCCCCTGGTGGATCCGGAGGAAATTATAAGGATACTGTGCTTGCCTGAGGATTTTAAAAAAATTTTTTTTTTAAATGGCAAAAGGTCAGAGACCAACTGCTGGAGAAATGGAGAGAATTCTGGAAAAGTTATCTAATATGGACAAGAAACTGGATGAAATAAGAGCAGAAATTGTGACTATCCAAAAGGATTTAAAGGATACTCAACAAGTCTCAGCAGAAAATAAGCAGAAAGTGGAAGGTCTGGAGGGTGAGATGCGGGCAGTGCAGAAAAGAGGGGAGACGACAAGCAATGCTGTGCTTGGACTACAGATGGATAAAATGTCTTATTTCTTAGGTTTCAAAATTTGGAAGAAGTGGACCAAGAAGACTTGAGAGATGTTGTGACTAAACTGTTGGGAGAATTTCTTGGGAGAGGTGTTGATTTTATGAATTGGGATGTGGATCGAGTTTATAGAGTTAATTCACAATATGCACGCACGCATGCAGTTCCTAGAGAGGTTCATGTCAAATTTGTGAAAAGAGGCGAGATGAAATTCTTAGAAAACATAGGAGTGGGGCACTGACTTATAGGGGCAGGAGATAGCCATTCTGAGGCAGATTCCCAGACAGGTACGTGAAATGAGAAAGAAATATTATTTTTATCAAGCAAATTGTACCAGAAGGAGTGGGCTTCAGATGGCTGATGCCAGAGGGATTGATGATTTTCCGGGAGGGCATTACGAAAAAAATTAGTACAATTGCGGAGGCTGCGGCCTACGTGGAGGAACACAAAGCCCTCCTGGATTTAGATGACCCAGGAATTGAAGAAGGGGAGGTTATAGACCATGGGGCGGAGGCGGCTGCCGCTGTTGCGGCCCTGGAGTTGGGTCAGGCTGAACCCAGAGTTCTGAGATCCAAAACTAGGAAGTGACAAAGATATTTGGTATTGTGTTGGTTTTCCTTATTCTCTTTCGTATGATATTCTGATTATTCTTGACCCTTCCTTATTGTGTAAGATTGAAACTTAGCTACTTCGTATCACCTGCTTGCCATATGGCTGTTGTATGTGTTTAAAATTTTGAGTAAAATTCTTATCATGTATAAGAAAAATGAAAATTTACCATACCTGATATGTATTTGCATAAATTTTTTTTGACCAATAAAAACTTTTTATAATAAAAAAAAAAAAAGATTAGGTTTACAACCCTTAATGTCTTTTTGGTGATGTTGTTACAGTGGGCTTTGGCGCTTAGATTGTTTGATATGAGTACTCCAAGGTCCTTGACAGATTGAGGGTCATCTACAAGGTCATGTCCACTTAGCTTGTATTTTGTGTTCTGATTCCTTTTGCCAATGTTATTGACAGTTATCTATATTGTCAATATAGAATTGTGCTATAGGGAATGCTCCCCCCCCAAAAAATATAAACTGTTTCCTGAAGACAAACCAGAGTTGACAGATCTTGCAACTGTAGGTTTGTGACTTGCATCTCAGCTTTCATATAATTTTATGACTTCTGTGCTCCTATCCAAAACTCCATCTCTCTCTGAGAACTTTCTTAGAAAGTAATATGAGGGCTACGAATGGTTGAATTACTTACAGTCTGCTCCTCTTATGTACCATGAATGACCTTTTGAAAAGCATTTTGGTCAACAAAGACTATTTTGCATGACTCCCCACCTATCACCTGACATAACAGTGGAAGAAATGAAATAAACATTTTTGTGGCATTCTTTCAAAGACTTCCTAGCCTCCTGGGATAAATATGGCAAGCATATGGCATAATGAAGTAGTTGTTTCTGTGCGCTTAGCACCAGACTAAATAAATATGTTAGATGTTGCATTGGTAGATACTTATGGTGGGATATTTTACAATGCACAATCATCTGTAAAATGGCCCTGTGATTTGTGCAAGACTAATTCTGTTTGAAAAGCACAATATAAGAGTTGTTTTAGAAAGAAAGCAGAAGCCACAGGACTGATTCTTTCTGGGAACACACAGGACTGCTAGCCAGCGGATAAACCAGACTCAAGTGATTCCATGATGGAATGGAATGAAGCAGCTCCAAGAAGGAAAAGAAGGAAGACAACAGCAAAAGGCAAACATAAATCCAGAGGAAATTATGTATTCTAACCTTTCTCTGAACTGGTTGTATACCTTAGTTCCACCAAATCGTTTGACAAAGAGCAAGTAGCAGCCTAGATTGACTTTAATAATGACGACGGATCTTCTTTCATTTACAGTATAATCTATTTCGAGACATTTCAATCACAAATGTTGCAATGTGATTTAAGAAACACATTAGGATCAGCATCTCACATGCAGCAAGGCTCATGCTGGATGAGATGGACAGCTATTAAATCACATTAATCAATCAATCAATCAGTAAAGATTTCAATTACAAGCTTATTTTATACGAGGCATAAAAAAACACAGAATAGAGGGAATAAAAGAAACCTGGGAGGCAGACTAGCCCAGTGCAGGAATTCATTCCTGCAGCACACGGGTGTCAAATGCGATTGTATCATGTGACGTCACGTGATGTATCATGATGTTTTTTGCCTTTGCAGAGCTGGGATGGGCATGGCCTACATGTGACAAATCTGCCCCACGGGCTGCCAGTTTGACACCCCTGCATGCAGCAGCCTAACAAATGGTTACCAAACCTCTATACCAGTTAAGGGTTCATTACTTCAATGTGTGGGACTGAGAGAATTAGGAGGAGACGGAAAAGAGTGTAAAAAGAGGCAGCCCAACCCCTTGAAGGTAAGTACTGTGGGAAGCAACTGTTTCAAAGACCCAGAGCTATTGACTTTCTGTAAAAGTGAAGGGACATACCTTTACTGTTTCCAAGAACATGTTTTTATCCTGACCTGCATTAAGGGTGCCTCTCTGACATGTATGTGGTTCTTGCCACTTTGGGTTGCCAGCTTCAGGTGGCTATTATTATCACTTATGTTGAATTCTGGCTTATTCACTCCAACTCAAAGGCTGATCCTAAGTCTCTTTATTGTCACCTGTCTTGTGGCTCTTGAAAACAGGGTTACACTCTGGACCCAAACTGCACTCTGGTAAGAACCTTCCAAGAAATCAGCTTAACAAAAGGACATTTTGTTTAATGAAAAGAAGGACTAGGGGTGACATGATAGCAGTGTTCCAATATCTCAGGGGTTGCCACAAAGAAGAGGGAGTCAAGATATTCTCCAAAGCACCTGAGGGTAGAACAAGAAGCAATGGGTGGAAACTGATCAAGGAGAGAAGCAATTTAGAACTAAGGAGAAAATTCCTGACAGTTAGAACAATCAATCAGTGGAACAATTTGCCTCCAGAAGTTGTGAATGCTCCAACATTGAGAGTTTTTAAGAAGAGATTGGATAACCATTTGTCTGAAATGGTATAGGGCAGGCATGCCCAAAGTCCAGCCCGGGGAACAATTGCAGCCCGTGTTTAAATTTCAAGCAGCCTGCAGCCTCTTCTCCCCACCGGCTCAGTCTGTCACTCATCCCTGCCGGCCGACGTTTTTCCCTTCACCGCACAGCAGTTCCCGCAGCTGTCTCCTGCTGTCTCCTGCTCCACAGCCACTCTGCTCTGCAGAGCATCTCAGCCATATTTTTCACCAGAAGATGGCAGTAGACCAGAGTCAGCACTCTCGCCACGTGACCCTTGTGAGCTTGTGTGCCCATTTCTAAAATGGTGACTGTAACTAAAAAAAGGAAAGTTGACAGCGAGGGCCACCGCTTCCAGGACAAGGGGAAATTGGAGTATTTTTTCACTGAAATATGAAGCAACTGTGTCTGCCTAATTTGCCAAGAGACTGTGGCTGTTTTCAAGGAATTCAATATCAAGAGGCACTACCAGATGACACATGCTAACTACAACAAGCTAACTGGGAACAAACACAGTGAAATATGGAAGGAACTGGAAGCTGCTTTAACGGCACAGCAGCGCTTTTTCACAAGAGCCTGGGAGTCAAATGAAAATGCCACAACAGCGAGCTACAAGGTGGCAATGCTGATTGCCAAGCACTGCAAACCGTTTACTGAGGGTGAATTTATTAAAGACTGCGTGATGAAAATGGTGGAGAAAATTTGTCCTGAGAAGAAGCAAGAGTTTGCCAATGTTTACCTGGCTCATAACACTGTGGTACGGAGAACTGAAGATGTTTCAGCTGATATTAAGAGACAGAGGCAAAAGGAGTGGAGTTTGACTTTTTTCATTAGCCTGCGACAAAAGCACGGATGCATCTGACATCACTCAGTCATTGATTTTTTTAGAGAGGAGTGGACAATGACATGAACTTGAGTGAAAAGCTACTTGACCTCCAGAACCTTAAGGACCAAACAAGAGGAACAGATATATTTGTTTTTGTTAAGTTCGGGTATTGACGAGGCAGGAGACCAGGTTAGTGACAACAGCTCTTTAATATAGTGTGACCCAGCAAAGCTCTGGAGAAAAACCTCTCCTTATATACACTTCAGCCTGAGGCTGCAACCAATCAGAGCGAGATATTTCCGCCTAAAACTCCCGCCAAAACTTACAGTAATACATTACACTCCTTCCCTCCCAGAAGGCACTTTGCCAATATTTGCATATTACTTCTCTACGTAGTCCTGCAGGTACGTGGGGCGTCTCCTGACTCTCCCGGACCTGCGCAGTTCACTTTCTGGAGTTGAGTCGAGCTTGCCGGAGGGGCTTTTCGTTCCTCTGAGCCCCTCCCCCCGGCCATCCGGCCCTGGATTATTCGCCGGCTCGGACCTGCTGTCCTCTAGAGGGACCTGAGGGTGTCGCTGGACCTCGCCTGGCTCAGATAAGTCTCTGTTTGGTTCTATGCTTTCTGTTTGTTCTCGGTTCCAGTCAGCTGTGGGGTTAATTAAATCATAGTCAGGGCTCGTCTCGCCTAATTCTGCCTTATCGCTCAATCTGTTTCTTAACTGATCTATGTGGCGCCTCCAAACTCTGCCATCGTGTATTTCCACTAGATAAGATTTGGGGCCCGTTTGTCTATGACTATCCCCTCTTCCAGTTTGGGCCGTCGCTGTAATTATGTGCCCACACTGAGTCTCCTATGTTTAATTCGAGTCTATCTGGTTTTGTTTTGAACCCGTCCTGCACGTAGTTGGTGTAGCCGGTCTAGCGGGCACCTTAGCTTCCGCCCCATTAATAGCTCGGCTGGGCTGCGGCGGTGGCCACACAGGGGTCCTGTGTTGGGCGGTTAGGAATGCGTCGATTTGTGCCTGCCAGTCTCCGGGGCTGCTTCGTGATAGCGCTTCTTTCGCACTCCGAACAAAACGTTCAGCAAGGCCGTTCGACGCAGGGTGGAACGGCGCTGAGAGGGCATGTCGGATGCCCTCTTCAGCCAGGTACCCTTCAAATAATGCTGCAGTGAACTGTGGGCCGTTATCGGACACGAGGGTGTCCGGTAGCCCGTGCGTGGCGAATAGGTGTTTTAGTGCTGAAATGACAGCTCCCGCGGTTGTGGATTTCATTAGGATGATCTCCAGCCATTTGGAGAATGCATCCACCACAATTAGAAATGTTTGGCCGTGGAAAGGGCCGGCAAAATCAATGTGAATGCGGGACCAAGGGCCTTGGGGTTTCTCCCACTCCAACACTGGGGCCGTAGGTGGTAGTGGTCTGGATTCCTGACATACCTGGCATCGCCAACCCTGTCACCGATTTCCCTGTCCATTAGGGGCCACCAGACATAGCTCCTGGCTAGCCCCTTCATCCTTACAATTCCTGGGTGACCCTCATGCAGTAGTTCCAGGACTTTTTTCCTCAGCTTCTCTGGAACTACCACCCTATCCCCCCAGAGCAGGCACCCCCCTTGCACAGACAATTCCCCTCTTTTCTTTACAAATTCTCTAAACGGTCGCCCGGCAAGCTGGCCATCCCTTGAACCCAACCGATTACAGTTCTTAAGACAACGTCGGTAGGAGGCCGAGCCACTTCCTGCGATGTGACTGGCCCAGAGTCCCAAGAGTCAATTAGTAGAACGGGGTGCCGGAGTAGGGTCCTCGATTTCCCGGCAATGGGCATCTGCTCAGTGCGTCCGCATGCCCCAGCTCTTTCCAGGTCGATGCTGTAGTTTGTAGAGTAGGCGGCCAAAAGATAGTCCATCTGGTCAGCCGGGTGATAGTGCCACTGGCGTTGGGCGGTCGCCAGCCAGTAACCCCAATAGCGGTCTGTGGTCAGTGATAATTTCAAAGTCTCTCCCAAAAACGTATTCGTGAAATTTTTCACCCTGACACTATTAGAGCCTCCTATCTAGCTGGCTGTAATTTCTCTCAGCCGGGGACATCGTTCGTGAATAGAACGCTATAGGGGCTTCAGTGCCGTTTGGGAGTCTGTGGCTAAGTACAGCTCCTACTCCATAGGGGGACGCATCACAAACCAATACTAACGGCAGTCTGTTGTTGTATTGTATTAACAGGCTATCGCTTGATAGCAAACTTTTACTGCCTCAAATGCCCTATTCTCTGACTTCCCCACGACCAAACAGTGTTTTTCCAAGCAATTTATGCAGCGGTTCAGCAACGGTTGCCTTGTCTTTTAAAAACACGGCGTAAAGTTTACCAGACCCAGGAAAGCCTGGAGTTCTGTCTTGTTTTTGGGTGCTGGGGCTCTCTTTATCGCCTTGACTTTGCTCTCAGTGGGGTGAATCCTTTTTGTCTATTCTATAGCCCAAAATTCAACAGATTCGACCCTATCTGACACTTGCTTGCTTTAACTTTTAATCCTGCCGACCTAAAATGGCCAAAACTTTCCTTAATCGCTTCCCAGTTCTCTTAAATCTTCCCTGATACCAACACATCATCGAAATAGGGCACGACTCCGGTAACCCTTGTAGGAGTCGCTCCATCAAATTTTGGAATAGCCCGGGCCACACTCACCCCAAACTGTAACCGGGTGCACTTAAAGGCACCCGGTGCGTTACAATGGTCTGGGCTTCAGCTGTGCTAGCATCTACGGGTAGCTGTTGGTAGCTTGTGCCAAGTCTAATTTGGCGAAAACTTGTCCGTGCCCTAGTGAGTGCAATAAGTGTTGCACTACTGGAACTGGGTAGGCGCTCTTTTGCAATGCTTTGTTCAAGGTAGCCTTGTAATCAGCGCAAATTCTTATGGACCCGTCTGGTTTTATAGGGGTGACGATTGGCGTCTCCCATTTGGCATGGACAACTGGCACTAGTATCCCCTGGCTGACTAATTTATCTAACTCTTTGTCGATTTTAGGTTTGAGTGCAAAGGAACCCTCCTTGCCTTTAACCTAATGGGAGCTATTTGGGGTCTAAATTGAAGGATATAGGGGTCCCCTTGTACTTGCCTAAGCGGTCCTCGAATCGTCTGCGAATTCCTCCATTAGGGCGTTTGCAGGTTGCATCCGCTCCGGTGGGCGCCAGTCACCCCATTCCCAACGCCCGGAACCAGTCTAGCCCCAGCAAGCTTGGCAAGGTTCCCTCGACTAACGTGATGGGCAGGGTCTTTTCGTATGTCCGACTTGACCTCGACGGTCGTTGTCCCTCGAACAGGGATGCGGTTGCCCTGGTAATCCTGCACCCGGAGCCGTTGTTTCTGTAGCTTGCGCTTTGCGATGTGCGGCAAGGCTTTCACAAAAGTGTCCCAGGACATGATTGTGATAGCTGATCCTGTGTCTACTTCCAGTCGGCACGGTACGCCTTCAATTGTCGGGTTTGTGAAGATCTTTTCTTCGATGCGGGTAGCTGCGTGGTCTATGGTAACAGTCATTCGGTTTGACTTCGCTCTTTCTTTCCTGGCCAATCGCGGTCGCCTTGCCGATCTCGCTCTGATTGGCTGGTTTGAAATTTCGGAATGTGGGGTTTGCATCTCTGACTCAGAGCCGCTCTGATTGGCGATTTGAATTTTCGGGAAGGTTGGGTTGCTCGGCAGACTTGAGCCAGGTGCCCCTTCCTTTCACACCGCCGGCAAATGGCGTCCCTGAACTTACATCTTTGGCGCTGATGTCGCCCCCCGCAACTTCCGCATTCCTCCGGGTCTTCCCTTGTCGATTTTCCGGTGTAGTGGACTTCTTCCTCCTCTTCGCTGGTTGACTCACGATAGGTTTCTTCGTGGTGGACTGTGCTCGGCTTTGCGCCCGCCATCGGCGTGAGTCGCTTTTGTAAGGTGTCTGCTGCATGGTTGGACATCTCATGGGCTCTGGCCGTCCAGGCGTTTGCCAATGTCAGGTTGCTCTTGGCTGTAACCGTCTCCTCAAACGGATGTCTCTGACCCCCGTATAAGTTGTTCCAGCAGCTCTTCGTCCAGATCGCGGTACTCGCAATGCTTGGAGGCTTGTCTCAGGGCTGCCATGTAGTCGCTGATAGACTCGCCTTCTTGTTGCCTCGCTCCCCAAACTCGTGCCGTCGAGCGTATTTGGGCCGGGGCTGGTGCGTGATTCTTCAGGAGGGTCTGAAGGGTCTGCCACGACACGGAGTGTAGCGGTGTTGGCTCCGCCAGGGCTTCTGCGACGGCGATGACTGCGGACCCACAGTGGCTTATGAAGTAAGCCCGTTTGCGGTTGTCGGAGACTCCCTGTAACTCGTTTGCCTCCAGGAAACTTTCAAAACGGGTCATGTATATTCCCCATGTTTCCTGGGCAGGGTCAAACGGAGCGGGTGGCGTGTAGCCGGTCATCGCTGCAATCGCTATCACCTTGCTGGGTTTGATTCTCGTAGTGAGTTCAGCTCTGTTCTGGTGCTCTGCCTCAAGATCCCACCTTCGTCGCCAATGTTAAGTTCGGGTATTGACGAGGCAGGAGACCAGGTTAGTGACAACAGCTCTTTAATATAGTGTGACCCAGCAAAGCTCTGGAGAAAAACCTCTCCTTATATACACTTCAGCCTGAGGCTGCAACCAATCAGGAACGAGATATTTCCCGCCTAAAACTCCCGCCAAAACTTACAGTAATACATTACAGTTTTGGTTTGTTCCACCGTAGATGACATGGAACCACCGTGGAATAAAGTCATTGGATTATTACAGATGGTCCACCTTCCATGATTGGCGCGTGAAGTGGATTATCAACCCTAGTCTGTAACAAAGTCAGTGGAGAAGGAGGAAAAGCTATAAAACTCCACTGTATTATTCACCAACAAGTTCTCTGTGCCAAACATCTGAAATATGTTCATGATATGAAACCGATGATGAAGGCTGTTCATTATATTCGCTCCAAAGCCCTGCGCCACTGCCAGTTTCAACAGTTTCTACTCGACATCCAGGCTGAATACGGAGATGTTGTGTATCACAATGAGGTAAGATGGCTCAGTCGGGGGTCTCCACTGCAACGCTTCTACTCTCTTAGGCAGGAAATTGGACAATTCTTGGCAAAAAAGGGACAACCGATGCCAGAGCTATCTGATCCTGTTTGGCTGGCTGATTTTTGGATTTTTAGTTGACATAACACGACATCTGAACGTGCTGAACATGAGCCTTCAGGGGCAAAATGCAATGGTAAGCCAACTGTATTCACATATCAAAGCCTTTGGGACCAAGCTGCTACTTTTCCAAACACAGCCTAATACCACACATTTCCCATCTCTGCAGGAAATAATGACCAGTTTTCCACAGAACAATATGAGTGCGCAAATAAGGAGGTATGAAGCAGACATCTCACCTCTGGCTGAGGAGTTTCAACAGCACTTTCGGGATTTTGCAGCTATTGAAAAAGAGATCACACTTTTTTCCTCTCTTTTCTCTGTGGACCCTGATGACGTTCCAGACCATCTGCAGCTGGAGCTCATTGAGCTGCAGTGTGACACCGAGTGTCGCAGTCAGCACCAATAGCTCCCTCTTATCAGCTTTTACCACCAGCTGGATAAAGACAGGTTCCAAGAGATTCGAACACTTGCTAAGAAAATGCTGAGCTTGTTTAGTTCGACATACTTGTGCAAGAAAACATTCTCGATTATGAATATTATCAAGAACTGCGTGAGGATGAGACTAAGCGACTTTCACCTGCGTGACATCTTACATATCAAAACCACTCTTTTTGAGCCAGACCTGGCCTATATAATGCATTTGAGATCTCAGTATCACCCTTCACATTAGTGCAGTTAAGTTATAAGTTTTAATCTTTCATAAAATAGTTCATTTGCATTTAATGTTAATGGTTCAAAGAATGTCAGGCTGAATGGTCGGCCCCCACACACTTTTATCTCACCAAATCTGGCCTTCCTTGCAAAAAATTTGGACAACCCTGGTATAGGGTTTCTTGCCTAAGCAGGGGGTTGGACTAGAAGACCTCCAAGGTCCATTCCAACTCTATTCTATTCTATTCTATTCTATTCTATTCTATTCTATTCTATTCTATTCTATTCTATTCTATTCTATTCTATTCTATTCTACTCTACTCTACTCTACTCTACTCTACTCTGTTCTATTCTATTCTATTCTATTCTAAACAAAGTGAGCTCAAAATGTTTTCCAAAGCCTTGAGAAGTGAGCCATGTTCTTTAGGATTTTGACATGGTTTGATGGAGTATATGACAAAGAGTTGCTACATGTCATTGTGCAAAGATTCTTGGCTTTATTATTTTGATTAAAAATAGTCATAGAGGTTCTGAATTAAACTGCAGCCACAGGGCAGAGAGAAAGAAAACATCGTCAGATATCCGTCCTTGCAGTCTAGACTGGAGTCTGTTAATCAAGGAAGAAGAATATAAGAGTTCTGATTAATAAGCATTTATTGAAGGAAGGTTAAGGTTATGGTCCAAGAATTCCAGCAAATATATTATTATCAATTTAGACACCTTTATCTAGGCAATTTATGTTGAAAAACCCTTGTCATTTTCTTGATGCAAAGAGCTAGCAGAGCTTTTGGGAAGGTGAGCCACCTTTGCAGCTGTTCATTTTTTGGTAACAAATAATCATCTTGTCACGAAGAGAAAAGACTGTGACAGAGGGAAGGAACTGAATTTCTCTTAGAGATCATGTCCTAGCCCAATTACCTTTGTCTTCATTAAACAAAAAACAAAAAAACTAGCCATATGAGGCAGAAAAGGATTATTGGGATTGAGAAAAAGTGAAAGCGATTACTTTTGCATGTTTGCATTATTGGAAGCAGAATAAGAAAAAGGAGGAATGTCACCGTTTTATGATGTTGCATTATTATCAGAATATACTTTTGCAGAATTCTCCCTTAGGAGAATCTGAGTCCATTCTAGCATGGACAATGATCCTCTTATGCTTAAAATCCTGAAGTAATTTTATTTTTACTACCTTCTGATCTATAAAAAAAGTATGCATGAAAGGCTCTTGCACTTTCTTAGTTCAAGCAGTCCTGCAACTCTTCCAGATTCTGATTTAAAACTAGCGTGTGGTGAGCTATTATTTCATCAAGCTGTTTGGAAAAAGTAATCAACCCATTGGCTACCATGCGCAAGCATGGCCTCACTGGAACTTAGTCTGCTGTAGGGAATATTATCTTGAAATTTCCCAGCCTGAAATTTCAATACATTGGGAATTTGTGTTTATTTTTGTGCTCTTGCCTGAGAAAACTTGCCAGGATACAGCAACTCTGCTGCCTTGCCATGCAACATCAAGGAAGCAGCAGTCAATTCACAAGATGAGAAGAAAGGGAGGGAAAATGTAACAAATGAACTAATGTGATTTGCCATTAACTCTGCATTGCTCTTCAAGTTTATTTATCCGGCTGGGATAGGATGTCAGTTGAAGATTAGGAACATACACAGGATCTTAATGAGGCCATCACACTCCTGACAGCTTAGAAGTTCAACTGGCTCAATAAGAATTAAATGCAGTCTCTTTGACATACACAGAGACAGACAGAGACAGAAAGAGAGAAGAAGGGAGGGAGAGCAGGAGTCCTATTCCAGATCGGTGTCCCACGGCGAGAAGGCTTTAACTTTTTAACAATTACAAATAGAAGCCACACAAGTATTACTTGTAGTCTGTGGGAAATGATATGGATTTAAAGGGAGGCTTTCTTATATTGGAATAAAGTTTTGGGAAACACAGTTTTTGAAAGATATTCTGTATAAACCAGAACTAATCCTATTGGGAATAATAAATGGGAAATACAATAAAGGCAGTGGTGGGATTCAGCCAGTTAGCACCACTTCGGGAGAACCGGTTGTTAAATTACTTGAATCTCACCACTGAATAAAGGGGTAACTCACTTAATAATACATATTATAACAGCAGCAATAATGAGTTTTGCCCAAAATTGGAAAAATAAGGAAATAAGGAAATCTATCCATTTCTGCACATATGCAGAAATGGATAGATTAACCTTGGAATTGAAAAATAAAGACGAGTCAGAATACCACGAGATATGGAGCAAATTTTATTAATGGTTGGAACAGAAAAGAGGGTTGAAAAACAGGAACTGACTAGAATTCATAAAATGGAGAATTAAAGTTATGTATGTCATTATAATAGAACAAACGTGTAAGTAATATAGATAAAACAAACGTGTAAGTAATATAGAGGATGTTTTTATATATGTAAATACTGAACAGACTAATTGTGTATAAGTAATAAAGGGCAGGGCCTCTGGTGGCTCAGACTGGTAAGACAGTCTGTTATTAACAGCAGCTGCTTGCAATTACTGCAGGTTCAAGTCCCACCAGGCCTAAGGTTGACTCAGCCTTCCATCCTTTATAAGGTAGGTAAAATGAGGACCCAGATTGTTGGGGGCAATAAGTTGACTTTGTATATAATATACAAATGGATGAAGACTATTGCTTAACATAGTGTAAGCCGCCCTGAGTCTTCGGAGAAGGGCGGGATATAAATGCAAATAAAATAATAATAATAATAATAATAATAAGGTATATATGATACTTATCTTTCATTTTAATATGTATGGCAAAGAGAATGCCAGGACGGTTACACCCTATCCAATGTTTTAATATGAGTGTAATAAAACTTTAATTTAAAAAAAGAAAGATATTCTGATGGTCATCAAGAATAAAACCGAATAGCATATGAGTAAATTTAGGAAATATTTTGTACTAGATATATTTTTGAAGGAGAGGGGAATTGAGAGTGTGACTAAGTGTGGTGTGACTAGAGATTATAATTTAGGAATTATTTTAGATTATGATTGTTAGTTTTGATACCCTGCATTTTGTTCTGGGAAGTCGGGGTGGGGGTGGGGGTAAGGGGAGGGAATTGGGGGTTTGGCAGAGATGGAGTGATGGTTAATGTACAGGGTTAATTGAAGATGTATAAATATAATTAATGCAGGGTCGGGTCTGCCCAGTTACCATTTTAGAACGGTGGGGAGGGAGAAAAGAGAGAGTAGGAGGTAGGAAAGAGGAGAAGAGGAAGGAAGAGGGGTAGAAGAGGGAGAAGGAAGGTGTAGGGTGGAGGGAGGAGAGGATGTAGATAAGAGAAGGAGAGGAAGGTTGGAAAGTAGAAGAAGGTAGAAGAGGGAAGAGTGTTAAAAAGGGGGGTGGTGACTGGGCAAGCCCGACTAATTGTATATAACTGTACATTGGATGAACTATTTGATATGATTGTAAAAATAAAACTTTTAGGAAAAAAAAAAAAGAATAAAACCTTGGATGAAGGATGGAAACTAACCAAGGAGAGAAGCAACTTAGAACTAAGGAAAAATTTCCTAAGGGTGAGACCAATCAACCAATGGAATAGCTTGCCCTCAAAAGTTGCAGGATCTCCATCATTGGAAGCTTTCAAAAAGAGACTGGACAACCATTTGTCTGAAATGGATAGGATCAGGGGGTTGGACTAGAAGACCTCCAAGGTCCATTCCAACTCTTATTCTATGTTCTAGAAGCTCTGTACCTGCATATCATAGTCCCAATTAAAACTCCTCTCTTGTAATATCATTATTTTAAGGCCAAACAGCGTGAAGAACTCTACGCTCACTAAAAACAGGGAGCTATAATTGCTGTTTTCTACGATGAAGGTTTTGTCCCCCTACTATTGCTGCAGGCAAATTTCTGCTTGTGGCAAACAAGATGCCTGACTCACCCACCATGAGAACATTAAAAAGGGATGCCTTCCTCAATTGTTCTTGACTTCCTTATGAAGTAGTGCAACAGGTACAAGGTTAACTATTAAGGTAGGGCCGCCTCACCACCTTTCTTCTAATCTCAAAGTCAAGAATTCTCCAAAACTAGGAAACGCCAAGAGTGAGAGTTATTCATGCCTAACTCCACTTCCCTGGCCTTTGACATCATTAGTTAACCAGGAGGCATTGTCAAGTCATCTAGGTGAGAGTTAAAGTTTCTTTAACAAAGCAAATAATGCATGAAGAAATCTGATCCTAAGTAAAGAAAAGATGTAATTTTTTGTGTGGGGGAGAAGAAGAAATCATTGAAGCGGACATATCTATATAGATACATACATCTTTATATCAGAATATTTGTCTGATTCAATCTCATTGCATTCATTGTTCATTGTTCTTAGAGATTAATAAAAAGAAGGACTAGGGGAGACATGATAGCAGTGTTCCAATATCTCAGGGGTTGCCACAAAGAAGAGGGAGTCGGGCTGTTCTCCAAAGCACCTGAGGGTAGAACAAGAAGCAATGGGTGGAAACTGATCAAGGAAAGAAGCAACTTAGAACTAAGGAGAAATTTCCTGACAGTTAGAACAATTAATAATGGAGCGACTGGCCTGCAGAAGTTGTGAATGCTCCAACACTGGAAATTTTTAAGAAAATGTTGGATAACCATCTGACTGAGATGGTGTAGGGTTTCCTGCCTGGACAGGGGGTTGGACTAGAAGACCTCCAAGGTCCCTTCCAACTCTGTTGTTATTATTATTAAGTCTCCAGGACCAAGTAGACATCCTACAGCATGGGTGATATCAAGGCATTGTCAGGTTCCTGAGAAAGAAAAACAAAGCAACATATTATGCTAGTTCTAAGGCCTGAACTTGATTGGCAGCTGTCCTATTTTGGCTGATACAAAGCAAGGCAGATAGGTAAAGTGAAGCCAATTTCTGTCTGAGCTCCCCCTAGGAAATTTGGAGGAGCCAGGAAGTCACAGCTGTACTGCCAGGTATTTGTACTGCCAGATATGACTTGAAGGATGATAGGGTCAGGTAAAAGAGCAGCAATCCCAGCCAAATGAAATGAGCTTAGGGAAAACATGTAGTCCAGCTTCATTACATCACTTCTTTGCTAAAGACCATTGTTCAACCTACACTGAGAATATGGGTATGCAGCATAACTAAAGGCATTGAAACTACATAGGTAGCTCCTTAAATTAAAAAAGACTATAAGGAAGTTTGGATGTGAGTCATACATATATACCAATGGCCACTGTACCCACAAGCCTATTGTTTTCTGCATCTCAATGTTGCTGCCCGCACCCAATGCATTGGATGATTGGTGGGTTCCTTCCCCTTCTTTTCTTTTTCTTCTGGGTCACTATCCATCACTCCCTGAACATGCTCAGCAGAAAATTCATAGAAGATTAAATAGTACAAACTAAAGGTGATTGGGGCTGTGAGCTACACATCCTGAAGGTAGGGCAAAAGCTATAAACCCACTCAGCATCCTCCCATACTTGCTATGGCAAGTGAGGAAGAGGGGAAGGTTCAAGTCAAGATGAGCTGCTTATTTTTGAATGGACTGTCAAGTTGGCCTGCTTGCTGAGAGAAGGGGAAGTCATGGACATCTCTCCCACCCATTCTGTCATCATAGAAGGCTGGAGCGTATGAGAGCGGATTCTCCTTTCACTCAGTGGAGAGTAATTCCCTCCATGGATCAGACTGAGCAAACCTCGTCAATTTTACCCTCTGCCCTTATCACAGGGTGCTCTTTTTTCTTTGCAGCGGGGGAATTATTGGTTCCTCTCTTCAATCCTAGGGTAGGAAAAAGCAACTATTTAAGTGACAAGGTTACCTCTACCAGCCAATCCTGGTAGGAGGCCCTATGCATTACATTCTAGTTGAAATAGGAAGTCTTTGAAATGCACCACCCCATGTCCCTTGAAATAACACAGCCATGCTTGGTGGGACTTTTGAGACTGCCCATAGGATGAAAGGTCCTCTCTCCTTGCCTTTCTACCAGTAACCTGGCCTTCCTGTTATCAGAAATCTGACATCTCCAAGGAGCTTTCCTGGCAGAGGTAGGAAGCTACTGTACCTGAGTCCTGAGGAACCTTCTATTTTGTATGTCGGTGTTAAGACTGATTTCCTAGTAGATCTGAAATCAATAATTCTAAATATGAAGCCAAGAGAAAGAAGAATAGGTTGCTTCAGTGAGATGTAGCCTCCTCTGGCGGCCACAGCAAAAATGGCTGTCGAGGCCCAGAGCTCTACACCCCAACGGAAGGAAGTAGTCCTGCATCAGGCCAATTGGAGTCCAGCAGATCACAGACCTGAGAAGATTCCATGTCAATGTGCCCTAAAGGTTTGCAATCTCTGCCAAAATAGCAGGGACACAGTCCTTTGAAGCTAGAACACCTCAGCAGCAGGCTGATTATGACATGGAGGTCTATACTGATTTGCCTTTGGAAAAAGGTAAATAGGATTATTTAATGCCATAGCAAACAGCAAGCGTGTGGATGAGACCACTGCTACAACATACTGCATGTTTACAAGATAATGGCTTAGAGTTCTTATGATCTAGTTATGAAAAACATGCCCAATATGAACAGGAAAGAAATGGGACTGCTGTGTTTCAAGTCACACTTTATGGAATTATCACAAACAGGAACGGCAGCTTGTAAATGTCTGATTCCTGTAGCTTTTCTTTCCGTGAACACAAGCCTGATATAAGCCAAGGGTAGATCGACATTGTCAAATGGAGAACATTTAGTTTACCACTGCATTTGTGAAGTCCGCTGATGCTGGATTGCCGAGAACCAGAATTTAAGACCAAAGATGTGTATTTTTATGAGTTCAGATAGTGTGTATGTGTCCACAATTGTGTGTGACTTTTCCTGCAGTTCAGCAGACCAGTATGTCAAAGGAAATTTGTAGTTAGGGTTTTTTTTGTTTTTTGTTTTTGTTGTTGCTTTGATTCTTCAGATTTGTACCAGGGTTCTGAAGCTAGAATAAAATTTGGAATTTCAAACTTAAGTTACCTGATTGTTATTCCCCCCTTCTCTAAAGTAGAAAGAAAAAAAAGAAAGGATTTGCATGTTGTTTATTTGTGTGTGTATGTGAGGATATAAAGGTGCATAAAGTGCTGTTCTTTAGTTCTACCTCCACTGAACCCTGTGGCAATCAGCCCATGGATTTCAGTAAGAAATGGCACCAAATTTAAAGCTAAAGGAAACATAACATTCTGCCCGTAGATTAAAGGTATTGCTGAGCTTGGGAGAAACAAAGATTGGAAGCAGCTGCAGTGAAAGTGCATTATTAGCATCTGTGTTTATGTTGCTTTAAACTCATACAAATGAAAGCATATGTCTCCTACTTTTGTACACTGCCAATTGCTTTGCCCTGACTTGACCTACTCTAAACAGTTTCCATAGGAGACAATTTTAATTTATAAAATGTTAACACTAGTGATTTTGCCTAAGCAATACAAAAATACCTAAAATCCCTTTTATACATTAATAGATTGAGGATTAACTAAAGGATGCAACTGGTCCTTTATAAAGAAACAGCCATAGAGGGATTATGCTTCCTTCTGCAAGAAAAGGTTGGGCTAAAAAAAAAAAGTAGAAAAAGAAATAATATATAATATATAGAAGTATATTAATATAATTTCCATGGCCATCTAATCCAAATCCTTTGGAAAAGTACTACTTTTCAAGAAAAAACATTATAGGTTAAGGTTAATTGAACACACTCTGATTTGGAAGGAAATCTATATATGTGCTTCGTTCTCCTCCACTAAATTAAAAAAAGCTGATGTTTCCTCTATTTTTATCTCTATTTTTATAAATTCACTGGACTCAGTAGTCATGCATAGGATCATGAGATAAAAGGTCTTAATTTGACTAAATTGTGCCTGAAATAAATAAGTATGCCGGTGACAACCAATTACTGAATTATGTATAATAGTGTAATAGTCATTTAAAAGGCCGTTTTTTAGCAATTTAGTTTTTTAGAAGTCAGCTTTCTTAGAAGCCTAAACATTTCCATTGAGAAGTCAATCGTATTCTAATGGACTTACTCTTACTTAATGGTGAATTGGTTCAGATCCTTAATTAATAAAGGGGTTGTTATATGTATGCATCAAATATAAGTAATGAGATTGCCTAGAAATTAAGAAAAGAAACTGGGATTCTCTTCTCAATTTCTATTACTCTGTGAATTTTACTAGGGAAAGAGGGTTTTTTTCAGCTATATCATCCTTCCTCTAGAATTTTTTTCCTCAGAGAGAATTAGAAAATGAATGGTCTTTATTCAAAGCCTAAAATGGGTTTGTTTTTACCGGGTCTTCCAATCCATCATGTGATGTGGGGGTGGGGTGGGAGGGAAGTCTCCCTGAGAATTTAAACTAAAAAATGGTTAATGCATCTCAGAAGCAAACAAATATATATCTCTAAGCACCTTGGCGTCTGTGCAAAAACACTGTCAGGATCTTGGCTCACACAAAAGCCAAAGCTGAATGACCACTTGCAAGGAAAAAAAAATCATAAACTAAAAGACATTGAGGTGGAGCAGAGGGAATCCAGAGCAGTCTCAATTTTGTTTTTTAATTTATGAGACCAGAAGATTAGAAACTTTCATATACGTTAGAAATGAAGGTCCGTATTTGGGGCCAGTCTGTGAAATCCAGGGCGGGGGGAGATGATTACTATGCCATATGTGCCAAATAAATCAATACATTAAAAACAAACAAGTAGTACAATCCTATAGATGCCATTTTAGAAGAATTCCGCAGAGTTTCCTTCTCCAAAAATGAATTCTCATCCATAAAACCTGCTGGTTGTGGCATCAAAGTGCCTTCTAGTCATTCTGAGGTCCTCACAATACAGCTTTCAATGTTATCAGCTTTGATGCTGAACCATGATTGAAGATGTGCTTTGAGGACAATACTTTTTATACAGATATACTTTCCTCCTGTTACCATTACTGTGTAGCTGTAATCTATTAAGTATAGCGTGTTCACTGGCCCAAGGATTCATGCAGTGCTTGGTCATTTAGGATACAGTTTTTAGTCATGGATATTTTTCTACTCTCTAACTCACAATGAATACACAATGAATATAGTTGCTCTAGTACTGTCTATTATCACACACTTTCCCTTGCACACTTAGATGGCAAATCCTATACTGTGAAATTGTCTGTAAATTAGTATAATTATCAACCTTCCAAGCAGTTGGTAATCCTGGTAGTTCATGGGAGCAAGAAAGAGAAAGGAAACACTCACAGAACCTTATAAATAGTTTGCCATGCTTCCTCAATAGAGTACCCTATTTATTTAAACAGGACTGATTTCATTAATTTAGCCCTTTTCATGCAGTTGAGAGCTTTCTTTGTGTAAAATAATTGAATGTATACCAGTGGTGGGTTTCAAAAAATTTTACTACCAGTTTTGTGGGTGTGGCTTGGTGGGCGTGGCATGGCTTGGTGGGCATGGCTTGGTGGGTGTGGCAGGGGAAGGATACTGTAAAATCTCCATTTCCACCCCACTCTGGGTGAAGGATACTGCAAAATCCCCATTTCCTCCTAATCAGCTGGAACTTCGGAGGCACAGAATAGATGGGGGCAGGGCAAGTCAGAATTTCTACTACCAGTTCTCCGAACTACTCATAATTTCCGCTACCGGTTCTCCAGAACTGGTCAGAACCTGCTGGAACCCACCTCTGATGTATACGTGAAAAAAACAGTGAGGGAATGTAGAAAGGAGAGACTGTATGTTTATATGAAGGACTGTGTGAAAAAGAAAGATGAGGATGAGGATGTAAATAGTTTAGGAATGTGAGTGGGTATATTATAGATATTAGAATGTCCATAGGTGTGTGAGAGGTATATGAGAATGAAATGTCTATATTTTGTGAGCATGTTTGCATGAAGGGTAGTCTTTCATCCATATTGAATTACAATAAATAAGATATCTGGAAGAAATATTGTTTCTTTGGAATATAGAGAAGTCCTTGCTTTGAATGGAATTTTTATTGGAATTAGCAGGCTCTTTTTCCAAATACTTTTATTTAAGGGGATTTTAATGTTATGATATTAAGAAGGGTGAACACTCAAAAATTCTTCCTTTATCTTATGTCAGTGTTTTGTTTATACAGTTTGATCAGTTTTCTCCCAGTTTGTTTTCATTTCCTTGCTTTAGGGATACACAGATTATTTTCCCCCCACAAATATTTTCAGATTCATCATTACCATTTTTGTCTTTATACATAGCCAAAAGGCTGGAACGGCTTATGAGCTATTTTCGAAGAAGCTGACTGAGACTTGCAGAAACCAGCCTGGCTGTAGAATTTACTTGGATCGCATAAAGCTAGTGATCCTGGTAGTAAATCATGCCCATTATAGCATAAATGCATTATATTTTAAAGGGCAAATTTATTCTGTTTTTTCCATTTTCTTTTCTTTCTAGTTATTTCCCAACGAGCTCTGCAAAAATTCAGTAGTTTGAGAATTAATGCTTGGCATTTTTTATGCACATGAGATGAAATGTTCGGAGTCTCACTTACCGTTTGGTAGATTAAAATCACAGCACTGGACATACCTTGTAAATCTTCTGCTTGTGCTCTGTTATGTGTATCTGGACCTTGATTGAACTCTTTGGCTGGGCAGCCCAATCCCTTTGGAAAGCTGCCCAAGGTGGCTTACAGTTACAAGGAAAGCTCTCCAGAAGAAAAGAACAAAACAGGCATCTGGGTTAATTTTAAATCAATGGTAATGACATAAAATTAAAACACAGCTATTTTTTCTCCTGGACCTATTTTTTTTTTCTTTCTTTCTCCTGTCTCCACTTCTGCTGAAGTTTGTCATCCAATGTTAGCAATCTTCCTGAAGCTGACTTGATTTCCCTCTGCTATGCTCATGGACAAGAGAGACCATGATGTGAAGCTGCATAAGAACATTGCTGTAGTGATCTTAAGCCACGGTAGTGCAGTGGTTAGAGTGCAGTACTGCAGGCTACTTCTGCTGCCTGCCTGCTGCCTGCAATTTGGTAGTTCAAATCTCACCAGGCTCAAGGTTGTCTCAGCCTTCCATCCTTCTGAGGCGGGTAAAATGAGGACCCAGATTGCTGGGGGCAGTATGCTGACTCTGTAAACCTCTTAGAGAAGGCTGTAAAGCACAGTGAAGCAGTATATAAGTCTAAATGCTAAGTGCTATTGCTAAGCAGGATTGTGAGAAAGAGAAACATCCATTCTTTCCTTTCCTCTAACCTTTTTGCTAAAGAAGATAGTTTCCTCTTTGCTACAATTGATCAGGATGGGTACTGTGGAAAAGAAAGTATGTCCTGGAATATCTGCAAGCCACAGGAAGAATAGCTTGAGGCTGCAAACTCATCTAAGATCTAATTGCCATAAGGCTATTCATGATCTTAGATGTTTATCTAGCAGCATTCTCTTACATTTCTATTCTCTGTATCAGATTTAATTCGATGTTTCATTCCAAAACAGTTTTGAAACCAGTTTTGTTATAAATCTATTTTTTAATAGCTCAGTATGACTTTGCCAGAAGATTAAAAATGCTGGAATTATTGCCTTACTTCTTGGTTGTCATTATTATGAAGTGAAAATGCCTTATATTTAATAGATATTTCCAAAATATTCCTAGCTATTATTTGCTTATTTTATTTCTTTGGTTCTTTAAGTATGCTTATAGGCTTTATTTGCATGCAGGCATTTTTTCCCCCTTTGCTGGAATTGGCACAGTGCCATTAATTAAACTGGATAGCCATTAACTGTAATGTAGAAAATGAATATACACAAAACCTTGTTTGATTCCCTATTTTGTTTCACTTCATTGATATTTATATTAGCATCACTGTCTGTATAGACCTCCCCATTCAGTTAGTGTGTATATATATATTACCAAATATTTCTGAAATACATGCCTAATTGGAGGCAGCTATGATTCTCCAGTTCCATCCAGCAGATCAAGATTCCCAAGTTTAACCACAATTTGTTCTTGCTTTTGCCATAATACCAACCAAGTTCTTGAGGTGGCTAAATGGGAAATGTTTAGTCATATGCTGCAGTATCTATCAAGTTCTGAATAAGCAATTGCTTTGGTTGACCTTGAAGCAGAGAAATTGCAACTTTACTGAGCATAAATGTGAATGAATTTCTATATATGCCATTGAGCTATTCTACTTGTAAGATTAGAAATAGAAGGACCTGTTTTCAGAAAAGAGATCCAAGATGGAAGAGAAATGTCAAATTGGAATGTGATCACAAATAATCATTTTTAACCTGATTTTTCTTATGTTCAAAAAAAAAATTGATGCAAAATTTAGATTAGAACATTTTAGCTGAAACTGTTATATTTATGTCACATGTTTTGCTGATCTAGACGACAGGTAAATTCACTTCACCAAAATGTATGCTGTGCCACAAATCATCTAAAAATCATCTACTCGCTCAATGATACAGCACCAGTTAAATGACATCTGTAGCAAATCATGATTACTTTGTGAAAGATGTATGGTTATAATGCATTGTCATTTACCCTCCTGACTGTCAATGTGCGTACAGCTGCTTTATATGCAGAAAGTAAGAAGTTCAGTTCAAAATTAATAAAATTCCAGCCTGAAACTTTGAAGCGTAGTTGGCAACAGTGTTGAAACGGACCTGGATCCAAATGCCCTTCGGATTGCTGTACCAAATTTGTAAACAGATTGGCTATGATTTCCCCAGATTCCCTACAAGATGGCTAAATCACTTAACAATTTCTCAAGGATGGGATTCCCTCTTATCAGTGGCAGTAGCATCACTTCCAAAAAGGTCCAGTGGTAAGTGTTCCTGCATGATTTTTCCTGGCCCCACAATTTCTTTGAAGTGCAAGGAAATGTGAAGGTTGCAGACAGCAGGATATATGACTGCACACCAAACAAAATATATTGCAACAAACAAGTAAATAACATCAAATTCCATCTATGAGCTTTGCTCTGGATTTGTCTTCTTTGAAAGAACTTTTGGTGCAAATATTCTCCTCCAACTGAAGAATCACTGATAGAAAAAAAAATGGAGAATTTTTCTATCGGGCTGTAAAGTTGGCAATATTTCAGTGGTCTGACAGTAAAAAAAAAATCAGCTGCCATTGAGACAGACATCATCTCACAAATGCTGCAATGGTGTTGCTAGGTCCCTAATCATTTTGCAGTACCTGTTTGACAAATGGAATAAAAATCTTTTATTTTCTACTAATGGGTATAAATGATGCAAGAGACCTCTGTGAGTTAGCATTTGGCTGCCGTAACAGTGCATGTATATATATACGCTTCTCATATAGAATGAGATCGTTGGTCAGAAATAGACCACATGTTTTGATAATGTGAATTTTACTGTCTGGAATATTTACATAGAGGACCAATATCTAGTGGAAGAGGAAATAATGTTCCTTGGAATATAATGCTAACTGTAGATCTCTGTAGACAGAAGAGATAATATGTGATTAGGTAGAAAAATAATCTATCAGAGATATTTAGGAAATACTTTAAAAAGTTATTACTGGACAGGATCACCACATTCCCATTATTCTCATTATTCAAATGTTCCTTGGAGTAAGTAGCAATCTCATTTCTATAAGCTATTATTATAGGAAACCACATGAAATTAAGGGAAAGTCCCAATCCTCTGAAAATGTGAATCATTATTGCCAGATAATAGTTTTTATCTTGGCAAAGGATACTTTAAGGTAGTAATACTCATGAATCAAATACTTACTGTATACAGATATTGTTAAGCTGGGGCATACTACTTAGAGCATAGGGCCTTAGAAAATATAGGGGGAAAAACACATAAAAAGCATATTGGTGACAGATCTCTGGCAAGCCTGCACAGAAATATTTAGACTATATTCATGGATTTGCTTTCATGAATAAATCATGTTCCTATCTAGGCTTTGCTGTCTAAACCTTCTTCCTCACATTCTTCAGAGAGGAAATGCATGGGAGTCTCTGCTCTTGGGAAACTTAACTGGGAGCAGAGCAAAAGAAGAAACCGTTTGCATTTAGAAAAACAGAGCAGAATATTTTCTGTTAATAATGTAAGGTCCTGAAGAGTTTTTTAAGTGTCTGTGAATACCTTCAAATTAGTTTTTAACTCCTGGTGTCTGCCTGGACTACCTTCAGCTTTCTTGGCAACATTTTTGGAAACGGTTTGATTTTGCCTGCTTCCTAGGTTTGAGAGAGAGAGTATCTGGCTCAGGGTCACCCAGCTGGCTTTGTGCTTAAAGTGGGATTAGACTTCATGGTTTCCCAATTTCTAGTGATCCCTTAATCACTACACCCAAACTAGTTTCTGAACTGAAGATATTATATACAATAGCACAGGGGTGGGATCCTACTGGTTTAACAACCGGTTCACTAAGCGTGTGTGAGCAGTTTGGAGAAAACTCACCTTGCGCATTGCTGCCCGTGAGGAAAACAGCTGAGCTGCGGCAATCCACTTTGCCGTGCTGATCATCTGGGCTTCAGAAATGGAAATATAGGTGAGTATAATGCAGGGATGGGTGGGCAGGCAGGCAGGCCCACTTCAATATCGGAGAGAACCGGTTCGCTCATGGCTGAAAGTCGGAGCTAACGGTTCACCCAAACCAGTCCAAACCATTAGAATCCCACCACTGCAATAGCATCTTGATGGTTCCTAACCTTAGTTGATCTCAAGAAAATGAGCAAGGCGGTTAACAGAATTGCTTCTGTTGTCAACCAAGTGCTATGGGTTGAAGGGAGCAGGCAATGACAAAATAAGAAACAGAAATTTATTTATTTATTGAATTTATTTGCCGACCATCTTGTAGTAAACAACTCTTTGGCAGTCCTCTGCCCTTTTAGCTTTCCGTAAAGCTCCCAAGCGATGGGAGATGATGATGGTATGTTAACATGGTTTTTGTTATTTTAATGTTTTGTGTTTTCACTGATTGTGTATGTGTGTGTGTGTGTGTGTGTGTGTGTGTGTGTGTGTGTGTGTGTTTGTATGTGTGTGTAGCTCTTGGCATATTCGGGTCTTTTCCCGTGCAAGGTTGAGAGTATCTTGGCGACGTTTCGATGAGGTCTCACTCATCATCTTCAGGCTGGTGCTTTCGGCTTCGTGCTTGTGAGAGCAATATATACCTATGAAAACCTACAAAAACATATAGGACGGCCTATAGAAATATTCAGAGTGAGAATACAGTTAATACTCAATTAGTAGCCCAAATTAATTATGATGAAGACAATGAAAGAGTTGTTCTTTAGTTGCTGTGTGGAGTTCTCCAATGGTTCTTTTCAGATTGTCGAAAGGCCAATTATAATCTAGCTAAACAGAAGAGAAGTAGATTATGCGACAGTCTATTTTGTCTAATGGATATACTCTTTTGAAGCTAAAGCTGCTTATGTAGTAATGTACATAACACACCTGATATATATCCTAAGGGACTGATCTCGGATTTTTCTTACCCTGTTAGCTTGGATTTATTTCAATTTTCAATTTCAGTTTTCAATTTTTATGGCCTGAGAACATGGAAACGATCTTTTGGATGATGATGATGTGTTTCACAGGGATTTAAAGTTGCTGATAACTGTCCCTGTGGTAAAATGGGAGAACTGCCACTCTAGAAAAAGATAGTGGTAACATATCTCACATCTGTTCACTGAAGATAAATGCTTAAAATAAAATGTTCAGGAACTTTTTGAGTATCATTACTTGAAATCCGTAACAGATTTATATGCATACATTATGAAAGGCTATCAAATTTTTAAATCAAAAAATGCTATGTATTTGTTGGCATGCAGGATGCCTTGCTTCTTGCTGGATTATCTCATCACCTGTATTAGTATTTACATCATCTTTATCTTCTATTTTACTTGTTAAATATACAGAGATCCCCTGATCAGACTGCACAGGACTTGGTCTCCAGTTCCTTTTTATCCTAGTATAACAAACTGAATTGAAAA
The DNA here is from genome assembly GCF_028640845.1 of Ahaetulla prasina. NCBI lineage: Eukaryota > Metazoa > Chordata > Lepidosauria > Squamata > Colubridae > Ahaetulla > Ahaetulla prasina. The sequence continues at coordinate 130,551,939 of NC_080539.1, forward strand.
AAAGCTGTTATTGGAACAAGACTGTGACAGGTCTTGGATTTTCAAAGTATTTTCACAGTACCAAATCCGGAGTTGGCAGATATTTTTTCATCATTAGCTGGGAGCAAAATTGGAACTACTGTATCTTGTTATGGAACAGTAGATTGGTAGATTTCATTGTTATAACCGCAGATAAACTGAGCGCCCTTGTCTGAATCTGATGTACTTGTGGGCATGCATAATGGCAGCTGCTTTGCTTTGTGCTGGATTTATTATTTATTTTTATTAGCCATTGCTGCTGTAATCTTATGAACCTGTCTTTTGAGGAGAAAAAGAATCTGGACTATTTACTGCAGGAATGCCAAAGACAGCATATAAATGATGCATTTATTTACTTAATGAAGCATTTCAAATGTGAGCACTACATCACAATATCTTGTGTTGCCTACCTAGTTTCTTGAGCCCGAGAGATTGAAGTGTGCCCTAGAAAGTGACTAGAACACAGTATCCAAGGATGAATGAAAGGCAAACAAAGTCAGGGTGGCTAAAAGTAGCATTAGGCTGAGTCAGCAAACTGAGGAAGGTGGAGACTTGGGTAGGAGGAAAGATAAATGTCAAAGGCAAACTTAAGGTCAATGAAGCAAAAAGAGATAATTTAGGGAGGGTTGTCAAATATGATCTTAGACAGAACATTTTTTCAAGATGACTTCTACATGAAAGTTCCAACTGACTATGAAAGAATGGGCCGTTAGGGGAAATCTGATCAATGAATTATATAACTTGGATTAGAATAGTTTCAATGAAACTTGGTGAGAACAACACAAAGAATATAGCAAATCTGGAACATCTCCTATGACATAAGGACTTCTCTTTTTCAGATTTATTTTTTTATCTTATTCAATAAGCTGTTGCCCTTCAAGCCTTTATTGATCAGTTGGAGTCAAAAACCAAGTAGGCTATTCAGATTCAATGTAAAGAAGTTATTCATCAGATGTCATCTATCCAATGGTGGGATTCAAATAATTTAACAACTGGTTCTCTGCTCTAATGATTTCTTCCAACAACCAGTTCATCAAACTGCTCAGAAAGTTAACAACTGGTTCTCCCGAAGTGGTGCGAAGTGACTGAATCCCACCACTGCATCTATCTAAGCTGACATATAGAACCTACTGGGATCTGACTGATTCTTTAACTTGCTTCTTACTTCCTGAGCTTGCACGTTCTGGCTTGTGGAAGACAGATTTTCAAAAATGAATTGAGATGCTTTGCTGAGAACCATGTTGATAAGTATGTGAAATGATGGCAAGACATTAGCTTCCCCCAACCCGATGAAATGGGTTCATTTTTGTGTAGAAGAAAAAAAATATCTGTGTGATTCCATCTCTTGCTTACATTAGTATTAGTTTGTATCTAAACATATACTTCCTAGGCAGTGGTGGGATTCAAATAATTTAACAACTGGTTCTCTGACCTAATGACCAGCTGGGTAGGTGTGGCTTGGTGGTCATGTGACCGTGTGGGCGTGGTCAACTCAATGTCACTTACGTCGATGAGTACTTTGCCTTAGCTGTTACAATGTAATAAGGGTTAACCAGAGAGGCAGTTTCTGTAAGCAGGGCAGTAAAGATTAGGCTAGAAACACCACCAGAATGTTTCTTTCCTGCCTTCCTTACAGGATTAGCCCTGTAAAGTGGGGGAAAAAAATCAAAATAAGATTTCTTCCAACAACCAACAGTTCTCTGAACTGCTTCGAAAGTTAACAACCGGTTCTCCCAAATAGGTGCAAACTGGCTGAATCCCACCACTGTTTCTAGGATTATTTAGCATGAATCATCACTGGACAAAGGTTCTTTTAGAAATAATGGGTTGGAGCTAAACTTTCTCGTAGTTAATCAGTGCTTTAAAAACACTAAGATTTAAATGATTCTTAACTTGCAATCCACTGATTCTGGTAGATCTAATAGAAGTACAAAGAACTATATGTGTGACCCAGTGTCAATTAATTTAAAAAGGAAGCATGGAATTTGATTTTATATCAGTCAAACGAATTGGAATTTCTTCAATTTTTGGTTTAAGTTATTAGCAGGAAGGTCACACCCTGATTTCTGTTTTCTGGCAATATGGTTCAGAGTATGTGTGCACCCTCCCTGTTTACATTCTCTATGTCATTTAGATTTATTTATTTATTTATTTATTTTATTTGATTTTTATACCGCCCTTCTCCCGAAGGACTCAGGGCGGTGTACAGGCATAATAAAACCGACAATACAATATATAAGTTTAAAATACGATTTAAAAAACTTATTTTAAATTAGCCCAATGATTAAAATTTCCCATACTAAAAACCCCGTTTAAAATAAATAAATTTAAACATTAAAATCCCAATTTAAGCCAGCCCCGCGTGGATAAAAAGATGAGTCTTGAGTTCGCGACGAAATGTCCGAAGGTCGGGTATTTGGCGTAAACCCGGGGGAAGCTCGTTCCAGAGTATGGGAGCCCCCACAGAGAAGGCCCTTCCCCTGGGGGCCGCCAGCCGACATTGTTTGGCGGACGGCACCCTGAGAAGTCCCTCTCTATGGGAGCGTACGGGTCGGTGGGAGGCGTGTGGTAACAGCAGGCGGTCCCGTAAGTACCCAGGTCCTAAGCCATGGAGCGATTTAAAGGTCATAACCAACACCTTAAAGTGCACCGGAAGGCCACAGGCAGCCAGTGCAGTCTGCGAGGAGCGGTGTTACATGGGAGCTACGCGTAGCTCCTCTATAACCAGCGCAGCTGCATTCTGGACTAACTGAAGCCTCCGGCGCACTTCAAGGGAGCCCATGTGAGAGCATTACAGTAATCCAGCGAGAGGTAACGAGCGCATGAGTGACTGTGCATAAGGCATCCCGATCAAGGAAGGCGCAACTGCGAACCAGGCGAACCTGGTGGAAGGCCCTCCTGGAGCGGCCGTCAAATGGTCTTCAAGCGACAGCCGATCATCCAGGAGGACACCCAAGTTGCGCACCCTATCCTTTGGGGCCAGTAACTCGCCTCCAACAGCCAGCAGCGGCTGCAGCTGACTGAATCGAGTGCCGGCATCCACAGCCACTCCGTCTTGGAGGATTTAGCTTGAGCCTGTTTCTCCCCATCCAGACCCGTACGGCTTCCAAACACCGGGACAGCACTTCAACTTCATTGGGGTGGTCCGGGGTGGAAAAGTACAGCTGGGTGTCGTCAGCGTACTGCTGGTATCTCACCCGAAACCACTGATGATCTCACCCAGCGGCTTCATGTAGATGTTGAACAACTGGTTCGACCTAATGACCAGCTGGGTAGGTGACTTGGTGGTCATGTGACCGTGAGGCGTGCGGTCAACTCAATGTCACTTACCCCTGTCAACACTTTGCCTTAGCTGTGAATGTCAAGGGTTAACCAGAGAGGCAGTTTCTGTAAGCAGGGCAGTAAAGATTAGGCTAGAAACACCACCAATCCTCCTGCCTTTACAGGATTAGCTGAGAGGAATAGGACCAGGGCAGAGGAATATCCCTGTCCCTGGCCAACAACCAACAGAGATCATCCACCAATGCGACCAAAGCTGTCTCCGTGCTGTATCCGGGTCGGAAGCCGGACTGGAGCAGGTCTAGATAGACATCTTCATCCAGGTGAATCATCACTGGACAAAGGTTCTTTCTAGAAATAAGCGGGTTGGAGACTAAACTTACCCAAAATAGCTGGGTCCAAAACACTTTTAAATGATCTCACCACCGCCTCTTTCAAGGCAGCAGGGAAAACCCCATCCAACAAAGAAGCGTTGATAATCCTCTGGAGCCAGCCTCGTGTCACCGCCTGAGTGGCCAGTACCAGCCAGGAAGGACACGGGTCCAGTAAACATGTCGTGCTGTGAAGACTCCCCAACAACCTGTCCACGTCCTCGGGAGCCACAGGGTCAAACTCATCCCAAATGTGCTCAACAAGACGTGCCTCCTCTCCCTCGCTTGGATCATCCCAAGATCCCAAGATTTGGCTTGAGATTAGACGCGTCATCATCTTATACTGAGAAGCCATAATTTCACTTAAAAAAAATCTTCAGTGCCCATATCTATTTGGAATTAAGCTATATAATACTTGCAAAATATTTTAAAATTATGTAAGTTGGTATATGCCAATAAATGTAACTTTTTGTGTGAATAATCCAATATGGATGAGTCATCTTTGGCTTTGGAAAGTTTAATTGAAACCTGATGATACTAAAAAATAAAAATCAAGTCTTAAGCCTTAAACCTAATAGATGTCTCAAAGGAATGAGTAGTGGCATTTCCCACCAGTTCCAATGATGATTACATATATAACATGAGACAAAAACACACTTTTCTCCTATACAAATAGTCCTAAACTGTTCATTTAGTGACCGTTCAAAATTATAATGGGACTGAAAAAAGTGATTTATGATCATTTTTGATGTTTATGATCATTGCAGCATCCCCAAGGTCATGTGATCAAAATTCAGATATTTGGCAATCGACTCACAATTATGATGGCTGCAGTATCCTGGGATCACCTTTTGTGTCCTTCTGACCAGCAAAGTCAATGGGCAAGCCAGATTTACTTAACAATCATGTTACTAACTTAACAACTGCAGTGATTCACTTAACAACCGTAGCAAGAAAGGTCTCAAAATGGGGCAAAACTCACTTAACAAATGTGTCACTCAGCAACAGAAGGTTTGGGCTCAATTATGATAGAAAGTTGAGAACTATCTGTATTTGAGGCTACCTCAAATTATCAGTATCAAAAAATCAGACATTAATACAGTTGAGAGAGTCCAGAGATATTTCACGTGAAGAGTCCTACATTCCTCTACCCACAATAGAATACCTTATACCACCAGACTTGAAATTCTGGGCTTGGACAACCTAGAACTACACCGCCTTCAGTCTGACCTAAGTGTAGTACAAAAAATTATCTGCTACAATGTCCTACCTGTCAATGACTACTTCAGCTTCAACCACAACAATACAGGAACACACAATAGATATAAACTTAAGGTAAACCGGTCCAAACTTGATTGCAGAAAATATGACTTCATCAACAGAGTGGTCAATGCCTGGAATGCACCACCTGACTCTGGGCTTCTTCCCCAAACCCCCAAAACTTTAACCTTAGACTGTCTACTGTCTGCAAAGGTTTTGACTCAGTAGTACACGATAAACTTATCCTAAAACTAAAATCCTACGGCATTTCAGGACCCCTTCACAAATGGATATCTGCTTTTCTGTCTAAGAGACAACAAGTGGTCAAAATTGGCAATGCTCTATCAAATCCTGTTCCTGTCAAGAGTGGCGTTCCTCAAGGCAGCGTTCTTGGACCAACACTCTTCATACTATACATTAATGTTCTTTGTGACCATATCTCAAGTAATTGTGTTCTCTTTGCTGACGATGTCAAACTATTTAACACCACTAATAATACATTTATCATTCAAAAAGACCTTGATCATCTAACCGCTTGGTCTAAAACTTGGCAACTCCAAATCTCAACCAGCAAATGCTCAGTCTTACATATAGGAAAAAAGAACCCAAACACTAAGTACATACTAGATGGACATTACCATACAGATGACCCCCATCCCGTTAAAGACCTTGGAGTTTTCATGTCAAATGATCTAAGTGCCAAAGCCCACTGCAAATACATAGCAAAAAAGGCTCTAAGAGTTGTAAACCTAATCTTGCGTAGCTTCTTTTCCAAAAACACTACACTACTAACCAGAGCATATAAAACATTTGCTAGACCAATTCTAGAATACAGCTCACCTGTTTGGAACCCTCACCATATCTCTGACATCAATACAATTGAACGTGTCCAGAAATATTTTACAAGAAGAGTTCTCCATTCCTCTGAAAACAACAAAATACCTTATCCCACTAGACTTGAAATCCTAGGCTTAGAAAACTTGGATCTCCGTCGCCTTGACAAGACCTAAGTTTAACTCATAGAATCATCTATTGTAATGTCCTTCCTGTCAAAGACTACTTCAGCTTTAATTGCAATAATACAAGAGCAACCAATAGATTTAAACTTAATGTCAACTGCTTTAATCTAGATTGCAGAAAATATGACTTCTGTAACAGAATCATCAGTGCTTGGAATACTTTACCTGACTCTGTGGTCTTTTCTCATAATCCTAAAAGCTTTAACCAAAAACTTTCTACTATTGACCTCACCCCATTCCTAAGAGGACCATAAGGAGCGTACATAAGCGCACAAATGTGCCTACCGTTCCTGTCCTATTGTTTTTCTTTTCTTCTATACCTTTATATACTATATAACCTTTCTGTATGATAGTTACATATATTGTTGTGACAAAATAAATAAATAAATAAATACTGTTGACCACACCTCATTCCTAAGAGGTCTTTAAGGGGCATGCATAAGCACACCAATTTGCCTACTGTTCCTGTCCTAATGTTTCCTTTTATTTGTATCCATCTCTTGTACCAGTATTTATAATTATGTCTATACTTATATCTGTTATCTAATACATGCTTGACGAAATAAATAAATAAATAAAATAAAATACCTCAAAGCAGAAAATTGGCCTTCTAGTTACAAGGGACAATCAAGGAATGGACCAAACCATCTTCGATTGGTTACTGAATGAGCTCTAACATTCTACAGAGGAATTATTGAGTCTGTCATTTGCACCTCTGTAACTGTCTGATTCGGTTCTGCAACCCAACAAGAAAAACACAGACTTCAGAGGATAATTAGAACTGCAGAAAAAATAATTGCTACCAACCTGCCTTCCATTGAGGACCTGTATACTGCACGAATCAAGAAGAGGGCCGTGAAAATATTTACAGATCCCTCACATCCAGGACATAAACTGTTTCAACTCTTACCCTCAAAACGATGCTATAGAGCACTGCACATCAGAACAACTAGACACAAGAACAGTATTTTCCTGAAGGCCATCACTCTGCTAAACAAATAATTCCCTCAACACTGTCAAACTATTTACTAAATCTGCACTACTATTAATCTTCTCATAGTTCCCATCACCAATCTCTTTCCACTTATGACTCTATGACTGTAACTTTGTTGCTGGCAATCCTTATGATTTATATTGATATATTGACCATCAATTGTGTTGTAAATGTTGTACCTTGATGAACGTACCTTTTCTTTTATGTACACTGAGAACATATGCACTAAGACAAATTCCTTGTGTGTCCAATCACACTTGGCCAATAAAAATTCTATTCTATTCTATTCTATTCTATTCTATTCTATTCTATTCTATTCTATTCTATTCTATTCTATTCTAACATACAATTCCTTCTTATTTTATTGCCTCAATTTCCTGGTTTTGAGGGGAAAAAAACCACCCAAGTAACAGAGGTAATAAAGATTTCTACCTGAGAACCTGGTGGCTGGGCCTTATACAACACTGAGCCAAATGACAGTCAGAGCCACGTTCAGCCAAATTCCTGGATCTCTCCTACAAGAAAACACAAGTGTAGATCATCATAAAGGGGGCTCCTAAAAGAGCCCTAAGTTGACGGAGCCAGGATGAGGAAAAATTAGTTTTATTTTAATAGTAATACAAATCTTTTCTGAACTAATTGCTGTGGTCCTGGTAATACAGAACGAACTGAACAACAATTGTGATGCCCCAAGCAGCACAGAGCAAATGACTCTGATGTGGTTGGTATTGTTGGGGGCTATACCTGTTTTTTTCTTTCTGTTCTGAGTCCAGCTCATTGCCTATTGCCCCCAGAGCTTGTGCTATTCTGCTCCCCCAAACAGATCTGGGTGACCTTCCAATTAATGTATGAACTAAAAAAAGAGCAACTTATCCTTCAGAGGTCATAGCTTTCCAGGTGTTATGATCTCCCATTTCAATGATTACTTTATGTTGAAAATAGATATAAAAATATAAGTGTTAAGGAAAATTACTTACAAGAAGACATAGCTTGGAATACATACAGTAAAATGTGAATGCATTCAAAAATATGTAAAAGTTTAAAGGGTTAAATGTTTCCCCTTATCCAATTGTGACCGACTCAAGGAAGTGGCACTCATCTCCAATTCTCAGCCAAGGAAGCCTGCGTTTTCTGAGACATGTTTCCGTGATCATGTGGTCAGCATGAAAGTACCGAAAAGAGTATCCTTTGCCACCAAAGCAGTACAATACCAATTTATCCACTAGCACTTAAATGCTTTCAAACTGCTAGGTTGGCAGGAGGTAGGGCGAGAACGGGAACTCATCATGTTGCATGGTGCTCAGGTCTCAAACCTGCCAATATTCCAGCAGACAAGTCCAGAGTCTTAACCAGCCACTGGACTGCTGCAAAAAATATAAGAGTATGCTGTTATGCGTATATCTATATATCTCTATCTCTATCTATCTATCTATCTATCTATCTATCTATCTATCTATCTATCTATCTATCTATCTATCTATCTATCTATCCATCCTATGAGTATGCCCCAGTAGTGAAATCCAATTTTTTTTACTACCGGTTCTGTGGGGATGGTTTGTGTGGGCGTGGTGTGGCTTGGTGGGTGTGGCTTGGTGGGTGTGGCAGGGGAAGGATACTGCAAAATCTCCATTCCCACCCCACTCTGGGGCTAGCCAGAGGTGGTATTTTCTGGTTCTCTGAACTGCTCAAAATTTCTGCTACCAGTTCTCCAGAACTTGTCAGAACCTGCTGGATTTCACCCCTGGTATGCCTGCATTTTTCCTCAAACTACTATGAAGAATTTTGTATTTCCTAAAAAAATGGAATAGGGATGTCTGAATCAATCAATCAATCAAATATAAAGTATTCTGTTTCATTAACTTGTGATCAGATCTGAATTACCCTTTTGCATCAAGAAATAAGAGGGGTTCATTTTCAGAAGTTCCTTCTCTCTCTTGTAGCTGTCTTGTTTTGGGCTTCCAAATTTGATTTCTGGAAGTGGAATACGAGAGAGACAGAGAGACAGCTGAAATTCAAAAATGAAAAAAAGGAAAGAAAAAGCCTCTTCATCTTTCAGATGCTAACCTTCTGTAGGCTGTGTAGTAGTGTTGGGGGAACTAATTGGGTTATGGCCTGCCTGCAATTCCATTTGATTGTGGATGTTCCTAAGTTACACAACACTTTCATGAGAGCAAACATCAATACATTACAGAAAACAGACTTTTATAGCCTCCCATGAGAATGATTTATTATGTCCGTGTTCCAAATGAAAAATCCTTTAAAAAAAAAAGAGTAAAAAAAAATGTTGTAATGCTTTTATTAATTGTAAAAAATGATCAGCAGAAAATAGAAAAAGGCACTTCAGGACAGACATTAAAACATACCAGTAAAAAGAAATGAGGTCAAGACCATTATTTATAACACTGTGTTTTATATACGTTTTGATGTACTACTCTATCAGCCCAGCTCTACTGTAGAGGGTGGTGCCACATCAAAGGTTGCTGAGTCACCTCTGGAATGAATTATCTATAGCAGACATCAAGAAAAAAGATTTCAAGACCGCACTTACTAGTAAGCAGCTTTCAGCACAGAATTGGATAATTCAGCACTCTGTGCTGAGTGCTAATGTAATCATAGATATCTATCATATATATATATGACGAATATATATATATATATATATATATATATATATATATATATATATATATATATATATATATATATATATATATATATATATATTCGTCATCTTCAGGCTTCAGCTTCGTGCTTCTCCCAGAATATATATATGGCTGTCAAGCTCATGGGGCCAGATGCATCGTGTGCTGGCCATGCCCACACCTGGTTTAGCAAAGGGAGGGGGAAGTCCCGATACATCACGTGATGACACTGCGACAACGTGAGTTTGACAGCCCTAATCTATACACCAGTTAGTGAATGTGTATGTATAAGAGATGGAGGAGGAGGAGGAGGAGGAGGAGGAGGAGGAGGAGGAGGAGGAAGAAGAAGAAGAAGAAGAAGAAGAAGAAGAAGAAGAAGAAGAAGAAGAAGAAGAAGAAGAAGAAGAAGAAGAAGAAGAAGAAGAAGAAGAAATATAATAGTAGTAATTGGAAATAACACATTCCCCAGATACATTGGTTCGACTAGTATAAAGGGCTGTGTTCTAGCACTACATTGAAAATTAAAGTAGGATTATTTTAGCCATTCATCAACATGATAAAAAAAAAGTGTGTGTGTGTGTGTGGTCTGTGTAAAATTATGAGATTTCTTGCCTTAGGTGCCTGTCTGCAAGTAACTTGCCTTTTACTGCCAGCAATAAATTCTCCTTCCAGTAATCTACAGTTTCCTGGTTTCCCATGCTTCAATGGCCCTCCGGGGTAGATCTCATGAGATAACTCCTCCCTCTTCAGGGCAGGAAGCAAGGGCAGCCAGAAGAAATCTGTAACCAAAAACCATAACCCTGAAACCTTAACAACTTGTTTAGAAATGTTTTTATACTGCAAGTTTACTCCAAACTAAATTCCAAGTTTAGGATTAATTCCATATCATTCCAATAATTCCATATTACGTAGTAATTTTAAATACACAATAAGTTCTCCTTGGTCAATGTGTTTTCAAATATGTGGGTCTCAGACTTCTGCTGGGCAACCTAACCTTATGGTTCCCAGTTCTCCAATGTTTGAAGTTAGAAAGCAGATTGTTAAATCAGTTTGTTTATTTTTTTTTATTTATTTAGTTTGTCAAACATGTACGAGATAACAAGCATAAGTATAAACATAGATATGAACACAGGAAATGGGTACGAATAAATGGGGACAGTAGGACAGGGACGGTAGGTATGCTGGTGCACTTACGCACGCCCCTTACAGACCTCTTAGGAATGGGGTGAAGTCCACAGTAGACAGTCTAAGGTTAAAGTTATGGGGTTTGGGGATGTAACAACAAAGTCAGGTAGAGCATTCCAGGCATTGACCACTCTGTTGCTGAAGTCGTATTTTCTGCAATCGAGTTTGGAGCGGTTTACCTTGAGTTTGTATCTATTGTTTGCTCGTGTATTATTGTGGTTGAAGCTGAAGTGTTCATTGACAAGTAGGACATTGTAGCAGATAATTTTGTGTACTATGCTTAGGTCAGACCATAGGCGGTGTAGTTCTAGGTTGTCCAAGCCCAGAATTTCAAACCTAGTGGCATAAGGTATTCTATTGTGAGCAGAGGAGTGGAGGACTCTTCTCGTAAAATATCTCTGGACTCGCTCAATTGTATTAATGTCCGATATATAGTGTGGGTTCCAGGCAGACAAGCTATATTCGAAAATTGGTCTAGCAAAGGTTTTGTATGCCCTAGTTGCAGTACAATGTTACGGGAGAAGAAGTATCTCAAGATTAGGTTAACAATTAGGTTAACAGTTCAAGGGCTGGATTAAATTTGGGGTGTTTACTGCTTTCTGATCAATCCTTACTGTATTCCTTCAGTAATCTTTCTGATATTGGGCAATTGAATGTTGGTGGAACACATGTTTTGATATTAGGTCCTCTCTCTGTTATCTTTGCTTTCTTGTCCCCCATTTCAGTTGGTGAAGACATCCTCACTAGAAGAACCCACCCAAGATATTCCAGAGAGAATAAAATCTTAACACATTATTTTATGTTATTATTTCTTAAATTTATGTTCTGCCCCTTACATCTGTACTTTCAGTGCAGCAGCTCCCCTCCCCTTTTTTCCCCACAATGTCTACATGATTTTGAATAGTGGACTATTCCACTTCTTTCTTACTCTTCATTTCAAATGGGATTGGTCTCATAGGCACTGAAGCTTCGTAACCAGTGAAAAGGAAGATACTTTGAGAGGTTCATATTTTTCTGAGGAGACCTGTGCAGAGTTTATTGAAGGTTAGAAATGCTATTGTTTTCCAGCAGTTTAATTCCTATCATTGTAAACTGTATTTTTCCTCACTCTTCAGAGCTTCTGCTAAAGCAGGGGTGTCAAACTCACGGCCCTCGGGCCAGATGTGTCACATGCTACTCCCCCTTTTAGCGAAGGGGGAAAAGTTGTGATACATCATGGAATGACAATGTGTCATCGCAAGTTTGACACCCCTGTGCTAATGTATCCATCTTCCATATACTGGGAAAGGAAAGCCATTTCTAGACAAAGCAATAGAGTTCTTCCAAATTTTTGAATCCCACGGTTGTTTAATTTTTCATTGCTAATACCTGATCCTAGATGAATTTATCTCAATAGTATAAACAAGAGTAAGCTCAAACAAAGAATAAGCTAGATGGATACATTGTCCAGGTTTTCTCTTAAACAAAGTTCTCTAGTAAAAATATTAACATGCTTTTTCTTTCTGGAAATTATACTTTAAACAACAAACAAAATTATCTATTGATGTCCAAAGCAATAAACAACATCTAAAAAATGTTGTTGGTATTTCGCCTGCATTTTAAATGGCTCTTTCCATGAGAATTCATCTTGTCAAACACCATGCCAAAAGTCTCCTTTAAAAATATTATTTTTGGCATAAACATAGCATCTGCCTTTCTCTCTCATACTCTCTTTTTAAAAGCAAGGTTCCTAAAGATTAGAGCAAATGCTGTACCAAATATTCTCTACAGAGCGTTCTAGCAATTATGCCGTAACTTGTGGAAAACTTATTCCTATATCCATATAAAGACGCTCATATCCAGTAATCCAGTAACCCCTTGCATGTTATCCTTCCTGCTTCCTAGCTATTTTATGAAGGATCCCCAAGAATAAATGGAAGACAACAAACAATGCGACTGACAGGTCATTGGTTTCTCATAGAGAAAAATCAGAGACTTTCAGAATGGTTGATGGGAATAGAAAAACTTCTTTCTTCCACCAATCTTGGTTAATCCCATTGATTTATCACAACTGGACCTTGTATAGAGCTGATTGGTCTTTTACAGAGAACCTAGCAACCTTGAGCAACTCTTAGCCATGAAAAACTAACATTCTTCTTCACCAGCTAACTAAAAAACCTTTGATGGAACTTTCTTTTTGGAGGGTCAGAACTCAAAACTCTTATTTCATTGCAAAAAGAAAATGCCTACAGCAAATCTGAAAATACATTGGAGAACATGCCAACCAAACAATTAGCCTGTTAACCCTGCATTTGAAAGCATCTCTTATCTGAATGCTTTTTTTAAAAATTTGAATTTATATCCCACCCTTCTCTGAAGACTCAGGGCGGCTTACACTGTGTTAAGCAATAGTCTTCATCCATTTGTATACTATATACAAAGTCAACTTTATTGCCCCCAACAATCTGGCTTGCTGATCCCTATGTCTGCTTGCTTGTTTTAAAAATTAAAACAATTTTGGCTTGCTGCAGTGGTCCTACATTGTTGCTTCTCTGAAAACTGTTAAAGTAGAAAGTGCACGTACTGTAGAAAGAGTAGAGGGATCCTTAACTACTTCCTGCTGAGTTTAATGAGCTTGAAAGTGCTTAATTCATGCTGATAAAAATCTTTATTATTCATGTCTATTCATTTTAGCTCCAGAAGCTAAATGAAGTAGTAGTAACAAATCACCATTTGTCACTGGAAGGTAACAGATATCAATTAGTGCTTTATTTATTCAGTTAAACATTTTAAATTGATTAGGGCTTTTTTCCCTGTTCATTGGCCAATCTTACTTCTTGAGCATGCCAACTTCACAGTTCCACTGTCTCCTTGGCCTTGTCAACAGGATAGAAGAGAGGAGGTGAGAAGGTTTTTTTGCCTATTTCTTTCCATTGCCTTTTCTCTCCCCCGCCTTCCCCCTCCCCACCAATTTTCTCAGCTTGGAGATACAACATTTGGATCCTTCACAGAAATTTCTTGAACTTCGATCTGGGCAGCTGGCTAGGTTGCAGGAAATAAATTCAATATAAAAATTTCCCCGCCAAGGTCAGAGTCCAATTCCCATCTCAGAGGAATCCCTTGGTTGATCATACGATTGCAAGCTAAATTGTACTTTTATAAATTTGCATATAAATAATTTTGCGATTCAGACTTATACTCTTTTTCCTTCCATCGAGTCTCCTTGGTAAATTTTCCACAATGATCTCCAAGAAAAATGGAAAATTAAACTACTAGTTGATCCCTATGTTTGCTTGCTTGTTTTAAAAATTCAAACATTTATTTTGAAAACACAAGCATTAAAACATTTGTACTCTTATAATGAAAAATTAAAAGAAAAATAATAAAATCAATGGTGGAATGGAGGCTGAAATGTGGACAATCTGCCAGTCTACAGAAGAAATCGCTTAATTCATTCTCAGCTGAGAATTTTCTGCTAACGTATAAATAAATGAAATTCAATTTCCTTCTCTTCAGTTTCTCTACTTTTAGGGAGCTATGACGGGGAAAACAATAATTCTAACCATAACTCAGAGGTACACGTAAGGAATCTAAATATGCTAGATATTGTGGACTGATAAATGTTAAAATAGTTTTATTCCTCCACTTGTATTTCAGAGGGAAACTGCAGGTTTTTAGATGTATGAGAGTAGCCTGGTTGCTTCATATTTTAAAACTGTATAGAAAAAGAAGGAAAAGGAGGAGGAGGAGGAGGAAAAAAGGAAGAATGGGAGGGAGAGGACTTAATGTTTCCATCCATCAAAAAGAAGAAGAGTCAGAGATGGACTTTTCCAAGCCTATACATTTCTATGCAGCTGCCCTTTCTGTGTCTATAAATGGACAATATTAGCACCCAATTTGTATTTGATTTTAGGAGTTTTATTTTTGAAGTTTCCTTTTGTAGGTACTTCTGTTTCCTGTGATTCCTTAGCCCTGATTTTATTGGATGTAAACTGATGACTCAATCTTGACAATCTTTGGGTAAGATACCAAAAAGTCAACACTTGTGAGCTTATCCATTGTCAAATTATTCCCCTGTTGTTTGTTTTGACTCATTTATTTCAGTGCCTTCAGTAGAACAAACCTTTGGCACTAGATTTGTTTTTTGCTTTATTAGATGTTTGCTTGGCACGCTAAACAACTGGGAAATTGCTGAGGAGTCGGAACTGTTCTATACTATGATAAAGAGCATAAAAGAAGTATAGTAATTTAAACAGGGCTATATCTCCTTGAAGTAGCAATTTTGATCTAGAGTTAACTCTTCTTTGTGTAAGTCTATGGATAATGTTGCTTTTCTAGTAATGAATATTGTTGTTATGCTACACTGGTTAAATAATATGGCATTTTACAGTGGTAAGTTTGTAATGCAGTTACTAACAGTACTTCAACCAACTTCATAAATATTTGTTTGATATTGTTTGAAGGTCAGATTGAGAGGATGGTGAACTTTCTAAAACTGTTATTGTAATTGGAATTACAATACAATCTAAAACTGTTATTGTTATTGTTATTGTTTGGTCAGTTTTTCAAAACTTATGTTTATAAATTTTATATATATATATATATAAATATATATATATATTTGTTTTCTGAGGTTTTCACGGGTGTTTGTATATAGGTCTTTGGTTGTTCGGGTTTTCTCCCGTGTAAAATTGGAAGTGTCTTGGCGACGTTTGAAGTCTCATTAAATCATCTTCAGGCTTCAACCGTGCTTCTGGGAGCAATGTGTGATCGCAGCTGTTTCTTCCTTTTAACTGCTAGTGGGGGTTTGAACTGATTGGGTGGGAGCTTGGCTGTGCTCTGATTGGATGGGGGTTTTTCTGTGCTCTGATTGGATGGGGGTGTGTCCTGTGTTGGTGGGGGCTTGGTTGTGCTCAGTCTAGTCTGTGCTGCAGGGGGATTTGAGCTGGTGAGCTGCATAGCTGTTGTTTGGCTTTGTGGTCGTGCTACATCTTCATAGTGGGTGTCAGTCTGCTGCATGAATGGATTGGAGGGGTTTGAAATGGCTAATGTTGCAGCTGCGGTCTGGCTTCTGGTCCTTGGTCGTGCTTCATGATCAGTGTGGGTTTGGGTCTGCTTTCTGGGTGGATGTGCGGTGGTGACATCCTGTGTGGACCTTGTGAGTGTGGGTCTGGTGTCATTCCTTGTGTTAGGGACTCGTTTGTCAATAAGGGCGGGTTTCCAAATGGCTGGTAGGCGGGAGGTGTCATCTCGTTTGTTCATGCTGTGTGGGCGTTTTTTGTTTTTTTTTTTTATTATTATTATTATTTTTTTTGCAACAAACAAACAAAAAGAAAATACATTATTACACCCTTGTGCTATACATAAAAGGAAGATTTGGGTCTTCGGATATATCCTCATGATTGCCAAAATCCACGTTCTCGAGGTACAGGTACTGAAGCGTCCAATGTTCCAAGCGCAAAGTCCACAAATGGTTTCCAAGTCTTCCAGAAAATATCTTCTTTATACACACCACTTCTAATTTTAATATCACATGTCATTTTATCATTTAAAGCTAATTTCCACATTTCAGAATTCCACTCTTCTATTCTAAAAATCACATCTAGTTTCCAATATCTAGCTATTATAATTCTACCTATTATAATCATAATTCTAATCAATTCTTTTTCATATTTTGTTAATTCTATTTCCTTAATTACCAACAATAATATAGTTTCCACTCTCAATGTTATTACTTTCCCCATCATTTCAAATATCATTTTCTCCAATTGTTGCCAAAACTTTTTAACCTTATCACAATTATACCACATATGTTCATAAGTCCCCAATTCCATCTCACATCTCCAACATTTTTTACTAGTTTTTTTATCCATTTGTGACAATCTTACTGGAGTCAAATACCATTCTCAAACAACTTTATAATTGTGCTCTTTAATCCTTATAGATAAAGTTCTCATAATTCTACTCTTCCAATTCACATTCCAATCTGATTCTGGTATTTCAATATTAAGATCTTTTTCCCAATTTGTCCTCATCACTCTTTGTAATTTTTCATCAGAATTTATAATCTTATAAACCCTACTAACGAGTCCCTTTAGCCCAATTTCATCTTTCATAATCCGAGATACTAAATATTCAAATTCAGTTTCACATCTATTTATCGAATAATTTTCCTTTAGTTTTTTGTCCATTTTCTATCTGTATTTTTCAAACCAACTTAACCCTAATTTTTCAATAATTTCTTTATTCCTCCTTTCATTTCCATAACTTTTATCCAATCTCTAATAATTTCTATATTTTCCTCTTTAATCACTTCATTACGTTTTATATTATTTTTAATCGCCAAATTCCAGTTGTCTCCCCAAAAGATTATATCCGAATTAAAATTTTAACAAATTTGTTCCACATTTTTACTTAATCCCTTTAACCAATAACTTCTACTTACACATTTTAAATTTGCTTTATCTAAAACCACCTTGATCCAAATTTCTCTATATCCCTTAACTCTAAATCTCTCCAATAATTATCTTCACCTTTAAGTATTTTTACCACTATCCGGATACCATACGCACAGTAATAATTAAATAATTTGGGGATTCCTAATCCACCTTCCTTTTGATTTTGATACCACATTTTCTTCACTAATCTGGGTCTTTTGCCACCATTGCAAAATTTATCCAGTTTTTCTGATATCCTTCAATATCTTTCTCTGTCAAATTTAGTGGTAGCATCTCGAATAAAAGTTGAACTTGGGCAGCAACATCATCTTACACATTGCAATTCTACCAAACCAAGACAACTTTAAAATTTTATATTTATCTATCTTCTTCTCAATTTCGTTAATCACCACATCATAATTAAGTTTTTCAATTCTTTAACCTTAAGTGAAAGCACTATACCCAAATATTTCAATGTGTTTTAATCCTTATCCCAAATTGCTCTTGCATATTCTCAGACTCATTACCATTACTATCCATCAATAATTCTGACTTTGACCAATTTACTTTCAATCCTGTCATTTCTCAAATTCTATCAAATGCTTATATATCTTTTCAAATCTTTCTCTACATTTTCAAAATAATTAAAGTATCATCCATACAAATTTATCTTATACCCTTATATCCTTCTAATTCTTCATCTTTTCTATCATTTTGTCAATATTTCCATAGCCAATAAAAATAATGTTGGGGACAGGGACATCCTTGTCTCGTACCAGCTTCTAATTTTATCTCTTCAGTTAATATTCCATTCACCTTCACTCTTGCACTGCTCTTTTGCTACAATTTTGAAATAACATGTATAAACTTATTACCAAAGCCTAAAGCCTCCACAATTACTTTAATTGTTTCCCATTGTACAGAATCAAAAGCTTTAAAATATCCAATGATACTATACCAATTTTATCACCATTATATTCAGCTACATCTATAATATTTAATACTCTTCTAACAATATCACTCATGTATCTACCCTTCACAAAGCCTACTTGATTATAACTTATATATCTATCTATAAATCTATTTAATCTATTACTTATAATAGCAGTAAATATCTTTGCATCCTGATTAATTAAAGAAATGGGCCGATAGGACTCAATCCTTTCTAAATCTTTATCTGGTTTAGGAATTAGGATATCACCGTTCTATTCCATGACGAAGGTACTTCCCACCATGTAATATTCCATTGAATAATTTTTGCAGTCTTGGTATTATTAATTCTTTAAATTCTTTATAAAACTCAACAGGTAATCCATCCTCACCTGGAGCTTTCCTAATTTTAATTTTGTATTATTCCATTAATCTCATCTTGTGTTATATCTTCTTCCATCAATTCCTTATATGTTTGATCAATTTTCACCACATACTTTTCTAAATAACTTTGCAATTTTCCCCGATTAATTGGTTTCTTTGAATATAGATTCTGAAAAAAGTTTCTAACCACTTCACATTTCTCTAATTTTTTATAACATCTTATACCTCTATCATCTATCAAAACTCCAATTTCTCTCTTCTCTCTTTTATCTTTCGCCATCTTTGCCAATAATTTAGAATTTCTATTACTAAATTCAAAAAAATTCCTATTTAAAAATCTCAAATTTCTTTTTACTAACTCTGTATCTTCTTCTATCATTTTATTTCTTAACATATTAAGCTCCTGAAGAATTTTTTTTCTTTAGTAAGCAAAAATTGATTTTCCAATTCTTTAATCTTATTTTTATCTCTTTCCATTTTAATTTTATAATTTTATATTTCCTACTTGATAATTTAATACTCTCCTCTAAACACCGCTTTCATCGCATCCCAAACAATTTCAAATTTAACCTCCCGTTATCATTTAATCTCCAACTTTCCTCCAATTTTTAAGTATCCATTTTTATCCTTTTCATTTTATACAATTTCTCGTCATATCTCCAATAGCTTCTTTTTCTCAAAATTAAAATCTAAGTCCACCATAACTTCTGCATGATCAGAATCTTTAAAAATTCCACATCTACCTTATCCACATTATTCAACAAATCTTTAGAAAGAAAAATATAATCAATTCTAGAATATGTATTATATATCTTAGAAAAAAAAGTGTATACTCTCTCAATTCCTTTAACCTCTCTCCCCACATCACCCACGCCGTTTCGAAGCATCCACATATTTAAAATCCCCAGTTTATTTGCTCCTCCACAGCGGGTGGGATTAGTACTGTCTATTTTATCTCTGATTAAATTAAAATCCCCAGCCACAATTACTTTCCCTACACTTTCATTCTCCAAAATTTTTGTTATTTTTCAAGAAATTCTCTTTGTTTTTCATTCGGTAAATATAAATTAACAAGTGTCACTTTTTCCTCATTAAGATTTCCAACAATTATTACATATCTTCCATCTTCATCCAAAATTACCTTATGTTTTTCAAAGTACACCCTATCTGATATCAGTGTTGCAACTCCTCTAGCTTTTGAAGTTCCAAATGCTTTTTCATATATTTGCATACCTTTTATATACATTCTATTTGAATCTTCAGATTTCTGATGGGTTTCTTGTAAAAATAAAATGTCTGGTAAATCCCTTTTAATCTTAAGCTCCAATCTTCTTCTTTTAATCTGATTCCCTGTACCCTTCACATTCCATGACATTATTTTTATAACTCCCATTTAAAATATAAATTTTTTAATCCTATCCCCGCATCTTCCTTTCTGTGCCCCCCACCACCCGACATTAAACTACCATATAAACAACAATAAGAAAACAAACAAAAAACAAAACAAACAATAAAGTACAAACAATCTTCTTCCCCCACATCCTCATCGGTTTCGCCTCTATAAAGAGAATGGGGGAGAGGGGACGTGCCAATGCCCGGGGCACTTCTTTCGGGCTGTCTATTTAAATTCATCACTCAAAAAAAAAGATAGCGATGACCCGCATTCAGCTTCATATTTTCCAAGACTCTTATCTGCTTCTTCTCCTACTGTATCCTCACGACTCTTCTTCTGTTCAACCAACACAGGTGATATTTCTTTCCTCTTTAACCCTTTGGAGTCTTGCCCTCCAATAGCCCCTTTTTCTTCTGAGATTGATGTTTCCACGTATGTTCCACCCATCTGAAGCATTTGATCTTTTATCTCCATTAAATCCTCCATCTCAATCAGTCCAAGCTCCGTAAATATAATAATGCATCTATATCTGGGGTGATTGTACGCATCCTTCCTTTATAAAAAATTTCAATTGTTGTGGTGGCCTCAATTGTATTTAATTCCATTATCTCTCAAAACTTTTGTAATTGGTTTTAAAAAAAATCTCCATGCCCTTTCTTCTCTTGATATATCCGGGAAGACTTGAATAGTCTTCCCTTCAAACTTCAAAGCATCTCCCAACTCTCTTAACTTGGCCATAACTTCCAACTTATCACCAAGATTTGCGAACCTGACAAGCACATTCCTGTTAGAACCATTTTGCCTTCTATATCCAATTCTAAAAACGCTTGCCAGGTCTGCTATTGTGAACGTAAGTTATGATCCAAATCATTAATCCATTTCAAAACCCGCTGTTTCAATTTATCTTCCTTTCTTCCGAGATTCCTCTGATAACAAAATTATATTTCCTCATCTCTTCTTCCAAAAGACAAATTCTCTTATCTTGCTGCTCATTTTTATAAAATATTTTGCCAATTTGCCGATCTGCTTTTGCCTCATGCACATGCAGCTGCTCCATTTCATCTTTAATCATTGTCATTTCCTCTTTTTGTTTAGCAAAGTTATCATCCATATCTTGCTTTAAATTTTGCACTTCGGATGTCAATTTAAATGTCAAATTATCTATACGCTCTGATAGTGCTGCTATTTTTTCCCCAATTTTATTTAAAGCTGCAGCAATTTGCTGCGTTTCTGAAAGTTGTTGAGTCATTTTGAAAAAAACAAAAAAAACAAAAAATTTCTCAAACTGGGATTCCAATTTTTCAAAGAGTCTTAGTGAAGATCAAAGGACAGCAGTCAAACCAATTTTACAGAGGGTCTTGATGAAGATCAAGGGACGACAATCTTTTAATTGAAGCGAAACGGCTTATTTGCACTCGTTAGTAGCTTATCAGTAACTTATGAGTCATATTCACTCCACAAAGAAACACAATTACCTCACAGCTTAATCAGCGCCATTCATCATCAGCGGCAGAGAGAAAAAAAAAACAAACCAGCTTGAACTTCAAAACAAAGTCCTTTTTGTTTTCTGTAATATAAACAAGCTATTAATTTCCTCTCAAAAGAAAATAATAAAAATTATCCACCTAATAAAATCTTCTTCAGCAATCAACCAGTCAGTCCAGCACAAAAGATCGATCTCTTCAATTAAAATTCTTCTCATTAACAAATTCAGTCTTTGATATTCCTTAGCCTCAGCATTTAACACAGAACACGATAATTATAATAAGGAAAGCAAAAGACAGCAATTTATTCCAAACTCTTGTGTCTGCCAGTTCGGTCATCCCACGCAGTAAAAACTCCTTAATTCAAGCAGTTTCAGATGACCTACCAGTTTTAAATTCAGTCTGCTGGGCTATTAACACTTCACTTCATGATTTATTAACTTTCATCCATAACGGTGCATTCCAAACAGCATTAATCCTCATAAATCTTCATTATTAAGCCCTGTGAAGTGAAGGAAAGGTCCTTACCCCACCATCATGGCCATGAGACTTTGTATAGACACTTCCAATTTTAAAAATCAACAAGATATATACAAACATAAAATGAAAACAAATATATATATATATATATATATATATAGGTCTTTGTTGTTGGGTTTTCTCCCGTGTAAAATTGGAAGTGTCTTGGCGGCGTTTAAGTCTCATTCGTCATCTTCAGGCTTCAACCTTGTTCAGGAGCAATGTGTGATCGCAGCTGTTTCTTCCTTTTAACTGCTAGTGGGGTTTGAACTGATTGGGTGGGAGCTTGGCTGTGCTCTGATTGGATGGGGTTTTTCTGTGCTCTGATTGGATGGGGTGTGTCCTGTGTTGGTGGGGGCTTGGTTGTGCTCAGTCTAGTCTGTGCTGCAGGGGATTTGAGCTGGTGAGCTGCATAGCTGTTGTTTGGCTTTGAGGTCGTGCTACATCTTCATAGTGGGTGTCAGTCTGCTGCATGAATGGATTGGAGGGTTTGAAATGGCTAATGTTGCAGCTGCGGTCTGGCTTCTGGTCCTTGGTCGTGCTTTATGATCAGTGTGGGTTTGGGTCTGCTTTCTGGGTGGATGTGTGGTGACATACTGTGTGGACCTTGTGAGTGTGGGTCTGGTGTCATTCCTCGTGTTAGGGACTCGTTTGTCAATAAGGGCGGGTTTCCAAATGGCTGGTAGGCGGAGGTGTCATCTCGTTTGTTCATGCTGTGTGGGCGTTTTCTATCTCAATGGCTTCTCTGATTATTCTGTTGTTAAAGTGTTCAGTTTTGGCGATAGTTCTGGTCTTTTAAAGTCAATATCATGTCCTGTGACTTTAAAGTGTTGGACCAGGGAAGAAGTTGGTTCCTCTTTTGAATGAGTTCTTGTGTTCTTCAATGCGTGCACTTATTCTTCTGTTGGTTTGTCCAATGTATGTGGTGGGGCAGGCGGTGCATGGGATTTCATATACTCCTTGATTTTCTAACTCAATTTTGTCTTTGGGGGTTCTTAGGATGGTGGGTATTTTCTGTTTGTGCAGAATGCTGTCTTGATGTTGTGTTTGTGGAGGATCTTGCTGATTCTGTCTGTGGTGCCTTTTATATATGGGAGGAGGGCTGTGCCGTTTTCTTGTTCTCTGTCTTGGATTTTAGTGGGGGTTCTTTTGGATTAGCTTGGTAATCTTATTTCTTTGGAATCCATTGGATGTTAGTACGTTAGTGAGAATGTCTAGTTCGGGTTTTAGGTGTTGTTCATCAGCTAAGCATTTTGTTCTGGAGATGAGTGTCTTGGCTACGGAGTTGATCTGTGCTGGGTGGTGGTGTGAGAGTGCGTGCAGATAGCGGTTTGTGTGTGTTTTCTTCTGGTAGATGGTGTGTCCTAGGAGCCATTGGGTTTTGTAGACTAAGACATCCAGGAAGGAAGTTGGTTATTAACTTCTGTTTCCATGGTGAACTGTATTTTGGGGTGTAGGCTATTGAGGTGTGTGAGGAAGTTGTCAAGTTTTTCTTTCCGTGTGGCCAGATTATGAAGGTATCGTCTACATATCTGAGCCAGAGTTTGGGTTTGTGATCAGATTTTCTAGAGCTTGGGTTTCAAAGTGTTCCATGTAGAGATTGGCAATGACAGGTGAGAGGGTGATCCCATGGGTGCTCCTTCTACTTGTTTGTATTTTTGTCCATTATAGATGAAGTATGTGTTGGATAGGCAGTGGTTGGTCAGATCTAGGATGTGCTTGGGGGGGTTATATTTGTTTTGGATAGCTGTCAAGGCTTCTTTGATTGGCACTTGGGTGAAGAGGGATATGACATCAAAGCTCACGAGTAGGTCGCTGGGCTGTAAGTTTTGTTTCTTTATGATCTCTATGAACTGGAATGAGTTTTTACGTGAGGTGATGGATTCTGCATAGGGCTGTAGTTGTTTGGCGAAATTTGGCTAGGTTTTGTAGAGGTGAGCCTATGGAGCTGACTATGGGTCTGAGTGGGGTTCCTTCTTTGTGTATCTTGGGGAGACCATAGAGCTTAGGGCATCTGGATGATTTCTCTCTGGTAGGATTATTATGCTGGTATCTTTTTTCAGGTTAAGTAGTGCTGTCTGTTCCTCTTTGGGTAAGTTGCTTTTGGGTGGCTTGCTGGTGCAGAGGATGTTGGAGATCTCGAGTCTGATTTTGTTAGCGTCATCGGGGTTGATTTTGGTCAGGCTGGTTTCAACTCCGCATATAATGGTTTCAGTGGGGATGTATTTGGGAGTGACTGCAAAGTTGAATCCTTTGGAAAGGACATCAGTTTCAGCTTTGGTGAGGATCCTATCTGAGATGTTATGCACTGTTTGTTTCATGTGTTGCTGTGAGGGTGGAGGGGTTTGTTTCTGGCATTCTTGTAGTCTTCGGAGTTTGTTGGTGTGCGTGTCTTTCTTGAGGGTGGTCTGTGTTTCGGCTCTCCAGACGGCAAGTTGTTTGGATTTGTCCCAAAGTGCAGGGTGCATCTTGTTGCTGAGTTTGAGGTGAAGTGTGAGGAGATCTTTGTTGATTTGATCTAGGAGGAATCTTTTTGTGTGAAGTTCATTTCTGATTAAGGCCAATTCTGTTCTTTTTAGGATGCGTTTGGTGGCTGCAGAGTTGGAGTGGAATTTCAATTGGAAGCATTTGGGGATTAAATTTTGATCGCGGCAGTTTCGTAGGAATGCGAGGTCACATAAAATGGAAGCTCTTTGGACTTCTAGTTTTTCATAGGTCCTGGTCAGATGGTGGATTTCCTCCCCGTAGAGGTGCAATATTTGTTTTCTGAGGTTTTCACAGGTGTTTGTATATAGGTCTTTGGTTGTTCAGGTTTTCTCCGTGTAAAATTGGAAGTGTCTTGGCGACGTTTACGAAGTCTCATTCGTCATCTTCAGGCTTCAACCGTGCTTCTGGGAGCAATGTGTGATCGCAGCTGTTTCTTCCTTTTAACTGCTAGTGGGGGTTTGAACTGATTGGGTGGGAGCTTGGCTGTGCTCTGATTGGATGGGGTTTTTTCTGTGCTCGGATTGGATGGGGGTGTGTCCTGTGTTGGTGGGGGCTTGGTTGTGCTCAGTCTAGTCTGTGCTGCAGGGGGATTTGAGCTGGTGAGCTGCATAGCTGTTGTTTGGCTTTGAGGTCGTGCTACATCTTCATAGTGGGTGTCAGTCTGCTGCATGAATGGATTGGAGGGGTTTGAAATGGCTAATGTTGCAGCTGCGGTCTGGCTTCTGGTCCTTGGTCGTGCTTTATGATCAGTGTGGGTTTGGGTCTGCTTTCTGGGTGGATGTGCGGTGGTGACATCCTGTGTGGACCTTGTGAGTGTGGATCTGGTGTCATTCCTCGTGTTAGGGACTCGTTTGTCAATAAGGGCGGGTTTCCAAATGGCTGGTAGGCGGGAGGTGTCATCTCGTTTGTTCATGCTGTGTGGGCGTTTTTCTATCTCAATGGCTTCTCTGATTATTCTGTTGTTAAAGTGTTCAGTTTTGGCGATAGTTCTGGTCTTTTTAAAGTCAATATCATGTCCTGTGACTTTAAAGTGTTGGACCAGGGAAGAAGTTGGTTCCTCTTTTTTGAATGAGTTCTTGTGTTCTTCAATGCGTGCACTAGAAAAAACCACTAGATCCAAAATAAAAGCCTCCCCCATTAGCGAAGAAATCCAACAAAGAATCATTCCCAGAGAGAAATCATCCAGATGCCCTAAGCTCTATGGCCTCCCCAAGATACACAAAGAAGGAACCCCACTCAGACCCATAGTCAGCTCCATAGGCTCACCTCTACAAAACCTAGCCAAATTTCTCGCCAAACAACTACAGCCCTATGCAGAATCCATCACCTCACACGTAAAAAACTCATTCCAGTTCATAGAGATCATAAAGAAACAAAACTTACAGCCCAGCGACCTACTCGTGAGCTTTGATGTCATATCCCTCTTCACCCAAGTGCCAATCAAAGAAGCCTTGACAGCTATCCAAAACAAATATAACCCCCCCAAGCACATCCTAGATCTGACCAACCACTGCCTATCCAACACATACTTCATCTATAATGGACAAAAATACAAACAAGTAGAAGGAGCACCCATGGGATCACCCCTCTCACCTGTCATTGCCAATCTCTACATGGAACACTTTGAAACCCAAGCTCTAGAAAAATCTGATCACAAACCCAAACTCTGGCTCAGATATGTAGACGATACCTTCATAATCTGGCCACACGGGAAAGAAAAACTTGACAACTTCCTCACACACCTCAATAGCCTACACCCCAAAATACAGTTCACCATGGAAACAGAAGTTAATAACCAACTTCCCTTC
Source organism: Ahaetulla prasina (assembly GCF_028640845.1). Lineage (NCBI taxonomy): Eukaryota > Metazoa > Chordata > Lepidosauria > Squamata > Colubridae > Ahaetulla > Ahaetulla prasina. The sequence goes on from NC_080539.1 coordinate 130,578,128, forward strand.
CTGGATGTCTTAGTCTACAAAAAACCCAATGGCTCCCTAGGACACACCATCTACCAGAAGAAAACACACACAAACCGCTATCTGCACGCACTCTCACACCACCACCCAGCACAGATCAACTCCGTAGCCAAGACACTCATCTCCAGAACAAAATGCTTAGCTGATGAACAACACCTAAAACCCGAACTAGACACTCTCACTAACGTACTAACATCCAATGGATTCCAAAGAAATAAGATTACCAAGCTAATCCAAAAAGAACCCCCCACTAAAATCCAAGACAGAGAACAAGAAAACGGCACAGCCCTCCTCCCATATATAAAGGCACCACAGACAGAATCAGCAAGATCCTCCACAAACACAACATCAAGACAGCATTCTGCACAAACAGAAAAATATCCACCATCCTAAGAAACCCCAAAGACAAAATTGAGTTAGAAAATCAAGGAGTATATGAAATCCCATGCACCGCCTGCCCCACCACATACATTGGACAAACCAACAGAAGAATAAGTGCACGATTGAAGAACACAAGAACTCATTCAAAAAGAGGAACCAACTTCTTCCTGGTCCAACACTTTAAAGTCACAGGACATGATATTGACTTTAAAAAGACCAGAACTATCGCCAAAACTGAACACTTTAACAACAGAATAATCAGAGAAGCCATTGAGATAGAAAAACGCCCACACAGCATGAACAAACGAGATGACACCTCCGCCTACCAGCCATTTGGAAACCCGCCTTATTGACAAACGAGTCCCTAACACGAGGAATGACACCAGAACCACACTCACGAGGTCCACACAGGATGTCACCACCACACATCCACCCAGAAAGCAGATCCAAACCCACACGGATGATAAAGCACGACCAAGGACCAGAAGCCAGACCGCAGCTGCAACATTAGCCATTTCAAACCCTCCAATCCATTCATGCAGCAGACTGACACCCACTATGAAGATGTAGCACGACCTCAAAGCCAAACAACAGCTATGCAGCTCACCAGCTCAAATCCCCTGCAGCACAGACTAGACTGAGCACAACCAAGCCCCCACCAACACAGGACACACCCCAGCCAATCAGAGCACAGAAAACCCCATCCAATCAGAGCACAGCCAAGCTCCCACCCAATCAGTTCAAACCCCACTAGCAGTTAAAAGGAAGAAACAGCTGCGATCACACATTGCTCCCAGAAGCACGAAGCTGAAGCCTGAAGATGACGAATGAGACTTCGAAACGTCGCCCAGACACTTCCAATTTTACACGGGGGAAAACCCGAACAACCAAAGACATATATATATATATATATATATATATATATATATATATATTTGTTTTCTGAGGTTTTCACGGGTGTTTGTATATAGGTCTTTGGTTGTTCGGTTTTCTACACGGAGAAAACCCGAACAACCAAAGACCTATATATATATATATATATATATATATATAGGTCTTTGGTTGTTCGGTTTTCTCCGTGTAAAATTGGAAGTGTCTTGGCGACGTTTCGACGAAGTCTCATTCATCTTCAGTGGGGTTTGAACTGATTGGGTGGGAGCTTGGCTGTGCTCTGATTGGATGGGGTTTTTGTGCTCTGATTGGCTGGAAGTGTGTCCTGTGTTGGTGGGGGCTTGGTTGTGCTCAGATTAGTCTGAGTTGCAGGGGGATTTGAGCTGGTGAGCTGCATAACACGAGGAATGACACCAGACCCACACTCACGAGGTCCACACAGAATGTCACCACCACACATCCACCCAGAAAGCAGACCCAAACCCACACTGATCAGGAAGCACGACCAAGGACCAGAAGCCAGACCGCAGCTGCAACATTAGCCATTTCAAACCCCTCCAATCCATACATACAGCAGACAGACACCCACTATGAAGATGTAGCACGACCTCAAAGCCAAACAACAGCTATGCAGCTCACCAGCTCAAATCCCCTGCAGCACAGACTAGACTGAGCACAACCAAGCCCCCACCAACACAGGACACACCCCAGCCAATCAGAGCACAGAAAACCCCATCCAATCAGAGCACAGCCAAGCTCCCACCCAATCAGTTCAAACCCCACTAGCAGTTAAAAGGAAGAAACAGCTGCGATCACACATTGCTCCCAGAAGCACGGTTGAAGCCTGAAGATGACGAATGAGACTTCGAAACGTCGCCAAGACACTTCCAATTTTACACGGAGAAAACCCGAACAACTAAAGACATATATATATATATATATATATATATATATATATATATATTTGTTTTCTGAGGTTTTCACGGTGTTTGTATATAGGTCTTTGGTTGTTCGGTTTTCTCCGTGTAAAATTGGAAGTGTCTTGGCGACGAAGTCTCATTCGTCATCTTCAGGCTTCAGTTTCGTGCTTCTGGGAGCAATGTGTGATCGCAGCTGTTTCTTCCTTTTAACCCGAACAACCAAAGACATATATATATATATATATATATATATATATATATATATATATATTTGTTTTCTGAGGTTTTCTTGGGTGTTTGTATATAGGTCTTTGGTTGTTCGGGTTTGGTTGTTGCGGAGAAAACCCGAACAACCAAAGACATATATATATATATATATATATATATAGGTCTTTGGTTGTTCGGTTTTCTCCCGTGTAAAATTGGAAGTGTCTTGGCGACGTTTCGACGAAGTCTCATTCGTCATCTTCAGTGGGGGTTTGAACTGATTGGGTGGGAGCTTGGGTGTGCTCTGATTGGATGGGGGTTTTTTTGTGCTCTGATTGGCTGGGGGTGTGTCCTGTGTTGGTGGGGGCTTGGTTGTGCTCAGATTTGTCTGAGTTGCAGGGGGATTTGAGCTGGTGAGCTGCATAACACGAGGAATGACACCAGAACCACACTCACGAGGTCCACACAGAATGTCACCACCACACATCCACCCAGAAAGCAGACCCAAACCCACACTGATCAGGAAGCACGACCAAGGACCAGAAGCCAGACCGCAGCTGCAACATTAGCCATTTCAAACCCCTCCAATCCATACATACAGCAGACAGACACCCACTATGAAGATGTAGCACGACACAAACACGAAGCCAAACAACAGCAATGCAGCTCACCAGCTCAAAGCACGAAGCTGAAGCCTGAAGATGACGAATGAGACTTCGTCGAAACGTTGCCAAGACATTTCCAATTTTACACGGGAGAAAACCCGAACAACCAAAGACCTACATAAAAACACCCGTGAAAACCTCAGAAAACATATATATATATATATGACTAAATGCCAAAGGTGCACGGAACGCTGTTAACCTTCCCACCAAAGGTGGTCCATGTTTTTCTACTTGTATTTTTTACATGCTTTCGAACTGCTAGGTTGGCAGAAGCTGGGACAAGTAACGGGAGCTCATACCGTTACAAGCACTAGGGATTAGAACCGCTGAACTGCCGACCTTTTGATCGACAAGCTCAGCATCTTAGGCACTAATTAAATATATATATAAAATTTGTATACATAAGTTTTGAAAAACTGACCTCTCTCTCTCTCTCTCTCTCTCTCTCTCTCTCTCTCCCTACCTACCTACCTACCTACCTACCTATCTATCTATAATTTATTATTATTGCACATATAATTTATTATAATTGCACATCAGACAATAGGTAGGTATCAAAATATGATCAAAATATGATCAATCCTGGCTGATATAAAAAACTAAACAGGATTAGATTTAGTGTATGGATGGGAGAACACCAGGAAATCCCAGGGCTGATTATACACCTTCTTGTAGGCATAAGCAGGATCTTGCCCTCCCTCCCAGGATGCCAGTGCATACATGTGTACAGGTAACTCACTAGGATTTGAGCTTGAGTTGAAAGAGACTTTATATAACAGAAGTCTACTTTGGAATCAGTGAATGATGCCTTAAGGACTTAAACTTGAGGATGGATTGATTATAGAAGCTTCAAAGTATGGTGTTAAACATTCTGAGGATCAAGGCTCTCCAAAGATTACTTGCTCTGTCTTCAACCTTAATGTAGACTTGAACTATCAGTCAGTCATCTTAGAACGTTCAAGCAATTGCTTATCTGAATGGACTCTGCTGCAAGAGAACATTTGAATGGCAAAATTACTTGTTCATTTCAAGGCTATGGAAATATATTCCAGTTTTGGGGAATATCAGATTTTTTAAAAATAGAGATATCCGCTGATATTTATAGTGATATTTCTTAATTGACACATTGAATGAATCCATTCAATTTAAGCTGCAAATGAAAATGCTATTGAATTTTGTTGCATAGCTGCAATCCCATATTTGCTTATTACTTAAATAAAAACTATATCTGAATTCCTTGCCAGCCTCCAATCTCCCACTGCTGTATAAATTTCTCTTGCACTAATTTAAATACATAGCAATTTGCTGTGTACAGTCCCTTAATTAAAATTAAACATATAAGGAGGTTTGGAGATGTCAGTGAACGTATTCTAGCTTTTAATTTAAACAGTCATGTAAAGGAAACTAATAATTACTGATTATGTTTCAAATTATTATAATGTAACGAGTTATCACTGTTTGTTCTTAAACTGAATTGTATAAATAGAATGTCAGGAACAATTATTGGAAAAACAAATGTTCCTAAACTAGGATCTGAAAATTAAGAAACTATTTATAAAAAAAGAACGGGGGATCACTAAAAGGAAGTGGCGCATAGGGCGTTTCAGGATTGAGGAAACCTTGGGAGGACCAGGGCAGGCTGGTGGCAGACTCAGACAGTGAGGAGATTGGGGAGGAACATGGGCCAGTCCTGGAGTCTGGGGAAGGCTCTGATGAGTGCTTTCCGTCGGAGGCAAAGATGGGGCCAGGGTCGTCTGACAGTTGTCAGCTGCCTTTGGAGTTGGACATCAGTGGTGCAGAAGACCATCTGGAGCCTGTTCCCAGTGTGTGCATGCACAGAGCTGCCAGAAGAAGGGAACAGCTAAGGAACAAGGGTCGACTCAGGAGTAAAGCCACAGGTGGATGGTGAATGGCCCCTCCCATTGGGAATAAAGAGGAGTGAAAGGGGACAGGAATTTGCAGGAGACAATTAATTCAATTCATTAGAATGAAGATCTGTTCCTGACATTTTGCCAAGTATTGTCTGCTACAAAGTGGCGTTTGGAAGATATCAGCCTGGTAGCTCTCCAAGCATGATAAAGGTCTGTAGTTGTAAAATCTCTTGAAAGACTGTTGACCGGGACTTTGCTGGAGAGGAATTCACTTTAAACTAAATAAAAGGGGTTTTATCCAGGGGTGAAATCTACTTACTTTCCTTAATGGTTCAGAAATACATGCGCTGTGCACGCTTTGCATGCACGCACGCATCACATGCAAGCACAGACCTTCTGCGCATGTGCAGAAGGTAAAAAAACACATTACCTTCTGGTTAAAACCAGGAAGTAATGACACCCAGGTGCGTGGGTGGAGCTTTGCTCTGCCATCGCTACCAGATCGCCGAACTACTGGCCATGATTGCTATTGGATCGCGCGATCCAGTCCAATCCAGGAGCATTTCACCCCTGGTTTTATCATGACAAGGAGTCGGCTTCGTGCTTTTGGGAAGCCTAGGTCGGAACACAGGCCTCCAATGGCCTTCCCTACCCAGGAGGCATCCTGCATTCCATTTAATAACTTGCACATTCATTTTACGTTTCAATGGGGAGAGCAGGGAGAGAGGTTGTTAGGTGATATGTTTACCTAATGACTGCTGCAAAACACAATGGATAGGCTTCGTTATGGTCATATCTCGAGGACTACCTGTACAGAACTACCTACACAACAAGTTAATGAAACATTTCTCCAATGGTTTATACTATCGACAGATGGCAGTACAGACACACTAGGAACTCTGACATGTTCTTTATCATCTGTTCTTTCTCTTTACTGTAACTGGTGGGAAATTGTTATGAGAAAAGGTTGCCTTGGTATTGTTCCTGAACTTAAGACCCTCAGTGAGTTAGTTCCTTATCAGTGCACATTAAGCAACATGCTATGATTGAACTTTTGACTGCAGAAACAGTGCCTTTAATTAAAATGCATTGCTGAATGTAGGTTGTTTATGGTGAGGGCTAAGTTTATATGAATACTTTGTGCTGCTGAGCCAAATAAAATAAAATAAAATAAATATGGTGAACTGGAAAGAACTGATTAGGACAGATTATTTGGGACAGCAACCAAATTTCGCATGAGAAAGGTTGATGAATTTCAGATGACTCAAAAGGAATTTGCTGTCAAGCTTGGCATTTCACAGGAATATGTACGTCACATTATTGATGTTCTTCAGTATTGGAAGGTTTATGCAAGCTGTTTCTCTCATGCTGATGACCGAGATGAAAGCTTCAAGAATTGAAATTTGCCAGCAATTGTTATGCTATGAGAATGAAGCTGAAGAATTTCTTTACAGAATTGCGACAACTGCCAAACATTATGGCATAGAAGCAAAGTGACAGGCTAGGAAATATTGTCAGAAAACTTTAACAACCAATACAGAGATAGATAGAGAAAAATATGAGGACAGAGAGATAAATAGAGATATAGAAATTCAAAACTGAAGCTTTCAAGAAAACTCTTGGGTCACTTTTGGGGGATACAAGCGATAATTACTTATGTGAATTTCCTTGAACTTGGGAGAACTATCAACTAAGTGTACTGTTCAACCCAAAACTTTGAAACAACAGTTAAGAAGAGTTAATAGTAATCTATTAAACATGTATAACACCCAAATCCCAATATTAATTAATAAATATTTGATCATTTTGTGAGGACCAGAATTGATCCGAGCAGATATGTCCATTTCAGGTCCTTTCAAAGATCAAGAGAGGTCCAGGTCCACACACACAAATAACAAAACCTCTAGTTCCCATTGAAAAAAAAAAGTGAAATGCTCTTATTAAGAAAAATAAGATGGGGAGAAATAGGAAGAGAGAGAGAGAGAAAGAGAGAGAGAGAGAGAGAGAGAGAGAGAGAGAGAGAGAGAGAGAGAGAGAGAGAAATATTGCTTTAACGATTATGACTGTGCTGTTCTAAGCATGTTAAAGGTATGTCATATACAGTACAGTACTTAGAATATAGTGGTAACAAGTTTTTTTTTAAAAAAAGCTGTTTCTTGTATGTGCATTTTAGTGCATTTAGTGATTTAAACTTAAATGATAGATGGTCTGTGTGTGTGTGTGCGATATATATATCACACATACACAGTTCATCTATTTGTGTGTATGCATCTAGCTTGTATAATATATACATGTGTGTGTGTGTGTATGTATACACACACACACACACACACACACACACACACACACACACACACAAGCTAGATGCATAAACACAAATACACATACATATCCAGGAAGTTCCATCCACGGGAAGGAAATTTGTGATTGGAACTTTCCAGGAATTGAAATGAGGGAAAATATCCAATGGGATGATGTGGTAGCTTGGAGTCTAGACTGTATAATTTGTAAGCTGTTGCCAAAGCCTTTCAGTCAGGTCAAGGTTTTTTCAAACCAGATTAGAGTCAAGGGCATGAGCACAGGGCAGGAGCAGCTTACATAGTAAATCCTGATATTCCCTGTGACAAATAAAGTATGAAGGCAAGTGGCCCTCAAGCTGCGAATTCTGGGTAAACTCATATCATCAGGCAGAGCTGCTGCATCTGGGCAGAACTTTCTTTTCAAGGCTACAGGAAATTTTTTGCTGAGCTTTTTCACACATCTGCCAAAGACGACAACAGGAATAATGGATATACCTACCAAAAACCAGTAATTCCAAACTTAAAGTCAAAAACTGGTCTAACTGAAGGATCTGCTTTCCGGTATTAGTTCAAGAGTCTTTCATTTCACTCCTAATGCTTGCCATGACTTTATTGTATAAACATACACCGGGCCACATTTTTTTCTTCTATTTTAAAAAGATAAAATTCCCACCTTTGCTAGAAAAGTGTAGGAACTGGTCCTGGAAATTTTATTTCATTTATTTATTTTTCACAGTTCTGAATTGCCATCCTCCCTCACAGAGATATATGAGATTATGCCAGTTTATAATTTATGTCCTTATAAGGAGCAAATTACAGGCAGACATTTTGAATATATGAATATATGGTGAATACACACCAAAAAACTACCCTACAATCACTGCTGTCTTGTAGAGCAGGGGTCTCCAACCTTGGCCACTTTAAGCCTGGAGGACTTCAACTCCCAGAATTCTTTGCTGGCTGGGGAATTCTGGGAGTTGAAGTCCTCCAGGCTTAAAGTTGCCAAGGTTGGAGACCCTGTTGTAGAGAGATTGTTCTGATTCCAATAGAAATCATAGTCATACCAAGAATGATTTATTTGATACTGTCTCATCTTAACCACAATCTGTGTCCTGTTTCTATGTTGTCGGGAGAAGAAATTTCTGGTTTCTATATAGTTTCTATATAGCTTTGCTGGCTGAGGGACTCTGGTAGTTGAAGTCCACAAGTCTTAAAGGGACCAAGGTTGGAGACCCCTGTTTTAGATATAAGGTTGACTCCTTTAGATAAAATGGGTGGTAAAAATAAGCATTAGCCTAGTTCCTTAAAAAAAAGATTGAGAATTTTCCAGTGAGGAAGGTTCATGAATTTTTTGTTCCCTGCAGCTGTCTGTTTGACTAGAAAAAATATTTTGTAGATAGCAAGATGAGCTTTTCTGAACAATGCAATGAGGGTGGAGGGGAGGCATGGAAGACTAATGGGGCAGGTAAGCTTGCCTGAAATTGGAAATTCAATTTTTATTTTAACACTTTTTAAGAATATTTCCTTTCCAATGTATTTTTTTCTCAAATTTTCTACTAAAACAAAATATTGAATGATTATCACATTTGTCAGATCAATGTCTTTTTCATGCAGTCAGTTCTGAATATTGTGCCAGCCTTCATCCTAAACATGGAAAATGTGCTAATCCATTTGTGCTCCACCAGATAACACAATAAACCTCAACCAGCTAGGCCGTGCTGCTTTTTAATGTTAGCCAATATCTCAGCCATCACTGTTTTGGCTGGTTCATTGAAATTTCCTCTGTGGTATTTGTGTTTTGATATATGACATTTGAAAACAAAAAGCAAAAAACCAGGATAGCTCCGTTGGGATGAGAGCTGAGCTTCCCCCACCCACTATGGGGAATTAAATCCATAGGGAGTGTAAATAAAGCTATGGTAGAAGAAACGCTGCAGCTGGAATAAGCTCTGGTAAATAAATCTCCCAGAGACCAATAATACAAATTTGGTTAAGGCATTCCTCTTTTGTCACAATTAATTCATGGCATGGGTATAATATTATACAATGCTTTTCTGCCCATCCTGAGAGTGGGGGGGGGGGGAAGAATGCATGGATATTTGTAAATTGTATCCTTTCTTGCTCTTTGCAAGAAGACATTTCAGGCAAAAAGGCTGTGTTTTGTAGAGCTCTTCCTTCTGCAGTTTCACTGTGTCTTTCCTTTTCATTATTTGTAACCACTGTTGTGGGAAATGGTCATGTAGCTGTGCTCTAACGGGAAAGGGGAAGAAACCTGATGAATAAAAATGCCTTACTGCTAATGCTTTTCTCAGTAAGGGTGCTAAAAGAAAGATTAAGGTGTTCCAGGCTGAGCAAACAATATGAAATTGGACAGCAGAACTCTGTCAATTAGTTTGGAACAAGGATGACATACTTCAAAAGTACAATAGCTAAGAGAATTGCAAACATTCAAAACTAGTCCATCGACATGTGTGTACTCAGGAACAGGGTGAGGTAACAGAAGAAAACAAAAACAAATTGTGATTCTTGTCTAATGTAATAACCTTTGCCAAAACCTCTCCTCCCACCATATGTTTGCCTCAGACAATAGGAAATTTTGATCTGTTTGAGTATAATATAATTAGCAAGGTCATTTCATAGTTATATTTGTCACTCAGTAATGGGACTTGGGGTTACATAATTGCTTGAATCTGTCTGAATAGTTTGATATTTATTGCTTTTTTTCTAGGCAATACATTACTTCTCTGGGCTTCTTAGCTTCTGTGAACCAATACAAAGTGCTAAGTTTGACCAAAGGCATGGGTTTGTTTTGCTGGCAAGTTTCAGGACGACTAGATTTGTCTTCATGGGACTCCGCAATGGACATTTGGGTCCTTTCTCTGCACCTTTGCCAAAGTTATCCTTTCTTTTCACCTCAGTGCTGTTAACCTGGATATAATTTACATAACTTCCAACATTTCACTGAATCCAAGAAGGTTAAGAACCAAGTCAAAACTGAAATATGTTTACTTGGTTTCTGCCTCTCAAGGAGTCTTAGAGCTAACTGAGTAATGAGGTATGTGGCCATTGTTTGGAGAATGTTGTTTTCAAAAACTTATTTGTGATTCCATAATTGAAAATGAGAGCATGTCTTCAACTAGAGAACAAGTGCTATGAATGATTTTGAGTTTTTAATGAAAGAAGGAACATTTGTATTAATATAGTGATTAACCAATAGATTTGATCATTAAGCAGGCTTAATCTCTCTGCTCCTCACACATAATACCACTGGTGACCATTTGCTAATTTGATCTCTCTGCTCCTCACACATAATACTACTGGTGACCATTTAATATGGTTTGTATACTTAGCCACATAATATTGTTCAGTGGAGATGGTATAGCCAGATTTTATATTTTCCCTATTTATGTAATTCCCAAGTCCATTCTGTCTGGACAATGAAAATCAATCTATTATATTACTGAATTGGAGAGAAATCAAATAAAATTTAAAGTGCCAATACCCATAGTTCTATCCCAGCCCATGGAAATCACAGGTAAGTTTTATACCTTTACTAAAAAGTTTTCAGACAGAAATCTAATGGCAAAAGGTTCAAGCAAACAAGGCAACTAAAGAATTGATAACCATGATGGTGAGTTATGGAGAGTTGTCACCAACATATCTATGAGGAACACAGCTCCCTTACATATGAGAGGCATGACTCTGATTTGTTTCTTTGACTAGGCAGAGTTCTTTCTGACTAATAGTCTTACTATTGTTCCACCGTCCTCATCTCATAGTGGACATTTGCACTTGAGGAGAGGTGTTAGCTCCGCCTCTTTGCCTTCTAAGGCCAGGTATGACTGCTTTTTCTGATTGCTAGGCAATCCTGCTCTTTCTGCCTGCAACTCTTCCAAATCAGGCTGATGATCCTTTTTATCTACTGGGCTGGCCATGATAGGGAAACTGTATGTTTCCTAGACCAAGCTAAATCCAAAACCAGCTAGGGAATTCCTGGAAGCTGGGCATTCAGATCATTAGTCATCAATAGACACATATAGATAAACCATTTTTACACACCATTCAAAAGTGACAACTGAAAAATTAAGAAAGCAAACAAAAAAAGGCTAAAATACCTCCTCATCAGCAACCAATACTCAGATAAGCAGGGATTAGCACTAATCAAGTAGAAAACAATACCTTAACCATGGAACTACCAAGTAGAAAATCACACCTCCGCCAATAGTGGCAGGGCAAGCTATTACATACAAAAAAGGAGCAAAACCCACACTTATGAGGTTGTTATCAGGTGATGAAACATCTTCAACAAAACAACCAAATTCAGAGAACCCTAAAGACTTCACTGTTTGTGTGTGGGTGGGTGTAGTTTAAATATTGTTCAATAACAACATCTATGATCTGATAATTCAATACACAAACATCTACTTTGCAACTCAGACCCAGCTTTGTATTTAGATTCTCCTTTTTGATTTATTCATATTTAAGAAAAGAACCACAATATGTGGATCCTCTCACATTTCTCTATGGAATGTACTGTGAAGATTGTGGAAGGGAGGGTTAGTTAATAAAACTAACCTTTACCTAACACTATTGCTATTATGTAGCAGATGTCAACAAGATCTAAAGGCATACTGCTCCTTCTTCAGAGGATTTCTTTTCTCATTTCAATGATATATGTTTACCCTTTATAATTCCTACAGTGGTTCAAATTAATCTTCTAGCAGATGGCTTTCCTTTCAGAATAATTGTTTCATAATATGGGATACTATCAGGGGTATCAAACATTGACTAGGCACAAACCTGTGTCTCTTGGCACTTGCCTTCTGAAAGATGATAGCAGTGAAGATGTCTTTTAGAAACATTTGCTCTGTCCATCTGGTGCTTCTATTGCCACTGATGTTCTAGCTAAACATAGGTTAGCTCTCGACCTTTACATCATCATAGAAAATAATGGTAGATGCAAAGTATGAATAAAATCTACCTGCCAACCCTCCTATGCTCCTAGCTCAGATTGCCTGCAACAGGCTTTGAAAACTTTTTTCCTTCTTCTTAGTCTGGACTGCTTAAGGACATCTAAAGCAGGGGTCTCCAACCTTGGCAACTTTAAGACTTGTGGATTTCAACTCCCAGAGTTCCTCAGCCAGCTTTGCAGAAATTTCTTCTCCCCACAACATAGAAACAGAACACAGATTGTGGTTAAGATGAGACAGTATCAAATGAATCATTCTTGGTATGAATATGATTTCTATTGGAATCACAACGATCTCTGTATAACAGGGGTCTCCAACCTTGGCAACTTTAAGACTTGTGGACTTCAACTCCCAGAGTTGAGAGAGTTCCTCAGCCAGCTGGAGTTGAAGTCCACAAGTCTTAAAGTTGCCAAGGTTGGAGACCCCTTATCTAAAGGGCTGCATATGACCTTCTAGAAGCCTGTCAAAAGTTGCTGCCAGACTATATTTTTAGTGGGACAAAAGAAGAGAAAAAGAGAAATGCATGTTAACTGTATGTAAGCATTCTAATGGTATTTAATGGCATTACATTTTAATCTCATTTAAATAGGTGGCTCAGTGGCTAAGAGGCTGAGGTTGTTGATCAGAAAGGTTGGCAGTCAGCGGTTCAAATTCCTAGTATAGGTCTCCTGCATGAGCAGGGGTTTGGACCAGTGGTGGGTTTCAAATTTTTTTACTACCGGTTCTGTGGGTGTGACTTGGTGGGTGTGGCGTGGCTTGGTGGGCGTGGCTTGGTGGGCGTGGCTTGGTGGGCAGGGCAGGGGAAGGATACTGCAAAATCCCCATTTCCTCCTGATCAGCTGGGATTTGGGAGGCAGAGAATAGATGGGGGCAGGTCCAGTCAGAATTTTTACTACCAGTTCTCCGGACTACTCAAAATTCCCGCTACCGGTTCTCCAGAACTGGTCAGAACCTGCTGAAACCCACCTCTTGTTGGACTAGATGACCTCCCAGGTCCCTTCCAACTCCGTTACTGTTAATGAAATCTAACTTTACTATTATCCCAGCATCCAGCTGATATTGACTCATTAATGATGATGGCTACTGGGAATGCCTTATCCTTTTATAAATAGAACTCATAAGATTAATGTTCAACTTCAGATGTTCTAGTCTCTGGGATTAATCAGTCTCCACTCCCAAGGGGCAGGGTGTCCCTGAAAAAAGAGAACAAAGCAGAAAATAAGAAAAACTTTGGGCCCTCATTCACATGTTTTTGCTGCCATCACTGCTTCAAATTTCAACAATTGCACCGCACAGTTCCTGATATCTCAAGTGAGCATTACCATAGCTGGTGTTGATTGTGCCCAGCCAGAACTCAGAGTGGTCCATCTTAAAACGGATGGATTGCCTTTAACATTATGGTTCCAAATCACAAATGGAAATATCAGCTACTCAAAGAAGGCTTCCAAAATGTTGAATTGCACAAAAATGTCCCTGGATTCCAGGACAGCTATTTCCCTATAGCATGGAGCAACACAATGTGTTCTCCCTTTACACTCGTTACAGTAGAAATCATGTCAAATGTCAAGCAAACATTTTCTTGGTTTTTTGCCTTCCATGAGAAATGGTGATAAATAAATTGGTTTCATTTACTAGGACTATTTGAAAAATGGAGACTTTGTACTTTTCACCCTCAGGACATAACAAAATATAGCAAGGTATTTACTGCTGCTCTTCCTGGTGCTCTAGCAGAATGAATGGCTTCTTGGCAAGGCACCAGTGATAAAACTGGAGGATCATGGAGTCTTCTTTAGCCTGCTGAGACGTCAAGTAGAGTTCTTATAACCACAACTGTTATTCCCAAATTTTCTACCTCCCTTAACTATCTTCTACCTTCCCCATCCTAAATAATGTTTATTTACGAGATGCTGTGCTCTCTATAAATATTACAATGTAATTTTATTTCTAAAACCGCATCTAATTTTGTTTGAAAATACTTATATTGAGAAAAAATATTATAGAACTCCATGTCTAAGTTCATACCTGACTACACTGTCATTAATAAAATTAAAGGAAAACAGGATAAAATAGACTAATAGGTGAATGCATAATACAGTATCACATAAAGAAAGAAATCCCAAGCCATTGATTTCTTCAAAAAGCATTAATAATCTTCTTTTAAATCAAAGAAGTAACAAAAGAGCCCTGTCCTAATTTAGACTATACTGTATTTTTTTTAAATACTAAGGTGGCAATCTATCATTTTCATTAAGTGTATTAATGGTTTGATTTTCAGGCTTACTTCCTTCTTGAAAACAATTCTTTGTACTCTTGTCTGCAACTGGGAAATCCCCATTTCTTTTCCTCTTTCTGTTTTCTTAGTTCATTTGTATTTGAACCAGTTTGTCGGTATACAGCAGTCAATATTATATTACTTGGATGAACAGCCCAACCCTAAAATGTGAATAGACCCGGAAGGCAAAATTCAAAATCTTTGATCATTTTGAGTAGATACAGGTCTGAGTTAAACACCTGAGTTAAACACTAGGCTAGTGCTGTTAATATCTCACAGGCAGCAATTTTCCAGAGATGCAGAAGTTGTTTTCCAAGTCCATTACTTCATATTTTTGTTTATAATTTAGAAAACTACCCTATAGTAGGCTAAGCTCTTTGTCCTTCATTGTCTATTGTTCTTGATGGCCTTCAACAGAATCTAAAATTATTAAATATTTTAATGAGATGCAAACTTAAGACTTTTGTTGCTTGAAAATACAGACTCCTGAATTTTCTGGTTCTCATGAATCACCTTAATCCATCACTAGGAAACGAAAACTGGAATGGAACAGGAATCCTGGATCTAGGAGATTTAGTCCCAACCAGCTATAGACTAGCCTGAGATTAAAATTATTGCATGCAATGAGCTGTGCTATGCAAATGGTGCATGGCACAATAGCAAGATGCCCTTAAGCAGTCAGTTTAATTTTTCCCCTTACTGACCATTCTGGGATGAAAAAGAACTAGAAATGGGTTGAGAAATACGCCTCCTCCTTACTGTGTCTGAAGTAGCAATAAGCCATAACAGTACTGTGTAAAGACATCTTTAGTCTGGAGGACTAAAAAATAATGGGAATCAAGGGAAGACTAACTGATTTGTCCATATCTGTGCAGTGCATGGAAGTTAGTTAGTTGGTTGGGGGAGGGATGATTCTTTCAACTCTGTGATATAAATTTATGGTTTATACCCTTATGAACTACAATACATTTTGTGGGATCTAGGAAATGTGACCTCTCTTTTGTAGCTCTCTTCCTCTGGAGCAGAATCCCTCCAGAGATAAGGATGGTGCCCTCCCTCCTAGCATTCTGAAAACCTTTGAAAACCTGTCATTTGGTCCATGCCTGGATGTTTATTATTTGTCCAATAACCCTGTTTTGTTTTGTTAATTTTCTTTTGTAGATTTTGTTGACTAGACTATCTGTTTGATTAATTGATTGATTTTTCTCTAGCTTTGTACCCTGCCAGAGTCCTCTTAAGTAGGCGGTTAATAAATAGAATAGAATAGAATAGAATAGAATAGAATTTTTTATTGGCCAAGTGTGATTGGGCACACAAGGAATTTGTCTTGGTGCATATGCTCTCAGTGTACATAAAAGAAAAGATAAATTCGTCAAGAACCATAAGGTTCAACACTTAATGATAGTCATAGGGTACAAATAAGCAATCAGAAAACAATCAATATCAATATAAATTGTAAGGATACAAGCAACAAAGTTACAGTCATACAGTCATAAGTGGAAGGAGATGGGTGATGGGAACAATGAGAAGATTAATAGTAGTGCAGACTTAGTAAATAGTTTGACAGTGTTGAGGGAATTATTTGTTTAGCAGAGTGATGGCATTCAGGAAGAAACTGTTCCTGTGTCTAGTTGTTCTGGTGTGCAGTGCTCTATAGCGTCGTTTTGAGGATAGGAGTTGAAACAGTTTATGTCCAGGATGGGAGGGGTCTGTAAATATTTTCACAGCTTTCTTTTTGATTCATGCAGTATACAGGTCCTTAATGGAAGGCAGGTTGGTAGCAATTGTTTTTTCTGCAGTTCTAATTATCCTGTGAAGTCTGTGTCTGTCTTGTTGGATATAATGAATGAATGAATGAATGAATGAATGAATGAATGAATGAATGAATGAATAACTGAAAGGTGACAATTTTCCAAGGAGCAAGTATGTTACCCAGTAATGGTCATCTGCGCCTTTCAAACCAATAAATATATTATCACAAAGGGGTTACTGTTATGTTCTCATTATTGAAAATCTCATTGTTGATGTGTCTATTTTTTAGGTATAAAACCCTCACGATGACATTTTAACTAAACAAGTGACATTTTTTAAAGATACAAAAGGACTTTAAAAAACATGATGCATAAATAATGAAGCTGTTTATATCTTGGGGAAAAAGTTACTACTACTTCAAATGTTTCATTATGTTTAATGAATAAAACCTCCCTTAAGGGTGCTGTTGTGTTGCATTATTCTGAGAATAAAACAGCTTTGCGCTGTTGCAGGAAAGATGAGCTATTGATATAATAATATTCTAGCAACCTTTATTATGCATAGATCAATTTTCCCCAACTTGTATTAGGACTACAGGTCTGGAATGCCCCATGTTGTCTGGAAATGCTGAGAATTAAAATCCCAATGCAGATGGAGAACATGAGGCTGTGGAAGCCATTAATGAATGCAATAGAAGGCAATACTCATCCACTATCACTAGGCAAATTAGCAAAAAATACAAAAACCAATTAACAATAGAATATACTTCATAGCCCCCTTTTCTTTTCAAGGATGGTTATATCACAGTTATATTTAAAAGAGACTGAATAGGACTTTTAAAGCATATTTTTAAAATTGATTTTAAATATTGGACCAATTACTTTTTGGTATAAAAACTGGCTCAATATCAGCACTTTTTTGCTAGAGAAGGGGTCTGCAACCCTAAACACTTGAAAAGCCATTTGGACCCGTTTCCCACAGAAAAGAAAATACCGGGAGCCACAAAACCTGGGTGGGCATGGCCAATGCGATGTCACTCACTTCCACTGGTCACATGACCACCAAGCCACGCCCACAGAACCGGGAATAAAAAAAATTGGATTTCATCACTGCTACAATCCCTTCCTGGTTTTGGAAATTCAGAACTTTTTCAGGGAGAATTGTGTATTTTCCCCCCAAATTCCAGCAAGTCAAAGGTGCTGTGTTTTAGACCTTTTTTCCTTTTGTGCTTTTGGATTCTATCAAGTAAAATGGAAGAGAATAAGAGAGAGAGAATAAATAAGTTGGTAAAACAAACGAGAGGAATAGTGTTAAATTCTCTGAAAAAAATCAAACAACTGAAGAGATTGCTCTGAAATATGGTAAAAAAGATGTCCTATAGATAACGAAGATGACAATGATTAAAGCTCTAAAATTCTCAGGGTAGTATTTCATCTGTTCTCATCTTTTTTAATTCTAGAGTGATTCTTTTTAAAGAACAGCTTATTGTGTGATTTTTCACTAAATGTGAATATCAGTTCTAGAAATAATTAATTTCAAGTCTGATTGAAGATTCTGCTTGGTGGGTACATGGCTTTGATGAGAAATGTGGATACAGAAAGTGGCATCAAATTATTCACTTAATTAGAAAACTTCCCACATTTCATATTATGAAATGGTCAGGGCTTTTTTTTTTTTTTACTCTTTTAGCTCTGTATGAAGGCTTGATGCAAATAGACATCTATAAATACATTTTTATGATTTGTTGAATGTTCCCTGTAATTTTTGCCTTTTACAGAAGCTCTTTTTTCTTCTGTGACATGATCCAAAATCCTAGTTCTTTTCCACATCTTCTGCTCTACATTTTTGGTTTGAAGAAAGCTGGTGAATTTCACAGGGTTTCTATTTTTTTTTTTTAAAAAAAGGTTATAATACACATATTTGATTTTGAAGACACTACCCACATAGAGTAGGAACTGATAATTATAACTTGTTTACTGAATGTGATCTTTGAAACCCATGCCATGAAATTCCAATTCGAGTAAGGTTTCCTTTGCTTTTTCTCTATCTGATTATCTGTATGTATACCTTTCTCCGCAAAAAAAGAGGGTGAAAATCTGGGTGTGTCTTATACTCCGAATATAGCCCCACCCAGCTTCTCAAACGAAGGTTTCAGAGGCTGAAAGAAGCTTCAGAAAAGAAGCTCCCAAACAGTGTTAAGTTCGGGCAATGAAGAGGCAGGAGACGATACAAGTGACAACAGCTCTTTGGTTTATTGTGGTCCCAGCAAAAGCCAACAGGCAAAAACCCCTCTTTAAATAGTATTTTGGCTGAGGCATCAGCCAATCAGCAACATGCATTTTCCCGCCCAAATTTCCCTCCTAAAATTTAAATACATTACACAGAGTTTCAGAAAAAAAGCCCCCAAATAGAGCTTCAGAAAAGAAGCTTCCAAACAGAGCTTCAAAGGCTTTTTTTCTGAAGTTCTGTTTTGGAGGCTTTTAGAGGCAGGAAAAAGCTTTTTCTGAAACAGAGTTTCAAAGGCAGGAAAAAAAAGCAAAAAAAAAATATATCAAGGCACAGAGCTCACAACCAAAGGAACCTGTTGCTAAAATTCACCTCTGGGAACAGCTGATTGGGGGTATTCCAGGAGGCCAATCCACCTGCCAATCAGCATTTTTTTTATTTTCCTCCCCAAAAACTAAGGAGCGTCTTACACTCCAGTGCGTCTTATACTCCGAAAAATATGATATGTATGTATGTCCATGCATGCATGTATGTGCTATGCTCATCCACCAGGTTTGACCAAGATCTGGATCACAAGTAGAGAAGGTAATTCAGGACCAATGTTATTTTACATAAAGAAAATAAACAGGAATCAGCCAACATGATGCTAATTCTAGGTCTCCAGGAAAATCCTTTCCTCCTGATCAATGGATTCTTTTGTAGCAATTGCAGCAAAAGTTGGATGATTAGGTAAAGTGCCCCAATAGGGAGGGGAAGTATTGGATTCATTTGTGCTTGAACCCTTGAAGGATGGGTCCACTGAAGAGATTGGGACAGATAACTAATTTATCCCTCATCTTGAATATTTGCAAACAGATACTTTTCAGCCTGTATTAACTAGTAAATAAGTTTAATTAAAAATGCAGTGAAACGTAGAAAACAATATAAGAACTTTTTTTTAAAGACAGCAAAAAGAAAATACAGCCAAACTACACCATACATTTAAAGTTTTACTTGTCCTTGATTGATATTTTGATACATAAATATAAAAGGAATTTTACTCCACTCTCATTACTTTTAAATCCCTGGCCCTTCCTTTCCCTATACTTAAAACTTTCAGGAAAGCCTTTAGTTATTGATTTAATTTATTTACATACCACTTCCCTTTACTACAAATATCAAAGTAGTTTATACTCAATAATTAAAATGCAAAATTCAAATAATAGATTAGAACAGTATACAACAGTATAAAAGCAACACAAATCAATTTAAATGGGAGAGAGGGAAAATAAAAATAAAACCACACATAAGGAATGCTTCAGTATTTAAGAACTATGGTGATGTAGTAGTTAGAATGTAGTATTTTCAGCTAATTCTGCCAATGGCCAGCAGTTCAATCCTGACTGGCTCAAGCCTTCCATACTTCCGAGGTCGGTAAAATGAAGAACCAGATTGTTGGAAGTAATATGCTGACTCTCTACACTGCTTAGAGAGGGTTGTAAAACATGATAAAGCAGTATATAACTCTAAGTGTTATTGATAGTGCTAACAGTTGAACTCATCTTTGTCAAGAAGAAACCAATGACATGCCAGTATAGTCCAGGGTACAGCAGAGATGGCAAGCAGAGCGTTTTTTTAACCTGGAGCAACAATTTTATCTACAGAACTGATATCTGATCTTGGAAAACTACAGAAAGAGAGAAAAAGCCAATTTTGTCCTTTCCGTTCAAGTGAATGGATTATGTCTTGAGACGATGCTTGTTGTGTGGACTTTTCATATGTGAAGGGGAAGCTGGATTGTGATGAACAGATAAAGAAAGATGTGGAAAGGTACAAAATAGTTTTGGGAATATGTAAAACTTGAATCTTTCATCCCAACATATTAATTCAGCTAAAATTAGAGTAAAAAATGAATCCTCTAGCAGACCGTTGAAGTAGCTGATAATTCTGATACTCTTAATTCAGGAAGATAACAACACAGAGTTTTATCCAACAATTATTCCTGAACAAGGAAGAAGTTAAGCAAGCCTAATGGGGAGTTGGCAAGAGGAATATTCTGAGAGATGGTTTCCCAAAGCAGGGACATGCCCTCGTTCTTCTTAGCTCTCTAGGCACTGAGAGCAGTGCCCCTCCTCATAGGTAGTCTCCAGTACCTCTGGATTACAGCAGAGGTGGTATTCAACAGGTTCTGACCAGATCTGGAGAACCAGTAGCAGAAATTTTGAGTACTTCGGAGAACCAATAAATACCGCCCCTGACTGGCCCCGCCCCCATCTATTCTCTTCCTCCCGAGTCCCAGCTGATCAGGAGGAAATGGAGATTTTGCAGTTACCTTCCCCTGAAGTGGGGTGGGAATGGAGATTTTACAGTATCCTTCCCCTGCCACGCCCACCAAGCCATGCCATTCCCACCAAGCCTCACCCACAGAACCGGTAGTAAAAAAAAATTGAATCCCACCACTGAATTATAGTATGTTCCTGCCTTCTTTTCCTTCAATCCTACAAAATCAATCCCTGCCAATCCTACAAAAGACTAAGAGAAATGACAGAGAAGTGGTATCTTATTTAAGCTAGGCAAATATCTATACTATTAGATAAGAATTGTATATTTTAGAGATATACAACCCTTATCTAATATGATACCTTCAAGCTAGTGTTTCCACGATCTCATCATCTTGGGAGGAGGAGGTGGGAGGATGACTATTCCTGAAAAGCCCACCCTAGGAAGAAGTGGACAACCAATTTCATGAACCAGATTAACCTAACTAGATAACTCCCTTGTAACAGTCATTGCAAAATTACAGTAATTCTACCAAAGCACCATATAACCATCTAAGTCAGTGGTTCTCAACCTTTATAGTGCTACGATCCCTTTAATACAATTCCCCACAATGTGGCGACCCCAACCATAAAATTACTTTCATTTTGAATTTATTGCACCTGAAGCCGTATTGGCTAGCGATCTGAACTGCTTGCGATTGCCTTGAGGACAGAGGCATTAAAGCGGAGACTCCTCCCCTATTAAGTTTATCGCGCCTGAAGCCAGATTAGGCTAGCAATTGGGAGTGATTGCAGCTGGCTTGAGAGGGAGACATCAGAGCAAAGATTTCTTTCTTTTTTAATTCATCGCGCCTGAAGCCGAATTCGGCTAGAGATTTGAAGAGCCTGCAGCTGGCTTATGGAGTCAACCATTGGAGCGCGATTCTTCGACTCGCAAGTATACTTCCCATATTTCCAATGGTCTTAGGCGACCCCTGGCAAATCGTCATTCGACCCCCAACGGGGTCCCGACCCACAGGTTGAGAACCGCTGATCTAAGTGCTCATAATGGGAAAGGGAATGGTGGTTTAAATAGGTTCTTTGATCCAGCCTGGATCTTATATTTTTATGTGACAAGTCTTAACTTATAGTACATAAGTTAACTTATAGTACATATATTAACTTATACTCATAATTTATTTAAAATAATAATATTAAATATATATATCTATCTATCACTATGCCAGCCAAAAAATCCAACTCTGATAAAAACTTAGAAGCAAGAATAATAGCTACAATTGAACAAAACTTGGAAAAAAGAATACTTGCTATTGAACAAAACCTAGAAAAAAGAATACTAGCCATTGAACAAAACTTAGAAAAAAAAATCCTATCAGTTATAGAACAAAGCTTCACCAATCTGATAAAACAAATTACAACACAAAAAAATGATTTCTCGACTGATCTAAATCTCTTCCC
Organism: Ahaetulla prasina; assembly: GCF_028640845.1. Lineage (NCBI taxonomy): Eukaryota > Metazoa > Chordata > Lepidosauria > Squamata > Colubridae > Ahaetulla > Ahaetulla prasina. Next base: position 130,600,317 of record NC_080539.1, read on the forward strand.
AACTCATCTACCTTTACATAATACTGATCTTTCAACCCTACCTAAACAACAATTTTCTACTGACCAACTAATTAGAGATGCCTTAGAGAGAGGCCAAAAAATAAATAATGCAATATTATTTGGTCTAGATAACACAAATGAATCCGATATCACCAAAATTCAAAACTTAATTGGAAATTATAATTCATCATCCATCTCCCCAAATGAAATTATTTCAGTCTCCAGAGATGGTCCTGAATATAAAAACAGTGACGGATCAATAGCACCAAGATTCTGCAGAGTCATCTGCATAAACGAGAACAGCAAACGTAAGTTCATATATACCATCAACTCTATTGCTAAATCTAATCCTGCCTACAGTAAACTTAGATCACGCCCTGATCTATCTTTCCTGCAGCGGATACGTTCTCGTGAACTCCGCACTGAGCTTAAACGAAGACAAGATAATGGTGAATCAAACCTATATATTGATTACCGTGCCAATTGCATTAAAATTAAATCCTTCAATCAAAATTCACCACCAAACCCCCCATCACCCATAACATCCAACCAGCCATCCCAACAACCAATCAAGTACCCATCAGCCAACCATCCATCGAAACTGTCATCCAATCAGCCATCGAACAAACCATTCAACCAGCCATCCGTACAGCTATCCAACAAACTATTCAACCAGCCATCCGTTCATCCATCCAACCAACCTTCCAACCAGCCTTTCAACCATCCATCCAACAAACCTTATCAACAAACAGTCTAGTACCCAACATCCAAGCACTCACTACCCAAAACTTCCATCCACCCATCCAACCTCCAATACAACCACCATTTATACATATCCTCAACCAACTAACATTCAAAACTAGGTATGCACGCCTCTTACCTCTTTAACACTTCTTTCTACAGATTTTAAATGTAAATTGATGAATGCAAGAAGTATTCTTAACAAATTACCTGAATTTATCCTCCTGCTAAACAGTGGTACATTTGATATTATATTTATGGCTAATCTCTTCCATCCCTGATTCCATCATTTTAAACAAAGAATATCAATTTCACCGTTCAGATCGTGAAAACCGAAGAGGTGGTGGAGTGGCTATTTTCTATAAAAGTCACTTAATCTAAAAACATACAAGTTGCCCACAAACTTTCTCTTCCTGAAACTATTGTATGTGATCTATCATCTAATACCGCACTTGATTCATTCTATGCTACAGAGCCCCCGACTACGATATTACTCATGCTAATATTTTAACCTCATTACTAACTTGGGCTGCCTCTTGCCCATATCCACTCATCTTCCTGGGTGACCTAAATTTACCTCTCATCAACTGGATAACTAACGAAAGTACAACTGATCCAATCCACACAACAATATACAACGCTGTTACTAACCTAGGTCTTGAACAACTTGTAACCAATAATACAAGACTAAACAACTGCCTTGACCTCATCTTCTGCAACAATAACAATACCATTTATGGACTACAAATAAGAGAACCCTTTTCCAACAGTGATCATTGCATGATTGACTTCCATCTTAATATACGTTGTGACTTAAACCATCATATCAATAGCATTCCCATTTACAACTTCAAAAAAGCCAATTATGACTCTATAAACAATGATCTTTCATTTCTAGACTGGCAAAATCTGTTCTCAACCTGTATAACTGCTGAAGACCACTATAGAGTTTTTCTACTGAAATCAACAGAGTCATCGAACTATATGTACCACTAACTACCATCAAGATTAGGAAAAGCAAACTACCCATATCAATAAAAAGCTTCAATCTAAAAGATCCTCTGGAAAAGAAACAAAAGGGCTATGTAGCTAATTTTAAAAACGCTACAGAACTATATGCAACCAAATAAAAACTGAATGCACAAATTACCACACCAAGCAAGAAGAGGATCTTCTGCACAAATTCCAGTCGTGCCTTCTATAATTTTGTCAACAACAAGCTTAAAAACTCTAGACGCATGCCACCTCTAAAAGATCCTGATGGCAATGAATACAATGATGAAGAATCTAGAGCAAACCTCTTTAATAAATTCTTTGCATCAGTTTTTGTCAACAGTGATGGCACTCATCCAACATTCCAAATTTGTACAATCAATGAGCATGACAACTTAACAATTGTTGATTTTACAGAAGAAAATGTTGGTAAAGCTCTAAGTAAATTGAAGCCATCTCTATCCATTGGACCTGATGGTCTTTGTGCTTACTTTTTAAAAACTCTCTAGTAATCTAGCAGAACCCTAAGTATAATCTTTAATATAGCCTTTAGAACCAGTTCCCTTCCCAGTCTCTGGTCGCTAGCCACAGTCATTCCAGTTTTCAAAAAAGGCGACCCCAGCTTAGTTGATAATTATAGACCTATCTCCCTATGTTGCGTCGCCTGCAAGGTTATGGAATCCATCATCAACCAATCCATTACCTTACACTTAGAAATGCACAACCTTCTCTCAAATAAACAATTTGGCTTCAGGAAAAAATTATCAAGCAATCTACAACTTCTCTACTGTAAAACCTATGGACTACTAATCTTGATCTAGGTAAATCAATAGATGCAATATACATAGACTTCTGCAAAGCTTTTGACTCAGTAGTACATGATAAACTTCTCCTAAAATTAAAATCCTATGGCATTTCAGGACCCTTACACCACTGGATATCTGCTTTTTTGTCAAACAGACAACAAATAGTTAAAATTGGTAATGCTCTTTCAAATCCTGTTCCTGTCAAGAGTGGTGTTCCTCAAGGCAGCGTTCTTGGACCTACTCTCTTTATAATATATATAAATGATCTTTGTATTGATATTTCAAGTAACTGTGTTCTCTTTGCTGATGATGTCAAACTTTTCAACACCACTGACAATGCATCCACAATTCAAAAGGACCTTGATCATCTATCTGCCTGGTCTAAAATTTGGCAACTACAAATTTCAACCAGTAAATGCTCAGTCTTGCACATTGGAAGAAAGAACCCAATCACAAAGTACATGCTTGATGGACATTGCCTCGCAGATGACCCCACCCTGTCAAAGACCTTGGAGTTTTTACATCTAACGATTTAAGTTCCAAAGCCCACTGCAACTACATAGCTAAGAAGGCTCTAAGAGTTGTCAACTTAATTTTACGTAGCTTCTTTTCAAAAAACACCATGCTACTGACCAGAGCATATAAAACATTTGTTAGGCCAATTCTTGATTACTGCTCTCCTGTCTGGAACCCTTACCATATATCTGACATCAACACAGTTGAGCGTGTCCAAAGGTATTTTACGAGAAGAATTCTCCATTCCTCTGAAACTAATAAAATACCTTATTCCACCAGACTTGATATCTTGGGTCTAGAAAACTTGGAACTTCGTCGCCTTGACTGGATCTGGGTTTAGCATATAAAATCATCCGTTGTAATGTCCTTCCTGTCAATGACTTTTTTAGTTTCAATAACAATATCACAAGAGCTACAAACAGATTCAAACTCAATGTCAACCGTTCCAGTTTAGATTGCAGAAAACACGATTTCTGTAACAGAATTGTATATACTTGGAATGCATTACCTGACTCTGTGGTTTCTTCTCATAACCCCAAAGGTTTCACTCAAAAACTGTCCACGGTTGACCTCACCACTTTCCTAAGAGGACTCTAAAGGGGCGTGCATAAGAGCACAAACGTGCCTACCGTTCCTGTCCTACTGTTTCTTTCCCTATGTATATACACGTTTTTAGTACCTCATTTCTCCTCATATATACGTTCATATATTTATAACCTTTTATGTAACGCTTGTATATATTGTTATGACAAATAAATAAAATAAATAAATACATTCATATTGATACTTAATTAGTTTCTTGGCATTAAAACAAATAATCTTTTTACGGATTTAACAAGTATGTTGATACTATGAAGATGAAATTGCTTTCGTCTTTAAAAAAATTATTTTGAGATGTGCAGGTTACATTTAGCTGATTATCTTCTGTACAGGAAATAATCTGATCTTCACTTAGAACTTTACAGCAAGAATAAGTGTAAATATTTACAAATCATTGCCTCAAAGCATTGCTGTCTAATTTTCCACTTTGGACATAAGAGTAAGATTGGAACCATGGACTAATATTATGTTTACATTTGCATAATAGAGATATTGTGAAAACAGCAAAACTGTTGAAAGACTATATGTGCTTTCATAATTAAGTGTTTCCTTATCTCAAAACGTTGAGCTGCTCTCAGACTTGAACAACAACATGTTGTTATAAACTGATGATATAACTTGAAAAGAAAATCAGATTTCAATAGAAAACAAGGTTTGCTTTTCCTTTTTTTATAATACCCAAAGGAGAGAAGATTAAGTTGTTGATATTTAGAAGTCACCGGGAGAAATCTTCTGAAAGGAAATGTATAGCTTGAAGGGAAGCAAAGAGAAATTTGAAATAAATAAATAAATACTGTATACCATGGGTGTCAAACTCTATTTCATTGAGGGCCACATCATGGTTGTGTTTGACTTTGGGAAGCCAGGGTGTGTGTGGCCAAGGTAGGCATGGACAGCTTGATGTCACTCGGGGAGGCTGTGCGTGGCCCACCCGGGCTCCATTTTTGGCCGCGACAGCCTCCTGCAGCCCTCTGCCGATGAAAATTGAGCTTGTGGGGGGCTGCATGTAGTCCTTCCAAGCTCTGGTTTTTGCTGGCAGGGGACTACAGGAGGCTGACATGGCCCAAAACAGAATCTCTGTGGCTGCGTACGGCCCTCCCGAGCTCTGTTTTTGCTGGCAGAAGCATTGCGGGCCAGTTCTTCGCTGTTTCCAGGGTGGCCCTGTATGCCAGATATAAGCAACCTGCGGGCCAGATCTGGCCTGCAGGCGTTGAGTTTGACGCCCCTGCTTTAGACCTTCAGTGTAGCCAATATGAAAATATAACATTTTGATTGGTGCTGGTGATTTACTAATTTCTCTTGTTCGCAAGGGCTATATTGTGTATTATACAATTTATAAATAAATCAAGGACTTGAAGGATGAATCGTTAGGGCTTAGCATAAGCACAATATTTGCATATAAACTAAATAAATGGATTAAAACTTATAATTTCCCATACATTCACAATGAAATCTATTAAGCTTTTTATTTTGCTTTCTAAGTATCTGGATCATCATTTCTTTATGTACAGTTAACATTTGCAAATGGCAGTGAAGCTTTTTAGTTGTTGTAATGCAAGCCTATTGGCCAAAGTCTCATTATGATAACTCAGGTACTTCCATTACAATAAAAACCCATTATATTCTTGTGGATTATCTTGAAATTCAGGCTTTGTTAAAGCGCTTGCACTTGAGTTGTTCATCCAACATCATCCACTCTATAGACCAGTAGATGGGTGGATCTTCCAGAAGTTCTCAGCCAGGTTAAAGTTGTTTGCTATAGATACTGACTGGGAACAAGAAAGCAGTGCTTTTCATTTCTGAAAAACTCACTGTGACTGCTTTTTGGTGTCTGCCTTTTTCCCTTCCTTTTTTTTATTTATTTGCATTTATATCCCGCCCTTCTCTGAAGACTCAGGGCGGCTTACACTATGTTAGCAATAGTCTTCATCCTATTTGTATATTTTATATGCAAAGTCAAATTATTGCCCCCAACAATCTGGGTCCTCATTTTACCTACCTTATAAAGGATGGAAGGCTGAGTCAACCTTGGGCCTGGTGGGACTAGAACCTGCAGTAATTGCAAGCAGCAGCTGTTAATAACAGACTGTCGTACCAGTCTGAGCCACAGAGGCCCTTTCACCCCCCCACCCTTTCTTTTCATTAATTTTGCTGTCTGCAACTGAAGTCAGCGAGAAAATGAATGGGATTGGTTTATGCTATAAGATAATTGCAGAACTGAAGTCTGAGAGAAAGAAAAATAGACAAACTATTGGGGGAGCAAGGCTGATTGGAAATAGTGTTCTTATCCACCAACACAAAGGGCCGGATAGCTCAGGCTGGTAAGGCCTGTTATTAAGAACACAAAAGCCTGCAATTACTGCAGGTTCAAGCCCGGCCCAAGGTTGACTCAGCCTTCCATCCTTTATAAGGTAGGTAAAATGAGGACCCAGATTGTTGGGGGGGCAATAAGTTGACTTTGTAAAAATATACAAATAGAATGAGACTATTGCCCTATACACTGTAAGCCGCCCTGAGTCTTCGGAGAAGGGCGGGGTATAAATGTAAACAAAAACAAAAAATGCTACAGCTCTTATTTTTTCCTGGATAATGTATTTGTTTTTCCAACATACACCTATGCATAAATTTGGGATTTAAAAATAAGACTAGAAAGGGCCTACATTTGAACTAGTGGAGGGGAGGAAAGGATACAGAGAGACTGGCACAGGCAGGTCACAGTTTCTATTTTCTGATCATCTGAAAAACTGAAGTGCAGAAAGATAGAATCTGAAAATATGTAACTGTTGAAATACAAAGACGATGGATCTTGTGAAGAACAGAATTTTCTTCTGGTGCCAAAATATTTATCTTGGTACAAATTGTGTTCATTATGAAATATATGGAAGTGTTACCTGGGAAATTCTATCTGTCATACAGAGTTACAATCTAAAATTGGAGGAAATTCCCTTGCGTGCCCTGACCTATTATGTCAGAGATTGGCAACTGGATACCAAATCCTGACTGGCAAAATCTCTCTGGAGAAAGGAGAAGGACTGTAGTGGTTCACCAGCAGCCTGCGGAGCTGGCAACAGAGTCGGACAGCAATGAGACTGAGGAAGAGCATGGGCCAGTCCTGGAGGCTGAGGAAGGTCCAGATGAGGGCTCTGCGTTGGAGGCTGAGGTGGGGCCAGGGCCATTAGGGTGTGAAGTGCAGACTCCAGAGTCTCCAGAGACTGACAGTAGTGAGGCAGAGGAACAAGATGAGCCTGTTCCTAATGCACTCATGAGAAGAGCTGCCAGAAGGCAAGAGCAGCTCAAGCAAAGAGGACAACTCGGGAGCAGGCCCCTCCCATAAGGCTTAAAGGACCAGCAACGGCATTTGGGCTTTGGCGGGAAACAACATTGATAGCTTCGTCTTCTTGCATTTATTTTTTATCAGTGTCTTCTGAACGTTTGCCAAGAAAGGCCTTTGGCAGTTAGCCTAATTGGACCAAGGTTGGTGATAGGACTGAGGAATTTGTGTTGGGAGGAATTTGCTTTAATTTAGTTGAACTATGCTGAGAATGAAGCAATTCTCAGCTGTTCGAATAAAGTTTGTTTGTTTTTACACTGACTGAGTTTCCTACTACCTACTGGGGCCTGGGTCACAACAGAGACCATCAGATAGCCCATGTGCACTCTGGAAAGCTTCTCTTGCTACTTACTACTTAATCTTCCTAGGAACATCATAAAACTTTCATTTGGAGTCAACAGCCATTATGTACACACTTGACAATAGCATTGATGGGTAGGATTGGATGCTTTACTTTACATACAAAGTGCCATCCTTCATTCAATAAAATAGGGAAACAATAAAAGTAGTATTGATAACAATGTTCTTCTTTTAGCTGTCTTTTAAAAAGTTGTTTGAGTACCATTGCAAGAGGGACAACCCTGCTGTTTGTAGTCAAATAATGCTATCTGTTCTCAGACAGTCCTGAAAGTGTTATAATTGTGTTCCTTCTAATTAATCTAATTAATCTAATTAATCCATCTAATTAATGATTCCAGATGTTAAAAAAACTGGTCCATCTGAGCACTTGAATATCACAGATCTGGGTATCTGCAATAAAGTTCTGGCTATTTAATAGCATGATATTTCATGAATACATACATATGCATTGATTGACTGATTTAAGTTCCATCAAGTTGATGTTGACTCTTAGCAACCCCAAAGATCAATTTTCTCCATGACAATCTGTCCTTCACCTGGTCTTGCTTCTGATCATCCTCTTTATATGTGACTAAAGATTGTATTAGCCCCTTAAATAATTTTTCAAAAAACAAAGAGGGGAGAGAATGGGAGATGCATAAAACTAAAGGTGTTGATTTAACCGCTAGTTGCCATGGGCATTTTTCACAGATTACCCTCAGTTACATCTTAATTCTCTTTATTTTCGGACCTGTTCCCAGTAATACAGAAAGCTATTATCAATGTTTTTAAGCCTGCTATTTGTACAAGGCTAAAAGATGTAAGCTGCCATATGGGTGATATTTTCTCTGACATAATTTTAGTGAAACATTAAGGTGTTACTCATGGCTAAATGCCTCCTTCACCAGGTGATTACAGTAAAATGGCAATGGCAACATCATGAACAAGCTCTTGTAATGGAAATAGGTTTCATCTTACATAAGCAGGTGGGATTCATAATGCATCAGGTTATACTACAAGAAGAAAAATAAAGCACTAGAGAATGTGTATTTGTAAAGCAGTATTTCCATTCTGAGGTTCATCCTTCATTTGGCTGAGTTTTCTCATTGATGATGAAAAGGACAATTTTGTCCTTTATGTATTGAAGTGGAACCATAGCAATCATGTATCCTTTGAAATTTGATTTATGTTTCTGAAATAGGTTTCTTTCAAATGCCAGTTTATCTTTCAAGATAAACTGAATTTCTAATGTTTTTGTAAGTGTTAATATTGGCTTTAAGATTTAACAAAAAATCTCTTCCGATGTTAGACATACTCCAATGAATGTAGTCTTCCTTCAGTTAAGTCATCTATGATAGTCCCCTGCCCATGAATAAGTGGCCATTCAACCTCTTTTAAAAATATATGTTAAAGAAAAAAGCACTTTTTTTTCTAATGTAAAGTACCTTTTTCTCTAATGAACAGCTTGTATTGCCAGACAATTTTCTCCAAAGTTTTTTTCTTACAAACTGAATACTTTAAACAATATTTTAAAAAGGTTCCTGCATCTGCAGGACAGATAATCTCTGTGTCCAAAAGTGGACCCAACCATCTAAGTGAGATCAGACCAAAGGATCCTGGATAATATACTTTTGTTCATTTTGTCCAAGAGCTGCAGTGGCGCAGTGGTTAGAGTGCAGTACGTTACACAGCTCACTCATATGTTGCCTGTGGTATGCTACTGTCAAAGTATCCATTCTGTTTTTGCCTCTGGTTTTATTTATCTAAATGGCCCAATCTGATCTGTTTAAGACACCCAGTCTGTGGGAGATGTTTTACATTTCCTTAAAATCCCTACGCAATTGTTTTTGGCGAATGGGTGGAATAACAATGGAGAGGGATAACTTGTGGTTTTGGTTGCAAAAATGGGTTTTGGGGCTGCAGGCTGTTCATGAGTTTCTCACCCCATCTTAAGCTTTCTTAAATAGGCCATAATTATGGTCGGTTTAGTTTATTTGTTTCTTTTATTTGTTCTGTTTTCTCTTCTTCTTGTTTTATTTCATCTTTGGTCAAGTTTCATGATTTTCTTGGCATTGTGGTCGTTCAACGTTTGGCTGGTTTTTCTGAACAAACTTGAAAATGCCAAGCAAACAATCATGGACAAAGCTTGTTATAAAACAGAAGCAAATAAAAACTCCAGCAGTCAACAAGACATGCCTTCTTCTGAAATAGGTGATGCATCAGAAACTCAGCAGTGCATGAGGATCTTAAAAATGTATTGCAAATGAGTGGTCAAGGAGCTTGCTCTCATGGATAATAAAACAAAAGTTCTCCTAGTTCCATTTATTTCAGGCCACAACAGACATGTTCAGATAATTTTAAAAGTAAATGAAAAAATATAACAATCAGACCATGATAGGTATTTAATGTGCATCACTTGGTTTTTTAGTAGCATGGCTTGTTTCATTTTGCTTTCCCCAAATAATTTCTCTATATGACAATTTTGGCCTTTATTTATTTATTTATTTATTTATTTATTTATTTATTTATTTATTTATTTATTTATTTATTTATTTATTTATTTATTTATTTATTTATTTATTTATTTTGTCACAACAATATATGTAGGTATCATACAAAAAGATTATATAGCATATAAACACATATATGAGTAAATATTAGGAGGTATAAGCATATATATATATATATATAGGAAGAAGAAAAGAAAAAACAATAGGACAGGAACGGTAGGCACGTTTGTGCGCTTATGCACGCCCCTTATGGTCCTCTTAGGAATGGGGTGAGGTCAACAGTAGAAAGTTTTTGGTTAAAGCTTTTAGGATTATGAGAAGAGACCACAGAGTCAGGTAAAGTATTCCAAGCACTGATGATTCTGTTACAGAAGTCATATTTTCTGCAATCTAGATTAAAGCGGTTGACATTTAGTTTGAATCTATTAGTTGCTCTAGTATTATTGCAATTAAAGCTGAAGTAGTCTTTAACAGGAAGGACATTACAATAGATGATTCTTTCTTTGCCTTAGGCCTGTGAATGCTGAGAATATAGTATTCCAAGGAAATGCTATAGGGATGACATTCCATTAATCTCAGCATAACGCAACTAAAAATGCATTAACTTAGTAAACATATAAATTCCCAAAGACTGCAAGGAAGAATCTTGATGCAATTCTATGATAATCACACCAATGATTGGGTTGAGTTTGGGTTTAATGAGCATATAAGTAATGCAGAGGATGGCAAAGCCACATATCAAGCGTTTTTGTGTATGTGTGCCTTCTAGTCAACTATTGACCCTTGATCCCTGCCTGGACAGTTCCTGTAGTTCTCTTTGCAACAATTTCAGTAATTGGGGAAGAGAAGTGCCCAAAATATTCAATAAAAGAGAGACAGTGATTTCAGTTCTAGCAGAAATAAACTATAAAGGTGAGAACTTTAGATTGGTTTGGACACTAGACCATGTATCTTGGTTTCTAGATTTTACTCGATTAATAAAATTATCTAATTAAAAAGGGAAAAAAATAGCTTGTCACTGCCTCCTTCTGAGGGCTGAGAGAGAGTGACTGGCCCAAAGTTACCCAGTTGGCTTTGAGCCTAAGATGGAAGTAGAATTCATGGTCACCTGATTTTTTTAGCTTAGTGAACTAGGCAGATATTTTTTCTTTCCATTCTGGAATGTATTGAGGAAATTACCCTATTTAAACTGAAATTGAGAAGAATCAGAGCTCTGGGTAAACAGAAGGGCTGTGTTGCAAGGTGCAAATAAAAGTTATATTCTTAATCACATTTTCGCCAAAAGTTCTTGCCTTTTTGTAAAATTGTTACCACATTTTATTTGAGAAAGATGAATTAAATAGCGTAGAATTCCATATCCTGGCAAGAAATTCAGATTAGAGGAATTCGAGGAATATTTTTTACTTAACCATAAGAATAAAAAAAATATCAGTAAGCAGTATAGAAACAATACACAAAATTTACAAGCCACAAGCAGTTGCAATGGGGAGAAAGATTTTTGCCAGTTTCCAAACATAGCTGCACAGTTGTTTTATCCTGTTCTGAAAAGCTGAACAAGACTTTCAGAGATCAAATGGTAGATTGGTTGATAGGTAAGCAGCAAATCAGAATAAAATCTAGCTCACCTAAGGCTGGGGATTCAAACATTGAACTTCCATTCACGGCAGGGGTCTCCAACCTTGATCCCTTTAAGACTTGTGGACTTCAACTCCCAGAGTCCCTCAGCCAGCAAAGCTGGGAGTTGAAGTCCACAAGTCTTAAAGGGACCAAGGTTGGAGACCCCTGATTCACAGAATGAGTTTGCACTTTCTTAGAGTCATACGGGAGAATCCCTGTAATATGAATGCTGACTTACAAAGCCATTTGAATATGGGCTTTCAGTTAACTCAGTTGACTGAAGATTTTATAGGTCTTGCAGGTTCCAATCTGGGTGGGTCACCGGGACCAGAGGTTAGTCTTCCGAGCTTTCGGTACTCGTTTACGAGCCCATCCTCAGGAAAATTCTCTCTAGCAGAACGTATAGGTCTTCCTGCTTCTTGAATCACTTCTAGCCAGGAAGGACTGCAAGTGTGATATATATTTCATTTGAGCAGAGGGTGAAGAAGTATTTCCACTGTGAGGCCAAAAGCACTTCAGATTCTTAAACATCTTAGGGAGAATTCCTCTCCCTCGAACATGACATTTTGGCTGCCCTCCAGGACTGCGTGTCAGAGGCTTTTGCTTCTATGCACTTGGCAGCTTCAACTGTTTTGTCTGTAGCACCACGTTTGGCAGCAGACCAACGATACGCTGCCTCGAAGAACTTTTTAACCTTCCGCAGAATATTTTGGTGACCCCAAGTGGTTGCTGTATCACATGCTTACGATGATAGCAAATTAGGGCAAGAAAATCACTGCATGTTAGTTTACAAACTTTTGCAACTTATTAGACCTTATTTTAGTTAGTGTTTATAGAAAAGCAATAGTGGAAACGTGAAATTTAATTAGTCTAAAGAAAACTGGTTAGGAAATTTCCTTGCCCTAATTTCCTTGCCCTAATTTGCTATCACCGTTGGGTGAGATCATCAGTGGCTTCGGTGTGAGGTACCAACTGTACGCTGATGACACTCAGCTGTACTTTTCCACACCGGGCCACCCCAACGAAGCTATCAAAGTGCTGTCCCAGTGTCTGGAAGCCGTACGGGTCTGGATGGGGAGAAACAGGCTCAAGCTCAATCCCTCCAAGACAGAGTGGCTGTGGATGCCGGCATCCCGGTACAGTCAGCTGAGTCCGCGGCTGACTGTTGGGGGCGAGTCATTGGCCCCGATGGAGAGGGTGTCCTCCTGGATGAACGGCTGTCTTTTGAAGATCACCTGACAGCTGTCTCCAGGAGAGCTTTTTACCAGGTTTGCCTGGTGCGCCAGTTGCGCCCCTTTCTAGACCGGGATGCCCTATGCACAGTCACTCACGCCCTCGTGACGTCTCGTCTGGATTACTGCAATGCTCTCTACATGGGGCTCCCCTTGAGGGGTACCCGGAGGCTTCAGTTAGTTCAGAATGCGGCTGCGCGGGTGATAAAGGGAGCCCCTCATGGCTCCCATGTGACATCTCTCCTGCGCAGACTGCACTGGCTACCTGTGGCCTTCCGGGTGCGCTTCAAGGTTTTGGTAACCATCTTTAAAGTGCTCCATGGCATAGGGCTGGGCTACTTACGGGACCGCCTGCTGCTACCGAATACCTCTCACCGACCCGTGCGCTCTCACAGAGAGGGACTCCTCAGGGTGTCGTCAGCTAGGCAGTGCCATCTGGCGACACCCAGGGGAAGGGCCTTCTCTGTGGGGGCTCCCACCCTCTGGAACGAACTCCCCCCAGGACTTCGTCAACTTCCGGACCTCCGAACCTTCCACCGCGAGCTTAAAACACATCTATTTATCTGCGCAGGACTGGACTAGATTTTAAATTTATATTGGTTTTAATGGGTTTTAATTATGTATATTGTTATTTTTAATTTATCTGGCTATGTGAAATAAGTTTTTTAATTGATGTTTTTCTTTGTATTTATATGCACTTTTTATCTGCCTGTGAACCGCCCTGAGTCCCTAGGGAGATAGGGCGGTATACAAATATGAAAAAATAAAATAATAAATAATAAATAGAGTTTTTTTGCGTCCCTAGCGGAGCTCCATTCCATACTGTAATTTCTGCTAAAACTGGCCTTATTGAAGTAAAATGCCCTATTTTCATTCATTTCCCATAAAACTTTTATTGAGCTCTGACTAATTTTGAAGGGACAGAATTGTATAAATCTGAAACCCAAGAAAAATCACAGGACAGATAACGCCTTCATTGAGAATCTGATATTTTATATGGAATTGTTCCAAAGCTGTTCCATTGTGTTCCAGCTACATAATGGTCTCTGCTTTACACCGTCACAAACAAACTAAGCCACTGACCTTCTTTTCAAGATGCCTGTTTACACTGAAATTTCAGACCAGTATTAAACTGAATGACGTGTAGCTGCCCACAGTACAGCAAATCTCCCTCTTATTTCAAGTAAGTCACAGTTGACAATATTGCGCCATTCAGATATCAGTGTATAGTGGAGGGGCCTTCATCTAGACTTCTTCATCCTCAGATTAGTGAGTACTAACAAGTTCTGAGAAGGGTTTATATTATTATCCCTGTCATTCTTAATTGCTTTCAGATTTAGGATGTTTGCTTAAGATATTTGCTAAACCATAAATACTTAGCACTCTGTCCTTTAACAACCTTTGCCATTGTACTGTTTTTTCAGGAACATGGGAAGGGGAGGGGAGGGGAGCGGAGGATACTTTTTCTTTCCATGAATTGAAACAGTTCTCAATTTAAAAATGTCCAAGTTTCCTGAATATTTGTAAGTTTAATACAATGGTTTATGCTTGCTTTTCCAGCTGTTTTGATGCCTTGAGGAATTAAAGAAAGTTGCTATAAAGTTGTTATAAACTTGCTAACTAAATCAATTGGCATAATTTATCGCTTCGGAACTCTGAATTTCACAAACAGAGATATTTGCCATCGTTGTTTTTTTTTTAATGATTGAGAACTCTTCAAGCCAGCAGTGGACAATTCATTTTCTGAAGGAGCAACATGACAAATTGGGAGAAACTGCCCCACCTCCCACCACCACCGTCGCTCCCCTGTTGATACCAACACCCTGCCCCCCACCCACTGCCCCCCACCCACTGCTGTTGTCCTTTCCTCTACTGACCCATCCTAATGTTGATGCCATACCAACACCCTGTCGGTGAGGCTGCTGATGCCTTACCTTAACACGTAACACCTGACAAGTTTGCTGTAAGCCAAGTTCAATCACATTTCTATAAGTTGTTAAGAGGCACGGTTGTTGTGCAACGTCATGTGATCACACCAACTTACAACATCGGTTCCTTCAGTTTTGATTGTGATTATTCACTGCAGATCCTTAAGTGCAATGTCATATTACAGTGACTTGCAACTTCCTGCTGGATCTCCCGTTCATTTTGCGAGCCAGAAGCTGGCCCTGAAGGTTACATATAGCAATCACATGTTACAAATAGCAATCACATCACATACCGCAACTGTTGTTAATTCACTCGTTGTCAAATGCCCAAATCATGATCATATGACTATGGAAATGTTGCAACAGCTGCAACTTGGAGGACCTCAGTCGTAAGTTTCGTTTTTCAGCACCGTTGTGACTTCAAACAGTTACTGATGAGTGGTCAAAATTCAAATGGAATTAATGATAAAAAAAGGCAAAATGCTGGCCAGAAACATACAATCAAAGCCAAGACAGTGCTTCAATCACATAGTGTGGCCATTATCTTGACATTTTTGAGACCCTTCCTATAAAGAAAAGTAGGGCAAAATTTAGAAGAATACAAAGAGAGAGAGAGAGAGAGAGAGAGAGAAAGAGAGGGAGAGACAGAAATATCCTTCATCAAAACATTATCGTAAATCAAGTGTCCCTTGAATAGAGTTTGATTCCTGGTGACTACTCTGAACTTATCTATATTGTTTTCTTGATACTTTCTACAGAGGTGGTTTGCTATTGCTTAATTCATTTTTAAAAAAAAAAAATAATGTAGCCAATGGCATTCCTAGGACTTCCTAAAGGTTAGAGAATTAAACAGGTCCAATTCTGCTTAGCTGTTCTATGCTGCACCTGCTGTGACAATGACGGTTAATTATTCAAGCTTTTTTCCCAAACAAAAGATATGTATGAGTCAAACCTATAAACTATTTTAACACAACATAGCAAGTAAGCTGCATGCATCTTGACAATTTCTGGAACATTGTTAGCTAGCAAGTAGGAAATTATCCAGATTGCACATTGGCATTGCTGCCCTTTCTCTTCCTTTCGCTCTGACACACACAAACACATAAGCAGCATTTTGGTCTTTCAGGCTTCAGCATCCAGTCCACCCTTAAGAGAACAATGCCAGTTAATGGACTCGGCACATGGGAAAGGAGTGAAGTGATTGGGCCTATTGTTCAGGTCTCCTGTGTGCAGTTATTTGGGAAACTGTTCAGGAACCAGGAATGATTTTTTCACAGAAGGAAGATCAGCTGCAAGGAGCAAGTTTAACTCCCTATAGAAATCTGCCTGCTTCCAAAAGCAGGAACTGCCACAAACCAGGGAAAATAGCTCATCTTGAGCTGCTAATGAAACCCATCCCACATTATGCCCAAGACTTCCAGATCGCAAGAGATACTCTTTCTTTTCTGGTTCCTCTTACCAGCATGGCCATCCTTTGCCTCTTTATTTTTATTTATTTTATTTATTTATTTGTCAAGAATGTATTAGGTAATTATATATATATATAAATATATATATATATTTGTTTTCTGAGGTTTTCACGGGTGTTTGTATGTAGGTCTTTGGTTGTTCGGGTTTTCTCCCATGTAAAATTGGAAATGTCTTGGCAACGTTTCGACGAAGTCTCATTCGTCATCTTCAGGCTTCAGCTTCGTGCTTCTGGGAGCAATGTGTGATCGCAGCTGTGAAAGCCTGAAGATGACGAATGAGACTTCGTCGAAACGTTGCCAAGACATTTCCAATTTTACACAGGAGAAAACCCGAACAACCAAAGACCTATATATATATATATATATATATATATATATATATTTGTTTTCTGAGGTTTTCATATATATGTATATGTATATGTATGTATGTATCAGCATGAATTGAATACATAAAATAGATACAAATAGAGGAAACATTAGAACAGGGATGGTAGGCACACTGGTGCTCTTATGCACGCTCCTTACAGACCTCTTAGGAATGGGGTGAGGTCGACAGTAGACAGATTAAAGTTATGGGGGTTTGGGGAAGAAACCACAGAGTCAGGTAGTGCATCCACTCTGTTGCTGAAGTCATATTCTGCAATTGAGTTTGGAACGGTTCACTTTAAGTTTGTATCTATTGTGTGCTCATGTATTGTTGTGGTTGAAGCTGAAGTAGTCATTGACAGGTAGGATATTGTAGCAGATAATTTTATGAGCTATGCTTAGGTCATACCGAAGGTGGCATCGTTCTAAGTTTTCTAAGTTCAGCATTTCAAGTCTTGTGGCATAAAGTATTTTGGTGCGAGCAGAGGAGTAGAGGACTCTTCTTGTGAAATATTTCTGGACACGTTCAATTGTATTAATGTCCGATATGCAGTGCAGGTTCCAGACTGATGTGCTGTATTTGAGAATTGGTCTAGCAAATGTTTTGTATGCTCTGGTTAGTAGTGTGATATTACCGGAGAAGAAGATATGTACGCCCCAAATCTGCCTTAAAGGACCAGCACAGCAAACCTAGAAAAAGTGCATCAGCTATAGCAGTGATGGCGAACTGCTTTTGGATTCAGTGTGTCAAAAATTTGGAAAATTTGACTCTGTTGGCCTATCACCCAAACACAGACACACTCACTTACGTGAACAAAAGAGAAACAATTCTTTAAATATTCATTTTTTTAAAAAATGATACAATGTGTGTGGTCCCTTGGATCTGCTACCTGCCTCTTACCTTCATAGGGTTGTTTTCTTTCCGTTGACAGGCCTCTGCGGCCTACTTGAGGTAGCTCCAAGTTTCACAAGGCCTTTGTTCTTGAAGCAGATTTGGAGAATGCTCTTCTGCGGCCTCTGCAACCTTTGAAAACCATGTAGAAGCACACCCAATTCTCACACAATTTTGGGAGGTTTCCAGAGGCTGCGCACGAGCATTCTTGCACTGCCTCCAAAGCCTCCAAAATCCACATGAGAATAAAAAGTGCTTTTGAGAACAGTTGTGATTGGGTGTTGGTGAATGCCAACATGTGTGCCCATATCATAGGTTCGCCGCCATTGAGTTAGAGGAAGGCCTTCCACCAGGGGATACCATTTTATTGCTGATTAGACCCCATCAGTGGATTCAACATTTTACAAAGCAAAATCTCCTGATTTCTTTTCCTGCCCTACATTCCAAGCACTTTACACTAAGTGGCCTGTTCTGTACTATCTGTCTAGAAGAGCAGCTAGAAGAACAATCTGCGCTGTTGGGGAACAGGGTGAGGAGATAATATCTTTCATCTCTTCTCTGCAAAAGGGCTCGTGATGGGTGGGATTTTAAACCTGCAGTTTCTGCAGGCCCTGTCCCTTAACCTAGATTACTTTGTAAGGATGATGTAAGCACATGGCCAGGCCTAGAAGCAACCTGGAATTATAGTAAGTAAGAAAGAAAGAATAACAGAATCTTGAAAGCCTGTCCATGTTCCTTTATATACCCTCATAAATTAAGTCAAGGAGAGGTTACTCTGAGTTTCTTTCTCATGCTTTTTTTATCAGAATGATAGTCTCTTGTGGAAGCCCATCTGTTATTCCCCCCCTCCACACACACACACACACACACACACACACACACACACTTATGGCTTGCACATGCCTTCCTGAAGTTCAGGTTTGAATTTCTGTACAATAGCAGAAAAGCTATGTATTTCACCCTGGAGCTTCCTATTCCTTTCCCATCTGACTTTTTACTATTAGTAGTTCTGGGATGGGACACAGTGCCAAAATGAAATAAACAACTGAAGCAATCACAAGAATGGAACAACAGATAGCCAGTGGAGCAATAAAATCAGGTTCAAGGCAGGTTGCAAACCTACAGCTGGCTGACTGAAGGAAAAAGATTGCTTTCCAATACCAGAAAAATATATAAGGGGATGCCAGGTATTGTTCTTTGAAAAGGGTTATTTAATTTAATTGGATTGGATTGGATTGGATTGGATTGCAAGGCTGCCAAAACAAAAGAATGAAGGCAGCACACAGAGTTAAAACATCATAGAAATACAGCTATTCTACAGCTCCTAAAGCTAATGCACTCTATAACATTATCCAAAGGGGAAGGATTTGTGACTTCAGTTCCTGGTAGAGGGTTTGAACCCCACTGAATAACACACAGTTACCTATGTCTGATGAGTCCCAAATATGATGAAACTGGTAACGCCGTGCTTCTTTTTGGTAATGTAACTGAAAATACCGCACAGGTTGTACACTCTGTACATTTGCTAGACCAATTCTCGATTACAGCTCATCTGTCTGGAACCCACACTGCATTTCAGACATTAATACAATTGAGCATGTCCAGAAATATTTTACAAGAAGAGTTCTCCACTCCTCTGATCACAACAAAATATCTTATGCCACCAGACTTGAAATTCTGGATTTAGAAAATTTAGAACTACGCTGCCTTCGGCATGACCTGAGCATAACTCATAAAATCATCCTCTACAATGTCCTTCCTGTCGAAGACTACTTCAGCTTCAACCATAACAATACACGAGCACACAATAGATTTACATTTAAAGTGAACCGCTCCAATCTTGATTGTAGAAAATATGACTTCAGTAACAGAGTTGTTAATGCCTGGAATGCACTACCTGACTCCATGGTCTCATCCCAAAATCCCCAAAACTTTAACCTTAGATTGTCTACTGTTGACCTCAGCCCATTCCTAAGTGGTCTGTAAGGGGCATGCATAAGAGCACCAATGTGCCTACCGTTCCTGTCCTAATGTTCCCTTTGGTTGTATTCAATTTGTGTGGTTATTTCATGCTTATACTTATATATATTGTTGTGTTTGACAAAATAAATAAATAAATAAAAAATAAATAAACTATGTAAAAAGAAAAAAAGAAAAAAATAAAACCAGAGGGGCTGTGGAAATCATGTAAGCCATGTAAAACATGGGGGCATGACATAATGTAATATCCATATCACTCTCCTCTAAGAACTTAAGGAATGGTGGGCTTTATATGCCGTTCCGATTGATATTCTACAGAAAGTCATCAGAATCTCTTCACAAAGGGCTGCGGTGTGGCTCAGGCTGTAAGAAGCCTGTTATTAAACACAGCTGCCTGCAATTACTGCAGGTTCAAGTCCCACCAGGCCCAAGGTTGACTCAGCCTTCCATCCTTTATAAGGTAGGTAAAATGAGGACCCAGATTGTTGGGGGGGCAATAAGTTGACTTTGTATATAAATATACAAATAGAATGAGACTATTGCCTTACACAATGTAAGCTGCCCTGAGTCTTCGGAGAAGGGCGGGATGTAAATGTAAATAAAAATTAAAAAAAAATTTAAACAATTGCCAAATGGCATGTGTCTTATTTCAGGTTTTGATTAGGATACAAACATTGCCGCTATATAGTGGGCTACAGTAATTCCTAAGGGATGAGTGCCAATCCTTCAGAGTTGTTTTCAAAAGAACAGCAGGAGCCATAGCAGTAGCTTAAACATCACTAAATATGGTTGCAGTTCCCCTTCGGAACTTATTTATTATATTTAAAATCCTCCAGTCCCTAGCGTACTTCGACAGATTTACTTAAACAGTAAAAACATATGCTCTGCAAAGCACTAAAGAGGATCTTTGGTTTGATAAAACTTTGCACAAAGCTGCCTCACAAAGCTTCTTTGTCTGTCAAAGCCAAGCCAAATGGCCACTCGGTTCTGCTGGCCTGGGCTTCTGAGTTCTCCTCCAAGAGTTCCAATATCTGAAAGAAACTTTTCTATTGGAACAATTCACCTCCTGGAAGTGCAGGAAAAGGCTTTGAGATGGTGCTCAATGCCATGTTTAAGAGGACTCAGCCACATTTTCACCTTGAGGAAAATCCTGCTGCCTCTGTTGTACAAAATAGTTCATAAGAGGTACCTACCCACTTTGTGCAGGCTGATCCCTCCCGCCCCCCGGCCCCGCCCAAATCAGCACCAAGAACATGAATTGGAATGAGACAGGCAGCCTCTATAGTTCTTCTGATAAAAGACAGGTATCCTATGTTAGCATCAGTTAACTCAGTTCATAACTTCACAGCTCTAATTACCTGCATATGATTTACCCCAAAGACTTCATCTGAAAGTTGCTAGTGTGAGGATAGCTGATGTACAGGAACCTTCTATGGGAAAACCTTGGCCTAAACAATTTTAAAATAAATAAATATGTGCTATCCACATGTTACTTATTTAAAGTATTTAGCTGCTATGCCCTTACATAATGGTAGAAACTAGAGCACTTGAGATTCAAGTCATGAGGTAAAAGCTATAGCAGTGACAACAACACAGAACATTGTAAAGCTTCTTTGACCACCTACATTAATTAGAAGTTTCACTGAAGGCAGCTTTGAACCAAAAAGTCTTAAATACTCAAGAGATGCTTTACAATAAAAGGGAGTTCTATATCTTTTGAAGACCGGGGCTTCTTTATGATGTTTTTTGAGCAATGGCTTATGAAACAACATGTACCTTTCACAAACCATTACCATTTTCCCAATCGTATCTGCTGTGGAGGAATTCCCAGATTGGCTTGTTATCAAAATGTCAATTTTGATTACAAGCTCCTAACTAAACTCCTGTTCCAAAAAGGCTAACCTCATATGTGGGGCAACATATCTTCACATGTCAAACTAAAACCGCAAGCCTGAATGAAAGAATTTTTGGCAAGGAGAGGTTCCTGAAGCCAATCGTTCAGCATATTCTTTTCCTGGATGTCAAGCTGATGCCAATATGTTGTCTCAGTCTAAGTGAAGAAACAGTTAAATTCTGGGGGGAAATGCAATTAAACCAGAAGATCAAAAAATCTCACTTTATGGTATAGTAAATATCAGGCAAAAGCCAGAATTAAGCTAGAGTCATGCTAACCTGAAGGGATGCTTGATAAAGAAATCAGGAAATGTCTAACTGTCAGTTTTTCCAGGGGAAAATGCACCTAGAATGTGACACTTTTTTATCTATAAACTATGATCAGTGTTACTCTTCATGTCATCCTGACCCATCTGCCAAATGTTTGTAGTTTTCCAAATGAAAAAATAAATAAGCTATTGAATAAATTAAATATAGATAAAAATGCAAAGTCAAGTTTTCCGGTCTTTTCCTATTAAAGAAATATAAACCAATTGGAAAGTAAAATGATGCAATGTTGCCTTGTCTCATCGTTTTCCTAAGTTTCAGATGAGAGTAGTATAGTAGAGTATATTTTGTTAAGTCATTTGATGATATATTGCTTGAAGGATTACGATTGGTGAAGAGCTGAAAGGTCTGGCAGTTGAACCAGTTGTGTGGTTGAACCAGTTGTGTGGTTATTCCAATATAATGAGAGCTTTGGGGCATGGAAGTTCTCCACTTTCCTCTGTGTAAACACAATCAGTCCCCGAGCTTAATAAATGAAATATCTCTAACAAAGATATTATCTTTAGAATAAATCTGTCAGGAAATCTGTTAGAAAAGTGAGATAGGAGAAGTCAGAGACTTTCTGAAGATCTTGGTGTCAGTTTCCTGTCAGTTCCTGGAAATTGTTGTCATTTGTTGTTTGGTTGTGTGTGTCCAGCTCCTGGCGACTTTATAGGCAAGTGTTCTTTATGCTACTAGAATTACCTGGGACAACAGTCAGACTATTGGGTCTGGGTGAAAAAAAAGGCTAAGTTGCTATTTTTCTTTCAGAAACTAAGGCTATTTTTGAATTGTAAGCAACAGGGGGAAAATGCAAAAATAAACTTTAAAATCGCTCTAGGAAGGACACTGACAATCTTTTCTAGACAATCATGGCTCTCTGAAAATAGATTTCCCAATTAATACATCTGGAAACTCAATTAAGTGTTCATTTTATGGCACTAAGCTACCGAATAACATTTGCTGGGAGAAAACAGAAAAGATGCCATGTTGCATTCGCTCCCCATTGTTTGATGTCCCAGACTTAACTGGTTGACTGTCACTAACATGATGTTGAACTAAATCAGCCTTCGTAAGAGCCAGCAAATATTTTCTTATGTTTTATGCCTTAATTCATTTTTAATTATTTTGGACACTGTCCTACCCACAGTGGCAAAACCTTGTTAGATGGACATGAATAACAACTAGAGCTTAGAGGATTTGAAGACTGGAGGACATCAAATTGGAGACAGCTGCTTCAGTTTAGCAAGTCTTCTCTACATCAGCTTTCATGAAGAGAGTGTTTTGGGGTGAGTGCTCTGATCAAACCCAGCAACATCTTTCTTCAATTTCTTATGTGAAAAAAAAAAAAAAAGGTCGGGGGGTGGGAGAAAACAAGCAAACAAAACATCTTACTGCCATTGGGATAACTTTCCTTTATTCTTGCTTTTGGTCAGTGGAATATCCCTTGCATTTATCAATGTCATGAGCTACTCCATGACTCCAGCAAAAAGAAGTGAAATATAAATCTATATTTGGTGAATCAGGGAGAAGAATACATTATCCAGCTTAGGTCTGAATCTATATAATATTCATTTGGTTGAGAAGGAATAAAATTAATAAGGAACTGTGGTTCCAGTGCTTTAGTTCTATGATGTAGCACTGACTTTACCTTCTGATTCTTCATCCTTGGCAACTCTTATTAGAAAATGATTAGGTTGAAGGAGATACTGAAGACTTTCACAAGAACACACCCAGACAAAGCAGCTGAAATATGTAGAAAATACTTTAAATCTGAATTATATACATGTGAGATACTGCACCTATTTAAGTCCAACGTGTGCATTTTGGTTTTTTTGTTAGGAAGCAATGGGATGAAGTATTGGATGAGATATGGTTAGGCATGGGTATAGTGCTCCACTGTTTTGGGATTTCTAATATTTTATTTAGTCTAAAGAATACATGCTAAAGAATGAACATAATAGCAATAGCATTTAGACTTATGTACCATCCCTTAGCTTTATCATCCTTGGAAGGCTGGAAGGCTGAATCAACCTTGAGTCCTGTTAGCATCAAACTCCAAGCTGTGAGCAGAGTTTGCCTGCACTTTAACCACTGCACCGGGGCGGGTTTTAAAACCGGTCACTACCGTTTTGCTCAGTGTGTGTGTGCAACACTTCTGCGCATGCGCAGGGCGGGTGGGTGAAGCCTCCCACTGCCGCTACCAGTTCGTCTAATCCAGGGCAAACCGGTAGCAACCCACCACTGCACTGCACCCCGGTGCTTCTATTTAATATTTTAATTTAAACCAGTCTTCAGATTGATACTATATTAATTTACAGACCCCTCGCATCCTGGACATAAACTGTTTCAACTCCTACCCTCAAAACGACGCTATAGAGCACTGCACACCAGAACAACTAGACACAAGGACAGTTTTTTCCCGAAGGCCATCACTCTGCTAAACAAATAATTCCATCAACACTGTCAAACTATTTACTGAATCTGCACTACTATTAATCTTCTCATCGTTCCCATCACCAATCTCTTTCCATTTATGACTGTATGACTATAACTTGTTGCTGGCAATCCTTATGATTTATATTGATATATTGACCATCAATTGTGTTGTAAATGTTGTACCTTGATGAACGTATCTTTTCTTTTATGTACACTGAGAGCATACGCACCAAGACAAATTCCTTGTGTGTCCAATCACACTTGGCCAATAAAAAATCTATTCTATTCTATTCTATTCTATTCTATTCTATTCTAATACATTACATATTAACAGTATTGGTCTACTAAATTTTCAGATTGGATGCTTATATACCACTAATCATTAAGCATTCCTATTTTCAGGAGAGCCTGGCATATCTGAAGGACAGTAGAAGGGGAAGGCTGATCTAATTTGTTGAAAATGTAATGTTCCATGATTTTCACATTTTGTAGCCACAGTACAAGCCAGTGGTTGCACCACTTAACCTAAAATAATATTTTGCCCTAGCTAGGATTTTAATTTATGACATGACAAAGACACCATCTCTGTAGACAATGACTGCTTCTTTTTAAGAGGGAAGGTGGTTATTTGGAAAAATTCAGTAATTCAGTAAGCCTTCTAAATATATAATCGTTTTCAAAAGTATGCTGATCCCAGATTTCTTCCAACTTAAGGTGCATTCACATAGCTGCTTTTCTATGCTTTCCTCCCATCTCAGAGCAGGAAGGAAATCATGTAGGCATAAATCACACTGCCCCATACTGTGCCCCTGTGACACTGAAGGAAGAATGACTGGTCATGTTTTGCCCAGCATCACCAACTTCAGGAAAAACTGCAGCCAAATGGCATTGAGAATATATCTCAAGCCAGTGCTGAGTCAACTTTGAGCTAATCAGGATCGAACTCCTGACTGTGGGCATAGTTTGCCTGCTGCATTATAATCACTGCACCATTATCATTTGATTTTATGTTTTCCCAGAAGATCATTGATGTATGTACTACCAACCAGCAGATGGCAGCAAAGAGGCCTTTTCTATCTCTTGTAGCTGCCATCCATGGAAGCAACATTTGCAGATCCTGGATGCAGCTAGCTTGTTTCCCCCCAAATAAGACATCCCCTGATAATAAGCCCAATCAGGCTTTTGAGCGCATGGCAATAAGGCCAAGTACTTATTTCAGGGTTCCAAAAAAAAAATATAAGACAGGGTCTTATTTTCAGGAAAACACGGTATTAGATAAATGCTGTTGAAGAGTCAAAGTTTGAGAAAGGAGTTTGGATTCATATGAAAGAGATCCTATTCCAGAAGATAGCTTACTGGTCATTCTTGAAGGCAAAACAACATGATAGAACAGGTACAGAGCCCAACAACAAACAAGGGTTGGTGGTCCAACAGCAAAGCTCCTGGGCCAATAGGAAGGAAGCATATTTCTGAGATAGACTTCCTAAACCTTCTTTTCCACATACCTGACAATGTCTGCATTGAATAACTAGTTCTGGGTTTCGTGAGCTGGACATATAAATATGATGGTGCACAGAGGTTAGAATGCAGTATTGCAGGGTTTTTTTGTTTTTTGTTTTTTTGTTTTTGCTTTTATATCCCGCCCTTCTCCGAAGACTCAGGGTGGCTTACACTATGTCAAGCAATAGTCTTCATCCATTTGTATACTATATACAAAGTCAACTTATTGCCCCCCCCAACAATCTGGGTCCTCATTTTACCTACCTTATAAAGGATGGAAGGCTGAGTCAACCTTGGGCCTGGTGGGACTTGAACCTGCAATATTGCAAGCAGTTGCTGTTAATAATAGGCTGCATTAGGTTAACTTCACCCACAGCCAGGAATTCGATCCTGATTGGCTCAGGGCTGATTCAGCCTTCCATCCTTCTGAAGTCGGTAAAATGAGGACCCAGATTGTTGGGGGAAATATGCTGACTCTGTAAACCACTTAGAGAGGGCTAAAGCACTGTGGAATAGTATATAAGGGTAAATGCTATAGCAAAGATAGATAGATAGATGAATAGAATAGAATAGAATAGAATAGAATAGAATAGAATAGAATAGAATAGAATAGAATAGAATAGAATAGAATAGAATTCTTTATTGGCCAAGTGTGATTGGACACACAAGGAATTTGTCTTTGGTGCATATGCTTTCAGTGTACATAAAAAGACAAGATACACTCGTCAAGAATCACAAGGCCACAGTACCCAGTGTTGACAGAGACAGAGACAGATAGACAGAGAAAGAGATACAGACAGACAGCATTTTGACACCAGAATACCCAAAGCAAGCTGTGATTAAATGATATCCTCTGCAAATGGTCTGTAGAGAATCTCAGTCATTCAGGTTCATGGTTGTCCCAAAGGTGCTTTTTCATGACCTGGATAACTGAGAATCTCTACAGTTTAGCTACAGTTTAGCTATGCAGTTTGGGATGAACACCCTTTGAATGGTATGGGAGCATGAATGGATTTCCAGAAGAAGTGCAGACTACAGGAACCATTAGTACTACTCAGGTGACCCTGAGGACACACATAAACCTCCAAGTGCTTCAACGACCTTCTAAAAGGATGCAAATGACCAGCTGTCTGCAAGGAATATAAATCTTTCCATTCCACACCATCCAGTCAGAGCTGAAGGAGCTTCTTGGATGAGAAGCAAAACATCTTCAAAAGAAAAAACAAGAAAATCCAATTGCAAATGGTTAATTGGACATCTTCATGGTAAAGCAAGCAGGATTGGTGGATGAGCCCTTAGACACTCTTCTTCTCCATCTGCCCTAAAATGTTATTTTAAAGCTTGGTGGTTATATAAGTACACAATTTCCATCCCAAGATTTGATACTTCCTAAACACATGTTAAATGTATCCTCCTTGGATATAAGTGCAGGTTATTTTCAAAGATTGTTTCTGTGGGATGTTTTAAAGGGAGAGTAATTTCTATAGATGGAAGAACTAACTCTTTTCCACCACATGGAGGCTCTTGTAAAATTACCCCCATCCTGCAATTATATTTTAATATAGAAGTCATTGGTATAAGTGGAGGATGTTTTAAAGTCTAATTACCTTTGGAAGCATTTTGGGAAGTTGTATATCGGCCTTGGGGCTCATGTCTTCTTATTGATGGCCTGCAGATGCTGTCACATGTAATTGTAGCAGTTCACACTTAGCCAATATCTTCCTCATTCCTGACTTTTGTTCTTTTGAGAGAAAAGAGAAAGAAGAATGCTAACAGGATAGGAAATATTCCAGCTTTCTACTCAACTCCACTGAATCTGCTTTTCAGATTCCCTTTGAATAATGTCTTCTATTCAACAAGAGGTTGACAAAATCAGAAATGAGGAGGTGATAAGCCACCTGGGAAAGCAAAGGGAAATCATCAAAACCATAAAAAAAGCAAAAATTAGAATATTTTGGACATGTGATGCGACACCCAGAAAAATATGGCATACTTCACTTAATCCTCCAAGGAAAGATTGAAGGCAAACAAGATCAAGGCAGAAGAAGAACATCCTGGCTTCAAAATCTAAGGGACTAGTTTGGACAAAACTCAACAGCACTTTTTCGTGTGGCTATTGATAAAAATAGGATTGCCACCATGATCGTCAACGTCCGATGACGGATATGGCACAAGAAGAAGAAGAATTCAACAAGAAGAAAGAAACAACTTTCTTGACCTGCAATAAGAAATAAATATAGTTATTTCCCTTGAAATTATTACAGTAATGAGTAGACTAAGGGCCAGCTGCCTTCAGACTGTAATAAAAAGACAATTTAATGTAATTTGGAAAATTGGAATCCAATGTCATCTTTCACTTTTTCAAAACACTCATTGTGCTGTTTTCCCCCCTAGAGTGTTTAATGTGGATAAAGAATTCAAATAGAATCCCCAAAGGACTGGAAACACTGCAGTGCCTATTACAGTTAGTATCTTCCACCTAGGTTACACACAGTCTGTATTCTGATTTTCCCTCAAATGTTTGCATGGTAACAAGAAACATTCTTAGTGTTTCTGGAGAGAAAACATACCAAAAAAACAGTAAAAGAAATCCATTTTTTTCTCCATAAATAGTTTCCAGTTGCTGAGTTAGCCCTTTAGAAGGCAACTAACGAATAAGGTTTTCCTTAGTTATTTGACAGAAAGGAAAATATGATTTAAAAGAAAAAAAGAATCAGGATTAAATAGAAGCAATGCGTCAAGATCTTTATGTTCTTTCAGACTTATAAACTACATTAAAGGCAAAAGTTTCTTTTTTAAAAAATGTCTATACCTTCAACACAAATTGTTTTTACATCTTTTAATTATTTGGTATGTTCTTATAATTCAGAAACTATACCAAGATACTGTTGCTCATAAATATTTATAACAAATATATGAATTGAAATACAGTGAAATACAAATCTCTCTAGTAACAACTATGTACATATATAACAACTGTATACACTAAGAAATAGTGTATACAGTTTACATTCATTCATTTTCTTCCCTATATATTCTATATGGGGAATATATAACAATATAACAACTATTTTAAAGCATTCTGTGAGTGAAATACATTTAAACAAAACATGTTTGTTTGTAATTATTGTTGCTCCATTTCCATTCCCCACACTCCCATTATATATTAAATATCTGAATTTCCATTTAGATTTATTTTTGTTTTAAGATAGTTGCTGAAAACACTCTAGTTTTTATGCATGCAGTTATTTCCACAGTGTGTAGAAACAATTTTCTTTTTACAGTAGCCATAATCTCCCATTCCTAGCAAACACAGATTAGCAATCAAGGGTGGCTACTATAGATTACTGGACTGGATGTAATTACATAATTACAAAATATTTTTAATTCTATATTACTATTCAGCATACTCAAAGAGGAGACTGAACAGTTTTCTAGAATATGACTTGTAATATAATATATTTTGCCTCTTTATTCATAGCTATTCTGACTTCGAAACTAGGATTTCTTATTTCTTTTTTCCTGTCAGGTTTCAGGTCTTTTTGTAATGTGGCTGTAGACAGAATTTATAACATAATTTAGGGCAGATGATTATTCTCTCCAGTAGGAGTAGGAGTTGTGGGTGATTTGCCACATTATCTTATTGAATACCGTTTAAAGTAATCTCAAACATTAAAGCAGCATTTTCCATTTTGATATAAAAGATACTTTGTCAGAAAATTTTGCAGTTTTTGCCATACTAATCAGAGAGAAACTGGGAATCTGGTTAGTTTTTCAAGCAATACAGATCTAAGAGAAAATATGATGTGAGGTATGGTTTCCAAATTTTCTCCTTGGTGACATAGTCAGTTACGGAAATCTTCAATAAGTTTATCTCATTATAACACTTATGAAACTTTTTCAGATGATATTATCAGTAAAAGTCAAGGTGACCCTGATGCTTTGCCAGTCACTTCAGTAACAACTTCACAACTTCTTCAACTGAAATTAAAATTGTTCCATTTTTCATCTAGTAGGAAGAACTGAGAGTTACTTACAAAAGGTAGAACTTTTACACTTCAGTGCAGTGATACCCTTTGAGGGGGAAAAAAATAACAAAATAGCGGGGGGTGGGAGACTGCATTCGCTTATCTGTCTTTTTAACAATTAGGTTGAGATTGTGTTTTTTAATGAAAAGGTGGCTTATGGAATCAATCTTAAATTGATTTAAAGTTATTTAAATTGGGAAACCATAGTTTCAACTGGGAAACTGACTATCCTAGCTCAAGCTAAATCAAAAAAAATATCTACAGATTTCCTAGAAGTCTGGCACACGGACAAATCAACCATCAATAAATACATGGAGATAAACATGTATATACTATTCAAATGAGACAATCAAAAGCTCCTCACCAGCCATCAACACCCAGAAAAGCAGAGATTAAAACCAAGGGGCCGTTGATGGCTCAACAGACTAAGCAGTCTGTTATTAACACAGCTGCTTGCAAGTTCAAGTCCCACCAGGCCCAAGGTTGACTCAGCCTTCCATCCTTTATAAGGTAGGTAAAATGAGGACCCAGATTGTTGGGGGCAATAAAAGTTGACTTTGTATATAATATACAAATGGATGAAGACTATTGCTTAACACAATGTAAGCCGCCCTGAGTCTTCGGAGAAGGGCGGGATATAAATTCAAAATAATAAAAAAAAAAAGATTAACAACCAATATTGTTGGTTGGGGGGTAAACAATATCCCAATCAAGGGATACCAACTCAGACAAACAGTAGACAGAAGCAGTAATCAAGGTATCACCAATAACACACATACCATCACTGATAGAGCAAGCCAGTGATATATAAATAGGGAGCAAACCCCACTCCATTCTAGTAATTGACAGTGTTACCTATATGGGTAATGAAATATGGGTAATGAAAACAACCAAGCTAAAAGACACCAAAGACTCCACAGTCCAACCCTGAGCTACAAATATTCATCTCTAAAATTGTCTCTACTGTACATCTGTTCAGAATATGCTTCTGTAATTCTGGCCCAGTAAAGATTGCTGTTAGCATTTCTCTGCTACTAACTACATTTAAAGTAAATCTTTATAGGTGTTTTTTAAAAAAAATAAATAATACGTGGCAAAACACTTTAGGGTGAATGAGAAGAATGAAGAACTATTGCAATCTCAGTAATTCCATAACGCTATGTAAAATTATGATTTTCCTGCATACCCTTAATGGTGGCTGATACAATAACAGGTCAAGAAGAAGCAGTCAAATATTTGCACAAAGTTTTCTCATTTTCCGAAGCACTTTTTTTTTTTTTTTTACCAATATCAGAAATCTCGTAGGTTTAGCTTCCCAAAACTGTTCCATTCCAGGATATTTGCATTTCTTTTATTTTTCCTCCCCTCATTGGGCAAATTTAGGAAGAAATTGCATGAGGACCATCCAATTAAAAAAAAGATTAAAATACTAAATGGGTGTGGAACCTGGCAATCCTTGGAATTTCTTCATCTCCATTAATGATGGGAAGGAATCATTCTTTCCAGGGCTCAGGTAGTGCATTTGAGAGCAGATCTTCTGTTTTGTTGGCTAATTTTGAGTGTGCCAGGCAGCTAAAAATGGAGGCTGAATGAATCATTCCAGCCTCTGGATACAAGGAAGGAAATACTGGAGCCCAAAGAGACAACCCTGCCGGCAATTCACCAACACTTAGAAAAACATGTAATTGTCCATTGACCTATTTGTCTGTTAGAAACACAACACCTTCACAGCTTGGGAGACCTGGATGCTAAAAATATTTGAGGTACATAAGCAGACTGAAGAAAGAGATGAATGTGGCTTTGAACTTGGCCTTAGAATAACCATGGGTTTTGTCCTCCAAACTAAACAGGTATTTTTGTAAAAAGAAAAAGCTACAAGCAGTCAGTGTGAAAGCTTTGTTATACCAAGGCAAAACTCTTAGCTATATTTGGAAGAAACGAAAGTCCCCTAAAAGTTTCAATCTTCTAAAGGCTGGGAGTGGGGAGGGAATGGACACACACACACAGAGGTAAGAGTACCCCAAGACGTAGGCAAAAAACTCAAAATGGTGCCTGTGATCATAGTCATCACAAATAAAAAAACAGTGTACTGATGCTGCTGATACAAATCTGCATGAAACAAATATATATATATGTAGATCTTTGGTTATTCGGGTTTTCTCCCGCGTAAAATTGGAAGTGTCTTGGCGACGTTTCGACAAAGTCTCATTCGTCATCTTCAGGCTTCAGCTTCGTGCTTCTGGGAGCTGAAGCCTGAAGCTGAAGCCTGAAGATGACAAATGAGACTTGCCGAACGTCGCCAAGACTTGCTCCAAAGATATACAAACACCGTGAAACCTCAGAAAACATATATATATATATATATATGTTTTCTGAGGTTTCGCGGTGTTTGTATGTAGGTCTTTGGTTATTCGGGTTTTCTCCGCGTAAAATTGGAAGTGTCTTGGCGACGTTTGACGAAGTCTCATTCGTCATCTTCAGGCTTCAGCTTCGTGCTTCTGGGAGCAATGTGTGATCGCAGCTGTTTCTTCCTTTTAACTGCTAGTGGGGGTTTGAATTGTTTGGGTGGGAGCTTGGCTGTGCTCTGATTGGATGGGTTTTTTTTTGTGCTCTGATTGGCTGGGGGTGTGTCCTGTGTTGGTGGGGGCTTGTTTGTGCTCAGTTTAGTCTGTGTTGCAGGGGGATTTGAGCTGGTGAGCTGCATAGCTGTTGTTTGGCTTTGTGGTCGTGCTACATCTTCATAGTGGGTGTCAGTCTGCTGCATGTATGGATTGGAGGGGTTTGAAATGGCTAATGTTGCAGCTGCGGTCTGGCTTCTGGTCCTTGGTCGTGCTTCATGATCAGTGTGGGTTTGGGTCTGCTTTCTGGGTGGATGTGCGGTGGTGACATCCTGTGTGGACCTCGTGAGTGTGGGTCTGGTGTCATTCCTCGTGTTAGGGACTCGTTTGTCAATAAAGGCGGGTTTCCAAATGGCTGGTAGGCGGGAGGTGTCATCTCGTTTGTTCATGCTGTGTGGGCGTTTTTCTATCTCAATGGCTTCTCTGATTATTCTGTTGTTAAAGTGTTCAGTTTTGGCGATAGTTCTGGTCTTTTTAAAGTCAATATCATGTCCTGTGACTTTAAAGTGTTGGACCAGGGAAGAAGTTGGTTCCTCTTTTTTGAATGAGTTCTTGTGTTCTTCAATGTGTGCACTTATTCTTCTGTTGGTTTGTCCAATGTATGTGGTGGGGCAGGCGGTGCATGGGATTTCATATACTCCTTGATTTTCTAACTCAATTTTGTCTTTGGGGTTTCTTAGGATGGTGGATATTTTTTGGTTTGTGCAGAATGCTGTCTTGATGTTATGTTTGTGGAGGATCTTGCTGATTCTGTCTGTGGTGCCTTTTATATATGGGAGGAGGGCTGTGCCGTTTTCTTGCTCTCTGTCTTGGGTTTTAGTGGGGGGTTCTTTTTGGATTAGTTTGGTAATCTTATTTCTCTGGAATCCATTGGATGTTAGTACGTTTGTGAGAGTGTGTAGTTCGGTTTTTAGGTGTTGTTCGTCAGCTAAGCATTTTGTTCTAGAGATGAGTGTCTTGGCTACGGAGTTGATCTGTGCTGGAATCTAGAAAATCTGTGCTGGAAACTAGAAAAATCTGATCACAAACCCAAACTCTGGCTCAGATACGTAGATGACACCTTCATAATCTGGCCACACGGGAAAGAAAAACTTGAAAACTTCCTCACACACCTCAATAGCCTACACCCCAAAATACAGTTCACCATGGAAACAGAAGTTAACAACCAACTTCCCTTCCTAGATGTCTTAGTCTACAAGAAACCCAATGGCTCCCTAGGACACACCATCTACCAGAAGAAAACACACACAAACCGCTATCTGCATGCACTCTCACACCACCACCCAGCACAGATCAACTCCGTAGCCAAGACACTCATCTCTAGAACAAAATGCTTAGCTGACGAACAACACCTAAATACCGAACTACACACTCTCACAAACGTACTAACATCCAATGGATTCCAGAGAAATAAGATTACCAAACTAATCCAAAAAGAACCCCCCACTAAAACCCAAGACAGAGAGCAAGAAAACGGCACAGCCCTCCTCCCATATATAAAAGGCACCACAGACAGAATCAGCAAGATCCTCCACAAACATAACATCAAGACAGCATTCTGCACAAACCAAAAAATATCCACCATCCTAAGAAACCCCAAAGACAAAATTGAGTTAGAAAATCAAGGAGTATATGAAATCCCATGCACCGCCTGCCCCACCACATACATTGGACAAACCAACAGAAGAATAAGTGCACGCATTGAAGAACACAAGAACTCATTCAAAAAAGAGGAACCAACTTCTTCCCTGGTCCAACACTTTAAAGTCACAGGACACGATATTGACTTTAAAAGACCAGAACTATCGCCAAAACTGAACACTTTAACAACAGAATAATCAGAGAAGCCATTGAGATAGAAAACGCCCACACAGCATGAACAAACGAGATGACACCTCCGCCTACCAGCCATTTGGAAACCCGCCCTTATTGACAAACGAGTCCCTAACACGAGGAATGACACCAGACCCACACTCACGAGGTCCACACAGGATGTCACCACCACATCCACCCAGAAAGCAGACCCAAACCCACACTGATCATGAAGCACGACCAAGGACCAGAAGCCAGACCGCAGCTGCAACATTAGCCATTTCAAACCCCTCCAATCCATACATGCAGCAGACTGACACCCACTATGAAGATGTAGCACGACCACAAAGCCAAACAACAGCTATGCAGCTCACCAGCTCAAATCCCCCTGCAACACAGACTAAACTGAGCACAAACAAGCCCCCACCAACACAGGACACACCCCCAGCCAATCAGAGCACAAAAAAACCCCATCCAATCAGAGCACAGCCAAGCTCCCACCCAATCAGTTCAAACCCCCACTAGCAGTTAAAAGGAAGAAACAGCTGCGATCACACATTGCTCCCAGAAGCACGAAGCTGAAGCCTGAAGATGACGAATGAGACTTCGTCGAAACGTCGCCAAGACACTTCCAATTTTACGCGGGAGAAAACCCGAATAACCAAAGACCTACATATATATATATATATATATATATATATATATATATATATATATATATATATATATATATACATACATACATACATACATACATACATACATATACATAGTGTGTGTATACACTGTATATATACATAGTGTGTGTATACACAATATATATGCACACACACTCATATATATACATACATATATACTCACATACATATACATAGTGTGTGTATACACTGTATATATACATACATACATATATATACATATATACTCACATACATATATACTCACATACATATATACATATATACACAGTATGTATATACATAAACATACACACCATTTTGAGTTTTTTGACCACTCCCTGGGGCAGTCCTACCTATTTTGTTAATATTTTGTTAATGCAGGAAATTCAGGCAATCGAAGGAAAGAAACAGGAGACAAACAAAGTGATTTCTCCTGTGGTGGGATTCAAGTAATTTAACAATCGGTTCTCTGCCCTAATGATTTCTTCCAACAGCCAGTTTTCCAAATTGCTCAGAAAGTTAACAACCGGTTCTCCTGAAGTGGTGCGAACTGGATGAATCCCACCACTGGATTTGTCCCTTAATAGAATGTCTTCTGGTAGCTTTAGGGACATAACTATGCGGTTTTCTTGCATGGTATTGAAGCAGCTTTCCATTACTTTCTTCAGAGGTAGTTTGTCAACTTTCCAGCCCAGTCTACTCCCTCAAGTTTCCCAATTGTCCCTCATCCAAGTATACTAATGATTTTATATAGGCCTCCATTATAAATAAATAAATAAATAATCTTGGTCAAATCAAAATCTAAATCTGCATAAAACATTCAAATGTTCTAGGACCTTAGCATTTGGATAAATTGTTAGATTATTTATCTTGCCATGTCCTTAATTTAACAATCGGTTCTCTGCCCTAATGATTTCTTCCAACAACCAGTTTTCCAAATTGCTCAGAAAGTTAACAACCGGTTCTCCCGAAGTGGTGCGAACTGGCTGAATCCCACCACTGGATTTGTCCCTTAATAGAATGTCTTCTGGTAGCTTTAGGGA
Source organism: Ahaetulla prasina (assembly GCF_028640845.1). Classification (NCBI taxonomy): domain Eukaryota; kingdom Metazoa; phylum Chordata; class Lepidosauria; order Squamata; family Colubridae; genus Ahaetulla; species Ahaetulla prasina. The sequence continues at coordinate 130,635,956 of NC_080539.1, forward strand.
CATAACTACGCGGTTTTCTTGCATGGTATTGAAGCGGCTTTCCATTACTTTCTTCAGAGGTAGTTTGTCAACTTTCCAGCCCAGTCTACTCCCTCAAGTTTCCCAATTGTCCCTCATCCAAGTATACTAATGATTTTATATAGGCCTCCATTATAAATAAATAAACAAACAAACAAATAAATAAATAATCTTGGTCAAATCTAAATCTAAATCTGCATAAAACATTCAAATGTTCTAGGACCTTAGCATTTGGATAAATTGTTAGATTATTTATCTTGCCATGTCCTTAATTTAACAAAATTTCTGGATGAACCAAACTGTGAAAACAAAAATGGCAGTTAGCATAAAGATTAACTTACTGGTTCCAATTGATGTTACATATGTATATGTGCATCTTTGTGACATAACTAAATAAATCTAGCTTATGTACCATTTTAATGGCTCTTCAAATTATTTCAATACATATTCCAGCATACTATAAAAACATGAAAGTGGTTAATAAAAAACATCTCGCTCATATCAGCACTCTAAAATCAGCACTCTTTATAGATGTTCACAATTTCTTATCAAGGAAGAATCTCGCCAGCCTTTATCAATTGTGGTTAATAGCTTTTGTTATCATAATGAAAAGATGAATAACATTGCCAGTGAATGTGGAAAATTAATCCTCTTAACAACATAATTAAAATATTAATTATAACAAGGGAAGTGGTAGGATTTTCTATTTCTCCTGAAGCTGAGCGTTCACTAAACTTTAATTGGAAGATGACCTATATTCTTAACTCTGGGCAGCTTCAATATCATTACAAGAGAGAAAGATTCCATTTGAATTTTGATTTGTAAAGACTTGCATTTAACGTTGAAGCATATTTCCAGCAACTATAAAATAACAATCGTTTCTAGATCTTGCTCCCAGTTTATTTTATTTTATTTAAATATATATATACATATATACACACACACACATACATACACACATATATACATACATACATACATACATATACATAGTGTGTGTATACACAATATATATGCACACACACACTCATATATATACATATATACTCACATACATATACATACTGTATACACATGTGCACAAACACATCTCTGTGTGTGTGTGTGTGTGTACATACAGTATCTATCTATCATCTATCTATATACAGTGTGTATGTGTATACACTGTATATATACATATATACACAGTATGTATATACATAAACATACACACCATTTTGAGTTTTTTGACCACTCCCTGGGGCAGTCCTACCTATTTTGTTAATATTTTGTTAATGCAGGAAATTCAGGCAATCGAAGGAAAGAAACAGGAGACAAACAGTTAAAGTGATTTCTCCTGTGGTGGGATTCAAGTAATTTAACAATCGGTTCTCTGCCCTAATGATTTCTTCCAACAACCAGTTTTCCAAATTGCTCAGAAAGTTAACAACCGGTTCTCCTGAAGTGGTGCGAACTGGATGAATCCCACCACTGGATTTGTCCCTTAATAGAATGTCTTCTGGTAGCTTTAGGGACATAACTATGCGGTTTTCTTGCATGGTATTGAAGCAGCTTTCCATTACTTTCTTCAGAGGTAGTTTGTCAACTTTCCAGCCCAGTCTACTCCCTCAAGTTTCCCAATTGTCCCTCATCCAAGTATACTAATGATTTTATATAGGCCTCCATTATAAATAAATAAACAAACAAACAAATAAATAAATAAATAAATAAATAAATAATCTTGGTCAAATCAAAATCTAAATCTGCATAAAACATTCAAATGTTCTAGGACCTTAGCATTTGGATAAATTGTTAGATTATTTATCTTGCCATGTCCTTAATTTAACAAAATTTCTGGATGAACCAAACTGTGAAAACAAAAAAGTCAGTTAGCATAAAGATTAACTTACTGGTTCCAATTGATGTTACATATGTATATGTGCATCTTTGTGACATAACTAAATAAATCTAGCTTATGTACCATTTTAATGGCTCTTCAAATTATTTCAATACATATTCCAGCATACTATAAAAACATTAAAGTGGTTAATAAAAAACATCTCGCTCATATCAGCACTCTAAAATTAACCTTTATAGATGTTCACAATTTCTTATCAAGGAAGAATCTCGCCAGCCTTTATCAATTGTGGTTAATAGCTTTTGTTATCATAATGAAAAGATGAAAAACTTATTGCCAGTGAATGTGGAAAATTAATCCTCTTAACAACATAATTAAAATATTAATTATAACAAGGGAAGTGGTAGGATTTTCTATTTCTCCTGAAGCTGAGCGTTCACTAAACTTTAACTGGAAGATGACCTATATTCTTAACTCTGGGCAGCTTCAATATCATTACAAGAGAGAAAGATTCCATCTGAATTTTGATTTGTAAAGACTTGCATTTAACGTTGAAGCATATTTCCAGCAACTATAAAATAACAATCGTTTCTAGATCTTGCTCCCAGTTTATTTTTGATAGATAAATTAAATTCTGTGTATTTTATTTGTGGACATATTTTATATTTTGCTTTATCTTAAGAAACAATAAAAAATATTCAATGTGCCCAGACTTTATCTCTCACATATCATACACAGCAGTTTTATGAATAGTGGAGAGTTTATTTGGAATAATACTCCTGGAGTCACGATATTTGGTATTATTTTAGTTTAAAAACTGCTTGAGAAAAGGAAAACACTACCTGAATGTTACGGCATACAATCAAAGGACTCGGTTTTCAAATCAACTTTTGTGTTCGTTTTCTGTCTTAGGCTGTCTCAATCAAAATCTGGCATTTGTAGTTCAAAACTACAGTTTATTTTGTTTTCCTTAACTCACAGCATCTTTATTTAGGAGAAGCGAAAGTGTGCCTTTCATGTCCTTTCAGTTTTCACTTCATTATTTGAGGACTTTGCCTCAAAATTACTTCCTATGGGAACTCATCTTTCAGACAAGAGAAAGGTGCTTATGGAAGTCATACATTTAAGAATAGGATGGATCTGCCTGGTGTGCATGTTTATCTTCTTCCAAAAATAGCAGTTATGCAGTTTTGAAGTATTCGTGGATCCAGGACTCTCTCTGATATCAAGCTACCAGATCTGGGATGCAAATTTTCAAATAACCACTAGAAGGAAATAGAGATGATAGAAAACTCTTATTCTATACAACCCTCTAATGGTCATGCAGTCTACTTCTATGAGCGCTAAGCTTGATCCAGATCCAGTGTGCAAGAGTGGTGTGTTTTTTTTATTGGTTCAGACTGAATTGCCTTCACATCAAGAATCCTTGCAGTCATAAAATGAAATATATATTTGAAACAACTGAATCTGATTAATAGGATCTGTATTGGATCTGATTAATAAGGCTGCCAATAATAGCAATAGCAATAGCAGCCCTTTCTAAGCAATTTACAGAGTCAGCAGTTTACGGAGTCAGCCCCCCCGATAATCTAGGTCCTCATTTTACCGACCTCAAAAGGATGGAAGGCTGAGTCAACTTTGAGCCGGTGAGAATCGAACTGCTGGCAGTTGGCAGAATTAGCCTGCAATACTGCATTGTAACCACTGCACCACCATGGCTAATAGTAAGTTTTAACTGGATCTAAGTACATTAATCAGGCTGGTTTCTAGGAAAACTAGATCAATGGTAGAATGAGCGGTCACTTGTTTCTCAGCTCTGATAGAGAAGATATACCATTCTGTAGGTCAAAATAAGGCAGCTGACTATATAGGTGATTGGACCAGAACTACCATATTACTCCATCACTATCATTACACAGATTGCTGGTTTATTTCCAAATAAAATACAAAGAACTTGTAGTTCATTTTTAAAGATTTTCTTTTTAAAGAAAATGTTGCTTTTGCAGAATCTCCAACACCCATTAAAGAGAACTTGCTATTGACTCTACTGTTTAAGATCTACAGGTATAGTCAGTCTTCTTTACAACTGCATAGAGCAGATTAACTTTTTCATGGGTTTTTAAGCAAGCTTTTTAAAAAATGCATTTTTGTGTGATAAGGCCTTTGGTTAACATTTGAATTGTTTGTTTATTTTTACTTTTTATAGGCTTCCTGAATCTCAGTACCTCTCAGAGGCTAACTAAAGTAAAAAAAGCAAATAAAAGAAAGAAACCACAAAAAAAGAAAGAATGACCCCCAAAACAACATATAATCAAAGAAAACCTATCTGACAGGGGCTGAACCTTCACTCTGCCCCAAAATCGAGTAACTGTTTTTAAACTTTTTCTCCCCAATTTGCTTATTTTAGCCTTTAACCTTTAAAATTAGTTTGGCTTGTTTTCTGTTTAATGGAATTCTCTTTGTCATACCCTTTGAGCAGACAGGCAAGAGATAAATGTAAATAAACAACAAAATAGCATCCAAAGACTCTGTCAATTATACTGAGGGTGATTTGAATTTTTTTTTTCTCTGAATGACATTGTATACTTGGTTTCTCAAAGCTCACGTGTTACACACCACTGATATTAGTGAACAAAATTAAGCAGCATTGGGTTATTATCCAACGTCCAAGGACATTGCCGAAGACTTGAGCATTTGAGATGCTCAAAATGCAAACTGCAAAGCAGGCTTCTGCAGAACTGCCATGAAGAGAGGGGGGGAAATGAAACAAAGGAATGTGGCTATTTCACTTGGCTCTTAGAAGCAAGGGAAGATGTTGTTTCAAGAAACAAATTCAAAGGCAACATCATTTCCATGACCTGCCCTGACCTATTAAACAAATTCCATTCATACATACTTTTCTGCCCAATAGGCCAAATCTAGGCCAAATTAGGCTTATGCTACAATTAGAAAATCTTTTCAAACTTTTTGGGCAAAATAAGTTGGAAACAACATCACGTGTATCAGAGTAAGTCTGAAAACACTTGATTCAATTTGCTACTTAGCGCTTGTGTTAATTAGATAGTCCTACATAAAAATATCTAGCTGTTATTCAGTACTATTTCTAGAGGAGAGGTGGGGATACTTGTTCTCTTCCCACTCCTTCCTTCTCTTCCACAGCAGCTCTTGGTGTGTTTGTTTGTTTCATATGGCATAATAGAATACAACATTAACCATTGGTTTTACTTTTGGTACTCATGCTGCTGCTTTTTGCTGGGAGACCCTTGTGAGGTCCAGCAGCCAGAATGGGTACAGTAGCCGCGACAAAGTCACATTGCCTCAAGTGTACCACGAGGAGTCTACATTGCACCCCAGCTGTGCTTAGTTGAATCTAGTTTACAAGCCTTCTCCTGTCTGAAAATCCAGACTGATCAGGGCTTCACTGTGGACTATTACTGTGTTCAGACCAATCAGAGGTGGGTTTCAGCAGGTTCTGACGTGTTCTGGAGAACCAGTAGCGGAAATTTTGAGTAGTTTGGAGAACCAGTAGTAAAAAATCTGACTGGCCCCACCCTCATCTATTCTCTGCCTCCCGAGTCTCAGCTGATCGGGTGGAAACGGGGATTTTGCAGTAACCTTCCCCTGGAGAGGGGTGGGAATGGGGATTTTGCAGTATTCTTCCCCTGCCATGCCCACGAAGCCATGCCACACCCACCAAGTCACATCCATGGAACCGGTAGTAAAAAAATTTGAAACCCACAACTGAGACCAATGTATCTTCTGTTAAATCTTCCCAACCAACAATGAGAAGTCAGAGTTAGAGGAGGTGGACTCCTGCCTGTTTTTCCTCTGCGATTAAAATTCTTAATGCCAGAAGAAGGAATCTCTCTTAACTTAATCTATCTCATAATCCATATTGCATAGGTGTATTGTGAGGCTAAATCTGGAGGAGGAGGAGGAGGAGGAGGAGGAGGAGGAGGAGGAAGAGGAGGAGGAGGAGATATGCATGAAGAGATATGCATGAAGCCTTTAGCTTCCTGGAGGAAAAGTGGAATGCAAATCAATAAATCAAAAGTAACTTAGAAGCAGCAGCATCTGGCTGTTTTCCCATATTCTGGGCAGCCTTCAAATAAAGCCTCCAACTAAATAAGCATTTCTTTCATATGTGTTCTTGAAACAACTCTTAAACCCAATTCACTCATGAAACCAATTAGAGCTTTCATGGGAAACTAATGGAGACTTATGGGGCAATGGAGGGAAGGAAGAATAGCCATTAACAGCTGGCATATTCTGGAAGAATCAACAGATCGATGGAAAAATGTATCGCGTATCCCTTAGTTCTGCTATACAATTTTGCAGTAGATGAAAGAAAAGGAAACTAAAAAGAATTTAGAGCAGCTCCTTTTGCAGATTCTGTGGGGAAGCGTTGACTGTTCTGAATCTCAGTTAATGCTACTATCCTACTACAAAGTCACTTTTTTACAGTTCATTGTGAAAAACCTCCAAAGTGACAGATGAGAAAGAAAGTCTGTTGCCGAAACTTACAGAAACTGTTCCTTTTGTTGCTATTTTTTTTTTTTTTTGCTTAAGCAAGGTACAAATTTTGAATGTGCCTCTCTTGATATATATGTATGTTCAGACATGTAATCAATAAGCAGAATATAATTGATCCCAGCAACTTTTGCTCTCTTTCAGTATAAAATATCCCAGAATATATTTATTATTTACACAAGAGAAACTCTTGCTTCCTTGACACGGTTCTAACAATCTCAGTATAGATTGTCCTCCATAAAAGGCATCAAAATAATGCAGTAAAAGGAGACAAAAACCCATGATATTCTACAACATTAAAAAATAGTAATGATCCCAAGACAATAATGGAGAAGCATACATTTGCACTAGATTTTCTATTTTGTGGAAGATTGGATGCCAGTAGAGTTCCAGGCCCAATTTAAGGTGCTGGGAATTGTTCAAAAACTACCTATGGACCCTCATGACCTTGTAGAGCACGGGTGTCAAACTTGCCACATCACATTGCCATCACGTGATGTTTCGCAATGTTTTTCCCATTCGTGGAGCTGGGGTCGGCATGGGCTGCACATGACACATTCAGCCCATGGGCTGACAGTTTGACACCCCTGTTGTAGAGCATCTGTTCCAAGTGAAATCTGCTTACCAAGTGTGAGCTAGTCAGGAGGGATCACAAGAGGTTTCTACCCCAAGAGATCCAGTGGGAAGCAGCTGTGGGATGATCTTTTCAACCAAAGCCACCTCATTTTAGTATTCTCTTCCTCTGAGGTCAGAAAGCTCTCAACCCCTTCATTCCAAATGGGGTGAAAACTGGTCTGTTTTTGCCCAGTCTTCAAAACAATGTCTGCTTTATCTTTATTTTATGCATTTTAAGCTTCTTATGTTTGTATTACATTATCATTTTAGGCTTCTTACGTTTGTATAACTGTTACTGTCTTGCAGGTAACAGCATGTACATTTTTATAAAATAAACAAAATGCCTTTCTCAGCCATGGGAAATGAATAAAGTTCTTCCACAGATCTTAATATCTCAACAGGTACACTTTTTTTAAAAAAAATATATGCTTGGGTATCTCCTTCATGAAACCTTTGATTCATTCACTCTGATTCATTCACTCCCACTAGGAATTTGCTTAGTGAAAGATTTTTCTCTAGTCCTCAGTGGATCTAAGACAGGGGTCTCCAACCTTGGTCCCTTTAAGACTTGTGGACTTCAACTCCCAGAGTCCCTCAGCCAGCACTCTGGGAGTTGAAGTCCACAAGTCTTAAAGGGACCAAGGTTGGAGACCCCTGATCTAAGATGTATGGGAGCTGTATGCATCCTATCCTTTTCAGGTTGCGAGACCTGCTGCGGCCTCTAGGACAGGCGATGTCAAACTGGCAGACTGCGGGCTAGATGTGTCATACACCAGACCATGCCCATCCCAGCTCTACGTATCGGAAAAATGTCATGAAACATCATGTGATGGCAACGTGAGGAGGCACGTTTGACACATGTGCTCTAGGCCATCCTTTGTGCTGATGCTGTGAACACAGTACAACTGAATGACTTCCATTTTTATTTTTGGTTTAAATGCCATCTCAACACCATATCCCAAACTATTTGCCAGTGAAAACGGTGACAAAAGTTATTGAAGCCTAATGATGCCATTCAAATATCATTACATGTGGTCCTCGTTTAGCAGCGGCCTTGTTTAGTGACCCTTTGGTTACAACAGTGATGAAAAAGTAAATTTAGAACCAATTCTCACATTTATAATCTTTGCAGGTCTGTAAAGGAAAGATGAAGTAAGATTATAAGCACAGTCGTGTTGTCACTTAGGGATTGCTTCATTTAATGACAGAGTTGCTGGTCCCAGTTGTGGCCGCTAAACAAGGACTATCTAGATCAGGGGTCTCCAACCTTGGTCCCTTTAAGACTTGTGGACTTCAACTCCCAGAATCCCTCAGCCAGCAAAGCTGGGACTCTGGGAGTTGAAGTCCACAAGTCTTAAAGGGACCAAGGTTGGAGACCTCTGATCTACATCATTTGGCTAATCCGGATGAGGACAATAGATGTTATTTTAAGAGCTGCAAAGATAATTTAGGCCCTTGTCACACAGACATCTATTAATATTAATAAAAATTCTTGCCTATAAATGTTCTGATAACTGATTCTTAAAAACCAAATATGTGGCCTACTCTCTTGAGGAGGATTTGATTAAATTAATGGCGTTCACTTTCACAATAATGTGGATATACCAGTGTTATTGCAGGGGGTGGGGCAAAGAAAGAGAGTTATCTTCATGCTTATTTCAAAGATTTTTACCAAATATATCACAGGAGAGAGGTCATAATGAAAATAAGTCTTAAAGCAACATTTATAGGTCAAGAAAACAAAGCAAATGTCTGACTTCATGCTAAATTTATACTGGTTCTATTTCAAGGCTCTGCTAAGGAAAACCTAAATATTCCCGCTTGAAGCAAAAGAATATTTGCCAAACTAATATAAATAGCAATAAAGGAATGAAAATTATATAATTTATTTGCCACTAAATAAGATATAAAAGAAGATGGTCTCAACTTCCATTAGTGATATAATAATATTAGGAGTTACATGGAATGTAAAAAACTAAGTTTTATTTTCAGACTATAAACTGTCAGAGGGTTTCAGGCTAGTAGTAATAAAACAGTCTAATACAGTATCAGAATACACAATAAAACTGCTTCTAACGCAAATAATAAAACTTTTTATAAATTGGTTATTTCAACTTCTGGTTTCTCAACTTCAGCCAACCCTCTTTGGCTCAAATGTTCTTCATTTTCTTTCCTCCCAAAATATCCAAAGGTCTATGTTGACACAGAGAGGAAATGAAGGCCCTGAACATATATGCACTTGTACATTAAGCCATCTGAATGTTATGAGCACTTTTTCTTGACCAATCATAGAGGTATTATTGCAGCATAGGCAGCAGGTAAATTTATCAGCTGCAAGCTTGCATAATATTATGATGCAAATAACCCAGCGTTTGGCTCAAGGTTTACCTCAGCCTGAGGCAGGCCCAGAGCATATTGCCCCACTGGGGATCTTCCACTGGAAACCTACTAGAGAAGTTAAAAGGGAAAGAGACTCAGGACCAATTTTTAGCATTCATTAACCACTATTAAAGAGACACGGTGGCTCAGGGGCTAGGACATTGAGCTTGTTGATCGAAAGGTCAGCAGTTCAGTGGTTCGAATCCCTAGTGCTGCCATGTAACAGGGTGAGCTCCCGTTACTTGTCCCAGCTTTTGCCAACCTAGCAGTTTCGAAAGCACGTAAATGCAAGTAGAAAAAATAGGGACCACCTTTGGTGGGAAGGTAACAGCGTTCCGTGCGCCTTTGGCGTTGAGTCATGACAGCCACATGACCACGGAGACGTCTTCGGACAGCGCTGGCTCTTCGGCTTTGAAATGGAGATGAGCACCGCCCCCTAGAGTCGGCAACGACTAGCACGTATGTGCAAGGAGAACCTTTACCTTTACCTAACCACTATTAAGTGAGCATGGTGGGAAATCCAGCCGAGTTCCTTACAGGGCCAAAGTGGCCTTCATTCTTGGCCTTTGGACTGAGGTAGCAGCCAGATGGGCAGTTCCATTCACTGAAACCAAGAACGTCATCCTGAACAACTATTGAGATTTCATGCAGAGATTTTAATCTGCCTTTGACAATTCTACCACAGGAGGGCTGCTAATTAGGGATTCATAAATTGCAGCAAGAAGGATGCTGACTACGGAATTCATTGCCCATTTTAATCAATTCATCGTGCTAATGATGTCCGCTGGAATTATTTTGCTTTGATTCACCAGTTTTGGAAAGAGCTTTGGAATTAATTGAGAGCTGAATTACCAGAAGCCTTAGGAGAACAATTTCAGTGTTGTATGGCAATTGATGGCAAGTTGGAAGAATTGAGGCACAGAGGTGGTTTCACAGCCTTCCTTAACTCCCAATCCCTCCTTCCAAATTGCCTACTTAGATACCAACAGTGTAGAGGTCATGCAAATAGGGGCAATGAAGAAATGTCTACTTGCAGAAGATCAATATTATATTTAAATAAATACAAATAGCACTGTTGCTGTGTTTTTAAACGAACAAGAAATAAAAGCACAAGTATGTATGCTTTTGTTAATTAAAATTGAATCTTATAATATAAATGCAATAAATGTATTCAGAGGTCCATTCCATTTCTCTAAAACTGGATTGCCTTATATAGAGAGGATGCAGTTTATCTTTATCTACAAAAAAAATCATTTAATGAAAACAATATTACATATCCTTTCAGGAATCTTTCTATGTGATTATTCAGTTGTGCCAGGAGAAAGAACAATTGTAGTTTCCTTCAGCTCACAGTGAGCCCTAATTATGAAACAACCACCGCTTAATAAGATTTAAAAGCTAATACAGCCTGCCACTACAAATTAAAAAATTGGGACAAGATTGGACAGCTGCTATACCATTTCTGAATTATTCTAATAAACAAATCTGTTGATCTGTAATATTTAGAAATCGATTCTCATTTTTTCTAAAGGTGCTAGAAGATTCCTATGCTATTAAAAATGTGTGCCCAGTATACAATGACAACAACGTTAACAAATATAAGAAATATCACTAACATAAAAATGATGCCATTTTGATAGCCTTTCATTCAGGGAACAAAAATTCTAATCTTTTGGGAAGGCTAAAAGAAAAAAGAAAATCAAGGTGGTGACTGGGTGTGTGTCACCACAAATGTTTGTTGTTTGTGGTGTCTTGGAATCAAAATGTAATTTTCATCCTATATTAGGTTAATGGGTACAGTAAACATCCTTCCTTCCTTCCTTCCTTCCTTCCTTCCTTCCTTCCTTCCTTCCTTCCTTCCTTCCTTCCTTCCTTCCTTCCTTGATTGCCACTGTTAAGCAATGTGGTTCTTAAACACAACTTCATGTGACCCCATTATTTAGCAGTCCCAACTGCCATCATAACCCCAAGACATACAAGTTGTTAAGTGGGAAGAGGAGTCCCAGCTAAAAGGGGATGCGGGGGAAAAACCCTGGAAGGTCATAGAGGGGATGCCGGGGGGAGGACTCTGGAGGGATGGTGGAGATTGTGGGCAGGTAGGTGGGAGATTTTATGCAAGAGAAAAAGCAGGAGAGACTTACTGGAGTAACTTGCAAACTCCCTGTTGGCTCCCCCATTGACTTTGCTTGTGGGAAACCAACAGCATGATTAATGGTGATTATGTGATGCAGCTCAATTGTGATGTCCATATCTGAAGCTGGGATCCAAACACCTGGATTGCATTCATGTGAACACAGGGGTGCTGCAATGGCCAGAATTTTGAGGACTGGTTGTGAATCCATTTGTTTTTTTTAGTGACAGCATAACTTCTCATGGTCACTGAATGATGGCCATAAGGCAAGATACCATATTTCACTCTGTATAAAATATAGTATCTTTAGAGCAGCCACTTATCTTGGATGCATTTGCACAATGAATCAATCTGATTTTCTGTTTTCTCTTCTACACCCAAGCAAGCATTCCTAATTCTAGTAAAAGAGTGAGAGGCACAAAGAAGATAGCATTTATCCATAGTTTGAAGAAGCGGTAATGCTCATGGCTGGCCACTCACATGAGTATCAGAGATGATTTCATCACTTGATACTTATCCCATCCGCCTGTCCCCATGTACAAATCTGTATTTGAGGCTGCAAAAAAGTGGTCATCAAATCTTTTAACCACCTCTGAATATCTTTTGGGCAATTTGAGGGAATCTGATTCTTTCTGATGGCTCAAAATGATTGGAAGATTCACTTTGAAGAAGTGAGTCAAACAAATCTGGTTCACACTGAATCATCCACATTCAGATAAGCGTAGCCTTAATATTTAATTTGTCCGAATCTTCAAAGCAGTTATTAATCAAAATTGTAGGCTTTAAACTGTATAAAAGACTAACTAAGGACACTGACTTTTGTGCCCGTAATATCCTCCCTCATATAATTTTGTATTTCGATTTATAGTATCTGGAACAAATGGAATAATCTTTTGTTTTATATTATTATATGCTTAATGGTTCCTTAGAGCCTATCTTTTGCAGGCTTGAAAGCACTCAGTAAATTTGGCATCATTCCAGAATTTAAATCAGCATAGCTCTGCGAGAGGCTTGTTCTTCATTTTACTGTTGGACAGGCTGGAAAATATTGAAGAAACAACTATGAAAGATTGTAAATAAACAGATCTATAAAATGGATCCTTAAAAAAAGAGCAAACCAGCAAAACTTTTTTGCTGCTGTTCCAGAAACTTCAAATTCCAACAAACGCGTGGGAATTTCAACAGCAGTGGCAATTTCCTGATTCATCTGAAACGCGAAGCTACGATCAGCTGTTTTTACAGGGCTCATCTGGACTGCCCCTTAAATGTGCTTTCCTCCTAGCTTTAAGTGGGCAGAAAAATATGTTAACATAAACTGAACTACCTCCCCAGGTGAGCTCTACTAAACCACAACCACGAGGCAGGGCACTATTGCTGCCCTAACCATTCTTCTTGTGGGCACTTTCAGGAAAGTGATTAGCAGACTGAGGAAATGCCCTTGAAGAACAATTTGCCATGGAGATGACTTTCACCTCCCAGAATTTATATCACACAGCTTGACCTGGAAGGGAAGCCACTCTCCAAGAAGAAGACATAGCTGGAAATGTTGACTTTATTGGCAGCAATAGTGCAGCTGCTTTATCCCAGAGGACTGGTCCAGTGGTGGGTTTCAAAATTATTTACTACCGGTTCTGTGGGTGTGGCTTAGTGGGCATGGCAGGGGAAGGATATTGTAAAATCTCCATTCCCACCCCACTCCAGGGGAAGGATACTGTAAAATCCCCATGTCCTCCCGATCAGCTGGGACTTGGGAGGCAGAGAATAGATGAGGGTGGGGCCAGTCAGAATTTTTACTACCGGTTCTCCAAACTACTCAAAATTTTCGCTACCGGTTCTCCAGAACTGGTCAGAACCTGCTGAAACCCATCTCTGGACTGGTCCATGCTGGAAGAACCCTGCCTTTTCCTCAGGTAGCCTTAAAAAAAGATGCAGCTATTTTAAAAAGGCACATCTGCTGCCCATTCTCAAGTATGTCCTCCAAATTATTGTCAACTCACGAATTGTCCTTTTTATTGGTTTTATTTTTTTGTGATAATATCTTGAATAGGGTCAAAATAGAATATTATGGGTGAAAGTCACCATGCATACTAAGAAGGATATGAATATCTTTAAGCTTGATAAAATAAAAGCATCTGTCCAAAACACAGGCTGGACAGGACTGTGAGAATTCAGATCAGAAGTTACCACCAACAAAGCAAGCCATGTAAAAGTCAGGCAAAAAAACTTATTTTGTGAAGAAAAGTTCTTTAAAATGCTGAACCCCCAATCATCCTTTAAGTTATCAATCCTTATTCTATTCAGCAAGTTCTGTGTTTAGAAAAGTACATTTTCATCACAAGCAGCAATACAGATAAAAAATTGGGTTAGATGTTGCATCCATATTTATATCTAACCTGATCTAAAAATATAATTACTAAATGAAAAGGATCCCTACATGGATATCATCCACTGTCATCCAACTGTTTTGATAAAATGTCAGCACGCAGCATCTGACAAGTGTTCCACTGGAGACTTAGGCTCATTTGTTATACCAGAGCATTTATGGGTTGCTTAAAGGGACAGTACACAGCGATTTTCCACTACAATTATGTGGGGTCCTTTCTAGCACAAAAACCATATGTGGGTAAGGTTATACGAGGACATTTTGGGGAATGATGAGATGTTATGAAATTAGAAGGAGAGTTGTGGAACTGGTCTGGAGCCAGCTGTTTGAAATAAATCAACAGCTGTAAAAAATTACCAGAAAGACTAGAAAGGGATGATTCTGTGTTATTTCCATTGTGAAATTCAAGGTACTTCCAGAAGCCCACAATATGCCCTGTTGCTAGCCAGCTTTGGGTTTCTTTAGGCCAGATATAGACAGGGAGTAGCTTATAGTTGACTGGTGGGCCACCAAGGGCATGCTGGTTGCTGGCATTCTTGCAAAGACTTGGAATTTGTTCTGATATAACAAGGCACTTCTTGTGTATTTAGGCAAGAGTTTACATTGGATGACTTAACGCTGATCATTTGTGCCTTAACTGTTCAGGGATCTTAACTATGCAGTTTTGTGTTTTAAAAATAAAACATGACATGGACCAAGGGGATTTTTTTTTTTTTAAAAAAGGAATAAATCAAGACTATATAGACAGTCTGCTCCTGCTCTAGGCCATTCTGCAGTTTCAACAAACTGCAAAACCACTGTTTGCATAGGGAATCCCCATGATCTGCTTCAGATCAGTAGCAATCCGACATGCATAAGCAAATTCATAATAATATATTCAACATAAATGCTGCCCAATCTGCTGATTAATTCTTAACTAATTGCTAAGCACTGCAACTGCCAGCCCTGAGAAAAGATTTGACTTATTCTTTTCATACACGGATAGCTACTTGTGCATTAGATGGAAAAAGGAGACCCCCAATATCAATGACAGCAGCTGCATATTTTAAAAATAAAATCCATACACACAGGGAAGACAAATATTTTTGTTCTGCTCTCAATTTTAAGGGTACGCGCGGGCTTGCTTTTCACAGCATGTGGTTTAACTTGGTTGCTGAATTAAGCCTTTTTCAGCGTTTGCACAATATGCTGAATCAAAAACTTATTAAATGGCTTGGATTTACACCCCACATCAGGCCACAAGAAAACGTACCATGGTTAAAAGTAAACAAGCTTGGCGTGCATTACAAAAATCCAGCCTCCAGATTTTTCTCTGTGAAGGTTAAGTGTGTTGTATTGCTAATACCCTCGCTCTAAAAACGTGACAGGTTGTGGGCTTTCTGATGTTACTGTTTTTTGCTTTTTGCTTTTTTTAAATTTGGCAAAAGATCTTGACTGTTCTGTTTTCCATTTTTTGAAAGTTTTCTTACCCTGAAAAAGAAGGGACATTTTTCCCTCTTTCCCCACTGCTTTTCTTTACATTTCTAGGAGGGCTGAAAGATCTTATCAATTTTTTTTTCCATTGTGTTTTTTTTTCCTGTTTCACTCTACTATTCCCCTGGCTGCCTATGCTTCCTTATTTTTTAAAAAAATGTTCACAGGAGAAGGTCTCTCTTTGTCTTCCTTCCAGATTGAACCAAAGGGTAAGAAGTCATAGAGGATGCAAACTCCCAGAGAGACTGCCACCCACTGAAAGAGAGGACACTGACACACTATTTTTGGCCAGCCCCTCACTAATTAAGTGCAAGAAGATCATATTCTACCCAGGGGAGTTTCAATAAACTTATTTCCCCTGGAAATTATTTGGTGGTTATAAAATGAAATAAAAATTGCTCAGTGCAGCGTTGTGTATATATATTAAGGTTTAATATGCAAGGGAAAACCTTAAGTCCACTTCCCCATAGACTTCACTGCTTCTCCACCCTCACCTCATGATTAGAATAGGATATAGAATATTCTTTATCAGCCAAGTCTGGTTCGACACCCAAGGAATTTGTCTCTGATGCATAAGTTCTCAGTGTGCATACAATCAATAGAGTAATATAATCATTAGATGCCAGTAGAGGAACGTAGTAGAAAAGATGAGAAGGATAATAATAATACAGCCATACTACATGGGTAAACATCCTTAGACATAAGACAGTGCTGTGGGAATTAGGAGTTTAGCAGAGTAATGGCATAAGGGGGAAAAACTGTATTTCTTACATAACATCAGAGTTGGAAGGGACCTTGGAGGCCTTCTAGTCCAACCCCCTGCCCAGGCAGGAAACCCTACACCATCTCAGTCAGATGGTTATCCAACATTTTCTTAAAAATTTCCAGTGTTGGAGCATTCACAACTTCTGAAGGCAAGTCGTTCCACTTATTGATTGTTCTAACTGTCAGGAAATTTCTCCTTAGTTCTAAGTTGCTTCTTTCTTTGACCAGTTTCCACTCATTGCTTCTTGTTCTACCCTCAGGTGCTTTGGTGAACAGCCTGACTCCCTCTTCTTTGTGGCAGCCCCTAAGATATTGGAACACAGCTATCATGTCTCCCCTAGTCCTTCTTTTTGTTAAACTAGACATACCCAGTTCCTGCAACCGTTCTTCATATGTTTTATCTTCCAGTCCCCTAATCATCTTTGTTGCTCTTCTCTGCACTCTTTCTAGAGTCTCAACATCTTTTTTACATCGTGGCGACCAAAACTGGATGCAATATTCCAAGTGTGGCCTTACCAAGGCATTATAAAGTGGCACTAACACTTCACGTGATCTTGATTCTATCCCTCTGTTTATGCAACCCAGAACTGTGTTGGCTTTTTTAACAGCTCCTGCACACTGCTGGCTCATAACTAAATGGTTATCCACTGGGACTCCAAGATCCCTGGGTCTGATTGTTTTGGCATGCAATGCCCTGTAGTCAGGGGTGGGATTCTACCGGTTCAGACCAGTTTGGGAGAACTGGTATCTCCGATGATCAGCTGGAAGCTAACTGGTTTGCTCCGACGATCGGGTTGGCTCGCCGCCCCTGCACTTTACTTACCTTTATCTTTTCAGCTGATTGGCGCGGCAGAGTGGATTGCTGTGCCTCAGCTGTGTTACTTCCAAGTGGTAACACAGAAAGTTAGTATTTGTAAAACTGCGCACATGTGCGCAGCACAAAGCGTGCAATCACCGAACCGGTTGTTAAACTAGCAGCATCCCACCACTGCCTGTAGTGGCATCCTGAAGGAAGGGTTAAATAGTTTATGTCCAGAATGTGAGGGGTCTGTAGATATTTTCCCAGACCTCTTTCTCGCTCATATAGTATACAGGTCTTCAGTGGAAGGCAGGCTAGTTGCAGTTGTTTTTTCTGCAATCCTAACTATCCATTGACGTCTGTACCTGTCCTGTTACTGTACCAAGCCAGATAGTTATAGAAATACAGATAACAGATTCAATGAGAGATGATAGATGATCCTGTTAAATATACATTATTACTCTATTTAATAGGATCAGGTTCAATAAAACAAATGCATACAGACAAACCTATATAGTGCATAATTTTCCTTAACATTTATTTGAAAACTAGTTCTAAGGTAATTAGTAAGACTCCCTGCTACATTAGTTGTGATCAGGTAGAAACAAAATAAGTGGTAAAACTGTAGTAATACAATTACTATTACTATTAATAGGGAACTGTAGTTAACTATTGGAAGGCCTCAAGGAAAGAATTAGAAATCAAAATTCAGCATTAAAACATTGGCAGTATTTCTTATAATAATAACAAACAACAACAACAACAACAACAACAACAACAACAGAGTTGGAAGGGACCTTGGAGGTCTTCTAGTCCAACCCCCTGCCCAGGCAGGAAACCCTACACCATTTCAGACAAATGGCTATCCAACATTTTCTTAAAAATTTCCAGTGTTGGAGCATTCACAACTTCTGCAGGCAAGTTGTTCCACTTATTGATTGTTCTAAATGTCAGGAAATTTCTTCTTAGTTCTAAGTTGCTTCTCTCCTTGATTAGTTTCCACCCACTGCTTCTTGTTTTACCCTCAGGTGCTTTGGAGAATAGTTTGACTCCCTCTTCTTTGAGGCATTGGAACACTACTATCATGTCTCCCCTAGTCCTTCTTTTCATTAAACTAGACATACCCAGTTCCTGCAATCATTCTTCATGTGTTTTATCTTGACTGAAATTAAATGCATCCATGTAGTAACTTGTTCATACCCTGTCGTTGTACCCTATCAGAAGAAATGGTTTACAAAAAACTTGACCAAAACACACTATTATAGCTAGCATGATTTGAAAAGAAGACAAGCAGCTGGAAACTTGCAACCAGAGCGAATGAACAAGAGTGCAAAACAAGAGGAGTTTCGTGATGCCGTTTTAGTAAGGAAAGAACACACTGACCCACCATATCAAGGCAAATATTGTGATACTGTAAGAAGTCAGGGCTCCAATTCTATAAAAACCATTCTATAAAAATAGAATTAGAGTTTATATTTTAAATCAGTTTATAAAGATGAAAATTACCAGCAATAACTAACAGAAAGGTAGAAACCTGATGAAGAAGAAGATGCTTTGAACTTTATTGCACAGTCAATTGCCTATTGGGTATAAATCAGGGGTGAAATCCAGCAGGTTCTGACAGGTTCTAAAGAACCGGTAGCGGAAATTTTGAGTATTTCGGAGAACCAGGAAATACCACCTCTGGATGGCCCCAGGAGTGGAGTGGGAATGAGGATTTTGCAATATATTTCCCCTGGAGTGGGGTGGGAATGGAGATTTTGCAGTATCCTTCCCCTGCCACGCCCAACAAGCCACGCCCACAGAACCAGTAGTAAAAAAAAAATTGGATTTCACCACTGGTATAAATCATAGGTTTATCCTGAGTGCAGGCAACTTCTGGTCCTTGGAAGTAAACCATGTGGAACTAGAGCGGCTGAGCTGGAGACACTCAGAAAGTCAGGGATGTATGTAGGCAGGACCTCTGGGATGTGAGAATTTTATCTCTTCCTGGATGACAGCTCCCTGATATTACAGAGGAGGGTATCAGGGAAGCTGGACATCATTGCAAGGGTATGAGAGAAATTAGTATAAAGAGTACCAAAGCTTGAGAGAAGAGCCATAAGCTTTCACAGCTTTAGAGGATAGTTTAATTGTGGGTGGGTTTCCTGGTCTGGTAAATGATTGGTCATTAAGAAAGTGCCATGGTCATTAAGTAAACGTCACAATTGTTAAGCAAATCCATTTTATCCAATGGGCGTTTTTGCTGGAAATGGGAATTAAATAATGGAAACTGGCAAAAAAAAAACCTCAAAATCATGGCCAAGTGACCGCAGGATACTGCAAATGTCCATAAAGGTGAGTTCCCAAATGTGGTTTTTCAAGAAGCAACTGGACTTTCAGAGCTGAAGAAGCTTCTTGGATGAGAAGGGAAACATCTTAAAAGAAAAACCAGATAGTCCAGTTACCTCCTGAAAAAGCACCTTTGGGACAACTATGACCTGGATGACTGAGAATCTCCATAGACACATAAAGGTGAGATAGTTGCCAAAATGTGATTGTGTTACTGCAGGGCTGTGTTTGACTGTCATAACAGATAACTGACAATAATTTAGAGCAGAGGTGTGAAACTTGATTTCATTGAGGGCCACATCAGGGTTGTGTTTGATCTCGGGAGGCTGGGATGGTCCTGGTCAGGGTGAGCATGGGAACCTGTGGTGGCCCAAGTGCTCTGCGAGTGAAAACGGGCTCCTGAGCTTTGTTTTCAGCTGCGACAGCTTCCTGCAACCCTCTGCCAGCAAAAATGGAACTCAGGAGAGCTCCATTTGCCAGTGCTGGGCTTTTGCTGTTTCCAGGTCGACCCTGTGGGCTAGATCTAAACACCCTGCTGGTCAGATCTGCCGTGTGGGCCTTGAGTTTGATACCCCTGATTTAGAGTGTTGTAGTTTTCTTATATACAAATCTTTGGTAAATCCAGATATGGAGTACTCTTTACTGTTGAAAAAGAGTATAACACATCTCATAAAAGTAAAGAAGAGGATAACCAACATGATTAGAGAACTCAAATATCATCCTTATAACAAAAGATGTTTGGGAATATTTTAGCTTTGAAAATTTGTGATAAGAGGGGAAATGAACAAAGTATCATGCCCAACATGGAGGATGTGAACAGTGAGGTTATTTTTCTCCTTTCTTAAAAATATTAGGATTAGGGATCATCCAATGAAACTGACTAGAAAGAAATTTAGTATAGGCAAAAGAAAACATTTCTTTGCACAGTGTATAATTTTTCATAATTCTCACAGGATCAGGGTAATGAAAAAGAGATTTCTAACTATATTCTTGATAAAATGGCTTGAATGTAAAATGGATGCCACTACTTCTTTTGTCTTTTCAGAAGTTATTATTTATACACACACACTGAATGTTGGTTTGTTCCATTTAGAAATGACATACAGAAAGAAACTAAAGAATTGGTGCAGATTTGATGGTTACTCTTGGCAACTTTGCATATAGAAAGGCCTTCCAGAACTCATATATCACTGACTGGTTAGTCTGCCAGAAACACGGGGAAAAAAAGCATTGAAGCTAGTCTCGTTATTTTAGCTTAATGGCAAAATATCACCGTTTCCCTCAATTGGAGACATTTTGACAGAAATCCTTAACGTGCAGTTGTTTCAGGTTCACAATGTGACAATCAAATCTGCCTCATAGATTTTTACGCTTTACATTCATAAAAGACAATTCACAGCAAAATTTGTTCTGAAATAGACTTCCCAGGGCAGAGTGCCAAGAAAAGCTTAACTGAAAATAATTGAGGAAAGGCTGATGTTTCATTTCTAAACTATTCCGTTATCTTTAGGCCTTAATATATCTACTTCATCTTTGGCATTTCCTTCTCTTGTGATGGCTTGCTGCACATAAATGCTTTTACATTTATATTGTCATTTTCTCTTTCCTTTCCTGGACATTTTAACATCTGCTGTTACAGTTAAATGCTATCAACGAAGCTAAAAACTAAACTGCATGATCATTATAATGATCAAATTGGATGCTAAAGATTTTCATCAACAGCTTGATTCAGTATCCTGTAAATTCTGTTCCTTAGTAACAAGAAAGTACCGGTCGTTGGGAAAATCCTACAAAAAGCTGTGTCTGCTAACTTTTCTAACACACACCCACAAACATACACACAAGCTTTTTAATATCCAATCTCAAGACCACAGATTATTTATCAGACCAAAGAATCAATAGCAAAATGCCCACTGTTCATAAACAGATCAATTTCTTTGATTATGAAAAATGTACTCTGGTTATAAACACTTACGTTGATATACAGTAGTCCAGTTTTCCTGTCTGCTTGAACTAACCACATGCCATACTGGCATAACAGTAGAATAGAAAATAGTGAAGTCCAGCCAAGTTGAAGTTCACAAATGATACGTATTCAAACTGAGTAGCAAGTCCCCCTCAGGAATGAAGGAAAATTGTGTGAGGAAAAATCAGTCCCCAGAGAGAGGGGGAAGGAAGGAAGGAAGGAAGGAAGGAAGGAGGAAGGAAGGAAGGAAGGAAGGAAGGAAGGAAGGAAGGAAGGAAGGAAGGAAGGAAGGAAGGAAGGAGGGAAGGAAGGAAGGAAGGTAGGAAAGAAAGAAAGAAAGAAAGAAAGATGCATGGCCAAAGAAAAGATGGCACATTATTAGGATCAATCATTCTTTTTTTAAAAATAGACATATGTGAATATAGAATGACTGAAGAGAATTCTAGCCGGAACCTGGAAATGGTAACATTAGCAATAGTGGAGCATTTTTAAAGGCAGTAATCTCACAATGCTGTAAGTTGCATATCCAAATATGATTTTTAATAAGCCACATATAGCAATGGAAATATTGGGGGACAAACTTAGGAAAATACATCTGTGAAAATAAAAGCTAACATAGAACTGAAAATGGAATAATGTACACGAAGTAGAAAGGTTCAGACCTGTCTAAATCTGATCCATTGCAATTTCATGAATATTCAGTCATAACCCTATTTTGTCCAATGTTTACTTCAAACAAATATTCCAAACTCTCCAAAGTAGTTTATATGGTGTGTGTATTATATGGATGTACTGTGCCTTCGATTCAGTTTTTCACTCCTGGAAACTGCCAAGACAAATCCCTGAAGTTTTCTTTTCAAGATTTCAGACATGGTTTGCTCTTACCTGTTTCCTAAGGCTGACAGAAAATGTGTGATCCAATGTCACTCAGCTGGTTGTATGCCTCAGGCAGGACTAGAACTCATGGTTTCTGGGTTTCTAGCTGGGTATCTTAACCACTACATCAAACTGGTACACGTACATACATTTATACATACAGTTTTCTTTAACATATACATTTTGTAGCTAACTTTTTCTAATTCAGTGTTTTGTTTAAGGGAAGTATATGTTAAAGAAAACTGAAATGGGTGGAAAGGAAGGGGTTTCTCCAACACACCTGGTATAAAGATGAATAGAAAGAAGCCTGGTTACTCTGCGAACCCTAAAAGACAATTAACAATCCCTCCATCCTTGGATTGTGTTTGCTAAAAACTGGAAAAAAAGAAGTTACCTTCACAAGACGAAATAATTAGGAAAATGATGGAATGTGCAGAGATGAGTAAATTGACATTTGAAATTAGAGAGCAAGAAGATAAGCAATATTATAAAATATGGGATTTATTTTACCATTGGCTAGATGGAAAGATATGTTAGAAAAGATAATATAAGATATATGTATGAAAGAGATGTTTATTTTGCGATTGCACAAGAAGATATGTTAACACCCATGCAGCACGTTGTAATTGGTTTGATGAGTTGTTGTTTTTTTGTCAAAAAATAAAAAAATTTCACAAAAAAAACCAAACACACCAATCCCTCCATCCTTGTTTTCTGAACAGGGCAATATAACAGTATGCTTTGCCACTATGTGCATTTTAACACTGGAATAATTGTCTTGCTGGATCAAATTAAAAATATGTGAAATCCAATTCTCCATTTCCAGCAATGACTAATTGGATATTGAAGGAGTTCATTTCAGGTTTCGATTCAGACACTCCAAGTAGGGCTAGGGATGTCCTCGTCTCCTGTTAAGCTGCTCCCAATCAGCTTGAGCTAAGAATAAGGATAAATTGGTTCAGGCTGCCTTCTTATGCAATCTTCAAGTAAAGGAGAGAAATGAATAAATACATTAGGATGAGATGTGTACAAAAATCCACAAATTAAGGAACAGTGTGCTCAAAAGCATATATGAGGGAAAATTGATTGGATGGGTAAATGTGCTAGTTCTGTCTTTTATTATTGTTTTAAAATTATTTTTTATTATCTGTTATGTATGAGGCATTGTACAATTTTGCTACAATCTTATCTATAAAAAAGATCTGAAAAGATTGCTCAACCATTCCTTTGCTTACTCCCAAGATAAATCATTGTTATTCTCACTTCATAAATGTGAACTGAGGCTGAGCTAATGATTCCTAGTGTAGTTTTACTAGGTAAAAGTTGGAATTTATAGTTGGAAATGGACTTTTGGAAGAATTGACTCTTTCCCACTTTCAGTCTATTGGCTATTCAGATAGAAATTCTGCTCCCTGTTTGCTTTGGCTCTGTTTTTCCCTGCCTGGAAGGCTCTCCCTTCGGACTGTTTCTTACAGGAACACTGAAATATTTTCTTTCCCTTTCTCCCCCATAAGGGCAGAAAGTTCAGAGGTGCAGGTTTTAGCACATGAACTTCCTCAGTAAATTTGACTTATCCTTTTGGCCCTTAAGTATCTGTCATTAGATACCCTTCAGAGGTTGCTTGTGTTTTCCAATAGAAGAACTGGAGAATTCCTACCAGAATTCCCTCAGCATTTTCACTATGTTTGGTAGTAGAAATTAATTTGAAAATGGGAAAATCTAGATGGTCGTCCAAGATCATATAATAATCACAAAGCAAGAGTAAATTGTACTTTTAACATCAATTAATTTTATTTTAAAGGAATGTAAGGATTCAGTGGTGGGTTGACCCCAGTTAGGACCGGTTCGCAAGAACAGGTAGTAAAACTGGCAGGAGGCTCCACCCACTGACCCGGACGTCATCAGGAAGCTTCCATGTGGCCCTGTTGCGAACCGGTAGTAAAGGTAAGTAGAACCCACCCCTATAAGGATTATCTGCATATACATTTTAAAACCTGTAATGCAACAAGGAAACTTCTCACTATAATCTGCATCAAATCTTCCTAAGGGACAATATTTCAAACAGATGTTCTTTGATATTTACAACATTTCCCCCCCTCATTTAAGGGATTTGTAGACCAGAGGTACGCAGCAAAGGATTAAATCAACAGAGTGTTCAGCAACTTTTCAAAATAGCTCACAATGTATGAAGTGTCGTATTTGCTCAGTAATTCAGTAAATTACTGAATGCGAGTGATTTACTCACATTTCAAGTGAGTAAATCACTCCTTTGATTGAGGGATTTCAAGAAGGGCTTTTTATCTCTTAATCAAAACATTTTCATTATAAGCAAAATGTTTCCACCATGAAGGTTAGATCATAGCTTAGATGATCTAAATTATTTCCCCCCCCCACTTTGCCCAAGTAGTTTAAGGATTAATTTTGTGAGAGCTTGGTAAGATTGCTAATTGTACCCACCCTTGGTTAAAGCAAATCTGGTCGTGGCCAATTTACACTTCAGTTGCATCCTAATCTAATTATTGCAAGGCATGTATGTGGAATGACTTTTGAAAAGCATTTGGAATGGTAAGTGATGAAAAATGATGATGAGCATGCCCGTGTAGTTACCACTGGAAAGTCCAATTTGGAATAGTTTCCAGTTCTTTTCTGGATGTGATTTGAAGTGCTGGTAATTACCTGTAATTTAGGGATAGAGGTTTTGAAGGAAAATTGCCTGACATACAATTTTGCTTGTCCACTGCCTTCAACTTTGGAGGCCTTATTGGATTTATTGCATTTTTCCAATTTCATTCTAAGCCACTGTGGGAAGCTTCTCGGGGATACAAATGATTTTATAAATGAATTTCGGTTTTAATATTCATGCACATATTTTGGAGTACAAAGAACTTCTATATTTTATTTTATGACTTTATTAATCAAATTTATATAGCTTGCCCATTTTGCCCAAGGCAATTCTGAGCCTAACCTCTACATTCTAAACAGAGAAATGACTTTTTACTGCACTGACATTGCTCCAAAAAGCACTTTCATCTAAGGGTAAAATCCTGCAGTCATCCACCGACCTCTGGACCAGAGTTCTCCAAAATGGTCAACATATATCTTCAATGGGATTCATGGGAATATCCATTATTGGATCCATGGGAATATCCATTATTGTTGATGTTATTTGTAGTTCTACTACTTAAAGCAATATTTAATAAATAATTTTCATATAATAAATAGTTAGGGGCTGATCATTAATCTGAAAATTCATGAAGGGCTCAATGACTTTGGGGACTCCTGCTCTAGACTATATATTGAGTTATTCATTCAGATACTCAGTAAACGACTCTGTGCACTCTCTGAAAGATATATCCAAGGTACTGTGGGTAAAAGGTTTTAACTAAGAGTCAGTCTATATTTTGTATTATCCATGTAGCAAGGCTGCCCTTTCATTAGACAGGCTATGGGCAAGCCTCTAAACCAGCCAGCCTGTAGAGCAGGAGTGTCAAACTCGCGATGACATGTTGTCGCAACATGATGTAACACAACTTTTTCCCCCTTCTCTAAACCGGGGGTGGCCAGCGTGTGACGCGAGTTTGACACCCCTGCTGTAGAGAATTTATCCTTTATTCCAAATTACCTTATCCCATCAGGCAGAAACTGGCCTTTTCATTTAATTTCCTCAGAAGAGGGGAAACTCTGGAATAAAAAAAGCTTGGTTGGAATTAGTTTAACTTTAAACTTTCCTAATCTGTTTAAGGTAGGTTGACTCCAGATTGTGACTTGGACATTTCCCTTTAAGTAAAGTAAAACGTATGGTCATATACTCTCCATCTATAATGTGTCATTTGGTCCAACGTTGAACATTTTTATTTGAAATGATGTGCATGTGATCTTTTCACTTCTTCATCCTACTATGTTCTCTGCCTTCTCTGATGTGCTGCCTGTGCTGTGGGATAATCTTCCCCCTGAAATGTGACTATTCCTGACCCCGTTCGCCTTTAGAAAGGCTAGGAAGACCTAGTTATTCCCATGGGTGTTGGGACCAAGATATTTGTCCTCTGATGCATGACATATTGTACAGTGGAGCATTACTTTATATAGTGAGCTTCGTTATTGTGTTCTGAGGTTATTTTTAGGATGTTTATGATGTTCTTCTTTGATTGTTAGATGTTGAGTCACATTTTGAGAACCGGACAGCCATATAAAGTTTTAAACAAACAAAAAAAACCTTTCTCCCATTCTTCCAAAATCTGCTGTTTAGATCTGGACAATTGATTGTGTTGATTGTTTTAGAAATGGAATAAAAAGTTTATACAGTGTGCAAGTCTTCAAGGCTGCTAAGTTATTTTTCATGTTTATTGTTTCACGAGGGTTTTTTTTTTATTATCTTGTTAGGCAAGTTAATCTAAAGTCCTTTTCTTAGATCAGAGAATTTCTTGCAAAAAAAAAAAAAGCTTTAAAAACTCTTCTGGCAATTAGGGAGAATAAGATATATTAGTAGCTCCTCAATGATGCATGGGAGCTTGTGGTGATTTTTTGGGGAGAAATAGTCCTTGTCAAGAACAAAGTCAAACTTCCATAAGGAAAGCCAATTTGTAAATGTAGGAAAATGCTGAAAGTCAGTTTTCATTGTTAGTGCAATTCTAAATCACTTAAGTAACCACTCAGTATTGGTTACCATGCATCACTTATAGAACGCACCAGTTTCCTTGGCATAGACTTTCAGACAAGGAGGCCCCTGTTTTCTGACCTATTTCAATGAGCCATCAGTTTGACCTCAAGAAAAAAATATAGACCTGGATATATTGACATTCTATATGTAGATTTTTTTAGAGCAAGACATTAAATATTTTAGAACATTTCATTATTGGTCCTGCAATTTCCTTGTTTTATTACCAATATAAAAAGTGAATAATTATATTGACCGCAGTGCTTTAGATGATCCATTGATCACTGTTATTGCACCAAGGAATGGAATGCATATATCTTCTGGCATTCTGAGACATGCCATTATGCATTTTTTTTAAAAAAATGTCAGGCTATTCTTTTTTGTTGTTGTTGTTTCATTTTATTTTATAGCATATAAAAATATTTTCAATTAAACAGTGTGTTGTCTGAGTACAAATAGTTTTAGGAAATAGTCAAAATGTCTACAACAATATTATTATTATTATTAATAATAATAATAATAATAATACAAAATCCAGCATAGTTATCTCGTTTGCTATGTATACTGTTATTTTAAATAAATAAAATAATAATAATAATAACAACAATTTAACCATTTTAACGTATCTTCCTTATATCATTGATCCTTTCCATATATCCCGCTTCTAGCACCTATGTTTGTCAACTAATCATTGATAAAATAGGACCCAGGTCAAAAAGTATTCAGTTTCTTTCTTTTCCTTAATTGTAAATGTTAGCCTATCCATTTCTGCACATTCTAATATTTTTTCAATCACATTTTTCATCTGTTCATCTCTTTACTTTTCCACTGTTGTTCAAATGCAATTCTAACTGCAGTCAGTACAAGTAAGATCAAATATGCATTCTCTTTATTATACTTATATAATAAAATATAGTAAAAAGGGAGAAAGAGAAAGATACACCCAGTTGAATGCAGAATTCCAGAAAATAGCTAGAAGAGATAAGAATACATTCTTACATGAACAGTGCAAAGAAATAGAAGAAAACAATAGAATAAGGAGGACCAGAGATCTCTTCAAGAAAATTGGAGATATGAAGGGAACGTTTCATGCAAAGACGGGCATGATAAAGGACCAAAATGGCAGGGACCTAAGAGAGGCAGAAGAGATTAAGAAGAGATGGCAAAATTACACAAAAAACTATACAAGAACGAGCTTAACATCCCTGATAACCATGATGGGGTGGTCACTGACCTTGAGCCAGACATCCTAGAATGTGAAGTCAAATGGGCCTTAGGAAATCAGAGCAACAACAAAGCTAGTGGAAGAGACAGTATTCCAGCTGAGCTATTCAAAATCTTAAAAGACGATGCAGTAAAAGTGCTACATTCAATTTGCCAGCAAATTTGGAAAACTCAACAGTGGTCACAAGATTGGAAAAGGTCAGTGTACATTCCAATTCCAAAGAAAGGTAATGCCAAAGAATGTTCAAACTATCGCACCATTGCACTCATTTCACATGCTAATAAGATTATGTTTAAAATCCTACAAGCTAGGCTCCAGCAGTATGTGGATTGAGAACTACCAGAAGTACAGGCAGGATTTCGAAGAGGCAGAGGAACTAGAGATCAAATTGACAACATCATGGAGAAAGCTAGGGAGTTCCAGAAAAACATCTACTTCTGCTTCATTGACTATGCTAAGCCTTTGATTGTGTAGATCACAACAAATTGTGGCAAGTTCTTAAGGAGATGGGAGTACCAGACCATCTTATTTGTCTCTTGAGAAACCTGTATGCGGGTCAAGAAGCAATGGTGAGAACTGGACACGGAACCACTGATTGGTTCAAAATTGGGAAAGGAGTCCAGCAAGGCTGTATACTATCACCCTGCCTATTTAACTTATATGCAGAGCACATCATGAGAAAGACGGGACTAGATGAATCAAAAGTCGGAATTAAGATTGCCGGGAGAAATATCAACAACCTCAGACATGCAGATGATACCACTCTAATGGCAGAAAGCAAAGAGGAACTAAAGAGCCTCTTGATGCAGGTGAAGGAGGAGAGTGCAAAAGTTGGCTTGAAACTCAACATTAAGAAAACTAAGATCATGGCACCCAGCCCTCTCAATTCCTGGCAGATAGATGGGGAGGAAATGGAGGTAGTGACAGATTTTATTTTCCTGGGCTCCAAGATCACCGCAGATGGGGACTGCAGCCAAGAAATTAAAAGACGCTTGCTCCTGGGGACAAAAGCTATGGCAAATCTAGACAGCGTACTAAAAAGCAGAGACATTACCCTGCCAACAAAAGTGCGTATAAGGCTATGGTTTTCCCAGTTGCAATATATGGCTGTGAAAATTGGACCATAAGAAAGGCTGAGCACTAAAAAATTGAGGCGTTTGAAATCTGGTGCTGGAGAAGACTCCTGCGAGTCCCTTGGACTGCAAGGCGAACAAACAAGACAGTCCTAGAGGAGATCAACCCTGACTGCTCTTTAGAAGGCCAGATCCTGAAGATGAAACTGAAATACTTTGGCCACCTAATGAGAAGGAAGGACTCACTGGAGAAGAGCCTAATGCTGGGAAAGATTGAAGGCAAAAGAAGAAAGGGATGACAGAGAACGTGGTGGCTGGATGGAGTCACTGAAACAGTAGGCATGAGTTTAAATGGACTCCAGAGGATGGTAGAGGACAGGAAGGCCTGGAGGAACGTTGTCCATGGGGATGGGTCGGACACAACTTTGCAACTAACAACAACAGGGTAAAATGCCCAACAAGAATATTTCTAGTTTCATATCAATATGTCGTTTTACCATTTTTTCCAACCATGTATGTATTTTTGTCCAATTCTATTTTATTTATTTATTTTGCTTTTGAGCATATCCACCACATATGATAGTACAAACCAGGTGTCTGATGGCATTCCCAACATTTTGAAATGTCAGGCTATTCTTGATCTACTTTCAAAACCAGTCTAACAAAACTCAGTTGACTTGATTATTTTCAACTAAGAACTGTGGCTATATTGCCACTATAGAAACATTTGTGACATCACCCAAACTGATACTGAATCTTAAATCTTCCGCTAAATCTAAATCTTGAAGTCAGCCTCTCTGGGCATAACCTCTGTATGCAGGAGAATCTTTCCCATATTTGAAGACTACATCATTCTAAACTCTGGGATGTCTATTAGAGAAGAACAGCTATATTGTCTTAATTCTATTCATTCCTCTGATTCGTGATTCTGTTCACTGGCCGGTGTAACTGCCATTCATTTCTTCATTTAACTCAGTGAACCATTGACAACCGAAGTCTCTCAGTGGTTAGCAAGAAAACTTTTTTTTTTAATCAAGGCAATAAAAACAGTTAAGATAAAAATTAAAAACACTATAGATCAGGGGTCTCCAACCTTGTCAACTTGAAGACTTGTAGACTTCAACTTCCAGAATTCCTCAGCCACCTTTGCTGGCTGAGAAATTCTGGGAGTTGAAGTCCACAAGTCTTAAAATTGCCAAGGTTGGAGATCCCTGCTATAGATGGTGTTTTTGTAAAGTAAAATAAGTACTAAAAGTGAACAATTGACTAACAGGCAAATCCTGTTTTAAGTGTCTTTTTAAAAGCAAATAAACATAAAATATAATGTAAAAGAGTTGGAAGAGGTCATGGAGGTCTTCTATTCCACCCTCTGCTTGAGCAGGAGACCCTATACAATTTCAGACAAATGGCTGTCCAATCTCTTCTTAAATGTCTCCAGTGATGGAGCAACTTTTGAAGGCAAGCCACTCTACTTAATTGTTCTCAATGTCAGGAAATTTCTCCTTAGTTCTAGGTTGCTTCTCTCCTTGATTAGCTTCCATCCATTGTTTCTTGTCTTGACTTCTGGTGTCCCTCAACATTGTAGACAGTGCAATCCATTGTGGAAAAGTTTATCATTTAAGGGTTTATTATTTAAAATTTGGGACATGAGGAAGAACAAAAATACAAAAATCTGACATTGCTAAGGGTTACGTAATGATGAGGATATTGGTATTCTATTTTGTCACTTGGAATCACTTTGTATACTTGAGGTTTTTTTTAGACTGAAGTTCAACTAGAGGCAACAACCTAAAGTCTCTTTTGCATCCTAATTATCTTTATTAGATAGGCTTATGGAAACCTCACAGAAT
This sequence comes from Ahaetulla prasina, assembly GCF_028640845.1. Classification (NCBI taxonomy): domain Eukaryota; kingdom Metazoa; phylum Chordata; class Lepidosauria; order Squamata; family Colubridae; genus Ahaetulla; species Ahaetulla prasina. Next base: position 130,666,861 of record NC_080539.1, read on the forward strand.
TGTCCTTAAATCCTGTCATATTCACAATCACTTTTAATATAGCATACCACTAATCTACAGTTTGAAACAATGTCTTATGAAACCATACTTAATTAAATGCATTGTTGGACATCCAGATAGTACATCATTTTCATTTTAATAACTGCCTAGCCTTTATATGGCCAAAACCGTTGTATATGTTGGACGGACTAAATATGCTAACATGAGCATGTTCGCTAGTTATATCTTTAAAACGATTACCAGCTGTCTTTCTCTCCTTTTCTTTTCTCCATAGAATGTTTCTGGTTAGATTTTTTTTCTTTTAAAATATTTGAGTCTGGGTTGTTTTGTTTTTTTTACAGAACACATTGCAAATTAATAATAAAATTTTATCCAGCATTGGAATGGCTTGGTTAGACAAAGGTTGCATAAATATCTAGAGCGTTTCCTATAGTATTCCAGATTATGAAATAAATATCTCAGATTTGAAACAGCTACATTTTCTATTCTAGTAATCTTGGCCCTCTGCAGTGCCAGGATTAAGTCAATAGGACAATGTTTCTCAACCTTGGCAACTTCAAACTGTATGGACTTCAATTCTCAGAATTCCCCACATGGAATTTTGGGAGTTGAAGTCTACACAGCTTAAAGTTGCTAAAGTTAAGAAACATTACCACAGGATGAAAGACTACAGGTTTTAAACCTGCACTTCCATGTTCATGTTTGCCTGCATTTCTTATCTAATGAGAGACTGGGGAATGAAGATGGAACAGACACAGCTGCAGTCTAAGTAATACGTCATGCAAGGAGAATGTCAGTTCTCTCAATTGTTGATAAAACAATATATCCACAACTTGGATATATCTATTGGATTCTGCTTTGATTCAAGACATAAAACTAAATTTAAGCACACAGCTTTATGGAGTTGTAAATTTGGCACTATTATTTTTTTTTAATGATAAGGTATCTTGTCCCCAGCCATGTGAATTCTTAGCAGCCAACATTTCTCTACAAAAATCCCTCGGAAAAAATCAGCCACATCATTTTGTAACCAGAGATATATATAACCAGAAATATTGTAGCATTTTCATTATGTAAGGGTCTCTATGAAAAACAAATCCATCAGCAAAACTGTAGAACATTGAGAGAGAAAATGGATGAGAGAGAGAGAGAGAGATGTTGCTCATAAGCAAATCTTTCTCTTTTGCCCTTTATTTCTTTTTCTTTTTTTAGTTCAGATTTCTGAACTACCCATCTCACTCAAAGGGGGACTCTAGGCAGTGTACAATAAAACATTAAGATATAAAACAGTATATAAAATTAAAATGTTAAGAGTTAAAATTTTAGATCTAAAAATTATAAACTTTTAAATATTTTTAAAGGAGGAAATAATAATCAAACCCCATTAAGAAATAGTTGGCAAAGGCAAAGGGAGGTTTTTTATAATACCAACCATGCCCACAGAGCCATGTTTCCGGAACAGCCGAAGAGTGTAAACTGTTGACAAGGTATTAGAAAGCATGGAGTATTCTTGTTCACCTGGTTTTAAAAATCAATTTGCTTTTTATTCAACCCCATTCTTAAACTCTACAGTTTTCTTGTTAGCTAGATTTTTGACTTGCTCTCCTCAGAGTTCCCTCAAATCCATTTTTCTCGCCAATCACTAAGAACTGTTCCCAATTATATGTAATCATCCTATGGCTGTGTTTATGGCTATGTTTTGCCAATTTATATCCTTTTTTTGTGTGTGTGCGCCAAAATTTTTTCATGTGTCCATGTCTGTGTCTACTCTGTTACATGTTTTCTTGTATTTGTTGACATAAATAAATAAATAAATGCAGACATTAGGAGTACGCCTAAACTTCTATCTTTCCTGGGTGACTTTTGTGTATATATGGTGCCAAAGCAATGTTTCTGTTGGAAGCGGAAGTAATATGTCAAGTCTGTTTGCGAATGTCTTTTTATTACTTTAAAAAACCATAGAACACATGCTTAGCTACATTATGCCTGCAACATGTAAGAGGCATCAATGCAAACTGTGGTGGAAGAGTTTGATACAATCCTAGACAAGCAGCATCTGCTTAAGACCACCATGAAAAAGATGTTTTCATTCAGTGTTGCAAATTACTAATTAAGATCACCTGGGAGTCTTAGAAGAGAATTTTGCTCCTGCTGGACTTTGCAGCAGTGAAAACCAACTTCACCTCCCACTGATCTTCACCATTTTCCTAATTTAAAAGCCCACCCCCAAACAAGCCTGAAAATATATATTTTTTTTCACAGAAAAGTGTTTCTGTTATTTTACTAGAATATATATAGATGTCAGAGGATTTTAATCGCGTTTTTATTTGAATAACGTTGAATACGGGCATAGTGTTTATTATCTCTTAACAGAAACCTGAATTAAAACAAATAAACAAAACAAGTGCATCTATTTTCACCTGCAGCATGTGGGAGGTTAGGCATTCCTGCTCCTTGGTAACATTTCCTGGAAAAGCCATGTGACAACACAACACTGAGAGTCCAGGACATGCTGCTGAAAAGAAATCTTTTTGTGAGGTGCCCACCAAGGTTACTGTTTTCTGCCAAAAATTCAGGAAATCAAACCGTTCTTTTATAAGATTTAGCACAATGCTAATACATTTCTGTACGTACAAAGATGAAATATGTATAAAGTTCATAATTTTTACAGGATTCTAAAACATGTTATAAGAAGCTGTACAAATTGGAAAGCTATTCTATTTTCTGTACAGTAAAACACGGTACTTTGTTCATCCAAAGATATAATTTATATAAGGGTTGTTTTTATTTAAGTTCAATATATACCACATCTTTCTTCTTATTGTTCAAGGAAGATTACAATAATAATGAAGTGATAAAATAGCAATATATAAGAAAGCAACAAGCCTAACAATAAAATCCACCATAAAAACCACTGCAGCAAAAGCTTCATAAAATGTAGTTGTAAAAAAAGCTTTGTTGAAAGATTGGAAAAATACTCTCCGTCCTGCAAAGTAAAGCCAAAGCTATTTGGGAACATTAAAAAGCAATGTACCATAATATTCACAATTTATTAATCATTAACACGATACAGACTGACCACTTTTTGACTTACTTGAAAAAGGAAACCTGGGGGGGAGGGAATCATCCTATACAGCTGAATAAATAAAGGAATTCAGAAGCAAGATACTCCAAGATAGGATATGATTATGTTCTGAGAATGCCCACTATTTTATAAAGAGAACAAAAATGGGATGAATTAATTTGCCTGTTTGTGAAGCGTGGTAGTTTTGTATGTTCTCACTTAAAACTCCATTTCACTCAATTTTTTCATCAGTCCATAATTAAAAACAAAACAAAAAAAATGCAATAAAAAATGTTGAAAACAGATTATGTTCCAAGAATGTCCACTATTTAATTTCATCTCATCTCCATCTCATACTGAGGTAGCTGAAAATAATCCATAGCTCTGCCAAAACTTATGGTTTCATTCTTCTTCTGACCTAATTTTGTTATAGATAAGATCTGGTATGTTTCATTGCTTCTTTGATGGTGGACACAGTCAGGAATGGGGATCTGCCTAGATTCTACTAGCTACTTGAGCTTGATGTGGACGTGCCTCCTTCCCTCTGATCACTGGAGGGCATTGCCCTCCATGGGCATTTTGGCTCAAGCTGCAAGAAAGATTCTTGGCTTTTGTAAAGAAAAATATTATGCTTACTGGCGTTTACTGTAGAACTTCTCAGATCTTATTAACATGGGCTTAGTGCTTTCTTGAAAGAATTCTAATACTATGTTGCACACAAATTTGATTTAAATCAGAAAATAGAATGATATTTAACCAGCAGTTAAATATGCTAGTTCTGCCATCAAGAGCTGCAGTGGCACAGTGTTTAGAATGCAGGTTAGAGTGCAATACGGCAGGCTACTTCTGCTGATTGCTGGCTGCCTGCAATTTGGCAGATCAAATCTCACCAGGCTCAAGGTTGACTCAGCCTTCCATCCTTCCGAGGCCAGTAAAATGAGGACTCGGATTGTTGGGGGCAATATGCTGACTCTACAAACCGCTTACAGAGGACTGTAAAGCACTGTGAAGAGGTATATAAATCTAAGTGCTATTGCTATGATTGTGTGCGTTGCATTCATATGTGATTGTATTTTGGATTGGTTTTATTGCAAGTAAATGCTCTAATGATGACCCTAATTGGGCAATGCTCCAAACACCAAACTCATGCAGTTGCACCATGGTTATTTACATCCTCCTGGGGGGCAGGCAGATAACATGTTGTCCATTCCATTGCAGTTCTGGTGACCATGTTCGCCATATCAATGACTGTACTATTACACACAGACCAACCACAATTGCAAAAATGTCCTCTCTAGCACATCCTCTATACGCTCCATTCCATCAAGCAGCTGCTTCTGTCAGTCTGAATTAGGTTACTTGGTCACTTGCTGCCAGCACCACCATTCCCTTGTAGTGCTAATTGGCAATGGAGCTCCCTCAATATTGATTGCTCCTGCCATTTCATTCCATGCCCTTTTCTCCATGCCTGTTAACTGGGCTATTTCTGAAAGCAGTTTTAGCACTGAACAGTACCATACCCATGTTGAGAAATAACAAGAAGTCTGAGGAGAGGTTAAGAGGAAGTACAGGAATAGAAAATTTACTAGTGTTCGCCTTATCAGAACATTTAATTGGTTATGCATAGTAGGTTGTGTCAATCTATGAAAGCAGATGCTTTAGAAGGTAAATTGAATTGGGTTAGAGTAGTCAGATTGTTTCCTAGTGTAAATTGTTGGGAGTTGTGCAGGATATACATGTATTATTATTGAGGTTGTTGGTCACACAGTCAGCCAGATGTTTGGTATTTTTGTCTATCTATCAAATCCTTCCCAAGACCTGGGATAGGCAGATGTTTTTTAATACTATTACAGGTATTGTCACAGTATATTCCAAGTAAAGCTACCTTTTATAATTGACTGATGATGTTTCTGTCATTGCCAGTGGTATTCAAGTGTGGTTTAGTTGTTTTGGGATTGCATCCAAGGTGCACATTATTATCTTTGCTTTGCCACAGTTGTTCTACTTCTATTTTCAGTCTTTATATTTTGTGATTTTCTCCAGTTCTTTCTGTTCTGTTCTGTTCTGTTGTCTCCAGGAATTACAACGTCTACTACATTCTACAGGTATCAACACTTCTAAGACTTCCACCCTTGCAGATCTGAAAAGATACAGAACTTCCTTTGAGATCAGTAATTGGTGTCACTCACTCCAACTTGGTGGTCACAAAGGTAGCAAAACCCAAAAAATCCAGCCTGTTTAGTTGTGGATTCATCTTCCAAAATTCCCAAAGTGCTAGGCAGTAGCAACCAGATCCACTCATGAAGGGTCCAAGACAGTAACTTTATTGTGTTCTACTGATAACACAAGAATCTTTCCAGATTGCTTGCCTTCTCTTGGGAAAAACTAGATAAGGTACCATGGAACTTAGGGGGCAAACTTATGCCTCTTGCAGCTGTGTAAGGAATCAAGGCTAGTTCTCCACTTGATTCCACCTTCTTGCCTGGCTGGAAGTTTCCCAATACAAGGACTGAGCCAGGGGTGTCCAAACTTAGCAACTTTAAGACTTGTGGAGTTCAACTTCCAGAATTCCTCAGCCAGCTTTGCTTTGCTGGCTGAGGAATTCTGGGAGTTGAAGTCCACAAGTCTTAAAGTTGCCAAGTTTGGACACCCCTGGACTAAGCTATGCAAAGATAGTATATATCTCCTCTTCTTTAAATGGCATGTGATATATTGAGCAAATAACTTCTGCCAAGTTTTTTGATGAAGCCTTTGAATTCCCCAATAGTACAGTGTTACCAGACTTACGTTTTATCCAATAATGCAAACAACCATAAACAAACTTTAGTTTACAGGCATACTAATTAATAAATGTTTTATGCTACTTGCTCAAAAGCACCAGTGCTTTTGCTGTGGTACTCTTACCATTTGCTGATATTTTACTTTTTTTAAAAAAAATAAAGCAAGAAAGCAAGCTTTTTTAAAAAAACCTAATCTTTAACGAACATTCCAAATTACAATACTCTATCAATTCATCAAAATATTTTTTTCCCAGGAACTACAACAGACTACTGCTGTTTCCAGCAACAGTCTGGCACCGGCAAAATAAACAGAAAAATAAACTAGTCAGGAATTGAGACTAGAGTACAAATAGAGGGAAGGAATTTCAAAAACTGTGCCCTTCAGTCTTCAGGTTTCCTGAAGCTCTTAATGTGTTACTCTGACTGATTACTCTAAATGCGCTGTTGATTCACACTTCTGGGCTCTCTTTCTACTTGCGTGAGTAAAGGAATCCTTCCAGGGAACTTCGATGATAGTGGCAAATATCTGTAGCTCGGGTGTAGGATGAAGGTAAAGATTTGTTCCCTGAGCTTGTGGGTTGGTTTCTGAACGTAGATTGGTTTCCAAAACCTTTATAAACAGAAAAACACTGACACTGACATCCCCTAAATTTTGCTGAAGATGTTACCTAGTCTGGAAATGAAACATTCGGAAACCAGCCGACAAGCTCGGAGAACGAACCTTCACCCTCAGCTTCTACTATGGCCAGGCTGATAAACAGGCTATAAGCAATGGTGGAATTCATTTTTTTTTTTTTGCTACCGGTTCTGTGGGCGTGGCTTGGTGGGTGTGGCAGGGGAAGGATACTGCAAAATCACTATTCTTTTTTTTATTATTATTTGCATTTATATCCCGCCCTTCTCGGAAGACTCAGGGCGGCTTACACTGTGTTAAGCAATAGTCTTCATCCATTTGTATATTATATACAAAGTCAACTTATTGCCCCCAACAATCTGGGTCCTCATTTTACCTACCTTATAAAGGATGGAAGGCTGAGTCAACCTTGGGCCTGGTGGGACTTGAACCTGCAGTAATTGCAAGCAGCTGCTGTTAATAACAGACTGTCTTAGCAGTCTGAGCCACCAGAGGAAGGATACTGCAAAATCTCCATTCCCACCCCACTGTGGGGCCAGCCAGAGGTGGTATTTGCCGGTTCTCTGAACTACTCAAAATTTCCACTACCGGTTCTCCAGAACCTGTCAGAACTTGCTGAATTTCACCCTTGGCTATAAGGAATCATCAGTTAGAAATGCAATATGTATGCTTCAACAGCAGAAGTAAAAATGTACTCCTGCTTAAATGTTTTACAAAGATGCACCAAATAAAGAAGGTATATGCAGAAAATCTATATTTGTGTTTGTGTGCGTGCTCACATGTGTGTTGTAGAAAAGCATTGAAGTCAAACACTTCTTTATATAAATTACAAAAGAGCTATTTATTCAATTCACTCATAGAAAGAGAAATGAAAAATATAGAATAACAGAGTTGGAACCTTTGACGTCTTCTAGTCCAACCCACTGCTCAGGCAGGAAACCCTATACCATTTCAGTACTTTCTGTAAGAAATATGAGGATTGAGATAGACTTTCTTCAGAACTAAAGCTGCACTGAAAGAGAAAAAAAAAGTTCATTGAGACAAAATAAATAAAGTTTGTAGTGGTAGCTCATAAACTGAAACAGCTCATATTCACCTATATGTAAACACAACCAGTTATATTATATGAAGTCTTAAAAGTTGTAATAAAAATATTCATGGGAAAATACTGGTGGTGAAGTCGTATCTTGAATCTATTTAATTTTTTCAAATGATATGAAAAACTAAGGAATATAATGGCATTGTACAGGGTACAATATAATGGCATTGTACATTTAATGTGAAAACTCCTCAGATTTTTTTGAAGAAACTATTAGCATATGGAATGATTATTAACAATAATCCTACTTTAGGCAATGTATTATTTGTTTCTTTCCTATCTTGTTAGGAAAGGGAATATCTTATATCTTTTTAGGAAAAAGATAATTAATCATGTTATTTATTTTCTTCTTAGGGAACAGTAAATTAGTTTGGAAAAGTGCACCTCATTGTGAATTATTTCATTTTACAGGCATCAAAGACTAATGTGGAATGTGATTTCAATATGTGCTTATATTGTAACTATAAATACATTATTTTTATATCAGAGATAAATTGCATATATCTTTATAGGTCAGCTTTCAATTAAAATAAAAGCCCTGAAATGACTTCAGGGGTTACAAAATTGCATCAAAACAACATAAAAGCTGACAAATAAATGCCAGTATGATGTCAAACTCTGTACTGAGACTTTTATACTAGGCCCAAGTGTTTAATTAATTGGTTTCTTTTTCCAGCTTTGTGTGAAGGTTTGACTTTTGTTATCAGAAAGATTAGTACTTTGCCCTTTAGTTGTCTTTTAGGTTTCATACAAACAAAGGCAACAGAAGCGATTGCTTGAAATGCAGGCTTCACTAACCGTTTTCATCCTGGAGGTAAGATCACTCTCTAATTACCACCCAGATTGAGAATCCTTTTGGAAGATGTGGGCAGCAGAACGAAATACTAGCTGTGTAGTCTTTTCCAAATGGGAATTTTGAAAGAAGGCTACGATTGCAGGTTTGTTCCAGGGGAATGGAGGCTCGCGGCTGAGTCGGGAGACAGCGGGAGACAGCGAGGGACATTTTACCTGAGAATGGAGGCTTCCTGAGACTCGCCGAGCCGCCTATACCCCCTGACCCGTTGGATTGTCATCCCAGCAGCCGTAGGAGGGGTTTTTGGACCCTCTCGGGTTAGCAGCTGCTGAGAACGGGCAGGGGGGGGGCGATGCGGCGAGCGGCGAGCGGCCCTTCTGTTTGGCGCGCGGCCTGCTGCGAACGGCCTGCTGCAGGCGGTCTGTGGTCGGACGGCTGTTTTTCGGCCTGTTTTTCGGCCCGGGAAAACAGCGGCCCGTGAAAATAGCGGGCGGCTGTCTTCCGGCCTGTGGCCTGCTGGCGACCTGCTGCTTCCTGATTCGGACGTCTTGGACTGGCGTCCTTGGCACCGGACGGTTCCATCTTCCCAGCAGCCCGGATGTTTGGGCTGCTGAGGTTTGTGTCCGCGCGGAGGTGGTGGACACGAAGACCGGGCCTGTTGGGAGTCTGCAGATGGTGGCGGCCATGGCGCGGGCGGTTGGGGGCGACGGGTGGAAGGACACGGCCCCCGCCCGCGTTTGTCTATCGGCGCCTGGTCTGCTGAGTTTACATCTACGCCCACCCTCATCATCGGTGTCGGAAGTTTGGACGAGACCGCGGCTTGGACATAAGGCCGCGGGGGGGGGTGAGCTTTGAGAACGGCGCCCCTCTCGATCCCATATACTATGCTCCTTGCTGGGTCATTGTTGCTTCGACGGGTTTTGAACTCCCCCCGCCTGTCTGAAGAGGTGGGGGAGGGGATTCCACCCGGTTTTGTAAGAGCTGTCGGGGGTTTCCCTTTCCGGGAATTGACAATGCCAGCGATGGTTGGGGACGATGGCGCCTCTCACCTTCTTGCCATATGGGTGTTGGCCTATTTTTGACTTTGACTTTCCATCGGACAAAGGGGCCTCCCATTGGTTGGACCAGCTACTCTTGCCTTGTCCATTCTGAGGAAATGACTTTCTCTCGCTGTCTCTACTTTTCAACATGCGATACTCCGCACATGAACTCCTCTGCCTGCGAGGTGCCCCCGCCTCGCAGGAATGGCCCTCTGCATTACCAAGGGCCGGCCTCAATGACGGGTTTTGGGACCCACAGAGGTGGCATGCGCCGAGGAAGAGCCTTTGGGGATTTTTAAATAGGGAATTTTTAAAGGGGGGGAGGGCAAGGGCGGGTGATGGGGGAAACCCGTCGGGGAGGGTATGTCCAGTCCTAGCGCGCGCTCACGACATTATTTTAGCTGGTCCGAAGACAGGAGGGGAGGGGTTTGAACAGAGCAGAGAATATCATTCCATCTGTACGGTAAGTGGGAGGGGCAGATATGGCGGAGGCAGGGGGCCGTATCGTTCTTTGGGAGCACGTGGTCGATGTTTAAAGGCGATCACGTGCTCCGGCCCCCCAGTCCCTACTCGTTCCCCGATGGTCAAGATCCTCAGAGCTCGGGCCTCGGCTGATGCTCTGCAATGCCCGGTCCGTGGTTAATAAGGCTCCCTGATTTGCGATCTGATTCAGGGGAGTCCGCGGACTTTATGGGCATTACAGAGACCTGGTTGGGCACAGAAGGGGGTGTACCCCTGGTAGAACTGTGCCCGCCGGGTTTCTGTGCATTCCATCAGCCGAGGGCCCAGGGTAGGGGTGGCGGGGTGGCGGTTGTGATTAGTCAGAGTCTGGAGCCAAGGGAGTCCACTGTTCCTCAGATAGCTGGCTGTGAATCCCTCCTTGTGAAGTGGGGCCATCGTAATCAGATGGGGTTGTTGATCACGTACCTGGCTCCTTGCTGCGTGACTACAGCCCTACCTGAGCTACTGGAGGTGCTTGCTGGCGTGGCGGTTGAGATCCCCAGACTTTTGGTCTTGGGAGATTTCAACTTGCCATCGGCCGGCTTGTCATCAACAGTGGTTCAGGAGTTCCAGGCCTCCATGACGGCCTTGGACCTGATTCAAGTAACTGATGGCCCTACACACATCGGGGGAGGCACGCTAGACTTGATTTTTATCTCTGGTCAGTGGGTTAATGATCTGGAATTAGGAGATATAGTGAAAGAACCATTGTCATGGTCGGATCATTTCTCCTTCGCCTAGACTTTCGAACCGCTGCTCACCACCGCAGGGAGACGGAGCCGATCGTTGGTTCCGTCCCAGGCGCCTGATGGACCCGGAGAGGTTTCTGGCGGAGCTTGGGCGTTTCCTGAGGATCTTACCCACGGCACGACTGAAGAACTAGTTGCGGCTTGGGATCGGGCCGCGGCTGGGGCTTTGGACCGTGTCGTGCCTTTGCGACCTCTGACCCGGCGCAGATCTCAATTGGCTCCCTGGTTCTCCGGGAGCTGAGAGAGATGAAACGCCGGAGAAGACGCCTAGAGAGTGTTTGGAGGTCCAGCAGGTCCGAGGCTGATCGGACACTAGTGAGGTCCTTTACCAGGACTTACCTAGTGGCAATGAGGGAGGCGGCGCTCCTCGTTTCCACCCTCATTGCGTCGGCAGATAACCGCCCGGCCGCCCTGTTTGGTGACCCGTTCCTCCTTCAACAAGAGGCGGGATGACCCCTGCAGGGTCGAGCCGAGGAGTTTAACGGTTATCTATCGATAAAATCGTTCAGCCGTGATGGTTTGGACCATGATTGCGATGATTCAGCTGAGGTGACAGAGACTCGTCTTGTTGAGGTTATTTGGGATGAGTTTGATTCTGTGGCTCCGAGGCGTGGACAGGTTGCTGGGGAGGTTGCATGCGACCACGTGTTTACTGGACCCGTGTCCTTCCTGGTTAGTACTGGCTGCTCAGGAAGTGACACGAGGCTGGTTCAGGGATTATAAATGCTTCTTTAGCTGAAGGGGTTTTCCCCGCCGCCTTGAAGGAGGCGGTGGTGAGACCTCTCCTGAAGAAGCCTTCCCTGGACCCAGCTATTTTGGGAAATTATCGTCCAGTCTCCAACCTTCGCTTTTTAGCGAAGGTTGTAGAGAGTGTGGTTGCATGGCAGCTTCCCCGGCACCTGGAGGAAGCTGTCTATCTAGACCCGTTCCAGTCCGGCTTCCGGCCCGGTTATAGCACGGAGACGGCTTTGGTCGCGTTGGTGGATGACCTCTGGAGGGCCAGGGACAGGGGCTGTTCCTCTGCCTTGGTCCTATTAGATCTTTCAGCGGCTTTTGATACCATCGACCATGGTATCCTGCTGCGCCGGTTGGAGGGATTGGGAGTGGGAGGCACCGTTTATCGGTGGTTCTCCTCCTATCTCTCTGACCGGTCGCAGTCGGTGTTGACAGGGGGGCAGAGGTCGTCCTCGAGGCGCCTCACTTGTGGGGTACCCCAGGGGTCGATTCTCTCGCCTACCCTGTTCAACATCTACATGAAGCCGCTGGGCGAGGTCATCAGTGGGTTCGGGGTGAGTTATCATCTGTACGCTGATGACACTCAGCTGTACTTTTCCACCCCGGACCACCCCAACGAAGCGGTCGAAGTGCTGTCCCGGTGCCTGGAAGCCGTACGGGTCTGGATGGGGAGAAACAGACTCAAGCTCAATCCCTCCAAGACGGAGTGGCTGTGGATTCCGGCACCCCGGTACAGTCAGCTGCATCCGCAGCTGACTGTTGGGGGCGAGTTAGTGGCCCCAAAGGAGGTGGTTCGCAACTTGGGTGTCCTCCTGGATGGCCGGCTGTCCTTTGAGGAACATCTGGCAGCCGTCACCAGGAGGGCTTTTTACCAAGTTCGCTTGGTTCGCCAGTTGCGTCCCTTCCTTGACCGGGATGCCTTATGCACGGTCACTCACGCTCTGGTTACGTCTCGGCTGGATTATTGCAATGCTCTCTACATGGGGCTGCCCTTGAGGTGCACCCGGAGGCTGCAGTTAGTCCAGAATGCAGCTGCGCGAGTGGTAATGGGAGCCGCTCGAGGCTCCCACGTAACACCTCTGCTCCGTAGTTTGCACTGGCTTCCTGTGGTCTTTCGGGTGCGCTTCAAGATCCTGGTTACCACCTTTAAAGCGCTCCATGGCTTAGGACCCGGGTACTTACGAGACCGCCTGCTGTTACCGTATGCCTCCCATCGACCCGTACGCTCTCACAGAGAGGGCCTTCTCAGGGTGCCGTCCGCCAAACAATGTCGGCTGGCGGCTCCCAGGGGTAGGGCCTTCTCTGTGGGAGCACCGACGCTCTGGAACGAACTCCCCCCTGGCTTACGTCAAGTTCCTGATCTTCGGACCTTCCGTCGTGAGCTAAAAACATACTTATTTATTCAAGCAGGACTGGCATAAATAGTGATTTTAAATTGGGGTTTTAGAGATTTTAAACATTTGTAAATTTTTTAAATTTTTAAATTATCGGCCATTTATTAATAGTTTCTTTTAATTTCTTTTAATTGTATATACTCTGTATTTTATTTCGGCTGTACACCGCCCTGAGTCCTTCGGGAGAAGGGCGGTATAAAAATCTAATAAAACTAAAACTAAACTAAACTAGAATGAGGACTGCATTAAATTGACAACCACAATTCTTCTTCTTCCATAGATTGGCCTCATTCTCTATAATGCATTTCTCTTGGTTTCAACATAAATATTTAAAAAGTGATGGTTTTACGGAATGTAACTAATAAAGTGTTATAAACTGTGTTTCTCTACTATCCAGTATTAAATTGGGTTTCCCCCCATAGCTAGTAAACCAGTGGCATAATAGGAAAAACTATAAAAGCGAATATGGTATATGACTAGCGAGGAGACTAGGGTGCTAATGCAGAGTAATAGTTTGGCTGCCTAAGACTGCTAGCTCTGTCTGTTTCACACTCGTACACTTTCCAAGGTGTGCCACGGTGGGCAAGCTAGCTCCGCACCTGAAAGAAAGATGAATGGCTTTCCTGCAATGTCACCCAAGGCTCTCTTCCTCCACCAAAGCTGCCTTACAAATGGGCATTACAATCAGGAAGGTTCAGCCCCAGCAGGATTCTAACCATCTGCACAAAGCATCAACATGTCTCCCTACTAAAGAGATACCTATTTATCTATTCGCATATAACATGCTTTTGAACTGCTAGATGGGCAGAAGCTGAGGCAACTGATATGAACACACCTTGCCACGCAGTGCTAGATCTTGTACCATAGGAACAGTGGTGGGATTCAGTTGGTTCGGGCCAGTTTGGGAGAACCGGTAGTCAAATTGCTGTTTGGCCCCTCCCCTCCCTGCCCCCAGGAGTCCCCACTTGCCCCATTTTGGTTCCCAGATAAGTGCAGGGAGGCCTACTAGCCCAAAATGGGGCATGGGGGGGTGCACCCTCGCAGCCCATTTTCACTCCCAGGAGGCTTTAGGGAGGCCTCCTAGGCTCAAAATGGGGTGCGGGGTGCAGAGTAGCCCCCCCATGGCCCATTTTCTCTCCCAGAAGGCTGCAGGGAGGCCTACTAGGCCCAAAACATTGCACAGGTGTGGCACATTTGCCCCCCCCCACAGACCTTTTTTGCTCCCAGGGGGTGCAGGAGGCCAAATGCTGCCAGTCATACCCCCTGGCCACACCCACCATGACCACGCCCACCCAGCCGATCATTAGGGCAGGGAACCGGTTGTTAAATTATTTGAATCCCACCCCTGCATAGGAGCAATGACCATCTCCACTGTCACTAAACTATGTGACCCCATGTCCTCAAAGGTTGTGATAAAGTACTGGGAATGGCAGTAGTCTAGAGGTTTCACAGGAAAGTTAAATTTGGGAAGAAATATGCCCTCAGCTATACTGAATTTTAATTTAAAGAATACTCTATCTCAGCTGCTAAAGTTTGAGAAAGCCTCGTCTCCTTTGAAAGAATTCTGAAAGCAAATTCTTTTCCATCCACTGGATGAAAATGAGTAGGAAAAATGCAGAATTTAAGAAGACTGAAATTTAGAACATTTACGTGTAAAAGAAGATGCCCCATTTACATAATTTATTAAATTTCCTCTACAAATACCAGCCATTCTCTAAAAAGTGTACACATTTTCCCTCCCTCTTTTTCCCCTTTGTCCTTCCAGAAGTAAAAAAAGCAAAAGAAAGATGATAAAAAATGAGGATGGAGATGAAGCAACAAGAAGCTGTGACTGTGCTAAGAGGAGAAATGAAAAGAAAGGGTAGGCCAAAATTACATGAAGTTAAGAAAAATATTGAACAGAGAAAGAAAAAAAGGGGGGAAAGGGGAAGCCTTATTTTTTAAAAAAGGATTTTGATAAAAGAGAATAATTGTAGCTCAGAGTTGAACTATATAGTCTTGGCACTCTCTGAGCTTGGTGGGGTTTTTTGCAGACATGTCATTATCTAACTAGATAACATTACCAGTGATGATGTTGGGTAATGAAATGTCTGTGAGAAAACAACCAAGCTCAGACAGCACTGAAGACCCCACAAAAGGATTTAATTTCAGTAGTCAACAGCCTCTCTCTCAAGCAAAATCGAACTTCAAAAGGACCTGTGCTTTCCAGCAACAGCATCTTATGGTATCTGCATTCCTTTACTTGCCAGACAATTATCTGAGACAAAGCCTTGTCTTCCATTGGGTAAATACTATGTCTGTTTGTCTGACTGCCCGGTTGTAAAAAGATTCCCTATAAATCAAGCTTACGTTCAATCTTTTAAAAAAAAGCTTAAGTTATTATTATGTAACAATTGCAGTGGGAGAAATGGATTTGCCTGAGGCCATACATCAAAAATGGCTCCCATTTTTGAAGAGTGCTGTTGAGTCACGCTTTCTGAGGCAAAAATCCAGTCTGTCCTTGATTCAGTCCCTCACAAGATTACCACTGAAACATCATCAAAAATATTTGCCGAGTGCTCTCCTCATGTACAGTTGTGAGACAGAGAAAAATGTTCAGAACAAAAAAAAAAATTAAAACCTTTCATTGGGTGAAATCTTGACAGGTCATTTGTGGATTCTACTATTAAACTTATCAACTATTTTTATGAAAAATCCTCTTCATTTTAACCAAACACCAGTTGCTTTTACAAAATGCCTCTAGGGTGATCTTGAAAATTGTTTTCTTGGCAATGACTTGGACATGCTTTTTTATCTACCTTTCATGGAAACACAGCCACCAATGCAGGCAGCTGAAAGAATATTAGAATCGGAGGTTAGATGTGTAAGAAGAGAAAATCTTTTATAGAACATTGCTTGTTACTGGCTCTTATTTCATCTTTGGACACATTTTCTGCTTTTCGTTGGAAACATTTTGGGGTGAGCCATTCTACTTGGCCTTCTTTTTCAGTACTGTCTAGCTGTAAGCAAGAAGAGATCATTCCCCAAGCCCCTCTTTTGTGTTGTACCACAGAATTCGGTCTCTTTTTCAACATCTACCTGAAAACACTGAGTGGTTCAGGTATCTGCCGGTTTAGGGTTCAGAATCATCAATATACTTGATCAGGAGGAAGGAGGTAATACACCATCAATGCAGCTGATTTCTTTCAATTCAATTCTGGGCTGACTAATTAAAGTTATTAAGGTTTGGCACCCCTGCACTAGGCAGAACCTTGACATCACCATGATGTATCGTGACTTTTTTCCCCTTTACTAAACTGGGCGTGGGTGTGGCCAGTGCATGATGCATCTGGCACACAGGCTGGGAGTTTGACACCTCTGGCCTATGGGCCTTAAAGCTGTGTGAGTTTGGATGCAGAGCAACCATCTCTTCAATTCTACTAAGACCAATTGGCCATAGGTATTTAGACTGCTCAAATTTGGGGATATTCCATCTTTGACCTTGGATGGAGTGGCATTTACCCATTTAAAGGTGATGCCCAATTTTGGGATCTTCCTGAATTCACAGCTCCTGCTTGTGGCAGATGGCAACTGTGGCCAGGAAGGGCTTTGCACTGTTTTATCTGGTGCACCAGTTGTACTCTTCCCTAGACCAGGAGACCTTGTAGGATAGTCACTCATACCTGATCAGCTCATGGCTTGACTATAGTGACAACTCTACATGGGGCTGCCACTGAGGACCACCTGGAAGCTTTGACTGGTCCAGAATGCTGCAGTGAGGACAAAGTTGTTGATGTAACACCTCTGCTTTGTGAGTTGCATAGGCTCTCATTTTTGGGTGTGAGTCAGAGTGCTGGTTGCTACCTATAAAGCCCTACCATTTATGTATCGAGGTCTGGGGCTTGGAATGTGTTAAAGCCCCTCTTACTTGGCTTTATTATTATTTAATAATCACAGATGCCATTTACACTTGTACCTTGATGAAGGCATCTTTTCTTTTATGCACACTGAGAGCATATGCACCAAGACAAATTCCTTGTGTGTCCAATCAGACTTGGCCAAAAAAAATATATATTCTATTTATTTCTGGTTTTTTATTATTTTAATGTTTTTTTAATTGTTTTATAATTTTAGAATTGTAAGCCACCCAGAGGCACTTGGTTGAGTGGCTAAAGAAATCAAAGGGAGAGAGGGAGGGGAAGGGGAAGGGGAAGGAGGGAGAAAGGAAGGGAGGGAGGGAGGGAGGGAGGAAGTTTAGTTGTTGTTACAATTTCAATAGTTTTGCTTCCTTCTTGCACTCAGAAAGGCTATTCTTGAAAGGCCCATTTCTGTTGGGCTCCACTTCTACTTTGTACCCAAAGAAGTAGAACATACATGAGAAAAATCACATGTAATTATTTCTCTGTGGTCCTTGGATAAGGTTAAAGATTATTTGAAAGTGTCATGGTACCTGGAGCTGCAGAATGAGGACTGATTAATTGATACTGTCTTTTGATGGTGGCATATCTTAATACAGTGGGGACAAAGCTGAAGAAGGGCGATACCTAGATACAATGGGACGGTGGGCATGTTGCCACCTTGGAGTTGCAAGAAAATAGGAATTAAATAAAGTTGCAATTGGCTGAAATCTACAGGATAGCAATGTGTTCCAGAAAAATTGAGGAAAGGAGAACCCGGGGGGAGTGGGAGAGATTGAGTGAGAGGATATGATACAGGAAAATGGTATATTGAAGACACATGGCGTTGATGTTACTGCTGAACCAAAGTCTGTGCAGACAGTGAATCCTGCCACAGCCTTTGAAAAATAAGGAAAAATATTTCCGACTTCTAGTACAGCACAGGGTGACCAAAGGAAAGAAAAAAGAGGGGAAGAAAATAGTGGATGTCCAGTGGGGTTATTACAGGTCCTCTTGGGCTCCATAAGTAGAATCAGGCCTTGTACAAAGAGCAATGATAAATGACATTATCTTTGCCTCCTTCTTTTCAAATATAGCAGGCAAGGAGTATTACTTTCCACATCAGAGGATGTTGGAAAAGCTCAGTATGTTGTCTTTTCTTCTCTCCTTGGCAAAACATGAAGGTTACAAAAATAGAAAGAGCTGCTCCAGCTGCTGTTAATGGTAAACGCTCCGCTTCTAAAATTGTTTGAAATTTTTTCCCATTTGCAAAATACCACCCCATCCCCCACCCCAAAAAATCAGTGTTTTGAACTGTTTTGATCGAGCATTGAAATATATATTTTGCAATAGTCCGAGTTTTATTCTTATGATATTATGCTGAAGCATTTTTTAAAAAATAATAACTGTTCTGTGTAATCTACTATTTTCACTTACAGAAAATATCTCAACCTGAGCAAAATGAGGTCCCTAGTTCATGTATCTGATAGCAAATCCAGAAATAATGAGATTTCACAGAGTAATCATTACAATAATCTAACAAAATAAATGGAAATCCATTAATCCCACGTGTGCTGTACTTTGGACAGTTTTACATAAAATTGTACACAAAAGCTTGGTCACTTTATTTCATATTGCTCAAAGAGACAAGAATTGGATTTAATTTACCTATGGAGACAGGCTAAATGCGTT
Source organism: Ahaetulla prasina (assembly GCF_028640845.1). NCBI lineage: Eukaryota > Metazoa > Chordata > Lepidosauria > Squamata > Colubridae > Ahaetulla > Ahaetulla prasina. Next base: position 130,685,217 of record NC_080539.1, read on the forward strand.
TCATGGTTGTACTTTGTAAAATTTATGTTTTGCTCCATTAATTCTGCCAGATGTGATATAATCAAAAAGAACAGGCAGAGCTCTTATTCTTGTACGCTTTGTTGCATAATACTTTGTTTCTCTAAAACACATTATTTAAGATTTTTTTTAATTGCCAATTGCTCTTTTCAAGCATTCTTCTTAACCAAGCAATCACATTTACTTAACTTAAACTGTTAATGTACGCTATTCAAGAATGATTCAGCATTCATCAAACTTCTCAGAGTGTACCAAGAGAAGACAAGAAGATATCCACTTAGTTTATAGTTTACCTTATTTTCATTGCACATGGTCCAACAAAATTAAATGCCGTCTTCAGTGTACATTATAACTATATAACACAAACATAATCCTTTACATTCTATATAATTGAAATTGAAAACCCGATATTGCACTATATCATAGAATTCAATATGGTTATTGCCCTGAGATAAAAGCTGTTTTTCAGCCTATTTGTCCTTGATTTTATTGTCCTGTATCATCTGCCAGATGGTAATAGTTAAAAAAAAGGGTGTCCAGGATGAGATGGATCTTTAAGAATGTTTTGAACTTTCTTAAGGCAGTGGGAGCTATAAAGCTCTTCCAAAGTGGGGAGAGGGCAACCAATGATCCTCTGGGCAATGATGTTGACCCTCTGGAGTACTGTCCTATCTGCCACTGTGCAATTGGCAAACCATATCCATGTGCAGTAGGTTAAAATACTCTCTGTTGTGCAGTGGTAGAAGGCCACCAGCAGTTTTTCGTTCAGCTGTTGTTTCCTGAAAAATCTCAGGTAGTATAATAGATATAGTTTTCTAGCTACATGGATATCAATCTCCCCATCGGGAGTCATTAGATGTGGCCCTTGGCAGCTGTATGGGATTATTTAATGAAAATAAACTTAAACATAGTCAAAGTATGGTCAGGGCAAAGTATCTTTGCTTTGCAAAGTATCTTTGCTTTGATTAATAAGGCACATTATTATGAGGACAAATACTATAATATATACACGTGCCAAGTAACAGCCTGCTTTTTCTCACATGGAAAACATTTAAGAAGAAGCTTCTTGTTATTGTATGAAAGGCTAGATCAAATTTTTCTATCCAGTATTATTTATATCCCTGAAGATATTTTGAGAAACTAATGTTTGTTATCTTGTACTCTGCTGAGAACTTTACATCGTTCCGGTTTTCTATGTGAGATCCTTTTCAGATGTTGTTTCGAACAGCTTATATTTTTATCTCCTTTGCCACTAAATATTTGACCTGAAGCTACTTATAGCTCAAAAAGAATCTTTATTCATCCTCATTTTAGTTTTCAAAATATTTTTATTTTTTTATTTTTTTGTGAGATTAATCTATAACAAACCGATTGTCCTAGTTGTATACTTTATGCTACAGACCTAGGAGATGATACTATAGAATTGATTTCATTGTTATCATCTTTTAGAACAGAACAGAACAGAACAGAACAGAACAGAATAGAATAGAATAGAATAGAATAGAATTTTTATTGGCCAAGTGTGATTGGATACACAAGGAATTTGTCTTTGGACATGCCAGTAAGACCCACAATCACTTGGGATCTTTCAAATGCCGGGTTTAAGGGGAGCAGGCAAGGTACAGGAATCCCCCTGGATTAAAGATGGTGGCATCAGTCACTGCCAAGGCTACAGGGCTAAGGCAGGGGTGCTATTCAGCAGGTTTTGATAGGTTCCAGAGAACCAGGGTGGAAATTTTGAGTAGTTCGAAGAACCAGCAAATACCACCTCTGGCTGGCCCCAGAGTGGGGTGGGAATGGAGTTTTTGCAATATCCTTTCCCCAGGAATGGGGAGGGAATGGGGATTTTGCAGTATCCTTCCCCTGCCATGCTCACCAAGCCACAGAACTGGTAGTAAAAAAAAATTGAATTCCACTACTGGGCTAAGGGTGTGCGTACAGAGGGCTTCTTGGAAAGGAAACTTGAGCCTTTCAGCTTTTCACTCTATGGATTTATTCCTAACTCCTCCAAGGGGTTTCATGTATGTGGCCAAAAGATGTAAAGAAATTTAGAAGACAGGAATTAATCTGAAATAGCCTAGTAAATTGTTGTTTGTAAGGCTATGTTTTCATTGAAGGAAACAGTTTTAAAAACCCTTGGAATGTGCTGATGACAAAGTCAACTTGATTGTCTACGTGCCTATTGTATCGTTACATGCAGTTAAGGTAACACATGATGTAACTTTATAATTTCTTACGTTTCCCTTCTGCTATCCAATCACTCTGTGTCAATAACATGGAGGAGTACTGGGATCTATCTCATGAAAAAAGAACATGATGTTGCTTTCAACAGCCAATTTAAATCTGCCATTCTGGTTTCAACATAATACCTGACACTCGGTCTAATTGTTTTCTATTCATATATACTATACTCCACTCAGCTTGATCTCCTGTTTATATAATAATATATATAATTATATAATAATTGCTACCAACTTGCCTTCCATTGAGGACCTGTATACTGCACGAATCAAGAAGAGGGCCGTGAAAATATTTGCAGATCCCTCGCATCCTGGACATAAACTGTTTCAACTTCTACCCTCAAAACGACGCTATAGAGCACTGCACACCAGAACAACTAGACACAAGAACAGTTTTTTCCCGAAGGCCATCACTCTGCTAAACAAATAATTCCCTCAACACTGTCAGACTATTTACTGAATCTGCACTACTATTAATCGTTTCATAGTTCCCATCACCAATCTCTTTCCACTTATGACTGTATGACTATAACTTGTTGCTGGCAATCCTTATCATTTATATTGATATATTGATCATCAATTGTGTTGTAAATGTTGTACCTTGATGAACGTATCTTTTCTTTTATGTACACTGAGAGCATATGCACCAAGACAAATTCCTTGTGTGTCCAATCACACTTGGCCAATAAAATTCTATTCTATTCTTCTATTCCATAAAATGATGCATATGATAATCCATTTATCCTGTTGTATTCTTATTTTCATAAAAGCCTGGCCCAAAATTTCATATAACACTTCATAGTTTTGGTCAGTAGAGACTCACCATTAAATTTATGATCTCCATAAGGCTTGGCTTTAAATACAAAGGCATTAAAAAGTGCCAGCTATGTTATATAAGTGTTAATTGTTCGCTACATGACAGTTCTGTATTTAATTTTTAAGGCCTTGTCTCCCCCCATCTCCCGCCCCAAGAAAAAGACAGGAATTGGGCAGAGCATTGAAAAGAATAAATGGAGCTAATATGAATAAATGTGAAGTTCCAGAAACAATGGCCCAAAAAAGAGATCTTGGATTATTAAAGTAGCCTACGACCTGCCGCTTAGTTTCTATTATGAATATCATCACAACCATATGTAACAGCCTGCTGCAATTATGCACTCATAGTCGATGCTTTGTGAATAGACCATTCTTAGGAACGGAAAATTAAACTGAAGTTGGCAGAATGAAATACATCGTTGCTTAACTGAATCAAAAGTGAATTCTTGCATTAATGGGATTAAGGCCCTCAGAAGGATCTGCTCTTCCACTTGCTTCTAGCTTTGATCATTGTGTTGGATCTGTCTTGCCTCTTCATTGGAACAACTGTCCTTCTGCCAACCAGTTGCATGTGTTGGTGAAGTTGCTTCAACCACCTCAAATAGAAAGTTCACAGAAATCTCTCACCAATTTCTTTTCAAAAGAAACAGTTGGTCTAATGAATAATAATCCATTATGATAGAAACAGATGCATCGTCTACAGCAGGGGTGTCAAACTCTATTTCATTGATGGCTGCATCAGGGTGGCTTTTACCTTGGTGGGGGTGGCGTGGCCAGGGTGAGCATGGCCAGCTCAACGTTACTCATGTCATGGGTGCCTGTAGTGGCCCCAGTGCTCTGCCAGTGAAAATGGGCTCCTGAGCTCCATTTTTGCTGGCAGAGGCACTGCGGGCTGGTCATCTGTGGGCTGGTCATGGGCCAGATCTGGCCTCCGGGCCTTGAGTTTGACAGCCCTGGTCTACAGTATCTGCTAATGCTGGTCTTGCAAGATGAAAAAAAAAATCTATGCAGAATGTATATTTGGCAGTAAAACTATATTTGGTAGTAAAACTGCTTGTATATGAGGAGGTGTCTCTCCCTAGTAGGACTAACACACCTCATTCATTCCAGTGAAGGAATTCTGACTGATGTTATGAAGAAGAAGAGCGTTTTCTGCTGTGGCCCAGGCCTTGAGAACATTCTGCCAGAGGAAGGTCTGATCCTACCCTTTTGGCTTTCTGGAAGAGCATTAAAACCTGGTTTTGTCAGTTATCTTGGGACCCCGAGAGGGGTGCTGTCCACCAGAGGTTGATGGAGAAGAAGAAGACCTCATCCTCATCAGAGGTGGGTTTCAGCAGGTTCTGACCAGTTCTGGCGAACCAGTAGCGGATACTTTGAGTAGTTCGGAGAACCAATAAATACCACCTCTGACTGGCCCCGCCCCCATCTATTCTCTGCCTCCCAAGTCCCAGCTGATCAGGAGGAAATGGGGATTTTGCAGTAACCTTCCCCTGGATTCAGAAGGGAATGGAGATTTTACAATATCCTTCCCCTGCCATGCCCACCAAGCCACACCCACAGAACCAGTAGTAAAAAGTGTTCTAGTGTTTATATAACTCTTCTTAATTTTAATTGTTTTTATACTTATATTTTTTCCATTTGTAAACCAGCCAGAGTAACCCTATAAATTTAATTCCCCAAATTAAATATATTTGGGGAAGCTGCATTCACCATCCACAAAAATGCACATGTTAAGGAATGTTGCACACAAAACCAGGCCTACTTATTTCGTTTGATACAGATATGGAATGGAACAATAACCAGATCTCTGTGTTCTTCCCCCCTCCTTCAACCCTATGGTCTTTTTAGATCATAACACTTCCTTTAATTATGTTTCAGTAACAGCCTTCATATTAATGTAAAGAAACACAGCAAATGGAGATTTCTTTTTTTTTTTTTAAGGAACACATTGACTCAATTTTAGATTGGCAACCTTAGATAGTTTTCCTTGGAAGCAGATTCCCCTTGAAAGAATTGGATTTGTCAATAAGCTCTCTAATTAAAAAAACTGAAACTGTCTATTTTATTTCCAGTTCCCCAACTTAGAATATGTATACCTGTGTTCAATATTTGTTTGTTTGATAAATACATTTATATCTCGTCTTTCTTCAGCAAGTGGAGGCTGCTCAAGACAGCTTACATGGAAATTTCCCTTCATTTTATACCCACACAAAATGTTATGAGGGATGTTGAGAGTATCTGATGCAAAGTTACTCAATGAGTTCTTTGACTGAGCGTAGACTTGAACCTAGATTGCCTCAATCTTAGTTCTACGTCTTGACCACACTGGCTTACATCTAAAATCATGAGACAGGCCTGCTTAAATCCACTTGAAATAACTGAGTTTCATCAGGAATAACTTTAGCTCAACTGCATTGAAAAAGACTTTAATATGGTTTTCTTTTCCTAGTGATCCAAAATGTTGAGATTCATTGAAGATAAACATTTGAGCTACGCAGGCAGACAAATTCTCTATTGTGTGTTTTCAATCAACGCATGACCTGCTTTTACTGAAGTTGATGGTCAGATACCAAACAGTTTGAGTAGATGAAAAATGGCCTTATAGAGATGTCCTTAAACTTGGGGGGGGGGAGATTATCAGCATGCTCAATGTCCATTTCTTGGACCCCACAGAGCAGCATATGCACAGAGTTCTTAGAAACCATTATGTGCAGTTTGTGCTTATGCATATTATTATTATTAAATAAATCATATGGAAACATTTACCAAATGTGGAAACTTCTGAAGGAGGAGACTGTCAGACCCCAAGAACCAAGAACAACATGTGGAGTTAACTTCTGAGTAATTTCCCATATTGCTCTTCACCAATAGACAGAATCTTGCCAGACTAAAGAAACTTGTCTGCATAACTGTAGATATAATATAGGAATAGCTATGGAGGAACTATTTTTACCTGCTACCTCCTGGCTAAACGTTCCAAACTCTGCTGCCTCTTTGCCCTCTGGCATGCAGCCCCTCCATCCTGGGAACCCAGACTACATTCTACCACAGACAAAGGGTAGTGTAATGATAGTATCTCCAATCCAGGGGTATGTCGTGTCCCACTCCCACTCAGACGACCGGGTCTGGGAAGTCTGTATCAAGCATGGCCACGAAGCCTCTGCAGCTTTGCCAAATTCCTTTCAGATTTCTCAGGGCAGGCAGGAATCCAAGGTGTGACTTCAGCAAACCAGATGAGACTTTGCTTGACTCAAATTGCTTGACTCAAGCTGGTCCTTTATATAGGCCATGGGATGTGGCTCCATGACTCAGCACTTATCCAGGCCTGCCCCTCCCTTCCTTCTGCTGACGTCGCCTCTCAGATCTCAGGATCCTCCCACTTTAGATTGTCTTCTGCTGTTTGAGAAAAGGAGGTCAGAAGGAGCAGGCCCAGGCAATTCCAATCCGTGGCTGACTTCCCCTGATGGCTGCATGTGAGTGAGGTTGTTTGTTCATTCCTGACATCCCCTCCAGGCATGGGGCCAGGGCTGGGGGCTGGAGGCATGCCAGGCCGTTCCTCTTCATTATCAGACTCTGGATCTGATAGCAGGCCCGGAAGGAGGCGGGAGGGGCCCGGCTGAGGAGAGGAGGGAGGGCGAGGCACAACAGGGTGGGTTCCATTTACCTTTGCTACTGGTTCACTTCACTCCTGCATGTGTGCTTCTGCGCATGCACAGAAGCTTCTGTGCATGTGCAGATCATCCATGATGATGTCCAGGTGGGTGGGAGCCTTCCGCTGCCATTACTACTGGTTCTCAAGAACCAGGCCGAACCAGGAGCAACCCACCACTACTCCAATCCCTCTCCCCTCCCCTCCCCTGGAAAGCTCTAGTAAGCAATCTTACTAGAGCAATCTTAAGTAAGTATGCACACCAATAGCAAAGAACATCATGATGTCATATAATATGGAACAATTAATTTTTCTGAGCTTGTCCGTATAATATTAGGAAAGGAAACAAGGGAAACATTGACTTTAATAATCATTAAGTCTATCCTCAAATTAGAAGTAGTTGTTACAGTCTCTGAAAATTCATTCTTCCTATCTTCTTTGTTTCAATTTTTGCAGGATTATTTTTCTTAGCATTTTTCATAATGTACATTGTTTACCTATGCAGATTCTATTCATAGTATTCATACTGTACTTAAGTAGAAATGGGCAATACAAAAGAATCTAGATCTTTTGGACTTTGTAGCCAATGGTCATGGTTGAGGGGAATTATTGTCTAAAACACCAGTGTCAAACTCACCGCATCACATTGCTGTCACCTGATGTTTCACGACATTTTTCCCATTCACAGAGTGATGTGGGTGTCGCCTGCATGTGACGCATCCGGCCCGCAGGTTGCCAGTTTGACACCCCTGGTATAAAATATTTAAAGAGGACCAGATAATTTCCCACAGAATATAATATGTAAATATAGTTTATGTACTATGCAAATGCAGTATATATTCAGTTATTTCTTACTAATGGCAGCTGCTATATCCTGGCAATAACTTAAGAGGTGGTTTTTTTTTTTAATCTACTATATTCTGGTTTTTAAATCATTAGAAGAAAGACTTCAGGGTAGTTCAGGGGATGGAACAAGTGACATCTTACATACCACTTACTTTGATGGTCCAATAATTACAAATTAGATATATAATTTATATTTTTTTTACAGTTTATTGAAAATTCTAATGGGTTAATTAGGAGAAGGGAATGGCTGCTTTTATCCTTACTAGGAAGATAGTAATCAAAATATATTATCAGTTATACAGTGATCCAGAAATTCCAGTCACTTGACTACTTATCCCCAGAGTGCAACAAAACGTAGATGTAATGTTACAGTGTTGATATATGAAGAACGGTCTTCTAGATCAGAACAAAGAAAAGAGCCATTCTTGTCTAGTATTCTGTTTTTCCCAATGTTCATCCAAGGTGTCTTAGAAGCTCATAAGCAGAATGTGATTATCACAATACTGCTCCCAATAACAGTTGGCTTTTGAGTGGCACAAGTGTGGGAGCAACACACCCAGAGTTCGTTTCAATCTGCATGATGTTCAGAATCTCCAGATTTGTAACCTTTATATTCTTTACCATCGTGCCATGATCAGATCAACTAGCTGTATTAAAAGTAAATTGTTTACACGCACTTCAAGTTATGAGATATTAAAAGCCATGGAATAATCTTTACAATAAAGCAATAATGTTGATGTACAGAATTTTACTCAATGAGCTGTTTGTCTCTTTAGGAATTTGAATCTGAGTTTATTGTGGCTAAAGTTCAGCATTTTATTTATTTATAGTAACTTCATGTTTTATTTCTCAGTATTGTAAACATGTAATATACCTGTGTTGCTTTTGATTATTTGCCATTTTTGTTCATAAATACATTGCAGTATGGTCGTTATTTCAACTGAAACGTTATAACCCATGTGTGATCATGGTATATTTCTCTAGTATCCAAAAAGTCGTAATTTATTAAATTTTCTAGCTCAACAATTATTCATACTGATATATGTTTTCCTGTGAAGTGTTTCACATTATTTGAAAATCGCAGTTTTTGACTGTCTTTAGGCAGGTTGCATAAATGGGTAAAACAGATTTTAAAACAAATTCCTAACCTTGGAGATGGCTTTTTGTGTGTGACCCTAGCAAACAGGAAAATCTTGCCAAAAATGCTTCAAATACTTTCGAAGGCTGTTGGCTATCCCAGAGGAAAATCAGACACCACAGACTACTGTAGCACTGAAACCCTAAAGACCATTCCGTGGTTTTATAAAAATCAAAATAGCCTTGAATCGTTGATCTCACTTATCCAATATTTGATCCACAGGACCAACATTCTGGGAGCAGTGTCCATTAATTGGTCATTTGAAGGCTGCCTCTAATATTCCTAAAGTAAGGGGAAAGAATGTTCATGCCACCTTGGCAGAACTACAATGAGGCTGTAAAGTCATTATTTTTACATTTTTAAGGAGATCTTACAAATAATTCCATCCTTTAGAGCAGGGGTCTCCAACCTTGGCAACTTTAAGATTTGTGGACTTCAACTCCCAGAGTTCCTCAGCCAACTTTGCTTTGCTGGCTGAGGAACTCTGGGTGCTTTGCTGGCTAAGGAACTCTGGGAGTTGAAGTCCACAAGTCTAAAAGTTGCCATGGTTGGAGACCTCTGCTTTAGATTGATGCTCTGATTAATAATTCTGGACATCCAGGACATAAACTGTTTCAACTCCTACCCTCAAAACGATGCTATAGAGCACTGCATACCAGAACAACAAGAAACAAGAACAGTTTTTTCCCGAAGGCCATCACTCTGCTAAACAAATAATTCCCTCAACACTGTCAAACTATTTACTAAATCGGCACTACTATTATTTATTTATTTATTTATTTTTCAAATTTTTATACTGCCCATCTCCGAAGACTCGGGGCAGTGTACAGCAAATAGAACACAAATAATCAAAAAAATTTAAAATACAGTCTTAGTTAAAAATCTAATTCAATAGCTGTATATTAAAAGTATTAAGTAAAAAAAATACGAAATAAATTAAAACCCCTTTAAAAACCCACTAAAACCCCTCAATATTAAAATTAATCAATTAGGCCAGCCCCGCTTGATGAAAAAAGAAGGTTTTGAGCTCATGCTTAAAGGTCCGAAGATCAGGGAGAAGCCATAGTCCCACAGGCAGATCGTTCCACAGAGAACGCTCTTCCCCTGGGGGTCACCAGCCGACATTGGTTGGCCGACAGCATCCTAAGGAGGCCCTCCCTGTGAGAGCACACTGGACGCACTGGACGATGGGAGGTAGCTGGTGGCAGCAGGCGGTCCCGTAAGTATCCCGGTCCCATGCCATGGAGCGCTTTAAAGGTGATGACCAACACTTCTTCTCATCGTTCCCATCACCAATCTCTTTCCACTTATGACTGTATGACTGTAACTTTGTTGCTGGCAATCCTTATGATTTATATTGATATATTGACCATCATTTGTGTTGTAAATGTTGTACCTTGATGAACGTATCTTTTCTTTTATGTACACTGAGAGCATATGCACCAAGACAAATTCCTTGCGTGTCCAATCACACTTGGCCAATAAAAAATTCTATTCTATTCTATTCTATTCTATTCTATTCTATTCTATTCTATTCTATTCTATTCTATTCTATTCTATTCTAAAGTTCCTTAATTAGTTCTTTAAATAATTAAATAATAATTTAAATATGTTAAATAACTCCAGTACGTTCCTTAAATTTAGGACAAGTTCCTAGTCCTTAGATCTGCTCAGGCTTCATGCAAAATTACAACAGAAAGCAACAGGAGTGCAGTGAGGACTCAAGGGAGCCATTAAGATTGTGAAGTTTTTCTTCTCAGACTGTTAACCCTACTCCGATTTCCCACACTCTGATTTTTCCTGGTCTTTGTCAGACTCTGTTTTTCAAAGCTTGGTAGGCACTTCAACCTCTTGGTGGTCTCCTCAACCCCAAGCTGCCATTAGGCCTTGGCGTGAACATTGCCACTATTTGAGGAACCATCAGTCACTTAAATCTCTTTGCCGCTGATTATGTTGGAAAGATATAAACCTGGCCTCAGGCACAGGGTGACCCATTCCCACACATATTACGGGTTAGGTATTCAAGCACCATTAGAAGCCACTTTCTTGTGACTGCAGCTTTACAGTCAAGTTGGCAAAGCTGAAGCATTTTTGAGGCTAGACCTAGAGAATGTAGAGAAAAGAGCAATGACATGGAAAATGGCCAGGGAGGGGACTGAACAAAAGCTGGCAAATTGCTTTGGAAATTAAGAGGCTCCCATTCAAACCAGGAAAACTAAATGGCAAGCAGTGCCTGGGTGGTGAAACAGTCAGCAGGCTGGCAGGCTAGGATTATTATTAAACTATTCAGTGAAATCTGTATAAAATAATGCGTCTTATTCAGTTACTGCCCTGATTACCTCCTGGCACACTGGAAAGCCAAGGTACTGTCATATTTTATGGTGCTGTGTTTTATTATGTGGCCCTATCAGATCTGTTTTACAAATCCACAAGCTCCAATTCCCCATGTGTCAACATAGTCAGAAAGTTAAAGAACAGCTGCACCGGACTTGGGAGAGAGGGAAAGAAAGAAAGAAAGAAAGAAAGAAAGAAAGAAAGAAAGAAAGAAAGAAAGAAAGAAAGAAAGAAAGACGTTTGCTGTTCCTTAATTTTTTTTTACATTCTTCAAAGTCTTCAGAGTTACACAAAAGATAAGTAAGATTGGCAACCTTACTGGGTTGGGACACAATGGGAAGATGATTTAAACAAAAAGGTAGGTGTAATAAACTTTGAGTGTACAAGTTGAATCAACAAGTATTAAACCACATTTCTGTTCCCAAGTCAAAAAACAAAAAAGAAATTTCAGACTACAGCAGGGAAATTACCTGCAAATGGCGATTGCATTGTCAATTTGGGGACAAGAGAGAGAGAGAGAGAGAGAGAGAGAGGGAGGGGGAGAGAGAGAGAGAGAGAGAGAGAGAGATTCTCTAAATTAACATGTTTCTTGTGTGACTTCTTTGCGAGTAAATAGTTTGTGTTTGTTTCTAATACATACTGTGCCTTAACGTGGCATAGGACCGGGTTACTTACGGGACCGCCTGCGGCTACCGGCGACCTCCCATCGACCAGTGCGCTCCCATAGGGAAGTTCTCCTCAGGGTGCCATCGGCCAGTCAATGTCAGCTGGTGGCGCCCAGGGGGAGGGCCTTCTCTGTGGGGGCACCAACCCTCTGGAACAAGTTACCACCAGGTATCCGTCAACTCCCTGATCTTCGGACTTTTCGACGCGAGCTGAAAACATTTTTGTTTCACCGTGCAGGACTGGCCTAGTGGGGTTTTAATAAGGGGTTTTATTGGTTTTAAGTTCTTCAACCAACTCTAAATTTTCCTCTTAAACTGTTCTTAAAAATTGTACTAACTATCTTTACTTTGGCTGCAAACCGCCCTGAGTTCTTTGGGAGAAGGGCAGTATAGAAATTGAAACAATAAATAAATAAACAAACAAACAAACTATCCATACATTTTCATACAAAGCTATTTGCAGTTTCGTAACTGGCTTTTCCTCATTCACACAGGTATTCTTTATCACAACTTTCATATGCTCACCTTGTTAGACAGCTTCAGTATTTTCACTTCTCAGGCTAACTTTTAGCCTAGAGAAGAAGAAGGGAAAAAAAGAAGGAAAATAACCCTAACTCTTCCTTTAGTTTCTTATTATTCCAGCAGCTTGGTCAAATTTTACTCACTGATTCCATATCTTTCCTTTCCAAAGGTAACTCCCTTTTCCATCAGCCAATCAGTTCTGCAAAACTCTCTTTCTGATCCTGCTTCCTGCTGTTGGAGCTCAGCTGCCTTCAACTTTGTCTGGATTCCCAAAGCATCAACAGAACATCAGCCGCCTTCTCCTTAATCCAGCAGTTCTCAAATGGTGGGCATCTCTGGAGATCCACGAACTGGACCACAATCTGCCCAAGTTCACCATCATTCAACCACTGGATTTGTGACTGAAAATTGGATCATTGCAGTACTGCAATGAAATAGTACTGCAAGTAGGAATGTGAACACTAAAGTTTTTTGTTTTTTTTTAAAGGACAGTAGGGAACAGGTCTACCAACTATGAATCCAAATATGGTAAAACTGTGATCTCACAAAAATTACTTTAAAAAATGCAAATAAGGATTGTAGTTGTGAATATATAAACATGGGGTGGTGTTATTAGATTTATTATTATTTATTAGAAGAGCCATGGTGGCGTAGTGGTTAGAATGCAGTATTACAGGCTTGCCCACACATCAGGAGTTCAGTCCTGATCAGTTCAAGGTTGACTCAGCATTCCATTCTTCCAAGGTTGGTAAAATGAGGACCCAGGTTCTTGGAGGCAATATGCTGACTCTGTAAATTGCTTAGAGAGGACTGTAAGGCACTATGAAGCAGTATATAAGTCTAAGTGCTATTGCTATTGCTATTAGGCTGGAGATCCAGTTGCCTTTAGCAATTTAAGATTCAGAGATTTTTATTCACAAACATTCTTAATCCAACTTGTTCTTAGATTTGCTATTTTGTCAAAGGTACATATTCAGTTGGGTTATCACCATGTTTCTAAAATGTTTATTTAGTTGTACATGACGAGAGAAAGTTTGAAAAAATGTCTTAAACTGGATTTGGGTTTTTTTGCAATATCATTCCATTCTAATCAACTAGGTAAATAATGTGATACCTAGTAACTATGAATAGTAATGAACACAGCTATCACAAATTTGTTTTCTTGGTAGAATAGCCAATTTTGCAAATTCCCATAATGTACTATCATTTTGGAGTGCTCCAGAAAGTAATATTTCTTATCTGATCATAGCTTGGAAACACAATTCAATAGTATGCATGGGAGAAAAACTTCCCCTAAATCCTTTTTGCCAGAAGTACAATGAGAACTTGCAAATATAAAATGCTTTAAATAAGAGAGTTTTTATTTCCGACATGGATTTTATAGGGTAGCCTTCCTTAATAATGTTTCTCTCCCAATATAATTTTTTTTTATTTGAATTTATATCCCGCCCTTCTCCGAAGACTCAGGGCGGCTTACATTGTGTAAGGCAATAGTCCATTCTATATATAGTAGATACAATACAATATAATGGACTAGGGTTCCCATTGTTCTTGCTTATACTTGCTGGGGATAATGAGAATTTCAGCCTAACATATGTGGAGAGCCTCCAGTCAGCCAAGGTGATCAAGTCATTGTTTTCCCCACATCTCAACTAGTATTAATTAGTTCTTGATACCATCTGGTATAAAGGATAGAAAAGCCTGAAGGGTGCTAAAGATGGATTTTGACAATGTTGAATAAGAGAAAACTCAGTAGGTGGGGAAATATTAGTGACAATTTTAAAAAGGCCATGGTTCATGAAAATACCAGCTAAATTTAACCCTGTTGATTAGGAAAAAGAAATATCTGTTTGTAAAGGTGGTGTTTTTTTAATGCTGGGGCATTATGCTGAGTCACACAGATAGTTCAGTGAAGCGCTAATGCTATATCTATATACGGAGATGAGCTGTTGCCAGTTCGCACCAGTTCAGGCGAACCGATAGTTAAGATTCTGCACAGTTCAGCAAACTGGCAAATCCCACCTCTGTCTGGTCCCACCCCCGCTCGTTTTTCAGTCTGTTTTCTGGGCCATTTTCTGGCCTATTTTGGGGGCATTTTTCAGCCCATTTTGGGCCGTTTGGGTGGCCAAAAACAGCCCCCAAAATGGTGAAAAAATGACCAAAAAACAGGCTGAAAATCAGGTGGGGGCGGGGCCAGCCAGTGGTGGGATTAGCCCCAACCAGCTGAATCCTACCTGTGCCTTTGAGGTGAGTGGCTGGGAGGTGGGGCTGGGTGTGATGAGTGACCTCACCCACCCCAGTCACATGACCAACTGGCCACATCTATCCAGCCAGAGAACTGGTTATTAAATTATTCAAGTCCCACCACTGTCTCTATATCTATATCTATATCTATATCTACATCTATATATAATCTACATGTCTATCTACTTACCTATCTACCTATCTCTAACTCTAATTCTATCTCTATCTCTATTATATATATATATCTTATATCTATCTATCTATCTATCTATCTATCTATCTATCTATCTATCATTCATATAGATGGATGGATGGATGGATAGATAGATAGATAGATAGATAGATAGATAGATAGATAGATAGATAGATAGATAGATAGATAGATAGATAGATAGATAGATAGATAACTATTCTATTCTGAAACTATTCAGCTTCACTGAACTATCTATATATATAGTATATATATTATAATCCAGGGAGACATTAAGTGATTGATCACCAAGCAATTTTTAAAGCAACTCATGAGTTATGTAGTATGTAGTTTCACCTGATGAGTGGTTGATCCTACCTGTCTTGTAAGAGGTTGCATTGACCTATTATGTAAAAGACAACATGTTTTTTCTGACTTAGCATGGAATTCTCTTCTGCAGTTTGTGTTGTGTCAGCCTAGTCAGGTATGGTATGGTATTTTCAACAAACCATAGCTAAAAATACTAACTTAACATGGTTTGTAAACATAGTTCAATTGCTAGTCTATCATCTCTAACAGATATCTGGAAGTGTCTCAGGAGAATCAGGCTGGATATAGTACATGGAGTTTTGCAAATAATTGTGTCATTTATTGGGATTTAATTGGGGCAGAGAGTTAGAGAACTTTCTGCATATTTAGATCACTTCAGATTCAAATGCAAATACAGATGCAGTGACCTTTTTCTCTTGTTTTAATAGGGAACAGCATTTTCTTGACACTGGCTGTCCATAACTGAATGCAGCTGAGGTCAGGAAGTGCTGATTTACTTGAAATATTCTTCTTCTCATTTAATAAGCTAAGCAAATAATAAAAGATGAAATACAGGGGAGAAGGAGACAGAGAAATATGGACTGTTTCCTTTTCCCTAATTTTAAAAATGGTTTTGCTGAAAGTGGGATGAATTTGAAGTGTGTTTTCAGCTATCACGTCTGCAATTTGTGCTTGTGAAGAAAAAATAAAACTTCGATCTTGGTTTTGTTGATCAGAAAGATTAGGTGTTATAGAAATGGCTCGTTAAATATTAATGTGTGAAAGCAAAAAGTTGAGGTTGGAATGTGTTTATCTTGTACTGTGCTAGGAAGAGTTGGAAGTCAATGCCCCCTTTCCTTTCTTTTTCTCTTCCCCCTTGTATCTCACACCCTCTTTCCCCCATTCCTTTTCCTTCCCATAATTTCCTATTTTATTTTCTTCTTTATATAATAAAAATGAAAATGAAAAAAAGTGTGTTTTTAACTGTATTCTTAAGCTTCCCAGGAGTTTAATAACAAGCCTCCAAGTACCAGCGCTATCATGCTACCACTGAGAACCAAAGGCTATCTCTGGATTGTAAAACAAAAAGCAAAGAAATTATGGGTTGAAATCCATACAATGATGCAAAAGATATTGCTGATTAACATTAAGATGAAACCAGAATTGTTTACATTGGGTTCCATGGACATTGAACTAGTAAATATGGGAAATGAATATGTATACAGTAAGTGTGGCAAAATTACCGTATGTAGAAAGAAGGAAGAATAATGAAATAGCCACAGTGGAAGTTTAGATTTTAAACTTGACGGAGCTTGCAGAAATGATCAAAGTGACCAGTTTTATCAGGGGGAAAAATCCAATAACCTTTTTAAAAGAGTAACAACCATATATGAACTTCTTGTTGAAAGAAATTAATGATATATAGATTTGGGAACTAAAATTGGATAACCATTTGTCTAAAGTGGTGTAGGGTTTCCTGCCTAAACAGAGGGTTGGACTAGAAGACCTCCAAGGTCCCCTAAAAAGGGTTAAAGGAGAAGGGGAAGGGAAATACAAAGTAAGAAAAAATGGAGGTGAAATGGAGTAAGATGGCAATTATTCAATAGAAAAAAAGGAGTAGAAGTCATAATTCTATCTTTTCTTCCTTTTTTCTTTTTTCTTATTTTTACTTCTACTTTCTTTTGATCCTTCATATTGTATTGTTTGTAAATTATAATAAAGATAGACTAGAGAGATAGAGATGGTAGAACCAAAGGCTATGTGTTCAAATTAGAAAGATGTTATGGTTATATATTTTCCAGGGGTGAAATCCATCAGGTTCTGACAGGTTCTGGAGAACTGGTAGCGGAAATTTTGAGTAACTCAGAGAACTGGCAAATACCACCTCTGGTTGGCCCCAGAGTGGGGTGGGAATGGAGATTTTGCAGTATCCTTCCCCCAGGAGTGGGGAGGGAATGGGGATTTTGCAGTATCCTTCCCCTGAAGTAATGTGGGAATGGAGATTTTGCAGTATCCTTCCCCTGCCATGCCCACCAAGCCACACCATGCCCACCAAACCACACCCACAGAACCAGTAGTAAAAAAAATGGATTTCACCACGGATATTTTCCAAACCTCATTCAGATTTATGCAAAACATGCAAAAGCCATTATTCTCTGCCATTCTGTGGTAGTAAGTGCCAATATGGCCTGTAAGTTTTATTTCTGAATCAACATGCTAGAACAGTATTGCAATGATCTGATTTTAAATTGAAACAAATAGAAGTCATTTAGCTTCTACAAATTCGAAAGCTCTCTTTCCTTACCTATTGCTCCCAGATCCAAACATTATTCTAGATAGCTGCAATACAATAAAACAGAATAAAAACACTACATGCCTTTTTAACCAATAAGGTTTCTCTTGCATTCCTAAAAATCATTGCCGTTTTATAACTACCATGTACATCTATCTTTGCAAAGTATATCTTTGTTTCCATTCCATGTCAACCACCATGAACTCACAACACAAAAGACAACAAAAATATTATTTTATACCGTAGCTTATCTTTACAATCAGATTTCTTCCCTTTGTTCATCACTGCCTTTTTAAAATACAAGATGGGAAATGTATCATGGGCCTTTTCCTATTTGCCCATCCATCACATTTCAGCTCTTTGCAGATATTTTGGAGCTCAGGGCAGGTACCCCAAAATGGATTTTTTTTCCCAGTTTTGATGGGACCTTCACTGGGGAACTCACTGCCTTCTGAGATGTTTTAAAATATAAGTGGAGAAGACAATAAAGTGGTGAAACTATGCAGCAAACAAGTAAATATGCTCACCATAAAAATACTAGACAATGGTTTTCAATATTTTACGGGGCCTTCTATGTGCATAAAGCATTTTTTCAAACTCTCTGTTTAATGTGTCCTCTTGCCTCTAGGTCTGCTTTTATTTATCTATTAAATGTACGCACCATCCATGTTCAAGTGACCCTGAGTGATTTACAAATACAGCCATAAAATCTTATAAAAGAGACACCATTAAAATTATAATATAGAGTGAAGAACAGAATAAAAACAGAGTTTAAGGAGTGAGTTAAAGAGCCACTACGAGGGTTGCATGCCACTCTTTGATTCCCACGCCAATTAGCAAAGCCAGGTCTTCACACTCTTCCAGAAGGACAGAAGAGCGAGGGCCAATCTCGCTCGCACTGAGGACAAGACCTAGAGCAGTGGCAGAGAAGGCTCTTTTCCTAGACCCCCATCTTGAAATTCCTTAACCAATAGGATCCATAACATATCCTCCCAATCTCACCAGTGGGAATGGTCAATATAATTCTCAGCAAGAGTGAGTATGATTACTTCTCAGTAAGGTATGAAACAATCTTCATTTGTTCATTTCTTCACCAAGAGCCATGGTGGCACAGTGGTTAAAATGGCCCCCATCAACAGGGCCAGCAATGGGCCTTTTAGTCGGGCATTTGGGAGGGGCCCCCATTCCTTCCCAAGTGAACAAAAGGTTGTTTCCCCAACCCCCCCCCCCCGGCGCCCTCAGCTAGAGCTCAGCTAATGCCACTGAAGATTTTTGTGAGTCTCAAGCAGACCCAAAGCAAAAACAGGCTATTTTCCCAATAAGGACCTGCTTTTTGGGTTTGGTTTTCAAATTCAATTAAAATCTAAACAATATTGAAACGAAATGAAACTTTGCTATTTGCCTTGCAATATTTCACTCATGTGGAGGAATTTGAGGGAATGATACATGTTTTGTATCACAACCCCACCCCACTGCCCATCCCATAGATGTGGGTCTGCAAAAAAAAGCCATACGATATTCAGTACTTCAGGACCACCAAAATATATTTCTAGAACCATTTTGACCAACCTGGTCTCCCCTGGAGAGCTGAGACTACAAATCCCATAATTCCTAGCAAGCATTTTGGGCACTGCAGGGCTAACACATCAGGAGGAAATCAGGTCAGGAATGGCTGTTTGAGGACTGGTGTTAACCCTCTTCAGTGAGACCCTTATTAAATGCAATCTTGGAATGAGAGGTACTAAAAGCAAGGCAGGAATTGGCCTGAACAAAACTAGGAAGATAAGGAAGGGAAGCAGAAAGGATAACCTGAAATGAGTATCAAACAAGAAAACTGCAATGGTGTGTAATCGAACTGTAACCTAGACACTCTGATTCAATCCACTTAAAGTTTTTATTTATTAAAATGAAAGGAGTGTGTGTGTGTGTGTGTGTGTATGTGTGTGTAAAATGCACCTAAGGTGAGATCTACACCTACCCTACTTTTGTAGGGTCTGAAGACCTGGATTGCCAATTATCCTGGGGACCCAAATGCAGGGCACCATTCTAGGAGCCATGATGGCACAGTGGTTAGAATGCAGTATTTCAGGCAAACTCTGCCCACTGACAGGAGTTCAATCCTGAGTGGCTCAAGGTTGACTGAGCCTTCCATTTTTCCCAGGTTGGTAAAATGAAGACCCAGATTGTTGGGGGCAATATGCTGACATTGTAAGCCTCTCAGACAGATGAAAAAGCACTGTGGAGTGGTATATAAATCCAAGTGCTATTGCTATTTGTTAAGTTCGGGAAGTAACGAGGCTGGAGACCAGGGTAGTGACAACAGCTCTTTAATATAGGGTGAACCCAGCAACAGGCTGGGGCAAAAACCTCTCCTTTTATACAGTTCTGTTGGAGGCTTCGACCAATCAGCAACGTGCTGATTTCCCGCTCAAATATTTAAAGGCACAACTGTTAATACATAACACTCCTCCCCTCCCAGAAAACACTTGGTCTTATTTACATATTTATTCACATGTTATTTTTCGACGTAGTCACGCAAATAACCTGGGCGTCTCCTAGTTCTTTCTGACCTGCGCGGTTCAGTTCTGGGTGGTGTTTTGAGCTGGTCGGAGGGGCTGTTTTCTCCTCCCAGCTCTTTCTCTAGGCCATCGGGCTCTGGATTATTGGCCGACTCTTTTTCTTGGCCATCCGGCCTTGGATTAATTTTTGAATTTTCCTTGCTGTTTCCCTCGGGACCTGATGGCGTCGCTGGAACTCTGGGACCTCAGCTAAGTCTTGCGCCTCCCGGGTCATTGTCAGCTGTGGATTCAAAGTGGTATTGGTCATTACCTGTCTCTGTTGGTTTGGTTTGGTCAGTTATTCGTTTCCTTAACTGATCTATGTGGCGCCGCCACATTCGGTTGTCTGGTAGCTCTACCACGTCGATTTTGGCCCTGTTACTTTTGTTACTTGTCCGGCGACCCAACTCGGGCCGTCCCCATAGTTTCGGCCCACACCCGGTCGCCTATGCTCATTTCCTTGTTTTTTCTAGCTCCCCTTGTAACCCTCGGGTGTGTAATGGGGGTTCAAGCAGTCAAGTGGGCACGGAGTTTCGTCCATTAGCAATTCGGCTGGGCTTTTCCCAGTGGCTGTGCTTGGGGTTCTGTGCTGGACGGCTAGGAAAAGTCTATTTTGTTTGCCAGTCACCTGGCTTGAGCCTGGACAATGCCTCCTTAGCGCTCCGGACGGAACGCTCTGCAAGGCCATTCGGCGCAGGGTGGAAAGGTGCAGAGAGGGCATGTCGGATGCCTTCCTCTGCCAGGTACTCTTCAAACTGGGCTGCCGTGGTGGGGCCCATTGTCGGACACCAGGGTGTCCGGCAACCCGTGAGTTGCGAATAGGTGGCGCAGGGTTGCGATTACTGCTTCGGCTGTGGTGGACTTCATAAGTATGATCTCTAACCATTTGGAAAATCGTCCACCACCACTAGGAACGTTTGGCCGTGAAAGGGCCAGCAAAGTCAATGTGGATTCTTGACCAAGGCCCTTGGGGCTTTTCCCATTCTCTGACTGGGGCTGTTGGGGTAGCGGTCTGGACTCTTGGCAAGCTTGGCATTTCCCTACCCTCTCAGCAATCTCTGCGTCCATGAGTGGCCACCATACATAGCTTCTAGCTAACCCTTTCATCCTTACGATGCCTGGGTGACCCTCGTGGAGGAGGTCCAATACCTTGCCCCTTAACTTAACAGGAATTATTACACGATCACCCCATAACAGGCACCCCCCTTGAGCCGAGAGCTCATCACGTTTCTTAACAAATTCTTTGAACCGTTCGCCCGGCGCAGCGGGCCAACCTCTCTGTACCCAACCGAGTACAGTCCTTAACACAATGTCCCGGTATGATGCCCGAGCCACTTCCTTTGATGTGACTGGGCCAGAGTCCAACGAGTCAATAAGGAGGATGGGTGTCCCCGGAGTGGGGTCTTCGGTCGCCCCTGGCAGTGGGCATCGGCTCAATGCGTCTGCATGCCCCACTTCTTTCCCCGGTCGATGCTGCAGCTTGTATGAGTAAGCGGCTAAAAATATAGTCCATCGAGTCAAACGTGGCGAAAGTGCCACAGGCGTTGGCGTCGCCAGCCAGTAATCCCAGTAACGGTCTGTGGTCAGTCACGATTTCAAAATTCCGCCCAAAGACATACTCATGGAATTTTTGACCCCTGATACAATGGCTAATGCTTCTTTGTCTAATTGGCTGTAGTTCCTCTCTGGGAGGACATCGTTCTAGAGTAGAACGCTATAGGGGCTTCTGTGCCGTTTGAAGTCTATGGCTGAGTACAGCCCCACCCCATAAGGGGACGCATCGCAAACCAGCACTAGGGGTAGTGAGTCGTGATATTGGATGAGCAGGCTATCACTTGAGAGCAGGTTCTTTACTGCTTCAAAAGCCCTATTTTCTGACTTTCCCCAAGACCAAACAGTATTTTTCCCTAAGAGCCTATGCAGCGGTTCCGCAACGGTTGCTTTGTTCTTCAAAAAAACCGCGTAAAAATTAACCAATCCCAGGAATGCCTGCAGCTCTGCTTTGTTTTTGGGCGCTGGAGCCTTCCTAATTGCCTTAACTTTGCTCTCAGTAGGGTGAATTCCTTTCTTGTCTATCCGGTAGCCCAAGAAATCGACCGATTCGACCCCTATCTGACATTTATTTGTCTTGACCTTTAATCCGGCTGTCCGGAAAATGCTCAAGACCTTTCTTAACCGCTCCCCCAATTCCTCCATGTTTTCCCCTGAAATTAGGACATCATCGAAGTAAGGAACTACCCCTGGGAGCCCTTGCAGTAGTCGTTCCATCAGGTTTTGGAACAGCCCTGGTGCCACACTAACCCCAAATTGCAATCGGGTGCACTTGAATGCCCCCCTGTGCGTCACAATCGTTTGGGCTTCGGCTGTGCGGGCGTCTACTGGCAGTTGTTGGTAGGCTTGGGCCAAGTCTAACTTTGCAAAGACTTGCCTTGCCCCAAGGAGTGCAATAAATGTTGCACCACGGGAACCGGGTACGCTTTTCTGTAAGGCTTTGTTAAGCGTCGCCTTGTAGTCAGCGCAAATTCTAATTGACCCGTCCGATTTGATGGGGTGACGATTGGCGCCTCCCACTTTGCGTGATCGACTGGCACCAAAACCCCTGATTTATGAGCTTGTCCAGCTCCTTATCAATTTTGGTTTTAGGGCAAAGGACTCTCCTCGCCTTAAGCCTAATGGGGCTACCTGGGGTCTAAGTTGAAGGAAATAGGGGTCCCCTTGTACTTGCCCAGGCAGTCCTTGAAGACATCTTCGAACTCGTTAAAGAGAATGTCTTTCAAATTGCAGTCACTTCTGTAGATGCCAGTCACTCCCATGCCCAGGGCACGAAACCAGTCTAGTCCCAACAGACTGGGCAGAGTTCCTTCGACGATCGTGATGGGCAGGGTCTTTTTGTGAGGGCCGTACTCGACTCGGACGGAGGTGGTCCTCGAACAGGGATGCGATTCCCCTGGTAGTCGTGCACTCGTAGCCGCTGTGCTTGCAGATGGCGCTTCGCGACGGACGGCAGCGACTTCGCCAGGGTGTCCCAGGACATGATGGTGATCGCTGATCCCGTGTCTACTTCAAGCCTGCACCGTACTCCCTCGATCTTGGGCTTTGTGAAGATCTTCTCTTCCACTTTGGTTGAGGCGCGGCCTATAATGACAGTCGTTTGGTTAGACTTCGCGCCTTTCTTGTTTGAACCAATCGCGGGCCGCCTTTCCGGTTCCGCGTTTTGATTGGCCGATTTGAATTTTCGGCGGGAAGGTTGAGCCGCTCTGCAAACCTGAGCTAAGTGTCCTTTCTTCCCACACCGCCGGCATGTTGCGTCTTTAAACCTGCAGCGTTGGCGCTGATGCTGCCCTCCGCAGCTTCCGCACTCGTCACGGTCCTCAGTGTCGCGTTTCTCGGTCCGCAGACCCTTCCTCATCCTCGCCCTCACCTTCGGATTCGGACTGAATCTCCTCCTGGTGTACTGGCGTTGGCTTTGCGCTCGCCTTGGATTGAAGAGGCTTTTGCAGAGTCTCTGCTGCTTTAGTAGACATTTCGTGTGCTCTGGCCTCGTCCAGAGCGGTGGCTAGTGTCAGGTTGCTCCTGGCTAGCAGTCGTCGCCGTAGGCGGATGTCCTTGGCCCCTCGGATGAGTTGCTCGAGTAGCACTTCGTCTAAGTCTCGGTATCCGCAGTCCTTGGACGCTCTTCTTAAAGCGGCCATGTAGTCACCGATGGACTCGCCCTCCATCTGTCTACGTTCTCCGAATTCGAACCGCTGCACGTATTTGGACGGCGTCGGTGCGAAATGGTTTTTCAGCAAAGTCTGCAGAGTTGGCCACGATACCGATTGTATCGGCGTTGGCTCTGCCAGGGCTTCCGCAATCTCGATTACCTCCGGCCCGCAATGGCTTAGGAAGTAAGCCCGTTTGCGGTTATCAGGGATCCCCTGTAGTTCGTTGGCTTCTAGAAAGCTTTCGAAACGGGTCATATATGTTCCCCATTTCTCCTTGCCCGGGTTGTACGGTGCGGGTGGCGTGTTTGCCATTTCCGCGTTTCTGCCCTGAGTTTGCTGGGTTCGGGACTAGCGTGCTTCAGCTCGGTTCTGGTTCTCCTTAGCCTCGAAATCCCACCTTCGTCGCCAATGTTAAGTTCGGGAAGTAACGAGGCTGGAGACCAGGGTAGTGACAACAGCTCTTTAATATAGGGTGAACCCAGCAACAGGCTGGGGCAAAAACCTCTCCTTTTATACAGTTCTGTTGGAGGCTTCGACCAATCAGCAACGTGCTGATTTCCCGCTCAAATATTTAAAGGCACAACTGTTAATACATAACACTATTGCTATGCTGGAGGTGGCTATTGCGTTAAGAGAAAACCTACGTTTCCCCCATGTATTTCGTGTTCCCCTCTTTTAACTTTTTCATTTTTATTATCATTGTTATTTATTGTTTTATCATTTTAATGTGCACCAATTTTTAACGAGCATATACATCTAATAAATAAATAAATAAAAATAATTATTCGTTTTTATTAAATAACTGCATTTTAATTGAACACCTAGTGGGATATCACAAAATAAGATAGGCAATGTAAACATTTCAGTTTTCCCCACTATCAACTAATAGGGTAAAGACGATACTTCTGAACTGGGAGGGCTTCTTTTTGTATTTATTTACACCATTTTTGAAAAGTCCAAGTCCCAGAACTTCTCATCATATCCCTTCACAAGAAAATTGCTGCTATTGTTCTGGCATGAAATGCTAACATATTGATTCCTTTAGTAACCTTTTCCCGAAGCAATTCTCTCCTTTTATAAAGCATATTTTAGTGGAAACCCATTCATCTATATTATAATAATAATAATAATAATAATAATAATAATATTTTAATTTGTATACCGCCCTTCTCCCGAAGGACTCAGGGCGGTGAACAGGCAGATAAAATATAAATACACACAATAATTTAAAAACAACCCTTAAAAAACTAATTTAAATGCCCAAAACGTTAAAAAACATACTCCCCTATAAAATAACACAATTTTAAAAACCCATCCAATAAAAATAAAAATCAGGCTAGTCCAGCCATATGAAATAAATAAGTTTTAAGTTCGCGGCGAAAGGTCCTAAGGTCAGGTAATTGTCGAAGTCCGAGGGGAAGTTCGTTCCACAGGGTCGGAGCTCCCACAGTCGACACTGTTTGGCTGACGGCACCCTGAGGAGTCCCTCTCTGTGGGAGCGTACCGGACGATGGGAGATAGAAGCCGGCAGTAGGCGGTCCCGTAGATAGCCCGGTCCTAAGCCATGGAGCGCTTTAAAGGTGGTCACCAATACCTTGAAGCGCACCCGGAAAACAACAGGTAGCCAGTGCAGTCTGCGCAGGATAGGTGTTATGTGGGAGCTCCGAGACGCTCCCTCAATAACCCGCGCAGCCGCGTTCTGAACTAGCTGAAGTCTCCGGGTGCTCTTCAAGGGGAGCCCCATGTAGAGAGCATTGCAGTAGTCCAGGCGAGAGGTAACAAGGGCATGAGTGACTGTGCATAAGGCATCCCGGTCCAGGAAGGGCCGCAACTGGCGGATCAGGCGAACCTGATAAAATGCTCTCCTGGAGACGGTCGCCAAATGGTCTTCAAAGGACAACCGGCCATCCAGGAGCACGCCCAAGTTGCGTACCTTCTCCATCGGGGCCAATGATTCACCCCCGACAGACAGCCGCATCTGCAGCTGACTGTACCGAGGTGCCGGCATCCACAGCCACTCCGTCTTGGAGGGATTAAGTTTGAGCCTGTTCCTCCCCATCCAGACCCGTACGGCTTCCAGACACCGGGACAACACTTCGACAGCTTCACTGGGGTGGCCCGGGGTGGAAAAGTACAGCTGAGTGTCATCAGCGTACAGATGGTATCTCACCCCAAAGCCACTGATGATCTCACCCAGCGGCTTCATATAGATGTTGAACAGGAGGGGTGAGAGAATCGACCCCTGCGGCACCCCACACATGAGGCACCTTGGAGTCGATCTCTGCCCCCCTGTCAACACCGTCTGCGTCCGATCAGAGGTAGGAGGAGAACCACCGATAAACGGTGCCTCCACTCCCAACCCTCCAACCGGCGCAGCAGGATACCATGGTCGATGGTATCAAAAGCCGCTGAGAGGTCTAATAGGACCAGGGCAGAGGAATAACCCCTATCCCTGGCCCTCCAGAGATCATCCACCAGCGCGACCAAAGCTGTCTCCGTACTGTATCCGGGCCGGAAGCCGGACTGGAACGGGTCTAGATAGACAGCTTCATCCAGGTACTGGGGTAGCTGACATGCCACCACACTCTCTACAACCTTCGCCGTAGCAAGATTGAGACTGGCCGGTAGTTCCCTAAAACAGCTGGGTCCAGGCAAGTCTTGTTGAGGAGGGGTCTCACCACAGCCTCTTTCAAGGCCGCGGGAAAGACCCCCTCCCGCAGAGAAGCATTTGTAATCCCCTGGAGCCAGCCTCGTGTCACCTCCTGAGTAGCCAGTACTAACCAGGAGGGGCACGGATCCAGTAAACATGTGGTGGCGTTCAGCCTGCCCAGCAACCTGTCCATGTCCTCGGGAGTCACAGGATCAAAATCATCCCAAACCACCTCAACAAGACGGGCCTCGGAACCCTCGCCCGGATCTACCCAATTTTGATCCAATCCGTCCCGAAGCTGAACGATTTTGTCGATAGATAACGTTAAACTCCTCGGCACGCCCTTGTGGGGTCCTCCCGCCTCCTGTTGGAGGAGCGAGCGGGTCACCGAAACAGGGCGGCGGGCGGTTATCTGCCGGCGCAATGAGGGAGGAACGAGGAACGCCGCGCCCTCATTGCCACTAGGTAGGTCCTACTATAGGACCTAACTAGTGTCCGTCAGCCTCAGAGCGGCTGGATCTCCAGGCACTCTCTAGGCGTCTTCTCCGCGCTTCATCTCCCTCAGCTCCTCGGAGAACCAAGGAGCTGGTTGAGACCGACGCCGGGTCAGAGGTTTAAAGGCACGACACGGTCCAAAGCTCCAGCCGCGCCCGCTCCCAGGCCGCAACTAGCTCTTCAGTCGAGTCGTGGGACAGGTGTTCAGGAAACGGCCCAAGCTCCGTCAGGAACCTCTCCGGGTCCATCAGGCGCCTGGGACGGAACCAACGCATTGGTTCCGTCTCCCTGCGATGGTGGGTAGCGGTCAGAAAGTCTAGACGAAGGAGAAAATGATCTGACCATGACAAAGGTTCCACAACTAAATCATTTAAAACCAGATCATTAAACCACTGGCCAGAGATAAAAATCAGGTCTAGGGTACCTCCCCCGACGTGGGTAGGGCCTTCAATTAACTGAATCAGGTCCATGGCCGTCATGGAAGCCATGAACTCCTGAGCTGTTGAGGATGCTACGCCGGCTGATGGCAAATTGAAATCCCCCATGACCAGCAGTCTGGGGGTCTCAACTGCCAACCCAGCCAGCAACTCCAGCAGCTCAGGCAGGGCTGTAGTCACGCAGCAAGGAGCCAGGTACGTGATCAACAAGCCCACCTGAGTTCTACGACCCCACTTCACGAAGAGGGATTCACACCCAGCTATCTGAGGCACAGTGGTCTCCTCGGCTCCAGACTCTCCTTGATGATAACCGCCACCCTCCACCCCTACCCTGGGCCTCGGCTGATGGAATGCTCGGAAGCCTGGTGGGCACATCTCCACTAGGGGAACCCCCTTCGGTGCCCAACCAGGTCTCCATGCGCCCATAACGTCCGGTCCCTTCCTGAATAAGATCTGAAATCAGGGGGCCTTTATTAACCGCGGCCCTGGCATTACATAACATCAGCCGGAGGCCCAGGTCCCGATTATCCTGGCCACTCGGGTCACGGGAAATTTCTGGGGGGCCGGAGCACGCAATCGTCAGAACAGCGAGGGCGAGCCCCCGAAACCTGATGTGGCCCCCCCCTTCCGTCATATCTGCCTCTCCCACTTACCGTAGTAATAGCTCGACCCTGACAAACTGGAACGACACCCCTCGCCATAACCCCAGGACCTATTAAGTTACACAACACATGGTGGACCTAGCCCCTTCCTGACGGGCCCATCCACCCCAGAACCAAACCCGTCAGTTTCCTCCCCTTAAAATTCCCTTAAAACTCCCTGGTAAAAACGATTAAAACAATTCATTAAAATCCCTAAGCCTCCTAGATTTCGATGCCAACTCTCGGGTTCCAAAACCGTCCTCGAGATGTGCCTCGATAGTGTGGAGGCCAGACCTGCGAGAGAGGGAATCTCGCAGGGCAAGAAGGTCCGAGTTGAAAATCTTCGCATCAATAAAAATACAGTACAGTCAGCAGTCCATCCAAGCCGGTCAAGATGGCAAAATGTCATTGCAGCAAGACTAGACTTCCTGGCTGGCGAGATGGACCATGGACTTCCAGGATTCCGTGGGGCCGTTATTCTACCCCCAAACCCAAACGGCCCCACTTTCCCAGGTCCAGGTGACAAGCCATTCTCCTCCAAGTCAGTCCGTACGGCCTTGGTGTTACAGTCAATCTGGGCCTTGATGTCAGAAAAAGGGGGTCTAAAAGAGGGCCAGCCTCGCCTCAACTCCTCCCTCAGCGGGCCGAACCCTCCAGATGACACATCCGACCCCCTGCGCTACCACTCAGCGACCGATCTTCTCCTGTCTCCTCGTCTCTGGCAAATGATGGAGAAAAGTTCTCAAAAGTTCTCAAACGTTGATAGAAAGTCCTCGGTCCCTGGAAGTAGGGGAGGCCGTCCGCCGCCGCTGCCACCGCCGGCGGAGCCCGAGGGCCAGGCGCAACCCCCCCGGCCATCGCCCCAGCCATGCCCCACCGGAGGAAACGCCGGAGAGAAAACGCCAAGAGCCGGGGGGGGGAAGGACAGCCCCCCCCCGGCACCGATGAAAAAAGCCCCAGCCCCGGGGGGAAGGCCGCCGCCGCCGCCAGACCCGAAGGTCATACAGCGACCGCCACGGCCGCGGCCACCATCCCAAGCAGGCCAAGGGAGACACCGAGGGAGCCGCCGAGCCGCTGAGGGAGCCATAGAGGGAACCACAGAGCCCCCGCCGCGCCGCCTCCGAGCCACCACAGGGCCGCCGAGCCCACCGCCAAACGACCGCAGGCCCAGGCCGGCCGTGGGAGGCATCGAGGACGCCGCTAAAGCCGCCGGAGCCTCCGAGCCCACCAGCTGTTCCGAGGCTCCGGAGAGAGCCGCTGAGGGGGCCGCCAAGCAGCTGAGCCCCCCACCGAGCGGCCACTGCCCCAAGCCGGCCGTGGAGACGCCGCCCCAAACAGGCCGAGGAAGCCGCCGGAGGAAGCCGCCGGAGCCGAAGCCGAAGCCGAAGCCGAAGCCGGAGCCGAAGCCGAAGCCGCCGAGACCGCCGAGCCTATCAGCTGTTCCAAGGCTCCGGTCCTGGTCAGCCCCAGCCCAAACGCCGCTTCAGATGTTCTCCCGGCAGGGTCCGGGACCGAGAGGGCCCAAAAACAGCCCCTCTCGGTCCCAGACCCCCGGAAAGGCCACCAACCGCACCGCCGAAGATCTTATTAAAAAGGAATGGCAAAGATGTTCACAATTAAATATGAAAAAATCAGTTTTCAGCTTTTGCACAATCTAAATCGGTTTAGGAAACACCAGGGAACAGTGAACAAATGCAGCATATATATTTTTTTTCAGTTGAGAGAACATGGGTGTAGATTTGTGGAAGTAATCAGGAATTCTGCTGCGATCTTACAGTCTTTGGGGCAGTATCCCAGGAACCGCCAGATTTCTTGGATGTTCCTTTTTGCAGAGGTGTTTGAAAGGCAGAGCAAACTGTCTTTACTGTAATGTGCAATGCTGTAAATGCAGCTGCATTTGCCTAGTATTAAAAGAATGCTGGTGAAGAGTTGGAAGCTAAATAAAACCTGCTATTTATTAAAATTAGTTCTATGCTTCTTTTTGAACAAAAGAACAGAACTACACTTGCTGCTTGGACCGTTCCAGGCATGAGTGCTCACCACCTGAAAGATAAAATGAAGTGTGTTTTTATATATATATATAACCAAAGACTTACACACACACACACACACACACACACACACATATATGTAGGTCTTTGGTTATTCAGGTTTTCTCCCGCGTAAAATTGGAAGTGTCTTGGCGACGTTTCGACGAAGTCTCATTCGTCATCTTCAGGCTTCAGCTTCGTGCTTCTGGGAGCAATGTGTGATTGCAGCTGTTTCTTCCTTTTTAACTGCTAGTGGGGGTTTGAACTGATTGGGTGGGAGCTTGGCTGTGCTCTGATTGGGTGGGGTTTTTTTGTGCCCTGATTGGCTGGGGGTGTGTCCTGTTTGGGTGGGGGCTTGGTTGTGCTCAGATTAGTCTGAGTTGCAGGGGGATTTGAGCTGGTGAGCTGCACTGCTGCTGTTTGGCTTCGTGTTCGTGGTCGTGCTACATCTTTGTAGTGGGTGTCAGTCTGCTGCATGTATGGATTGGAGGGGTTTGAAATGGCTAATGTTGCAGCTGCGGTCTGGCTTCTGGTCCTTGGTCTTACTTCCTGATCAGTGTGGGTTTGGGTCTGCTTTCTGGGTGGATGTGTGGTGGTGACATCCTGTGTGGACCTCGTGAGTGTGGGTCTGGTGTCATTCCTCGTGTTAAGGACTCGTTTGTCAATAAGGGCAGGTTTTCAAATGGCTGGTAGGCGGGAGGTATCATCTCGTTTGTTCATGCTGTATGGGCGTTTTTCTATCTCGATGGCTTCTCTGATTATTCTGTTGTTAAAGTGTTCAGTTTTGGCGATAGTTCTGGTCTTTTTAAAGTCAATATCGTAACTTTAAAACATTGCTCCAAGAAGCACGAAGCTGAAGCCTGAAGATGACGAATGAGACTTCGTCGAAACGTCGCCAAGACACTTCCAATTTTACCCCCACTAGCAGTTAAAAGGAAGAAACAGCTGCGATCACACATTGCTCCCAGAAGCACGAAGCTGAAGCCTGAAGATGACGAATGAGACTTCGTCGAAACGTCGCCAAGACACTTCCAATTTTACACGGGAGAAAACCCGAACAACCAAAGACCTATATATATATATATATATATATATATATATATATATATATATATATATATATATATATATATATATATATATATATATATATATATAATTTAAAGACTTAGGCTTCATACAGAACTCTAGAAGCGTGGCGTTGTTTTGCTATCCAGTGGACATTTGCAGCACACTGGTAATCCTGCTTGGCATGGACTGGGAAGGAGGACATTTGAGAAAGGCAAGCTATTTGTAACTTTTTTTTTTTTTTTTTTTGCTTCTCTGCTTCTGTTTCACTATTGATATTTTGGCTGCTATATCCCATATTATGGGCTTTTAAGCTGCTTTCTGACTGGGATATTTAATGTCTTACTTTTTTACATATGGGTCTTTCAGTAAATTGTTTTAAGTTCTTATTGCTTTATCTGGTTTAAAAGGGGGTGACATGAGAGCAGCGTTCCAATATTTAATGGGCTGCCATAAAGAAGAGGGAGTCAACCTATTCTCCAAAGCACCTGAAGCCAGGAGAAGAAGCAGTGGCTGGAAACTGATCAAGAAGAGAACCAACCTAGAACTAAGGAGAAATTTCCTGACAGTGAGAACAATTAATCGGTGGAAGGGCTTGCCTACAGAAGTTTTGGGTGATTCAACACAGGATGTTTTTAAGAAGATATTGGACAAGCAATTGTCTGAAATGGTATAGGGTTTCCTGCTTGAGCAGGAGATTGAACTAGAAGACTTCCAAGTTCCTTCCCAACTCTGTTATTCTGTTAAAAGGCTTAGAATATACTTCTAAGTGCTATTACAGCCCTCTTTAAGCGGATTACAAAGTCAGCCTATTGCCCCCAACAATTTGGATCCTCATTTTATCCATCCTCGGAAGGATGGAAGGCTGAGTCAACCTTGAGCCTGGTGAGATTTGAACTGCAAATTGCAGGCAGCCAGCAGGTAGCAGAAGTAGCCTGCAGTACTGCCCTCTGACCACTGTGCCACCGTGGCTCAAATATGCATATATTATCCACCATATTTTCACAAAACTTAATACATTTATTAATTTAATACCTAGTAATTGATTAACATTTCTTTAAACGCCTTGACATCATACAGCTCCGTTACATTTATTATTTATCCCTTTACCGAAGCAGACACCCAGTATCTATATATTCAGAAAGAAAGCGCAAATACATCTCTCTTATCAATGGCAACTTGGAACAATATCTCCAGGGAGGAAAGGAGTAGAAGGAAGAACATTAAAATTGACTTCATAACTCAACTTCTTTCAACCTGATGTCCTCCAGATGTAATGAAATTAAAACTTGCAGAATTCCCAACATATCTGAAGAATACCAGGTTAAAGGAAAGCTGGGTTATGGGAAGAGATTGTCCGGTTTTTGACATATGTTGTGGAGACAGACTTCCTTAGCTTGCATAGTAATTTGTACAGTCTGTGATTGCCGTGAGCCAAATATCCATACTGTCTATTGAAAACATCACTGGCATTTCAGAACCACATTAACCCAGCCTTATGGTGATTTCTTCCATTTTAAAAGGAAGGCAGGAGATAAATGTTTTTGAAAACACATGCAGCTGTTTTCTTCTCAAAAAGACTTCACTCGTCACAGGAGGAGCTGTTTCCTGATTTATATCTAGGAGTGATTCACTCCTTGCACAGTAACCAGAAAGATACAATTTAGCTGCTGATGCACGGAAAGAAAACTACTAGTTCATGTTGCTTGGGGAAACGGAGGTTAAGCTCCCGGGGTGAAGCAAGAAAAGAAAGCAAGCAGCCTTCTAGCTTGCCTGTTTTCATTCTCATATATAAAGGGCTTTGCCTAAATGCCCTAGGAAGTCCCCCTAACACACACACTTTGTATTAGGGCAGAGGTGGGAAATATTTAGTCTTTATGGGACCACACAGACACAATTGTGCGTGCATACAGTAGTGTATGTTTAATCTGTGCTTGTTCACTTGTTTTCTGTTACCTCTCACCTCATCCTGCTATCCCTCCCATTTGACCAGATATTAAACTTTCTTACACCCCAGTTGAGAACAGGAGGAAATAATCCCATCGGTTATTGCAGATAAGTCTAGTTTTCTAAGGTTACCCTTGCTGAGACTAAGGAGAACAGGCTTTTCTTCTTTTCAGCAGGAAGAGATT
The DNA here is from genome assembly GCF_028640845.1 of Ahaetulla prasina. NCBI lineage: Eukaryota > Metazoa > Chordata > Lepidosauria > Squamata > Colubridae > Ahaetulla > Ahaetulla prasina. Next base: position 130,718,196 of record NC_080539.1, read on the forward strand.
AAAAGTCCTTCTATTCTACAGATTACTAATTTGGTGGACTGGAGGATCACAATCTACTGGGATGTGATTGTTAGAGGAGATAAACTGAATCCCACCTGTTTTTTTAAAATTGGCTTTTGATCATTCAATACTTTTCTCTCTGTGTCCCTTATTATCTCTTTGCCTGGGGGTGTAAAAAGCTTTCCATCTTGTTCTTTTCTCTGTGTCTTTGTAATGTTCATTCCGGCACCTTTCTTTGTTTCTTTTTTAGTTTCACACTGAAATGCCTCCTTTAGCCGCTTTGCTTGAACTCTTTCATTTGTGGCTTTAGCTTTCATTCTCTGTTCAGCAACTTGGATGCTTTCCTGTGACAGCCATGTGCTTATCTTCATTGGGGTTTTGTATGCTTCAATTGGCTATTTCAATTATAAGGGCTTTTTCATGTCTTCCCATAGTTTATCTGATTGTTTCTCCATGAAGTTAAGTAAATTGAATCTGGGGTTTGTTTGTTTGTTTAACCTCAACTGTATATTAAGGTGATATTTTTTTCTTCCTACATTTCCCAAGACTTATGGTCTTCTTGGTGTTGCAGAATTTGAATTTAAGACACACTTTGGCTACAAGTAGTTGATGGTCCAAGTCAGGGGTCTCCAACCTTGGCAACTTTAAGACTTGTGGACTTCAACTTCCAGAACTCTGGGAATTGAAGTCCACAAGTCTTAAAGTTACCAAGGTTGGAGACCCCTGGTCCAAGTCACAGTTTGTACCAAGTTAAGTTTTAGTAGAAATAAATCTGTTTTTCTATTGTTGGCTGCACAAGATGCAATCAATATGGTTGTGGTACAGTCCATTTGGAGATGTCAATGTGTACAATCAACATTTGGTTGAATAAACAATGTCTTGGTGAGTCTCAGCCAATTTTCTTCATAGAAGTGCTCCATGCTTCATTCCCTTCGCCCAAACCAAGTCTGCTAACAATTTCTACTTCTGGCATTGAAATCACCCATGATATAAATTATATCTCTTTTCAGCATGTGTTGCATTATTTCTTGAAGTCGGCATAGAACCTCCATTTCTTATTTAGATACATCTGTTGTTGGTGGATAGACATATCTGAAAAATTGTGACCTTCAGAAGTTTACCTCAAGTTCTAATAGTCATTATTCTATCATTTTATGCCAAGATATTTTCAATTGATGCTTTCTCCTTTATTGTCAATGCTGCTCAATGTATTCTAACACTGTCATTTCCATGCCAGAGAGAAATTTATCTTCCTAGTAGCATTTAAGCAAAAATGAATTTTGCTTTCATAAGCTGCACCACCTCTTCTAGAGGTATTACATTTCCAAGACATAAAAGATTAATTTCCAAACCATCCTGACTATATGTCAACCTATGCCATAATTACTGACTGTCAGTATAATACATAGATTTACTTCTGAGTAGTTTCTTTATTGTTTCCAGATTAAAACATGTTCTTCTCAAAGACAAAAATCATTCTGCTGTTATTCCATGTGTAACACTATGAAAAGTGGGTAATAAAGTCTCCGTAAGTCATTCCCAACACATTAGTTTGGATGACATCCACCCAATGCAGCAGTGATTTTGAAACTGAAAAATATAATTGCAAGATGAAACTGATACATATATTTGCAAGATACTACAGGCCTAATAAAAGCTCAACATATGAGCATTTACTTTATACCCTCCAAAGTATTACCTAACAGACTAATATACAGCTATTGCTGTATATTATACAGCAATTGCTCCCAGAAGCACAAAGCTGAAGCCTGAAGATGACGAATGAGACTTCGTCGAAATGTCGTCAAGACACTTCCAATTTTACGTGGGAGAAAACCCAAATAACCAAAGACCTACATACAAACACCCGCGAAAACCTCAGAAAACAAATATATATATATATATAATAAGTTCTGTGGTTCAGCTGGCCTTTGGATATTCAGATACCAGAGTATCTGTATATCCAAAGAATCCATCCAAACCACAGAACTTTTGTATTTGAACAGAAAGCAACTCTTTGGCTCTACTTGAGAATCACCAGTCTTTTTCTCATGACCATGATGGATAATGAGTTTAATAAACCATATGATGAATATTCAGCTGAATAGAATAGAATAGAATAGAATAGAATAGAATAGAATAGAATAGAATAGAATAGAATAGAATAGAATAGAATAGATTTTTTTATTGGCCACACAAGGAATTTGTCTTGGTGCCTATGCTCTCAGTGTACATAAAAGAAAAGATATGTTCATCAAGAATCATAAGGTACAACAATTAACAATAGTCATAGGGTACAAATAAGCAGTCAGAAAACAATCAATATCCATATAAATCGTAAGGATCCAAACAACAAAGTTACAGTCATACAGTCATAAATGGAAAGAGATAGGTGATGGGAACGATGAGAAGATTAATAGTAGTGCAGGTTTAGTAAATAGGACATACACACCATTTGGAAGCAAGGTGTATGGAAATGCAATAGCATGCAAGGGTGGGCTACACAACAATGTGCTAAAGATCAAGAAAAGATAAAATTATGACTGATGCATCAGGAATCAACTCATGAACTTCTTTGATCAAGAACAGTCCAGGAACAGCCAGACAGCCCATTCTTCCCCATCTTCTTGTCATGGAATCTTGTGACAACATTCCATGACAAGAATGAGGAAAGCCAGCTGGTTGGAGTCCATTTTTATGCTATAAAATAGATGAAGATAGTGGAGACAAAAATCCTGAAAGGAAAGGAAACAAGTCTCTAGGTTTTCTCTCTTTTAAAAGAAGCATATATAAATAAAACTTCAATGCTTGATATCAATTCGATTGACTGTTTTAAAGATTCAATTTTAATTCTCTTGGGCTATTATTTCTTGAAAATATCATACTCATTAGATAATATTTTACTATGTAAAGCCCCACAAAGCCCTCCATTTTTCCAGCTTCATTTAAAGGTACATAAGGGCCTCTGGTGGCTCAGACTAGTAAGACAGTCTGTTATTAACAGCAGCTGCTTGCAATTACTGCAGGTTCAAGTCCCACCAGGCCCAAGGTTGACTCAGCCTTCCATCCTTTATAAGGTAGGTAAAATGAGGACCCAGATTGTTGGGGGCAATAAGTTGACTTTGTATATAATATACAAAAGGATGAAGACTATTGCTTGACCTAGTGTAAGCCGCCCTGAGTCTTCGGAGAAGGGCGGGATATAAATGCAAATAAAAATTAAAAAAAAAAACTTTGTCTCAGAGCTAACTCCCTTTCCTAATTCTGACTAATATAGCGTATCATCTGCCTATAGGCTTATTTAAGCTGAGGCCTTTTATGGTTCACTTCCTTCCATATAAACCAGCCAGCTCAGGTCTTGAGCTTGTCAGCTGAAATCTTCTCTAAATGCCACCTCCAGATAAGTCAGATAGGTGAATCATGAAATGATTGATCCAGAGAAGCTGCTTGGTTTCTAGTTTCATAGCCATTCAACACCTGGCAATGACATTTTCCCCCATCAAGAATGTTTAAATTTCATTATATTATGGCTTCATATCATTTTAGTTCTGTGATGCTTCTCCTTGTTCCAGGTATAGATTGTGTTGTAAATGTCGTACCTTGATGAACATATCTTTTCTTTTATGTACACTGAGAGCATATGCACCAAGACAAATTCCTTGTGTGTCCAATCACACTTGGCCAATAAAAAAAAATCTATTCTATTCTATTCTATTCTATTCTATTCTATTTAAGATGTTTTCTCTGGATTTAAAGGAACAGTTTGATCTTATGCCTTAGTGTTTTCCATTGTGTTTTATTCATGCCTGGGTGTGTTTTTTTTAGCTTGCATGATGTCAACTTAATGTCAACCGCTTTAATCTAGATTGCAGAAAATATGACTTCTGTAACAGAATCATCAGTGCTTGGAATACTTTATCTGACTCTGTGGTCTCTTACCATAATCCTAAAAGCTTTAACCAAAAACTTTCTCCTATTGACCTCACCCCATTCCTAAGAGGACCATAAGGGGCGTGCATAAGCGCACAAAGGTGCCTACCGTTCATGTCCTATTGTTTTTCTTTTCTTCTTCCTATATATATATATGCTTATACCTCCTAATATTTACTCATATAAGTATTTATATACTATATAATCTTTTTGTATGATACCCACATATATTGTTGTGACAAAATAAATAAATAAATAAATAAATGATATCCAGAGAAATCTTGTCTGAATCTAATCACCACCTACTGCCATGAAGCCTTTAGAATATTATGCTCAGTGTTCAGTATTGATAAATCCAGACGTCTGAAGGTGGAATGTATGGTTTTCAATTGTAAGTGGACACTGCTGTTTATTTAACAAAGCGTTCTGCAGTTAGAAAATGAGACCACAACCATCTTGATAATTAAGACTTATTTCTTCAATGTGCACTATGGGAATGGTTTTAACTGAGAGCTGGCAACTTGTTCAGTGGTGGGAGCCAAAATGGATATATATTCTACTTCTCAACACCACAGATAATGTGCAAATTCTCCTCGAGTTGTTATTTTTGAATTGTTTTCATGACTATGGTTGAGATCAACCTTCAATGATGCTTCTAGTAGAGTTATTCAACATTATTATGCATATTTTAAAAATTAAAAAAAACCATTTTATAATATTAGTCCTTACGCTAATAGCAGTAAGGGTGAGTATTCTGGCAAAAGAATCTAAATATATTCTTACAAATCATGGAATTTGGTAAATATTAGAGAGTAGTTGATGTTAACCTACTCCCTAGAGATTGTATGTGCTTTCAAGTACTCTTTCATGACAAATGTTGCCCAACTGAGTTTCAATTTATTCTAGATAACAATTGTGCTAAGGGCAGCTATGTGAGCATGCATTCTGGCAATATATTGTAGCAGACTGGGAAATGTCGAAGAGGCTTTGCCTTGAGGGGGGAAAAGGAAACTTTCTACAGCCTGAATTTGCTCCAGGAGTCTCTGGTTCTTCCTTAAGCCAAGCCTCACTAGGATGAAGCCCAGTAAGATGGGGAAAGCTGAGTTTAATTAACTAGAAAATAATGAGGATGTAGATGCCTCCCATTATATGTAGCTTATCACTCTCCTAATAAATCAAGAATGGGAATGTCACTGCAAATCCTTTCTTCAGATTCTAGTTTGTTAAGTCTTAGCACTTTGGCTAGTTTCTAAGAGGTTCAGCCATTCTTTCTAAACAAGAATGAGTCAAGTAAACAAAGTTATTTGGCATAATAAGCCAGAATTCTCAGGGCTTATCATTGCATCTGTGCATAGACAGTGCTAGGCCCATGCTAGCTTAAATGAAATCAAAGTATTTAGTTCAGCTAAAGTCCTACAGAAATCAATGGAGCAAGTTAATCATAATTGAATTAGACCCTTGTTTGCAATAAAACTAACTCAGGGCTGACTGTATACACGACAGATGCCATGGACTTAAAAGTCTTTAAAACTATATCTACTGCACCCCACCCCACTCTAGGAACTAAACTGGGTGATTCAATGAGCAGAACTTTTTAATCTTTTGACTAAAGGGCAGCACCTCTGTGCTGTTTTAGATCACAAGCAGATGCTTCAACTTATCTTAGTGTGTGGTCTAAAAATGTAACAATATTTGTGTCTGTTGTTCAGGAATATATATATATATATATATATATAATTCCCTGAAGAGTTATCCCTGACAAAAAATCTTTTTTGTAAAAAAGGCAATCTTACCAAATTTGTTTTATGGACTCTAATAAAAGATACTGGCGTGAATCCAGCTCTGTCTGCTGTCTGATGTACATTCTCATTTGGAACAACCCCATCCAGAAGAAGTATTGGGAAGCAGATGAACTGATGGAAAAAAGGTAAACACACTTGGCTCACTTCTGCATATGTGAAAATTGGAGTGATTGGGCAGAGTTTGTGGCCAACTTTTTATCAATCCTGCAGCAGATAGTAGATCTACCTAAGTAGATCTAAGTATATCTACTACCAAGGTAGGTAGGTAGGTAAATGATACGATAGATGATAGATAGATGATTGATAGATAGATAGATAGATAGATTCATTTCATTTCACCTATTTCTTTCATTTCAATTCATTTCATTTCACCTACTTCTGTCTTAGAATTTTAACTTTATGCCTTAGTTTTAGATACATAATACTCTTTTTGTTATCTGTAGAGGCATAGTTTATACTGGTAATAATAGTGGTAATAATATTCTGTACTGTCCTTTTAGCTCAGGGCTGTCAAACTCCCAGCCCGCAGGCCAGATGTGTCATGTTCTGGTCATGCCTATACCCTGTTTAGCGAAGGGGAAAAAGTCCCGATATGTCACGTGACACTGCCATGACAACGTGAGTTTGACACCCCTGTTTTAGCTATGCTTTCTACCAGAGTTCCCCAATCTTTCTGGTTTTGCAGACCAGTGGGGGACAGAAAGAGGCTGGTTATGCAAGAGCAAATGGAGTGCATATGCACGCATTCACCCAGTGTTCATGCAAGTGGGGACGAATGCTTGTGCATGCTTGCCTGCTACTTCCGTGGCCTGGTTCTGAACAGCTCAAGCCCCAGAGGTGGGCCATGACCCAGGGATTGGGAACCCTTGCTTTCTATTCCACCTTCCTCTTTCACAGCTAAACAGTTTGTTAATTGTTTTCTTTGATACTGGTCTTGGACTGAAATAAACTTTGAGCTGAATTGAGTTTGTATTCTTGAGGCCCTGGACCTTTTTCCCCTGAAACTCTACCTTTAATTCAGAGTGTGTTTCTCCACTGTTATGGTTCTCTGTATTTGTTAGTCCAATATTTCTTCATGGTGAGTTACCAAAGTCCTCAGTTTCACATCAGTACAAAGAATCAAATCTCTCTGAATGTTCTGAGTAGCTTCTGTATACTCAGGGTCTTCGTGTGCACCTTTGAGCAAACACAAGGGCTCTGGATAAGAGCCATATATTTTTGAAGTTTTCTCTTGAATAAATTTGAGAGAATTTTTTTAAAAAACTATTTGCACTGTGTTTTTATTCTTCAATGCATATATTTCTTCAATGTGTGCATTTTTATTTACAGTGTTATTTATGGGCAAGTTTCACCAAACTCTTTGTTTAAATGGAACTCATTTTTGTGCAAGATTACAAATTTTTCCGTAACAAGCTTTTTTTAAAAAAAATTGGCAAGCCTAATTGCAAAATTTGGAATGAATTTCTAATAGCTATGTATCTGTTTATATCCTGCCTCAAAAATAAAATTAAATACATTCACTTTCAAATGCAAGCCAAAATATTTTCTCTATATCTCCAGGCCTAGATGGACAACACAGGATTTTTGATTGAGGCAGGGAGCCTGTAGGCCCTGATATCACCAACATAACATAACATCAGAGTTGGAAGGGACCTTGGAGGCCTTCTAGTCCAACCCCCTGCCCAGGCAGGAAACCCTACACCATCTCAGTCAGATGGTTATCCAACATTTTCTTAAAAAATAAAGCAAGAGAAAATAACATCTAAAACCTTAGAGAACAGTTGACAGTTACTGCAGAAACTAGACAATATAGGACTATATAAACTATTTCAATGTAAGGCAGCTTCCTAAATTTCCTACAGAGGTGTTCAGTGCTTTGAACTGATTATTTTTAAAAAAGAAAAAGTACTTTGGAGCAACTGGAAGCATGAAAACAACTTTCCTCATCAAAGCAATTATGTATTTTCCTAGAATTACATGGTAACCACAGAAGGTAGTCACATAACTCCCGGAAAAGACACAGAGGTCCTTTTAAGAGTTGCAAATAGATGCTACATTCTCACACTTAGAGAGTTGAAAGCATATTTCAGAGACAAATCTAAAATATTGCACAATCCTGGTTTCCTACAATAAAGTATTCTTCTTCCTCTCTTATATTGCTGATTGATCGCATAAAAGAAATGCAACATTTTACTAGATATAATTTCCTAATATAGCTCTCATTATCAACTTTTATATATGTACTTTATTTATTTTGGCATCTTTTATTCCACATGCCTTGGTGTGCTTCCCCATCCTGTCAGTGGGAGTTACAGGAAGTGGTTTGAAACTGCAAATGTCATCTCACACAATTCCAGGCTAAGTTATGTTTATAGCCCATTAACTGTAAGGATTTCATTAGTGATCTTTTCTTCTTCCTAACTTTCAGAAAGAGTTTGAAATAGGAATTCTATTTAGCAGTGTTATTTAACAAAAATGTATAATTCATTGCTTTCCAAAAGATGATTCTGGAAAACTCATTTGATTCATTCATTCAATACTCAGTTGGTTCCATCAGCCAGGAACCATAGGTCAAACAAGACAGGAAAACTTCCTTTCACTTGCCAATTGTTATTGCATTTTATAGGCCAGGGAATTATAAACAGGTTTAAAGACTTTGCAATAACAACATTTCTTCCTCAATGCACCTTTTCATGGGATTTGTTGGCAATAACACATTTTTATTAATCAGACCCAGTTTGACCATCATATGCTTCCTGTCTAGTTGAGTGCCTCTAGATTTTATAACCACAAGTGCCTAACTAAATTTATGATTGATTTTTGATGTTCTAAATTAGTGTTCTAATCCAGTAAACACTGAAAAGATATTGTAAGTGTCACTTCAAACAAAAAAATAGTACTCTTGAGATCCTAAGAGGCTCCTTGAAATGCTTTATTATTTTATTTCCTTGAGATATTGCCAATGTTTCTTTTTCCCAACTTGGTTACTACCGTATACAGATTATGACTCTCACCTGATGTAACTTCCCCATCACAAGACCCATCATAAGATTCTCACTGATGAGTTACATCTGGCCCATTAGTCAACCCTCAGTTGACAAACCACACCTGAAGCCCTTATAAACAGAAACACTGACATTGACCTCCTCTAAATTCCACTGAAGATGTTACCTAGCCTGGTAATGAAACTTCTGGAGACCAACCCACAAGTTTGACCAATGAACCTCCAGCTCATCCTCCACCCAAGCTACAGATATTTACCACTATAAGAATCGAGATTTAAAAAGGGAACCATTTGTTATATTTAAAGAGGTGATAAATTACTAAAATTGTTTATATTTGTGAAGAATGGGGAAGTCATTTCTTTATATATTTATTTACTATATCCTTATTTTTTTTCTGTTTTTTTATTTTTGCACTTTTTATTTTTTAGTTAGTTTTTGTTTAGTTAGTTTTTTTCTCTTTAATTTTAAAGTTAATAAAATTATTTTATAAAAGAAAAAAATGGATCCTTCAAAGGTATTTGGAGATGAGTAAGATTGTATTATCTTCAAATGGTGGTGAGTACAAAAGAGTAACTGATTATAATTACATTAATTGATGTTTGCTTTTAAACTTATTACATTGATATTTAAGCTACACAGCATTTCCATAAATGGAGTAGCATATAAACTGCACTGATAATTAATGAAATAAATGTTCTTATTCATCACTTATTCATCAGCGCTAACAAAATGAAATTCAGTGGTGAAAAAAGTAAAGTTCTACATTTAGGCAAGAAAAACAAAATGCGCAGGTACCGTATATGTGGTACCTTGCTCAATAGTAGTACCTGTGAGAGGGATCTTGGAGTCCTAGTGGACGACTATTTAGATATGAGCCAGCAGTGTGCATCAGCTGCTAAAAAAGCCAACACAATTCTGGGCTGCATAAACAGAGGGATAGAATCAAGATCAAGTGAAGTGTTAATACTACTTTATAATGTCTTGGTAAGGCCACACTTGGATACTGCATCCAGTTTTGGTCACCACAGTATAAAAAGATGTGGAGACTCTAGAAAGAGTGCAGAGAAGAGCAACAAAGATGATTAGGAGACTGGAGGCTAAAACATATGACAAACGGTTGCAGGAACTGGGTATATCTAGTTTAATGAAAAGAAGGACTGGGGTGACATGATAGCAGTCGGTATTTCGATATCTCAGAGGTTGCCACAAAGAAGAGGGAGTCAGGCTATTCTCCAAAGCACCTGAGGGTAGGACAAGAAACAATGGGTGGGAACTAATCAAGGAGAGAAGCAATCTAGAACGAAGGAGAAATTTCCTGACAGAACAATTAATCAGTGGAACAACTTGCCTCCAGAAGTTGTCAATGCTCCAACACTGGAAGTTTTTAAGATGATGTTGGATAACCATTTGTCTGAAGTGGTGTAGGGTTTCCTGTCTAAGCAGGGGGCTAGACCAGAAGATCTCCAAGGTCCCTTCCAACTCTGTTGTTCTGTTACTTCTATTCCCTTTCACTTTCTTTAGTTTACTTCTCCCAAATACAGTGGGAACTGTGGGTGTGTGTTTAGATGCTTTGTATATCTACAACTACCTCTTTTAAAACAAAACATACTGAACTTCCAGAGCTACAAAATACTATTAAGTCATACCTACTGATCAATTTAGCAGCATTTTTATCTTGTAACAATAAAAAAAGCTTTTATTTGCTACAAAATCTTTAGCAGTAGGATTAATAAAGTGAACTAAATCTGGTTAGTTAACAGTCCTAAGGACAAAATGAAGAAAATAAGATCGTTACACACAATTTTGTTTGTGCTTATTTTATTTTATTTCATTTGTTGTCTGTTTAATCTTCCTGCAATTGGGGATTCACCTTCGATTTAATGTTATCTTCCTTTTGGGTAAATAGTAATAACAATTGCTCTATCAAATGGGCCCAATTAAATTTAGAACTCTTAACTTTATCAATGAGTTAAATACCCAATTAAATGCTTTACAAGTTGAAATGCAATCTTATTTTCTGCAGCTTGAAAGAACACCTTAAACATCCCACATGCCTACAGGAGAAGTAACAGTTTTGGAAGGATCTTCGGTAGTACTCACTGGTGGCATAGATGTCTGAAGCAAACAAGATTTTTTTTAAATTTGCATTTATATCCCGCCCTTCTTCGAAGACTCAGGGCGGCTTACACTATGTCAAGCAATAGTCTTCATCCATTTGTATATTATATACAAAGTCAACTTATTGTCCCCAACAATCTGGGTCCTCATTTTACCTACCTTATAAAGGATGGAAGGCTGAGTCAACCTTGGGCCTGGTGGGACTTGAACCTGCAGTAATTGCAAGCAGCTGCTGTTAATAACAGACTGTCTTAGCAGTCTGAGCCACTCAAGGACCCAAGATAATGCAAAAATAGCAAAAAGTGCACGGTGACATCATAATCCAAACCCTTGACTTCTGTACTTGCATGTTGTACTTTTGGACATATGGATATAAGTCATAAGGTTTTTGTTGTGATGTCGTGATGCATGTTTCATCACACTTCCTTGTCCCACCCTATCCCCTTTTGTACACCTATGCTTGGGAAGTAAAGGTTTCAGGTCCAGTAGATCTGCCTATACTTATTGAACTGGGTTCCATGGGTAGTGAACACAAGGGAACAAAAGACACTATGACACAAATTACATGATTATATTTGTATATTGACTTCATGGGATATATGCCATCTCTCTTAATAATGCAATTGGGACTTGCAATAAGAACACATCTACTAGGCGCTGGCTAAACCTTTGTTAAACCTGTTAAAGTGTCAACTGTGGTACTTATTTTATTAGATTTGAAAGACTGCCAATTCCCATAATTAAAAATAGACAATATAGAATAACAGGATTGGAAAGGATCTTGGAAGTCTTCTAACCTACATCTGTTCGAGCAGGAGACCATTCTGGACAAAGGGTTATCCAATGTCTACTTGATAACCTCAGTGAAGGAGCACCATCAACTTCTGGAGGAGAGAGAAAAACAATTAAAATAAAAGAATATAGGATGCCAGAGAAAAAACACATAGTACATTACAAACAGACATGCCAGGAGCTCAACCTAATTCCTAGCCTGGGAGCAAAACCATGTTTTCTCTAAATACTTACAGAATTTCTGACCTTGTTTGATAGAAGGGACCTACAATTCCCCACTCTACCTGGTCTTATGACATGGACAGAAATCACTGGAGGTAAGTAGTTCTCTAATAAATATTGGGCAGAGCCAGATTAGTTCTCAATGAAAAAATCACACAGACATTTACATCCGTTTTATTGGCTTTACTGTCATTTCTTTGTTGTGAACTGCCCAGAGTTATTGGGAATCAGTTGTTATATAACAGTTTAATAGATTATTAAGTTTTATTAATGTAAAAATAGAAACTTATTAAATTGTGCAAAAATGGTACCGGGGGGGAGAGCTAATATTTGCTTGGGAAAAGTAGATGTTTTAGAGAAGAGCTTACAAAACGATTCATCTGGTTTCTATAACATATCCATAAGAAGGGAAAAATCAGCATATTCAGATTTTATAAGGGCAGGGGAGAAGAAACTGCTTTCACAGCATTTTATTCCCCTCATGAAAAAGTAAGAACATAATTTCAAACAAATGTATTCATAAAGAATTAAAACTTGACACATGGAATATGCATTACAAATGCCAGAGTCAGGAGGCAAGTTTAGGACATGATTATATATATTCTTCCACTGGAATCAAAATATTAACTTTAGCTGAGTGAAGCTCCAAGTATTAATGATATAAGGGGCGAAATCATGAAATGATAAAGGATTCATCAAAAACACAAAGAGAAATTGGCTGTTTCTCAACACCAAAAGCCTCACTAAGCAGCTATTTACAATTTTAAATGCCTAGGGGGAAAAAAATCTTCAAAAAGTTCCAACACATTTGGCTTACATATGCTCATCAATATGCTCCATTTGGCATGATTTACTTTAAATTTTTGAGTATCTGGAACAAACAGATTTACATATTGCAACAACTCTGATAGGATTAATAAAACCGAGAGCCAGTGACTATGAAAAGCAGAGCTTTCTTGGCACTTAGATGCCTAGAACCCTACGCTGAATTCCAGTAGAACATATTCTCAGTCAGGTCATAGGCTTTTAGTGCCTTATTTATATTCTTTGGAACTGTTGTTCATTTAGGATTATTACTGCACGTTATACCACTACATGGGGCAAATAATGAATAATCTAAAATAAATATTCAGCAGTAATGCCCGCATTTGGGAAGCACTTTGGTTTTCTTTCCTCAATAGCCAATATGTTGTAATTTCTAAAAATCCTTTTCAGATTGCAAATGTACTTCCTTTTGTCATGTGGTTCCTCTGAGGTCAGTTCTGCATTTTTAAAAAAAAAAAAAATTCAAATCCTGTTACATTGATGTTCAGTTTTGATGCATGTCTTATAGCAGGGGTGTCAAACTGGATTTCTTCAAGGGCTGGATCAGTATTTTAGTTCTCATCCACGGGCCAGCAGAGCAGGGGGTGGTGGCTGGAGAGATGGGATAAGATGCCTCCTTCAGCACCCTGCTGGCCAAAATGGGGCATGAGGGGGCTGTGAGCAGCCCGCCCATGCCTTTTTTTTTGGCCTCCATGGTCTCCAGCAGCACTCTGGTGGGCAAAAATGGGCCGCATGGTGGCCCAGTGAGGCCCCCACACATCCTGTTTTCAGCCTCCCCGGCCTCCAGCAGCACTCTGGCTGCCAAAAATGGCCCACAAAGGTGCCTCATGGGGACTCTCCATGGCCCATTTTTGGCCGGCAGAGGCACCATGGGGCGGTCCTTTGGTATTTCTAGGCCGTCCCCATGGGCCAGATATAAGCACCCCTGTTTTAGGGGTGGATGCAATGGATTGCATCCACAAAAACCAAAACAGAATTCATCTTCTACAAAATAAAGTTTTAGCATCCTTCACCAGCTACTTATGAGAACTGACGATCCCTCATATATGTTGCCTTTCAATTTAAGTTTATAGCAAGCCCTAAGCATATTCATTCTGAAAAATTCTCACTGAGTTAATGAACATTATTCTACACTAAGCATCTCTAGCAATGTCACATCAGTTTCTAGAAAGCTATGGTATGCACAATGCACAGCTGATTATTGAGAGAAAGAGATTTAAATACTGGGATATGAAGAAAGAACACTTCAACCCCAGTAACAGTTCACCACCTCAGACCTCAGACTAAAGACAATTAATTTACTCTTTTACAGGATCCTATTAAACATGTGAAATTTATAAAAAGAACCCAGAAAATCTTGTTTTACCTTTGATATCATGGATATTGAAGCTATTGGATGCTTTAAATCAAAGAAGAAAAAGCAGGGCTCTAAAAAGTTAGATCAAAATACAAAGCTACAAAAGACAAAAATACAACTGACAGACAGAATTGGTTCAAATAAGCCTGTCACTGAAACACACCTTAAGGCTCATGAATTCATTGACTTAAGGATCCATTTCATCCACTAATTCTAAAATAAAGTTAAGACGGAGTGAATTTTTTGAGTTTTATGTGGGAAATATTTCATTCGAATACACCTTGATTGAGGCTTATTTTATCACCTAGAACCATGATGGCAAACATATTGCATACGTGCCGGAAATGGCACACAGAGCCATCTCTTCAGGCACGCCAGCTGTCGCCTATTGTTCTTCCGGGTTCCGGTGCTCACGTGTGCACCGGACAATTGGTTGTTGCGCATGCGGGACCGTCAGAAACTGGCATGCACGCGCCATGGTGCACCGGCCAGCTGGTCTTTGTGCGCACATGCGCACCAGAACCAGAAGACCTTGCGCACGGGGGAACTGCTCTTCCGGTTTCCGGTGCTCCCCCGTATGAATGCACATGCTCCTGTTTCAGCCGAAAAGGTTCGCCAACACTGACCTAGAATGTGTGAGAATCCTTTGGTTCTGTAAATACCAGCTTAAGCCACATTGAAGATGAATTTAAATGAAATAGCCACTACCAGAAACTAGTATAGCTTTGTGTGTGTATGTGTGTTTGTGTGCTTATGTGTGTGTTTTATTGACTTATAACACCATAACCACTTTAGAAATCTACACACACAGAATTCACATGAGATGAGCAGCATATCAATTTAATAAATATTTATTTATTTATTTATTCGTATTTTTATACCGCCCTATCTCCCTAAGGACTCAGGGCGGTGTACAGCCATATAAAAACACAGAAATATACAAAATAAAACATTCAACTAAAAAACTTATTATAAAGGCCAAATATTTAAAATCAGATATAAATAGTAAAACCCAATTTAAAACCAAAGCTAAAATTTAGTCATTAAAAATTTAAAACTCTAGTCCAGTCCTGCGCAAATGAATAGATGTGTCTTAAGCTCGCGGCGGAAGGTCTGAAGGTCAGGAAGTTGACGAAGTCCTGGGGGAAGCTCGTTCCAGAGGGTGGGAGCCCCCACAGAAAAGGCCCTTCCCCTGGGCGTTAAAATTTATTACATAGATAAAATAATTAAATAAAAAAAAAAATAAAACAAGCTCTTACTGTGAAAATATTTACAGACCCCTCACATCCTGGACATAAACTGTTTCAACTCCTACCCTCAAAACAACGCTATAGAGCACTGCACACCAGAACAACTAGACACAAGAACAGTTTTTCCCCGAACGCCATCACTCTGCTAAACAAATAATTTCCTCAACACTGTCAAACTATTGACTAAATCTGCACTACTATTAATCTTCTCATTGTTCCCATCACCAATCTCTTTCCACTTATGACTGTATGACTGTAACTTTGTTGCTTGTATACTTACGATTTATATTGATATTGATTATTTCCTGATTGCTTACTTGTACCCTATGACTATCATTAAGTGTTGTATCTTATGATTTTTCATGAACGTATCTTTTCTATTATGTACACTGAGAGCATATGCACCAAGACAAATTCCTTGTGTGTCCAATCACACTTGGCCAATAAAAATTCTATTCTATTCTATTCTATTCTATTCTTCTATTCTATTCTATTCTATTCTATTCTATTCTATTATAAAAGCATCTTTGGAAGTGGTATTGAATAACACATAACTTTTGTCCAAATAAATGCTTTTGTTATTGTCAGAGTGAATGTCCTTCCAGCTCTTATCACACATCAAACATCAAGGCTTTTCTGAACCTAAGCACACCTGAAGCTCACCTTAGACTTTTTTATTTTCTGAAGGATTCCAAAGAACACTGTGCTAGACAGAAGATGTGTTGATGTAACATGCCCATTCATGGTTTAAATAAACAATGTTTTACTGAGTTTACTCAATTGCTTGGGTACAGGATTCAGATGATACACTTGAATGTATTGGCTGGATTCTCACAACAAAATAAGCCAAATAACTAGTAAAGATGTTTTGGTCAATTATGTCATTACACTAATGCTATTAAATCTGACAGGGAAACATCATATGGAAACAATAATTACCATAAAAATCAATTGGGGTGGATTCAGTCACGCTTAGAAAAGAAATGCAAAGGTGCCAGCCTCATCAGAACTGTAATGAAACATCCACTCAAATCCTTTGTTCTACTGCATACTTTCTTTAAGAGAACATTTTAGCTGTTAGAAAAAACTAAAGTTTTGCTTCGTTTTAACTAAATTTTTGGGAACATTCTAAAATCTCTCTTCCCCGTTTGGTATTCTTTCCAAACTGAACTATTAGGAATTCTCTATTGTTCCTTTTTTAATGTGAAAAATATTGAGTATGGTCAGTTCACTGCAAGTTTGAGTTCATTTATAGCTCTCTCTCTCTCTTGCTCTCTGCCTCTCTCTCCCTTCCTCCCTTCTTCCCCCCCCCCCCTTCTTCTTTATGAGCATATCCTAGTCTATCACAGTGCTATGAAAAAAATCCTATTTTGCTTTATTATTTTTCCTTTAGTTTTTGTTTTAAACAATAGCACATGTGCCCATCAAAGCATTGGGACAGGAAGAAGAGAAAGAGAGAATGAAATGGACCGAAGAATCTAACTGCTACAGCCAATTCTATATTCTGTCATTTGGGAATTAATGCTATAAATTCTGCCTGTTAAACAGTAATTTAAAGTGACAAGAATGCAGGGCAGAGCAAACAAATATAGCAACAAGGGAATGGCATGGGAGAAAATCTGCTGGGCCATCTTATATAAAACCAACTCACTGAATCCACCTTAAAAAGACATTTATTTATTTATTTATTTATTTATTTATTTATTTAGTCACAACAATATATGTAAGTATCATACAAAAAGATTATATAGTATATAGACATATATATGAGTAAATATTAGGAGGCATAAGCATATATATATATATATATATATATATAGGAAGAAGAAAAGAAAAACAATAGGACAGGAACGGTAGGCACGTTTGTGTGCTTATGCACACATCTCTAAGGTCAGTCATTTATGGTACATATGGAGACTCAACCAAGCAGTTTCCTCACTAATTAGAGGTAGGAATCATTGTCTATAGTCCTCATCATTCCAGATGTCATTAAGGAGAATACGCATTCCTACGTTTTCTTTCATATGCTATATTCTTCCTTCATTTCCAATGCAAAACTGAATGAATACACCAAGAATGCCAAGTCTGCTGTGCAGATGTAGACCTAAAACTGGTCTTTAAACAGTTAAAAGGTGTGGATGACTTCTAGAAACTCACTCGGAAGTTTCATCACCTCCAGTTTTAATAATGCCTGCTCTATTTTCGGCAAATGCTGATGCAAACTTCTGGATGGTGCCAGTTTCATTATGATTGATAATTTCAATCATCAGCAAATCCTGTTATGGGAATGATTTTGCACCCACATTTAGCATGAACTGTATTTTTATGAGCGCATTTTAAATCGCCACTTATTGGTACTTTAGGAAAGCTACAGAACTTCTTTCTGCTTGTGTAGTTGCATTTGTAGGCAGGTTCACACATGCAATAAACAAATCTTTACAATTTTTCGTATTTATTCAGGGAGGAGAATGTGATGACATTCCACTTCACAAAGTATGCCCTTTTGTCATCATTTCTGCATGTCAGAAATTCGCTCACATACTGTATACTCTTGAAAAAAAAATTTTTGTTTTACATTTATACCCCGCCCTTCTCCGAAGACTCAGGGCGGCTTACAGTGTATAAGGCAATAGTCTCATTCTATTTGTATATTTTTACAAAGTCAACTTATTGCCCCCCCAACAATCTGGGTCCTCATTTTACCTACCTTATAAAGGATAGAAGGCTGAGTCAACCTTGGGCCGGGCTTGAACCTGCAGTAATTGCAGGCTTTGTGTTCTTAATATCCTAATATTGGAGAAATTTTTTGATAGAACAATTAATCAGTGGAACAACCTGCCTACAGAAGTTGTGAGTGCTCTAACAGTGGACATTTTTGAGAAGAGATTGGACAACCATTTGACTGAAATGGTATATGGTTTCCTGCCTGAGCTGGGGATTGAACTAGAACAGGGGTGTCAAATTCATGTCATCATGGTGGTGTCACATGATGTATCAAGACTTTTTCCCCTTCACTAAATTTGATGTGGGCATGGTTAGCGTGTGACGCATTCAGCCCATGGGCCAGGAGTTTGACAACCCTAAACTAGAAGACCTCCAAAGTCCCTTCCAACTCTATTATTATGTTATAGCCCTGTGTTGTTGTAATGACAACTAGGCTATGAGATTTGAAAGCTCTGCCCATAGCAATGATCACAAATTTAAAGAAAACTTAAGCTGATAAATAACATAGCCTTGCTCCAGTGGAATCTATTCCGTACCTTGGCCTCTTACATTTTTAAGGTTTATTTTTATCATGCTATTTGTTGGTTTAGTACAATATTTAGAAATTGATTAAAAATTGGTATGTAAATTCTTTCCGTTAAATAACATCAGGGTTTTGTTGTCAGTGTTGAGATTGGATCAATTATATGCCATTGAGTCTGGATTTAATCCTTGCTGATTACATAGATGAATGATGACCTTCTTGATTTGTCATTGGCAATAATTTATAGCACCGTTTAATCTCTTTGATCTCAACATTCGCTTCATTCATTTTCTTCTCCTTCTCCTTTTCCCAGTCTCACTAAGATTAATCATCTTTTTTCCGCTGCATCCTTTTTTTGCTCAGAGGATATGAGTTTCTGCTTTCTGATATCACCTCATAAGAAGAATCTGTTTTTATTTTGTCCAGGGTTGATTTCTTAATTCATCTTGCAGACCATGATTCTCTTAACAACCATCTCCAAATTTGTAATTTAAAGGCATTTATCTTTTTTTCCCCCTTCTTTCTTAGTGTCCGGAAAACATTTTCAATGAAATTATTAACAATGCAAATATGATTCAGGGAGCATTCAGGTGAAATAATAAGAGATGGATGTGGATGTAGGAAGATATCTGAAGTAGGCAAAAAGTCAGCAGATCTAATGAAATCACTCATTACATACTCAAAGTGGGTCAGAGAAGATATTTGTTTTAAATATGCTTGCTGAAGAAAAAAAGAACAGGCCACAGTAATGTAGTCATTTTGTAAATATGGATTTAGGCCAAAATAAAACCCTGCTTTGGTGAATCAATCTCTATAAGAGTCTTAGAGCTGATCTCAGCATGAGATGGGAAGTCTCTAAATTTGATAAATAAATAAACTACTTACACTTCAATATTTATGAGTCTTTTCCATCAGTTAAAAAATTCAGGAGGATATTGAGAAAGTTAAGAGTGTGATAGAAAATTGTATGTTAATAAAATATGTTTCATTTTGTAAGGATAGTATTGCTTTTTTTCCCTCCCCTAAGCAGTTCTCAGCTTTATTTTAAAGACAATAACTGTTTTTACACCTATCAAAGTTTTATGATAGAAACATATTTGGGTTCAAATGAAGAACCTACTTGAATATACTTCAATACTATAATTTTACTGATGGAATATCAATAGAAAGAAATGACCTAGTAGGCAGTTGATTAGCTGCCTACTACATACCAATAACAAAATGTGCAAACTATTGTGCAATATCCTTAAGTTCTCATGCTACCAGAATAATAGTTGGGTCTATCCCAACACAGATTAGACCCATGCAAGGAAAAAGAGATGCCAGTCTGGCTTTAGAAAAGACTAAGGAACAAGTGACATTATTGCTGATGTATACCAGATATTGAAAAAGTCAAAAAGGTACCATTGATTCATTAGGGCCTCATTGATTTAATAATAGAATAGCATGGCCTATAAAAAAATTCCCCAAGCTTTCTGGTTTGGCGGCCTGGAACAGGGGGAAGGAGGAAAGAGGGGATGATTTGTGGGAAGGAGAAGCGCAGCTGAGCACACATGAACACCCAGAATGTTCATGGTGATGCTCAGGAGAGTGGAGCCGCAAGCAACTGCAATGAGGCTCAAGTGAGTGAGGCCCTGTGCGTACACAGAGGCACACACACCAGCTAGTCCCTCAGGTAGCTCATTGGCAATTAGTCCATGACCCGGTAGTGGGCCGTGGACCACAGGTTCAGGACTCCTGGCCTATAGCATATATCATATATATAATATATATAATCAAAGAAATTTTAACAAGATAAAAACAATATCAGAAAGGAAATAAGAAAATAAGAAAGAATACTGAATAAGAAAAAAAATAGAAGGAGGAGGAGGAAGAGGAGGAGGAGGAGGAGAAGGAGGAGGAGGAAATATATAAAAAAACAGCTTCTGATCTTTTTGACAGTGGTTATAAATGCATTTTATTTTAGCCTCTTTAAGTTTACATCATAATTTCCTTCTTTCCATAAACTACCCTTTTTAATACCCATTTCATACCCATATATCACAAGTTGATTTTTCTTTTTTCAGCAAAAGTCCATAAGAGATTTCCAGTCATTGATAAATGTAGTTATTGAACTTTCTCTAATCCAACAAGTTAATTTTACCATTTCTCTTAGGTCTGCTATCTTCAGCAAACCTTCCTCTACTGTGGATATTTCAGAGTTTGGTGTCTTTTTTTTTTCATTTTCTGCATATAATTGTCTCACAGCAATGATCATAGTAATATTCCATGGCTCTTTTTTAATTGACTGTCCATTAATCTCAGCAAGGAAAGTTTTAGTTTCAGTTGAAGGTTGATCTTTAAAAAAATTTGTATCGTTATATATATTTGAACACAGAAATATATGGCTTTTTTTATAAGTCCACCAGGCATGATAAAATAACCCTTGATGGTGTCCATATTTCCAGCATAAATTTGAAGTACCTTTACACACTGTAGACAATTTTTTCTGGATTCATATACCAGCAGTATGTTTTCTTTATAAAAATTCTCTTTGAAGCTGTAATACAATGTACATTTCAGCCCTTTTAACCACATATTTTCTCACTATTCCATCAGTAGATTGTGTCTGAAGTTCTTAGCCTATTTTATCATACATATTTTTCACTTTTACGTCCGCATCAAGTTTCTATAAAGTTTATGTGTTTTAGCAATTATATGTTCATCATTTGTACATAGTTGTTCACATTCTGTCTTCTGTCGCTCATTTAATATCCTATTAATAACTTTTTTTAAAAAAAAAATCTCTACACAGAATCCCACAAGGCTTTCATTCATCCTATCCTGAAAAAAATTCCCTGACAAGAAAGTGACTTGTATTTCTCTCTTCTTCATCTCATCAGTATCCAGATATACAATATACCCTCTACAGTTGCTCAATTTTCTGATTCCATATTTACCATCAATTCTTAATTATTTCTGAAGAATTGTTGTCTGTATGTGAAAGAACAAAATACTTTTTCATTATTTTATTTTTCAAAATACATAAAACAAAACAAAAATGATAAAACACCTAAATGTATTTAAAAATGCCATACTTCATAAAAGAAAAACCTAAGAAAGGAATAGAAAATGATATTTAAAAAAAAATATAGGCTGTTACTGAAGAATGTATTAATTTCTTCCCTTTTTGTTTTTTTTGGCACTTCTCTCTCTCTCTCTCCTTCTCCCTCTTCCTAATTGTGTAATTGTTTTTGCAATTAATTGTATTTTAGCAGATATAAATATGTGATACATTCTATCAAGAAACAAAGATAGGAAAATGAATTAATGAAACAAAAAAGAAATAAAAAAGCTATATCAAATTGAACAAGAATTTTCAGAAAGATCTAACAAGAGATTACTATTATATCTAAAAAATATTTCTATCATTTAACCTAATATTAAAATCAAATAAATAATCAGTCACAGAGGCAATCATTATGATAAGAATCATCAATCAGAATTTCCAATTAGTAGAAGTTTCTATCTGGTTTAAATAGAAATAATTGTAATAATCTTTCCTTATTACAACAAATCAGATAAAACCTAGTATATGGTTTTAAGAAAAATCCAAAATTTGGATGTAGTTGAGGCCTGGGTGCAATATTAAATGATGTAGCTTTAATAGTACTGTAAGATTTTGTAACACCAACAAGATTTTCCCTGCCATAATTCAAAATTATGAGGCCATGGGTTTATTACCATGCAAGCTCTTGCTTTATTAGTCAGAAAAGTAATCTATTATCTTGGAAACGTGTTGAGCAAATGTGAACCAAAAAAATATTTTATAATTGTCATACTGTTGAAATATTTTTGCCTTCTCAGATGTTGGGGAGACATGGTTAAGGTAAGGGGAAAAAATGGATCTTATATTTTTCTCTCTCTGATGCAGAGTGCCTCAGTTTCTCCCACTATTATGTGCAATTCATGTCTCCCACCAAAAAATTTAAATCAAGAAAATGGTAGAATTTATAACCGCAATTGAGTCCAGAATTTATGTTCTTGAGAAATTTGTTAATTGAGTTTTGCCCCATTTTACAACTTTTCTTGCCACATTCGGTAAGTGAATTTCTGCAGCTATTATATTAGTAACACTAATCTTACTCTTGTTAAGTGAATCTGGCTTCCTCATTGACTTGGCTTGTCAGAAGGTCGCAAAAGATGGTCACATGACCCTTGGATGCTGCAACAGTCATAAATATGAACCAGTTGTCAAGCATCTGAATAAAAATCATGTTGCCTTGGGGATGGTTTTTATATCTAACGATCTAAGTGCCAAAGCCCACTGCAACTATATAGCAAAAAAGGCTCTAAAAGTTGTTAACTTAATTCTACGTAGCTTCTTTTCCAAAAACACCACGCTACTGACCAGAGCATCTAAAACTTTTGCTAGGCCAATTCTTGATTACTGCTCGCCTGTCTGGAACCCATACCATATATCTGATATCAACACAGTTGAGCGTGTCCAAAGGTATTTTACGAGAAGAATTCTCCACTCCTCCGAAACCAATAAAATACCTTATTCCACCAGACTTGATATCCTGGGTCTAGAAAACTTGAAACTTCATCGCCTTCGACAGGACCTGGGTTTAGCTTATAGAATCATCCATTGTAATGTCCTTCCTGCCAATGACTACTTCAGTTTCAACTACAATAACACAAGAGCTACCAACAGATTTAAACTTAATGTCAACCGCACCAGTTTAGATTGCAGAAAACACAATTTCTGTAACAGAATTATCTATGCTTGGAATGCGTTACCTGACTTTGTGGTCTCTTCTCATAACCCCAAAAGTTTTATTAAAAATCTATCCACTGTTGACCTCACCACATTCCTAAGAGGACTCTAAGGGGCGTGCATAAGAGCACAAATGTGCCTACCGTTCCTGTCCTATTGTTTCTTCCCCTATATATATATATATATATATATGCTTATACTACCTTGTTTCGCCTCATATATATGTTTATATATTATATAATCTTTTGTGTTATGCTTGTTATCCTTGTGTATATTGTTATGACAAAATTAAATAAATAAATAAAATAAATGGTGCAACGGTTGTAAGGGTGAAAAATGGTCATAAGCCACATTTTTCAGTGCCGTTGTAACTTTGAACGGTCAGTAAACAAATTGTAGTAAGTCAAGGACTGCCTGTACTTGCATTTATCCTGTCGTTACCTATGATTATTTCTACCACTGAATGCTGGATTCTACCAATGCTTTCTTTTCCATTCTTAAAGCAATTTGAAAACTTAACTTTTTTTTTTTTTTTTAAAGTGAGCACTCTTCCATGGATTCTTACATCTGGGCATCTCATAGTCTTGTGTTTGTAACAAACATATGACATCAACAGCTGATTCTTGATGCTGTCTGCCAACTATACAAATTCTCTCTCCTTGCATCCTGCCAAAACCCACTCATCTCATTTCATCTGAAAGAGGTAGCAAGGTTAACACAGAAAGATTGATTGTTCTCATTTCTGCACGAATAGCAAGGGCTCTCAACCTGAAACCCAGATGAACAAGCAGATTGACTGATTTCTGTTTCCTTTGAAAATTCCTCCAGACCAAATTAATAAATAAATAAAAATAAATAAATTCATAGTTGCAGTGAAAGTGTATTTGGCATGAACACTTAATTATGGGCAGAAACTAACATTGGTTGTTAAAAGTTGCACATCTTATTGTTTGAAGAAACATTTGGCATTAATCAGAACATAAGAAACTTTTGGTAGCAGTTAGCTGCCTTTAATTAATCTGTGCTTCCTTCTCACCATATTAATTCTTTTATGTTCTTGTATTTCAGTCATGCATTTTAATACTCATTTCTTTTAATGAAAGGCAGAAGCTGATGCTTTAGGCTCCATGATACAGAGGGTAATGGACAAATGTTTATCACACATGAGCTACCATCCATTTACTTATTCAAAGTACTATGAGTTGTACAGTAAATGGTTCATAGCCAATATTTACCAAGTGTGGCATGGGTAAATTGCACCAGATTCAGATATATATTCTCTTATGTGTGTGGATTTACAATACACACTCACACAGAAACAAAATATATGTATATGTTTCTTTGCATTTTTATGGTTATTAAATGTCGGGGTTATTGTTGTTGCTGACATACAGGTAATCAACACTTGTAATTAACTTCTTACTTGCTACAATATCTCTGATTTTTTTTTTTTTACTTACAAAATACATTAGCTCAGATGCTGGTCATTAGGCTGTGATGTGGGTGAGAAAAACTCTACACAAGATTCACATTAAATGCAAGTACATGTGTAACATCATCCTGAATGTACCCAAGAAGAAACATAAATTAGTTTGGCACAAAGCAAGGATAGAAGAGGTTAGAAGCCAACAGGAAAAAAAAACTGTGAACATTCAAAGTCAAATAGGCTCTGACTTTGTAAAATCAAAGTCTTTCTAAAGACTCAGAAACATGAATCTGAACATTCATCAAGTTTAGGAGATGCAGAAAAACATCTCTTTTCTCTTTTCCAGAAAACTTTTCCCCAAAGTATTTCTTATGGCGGTGTTTTTCATTTTCAGCATGTTGGCTGAGGAATTCTGGGAGTTGATGTCCATACACCTTAAAATCACTGAGGTTGAGAAACACTACCTTATAGGACAGGCAATGTCTCAGAACACTGCTGACTGCTCCATTCTAAGC
Source organism: Ahaetulla prasina (assembly GCF_028640845.1). Lineage (NCBI taxonomy): Eukaryota > Metazoa > Chordata > Lepidosauria > Squamata > Colubridae > Ahaetulla > Ahaetulla prasina. The sequence continues at coordinate 130,743,444 of NC_080539.1, forward strand.
CACCCCACCATACATACATGGAAATACATCCAGAATGCAATAATGGAGAGAGCAGAAATGGATAAACACATACCAACACTATATATGCACCTACCCTATATGGTCCCACATACACCCACCCTGTCTAGTCCTTCTCTTACAAATATAAAAGAGCCATGCATGCAGACAACATACAGCCCCTAGAGAAAAACAACACATGAGCACAGATATAACACATTATTTCATTGATAAGAAGAGTAAAATACAAACGCTTCTTATGACCATTGCTGTGGGATAGCCAGAATCCAGAAACCATGCACCACTTACTTTGTCTATTTTGTTTTCAGATCTTCAGAAGTTATGTGTGGTCTCATCAGCTGCTTCTGTTGTTCACTATCATCTTTTCTCATTGAATTTGTTTGTGGTCTGTAAGATCTCTTTGTTTGGGAAGTCCAACTGACTATCTTTTTCTATTTTTTTTTTAAATTGGAAGTAGCTTTTAAAAATCAAGTCTCTTTTAAACCAGTAGCTGAGTATATTGGTTGAGATACAGTAACAACCAAGTCATCTGCAAAAGCTCTTAATCTGTAATCTTGATGTTTAACTCTAATTTCCTTTATTCGATCGGAACCACGTATTTTATTCAGAAGAATTTCTAAAGTTAAAATAAAAAGTAATGGAGACAGGGGACATCCCTGTCTCGTCCCTTTCCCAATTTTAAAAGTTTCTGTTAACCCACCATTTACTATTATTTGTGCTGTTTGCTTCTGATATATTGCTTTAATTGCATGGATAAAATAATCCCCAAATTGCATTTTTTCTATTACTTTAAATAAAAACTGCCAATCCAATCTATCAAAAGCTTTTTCAGCATCCAAAAAAAAAAACGCCGCTGAGACTTGGTTGTTTCGTTCCAAATATTCAAGTAAATTTACAATTTGCCTCACATTATATCTCATCTGCCTACCCTTAATAAATCCTGACTGATCATTATGAATTATTTGATTCATCACTGGCATTAATCTATTAGCAAGTATCTTGGCAAATATCTTGTAATCAGTATTTAAAAGTGATATAGGCCTATAATTCTCTGCTTTAATACCATCTCGATCTTCCTTCGGTATTAACGAAATAAAGGCTGTCCTCCATGAAGGGGGAACATCTCCTCCCATTTGAATTTTATTAAATAACTCTTTAAGTGGTTCAACCATCTCATTTTGTAAATTTTTATAATAAACAGCTGTTAAACCATCTGTACCTGGTGCTTTACCGATTTTAAGTTGCTTAATTGCTAACAAAATTTCCTCTGAAGTAATTAATTGATTCAGTTCTTCTCTTTGATTTTCTGTAAGCTCACAAATATTTTGTTGTTGTAAATATCTTTCTATCTCTGTATCATCAATCATATCCCTAGTATATAACTTACTATAATACTCTAAAAATGCTTTTTTAATCAAGTTCTTTTGATAAACTTCCTTACCCCTATATTCTATTTTATCAATCGTTCGTGATTTCTGTTTTTTCCTTATTAAATAGGCAAGCCATCTTCCTGGCTTATTGGCATTATTAAACGTATTATGTTTTACATATTGTAAATTAATTGCTACTTGATCTGCCATCAACATATTAAACTGACCTCTTAATATATTTATTGATTCTTTTATTTTACTATTTCCTGGGCTATTTATCAATAATTGTTCTTTCTTTTTAATTTCCTCTTCCAGTTCCTTTTTCTTTTACTCAGTAACTGGTTTAAAAGATTGGTCAGTATGGCAAAGTATCTGGATTTAAGGTGAATCAGCAAAAGACAAAGATGATAATTAAAAATATGAATATACAACAAAAAGAAGAGTTAGAAAAAAATCAAGTCTCTATAATTTGACTAATAATAAAATTATTGACCAATAATAAAATTATAAATCTTAAAAAGTAACTATGAAATATGCAGGGAAAATATAGCTTGATTTAATGCTATATTAAATTATAAAATGCTATAAAATTAATTGTTATATTAACCCAGTTATTACCTCCATCCAGACTACATTCTTTTTCACACATTTAAAAAAGCGTATTGTTATCCCATATTATTATGCCCCATAAATAATAAACATATTGACAGCCTTTTGATTTTAGTGCAATTATTCAGCCAAATTAAGAGCAGATTTGTATAAGAGATTTAGTGGAATATTTCACAGAATCATAGGATTGGATGGGACATTAGTGATCAGTGGATTTATGCATTCTGAAGATTTATTGATTCCTTTGGGACTGAGTTCCAACATTCCATGAACACAGATGCCTTTTTTAATCCAGCAAACATAATGTGGAAGGGAGGGAAGAGAGAAGAATCTGAAATTCAAATAAATATTCTTGTCATTCTGGTTAATCTTTCATTGTTTTTTTTTTCATCCCTGAGCAAAGGATTTTATATGCATTACTTGAGACAATTTGGAGACGTCTTCATATAACCACTTCAGATCATATGTATAATGATACTTTAAAATGAACACTATTTATTTATGTCTATGAAAATTATAAAAATATAAACAGTCTCAGGTCATAAAACCAGCCGAAATTTGGAATAAACAGCTGAACTGTGAGAGCATCAATATTTCTGTAGGTAATGGTGGGAGCATGACTATATGGTAAATTTGCACCTATAGGCAGTCAATATTATTTCATCAGAATGGAATGGAATGGAATAAAATGGAACGGAATGGAACGGAACAGAACAGAACAGAATTCTTTACTGGCCAAGTATGATTGGATACACAAGGAATTTGTCTCCAGTGCATAAGCTCTCAGTGTACGTGCAAGCAACAAATGATAAATCATAATCATAAAATACAATCATAAATCATAAAATACAACCCTCAGTAATAGTCATGGGATACTAAATAAAGCAATCAACATAAATCATAAGATTCAAACAACGTCGTTTGTCATAAGTCATAAGATGCTAAAGGAATAGATAATAGGAAAGATGAGAAGGATAATAGTAATATAGCCCTACGTGGTTTGACATCCTAGACCTAGGGCATAAGAAAGTGTTGTGGAAATTAGTTGTTTAACAGAGTGATAACATGGTGGGGAGACTGTCTGTGCCTGGTTGTTTTGATGTGCAATGCCCTTTGTCATTTTGGAGGAAGAAGTTGAAACAGTTTATGTCCAGGTTGTTTTCACAGGGTCTTTCTATCCCATGCAGTATAAAGGGTTTCAGTGGAAGTCAGGCTGGTTGTAATTGTTTTTTCTACAGTCCTAAGTATCCATTGACGTCTGTGTCTGGGCCAAACCAGACAGCTATGGAGGTGCAAATGACAGACTCAATTTTTATTTCTGTAATCTGTACCTTTGTAATCAAAGCTCTGCAATTGGATAGAAAGGTATTTAAAGAAGAGAAGTTAAGATGCCTTCATGAACTCAGTGAGCATAAATCTCACCATTTTTTACTAATTATATAAACAGAAAGAGAGAATTGGGTCCCTAATTTCTTTACCCAATTCCTATTTACATACTAATGGGAAATTATTTCACCGGCAACCTAGAGAATTTAACATTGTTTCGCAAAGACTGCTTCTGTGTGCCTTTGAAAAAGATGAGACAGTAAGCTGCTGTACAAGTGTCACAGCACCAATCATTCACCACTAGAATTTACTGCCAAATAAGCCACCAGTTTACATCTGAGTTCGGCAGGAGAAACAAATATGATGAATGAAAAAGGCAAATGAAAAAGAATTAACTTTAACGCACTTCAGCATTTCTAAGCTCTGACTTAATAGCACCACAGGGTGGCTCTTACAAAGGAAAGTATTATTGTTGACATACTTCCAAACTAAATAAGTAAAAAACGACAGGATTCAGGGGCCCTTCTTCTCGTTTTGGTGAGTACTATTATTATTATTTTCCTTTCAGAGGCATAGTGGGAATAAAGAAAATCAAACAGTACAAGTAGTTCTTGACTTACAACCATTCATTTAAGTAACCCTTTGAAGTTGCATTGGCACTTTAAAAAGTGATTTATGACCATTTTTCACACTTATAAACATTACAGCATCCCTGTGGTCATGTGATCAAAATTCAGAAGTTTAGCAACTGGCATGTATATCACCTTTTGTAAATTTCTGATGAGCAAAGTCAATGGGGAAGCCAGAATCATGTAACAATCTGGTTACTAATGGTGATTCACTTAGCAACTGTGGCGAGAAAGGTAAAATGGGGCAAAATTCACTCTGTCCTGCTTAGCAAGGGAATTTGAGGGTCAGTTGTGGTTTTAAGTTGAGGACCACCTGTAATGGGAAGATTTCTATTACTGATTTCTTTCAAAGGTTCCGTTTGGATCACTTGACCCAGAAATGCTGCCTATGCTAAAGGCAGAATGGCAGAATGGGAGATTAAGGAATCTTGATTGCTCTGCTTCTACACACCAGGATAGAGCAAAACTGTAATCCTGCTTGCTATAAGTAGCAATTCCAGGCCAATCTATTTAGTGTCACTCAAATAAACAGATGTTTCTTTACAGATGGGTTTAAAGATCAATTAAAAAATGACCCTTAGTTTTCATTCACACATCTGCATCTCCTACGTGCATATTTCTTAGCATGCATTGTTTTTAATATAATTTCTCTAAAGCATCTTTTTAAATGAAACTTCCCCTGATGTGATGTTGAATATAAATTTTCCTGAACAGTCTTATTCTCTCATCTTATTTTCTTCGAAGGCATTAGGCTCCATACTGGAGCTGTGCAAAACCTCAACGCAGCAATTCGCTTTAAAAAAAAAACAACAGAACAAAAACACCCCTTCAAACCTGCTTCCTGACATCCAGTAGCTCCTTCTGAAGAGTGGACCTGAAGAAAGCCACTTACATGGGCTTCATTTCAGGCTGGTTTGTTATAGGGAGTCCCTTATTTGAAGAAATTATTTATTTTATTTTATTTATTTTGTCAAGCATATATAAGATTATAGAAAAAGTATAAACATGATTGTGAATACATGAAATGTATAAACATGGGTTTATACATGAGATGGTTACAAATAAATGGGGACAGTAGGAGGGGGACGGTAGGCACGTTGGTGTTCTTATGCACCCCCCTTACAGACCTCTTAGGAATGGGGTGAGGTCAACAGTAGACAGTCTAAGGTTAAAGTTTTGGTGGTTTGGGGAAGAAACTACAGAGTCAGGTAGTGCATTCCAGGCATTGATCACTCTGTTGCTGAAGTCATATGTTCTACAATCGAGTTTGGAGCAGTTCACTTTAAGTTTGTATCTATTGTATGCTCATATATTGTTGTGGTTGAAGCCGAAATAGTCATTGACAGGTAGTACATTGTAGCAGATAATTTTATGAACTACGCTTAGGTCGGTCCGAAGGTGGCGTAGTTCTACATTTTCTAAACCCAGAATTTCAAGTCTGGTGGCATAAGGTATTTTGTTCCAAGCAGAGGAGTGGAGGACTCTTCTTGTGAAATATCTCTGGACACATTCAATTGTATTAATGTCCGATATGCAGTGCGGGTTCCAGACTGATGAGCTGTTTTCAAGAATTGCTCTAGCAAATGTTTTGTATGCTCTGGTTAGTAGTGTGATATTACCAGAGAAGAAGCTATGCACACCCCTTACAGACCTCTTAGGAATGGGGTGAGGTCCACGGTAGACAGTTTGAGGTTAAAGGTTTGGGGTTTTGGGGAAGAAACCACAGAGTTAAGTAGTGCATTCCAAGCATTGAGCACTCTGTTGCTGAAGTTGTATTTTCTGCAATTGAGTTTGGAGCGGTTTACCTTAAGTTTGTGTTTATTGTGTGCTTGTGTGTTGTTGCAGTTGAAGCTAAAGTAGTCATTGACATGTAGGACATTGTAACAGATAATTTTATGTGCTACACTTAGGTCAGTGTATTATGGAATGGAGAAGACAAATACAGTGTATTATGCAATGGAGAAGACAAATCCTGGGCACCTTGCTACGATTACTAATAAAGTCATAGTTTTATATGGGCTTCCAGAAACAGATGTTCTTTTTTGGACACCTACTGCTTTGTTCCCTTTATTTTGGATTGGAGAACCATCTACATCATGGACTATGTTGAATGTTCTCATCTGCCTTGCACTGGAGCCTGTTTGGAGGAGCTTACAAATCCACTTCCAGAGAAATGCATAGTGAAGTTCTGTTGCATCCTTAGATAAAGACAAGGGCAAGCAAATGAGTTTGGGGTGGTGGACAGCTGCTGTGTTCTGTATAGGCAGCTCGATACTGAGAGCATTGCAACATTTGGACCTCGAAGTTGTTAGGCATTCCAAAGTTAGCAGAGGGCTGGAAAGAGCTGATCTTCACTATTGGCAAAAAATTTGGTCCAAGGAACCTTTTAGTCATACTCTACATTCCAGATACACTGGAGACTCTACAAGAAGAATGGTGTATTATTTAATGATTGCACGGGAGATGATGCATTGTACTTCCTCAACGCATTTCATAGTGTAAGAATTCACGGCTGAATCCAGCCTGCTCTTGCTGCACTTTCTAAGGAAGAAGGCTGCCTTTGTTGACAGGGAAAGGAGGCCTTTTCCCATCTTTGAATAAATTGGAGGGTTTACATCTGAAGAAGCCAAACACATTGTAAGCATGTCTGGTGCAAGCTATTGTATTCAGATTGTAGGCATGAGAGGGAATGTCTGTGTGTTTTCAAAGTGAAACACAGCAACATGTCAGAAACGAACAAAGTTGTCCTCATTAACATGCCAGAGTCGAGCTGCCCTCATTTTACCTCACGATCCAACAGCTTCATTCCACTGTGCTAGGAGTGATCCTTTAACAATTTTCCTAACTAGAAGGTTTGCTGAATATATGAAAAAGCACTTTCAGATGCAGGCATGAAAGTCTCTCCCTGTGTGTAGATAGATTTTTATAAAAAAATATCTTCCTCTGCGTGGAAAAAAAAATATTTCATAGAAAGTCTTCCTCTGTATGTAGATTGATTTTCCTATGCAGATTTATTCAGCTTTCTACCCTACGTGCTTCTGAAAATGTACTATGTACCGCATCCATCGTTAAATCTTGTCTGTTTTCAACATATTACCGTTTTTCCAAGCTACTTAAGGAAGTGCCTGACTTAGTAATATATGGATAATAACTTTACATTCACATTTTTTGTTCCAAGGAAAATATACCGCATTCAAGAATTTTTTAGCAAAGTTTAGTTCTTTTTCTACTTGGCCACCGGCCTCCACAGCTCAGGCTGCTTGGACCAGGTGCCTCCAGAACCTGTATGCTTGGAGACAATTTCCATCACCCTTATCTGATATGACCTTTCCCACAAAAATAAAACTGACATTATTTTGATTTAAAGACTAATCACATTTTTTTTCTTTCTTTCTTTTAATCCTTTTCCCTTTTAACATTGTATTTATTCAGTGCCTCATGAGAAAGGGGGAAATGACAAGGCCTGTGTTGAGATGAGCCGTAGAGGAAAAGAAGCGGCAGGAGACATATTATTATCTGCACCGTGTATGATTGTGAGTCCCTATTAGACTGATTTAATAAAGCTGTCATATGCGACGGTCTTTGAGGAAGAATTCAATTGGAAAAAAGGCAACAAAAGTGTCCTAGGTAAAGATTTGTTATTGTTGATTACTCAGTGCAAAAATAAAGTGCTATTTAACCTAAAATGTAAATGCTTTGCACTCCCCTGTAAAGGTCAACATATCTGGAGGACAATGCATAGGGGGAGGCTTCACTTTCAAGTCTTCTGAACATTTCTATAGGATAAATGCTTCCAGCAGCCACCTTCCTTACACCCATGTGAACACCACTCACAGAGTTCAAGGATATTCTTCATTCTCTGAGTTATCATATTTAGAATATAGAAAACTGCTTAATAGCATTCTGAGTATATCCATAAAGAAGTCATGTTTTCTTTTGTTTCAGTGGCTATTTAAAGCCTAATAATGGTATGTTTATGAGGCAGCTACTTTAACTAGGTAGGGAAAATACATACAGCAATGGCATCTGGAATCTTTCCCCATTATTTTATCCACAGTGGGTCATAGGAGGTGTGGATATTTTCTTTGGTGTAATGAAGTAACATGTTACATCTGCTTCTACTCTTTCTTCGTGTCATATCTGATGTGTTTATATCTATGTGTACACTGAGAAGCACAGGATCTGGGTCACATGGCCAGGCAGGAGAAGAGAGGGCTAAGATTGGATGCATCGGGAAAGTGTTTCAATAATGTTTTCCTCCAAAATCTCTGGCCAAAACTTTTTGTTTTCTTTCTTTCTTTCTTTCTTTCTTTCTTTCTTTCTTTCCTTCCTTCCTTCCTTCCTTTTCTTTCTTTCTCTTTCTTTCTTTCTTTCTTTCCTTTTTTTCTTTCTTTCCTTTTTTCTTTCCCTTCTTTCCTTCCTTCCTTCCTTCCTTTCTCTCTCTCTCTTTTTTCTTGTTTCTCCCACCACACCAACCTAGGTCATGTTCTATTCAGTTTTTTAAAGTTATCCTATTGATAGACAGAGGACTGAGACGTGAGTCCCTTTACATGTTTTCTTTCCAATGTTCTGTCAGTTGGAAAGCATAAAAATGATTTCTTCATCCAGATGTAATGTATGGCTACTATGGATAGCTTTCCGTGAAGGAAGAAGGTGTGGATAGTTTTGTATGGAATCATACAGATTCCAGCAACCGTGAAAAATGACAGAGTTCCAAGATTTTTTTTTCCTAAGTTTTTTTCACCTGGGATGAACTCATATTACTTTTTTTAAATATATATATATTTATTCAACATTTTTAACATTTAAAATCACAATTACACTTTTACAGCTTTCTGATATCAGAATTTTTTCTTAATTTCAACTTATCCATGGGCCTGTTGTTTTATACATATACATTCTTATTCTCTCATTGTTTGTTAGTATCATATATACAATATTTACATATCTACTATACTATCTATTTTCTCCTGTTTTATTAACTTTCCTATGAAATCACTATACTTTAATTTTACACTTCTTTTCGAGCCAATTATACCACATGTTCCACGTCTCATAATACACTGTTTCCCCTCTGTCCCTTAATTCCATCATTAATTTGTCCATTTCTGCACATTCTAGTACCTTATTTATGATCATTGTGTTTGATGGAATGTTTTCTTGCTTTCAATTTTGGGCAAATGTAATTCTGGCTGCGGTGATTATATGGAGCATGAGGTATTGAATTTCTTTATTAACATTTCCTTTTATTATACTCAGAAGAAATAACTCTGGCTTCATATCAATTTTTTGTTTGATAATTTCTTCCAGCCATTTTTTGATTTTTGTCCAATATTCCCTAGCTCTGGGATACGTCCACCACATGTGGTAGTATGTCCTACCATATTACTCATATTACTTTTTAATCACCTTCCCCTACTGTAAACTGTCTTCATCTAAAATGTCTAATCCAGATTTGATGGAAGATGTTCTCTCCTTCTCTGAAAAGAAAACTCTGGATGCTAAAAGTGTTCATTTTGTATGTGTTTCTATATCTGGAACGATGAGTTTTTTTTCTCTCTATAATTTATTCTCCAGGTATGGCTATCCAAATAGAACTTTGATTAAAGCTTCTGCTAAGAATCCTTCTGTCTCCACTGGTGAGAACAACTGACTTCCATATTTGTTTTGTTCAAACTGCACCTTTCCTTAAATATTTGAAAACTCTCTTAAAGCAGGAAAGAAATGGAAGTTACTTATATTTCCTTTCCACTTGAGGAAACCAGATTTTTATTTGCAAGAATGCTATTTGCAAGAATCTAGGCATTACGTTTTAAAGCATTCTGAGCTGGCAGTGAATCAATGAATCAATTCATCAATCCAATGATCACATACATGCTCTACATGCATACACTTTCCTCCCATCCCATCTTAACATTCCAATTATCATTATTCTAATAATTTATAGTAGCCAAAGTTACATGTCTTATATCATGACATATCACCAAGGCACCCTGTCTCCTTCACTGGATACTTCTACCCGATAGTCTCAAAATATTAATGGTGTATGATAATTGGCACTGAATATAACTTGTTCTTCTGTGCTGATGACATTATGTCTATTCTGGATAATTATACATTATTGAAACTTATTGAAAATGCACAGTAAAATGGTGTATGCTCTGGCTATCTATTAATTCATGGAGAAAATCTATCTGTGGTCGCTAAGAATTCACAGTGATTTAAGTGCACATTATATATTAAATTCTATTATTTTTTTTAAAATGTTGTCCTTAGGATTCAGTGTATTTGTAACTCTGCAAGAGTTTAGGATTTAGAATTTATACAGACTCTCTAAAATGCTTATATTTATATCTTTCGCAAAATATATCAAAATAGGTTGAATTAAATACATCTAAATGCACAGATGCAATGCCAGTGGGTATTACTTGGTGATTAGGTACCGTATATGTGGTACCTTGCTCAATAGTAGTAACTGTGAGAGGGATCTTTGAGTTCTAGTGGACAACCATTTAGATATGAGCCAGCAGTGTGCAGCAGCTGCCAAAAAAGTCAACACAGTTCTGGGCTGCATAAACAGAGGGATAGAATCAAGATCATATGAAGTGTTAATACCACTTTATAATGCCTTGGTAAGGCCACATTTGGAATATTGCATTAAGTTTTGGTCGCCACGATGTAAAAAAGATGTTGAGACTCTAGAAAGAGTGCAGAGAAGAGCAACAAAGATGATTAGGGGACTGGAGGATAAAACATATGAAGAATGGTTGCAGGAACTCGGTATGTCTAGTTTAATGAAAGAAGATCTAGGGGAGACATGATAGCAGTGTTCCAATATCTCAGGGGCTGCAACAAAGAAGAGTCAAACTATTCTCCAAAGCACCTGAGGGTAGAACAAGAAGCAATGGGTGGAAACTAATCAAAGAGAGAAGCAAGTTAGAATGAAGGAGAAATTTCCTGACAGTTAGAACAATCAATAAGTGGAACAACTTGCCTGCAGAAGTTGTGAATGTTCCAACACTGGAAATTTTTAAGAAAATGTTGGATAGCTATTTGTCTGAAATGGTGTAGGGTTTCCTGCCTGGGCAGGGGGTTGGACTAGAAGACCTCCAAGGTCCCTTCCAACTCTGTTATTATGTTATTATGTTATTAAAATGTCCATTAAGTCTTTAGAGTAAGATTCATATTATTAAAATAAATATTAATCAAGAATAATGTATATTCCAGGAGGGATTCCAATATTAATCTCATTAGAAGTTTTATACAAATAAATAAATTAATGAAAAATATGTATGCCGTGCTAAAGACCCATAAATATCCTTGGTCACATTTTCTGGGGCATGGCAAAGGAAATCATTTAATTTTTTTTTCATTAAATAAGTGGGTTAAATCATCCTCCAGAATTAAGAAACGGGTTAAGAAAATGAATCTGTTATCTATTTTTGAAAGCTTCTATATCCTAAACATGAAAAGACGAATCAGTAATGATATGCTTAAGGATTGATTTGATGTTTATACTGATGTCTCTGATATTTTATGATCTGTCTTTCTCTCTGCTTACTTAGTGTTTTCTTCTGTTTTGTGTCTTACTTGGTTTATTTTAATCATCATAATATAGCAAGTTTTGTTTTTCCTTATAGAATAACCATTTAATCTTTTTTTATGTGTTGGATTTTTTTGTATTGTATCTTGCTATTAAAAACAAAGCCTAAAAACAAAAATGCTACATATAAACACTGCTAAAAAATTATTTTGGAAATTATCAAAACACAGATTTTATTACATGTGATAGCAGACAGAGTATTTTCCAGAAGATACTGCCATGTGCAATTAAATTAGTGATTGTGTATGTGTCATTTAGGATTAAAAGTTCATCTAAAAATCAACTTAATCCCCTCATTGAGAGAGAAGCTGCCTCCCTGAACTAGGCTTAATTCTTTCTCTTTTCCAAATGCATCTGGTTTAGTTTTTAGCAGCATGACCATAAGGAAGGAACTCTATGAGAGTTAAGAACATTGGGGAAACGTAAAATAAAATAAAAATGGCTTCTAAAATCATTCAAAGCTTTTGAAATGCATTACAATTTTATTCTTTAATATTTTGGGCGTACCCCCAATCTTTATAGCAACTATAGTAGAATATGCTCCTTGTTTCCCAGAGATTCAGTCTGCACAACCACAGGTCTATAATTAGGAACATAATTTATGACAAGTTTGGTGTTGTTCTTTTAAGTCTTATTGCCACCATCTGTCATGTATAGTAACATATATCTTAGGTTTATAACTTCTGCTAGAATTGTCTTCGGTTTCTGTATCAGTTGCTTTTTAGTCAATTGGCCAATCACTTGTTTGTACATGGGTGTAATATGCTATCTCCTTTACAATCTCAAACCTTCAAAATTTGGAAATTCCACAGGAATGAATTTCCAAATGAATTTCTGTGGGTCAAATTGGCTGGGAATTATAGACCCTTCACTTTTGAAGGCCATCAGAATTGTCTACGTTGCAATGAACAAAAATAGAATACTTCTGGTCAGGGGTGGGCTTCAAAAATTTTAGCAAGGGGTTCTCTGCCTGGTTGCTGGAAGGGTGTGACCATAGTGGGCGTGGCCTAGTTGGCCTCCTAAACCATGACAGGAGGGGTGTTTTTGTCATCCCTGGGCTCCAGAGGCTTTCATCAAGCCTCTGGGAGGGCAAAAACAGCCTCCCCAGGCTCCAGAGACCCTTCCCAAACTTCTGATAGGCCATTTTTCATCCTCCACAAGCCTCTGTGCTTGCCCTGTACTTACCTGCATCCAAAACGGGCCACAAGGGGACTCCTGGGAGGGTGGGGTGGGCAGGGCCAGCCAGGAGTGGGATTTGGGGTTTCTCCAAACAGCACAGAATCTTAGCTAGAGGTTCTCCCGAACCCCTGCAAAACCCCAGCTGCCCACCCCTGTTTCTGGTATAGAACAATCATTAGGGCATCAAAAACCACAAAATTACAACAGTAATCAAGTAATACTAACCTAATTAAACAATTGACATTATTTCATCTTAAAAATGAATCCTTTGAATTGTATTACTTAGCCAATCAAGATAAAATCAATGTTACCTTAAAATCATATATATTCAACAAGAGAATAAGAATTAAGCACTTATTTTAGTTCCTGTACGGCATCTTCAGTTTCAAAAAGATCGTGTTCTCAATCTTTCTGGCAAACTATTTTGATCTGTGGTTTGAGCAGTATATAATGATTTACAGTTTAATGGGTTTCATTTGTCAAATTCAACTCCCAGTTCAATTCATCCAAGTATTAGTAATTTCAATAATAAAGACTGTGTTCTCAATCTTTCTGGCAAAGTGGTTTGATCTGCCATATGAACAGTATATGATGACTTACAGCTTAATGGATTTCATTTGTTAAATCCAGGTGCCACTTCAATTCATCCAAACACGAGAAGTAAATAATACATTTGCTTCTCAGCTGACCAGCTGTGTAAACCTGATCATAATATTTGCATTAAAAATCATGAACTACTAAAGCAGGTTAGAGCCTACAAAATTAGAGGTACAAAACAGAAACTTACTCCCAAATTCAAACTTAATTAAAATTGAAGGTTAAAATTGAAGGTCCAAATATTAAAAAGATTTCACAGAATTATATTCCTTGCTGTTTATAAGGGTTTATTTTTTGTGTGACAAAATTTTATTTCACAAAAGGATGAAACATGCACTGTGACATCATCATTCAGCCCCAATCTTTCATATTTGCATTGCAATACTGCATGTAACCACATAAAGGAATTAGCACTTTTATGTGACACTGCCTAGTTTGCCACTTTTCTTTCAGTGGATGCCTATTACACAGAAATACAGTTAATCACCTGAGTGATCACATTTGCACTTGTGTCCATTCCTCCTCCCAAAACAGTTAAATCCTTTCCCTATTGCATTTAAATAGGATGAGAGAAGAGCAACTCGGGGGAGGTATTGGTGGAGGTATTAAACAAGAGAAAAATAAAAATAAAGATACGAATTAAATTTGGATAAATTCTGAATGACATATCAAAGTTTCAGATTGGGACAAATTCAAAAATTAGTATTCATTCATTCGTTTGTTTGTTTGTTTATTCAATTTCTATAGCCTCCCAACTCAACCAATTAACTCTGGGTATGGAATGAACAGCATTATAAATTTGAAAGCTTTTGTTTTAGGCATGTCCACTAGTATTTCAAGTTTTTTTTTTTTAATAATAATAAAAATAATAATTTTATTGAAGTTTGTAGTAAACATAGTAAAAAGTAATACAAACCAATCACAGGTGGGCTTCACATAATTTAACAACCAGTTCGCCTAGTGCAGAACCGAAAATGTGAGAGCATGCACGGTTTCAAACACACAGCAATTTCATGCACGCAGCTTCCAGCACACCTTCTCGAGCAGCCGCAGAGAGTAGAGCGGGCGAGGCATGGAAATCAGTTGGGTTGCGTGGGCGGGGCGAGCGAGCCAGAGAGTGAGATATATAGGAGAGGATAGTGCAGGGATGGGGAGGGCAGGCCCAGCCGGTGGTCGGAACTACTAGTTCGCCTGAACCGGTCCGAACTGGCAGCAGCCCACCTCTGGGGGGGGGGAGTAAAAGAAAAGTTCAGAAGCTGCAAGAAAAAAGAAAACAATTGAAAAGAAACAAGAAACAAAGACAATAATATAGAAGTAAGCTTTCAACCTTCATCATACTGAGCATAAACTAACATAATAACTTTTCACCTTCTTTTAAAATCCTCTTCTTGCCATAATCTAACTTTTATCTATGTACAATCCACAAATCATCATCTTTTAGTCCTGGTTCAGTAAAAAGTCCCTTCAGTGTTATCACAAATATCAATCAAATAGTATATCCCTGTTCAAATAGTCTAAATTTATATACCTTCTTTTTTTCTCTTCACAATCTTGACTTTTAAATTGCTCGGATGGCATTGCAGGATTTGATCCTTCATTAATCTTTTGCTTTTAAAAGGAGTCTTCAAAGCTTTCACCAGCTTACTTTATACAGAGGCTTCATCAGAATTTTTTGTAGCAGCTGTTCCATTATTTTCTTTATTTGTCTTTTGTATTCCCATTTTGGTCATCTCAATTTTGTTGTCTTCTATGCTTTCAAATTCTATAATGTCTGTGTTAGATAAGATTTTTTTTTTAAAAAAAATCATCTTCTACAAGTTTAACCATTGAAATCTGGGTAATTTCTGAGATATTAATTACTAATTAGTTATTAATATCCTAGTCCAGTGGTGAAATCCAATTTTTTTTACTACCGGTTCTGTGGGCACAGCGTGGCTTGGTGGGCATGGCAGAGGAAGGATACTGCAAAATCTCCATTCCCACCCCACTCTGGGGCCAGCCAGACGTGGTATTTGCCAGTTCTCCAAACCAGTCAAAATTTCTGCTACCGGTTTTCCAGAACCTGTCAGAACCTGCTGGATTTCACCCCTGTCTCAGTCCATATTTCAAAGAATATTTTAAGACAACTTATAACCAGCTTAGCCATTTTAACTCTTTTCTGCTTGGTCCTTTAGTTCAGTTTTAATTCATCCCATAGTAATCCCTGTACTATGAGAGTTAAATATCTTGCTTGCTCCCACTCCCTCCCTTCCCTTTTTAGATGTCTACAAAATTTAATCAGCTATGATTTTGTTAAACTGATATAAAGCCTTTCTCGCAGAAGTTCAGGTCAGTGTGTATAGGACTCCCTTCTCTAATTTTATCCTGGCAAAACCCTATAATATATTAGTCTATGAAATAATGACTTGTCTGAAGTTTTCCAAGACTGAATGTGGATTTCAACTTGTGTGTTCCAAGTTCCTATCCAGCACCCTAAACACTACAGTATACTGTTTCATTTTTTTGTAGGAGTACTAGCAGTAAAATAAATTAAGTATATTAAATAGTTTAAAATGCCAAGGAACTAAGGATATTGTTGATGATAGAGATGATTAAACTCTTCTCTGTGATTTATGCATTTACAAAAACAGAACATAAGGATTCCAAAGTATATTTAAGCTTCTCAATTATGTCTTGAGCATGGGAGAAAGAAACGGATCGGATATTAGTTTTATAATAGCCAGAAATTTCTTTGCTTCCCTAATACATTTCCATAACAGTGTACTAAGGCATGTTGATTACTTTTCATTAAAACAGTATTATTCAATAATTAACAAAATCTGTAAACTATAACTATGACCAAAGGTTCTTCTTAAATCTTTCCAAAACAGCCAATACCCAAATTTTACCAATAATTAAAAATTAAACACTAATTTTATTTTCTTGTTATATATTGGATGTATGTTTGACAATTATGGAATACTTTCAGAGTGCTAAGGAACAAATAATGGCAAAACACCATTTATAAATACTTTTGTTTTTCTTTTGAAAAGGGTGCCAATTTTAAGAGAAAATTGAGGCAGGCTTTAATTTTGAAAATAAATCAAAATATAGGAAGTTCTTAAAAATATATTATTGATATCCCTGCACATTGATGCAAGAAGTTTGGAAAGTTATGAAAAATTGTTTTGTAATTCATCATAATTAAAAGGCAAAATTTATAAACAGGTCACTGACGCTTAATGTTGTATGGTGTGGTACGTACCAGGGCATGTTTATAGCCTCAAAATGATGGTTTTATAGACTCCACATTTTATAGACTCCACATTTTATATTTTGAAGGAAATAATTTTATTATTCCATTACTTCCTACAAAATATAAAATACAAAAACCTGCAACTCCGTGCTCTGTTATTCCATGTCCACATCTGCTTCTGGAAATCTGGTCATGTTCTTACTTATTTAGGATTTATCTATCGAGTAATCAAAGTAACATTCAGAAATGGCTGTTTCTGGCAATGTAAAACAAAACAAGATGAAAGCACAATTCAATTTCAAAACCAATAAAGCAGAAAACAGGAACTATAAAAACAATACGAGATCTTCATGATATCCTTGAGACCGCGAACATGATTTAATTTTCTCATCCAACTCACTTTTGTGACCGAACTAACTCCCTCTAGTAATCTTTCCTCTTCACTTAAACGTATATAGCAAAGTAGGGTAACAATGGTAGGTCTCTTGCCAGAGTTGAGTTTCCTTAAAAAAAAAAAACTAGACAGAAAATTCATTGCTCTGCCTACTACAGAAAACTGGAAGGCATCACTTCTTAGACATAACAAGTTATATTACAAGATTAATATAATGTTATATTATATTACAAGTTATATTACAAGTTATATCCAAAAACTTGACCTTCCTTCCTTCCTTCCTTCCTTCCTTCCTTCCTTCCTTCCTTCCTTCCTTCTTCCCTTCCCTTTTTTCTTTACTTTCTTATTTATTGTTTGTTTGTTATTTTTATAAATAATTTAAAGTGGCAAACATACCTGATACTCCTTCCTCCTGTGAGGTGGGTTCGGTTCAGAAAGAGTGACTATCCCAAAGTCACTCAGCCAGCTTTCATGCCTAAGGCAGGACTTCAATCCCTACACATCAAAATGACTTGAAACCCAGCTGATGCTGAAAACTCTATTCTGAAGCATGCAGATTTTACTTGTCATTTCCATATTTCAAAGTAGAAATGTAGATAGAGATGTAGACATTTAGTTTGGGCAGCCTATTTACCTCTTATTAGAAATTTTCATCGAGGAGTGGAAAACCAAGTCAAGCAGTATCTTGCTAGGAAGAAACAATGGTTATTACTGCAGAATGAAGCAAAGGAAAAGTACAATTCCTATCCCATGGATAAAGATAGTAGAGAACATAAGGGTGCCTCTGTCATTATTTTGGGTAAGCCTCTCAAGAATCCTTCTAAAAGGAACACTAACAGGAACATTTATATGATCAGATCTGGATCAAACAGAGATCCAGATGTGTATTTGTTTTTCAAATTCTTAAGGGTGTTTCACTGTCCATCCTATGCAACTTGAATTATTTGTGCATGTAATTAAGGATGCATTTATCCCCAAAAAGTATATAATACACTGTCCACTTGATACTATGGATCAGGAACTCATGAGATCTGGAACTACAGTTGCCCTAATCCTGATCCCCTCTCTTCTCACTATGCTTGAGGAATACGATCTAATGTACTGAATCAGTTTTACTTTCATATGTTACAAACTTCATACTTGGTTGGTTAATTGGTATTTCTTTGTGTTAAATTGTGTCTTTTACTTTTTTCCACCGTTAACATTTTCCATACCTATATTTAGCCTAATTACAAGTCTTGGATCACTTCTTTGAGAACTTTTAATTCATCTCAATGTTTGAAACCCTTGTTCTTTTAATAAAGGCCTGGGAAACCCCACATATCATCTAAAGAACTGCTGTCAGAAAGAGTCTAAATGATACATTTAAAAAGCTGTTCTTTGCAGCTCTTTTACGTTATTTAAAATGTGACAAACTGTCTTTTATATTTTCTCTAGGGGTTTTCCAGTTTTGAAAGTTTTTAAACTTCAAATCAATTTGAAATCTCTGAAATTTTCAAGGTATATAAAGAAGACATTATATCATCTATTGTCAGACTGCATTGGGTTTTTTTCCCCTTGTTTTGTCTTTGTTTTTTTAATGATGAGGATCATCTAAGGAATAGAAAGGTTTACTGTAGAATAGAAACACACGTGTGCTGAGTGATAAGTAAAACTGAGGTATTAAAAGATTTCTCTCCTGAGTTTTTGGAATGCTCAAGAAATATACGTGCAAAGCTTTACTTTCTCTAAACAATAAAAATAGAATAGATTAATCCAAGGTCACTACAAATTTTATCTGTAGGAAACCAAATGTGAGGGTGGTGTTTGTTCTTTAGAAACTAGAATACATGTGTGCATTGGCATGTACATGTGCACATGTTGAGAAAATGGGCCAGAAACAATCATGAAAAAAACCCTTTTGTTTTAGAGACAAGAAGTTCCTTGGCTTGTTGTATTCTCTATGGTGAGAGAAACTGATAGGCAGCAGGAAAACATTGAATGACTTAGCCTCTGCCAAGATTAGATCAATGTTGTCCTTAACGCCAAAAATTACCAGGGTGTGCTTAGACAAGCCATCAATCAAGAAATCATTTAAAAATCAGTAACAGCTTTCAAAGAGGAAGAAGTTAATGTACTAGACAATGCTCATACTAATGGGTGGACTTGAATTTGAAGTGAATTCCTATCTTTTGTTCCAAACACTCCAACATCTCTCCTGCAGGATTCCCTGGTTTGTGAGGGGCTGACAGGCTAGATTCAACCCTCAGCTGGATCTAACATTTTTGTGGGGTGCACAAATGCAGGAACATTTCCAAAAAGAAGTTTTGATATTTGCATTAATTTGTAGCCAGATGGAAGACTTCTATGAGGAGGGGCAGAAATTTTTGTCCATCTATTTCATGAGAATTTCTATTTTCTTAAAAACTAAAAAAAATAAACTTTTTAACTTCTCCCTCATCTTCATTACTATACCCTCTTCCTCCGTTCATTTTGTCATATTCAGTGCCTCTTTCCTTACATGGGGATATAATTTGCAGGTGGGCGGCATATAAATTTCATAATAAATAAAATAAAATAACATCATGCAGCATCTACATCTCTTCTTTAGAGCTTAAAGGAAGGTAGACTGTATATGTAATTCTGATAGGTTTTATATATCCCTCCCTGCGACATTATTGAATACTAGGATGTATAGTAGGTAGCTGCTAAAGCTGATGTACTTTATATAACAGAATTGTTAATACTTGGAATACACTACCTGACTCTGTGGTCTCTTCCCAAAATCCCCAAAGCTTCAACCAAAAACTGTCTACTATTGACCTCACCCCATTCCTAAGAGGTCTGTAAGGGGCGTGCATAAGAGCACATACGTGTCTACCATTCCTGTCCTATTGTTTCCTTTCATTATATCGAATTAATATAGTTATTACATATTAATGCTTATATATATGCTTTATATTGTATAGTTATTTCATGCTTATGCTTATATATACCGTGTGACAAAATAAATAAATAAAATAAAATAAACTGCAGTGAGCTATGAGTTCAATTCTTGACAGATGGTTTGAATAGCTCTGGCTACATGCAGGGGTGGGTTGCTACGGGTTTGCCCGGGTTCAAGAGAACCCATAGCTAACATTATGGCCAGTTCAGAGAAACTCCAAATCCCACCCCTGACTGGCCCTGCCCACTCCACCCCTTCCACCCCTCCCCTCCCAGGAGTCTCCTCATGGCCCATTTTGGATGCAAGGTAAGTGCAGGGCCTGCGTGGAGGCTCAGGGAGGGGTAAAATGGACTTCCTGAAAGTGCTGGAAGGCCAGAAATGGGCTCATTTCCAGCCTCCGGAGGACCTCTGGAGCCCAGGGAAGCAGTTTTTGCCCTCCCAGAGGCTTGAGGAAAGCCTCCGGAGCCTGGGGAAGGCAAAAATGCCTCCCCTCTGTGGTGCAGGCGGCCGAATAGCCATGCTCACCATGGCCACGCCACCCATCAACTGGGCAGAGAACCTGTTGCTGAAATTTTTGAAGCTCACTCCTGGCTACATGTGCCCGAAGAATCCCAATAAGGAAGAAAGCAGTCATGTATTGACTTCTGGTGGTGACTAGAACTGACAGCATCTCTTTGTATTAACTCATTTTTCTTCTCACCTTCCTCAACACCTACTCATCTCTACTTCCTCTTAATCCACACAAGATGATGTCTCAATTCTTGATCGCTTTGAAATTCTTAACTTCATTTCAAATCAGTCTCCGTCTATTGCCTCCCCAAAGCATGTACTTCAATGCCGTCTCTAATCTTCTTCATTGTTAAAGTGATGTAAGAGAAAACAAGGATTGAGAGAAATCAAAATGCCTGCCTAAATTCTGGAATGAAGAATTGGAGTATCTGTTATTGGAGAATTAGCTAGTCTAAGTATTAGGAAAAGTAAAATATACCTAAATACTTACAATTTGGGGGGATTTTATAGTTAAGGATTTAATAATGATATTGAACAATTTTCTGGAAGAATTATTTATTTATTTATTTATTAATTTTGTCAAAACAATATATACAAGCATAACACTAAAAGATTATATAATGTATAAACAAATATATGAGGAGAAACAAGGAAGTATAAGCATATATATATATATATAGGGAAAGAAACAAAAGGACAGGAACGGTAGGCACGTTTGTGCTCTTATGCACGCCCCTTAGAGTCCTCTTAGGAATGGGGTGAGGTCAACAGGGATAGATTTTGTTTAAAGCTTTTGAGGTTATGAGAAGAGACCACAGAGTCAGGTAATGCATTCCAAGCACAGATAATTCTGTTACAGAAATCATATTTTCTGCAATCCAAACTGGAGCGGTTGACATTAAGTTTAAATCTATTGGTAGCTCTTGTGTTATTGTAGTTGAAACTGAAGTAGTCGTTGGCAGGAAGGACGTTACAACAGATGATTCTATGAGCTAAAACCAGGTCTTGTCGAAGGCGATGGAGTTCCAAGCTTTCTAACCCCAGGATTTCAAGTCTGGTGGAATAAGGTATTTTGTTGGTTGCGGAGGAGTTAAATTAAATCTGTTATTTCATAAAGCGGTTTATCTCTATTGTGGGGATATTACAAAGAGAATTATTATTTTCTGTAGCATGAAAGAAACTCACCCTCCTGATCATATGAAAAAGATCCAGGATCAGGGGTGAAATTCAGCCGGTTCAATCTGGCTCAGGCAAACCGGATGGTTCCGCCTACCCACACGGATCTCATGATGTCACTTTTTTGCAATGATTTTAAGCTTTGAGCATGCACAGAAGGCTTTGCGCATATGTGGACTAGAGGCCCTGACTACAGTGTTATGCAAACCTAACAAATACATTAAAAAATAAGAAGACCAAACCATAGAAGCATGTGGTGATTCTAGGTGGATGGAAAAATTCATAAAAGTAAAAATGATTAAGAAGTTAAAACTAGATGACTAATATTCCAAATTTACTAAATTTAAATAAAGACACTCCATATGTGTTTTTAATATGTGGGTTACTTGGGAAGATATTTGCAAGTATGTTTCATCTACTTATTTTTGCTGTGCTGCTTGTCCTACCCAGAAATAATTCTATTCATTGCTCTCACTTGAAACACCATTTGGAAATTCTTGTAAAACTCCAAAGATTTCCATTAGATTAATATTTCCAGGCGATAATACAAAATTGTTTCACGTTTTATGGAGGACTTCTTGGATTGCCACGAGGTCTCTTATTCATCTAGAGATGAAAGTGTGAAGCATTTTGAAGAAAGTATCTTTCTTAAAAGTTAAATCTTTCATAAATCTGATTGCATTTAAGAAAGAGGAAATCCATGTTTCTCAATACAATATGATTATTTTTTAGATATGTTGAAAGATTTTCATTTATCATACACTTACGGAGTTAAACATGGAAGCACAAGTGTGGTGGGTTTTAAAATTTTTTACTTCCCGTTCTGTGGGTGTGGCTTGGTGGACATGGCAGGGGAAGGATACTGTAAAATCTCCATTCTCACCCCACTCCAGGGGAAGGGTACTGCAAAATCCCAATTTCCTCCCGATCAGCAGGGACTTGGGAGGCAGAGAATAGATCGGGGTGGGGCCAGTCAGAATTTTTACTACCGGTTCTCCGAACTATTCAAAATTTCTGCTACCGGTTCTCCAGAACTGGTCAGAACCTGCTGAAACCCACCTCTGAAGCAGAGTCACCTATGTGACTTCAAATCTGTAATAATACTATGTCCGTAGCATTTTCAATAAAAAAATAAAAAAACTTTTTACATCTGTCATTGGGGGAGTGCGGATAATATATGACACTTTAGGGAAGTTCCAAATGATGCTCTCCCTGTATTATGTGGTCATATTTGAAATACTCCTGGTTGTTGTTGTTTTTCTCAACTCAAAGAGAATACTAACAAATTAAAAAAGGTGAAGGTAAAACACAGCAAAAATGATCAGGGGACTAAAGTAATTCTCTCCTTGGAAAACATTTTTATATTGCTGGGTTGTTGTTGTTTTTTAGTTTTTTTGCAATTTGAGATTGCAATTTGGCAGTTCAAATCTCATCAGGCTCAAGGTTGATTCAACCTTCCATCCTTCCAAAGTCAGTAAAATGAGGACCCAGATAGTTGGAGCCAATAGGCTGACTCTGTAAACCACTTAGAGAGGGCTGTAAAGCACTGTGAAGTGGTATATAAGTCTAAGTGCTATTGCTAAATGCTATTGCTATTATTTAAAAAATGAGGAGGAGATATATTAATATATTAATATGAAGGTCTAAATCTCGTCCCTCCAAAAGTATTAAAACTTAGGGTTCTCCAGTAAGTTGAATGTGGAATAGATAAAAAGAAATGTGTGCATGGCGTCTACTTAAAGCATCAAGTCAGGGTTCCCAAAAATCTAATTATTACTAACGATTTGGATGGATTTAAAAGAGTATTAAACAAATCAACAGAGAATAAGACTATCAATGATCATCAGTCTCACTGACCATGCATCACCTTCAGGATTAGAAGTACCATTCCTCTTAACAGCAGTTAGTGAAGAATACAACTGAAAAGATATTATAGCACTTATCTGTCACTTGTGGACTTCTTCTAAGTTTCTAAGCACCACTGGGGTAAACAATATGCTGGACTGTAGAGACCTTTGGCCATTTTCTTCTTATGTGCTCATGAACTACAGAAACTAAGATCCCTTTCATTTGGATTACAGACATGGGTTTGGGACTGAAATAATGTTAGTTGTGCTTTTTTATTACCTCTGTCAAGAGCAGGTTGAAGATCTCCATCCTTGCTCGTCATGACCTCTCAGCAGCCTTCAATACTATTGACCATGGTATCCTTCTGGACCAGCTGCAGAGTTGAAAATAGGTAGCACTGTATTGTGCTGGTTCTCTTACTTCCTCAAAGGCCAGTTTCAGTCATTGTTTTTTTTTTTTTATTTTATTTGCATTTATATCCCGCCCTTCTCCGAAGACTCAGGGTGGCTTATACTGTGTTAAGCAATAGTCTTCATCCATTTGTATATTATATACAAAGTCAACTTATTGCCCCCAACAATTTGGGTCCTCATTTTACCTACCTTATAAAGGATGGAAGGCTGAGTCAACCTTGGGCCTGATGGGACTTGAACCTGCAGTAATTGCAAGCAGCTGTGTTAATAACAGACTGTCTTAGCAGTCTGAGCCACCAGAGGGCCCTGGTGATTGTTGTTGATTGGGGGGGGTGAGAGGTCCTGCTATATCCCAAAACCAATGGGTGAGATCATTTGACAACATGGGGTGAGGTATCATCAGCATATATCATCTACAGCAGTGATGGCTAACCTTTTGGCCGTTGCATGCCAAAAGTGGGGGGAGCTGATGGGGTCGTGCACGCTTATGTCCACACCCGTAATTCAATGCACCCTACCCTGCACATGCGCACATGACACCACCACCCCCGCGCTCCCCCACTTTTGACACGTGATGGCAGGGTGGGCACAGTAGGCTCATTTTTCGCCCTCCCCAGACTCCAGAGGCTTTCTTGGAGCCTGGGGAGGGTTAAAACGGCTTTCCCAACCCCCCCTGAGGCCCTCCGGAAGCTGGAAATGGCTCGTTTCCCAACTTCCGGTGTGGACTGGAAGACCCAAAAATCAGGTGGCTGGCATGTGCAAGTGCACTGGAGCTGAGCTAGGACAACGCTCACGTGCCCATAGCTATGGCTCTGCGTGTCACCTGTGGCACGCATGCCATAGGTTTGCCATCACGGATCTACAGTATATACCTCCATTCCAGTGAAGTAAGCAATTCTATTAATACATGTGGCTCTGGGGCTAGTTAGCACTCAGAAAGCCCTCCTCCCACCTTTTAATTAATTTTCACATTGACATTTAATCACCCTTGCATCTTTTAAATTTTTATATACTGTTTTTAACTTTTAATATTTTATTTGCACACTGCCCAGACCTCCTCTGTGAGGGAAATGGGCAGTTTTAAATTTTGATAAATAAACTATCTTAATGTCTGGAGGCTTTAATAGTCTGGATGGTGAACGACAGGCTTTGACTCAATCTGGCAAAATTTAGTGGCTGTGGGTTTAAGGGCCCCCGGATCTAGGAATTTACCATATTTGGTTCTGGATGGGTTGCATTTCCTCAGACAGACCCTGCGCACAATCTGGAGGACTTCTGGATTCACAACTCCTGCTCAAAGATGGTGGTGATAATCTATAAAGCCCCACATGGCATTGGACCAGGTTATTTGAGGGACCACCTCTCCCCAGTAACATCTACCTGTCCCATCAGATTCGGCAGAAGCGGCATTGTGGGTTTTACCCATTAGAGAGTGTCATTTGGTGGGGCCCAGGAGGGGGCCTTTTCTGTTGCTGCCCTCACCCTAGAGAACATCATTTCTTTGAGATCAGCCTGGCCTTGGCCTAGATGGCATTCTGGAAGGGTCAAGACTGCCTTTGTCATCTGGCCTGGGGAATCAAAGAGTGTGGAACCATAAAATGGCTGTATTGTTTTTGAATGGCTACACTTTTCTGGAGATTCTATTGTACAGCTTCTAATTGTTTAATTGCTGTCAATGTTTGCATGGATATTTTTATGTGTTTGGCAATGTCTATGTTTTCATTGTAAGCCACCCAAAATCAAGAATATGAGATGGCCAGCTATATAAATTGAATAAATAAATAAATAAACAAGAGACTAAAATGGTGAGCGCTTCCTGCAGGATCTGCCTGATGCTTCATAAATCTCAACCAGTGATCCAAAGAAAGCCGTGGGATATTTCTCCTTGATATGTGATGCCGTTAGAGATACACTCCCAGTTCTGTTGTAGTCAGCTGATCAATCCCCAGGGAACATCTGTTTTGTGTTTTGCATGCTTGGATTGTTTATTGCCTAACACAAGGAGGAACTTGAGCATAATGGCATGCATGTTGCTGACAGAAGCATAACGGCATGCAGATTGTGCCATTGTTTGCAGCCCCAAAAGACATATTAATTGAAACTGACAGTAAATAATGGAAACAGGCATATGCCTGCACTTATTGCTCCAAGATTCGCTGCACAATGGAGTAATGTTTAATTAGGCAATGACATATTTTAATTAACCCTGACTTGTAATTAATGCATGCTGCATCAGAAAAACACAGCAATGTACATGAACAGAGTAAATTGCTACATTTAGAAATTAAAAGGACGAGACTCTTAGGAAAAAAGAGAAAGGCCTGTAGTTTGTTTGTTTTTTTAATCCTATCTATGCATATAATTTCTTTTTTAATTAATTTTAAAGTCCATTGTCATTTGCTTTGGCAGAAAGTGAAATATATTGTATATTTTTTTCCAAAAAAATAAAATAAAAATCATGTGAAAATCATGGTACAGGATTCTTATATTTCCTTAATTATGAGTGATCAACAGATTTTTATAATGGTTGGTTTTTCTTTATATAAGCCTTCCCTTTTAGAAGCTCCCCGGCCTCAATTAAATTCCAAGAGAAGGCATTATATTTCAATTTACCCATTGTTTTTCCCCCAAAATTGGCATATTTGGGAGCCAAGAACATCAGGAATGAGGGGAAAAAATCCGAAAACAACATCAAATCCTACCAACAATAAATTAAGTTCAAAAAATGCTACTATTAAAAACAAAACAATATAAAATTACTCTGACCACAAGGGTGAAAATTAGAAGGCTGTCTAATATGAGATGGAAAACATAACTTTGGGGCAGGGGCATACCTTTAACATGGTGTTAAGTATCTTACCTTCTCCTCTCCCCATCATCACCCAAAATAGAACTCAAGGAAGTACACAAAGGATGTGTGCCCAAGATAGAGTTACCAAAACTTGGCAAAAGGAGGGCTTTTATTCTCCTTTTTGTCATCATGTTCTTCATTCCACAAACATAGCCTTAGAACTAAATCTGGTCTGCCTTTTTGAGAATCTACAGGCAATCTTTTCCTGAGTTCTATTTCTCTGCAGTACAGTTCTTTCCTAATAAGTGCTAATGGTAAGTTAACAAGCTCCTCTGTGACCTTAATTAGTTGATTCAAACCCTCTCCCCTGTTGGCTTGTGCTGCTGCCTGAAACTGACAAGACTTTAAGCAATATCACACTCATCACTTTTGCCTCCTAGATATCTCTAGCCCATTCCTGCAATTTAAAAAAATACTTTTTATGGTGCTGGAAAAAGGTAGACCTAAATACTTTCTCTTATTTTATAGTTTTTCACTTTTTTGTTCCAGATGCCAAGAAAATTAAACAACTACTATTAAACAACTATTGTTTCTTCCTTCCCTGCTTGTCCCCATTTCCAATGCCTGTCTCTTTCTTTGCCTGTTCAGGTAACTGGGAACCCTATTGAGGTATCTTATAAATATATTGGCTGAATCCATCTTGCTTAGCTTAATAAAATATTAATAGTAGTTCTTTTGCAGAACACCTAAAAGGGACAATTACGTGTCTTTATAAAGATATACCTGTACAGTAAAATAATATTTGAATCATCAAAGTTGGATAGAAGGTAAAGGTAAAAGTAAAATTGTACCCCCTCTAGAAATAAAATCTGTTCACAGAATCACTGTCAGATTGGCAATGTGTCCTCCATGAAAAGATAGTTCCCTTTAACTATTTTTGGGGACATATCTCATTTTTAAAGGTTACTATATTTACTCTTACCAAAAAGCAGAGGCATAACTTTCATTTTGGAAGTATTCTGCTCAAAGACAGTCATCTAATCACAATCAAGGCATTGGCAACTGGTTCAAACTTATGTTCCAGAATCCCTTAGTCATGTGATCACCATTTGCAACCTTCCCTGCCTTCTTCCCACAATCATAATCAGTGGGGAAGCCAGCAGGAAAGGTTGCAAGTCGTTCTTGTTAGTTGCTCCCAATCAGCGGTGGGTTGCTACCGGTTCACCCCAGATCGGGCAAATCAGTAGCGGCAGCGGCAGGAGGCTCCGCCCACCCACCCAGACGCTTCTGAGCATGCGTAGAAGCATTGCGCATGTGCACACCCACAAGCAAACGGTAGCAACAGGTTTTAAAACCCGCCCCTGCTCCCAATCCTGCTGTTTTTTCTCCAAGGAGACCAGTCTTACTCTCAACCAAACTAGAAAGACTTACTGTCAGCCAAACAGAAATTAGGGACTAACCACCACCACCCCCCAAATATTTAAGTTAGAAGTACTGGTGCAGTGCAGCTTATTGGCTCTAGGTCATATTTTAAAAAAGGATATTTTTTAATTATCACTTGATTGTGAAAATGTGTCCTGGAACAGAATAATATTTTTGAAAAGAGTTATTATTGGCAATCACATTTCAAAGGAGAGCTGATAGAAACATTGTCCTCCTCAGACTGAATTTGCAATGAACAAAACCACAAATATTTAGGGAAATAACCTAAAGTGCCAGGTGCCAGATGAACAATAAAGTCTCCTTAACAGTGTACATATGGGTCTGATTTAAAGATTGTTATGTATTAGCAATTTTGATAGCCATGTTCTTCCAGAAGGAATGCATTTTTTTTTTACAATGGCAGAGATTCCAAAGTTCAAGCATATAAAAGTAAGAGTTATCTAAGACTAGAGAACAATGAACAGTTAAGTAAGTTGGATTTCTTCTTCTTCTTCTGCAGAGAAAAGTCTATTCTGAGCTTACAGCTATTGCTTTACTTTTATATAGAGGGCTTAGTGTTTGCCCTGAATTTGTGAATTCTCGTTCTTATATGAGCATAGCATTTGAAAGGATCCTAAGGAATCTGAAATACCAATGCAGATATGCTTCCATACTCACATGATATCAGTTCTACAGTCAGAGGAAATAGAGTGTAATTCTCTTGGAACAGAGTAGCTGATCAGGTAAACTCCTAATCTTTGGACAAAAATGTTAAGAAATATTGTGACAGAACATCTGGAGGAAATCCAGTTCCTCTGTGGAAGGAAACTGGAAACTGAACTTGAAACAACACTGGAATTCCAATTTTAATTGGACCATAATTTTGTGATTTAAATCAGGACACTTTCACAGTGTTGGGCATTTGAGACTGTTCTTTTCAGCATAATTAACATCAGTGCAGATGCTAATTCAATTGCACATTTCAGAAAATATAAGTATGACAACTGAAACCTACACAGAAAAGCACATTGACTTCTGATCCAACCAGTTTTTAGGTCAGGGCTGTCAAACTCCCCGTCCACGGGTTGGATGCGTCATGCACTGGCCATGCCCATGCCCAGTTTAGTGAAGGGGGAAAAAGTCTTGATAAGTCATGTGACGATGTGAGTTTGACACCCCTGTCTTAGGTCAAGTAGTTTGATTAAATGTTCCCAACTTTTGTCAACAACTCTGTGAGAAAACCTTCAAAAAGTAAATACTATTATTGCATCAGGAAAAATCAACCTGTATACCTAAACACAAAAGCAGTAGCAGCAGCAACAAAAACTCCAATGGGGCTAATGAATAGGGAAAATAATATCACAAAACACATTATCAATTTCTATAAAGTAATGTAATAATAAGATAGAATGGGAATAAACAGTAAACTTCCTGTAGATAGCATCTAGTCTATTAAATTTCTTCTGCAGAATAAACAAGAATTCCATCATCCTGTTTGCTAGAGTAGCCAGTCAAATGTCTGCAAGAAACTACACCCAGGACCTGGGAGAATAGTCTTTCCTATTGATTTTAGCAATATTGATCTTTAAAGGCAAAGATCATCATAAGAAGTAGCACACAATACCTTCTTTTTTCTTTATGAAAGTGCCCTGCTGAATGAATCTGTCAGTCCTGTCAAACTCAGGACGGGAAGAACTCCATCAGAAAATCCTATTAATTTGTGGTAGTATTTATCTGCTTGTTTAAAAGTTTTGATACAAATGATTTTTAAAAAAGAAAAAGATTGACACACCACACACAAAAAAAGAAAGAAACTAAATCCCGCTAGGAAATTTTCTTTAAATAAAAAATGTAAAAGAATAATCCTCCTTACTTTTGAAAACGTATGAAATTGCCAGGGTCAGTCCAGGAAGTAATACCAAAGTCAAGTAAACACTGAAATTTGTAACACAGTGCATTGAGTTTACAGCCTACAGGTACCATAATCTTCGCTCACTGACCACTGGTGACCATTTGAAATTATGATGATACTGGGGGAAAAAAGAAAATTTTAATTATTCTAAGTTAGCATCATAGCATCCCTACAGTCATGTGATCATGATTTGGGCATTTGGCAACCAACACACATTTACAAGTCACAGCATCCTATGGTCACATGACTGTCATTTGCAACCTTCTTGGCTGGCTTCCAACAGGCAAGGTCAATGGGGGAAGTAAAAAGTTGCAAGTCACAGTCATGAGATATTATGCTTAACTATCCACCATGATTTACTAACAATTGCAGGCAGATCTGCTGTAGTAAGTCAAGCACCATCATATATATTTTTCAATTTACAACCATGTCGCCACTTTAGAAGCATGACGGAGTTGTCAGTCCCAATTGCAATCAGTCTATGATAGCTATCTGATGGTTAAAATAAACCAGCCCATGCATTTCAAGAATGAGAATATCCTACATGCCCATCTAAACCACGGCTCTCCAAATTGGTCAATGGGATTATTAATGTTATTATTATTTATTTTTATTTGTAGTGCTATTCATTAAAGTAGCATTTATTAAATTATTTTCATATAATAAATATTTCAGGGTCAATGAACAATGTGACACTTCCTGATGGGGTTGATGAGCTAATGAAACTGGGAACTTAAACGGACTGGCTTCTTTGTTTTAATAGATGTTTTTAAATTAAAAAAAAAAACAAGATAGGAAACTTCAGTTCAAAAAAGCTGCCCTCCAAAAGAAACACTAAAACAGGTCAGGTTTACGCCATTCCTCACATCTATACTGATGAACAAGTACAACTTGGGTGAAGTTGTGCCAGACAGTGTATGCGATCTAATACATTAATAATAAGAACAATGTTACATAAACATTGGGAGGCATTGAAAAGTAAAAGACAGAAATAGAAAGCCTGACAAAAATAATCAGAGGTGCTTTTTAAAAAGCTCCTTCTCAGTTTTCACATAAAGTGTAATTTATATATAGAAACTTATCCAAACCCTGTTTTACTGCCTAACGTACAAGGAGCCTGGTAAGCCAGCACATTTTTGTGGGCCAATATACATGAAGAAATCTATGGAACAGATGTCAAATTTCATTTAATATATTATTCTTGTAGTGTGAATTAAATCTACTTCAGAACCCAATTTAATGAAAAGCCATGTTCTCCTAGAGAGCTACATAGGCTTTTTCCAAGGAAGGAAGGTGGGTGATCAATTCAAGCTACTGTATATAATCTATGTAAAGTTTACCTTGCCCATCCTTAGATGAAATTAATATAATTTGGACACAATTTTGTTTTTCCATGCATAGCCCATTGGCAAGAATGGAAGAAGGGCAAATTAGCAAGGAGGGTACATATGGTATTACAGTTAAGTGGAGAAACAGCTGGCTCAGCATTTTTGTTCAGAAGATTTAGAGATCCATGGTTTCTTATCAAACTGGAATGAAAAATATGCCACAGGATTCCATCCTAAACCTTGCACTGGTCAACATTTTTATTTAACTTGGATGAAGAGATGGAAGTTGGTTGGGTTTTTTGCTTCAAATTTTCAGGTGTCACAGTATTGGATGAACTCTTAGTAGCTTTATTCAGCTTTGGTCAGAGACCCCAATGTAAGTCCTGGGTCTAATATTAGGCAGCACACTTTTAAAACGATTCAAAGAAATTGAAAGAGACTCAGAGAAGTAACACAAGGAGGCCCAGGTCAAAATTTATTTTTTATCAAATCCAGTGTGCAGGATACGAAATAATAGAATCAAAGGCAGATTCTAGTTGAATGTTAGAACAATTTCCTAATAGTAAAGGCAGTTTAAAAAGCAAAACTAATTATTGAAAATTATTGGTGGGCTCCTTTTCACAGGATGCATGAAAAGCAGACACACAACTGTCTGGTATGCTTTAATTTAGATTTCTGCTCCAAGCAGAGAGTTGGATTTTTTTAATTTAACACTATAATTCTATAATTATAGAATTATAAATTATTCTTTTTTTTTCAATCTGGTGATCACTGGGGACCTGTGAAGATTCTATATTTAACATTATTTAAAGCCTCTAAGTCTCAGCTGGTGGGAAGTATGAAGGCAGTTTCATCTATCTCAGGATTCTTTCACCCTCTTTTTCAGAAGGAGCCCCACAGTTTAGGAACCATTTATTTTGGAAGGGGAGAAAACCTCCCCATGACACAATTGAAACCATTAAAGAGCAATAATAAATAAATGCCACTGAAACTCAGATTCAGTCTCCAAATGCATTCCAAATTAGTCAGCGAGTGTTCATTTGCAGCTTGCTAGTAGGTTTCCACAGTGTGGTAGTAGCCAATGTGCTAATCAACATCTGCTCTCACTTTGAATGTTGAATGTTTTTTTTTAAAAAAAAGACAGACAAAGATGCAAGACCCCAAAACCCAGGCGAAAGGTCTGTGCAATTCAAAACCACATCCATAATTTATTTGCATTATTCTTGACCCATATTTTGTTTTTGCCTTGGGTTTGTTCATATCGTCAAGAGTGACTAATTGTCAAGGATGGGGATACGATCACGACACAAAAATTTGAAAAGCAAGTAAAGAAACTTCCTAAAAAGTGTTTTTCCTTCCACCAAATAAAATTCTGAAAGATATAAATCAATAGGTCAGTCTTTACAAGTCACTGGGGCTGTGCAAACATGAAAACAACAAAAAGCCGATTCAAGTATTTGAAACAAACAGAAAAAAACATGTCCTGAGAAGTTTGTCTCAACCTCAGAATTAAGTATGCTAATTTGGTTCCAGAAAACCCTTCCATACTTCCACCTCTCACAATACTTGACAACACAGTATCAACAGTAGAAACCTTCAAATTTCTGGGTTCTATCATATCGCAAGATCTCAAATGGACAGCTAACATCAAAAACATCATTAAAAAAGGACAACAAAGAATGTTCTTTCTGCGCCAACTCAGTAAGCTCAAACTGCCCAAGGAGCTGCTGATCCAATTCTACAGAGGAATTATTGAGTCTGTCATTTGCACCTCTATAACTGTCTGGTTCGGTTCTGCAACCCAACAAGAAAAACACAGACTTCAGAGGATAATTAGAACTGCAGAAAAAATAATTGCTACCAACTTGCCTTCCATTGAGGACCTGTATACTGCACGAATCAAGAAGAGGGCCGTGAAAATATTTGCAGATCCCTCGCATCCTGGACATAAACTGTTTCAACTCCTACCCTCAAAACGACGCTATAGAGCACTGCACACCAGAACAACTAGACACAAGAACAGTTTTTTCCCGAAGGCCATCACTCTGCTAAACAAATAATTCCCTCAACACTGTCAGACTATTTACTGAATCTGCACTACTATTAATCGTTTCATAGTTCCCATCACCAATCTCTTTCCACTTATGACTGTATGACTATAACTTGTTGCTGGCAATCCTTATGATTTATATTGATATATTGACCATCAATTGTGTTGTAAATGTTGTACCTTGATGAACGTATCTTTTCTTTTATGTACACTGAGAGCATATGCACCAAGACAAATTCCTTGTGTGTCCAATCACACTTGGCCAATAAAAATTCTATTCTATTCTATTGAGATCAAATAAGCCCATTTCAAGCGGTGTTTTTTCAAGAGCGCTAAGATTCCTGCACTGCCTCAGTGCATCACCACAGTGAGCCACGATGGCACAATGGTTAGAGTGCAGTACTGCAGGATACTTCCACTGCCTGCCGGCTGCCTGCAATTTGGCAGTTCAAATCTCACCAGGCTCAAGGTTGACTCAGTCTTCCATCCTTCCGAGATGGGTAAAATGAGGACCCAGATTGTTGGGGCCAATATGCTGACTCTGTAAACCGCTTAGAGAGGGCTGTAAAACACTGTAAAGCGGTGTATAAGTCTAAGTGCTAGTGCTGTTGCTTTCTTGTGAAGAATTTGTTTCATCTTTTTTATACATACCATGTGGCCAGTTTCATCTATGCTGCAACTGCCCAAGATGAAGTAGAGGAAGAAGAGGTGATGTTGAAGAAGAAACTAAAGTTTTCTAATGTAAGTTTAGAGGCAAGTACTGTTGTGCTGAATCTGTCACTGAGTCACCCAGGTTAGAAAGATAATTTTTTGTGTAGTGTGTTTATGTATTTCTTCTATCAATCAATTTTTAGGATTGTCTATCTCAACAAAATCTATTAATCACTCCAGTGTCAAGAACCATTGGTGTGCATTTTAAGTTTTCATAAATTAAAGAAATACAAGGGAAAGCCAAAGGAAAATGTTAACCAACATATCTTCTTGCATATAAACATAGGAAGAACATCATAATGGCCCTGCATTATTAATTTCAAAGGTGATTCTTTCCATCAACACTTGCAAATCTCTTGAAATTCACTTTATAGCAGCCAAGAGAAAATCAGTAGAATTTTCAACCATCCAATACTCCTTTAGATCTTTGCAGCCTGATTTCTGGTAGCCCTAGGTTCAAGCCCAGGTACCTACACATATTCTTCTCCCTTTCTTTTAGCTAGTGCTCCTTCCATTTTCCAAACTGGTCCTCTTTGCCTTTAAATATGCCATTAAGACAAGTATCCATCCAATCCACTTAACCTACATAACTGAGGGAATAAGGTAGCAAGAAAGGAAAATCTTTGTGTTTTTTTTTCTGCTAAGTGGTTCAGCAGAAGAAAAGAGCAATGCCTTAAAGGCTATGGAAGTATGAGACCATTTCTCCTATCCAGAAAAGTAGGGAAGGGCCTAGCTAGGAAAAATGTAATCAATCTTAATAGCAGTTGATAAGTACAAAGACTCACTGGAGAAAGGCCTAATGCTGGGAAAGATTGAGGGCAAAAGAAGAAGGGGACGACAGAGAATGAGGTGGTTGGATGGAGCCACCGAAGCAGTAGGCATGATCTTAAATAGATTCTAGAGGATGGTAGAGGACAGGAAGGACTGGAGGAACGTTGTCCATGGGGTCACATTGGGTCGGACATGACTTTGCAACTAACAACAACAAGTACAAGGAGAGTTGTATTTTCTGTTTGTTTGTTTTTTCTGTAAAAAACTCTCTGTATATCACCCAGTGGTTTATTCATAAACACTCCTGTAAATTCATCCACTCTCTTTTTTAAAAAAAATCTACAATCTACATCTAGAAGAATAACTTCTAGCCCGTGTAAAGGAGGAAAAATATGTAACTTTGCACATTGGTAGCATTCTATGTACAGGTAGTCCTTGACTTACGACCAGCCACTTAATGACCATGTGAAGTTGAAACAGACCCCAAAAAAGGGGTCTTATGATCTAGAGCCAAAGTTCCAACATTTGTTCCCCACCCCCACCCGTCACAGCAACACTTTTCAGGTGTTCGACAATAGAGCTACATTTACTGCCCTTTGTGATGTCCCACAGTCATGTGACTTCATTTTAAGACAGTTTTAACTGGAACATGTTTCCAGTTTGGGGCAAAACTGTGCCATAGCAAACAATGGGTTCTCTCCGTGACCACACCACTTGCTTAACAACTTCAGCATTCATTTCATGACCACCATATTCGCTTAACAAACAGCAGGGAAAAAAGTTCATAAAATTGGCTCGGTCATGTGACCAACTTGTTTTACAAACATTATGACTTATGACTGGTAATGGGCAAGCTCCATTATAGTCATAATTCAAGGACTGCCTTGTACCATTTTCTTTGCATGTGGATAAAATTCCAAAAAGGTTCAAGCAAATCTTCTTTCCCATTCTTGTTTGAATGATGCAGTAAATATGACATCTAATCCATTTGTGAAAGAGCTGGATATTATCATTTTGCAGTGAAATTGCTGATCTGTCAGCCGTTTCTTGTTCCCAATGAAAGAATGGGGGAAAGCCCCATGTGCTTCAGACGAAGCCATAAAATCAATCTGGAGCAATAACAAAGCACTGCAGGCTTCATCTGCTATATAATGTAGTCCTATGGAGGTTTAGGACCTATGAGTATTGTGAAGCACAGCAGTTCTGTGAGCCTTACTACCACCATGTGTCATATTTATTTATTTAATAATTTATTATTTATTTTGTTAAGTTCGGGCAATGAAAAGGCAGGAGACCAATGAGTGGCAACAGCTCTTTAGTTTATTGTGACCCAGCGAAACACAACCGGCAAAAACCCCTCTTTAAATACTCTTTTGGTTGAGGCTTCAACCAATCAGCAACGTGCACATTTCCTGCCCAAAATTCCCTCTCAAAGTTCAAAATACATTACACTCCTTCCCTCCCAGAACGCTTAGTACCTTTATTTACATAATATTTACATGCTATTTCTCTACGTAGTCACGCAGGTAGACAGGGCATCTCCTAACTCTTTCTGACCTGCGCAGTTCATTCTCTGGGAGAGAGTCGACCTGGTCGGAGGGACTGTTTGTTCCTCCCAGCTCCTCCTCTAGGCCGTCCGGCCCTGGATTATTGGCTGAATCGTTCCTGTTGCCTTCAGGAGGAACCGGTTGGCGTCGCTGGACTTCATCAGAATCAGATAAGTCCTCCGCTCGCCTCGGGTTTGAGTCAGCTGCAGATTCAAACAATTGGTAGTCAGGGCTTGGTTATTTGGTTTCTAGTTTGTTTGGTATACGTTTTCTTAACTGGTCTATGTGGCGTTTCCATACCCGGCCGTCCTCCATGTCTACTACGTATGATTTGGGTCCGGTTATGCCCAGAATTTCCCCCTTTAACCATGTTGGGCCCTCGCTATAGTTGTGTGCCCATACTAGGTCACCCACTGTCATTTCCCTGGTTTTTCCTTGAATACCCTTGTACCCGTCTGGGGTATAAGTTGGGTTTAGTCGGTCTAGCGGGCACCTGAGTTTCCTGCCCATTAAAAGTTCCGCTGGGCTGTAGCCAGTTGTTACACAAGGGTCCTATGTTGGACGGCCAGGAAAGTGTCTATTTTCGTTTGCCAGTCGCCTGGACTTATCCTAGATAGCGCTTCCTTGGTGCTCGAACGAAACGTTCTGCAAGTCCGTTCGTCGCCGGTTGGAAAGGCGCCGAGAGGACATGTCTGATGCCCTCTCCACTAAATACCCTCAAACTGATTTGCCGTGAATTGCGGGCCGTTGTCAGAGACTAGGTGTCGGGCAGGCCGTGTGTTACGAATAGATGCCTTAGGACTGTGATTACTGCTTCAGCCGTTGTGCTTTTCATGAGGATTATTTCTAACCATTTTGAGTAGGCATCTACCACAATTAAAAAGGTCTGCCCATGGAACGGCCCCGCAAAATCTATGTGAATCCTGGACCAAGGCCCCTGGGGTTTCTCCCACTCTCTAACTGGGGCTGTAGGGGGTAGCGACCTCGACTCTTGGCAGGATTGGCATTTCCCTACCCTGTCGCTGATGTCCTTATCCATTAAGGGCCACCATACATAACTCCTTGCTAAACTCTTCATCCGCACAATCCCTGGGTGGCCCACATGCAACAGTTCCAACACATTTTCGCGTAATTTGTCTGGGATAACTACCCTATCCCCCCATAACAGACACCCCCCTTGAACAGACAGTTCTGATTTTTTTTTCGCAAAGTCTTTGAAATGCTCGCCCGGCGCAGCGGGCCAACCCCTTTGCACCCAACCGATCACAGTCCGAATTGTAAT
Source organism: Ahaetulla prasina (assembly GCF_028640845.1). Taxonomy (NCBI): domain Eukaryota; kingdom Metazoa; phylum Chordata; class Lepidosauria; order Squamata; family Colubridae; genus Ahaetulla; species Ahaetulla prasina. Next base: position 130,781,091 of record NC_080539.1, read on the forward strand.
GTCTCTATACGATGCCCTAGCCACCTGCTTGGATGTGACTGGGCCAGAGTCCAAAGAGTCAATTAGTAAGACGGGTGTTCCCGGGGTGGGGTCCTCAATTGTCTCTGGTAGAGGGCATCTGCTCAGAGCATCCGCATGCCCTAAGTCTTTTCCTGGGCGGTAGAGCAATTTGTAGGAGTATGCCGCTAGGAAAATAGTCCATCGGGTCAGCCTGGGAGAAAGTGCCACGGGTGTTGGACGGTCACCCGCTAAAAGCCCTAGAAGGGGTCTGTGGTCCGTGACTATCTCGAAATCTCGCCCGAACAAGTATTCGTGAAATTTCTTAACCCCGGAGACTATGGCCAATGCTTCTCTATCTAACTGGCTGTAGTTCCTTTCCGCAGAGGACATAGTCCGGGAATAATACGCTATAGGGGCTTCTGTTCCATTCGGTAACCTATGGCTGAGCACCGCCCCCACCCCATATGGTGAAGTGTCGCAAACTAGCACTAGTGGCAACGTGCCATTGTACTGGATGAGGAGGCTATCGCTGGACAAAAGGTTTTTTACCCCCTCAAATGCCCTAGCCTCTTTTCTGCCCCAGGACCACACAGCTTTCTTTGCTAGCAACTTATGTAGCGGCTCGGCTACTGTTCTTTATTCTTCAAGAATACTGCATAGAAATTAACAAGCCCCAAGAATGCCTGTAATTCTGTTTTATTTTTGGGGGCTGGGGCCTTTCTAATGGCCCGTACCTTGCTCTCTGTGGGGTGGATCCCTTCCCTGTCTATTCGGTATCCTAGGAATTCTACAGATTTCACCCCAATGTGGCATTTGTTGAGCTTAACTTTAAGCCCCGCAGACCTAAAAATGCCCAACACCTTCCTTAGTTTTACCCCGAGTTCCTCTAAGTTTTCAGCTGATACCAATACATCGTCGAAGTATGGTACCACTCCTGGCAGGCCCTGTAATAATCGCTCCATTAGGTTCTGGAAGAGCCCTGGGGCCACGCTAACTCCGAACTGGAGTCGCGTACATTTGAAAGCCCCATGGTGCGTGACAATTGTCTGCGCCTCAGCTGTGCTGCTATCTACAGGTAGCTGCTGGTAGGCTTGGGCCAAATCGAGTTTGGCGAAGACCTGCCCTTGCCCTAATGAGTGTAGCAAATGTTGCACCACTGGAACAGGGTATGCACTTTTCTGCAATGCTTTGTTAAGCGTTGCTTTGTAGTCAGCGCAAATTCGGACCGAACCGTCCGGTTTGACTGGGGTTACTATGGGTGTCTCCCATTTTGCATGGTCGACGGGGACTAATATTCCCTGGCTTACTAGCTTGTCCAATTCTCGGTCAATTTTAGGCTTTAGGGCAAATGGAACCCTCCTAGCCTTTAACCGGATGGGGGCGACCTGGGGGTCAAGGTTGAAAGAAATAGGGGTCCCCACGTACTTGCCCAGGGAATCCTTGAATACGTCCTCGAACTCCTTCAGTAGTTCGTCCATGAGGATGACGTCGCTCCTGTGGACCCCGGTCACTCCCATGCCCAAAGCTCGGAACCAGTCCAACCCTAGCAAACTCGGTAGAGTTCCGTTTACGATGGTGATTGGCAGGGTGAATTGTCCATATTTGACTTGGACGGATGTGGCTCCTCGAACAGGGATCCGATTCCCCTGGTAGTCCTGCACTCTCAGCTTCTGGGTTTGTAGCTGACGTTTAGCGATCGCTGGCAAGTCTCTCACGATGTGTCCCAGGACATAATTGTGATTGACGACCCAGTGTCTACTTCCATGGGGCACTGCACCCCTTCAATGTAGACTTGGGTAAATATTTTCTTCTCTAGTCGTGTCGATGCGTGGCCCACTCTCACAGTGGTCTGGTTTAACTTCGCGCCCTTTTTAAATGGACCAATCCCGGGCCGCTTCGCTGCTCCCGCGCTCTGATTGGTCGGTTTGAATTTTTGGCGGGAAGGTTGGGGGGCTCGGCAGGCCCGAGCTATGTGTCCTTTTTTTTTCACACCGCTGACAAACCGCATCCTTGAATCTGCAGTTTTGCCATTGGTGTTGCCCCCCACAACTCACACATTCGTCCTGGTCACCTCTCTCCAGCCTCCCGGTGTGGAACACCTCTTCCTCTTCCTCACCTTCCGATTCGGCCTGGACTTTCTCACTGTGGACCGGTGTAGTCTTTGTCCCAGCGCCCTGCGCGTTTGGCTTTTGCAAGGTCTCCGCCGCCTTGGTGGACATTTCATGAGCTCTGGCTTCGTCCAGGGCTATCGCTAGAGTCAGGTTGCTTTTAGACAGCAGCCGCCTTTGTAGTCTGATGTCTCTGACCCCACAAATGAGCTGTTCGAGTAAGGAATCCTCCAAATCTCTGTACTCGCAGTGGTTCGTGGCTTTCCTCAATGCGGCCATGTACACACTTATTGATTCGCCTTCTCGCTGTACCCGTTGCCTCAATTCAAAACGTTGGACAAACTTTGAGGGTACCGGTGCGTAGTGCGCTCGAAGTGTTGTTTGTAGTGTCTGCCACGGTACCGATTGTACCGGCGTTGGCTCTGAGAGTGACTCCGCCGTATCGAAGACCTCTGGACCGCAGTGGCTCAGGAAGTATGCTCGCTTCCGATTGTCCGAGACTCCCTGTAGTTCGTTCGCTTCGAGGAAACACTCGAAACGAGCCATGTACGACCCCCATTTCTCCTTGGCTGGGTCGAATGGCGCTGGCGGCGTGTAGCTGGACATCGCTGTTTCCGCCTTCGCAAACTGGCTGGGTTTTTTGAATTCCTGGTTCCTTCAGCTCTTTCTTTCGATCTCACTGCCTCAACATCCCATCCTCATCGCCAATGTTAAGTTCGGGCAATGAAAAGGCAGGAGACCAATGAGTGGCAACAGCTCTTTAGTTTATTGTGACCCAGCGAAACACAACCGGTAAAAACCCCTCTTTAAATACTCTTTTGATTGAGGCTTCAACCAATCAGCAACGTGCACATTTCCCGCCCAAAATTCCCTCTCAAAGTTCAAAATACATTACATATTTTATTTATTTAGTTTGTCAAACATGTACAAGAAAACAGGTATAAGTATAAACATGGACATGAATACAGGAAATGAATATGAATAAATGGGGACAGTAGGACAGGGACAGTAGGCACGCTGGTGTGCTTATGCCCACCCCTTACAGACCTCTTAGGAACGGGGTGAGGTCCACCGTAGACAGTTTGAGGTTAAAGTTTTGGGAATTTGAGGATGTAACAACAGTCAGGTAGTGTATTCCAGGCATTGACCACTCTGTTGCTGAAGTCGTATTTTCTGCAGTCGAGTTTGGAGCAGTTTACCTTGAGTTTGTATCTATTGTTTGCTCGTGTATTATTGTGGTTGAAGCTGAAGTAGTCATTGACAGGTATGGCTTTGTAGCAGACAATTTTGTGTACTATGCTTAAGTCAGATCATAGTTGGTGTAGTTCTAGGTTGTCCAAGCCCAAAATTTCAAGCCTGGTGGCGTAAGGTATTCTATTGTGAGCAGAGGAGTGGAGGACTCTTCTTGTGAAATATCTCTGGATTCACTCAATTGTATTAATGTCCGATATACATGTGGATTACAGGCAGATGAGCTGTATTCAAGAATTGGTCTGGCAAAATTTTGTATGCCCTAATTAACAATTCAATGTTACCAGAGAAGAAGCTTCACAAAATTTCATTTCCCTTTTCACTACCAAATCCCAACCATCTACTTCACAGGCTTGGGAGCACAATAAAGCACAAAGAAGAGGCACAAAAAATTATTAACACAAACACCATTTCTGCGGCCCCTAGTTTAGTAATACCAGGCTGGATTTGTCTTGCAATGTTTCAGAATGTACATACACACTCACCCACATATTCATGAATACAACTTTTATTTTTCTAATTTTGTTCTCAAGGTATTTGTCATTTTTTTTAATAAAAAAGAAGATCTTTTGGTGATATTTTGAATTTTTGAATGGAAAATAATAGCAAATGTTATTTTTGTGTTCGTCTTTTCTATTACAAACTTTTTCATACTTTGAAGCCTCCCTGGCTGCCCCTTTTCCCATTCTGAGAAAAAATGGGGGGGGGGGCTTTCTTGTAATTCAATTGAAGTGTGAGAAGCCAAGGAGAGTATAGATGCCCAGGGAGGTGATTATACAAGGAAATACAGGATAATTAATACACACATACATGCATATGTAAGTAGAAAAATAGTACATTTCACCAAATTTCTGTTTTGGGGAAGAACTTTGAAAAAGCAATTTCTTTTTTCCCCCCAAAATCAAATGGTATTTGGTAGGAGGACTATACTTCTAGATAACATGATGTATTTCAGTGGCTTGGATAGAGATATAGAGAAACAATATCAAAAAAGAGGAAATTGTTATTTCCAGTGGGGACCCCCAAAATAAGTGAACTTCTGATAAGCTTCCAACACAGCCTTTCCACCGAAATAACAGGACCAAAAATAGACCATGTAATCATAGAAAGAAGACAAAGGCAGGTTGTTGAAAAACTAGATCTAGGAAAAGCTCAGTATTTTAGCAAAGGTTTCACTTAACACAAGCTATCCTTATTTATGAGCAGAAAGGGAGGGAAAAAGGTTGATCTGGGCATTTAAACCTTCATCAATATGGCTGTTAAACTGCTCCAACCCGCACCACCACCACCCCAAACTTTTTAAAGAAATGTATTATGAGAGGATCAGAGGAAATATTTTATGTTCTCTGTTCTCCTTTACCAGGCTAGTTTGTTTTGTCTTGAACGTCTGCTTCTCTTAATGCAAAATAAGTCTCATTCTTTCTCCATATATATGGATTCTCTTTGCTTTGGGAGAGTCCCACGCAGGGCTGCTGGTTATCTCAAGCATCTGGTAGGTGGAGTTCAACCTTGTGGAAAATATCTTCAGTTTCATTTTCACAGATGCTGCTGAAGGGGCTCATGTAGGTTAAAAAAGAACAAGCACTGCGGAAGAAAAGTAATTTAAAATGAAACCACAATACAGTATGATTTACTGGGAAGTGACAAGCTTTGAACTAAAATTGCAGGTCTTTGTGTCTTCTGATGGCATCTTGGCCGGGGTGGGGTGGGAGACGGGGGACTCTGACTCTTTTAAGTAATACAGTTCATCAAGTACAGAAAAACACATTGTTGAGATGGTGTTTCTTTTCAAAATCTTCCTATAAATTTCCATGTATCATACCAAGAGAATAAACATTGTTTGTACTGCCCTGGGCAAATCCTGGTCTGATTTGGCATTTCTAAAAATCCAAAGAATTGCAAAGGGAGAAATTCCTCTTCACTGCTACCCCTATCTGGTTTTTGTTTTGTTTTGTTTTTCCCTCCTCAGGAACATCTTAGGAGCATCTTACAAACAGCTCAATGGGCATCCTCACCATTATATAGAATGAAAATGTTTCATTTAGCGTTAAACTTGCCAAAAGCAGAAGGGATTTTGCTTCCAGAACCATAAATGAACCTGTCTGCTATAGGCTGATAGCATTGCTGAAAGTTGGAAGTATGAAAGAAAAATAACTAACACTCTTAAAATGCAACACAAAATGATCACCATGTTGGGATTAGGAGAGCTATCATCTCTAAAGAGCCATCACCTCTAAAAGGAGTTTTCCTAGCTCAGGTTAGGAGTACCTCTTCCTTCTTTTTCTTCTTCTTTTCTTCTACTACATGTACAATTCAACTTATTGAACCAATTCATTCAGTAACTAAAACTGGATTAATTGACTAAGTAGTCTTAAATTAGAGCATAACCCTATTTTTATGCTCTTTGCTCTTCTGTTTAATAAGTCGTTAATTATTCCATTGTCCGTCCGTCCGTCCGTCCCAGTAGTAAAACTACTACAAAGTTTTAGTGTACTTGTGGTGTTTTGTCAATTTAAGCCAATCATTGAATAATTACTCATTGACAGTTAAGGGCTATGAGAGCTCCTAATTTTCAATATAAAATTCCCTTTTCTGTTTTCTTGTATTTCCTTGCTCTCAGATTTATTTCCCTTGTGCTGAGCCATAAGGCAAGCTAGATCTGATATACATTCCAAGTCTAGTTATACGACCAGAGGTATTTGGAATTTGCCTAAGATCATCATAACTTGTCTAGAAAAGCTGAATTCATTGCATCCATGGTTAGCATTCAAAGAGGATCGTAAACACAAGGCACAATTTGCTTAATTCTCCCATTCTTCTGTTGCACATAGCTACAAGCTGAGGAAATGCTCCGGGATTGTAAGGCCACCTAAATTTTTTGATGTTGCACATAGGCTGCATTTTAAATTACAAAATAGGGCTATGTTTAAATGGCAATACATGCTATGGTTTTAGTTTTCATTGTTGCTACATCTTATGAATAATAATAAGCTTGAAAACATATGTTGTGGATAGGATTCTAATTCCGATTAGTTTCCAAGAGAAGGAGGAAGAGGAGAGGGAATAAAGAAAGGGGGGGGGGAGAAGAAGAATAAATGAATATTTAATCAAAGAGAACAGATTGATCTTTTATATACTACAATTGCTCTCAGGACATCTAATCAAGTGTGTTCATAGGTATATATATTGTGTTCTGGTTTGCATATATTTCATTATAACAATATTCCATCCTTGCCCATTAAAACAGATTTCATTAATAGGAATTAAATAATTATTTACAGTTTTTTTAATTATCTGAGGAAAAATGTCAGTCCATAGAATAGAATAGAATAGAATAGAATAGAATAGAATAGAATAGAATAGAATAGAATAGAATAGAATAGAATTCTTTATTGGCCAAATGTGATTGGACACACAAGAAATTTGTCTTGGTGCATACTCTCTCGGTATTATTTTGTCAGCCTACATAAAAAGACTATTTTGTACTCGTTAAACTCATCGGACATGTTTGGAAAGTACAGCGCTAGTTCAAAGAGATGGGGATTGAACCAGCAATCTCAGGATATAAAGAAGTTTAAAGATTTTCAACACAGACAAGTGTAGTCCGTAATTTCAGATTTTTGCTTTGGCTGGTTTCCAACTCTACTTTTATGATAATGTAGGTTATTTCAGTATTTCCAGACCAGCACTTGGAAGGGAAGATGGAAAGTGGGGAAAGCATTGGGAGTCTTCCATCTTGGAGGCAAACCTCTGATATATAACCTTTTACTGATGAAAAAGTAAAGGTAAATGTTTCTCATGTCTGATTCTAAGGGTCAGTGCTCATCTCTGTTTCTTACCTGAGAGAGCCAGCATTGTCTGAAGACATTTTCTGGGGTCATGTGGTCAGCATAACTATATGCCGAGATGCATGAAGTGGTACCCATTAATGTGGGGTGGGCTGCTGGGGGTTCACAGGGGTTAAGGAGAACCCCTAAGATTCTGTGCAGCTCAGAGAACCCCCAAATCTCACTCCTGGCTGGCCCCGCCCACCCCACTTGCCCCTCCCAGAGTCCGCACATGGACCTTTTTGGATGCAGGTAAGTGCAGGTCACGTGCAGAGGCTTGGGGAGAGTGAAAAACAGGCCTACTAGAAATTTGGGAAGGTCAGAAATAGGCCCATTTCCGGCCTCCAGACAGCCTACGGAGCCTGGGGAGATGGTTTTCAGCCTCACAGAGGCTCAAAGAAAGACTCCAGAGCCTGGGGAGGGCAACCCCACCCACCATCCCCACCGCCGTGGTGCAGAAGGCTAATGCCCACCTAGCAACCGGGCAGAGAACCCCTTGCTAAAAATTTTGAAGCCCATCCCTGATTAATTTACTTACATTTGCATGCTTTCAGACTGCGAGATAGACATGAGCTAGTGCAAGTAACAGGAGTGCACCCCATCACACAGTGCTTTGGTCTCAGACTTGGCTGTCAGCTTTCCAACTGACCAGCTCAGTGTTTTTAATTGCTGAGCCATCATAGTTGAAATATTAGCTAGAATTTTCCTAAAGCAGAAACAATATTCTCAATGGGAAACCAAATAGAATTCCACTTTGGAAAAGGCATTAATATCTTTAGTAATCTTCTACTACTTTATTAAGCTGCTTTCTAATCATTAGTAGTGTTAGATTCGGGCAATAACGAGGCAGGAGACCAGGATAGTGACAACAGCTCTTTACTATATGGTGAACCCAGCAACCAGTGCTCCGAAAAACCCCTCTTTATATACAGTTTAGCCGGAGGCTTCAACCAATCAGCAACGTGCTTTTTCCCGCTCAGTTTTCCCTCCAAAACTTTTAAAGATACATTACACTCCTTCCCTCCCAGAAAACATTTTACCCGTATTTACATGAAATTAGCATCCTATTTCTCTACGTAATCACGCAAGTAGACTGGGCGTCTCCTGACTCTTTCGGACCTGCGCAATTCACTTTCTGGGAGTGAGTCGAGCTGACCGGAGGGACTGTTTGTTCCTCTCAGCTCCTCCTCTAGGCCATCCGGCCCAGGATTACTTGCAGAGTCGTCCCTGCTGTCTTCAGGAGGAGTCGGTTGGTGTCGCTGGACCTCATCGAACTCAGATAACTCGCACATTCGCCCCGGTCTTCTTTCTCCGGCCTCCCAGTGTGGAAGACTCCTTCCTCTTCCTCACCCTCCGACTCGGCCTGGACCTCTTCGTTGTGGACCGGGGTTGATTTTGCTCCAGCCCCTGGCGCGATCGGCTTTTGTAGGGTTTCTGCCGCTTGGGTGGACATCTCGTGAGCCCTGGCTTCGTCCAAGGCGATTGCCAGCGTTAGGTTGCTTCTAGACAGCAGCCGTCGTCGCAAACGGATGTCCCTGACCCCACAAATGAGCTGGTCAAGCAATGTGTCTTCCAAGTCTCGATACTCACAATGGTTCGCGGCTTTTCTCAGCGCCGCCATGTACACACTGATCGACTCGCCCTCTCTCTGTACCCGTTGCCTCAACTCGAACCGTTGGACGAATTTTGAGGGCGTCGGTGCGTAGTGTGCCCGAAGTGCCATTTGCAGCGTTTGCCACGGTACCGACTGTACCGGCGTTGGCTCCGACAGCGATTCTGCGGTGTCGAAAACCTCTGGACCGCAGTGGCTCAGGAAATACGCTCGCTTCCTGTTGTCTGAGACTCCTTGGAGTTCGTTCGCCTCGAGGAAACACTCGAAACGAGCCATGTATGACCCCCATTTCTCCTTGGCTGGGTCGAATGGCGCTGGCGGTGTGTAGCTGGACATCGCTGCTTTCCGCCCCTTATTTGCTGGGTTCGCGTATTCCTGGTTAGTTCAGCTCTTTTCCTGGCGCTCTTTTGCCTCGAGATCCCACCTTCGTCGCCAGTGTTAGATTCGGGCAATAACGAGGCAGGAGACCAGGATAGTGACAACAGCTCTTTACTATATGGTGAACCCAGCAACCGGTGCTCCGAAAAACCCCTCTTTATATACAGTTTAGCCGGAGGCTTCAACCAATCAGCAACGTGCTTTTTCCCGCTCAGTTTTCCCTCCAAAACTTTTAAAGATACATTACACTCCTTCCCTCCCAGAAAACATTTTACCCGTATTTACATGAAATTAGCATCCTATTTCTCTACGTAATCACGCAAGTAGACTGGGCGTCTCCTGACTCTTTCGGACCTGCGCAATTCACTTTCTGGGAGTGAGTCGAGCTGACCGGAGGGACTGTTTGTTCCTCTCAGCTCCTCCTCTAGGCCATCCGGCCCAGGATTACTTGCAGAGTCGTCCCTGCTGTCTTCAGGAGGAGCCGGTTGGTGTCGCTGGACCTCATCGAACTCAGATAACTCGCACATTCGCCCCGGTCTTCTTTCTCCGGCCTCCCGGTGTGGAAGACTCCTTCCTCTTCCTCACCCTCCGACTCGGCCTGGACCTCTTCGTTGTGGACCGGGGTTGATTTTGCTCCAGCCCCTGGCGCGATCGGCTTTTGTAGGGTTTCTGCCGCTTGGGTGGACATCTCGTGAGCCCTGGCTTCGTCCAAGGCGATTGCCAGCGTTAGGTTGCTTCTAGACAGCAGCCGTCGTCGCAAACGGATGTCCCTGACCCCACAAATGAGCTGGTCAAGCAATGCGTCTTCCAAGTCTCGATACTCACAATGGTTCGCGGCTTTTCTCAGCGCCGCCATGTACACACTGATCGACTCGCCCTCTCTCTGTACCCGCTGCCTCAACTCGAACCGTTGGACGAATTTTGAGGGCGTCGGTGCGTAGTGTGCCCGAAGTGCCATTTGCAGCATTTGCCACGGTACCGACTGTACCGGCGTTGGCTCCGACAGCGATTCTGCGGTGTCGAAAACCTCTGGACCGCAGTGGCTCAGGAAATACGCTCGCTTCCTGTTGTCTGAGACTCCTTGGAGTTCGTCACTCGAGGAAACACTCGAAACGAGCCATGTATGACCCCCATTTCTCCTTGGCTGGGTCGAATGGCGCTGGCGGTGTGTAGCTGGACATCGCTGCTTTCCGCCCCTTATTTGCTGGGTTCGCGTATTCCTGGTTAGTTCAGCTCTTTTCCTGGCGCTCTTTTGCCTCGAGATCCCACCTTCGTCGCCAGTGTTAGATTCGGGCAATAACGAGGCAGGAGACCAGGATAGTGACAACAGCTCTTTACTATATGGTAAACCCAGCAACCGGTGCTCCGAAAAACCCCTCTTTATATACAGTTTAGCCGGAGGCTTCAACCAATCAGCAACGTGCTTTTTCCCGCTCAGTTTTCCCTCCAAAACTTTTAAAGATACATTACACTCCTTCCTCCCAGAAAACATTTTACCCGTATTTACATGAAATTAGCATCCTATTTCTCACGTAATCACGCAAGTAGACTGGGCGTCTCCTGACTCTTTCGGACCTGCGCAATTCACTTTCTGGGAGTGAGTCGAGCTGACCGGAGGGACTGTTTGTTCCTCTCAGCTCCTCCTCTAGCCATCCGCCCAGGATTACTTGCAGAGTCGTCCCTGCTGTCTTCAGGAGGAGCCGGTTGGTGTCGCTGGACCTCATCGAACTCAGATAACTCGCACATTCGCCCCGGTCTTCTTTCTCCGGCCTCCCGGTGTGGAAGACCCCTTCCTCTTCCTCACCCTCCGACTCGGCCTGGACCTCCTCGTTGTGGACCGGGGTTGATTTCGCTCCAGCCCCTGGCGCGATCGGCTTTTGTAGGGTTTCTGCCGCTTGGGTAGACATCTCGTGAGCCCTGGCTTCGTCCAAGGCGATTGCCAGCATTAGGTTGCTTCTAGACAGCCGCCGCCGTCGCAAACGGATGTCCCTGACCCCACAAATGAGCTGGTCAAGCAATGCGTCTTCCAAGTCTCGATACTCACAATGGCTCGCGGCTTTTCTCAGCGCCGCCATGTACACACTGATCGACTCGCCCTCTCTCTGTACCCGCTGCCTCAACTCGAACCGTTGGACGAATTTTGAGGGCGTTGGTGCGTAGTGTGCCCGAAGTGCCGTTTGCAGCGTTTGCCACGGTACCGACTGTACCGGCGTTGGCTCCGACAGCGACTCTGCGGTGTCGAAAACCTCTGGACCGCAGTGGCTCAGGAAATACGCTCGCTTCCTGTTGTCTGAGACTCCTTGGAGTTCGTTCGCCTCGAGGAAACACTCGAAACGAGCCATGTATGACCCTCATTTCTCCTTAGCTGGGTCGAATGGCGCTGGCGGTGTGTAGCTGGACATCGCTGCTTTCCGCCCCTTATTTGCTGGGTTCGCGTATTCCTGGTTAGTTCAGCTCTTTTCCTGGCGCTCTTTTGCCTCGAGATCCCACCTTCGTCGCCAGTGTTAGATTCGGGCAATAACGAGGCAGGAGACCAGGATAGTGACAACAGCTCTTTACTATATGGTAAACCCAGCAACCGGTGCTCCGAAAAACCCCTCTTTATATACAGTTTAGCCGGAGGCTTCAACCAATCAGCAACGTGCTTTTTCCCGCTCAGTTTTCCCTCCAAAACTTTTAAAGATACATTACAAGTAGGAGATAAAAATTTCACTATTACTTTCAGATTCACATTTTTAGAAATTCATGGGCTATTGGTTTCACTTTGCCTCTTTTTCTGTTTGTTGTTTCCTACTTCTGCGACATCAAAGCTACTTCTCTTATCTTAAATTCTAGCTCAAGCGCTAGACTTGAATGACCATTGGTTCCTTCTCAACGACTGCACGTTCAGTGTTATCAGACTTCTCTCTTCTGTTTTGAACTCCATGGAGTTTGACAGTGGAACTTTCTCACTGGAAAGTTCTGCCTGAACAAGAAATGTTTAACTTAATATTGATGAAACTTAAAAAGTAACTGAACAACATTAAATAAAGAGATGTAAATATAAATGAATATAAATGTATAGATAAGAACAATGAATATCATAATGTGTATATGTATGTGTGTGTGTGTGTGTGTGTGTGTGTGTGTGTGTGTGTGTGTCTATATATATATATGTTGGAGTAACACGATTATCCTACTATTGAGTAGTAAATAGAAATGATAGAATAGAGAACTACAGAAGCAAAATGCGTAAGTCGATACGAAATGCTGTAAAATTAGCATTAATGTTATGTAATGTTTAATACATTATGTCTTGATGTCTTGTTTTTATACATGTGTGATTTTTTTTGTGTTGTTTTAAAGACAAACTGTTTAATAAAAATTATTATTATATATATATATATATATATATATATATATATATATATATATATATATATATATATATATGTATGTATGTTTTCTGAGGTTTTCGCGGGTGTTTGTATGTAGGTCTTTGGTTATTCGGGTTTTCTCCCGCGTAAAATTGGAAGTGTCTTGGCGACGTTTCGACGAAGTCTCATTCGTCATCTTCAGGCTTCAGCTTCATGCTTCTGGGAGCAATGTGTGATTGCAGCTGTTTCTTCCTTTTTAACTGCTAGTGGGGGTTTGAACTGATTGGGTGGGAGCTTGGCTGTGCTCTGATTGGATGTGGGTTTTTTTTTGTGCTCTGATTGGCTGGGGGTGTGTCCTGTTTGGGTGGGGGCTTGGTTGTGCTCAAATTAGTCTGAGTTGCAGGGGGATCTGAGCTAGTGAGCTGCACTGCTGCTGTTTGGCTTCGTGTTCGTGGTCGTGCTACATCTTCGTAGTGGGTGTCAGTCTGCTGCATGTATGGATTGGAGGGGTTTGAAATGGCTAATGTTGCAGCTGCGGTCTGGCTTCTGGTCCTTGGTCGTGCTTCCTGATCAGTGTGGGTTTGGGTGTGCTTTCTGGGTGGATGTGTGGTGGTGACATCCTGTGTGGACCTCGTGAGTGTGGGTCTGGTGTCATTCCTCGTGTTAGGGACACGTTTGTCAATAAGGGCAGGTTTCCAAATGGCTGGTAGGCGGGAGGTATCATCTCGTTTGTTCATGCTGTGTGGGCGTTTTCTATCTCGATGGCTTCTCTGATTATTCTGTTGTTAAAGTGTTCAGTTTTGGCGATAGTTCTGGTCTTTTTAAAGTCAATATCGTGTCCTGTGACTTTAAAGTGTTGGACCAGGGAAGAAGTTGGTTCCTCTTTTTTGAATGAGTTCTTGTGTTCTTCAATGCGTGCACTTATTCTTCTGTTGGTTTGTCCAATGTATGTGGTGGGGCAGGCAGTGCATGGGATTTCATATACTCCTTGATTTTCTAACTCAATTTTGTCTTTGGGGTTTCTTAGGATGGTGGATATTTTTTGGTTTGTGCAGAATGCTGTCTTGATGTTATGTTTGTGGAGGATCTTGCTGATTCTGTCTGTGGTGCCTTTTATATATGGGAGGAGGGCTGTGCCATTTTCTTGCTCTCTGTCTTGGGTTTTAGTGGGGGGTTCTTTTTGGATTAGTTTGGTAATCTTATTTCTCTGGAATCCATTGGATGTTAGTACGTTTGTGAGAGTGTGTAGTTCGGTTTTTAGGTGTTGTTCGTCAGCTAAGCATTTTGTTCTAGAGATGAGTGTCTTGGCTCTGAGTTGATCTGTGCTGGGTGGTGGTGTGAGTGCATGCAGATAGCGGTTTGTGTGTGTTTTCTTCTGGTAGATGGTGTGTCCTAGGAGCCATTGGGTTTCTTGTAGACTAAGACATCTAGGAAGGAAGTTGGTTGTTAACTTCTGTTTCCATGGTGAACTGTATTTTGGGGTGTAGGCTATTGAGGTGTGTGAGGAAGTTTTCAAGTTTTTCTTTCCGTGTGGCCAGATTATGAAGGTGTCGTCTACGTATCTGAGCCAGAGTTTGGGTTTGTGATCAGATTTTTCTAGTGCTTGGGTTTCAAAGTGTTCCATGTAGAGGTTGGCAATGACAGGTGAGAGGGTGATCCCATGGGTGCGCCTTCTATTTGTTTGTATTTTGTCCGTTATAGATGAAGTATGTGTTGGATAGGCAGTGGTTGGTCAGATCTAGGATGTGCTTGGGGGTTATATTTGTTTTGGATAGCTGTCAAGGCTTCTTTGATTGGCACTTGGGTGAAGAGGATATGACATCAAAGCTCACGAGTAGGTCGCTGGGCTGTAAGTTTTGTTTCTTTATGATCTCTATGAACTGGAATGAGTTTTTACGTGTGAGGCGATGGATTCTGCATAGGGCTGTAGTTGTTTGGCGAGAAATTTGGCTAGGTTTTGTAGAGGTGAGCCTATGGAGCTGACTATGGGTCTGAGTGGGGTTCCTTCTTTGTGTATCTTGGGAGGCCGTAGAGCTTAGGGCATCTGGATGATTTCTCTCTGGGAATGATTCTTTGTTGGATTTCTTCGCTGATGGGGAGGCTTTTATTTTGGATCTAGTGGTTTTTCTAGGTAGGTGGTGGGGTCTGTTTTTAGGGGCTTGTATGCAGGGTCTTGGAGTAGGTTGGTTAATTTGGTTTGGTAGTCAGATGTGTTCATAACCACCGTGGCGTTGCCCTTGTCTGCTGGTAGGATTATTATGCTGGTGTCTTTTTTCAGGTTAAGTAGTGCTGTCTGTTCCTCTTTGGGTAAGTTGCTTTTGGGTGGCTTGCTGCTGCAGAGGATGTTGGTGATTTCGAGTCTGATTTTGTTAGCGTCATCGGGGTTGATTTTGGTCAGGCTGGTTTCAACTCCGCATATAATGGTCTCAGTGGGGATGTATTTGGGAGTGACTGCAAAGTTGAATCCTTTGGAAAGGACATCGGTTTCAGCTTTGGTGAGGATCCTATCTGAGATGTTATGCACTGTTTGTTTCATGTGTGGCTGTGAGGGTGGAGGGGTTTGTTTCTGGCGTTCTTGTAGTCTTCGGAGTTTGTTGGTGTGTGTGTCCGTCTTGAGGGTGGTCTGTGTTTCGGCTCTCCAGACGGCGAGTTGTTTGGATTTGTCCCAAAGTGCAGGGTGGATCTTGTTGCTGAGTTTGAGGTGAAGTGTGAGGAGATCTTTGTTGATTTGATCTAGGAGGAATCTTTTTGTGTGAAGTTCATTTCTGATTAGGGCCAATTCTGTTCTTTTTAGGATGCGTTTGGCGGCTGCAGAGTTGGAGTGGAATTTCAATTGGAAGCATGTGGGGATTAAATTTTGATCTCGGCAGTTTCGTAGGAATGCAAGGTCACATAAAATGGAAGCTCTTTGGACTTCTAGTTTTTCATAGGTCCTGGTCAGATGGTGGATTTCCTCCCTTCTTTCCTTCAAAACTGAACACTTTAACAACAGAATAATCAGAGAAGCCATCGAGATAGAAAAACGCCCACACAGCATGAACAAACGAGATGATACCTCCCGCCTACCAGCCATTTGGAAACCTGCCCTTATTGACAAACGTGTCCCTAACACGAGGAATGACACCAGACCCACACTCACGAGGTCCACACAGGATGTCACCACCACACATCCACCCAGAAAGCACACCCAAACCCACACTGATCAGGAAGCACGACCAAGGACCAGAAGCCAGACCGCAGCTGCAACATTAGCCATTTCAAACCCCTCCAATCCATACATGCAGCAGACTGACACCCACTACGAAGATGTAGCACGACCACGAACACGAAGCCAAACAGCAGCAGTGCAGCTCACTAGCTCAGATCCCCCTGCAACTCAGACTAATTTGAGCACAACCAAGCCCCACCCAAACAGGACACACCCCCAGCCAATCAGAGCACAAAAAAACCCACATCCAATCAGAGCACAGCCAAGCTCCCACCCAATCAGTTCAAACCCCCACTAGCAGTTAAAAAGGAAGAAACAGCTGCAATCACACATTGCTCCCAGAAGCACGAAGCTGAAGCCTGAAGATGACGAATGAGACTTCGTCGAAACGTCGCCAAGACACTTCCAATTTTACGCGGGAGAAAACTCGAATAACCAAAGACCTACATATATATATATATATATATATATAAAAATAAAAGTTCTGCCTAACTCTAACTTTCCAATTCTGTAAGTTCTCCTCACCCCTCCTGTGATCCTTCAGAACTCCACGGTATACTGACATTGTCTTTTTGTAGCTAGGCAAGGTCTTCTGGGTGAGTTTCAGTGCTGATTCCAGTTAATATTAATTGTATGCCTCGAACTTTCAAGAAGTTAAAACTGGAATGGACAGTACTTTGCTTCCTTAAGAGAAATAACTGAGAAAAAACAGCTGCTGCTTTATGGAGATGAATTTTGGAGCAACAAAACTGCTTCATTTTGCAACACGGATGCCTCTTGCTGGGAAGATCCAGTAACCTCATCCAACTTCTAATATTGCCAGGCAAGGCCTCAGAACAACCCAAATGACTCAGTGGGACAAACCACATTGTCTTCATGCCTTGATAAGATGACTCACCTGATGGAAAATGTCCTGCCAAGGACAACAACAGCCATCCACTCTTCTCCAATGTGTTCATCTTAGGTTTGTGTATTCTGACTCCAATTTAGTTATTACTGTAATTTAGTATGCACTGTTTTAGGTGGGGGCTTGGCCCAGAAAGGTAGCTAATAAATTGCTGTGATAAGTAAAATAAAATTCAAGGCTCAAAGCCATTATGATTATTAAAAGCAGAGAGAATGCAAAATCAAGCCAGGCAAATTTCATTTCTCACATTTGCAATGAATGGAAGACAAACTTGAAACCTCCATTTTTACTAAACGTGGTGGTGGTGGTGGTGGAGTTCAAGGCTGAATCACACTAAGCATGCTGATTATTTATTTATTATTTAGGATATTAGAATTTGTATAGATGAAGGTATAGACAGAGTGCCCGAAGAACTATGGACGGAAGTTCGCAACATTGTACAAGAGGTAGCAACTAAAACCATCCCAAAGAAAAAGAAATGCAAGAAAGCAAAATGGCTGTCTGAGGAAGCTTTGCAAATAGCTGAGGAAAGAAGGGAAGCGAAAGGCAAGGGAAAAGGAGAAAGATACACCCAATTGAATGCAGAATTCCAGAAAATAGCTAGAAGAGATAAGAATACCTTCTTAAATGAACAGTGAAAAGAAAAATAAGAAAACAATAGAATACAGAGGACCAAAGATCTCTTCAAGAAAATTGGAGATATGACGGGAACGTTTCATGCAAAGATGAGCATGATAAAGGATCAAAATGGCAGGGATCTAACAGAGGCAGAAGAGATTAAGAAGAGGTGGCAAAATTATACAGAACTATACAAGAACGAGCTTAACGTCCCTGATAACATATTACAAGTAATTGTGTTCTCTTCGCTGACGATGTTAAACTATTCAAACTACCAACAATACAGCTACCCTTCAAAAAGACCTTGACTTTGTGTCAGAATGGTCAAAAACTTGGCAACTCCAAATCTCAACTAGCAAATGCTCAGTCTTACACCTTGGAAAAAAGAATCTGAACACTAAATACAAGCTTGATGGTCATTACCTTGTAGATGACCCCCACCCTGTTAAAGATCTTGGAGTTTTCATATCAAATGATCTAAGTGCCAAAGCCCACTGCAACTACATCACAAAAAAGACTTTAAGAGTTGTAAACTTAATATTGTGTAGCTTCTTCTCCAGAAACACTACACTACTAACCAGAGCATATAAAACATTCGCTAGACCAATTCTTGAATACAGCTCGCCTGTCTGGAACCCATACCTCATTTCGAACATTAATACAATTGAGCGTGTCCAGAAATATTTTATAAGAAGAGTTCTCCACTCTTCTGATTACAACAAAATACCTTATACCACCAGACCTGAAATCCTGGGTTTAGAAAATTAAGAACTCCACCGCCTTCGACATGACCTGAGTTTAACTCATAGAATCATCTGTTACAACGTCCTTCCTGTTGAAGACTACTTCAGCTTCAATCACAACAATACACAAGCACACAATAGATTTAAGCTTAATGTGAACCGCTCCAATCTCGATTGCAGAAAATATGACTTCACCTACGTGCCTACCGTTCCTGTCCTAATGTTCCCTTTGATTGTATCCAATTTCATATAGTTATTGCATACTTATGATTATATATATGCTTATATATCATATAGTTATTTCATGTTTATGCTTATTTATTCTGTTGTGACAAAATAATTAAATATAAATAAAATAAAAATAAAAATAACCATGATGGGGTGGTCACTGACCTCAAGCCAGACATCCTACAATGTGAAGTCAAATGGGCCTTAGGAAATCTGAGCAACAACAAAGCTAGTGGAGGTGACAGTATTCCAGCTGAGTTATTCAAAATCTTAAAAGTCAATGCAATAAAAGTGCTACACTCTATTTGCCAGAAAACTTGGAAAACTCAGCAGTGGCCACAGGATTGGAAAAGGTCAGTTTATATTCCAATTCCAAGGAAAGGCAATGCTAAAGAATGTTCAAACTATCGCACCATTGCACTCATTTCACATGCTAGTAAAGTTATGCTTAAAATCCTACAAGCTAGGCTCCAGCAGTATTTGGATCGAGAACTACCAGAAGTACAGGCAGGATTTTGTAGAGGCAGAGGAACTAGAGATCAAATTGCCAACATACACTGGATCTTGGGGAACGCTAGGGTGTTCCAGAAAAACATCTACTTCTGCTTCATTAACTATGCTAAAGCCTTTGATTGTGTGGATCACAACAAATTGTGGCAAGTTCTTAAAGAGATGGAAGTACCAGACCATCTTATCTGTCTCTTGAGAAACCTATATGCGGGTCAAGAAGTAACGGTGAGAACTGGACATGGAACCACTGATTGGTTCAAAATTGGGAAAGGAGTTTGACAAGGCTATATACTGTCACCCTGCCTATTTAACTTATATGCAGAGCAGATCATGAGAAAGGCGGGGCTAGATGAATCAAACGTTGGAATTAAGATTGCCGGAAGAAATATCAGCAACCTTAGATATGCAGATGATACCATTCTATGGCAGAAAGCAAAGAGCTTCTTGATGCTAGTGAAGAAGGAGAGTGCAAAAGTTGGCTTGAAACTCCATATTAAGAAAACTAAGATCATGGCATCTGTCCCTCTCAATTCCTGGCAAATAGATGGAGAAGAAATGGAGGTAATGACCGATTTTATTTTCCTGGGCTCCAAGATCACTGCAAATGGGGACTGCAGCCAAGAAATTAAAAGACGCTTACTCCTGGAGAGGAAAGGTATGGCAAATCTAGACAGCGTACTAAAAAGCAGAGACATCACCCTGCCAATAAAAGTGTGTATAGTCAAGGCTATGGTTTTCCCAGTTGCAATGTATGGCTGTGAAAGTTGGATTGTAAGAAAGGCTGAGCGCCAGAGAATTGAGGCCTTTGAACTCTGGTGCTGGAGAAGACTCCTGCAAGTCCCTTGGACTTCAAGGCGATCAAACCTATCAGTTCTAGAGGAGATCAACCCTGACTGCTGTTTAGAAGGCCAGATCCTGAAAAGGAAACTGAAATACTTTGGCCACCTAATGAGAAGGAAGGACTCACTGGAGAAGAGCCTAATGCTGGGAAAGATTGAGGGTAAAAGAAGAAGGGGACGACAAAGAATGAGATGGCTGGATGGAGTCACCGAAGCAGTCGGCGTGAGCTTAAATGGACTCCAGAGGACGGTAGAGGATAGGAAGGCCTGGAGGAACGTTGTCCATGGGGTCGCGATAGGTATGACACAACTTTGCAACTAACAACACCAATGCTTTAAAAAAGGTTTTTAAAAGGTTCCCTAGTTCGCATGCCACAGCTGATTCCCCACCACCACCCCGCCGCTGTTCTACTTATGTCTCCTTTTGGCACGTACTATGCATGCGTGCACAGAGCGCATTTGGTGCGAACGGCGCATGCGTGGGCAGCAAAACGGTAGCAAACCAGTTCCGATTTTACCACTGGGTAGTATTCTTGTAGCAGCAAGGAGAAGAAAATGGATCTTTGCATTAAAGAAGTTCTTAAATATGATTAATTAAAAAAAATAAAAAATAACTGTAGGCTAAGAGAACCACTTCAGACTAATTAGAAAAACGTCTCTGAACACTCCCTTATAGATGGGTGCTTTGTTTTCTTGTGGCTCACAGAAACAAATTGTTTGTACATATTTATGATTATCTTTTAATTACTATAGAAGTTCAAGTAGTCAGTGTTGATATTCCCAGTAAATCTTTATACCAATATTCTTAAAAATGTCATTCTTCTTATTCTGGAGATGCAATAAACTTGAGAACTGTTTAGTACATAAAATAGGTCAGGTCCTAATCTGATTTCTTAAACATTAATCCCACAATAAATTAGTTTTTGGGGAAAAAGATAAAGTTTAAAGATGTCACTACTCTATCTTGTTTATTACATCCCAATGTAGTAATCTTGCCTTCAAAATTACAGGTAACTCATTTAGAAGCTGAATTATTGTGTCTTTATTAACTCATTATTAAGAATGTTGCTGAATGGCAGTGGGGAATAATTTTATTACTATTTTTTCTTTATTATACGTTATTTTATTTTCAATTTAACTTTTTTAAAATATCTCTTTTTCCTTTTCTTATTAATTTCCTTCTGTTAGTCTGTTATTCTTTTTTCCTCAGTTTATATTTTAGTCGAACGGTTTGAATTCTATTTACAAAGGGTCTTTGCTTTTGTTCTACTATATTTGTACCTAGAGGAAAATCAGTGAACTAATATTTTGACAAAAACTTACACCAAGTGTTGAGACATTCTCCCTATTGTAAATAGAAGCTGGCAGAAGTTCACAGCAAGGAGTTGAAAGGCTCTCTCCAAGCTTCCATGATAAACATTATGTTGGCATAAGCTGTTTAGCGTGAACAAGCGTATACTAAAGAGCACCAGAATAAAACATACATTTGCTTCATATATAGGTTAATCGGAGGCCAAGTGGCAGAGAATGAAAAGGAAAAAGTTTTCTTATTGTGTGGGTAGACAGCTCAATACAACCATTAACCCATTGTTTGGATGCTGGGGGGAAAGACATATGCCATGGTGAGTATCATTAGCAAAAGTAAAAACTGCCATTATTAGTTCAAATCTAGGTTATGGTGCATGAGGAATGCTATGCAATCTTCTGCTCAACTCCCCACTCCCATTCCAGTGCAGCAAAAGCAACTAAAGGGGGATGCAATTCATGTAGAATGAAGGATTGTAACATGGTGGTGGCGCAATGGTTAAAGTGCAGTACTGCAGGCTACTTCTGCTGACTGCCGGCTGCCTGCAATTTGGCACTTCAAATCTCACCAGGCTCAAGGTTGACTCAGCCTTTCATCCTTCCAAGGTCGGTAAAATGAGGACCCCCAAATTGTTGGGGGAGCCAATATGCTGACTCTGTAAACCGCTTAGAGAGGGCTGTAAAGCACTGTAAAGTGGTATATAAGTCTAAGTGCTATTGCTATTGCTATTTGGAGTATCTTTAGTTTAAAAGGAGGGGAGGGACCAGTGGTGGGATTCAAGTAATTTAACAACCGGTTCTCTGCCCTAATGATTTCTTCCAACAACCAGTTTGCCAAACTGCTCAGAAAGTTAACAACCGGTTCTCCCGAAGTGGTGCGAACTGGCTGAATCCCACCACTGGGAGGGACTCATAATGAAGGGATCTAAAATTATGTATGGTGTGAAAAATCAGAATCAGAAGAGGTTTTTCCTTTTTCCCCGGCCATACCAAAGGATGGAGTTAAAAGACAGAGATTTAGCATAAAGAGAAAGGAAGGATGTCCTCATCCAATATGTTTTGCGGCTGAAGAAAGGCGGTGATGTTCACCAACTTGTATGATTTTAAATGCAAATGTGGTAAATTTATGGTTGTTGTTTTTTAATCACTACGTGTTTCTTCGAATATTAGAGGCAGTATGCCCCTCAGGACAAGTAGTACAAGCAATTGGGATCCATCTTGTACATCAGTGGAAACAAAATGCTGAACTAAATAGTTCTTTGCTCTGCCTTTAATAGAGTTCTTCTCAACTCCGGCATCTATACAGAAAATAATTCTTCCTAGGTAGTGCTTACTTCACTGTATCTTTATTTTTAAAAACTTCAAGAGACCCCCTGTTCTCTTTTAAATATAATTGTTTTCTCAACAAATGGTGGCTATCAATAGCACAAAATAATCTGTGTCTGAAGCAGAATTATTGGCTTTGAGAATGAAGTGCCATTAACAAGACAAAAGAAAGCTCATTCCAAGAGAACAGGAAACAGCATATACTGTATGAATAGTCAGCCTTACCCTATAGTACAAATATTTATAGATTTCGTGCATGGTTTAGTCTGAGTAGAAATTAGTTTTATATGTTTTTGCAAATCACAGTTATACCTTCCATTAATAAAAAAAATTAATCTTCATTCTAGTACGGATAGTAGCAGAATTCAGTTTCAAGGTTCAAAAAGTGCTTGCTTTAGATTAAAGAGTCTCATTGTAGAGATTAAATGTATGACATAGCATTTCCCAAGTCGTATTGAACTGCTTTCAGGTTTTCAGTAAAAATTATTTTGATTATACCTGGAATATAGGAATATTTGTAGCAGTGGTGAAATCCAGATATTTTTTTTTACTACCAGTTCTGTGGATGTGGGTTGGTAGGCGTGGTGTGGCTTGGTGGGCATGGCTTGGTAGAAGTGGCAGGAGAAAGATATTGCAAAAATCACCATTCCCACCCCACTCCAGGGGAAGGATACTGCAAAATCTCCATTCCCACACCACTTTGGGGCCAGCCAGAGGTGGCATTTGCCAGTTCTCTGAATTACTCAAAATTTCCGCTACCAGTTCTCCAGAACCTGTCAGAACCTGCTAGATTTCACCCCGATTTGTAGGAACTCCATATCTGTATAATCAACCATTCTGATGATGATAAAGTGAAATACAGCAACTGCTAGACATTTCTTATATTGATGATACTGTTTGAGTATGTCTGTATAAAGGTAAAGGTAAAGGTTCCCTTCGCATGTACGTGCTAGTCGTTGCTGACTCTAGGGGGTGGTGATCATCTCCGTTTCAAAGCCGAAGAGCCAGCACTGTCCGAAGACGTCTCCGTGGTCATGTGGCCGGCATGACTCAACGCCAAAGGCGCACAGAACGCTATTACCTTCCCACCAAAGATGGTCCCTATTTTTTCTACTTGCATTCTTACGTGCTTTCAAAACTGCTAGGTTGGCAGAAGCTGGGACAAGTAACGGGAGCTCACCCCGTTACACGGCAGCACTAGGGATTCGAACCTCTGAGCTGCCGACCTTTCGATCGACAAGCTCAACGTCCTAGCTTGTGAAAATCCAGATGACCACTAGATAGTAGTTAAGGATTAGATTGGTTGTATCAATTTGTTGCCATGTAATGGTCATATGGATTTTTCTAGTCCACAATGGGGGGGGAGGGCTATGATATTGCTTTATGCACATCACTTCTCCATAGCAACAATTACTATGAACATTTCATACGATCTTTCTCTCACACAAATCTTTGATGGGACATAATATGATCAACTTGGTTCAGGTTTTCTTTCATGGATTATAGCACCTGGCCCATTTTAGCATGTAATAAGTGGATACCTTTGGCCACCTAAAGAGAAGGAAGGACTCACTGGAGAAGAGCCTAATGCTGGGAAAGACTGAGAGCAAAAGAAGGGGACGACAGAGAATGAGGTGGCTGGATGGAGTCACTGAAGCAGTAGGCATGAGTTTAAATGGACTCCAGGGGATGGTAGAAGACAGGAAAGCTTGGAGGAATGTTGTTCATGGGGTTGCGATGGGTCGGACACGACTTCGCAACTAACAACAACAAGGTGGATACCATCAACCCTTCTATCAGAACCCCATGAGCAGAGTTCAGGAATATCACCTTTATCGGTATAATACTGGTCAATATATGTAGTCCTTGACTTACAACAACAATTGGACTGAAACTTGCATTGCTAAGCAAATGATCATAAATCAAAGATTACCCACACATGTAAAAAGAAGTTGTATGTAGATGGTTCTATGACGGCATCATGCTGGGTTTGTAATTCTGTGTACCTGGAAGAAATTATGGAAGTTATGATATATAGGATTGTTTGGGAGAAGATTTTTTTTAGCAATCCCTAAATTATCTTGCTCCCTAATTTTCTTTACAAATTCACATATAAACACAAATGTTTGCCTGTCATTCTACGTCAGAGAAAAAAATTCTATAGGAAATTATATTTAATCTTCAACACAACTAACAATTAGATGAAGGAATTGTGCCCTGAAATAGGCAAATATGACATCTGTACCAAATGTGCATATTTATTCTTATACATTTATACTTGCTACTTTACTCCATCTCTTCCATTGTTTAAATATAACTGGAAAAACCATATGTGCTTTGTTTTGTTTCCATCTTGCCCCATCAAGTGAACTGCAGATAAAACATTCTACCTAATTTAGAATGAAGTTAACATCACCTGGTAGGCAGAATGCCTCATGTCTTGCTCCAGTGGAATTCATAGCTTCTGTCCTGTCTTCTAGGATAGCATCATTCAGTAGTTTCACCATTTTCCTTTTATATTGATTACTATTAATTTATATTGATTACTGTGTGGTTTTAATGCGTAGAAAAGGTAGAAATTTGACTTACGTAGATAGTGAAGTCTTGTCTACAGTTTTCATTTGATGCTGGTAAATTGACATATTGGATTATTTATTCTTAGAAGAACATGTTGGTTGGCAGTTGAAAGCAGATGATGAATCCCTTCCTTTCAGCACCTTTCTACCTATAACTTCCTAGAAGACTTTCATGATGGATGATGCTAACTGTATTTCTGGTTTGAGGGAAAGCAAGAAGAATAAGTGATTTGAAGAAGGCAGGAAGGAATGGCTGTTTGCTCATAGCAGTTTCATCCAAGCAAGCACATATTGGAATGTTCCAACTCAAGGATTACATATCAATGCTATTCAAGCACACATTTGTACGTTATGGGACTTGCTTCTTCTTTCCTCCAAAATGTTCCCTCACAAGCCCAACTTTTTTTGGAGAATGTTCCAATTTCCAGATCTGGGAAATGTAGGAAGAAGTAAAAATATGTTCTGTCATATATCATTCTGAAGCTATATGACATCACTTGCATATAGCACATCATGTTAAGAAGTATGTGCTATAAATTATTATTTATTAAGTACATATGCTGCTGACTCCTAGCAGTTTCATGGCAGTACAATATGCAATAAAAGGGAGCAAAGAACTGGATGTCCCCATCACCAATAAGATGCTCTTATGGGGGACTGATAAGAAAAGAGAATATTATCCGTGCAAGTTGTTCATATGAGCTGGCCCTTGAATAATGTTGGTCCTTCTGATTCTTTGGTAGCTGCTTATGTGAAGGAACCATTCCTACAATTGCTAGACTGAACAAGTGGTGGGTTTCAAAAAAATTTACTACCAGTTCTGTGGGCGTGGCTTGGTGAGCATGGCAGGGGAAGGATACTGTAAAATCTCCATTCCCTCCCCACTCCAGGGAAAGGTTACTGCAAAATCCCCATTTCCTCCTGATCAGCTGGGACTCGGGAGGCAGAGAATAGATGGGGGTGGGGCCAATCAGAATTTTTATGACCGGTTCTCCAAACTACTCAAAATTTCCGCTACCAGTTCTCCAGAACTGGTCAGAACCTGCTGAAACCCACCTCTGGACTGAACATGGAAGAATAAAAAGCTGAGAACTTTATTCCAGAGGTATAATTGAGCAATCTAGCTGAGAATTAACATTCTGTAGAAACACCTGGATGTAATAGAGTTCTTTCAAGCACAGAAGCAATCCTCTATTTCAGGGGTCTCCAAACTTGGGAACTTTAAAACTTGTGGACTTCAATTCCCAAACTTCTGGGAGTTGGAGTCCACAAGTCTTAAAGTTCCCAAGTTTGGAGACCCCTGTCTATTTAGATACAGCCAGTAATAGAAGAAGCTATGTCTCAGAGTAGATTTGGAGAAAGGAAGGAAGGCCTTATCCTATCCCACCATACTAGACCTCAATCCTATTGACTATAATCTGTCAAGTCACACCCCTGAAGACTGAAAGAAAAAGACCAGTTCTTTAAGAACCAGCAACTGGAGTGTTAGCATCCCTGCAATTTAGCCTCCTAGCTTCACAGAAGGTTAATGAGTACTACAGAGACTGTTCATACTGCAGTATGAATGGTGAAAGTAGGGTGTGCAGAATTTGCATGCCCGAGTGTGCTTTAAAAAAAAAACTATATGCAAACATGCAAGAGCTTATTAAAAATCAAAAGTTTTTGAACCAATGATTTCTGGAGTTATGGAAAATCCATCCCACCCCTAGTTATATTACTTCAACAGTTGATTATGTTCTGTTAAGAAATCTCTCTTATGAAATGTCTTTGAATATTAATTTAAATATCAAAGCAACAACATAAATCGCTCTTATTTCAGAACTAGAGGTTTTATTCTTTGTTTTAATTTGGAACTTGTGCACAAGCAAGCTTTATCCACCCCATCTTCTATCTATCTATCTATCTATCTATCTATCTATCTATCTATCTATCATCGATCTATCTGGAAATAAGTAAATAGGTTGCAAACTTAAGACACTGGCAAATTTTTCTATTTCTTTTTTCTTTCTAGAGTTTCCAGAAGTCATCGGACATAAATTAAAAATTGCATCTTGAATTAATTTGAATAATTCTGCCAAATATTTGCAGGCAATAAAATCTAAATATACGATGAGCATAAAAAAAGTTCCCTAAACTGATATTTACTGCTGCTCCCAAGTGGACAGAGAGCAGGAAGAGAGAAAGAGAGAGTTGATTTGTGAGAGTGTAAAATTTAAGAGAGGAAATGGGGGCAAAAATCAGCTGACCGACTTTCCATTGATGGTAAGAGATTCTTTAGGCTTATTTGCTCTTCACTGTGGTCATTCAATAAACCTTCCTTTGCACAACTTGCTGGCATCAATTCTGTTTTTAGTATACAGCGAATAGGCAATTAAATACAAGTGCTGCATTTTTTTATTTTCACTGAGAACTGTTGACAATTTATAATTGTGGGAAACAGTCCACTTTTTGTGTTGTATTTGTGTTGTGTTGTCAATTTTTAATAATGCTGTCCTTTATTTAATTTAACCCTTTATTTAACCCTTATATGTCTAACCTGAGAGTCAGCTTGGTACACTGGCTAAAGCACCAGGCTACAATCTGAGAGAGAATGAAGCCAGCTGAGTGATCATGAGCCAGTCATGTTCTCTCATCCCTAGGAAGAATTTTACTAGAAGAGTTCTCCATTCCTCTGAAAACAACAAAATACCTTATCCCACCAGACTTGAAATCCTAGGCTTAGAAAACTTGGAACTCCGTCGCCTTCGACAAGACCTAAGTTTAACTCATAGAATCATCTACTGTAATGTCCTTCCTGTTAAAGACTACTTCAGCTTTAATTGCAACAATACAAGAGCAACCAACAGATTTAAACTTAATGTTAACCGCTTTAATCTAGATTGCAGAAAATATGACTTCTGTAACAGAATCATCAGTGCTTGGAATACTTTACCTGACTCTGTGGTCTCTTCCCATAATCCTAAAAGCTTCAACCAAAAACTTTCTACTATTGACCTCACCCCATTCCTAAGAGGACCATAAGGGGCGTGCATAAGCGCACAAACGTGCCTACCGTTCCTGTCCTATTGTTTTCTTTTCTTTTCTTTTCTTCTTCCTATATATATATTGGTGCTTATACCTCCTAATATTTACTCATATATATGTTTATATACTATATAATCCTTTTTATATGATGTTGTGACAAAAATAAATAAATAAATAAAAATAAATAAAGAAGGCAGAGGCAAGCCACTTCTGAAATCTTGCCAATAAAACTGCAGGACCAGCCCAGGCAGTCTCCAGACTATTTTGTGGATAGTCTTCCACAAAAAATTAAGTATAGTTTTAGCAATGCCCTAAAGAGATTTATTGTTACACTTTAGTGATTGTTGTGTGCAAGATTAAGCCATCAAGTATCAGATTGATTCAGTGTCTTCACAAGGGACATGATTCTAGTTTATGTGTGGAGAGGCAGCCTATCTGTTCCCCCAAACACTCCTTCACTCTCTCTTTCTCTAAGCAGCCCAGAAAACCAGGCAGAATTAACTCTGCACGATATCTAAAAGTGGAATTTTGAATGATTGCGTTCAAACAAAATAGGCTAAGAAATCCACATTAAACCAAGCAAGGATTATGATTTATTGCTTTATAAATCTGTCTTGTTTCAATTCCACAAACCATAATCCCAGGTTCGAATGTTCTTTTAAGATATCACATCAAAAGGGTGAGATAGTACTGCTCACAAAACAATTCCGCCAACTATATGTTTGCCTTGCTACTTAACAGAAGTATAGCTGGCTTCTGGGACAGTCAGGTATCCTGCAGTGAGTTTTTTTTGGCAGTAATTTTCTCAGGTTTTTGTTTAAGATACACGAAGGACCCTCCATCCAAATCTGCTCTGATTTTGAACTGTTGCTTAAGAATAGATAATACCTTTCCAGTCTCATGAGTTGTTCTCCACAGCAGCCTACCAGATGCTGATGAAAAAATTGAGATCAGGATGTATGTGTAGCCAATGGTCCTTTTCTTTGGTATTCACCTTTTCTAAACTCAGCAGTTGATTATCATCTTCATGACTTGGCTAGGTAATTTGCCAACAAAAAACCAAAAAAACTTTTCTAAAGTAAGAACTGTTTCAGCAAGGGATTTTAATTCAATGTAATTACCATTTCTCCACCACCGCCTGTGTTTGTTGCAGACAGATCCTGGTGTGGAATCTGTGGATTAATTTTGCACACGTTTGTCTGTTCTGAGCTTTCTTTCTTTTATCGTCCCTGAATGATTCTGGGAAGAGCGATAATAATAGGCATTTGGATTGTTTTTCCTACTCAATGCCATCCTCAGTTCTTAAAATTGCGGCTGAATGGTAGGATGGAAATGATTTTAACAGAAATAAGAAATAAGCAACAGTATATTACTATCAGTGTAACTGTTCTCTTGGGGCTCTTCAAAGCTATGCTGGAATTATTTGATTCAAAAAAGATTCACTCAAATCCTCATATCAGATCAGAGCAGCTGCAGTGCTTGGCTTCTGCTGTATTTTTGGCCTTTTGTGATTTTCTGTTCATGTGGACAGATCATCTCACCTCCCACACCCAAAGTGAAGTGCCAAGACAGATCATGCCTATCTTGCAGAAATTCTCTATCTCTTTACTCAGAAGTATCTCCCTCCCGTATTCAAAATTATCTTTATTACAACCATTCTCATCCTTTGCCTTCACCTGTTCCATTGCACCGTCATTGAAGGCTCCCCTAGACCGCTATGTAAAGAAGCTGATTTGAACACTCCTAACATAATCCCCTTGGTTGTACAAGTCAAAAGTGGTATTATCAGAGATTATTAAAAGTATGGGTACTTGTAGCCGATATGGCAGTGAGTAAAACATAGCATTTAGTAAAATAATGGGTGAGTATTGTTACATTATCTTTCCCCAGGACCATACCATCAATGGTTCGCTGATGTCACCCCTTTGAGCAGGGGTGAAATGCTCCTGGTTCGGACCGGATTACCTGATCCGGTAGCAATGGCGGCGGGTGGTTTGGAGAACCAGTAGCAAAAATCCCTGCCCCCCTCCCCCCGCCCAGCTGAGCTGCATGATCATCAGAGGTTGTTTTTTTTTTTTAACTTTTAAACGCATTATTTCTTTGGGTGAAAAAATGCTTTTAAAAGTAAAAAAAAGCCTCTGATGATCGCGAGGCTCAGCTGGGATCGTCAGAACCCTTTAAAAGCATTTTTTCTACAACCTCTTCACCTGAAGAGTTGTAAAAAATGCTTTTAAAAGGTTCTGGTGATCAGGCAACTCAGCTGGGATCACCAGAGGAGCCTTTTAAAAGCTTTTAAAGGATTCTGACGATTCAGCCGAAGAGGTTGTAGAAAAAATGCTTTTAAAGGTAAAAAAAAAGTTGGCCATGCCCACCCAGTCACATTATCCCACCACCACCAAGGCACGCCCACAGAACCGGTAGTAACAAATTTACATTTCCCCCCTGCCTTTGACGTAGTCCAAACAAGAAGCACAAACCATGAATATTAATAATGTCTTTATTGTAGGGTTACAGTAATAGAGTTTGCAAGTCTGAAAGCATTTCTCCGCTCCATTGCTTTTACTTTCTAAAAAATGAGGAAGCATCTCTTCTAAGATGCCTCCCATATCCTTTTTCCATCTGAGGACAAGATACTTCTTGAAAGATTGCCTAGGCGGAGGCTCTTCCTCCTGCCTCCCAAGGTCTCTACATACCGTTACAATTGTTTTTTTTAAATTCTGGGATTGGTTTCAGAGTAATCATATGTCATACTGAATAGTAAACAGAAGAATCTCACTAACTAAAATGAAAATATGTGAAGACAGAAAAACTGCTTCCTTCGAAGTTCTCCTAAAATTGAGTTAGGAGATCAGGAAAATGAACGGGATTTTCCCCCCCATTCTTTCTTCATCTGGGACTATTCTATGAATGACCCCCTTAAAAAAGGTCATTTTCATTTGCAACTGGTGGAGAGGAAATTATACATGCCAGTTAAAATGGTCATATTTGAACAATGAGAGGTTTTTGGATCATCTGAATGGAAAACTCCTTGGGATCACAGTCATTCTGCAATTTGTCTCTCTCTCAGAGTTCCTTACAAGTTTCCATGGTATTGAGGAAGAGGGACGTCTGCAAGACAGTATTTCCTCCAATGTAGAATGTTTATTTATACCTGGGAGGAAGTGATCCAATCTATACTATGGCTCTTACAATAACCTACTGGGATATGAAGATTATTGTAACCTCCATAAATTTACATAAATCTATAAATTTACATAAATCTAAATCTAAAGCCATACATTTAGAAATATTGCAGATTTCATAGAGCCAGAGCAGCATTTTAGTGAAATACCTTTCATTTATATTTTGAATCCCACTCTACCCAACACTTTAATGCAAATGCATTAAAATTAAGATTACAATAAAGTATTGTCTCAAAGTCACTATTGGAGAACAACCCATCCATTCACAAAGAAAATAACTCTTTGTTTTAATCAAAACAGATCCCTAAATAAAGAATGTTGTTGAAATCCCAAATCATTCTTCCTTTGATAACCACGACTGATTGTTTTTATGCAGGGCTAGGCTTTAATTTCATACTTTAAAAATCCCATTACACAAATGAGAAGTCAAATGTAAATGAAAGCATGTACTGAAACTCATCACCATTAAAATCTATGTTTTTTTTTTAAAAAAAATAACTTCTTGTGAACTTAAAAAAACTTATTTTATGAGGCTTGAGGAAATTTTTTTTAAAAAAGTAAATTTATTTACTGGGCATCCAGGATAGAGGCCAAAAAAGTTAGAATGGCAAGCGTGAGCATGCAATCAAAGCACCATCCCTTCTATCATGCATCTCACTTATTTGCGCAGTAATAAAAAGTGGGCAGGTCTTCAATAGTTCAGTCATGCCAGCCGTGGTAACCCAACACCTGGCTTGTCTCTAAAAAGGGAAAATTCTGGAAAATATTGGTCAGGCTAGTTTCAGGTTTTGGATGAGGCAGATTATCTTGATCCCTTTCAGTTGTTTTTGAGACTTGTACAGGATGGAGATGGCATTGACTGCATTTTTGATTATCTATGGCAGGAGGCATCCATTCTGACCCTTCTTGATTTCTTGCTGGTCTTGCTGGCACTTGATTGAGTGCCATCAGTCAAGATTCTGGACCATTCTGGGATATTGGAAATGGAAGACCTGGTGTTACAGTGGCTCTCCTTCCTCTGGGGCCAGTTCCAATGATGGTTACCTCATGACTGAATTACTGCAAAGTGCTCTACATAGGATGTGTTCTGTATGGGATGATGGGATGATGATTCTGTATGGGCCGGTTTAGCTCACGCTGGTAAAGCCTGTTATTAAGGCTTATTAAGAACACAGTAGCCTGCAATTACTGCAGGTTCGAGCCCGGCCCAAGGTTGACTCAGCCTTCCATCCTTTATAAGGTAGGTAAAATGAGGACCCAGATTGTTGGGGGGGCAATAAGTTGACTTTGTAAAAATATACAAATAGAATGAGACTATTGCCTTATACACTGTAAGCCGCCCTGAGTCTTCGGAGAAGGGCGGGGTATAAATGTAAACAAAAACAAAAAATGACTTTTCAAACACAGTAGTGCTGGACAGTCACTTGCTCAGAATGCAGCAGTGAGGGTAGTTGTATCTTGATATATCCTTTAACACCATGTGATACACTGGTTACCATGCAGTGTATCTGTAATGTATTACTGTAAGTTTTGGCGGGAGTTTTAGGCGGGAAATATCTCGTTTCTGATTGGATGCAGCCATCAGGCTGAAGTGTATATAAGGAGAGGTTTTTCTCCAGAGTTTTGCTGGGTCACACTATATTAAAGAGCTGTTGTCACTAACCTGGTCTCCTGCCTCGTCAATACCCAAACTTAACATTGGCGACGAAGGTGGGATCTTGAGGCAGAGCACCAGAACAGAGCTGAACTCACTACGAGAATCAAACCCAGCAAGGTGACGGCGAATGCAGCGATGACCGGCTACACGCCACCCACTCCGTTTGACCCTGCCCAGGAGACATGGGGAATATATATGACCCGTTTCGAAAGTTTCCTGGAGGCAAACGAGCTACAGGGAGTCTCCGACAACCGCAAACGGGCTTACTTCATAAGCCACTGTGGGTCAGCAGTCATCGCCGTCGCAGAAGCTCTAGCGGAGCCAACACCGCTACACTCCGTATCATGGCAGACCCTTCAGACCCTCCTGAAGAATCACTACGCACCAGCCCCGTCCAAATACGTTCGACGGTACGAGTTTGGGGAGCGCAGGCAACAAGAAGGCGAGGCTATCAGCGACTACATGGCAGCCCTGAGACAAGCCTCCAAGCATTGCGAGTACCGCGATCTGGACGAAGAGCTGCTGGAACAACTTATACGGGGGGTCAGAGACATCCGTTTGAGGAGACGGTTGCTAGCCAAGAGCAACCTGACATTGGCAAACGCTCTGGACGAAGCCAGAGCCCATGAGATGTCCAACCATGCAGCAGACACCTTACAAAAGCGACTCACGCCGATGGCGGGCGCAAAGCCGAGCACAGTCCACCACGAAGAAACCTATCGTGAGTCAACCAGCGAAGAGGAGGAAGAAGTCCACTACACCGGAAAATCGACAAGGGAAGACCCGGAGGAATGCGGAAGTTGCGGGCGACATCAGCGCCAAAGATGTAAGTTCAGGGCGCCATTGGCGGCGGTGTGAAAGGAAGGGGCACCTGGCTCAAGTCTGCCGAGCACCCCAACCTTCCCACCGAAAATTCAAATCGGCCAATCAGAGCGGCTCTGAGTCAGAGATGCAAACCCCACATTCCCGCCGAAATTTCAAACCAGCCAATCAGAGCGCGAGATCGGCGAGGCGACCAGCGATTGGCCAGGAAAGAAAGAGCGCGAAGTCAAACCGAATGACTGTTACCATAGACCACGCAGCTACCCGCATCGAAGAAAAGATCTTCACAAACCCGACAATTGAAGGCGTACCGTGCCGACTGGAAGTAGACACAGGATCAGCTATCACAATCATGTCCTGGGACACTTTTGTGAAAGCCTTGCCGCACATCGCAAAGCGCAAGCTACAGAAACAACGGCTCCGGGTGCAGGATTACCAGGGCAACCGCATCCCGGTTCGAGGGACAACGACCGTCGAGGTCAAGTACGGGACATACGAAAAGACCCTGCCCATCACGTTAGTCGAGGGAACCTTGCCAAGCTTGCTGGGGCTAGACTGGTTCCGGGCGTTGGGAATGGGGGTGACTGGCGTCCACCGGAGCGGATGCAACCTGCAAAACGCCCTACTGGAGGAATTCGCAGACGTATTCGAGGACCGTTTAGGCAAGTACAAGGGGACCCCTATCTCCTTCAATTTAGACCCCCAAATAGCTCCCATTAGGTTAAAGGCAAGGAGGGTCCCTTTTGCACTCAAACCTAAAATCGACAAAGAGTTAGATAAATTAGTCAGCCAGGGGATACTAGTGCCAGTTGACCATGCCAAATGGGAGACGCCAATCGTCACCCCTATAAAACCAGACGGGTCTATAAGAATTTGCGCTGATTACAAGGCTACCTTGAACAAAGCATTGCAAAAGAGCGCCTACCCAGTTCCAGTAGTGCAACACTTATTGCACTCACTAGGGCACGGACAAGTTTTCGCCAAATTAGACTTGGCACAAGCGTACCAACAGCTACCCGTAGATGCTAGCACAGCTGAGGCCCAGACCATTGTAACGCACCGGGTGCCTTTAAGTGCACCTGGTTACAGTTCGGGTGAGTGTGGCCCCGGCTATTCCAAAATTTGATGGAGCGGCTCCTACAAGGGTTACCGGGAGTCGTACCCTATTTTGATGATGTGTTGGTATCAGGGGAAGATTTAAGAGAACTGGGAAAGCGATTAAGGAAAGTTTTGGCCATTTTTAAGTCGGCAGGATTAAAAGTCAAAGCAAGCAAGTGTCAGATAGGGGTCGAATCTGTTGAATTTTTGGGCTATAGAATAGACAAAAAAGGGATTCACCCCACTGAGAGCAAAGTCAAGGCGATAAAGAGAGCCCCAGCACCCAAAAACAAGACAGGACTCCAGGCTTTCCTGGGTCTGGTAAACTTTACGCCGTGTTTTTAAAAGACAAGGCAACGTTGCTGAACCGCTGCATAAATTGCTTGGAAAAACACTGCTTGGTCGTGGGGAAGTCAGAGAATAGGGCATTTGAGGCAGTAAAAGTTTGCTATCAAGCGATAGCCTGTTAATACAATACAACAACAGACTGCCGTTAGTATTGGTTTGTGATGCGTCCCCTATGGAGTAGGAGCGTACTTAGCCACAGACTCCCAAACGGCACTGAAGCCCCTATAGCGTTCTATTCACGAACGATGTCCCCGGCTGAGAGGAATTACAGCCAGCTAGATAGGAGGCTCTCGCAATAGTGTCAGGGTGAAAAATTTCACGAATACGTTTTGGGCGAGATTTGAAATTGTCACTGATCACAGACCGCTATTGGGGTTACTGGCTGGCGACCGCCCAACGCCAGTAGCACTCTCACCTAGACTGACCAGATGGACTATTTTTTTGACCGCATACTCCTACAAGCTGCAGCATCGGCCTGGAAAGGAGCTGGGGCATGCGGACGCATTGAGCAGATGCCCATTGCCAGGGGAAATCGAGGACCCCACCCCGGGCACACCCGTTCTACTCATTGACTCTTTGGACTCGGGGCCAGTCACATCGCAGGAAGTGGCTCGGCCTCCTACCGGACGTTGTTTTAAGGACTGTAATCAGTTGGGTTCAAAGGGGATGGCCCGCTGCGCCGGGCGAACGTTTCAAGGAATTTGTAAAGAAAAAAGGGGAATTGTCCGTACAAGGGGGGTGCCTGCTCTGGGGGGATAGGGTGGTAGTCCCAGAGAAACTGAGGAAAAAAGTTCTGGAACTCCTGCATGAGGGTCACCCAGGAATTGTGAGGATGAAGGGTTTGGCTAGGAGCTATGTCTGGTGGCCCCTAATGGACAGGGAAATCAGTGACAGGGTTGGCCGATGCCAAGTATGTCAGGAATCCAGACCACTACCACCTACGGCCCCAGTTTTAGAGTGGGAGAAACCCCAAGGCCCTTGGTCCCGCATACACATTGATTTTGCCGGCCCCTTCCACGGCCAAACATTTCTAATTGTGGTGGATGCATTCTCCAAATGGCTGGAGATCATCCTAATGAAATCCACAACCGCGGGAGCTGTCATCTCAGCACTAAAACACCTTTTCGCCACGCACGGGCTACCGGACACCCTCGTGTCCGATAACGGCCCACAGTTCACCGCAGCATTATTTGAAGGGTACCTGGCTGAAGAGGGCATCCGACATGCCCTCTCAGCGCCGTTCCACCCTGCGTCGAACGGCCTTGCTGAACGGTTTGTTCCGAGTGCGAAGAAGCGCTATCACGAAGCGGCCCCGGCGATTGGCAGGCACAAATCGACGCATTCCTAACCGTCCAACACAGGACCCCCTGTGTGGCCACCGGCCGCAGCCCAGCCGAGCTATTAATGGGGCGGAAGCTACGGTGCCCGCTAGACCGGCTACACCCGAACTACGTACAGGACGGGTTCAAAACAAAACCAGATAGAATCCGAGAGTTAAACATAGGAGACTCGGTGTGGGCACATAATTACAGCGACACCCTCCGGTCCCTCTAGAGGACAGCAGGTCCGAGCCGGCGAATAATCCAGGGCCGGATGGCCGGGAGGAGGAGCTCAGAGGAACGAAAAGTCCCTCCGGCAAGCTCGACTCAACTCCAGAAAGTGAACTGCGCAGGTCCGGGAGAGTCAGGAGACGCCCCACGTACCTGCAGGACTACGTAGAGAAGTAATATGCAAATATTGGCAAAGTGCCTTCTGGGAGGGAAGGAGTGTAATGTATTACTGTAAGTTTTGGCGGGAGTTTTAGGCGGGAAATATCTCGTTTCTGATTGGATGCAGCCATCAGGCTGAAGTGTATATAAGGAGAGGTTTTTCTCCAGAGTTTTGCTGGGTCACACTATATTAAAGAGCTGTTGTCACTAACCTGGTCTCCTGCCTCGTCAATACCCAAACTTAACAGTATCCATGCACTGGTCACCATGCAGCAGTGAGGGTAGTTGTATCTTGATATATCCTTTAACACTATGTGATACACAGTTGCAATGCAGAGTGCTGTTTCTCGCCTAAACAGCTCTTCATGAAACAGGAGAGAGTCATTGGTTGGCCTCCATCTAGTTGTTTTTGCCTACCCAGTAAAATTTGACAGGTTTTGCAAACTTCAAGTTCTATCACTTACACCCATGATGGCGAACCTATGCATGCATGCCAGAGGTGGCACACAGCACCTTCTCTGATGGCACATGAGCTGTCGCCCCAGGTGACTTGTATCTTCTGCTGGTCTTTGGGTCTCTGCCGCGCATGGGCAGGGGGGTGGGGGGTGTATGGGGGTGGGGCCATGCAGAGGGTGTGCGTGCATTTGCGGGGGGCAGGGAACCTGCAGGGAGCACATGCACGCACAGGAGATACAGGTGGGGGGACTGCGCATGCATTGCATTTGGGGGGTTTGGGTGCTTTGGGCACTCTGTCCATAAAAGGTTAACCATCACTGACTTAGACAATGTTATCTAGTGTGACTCAGGAGATGTATCTTCTCTGTTACTGCCCCTGCCCTTTGGAACAGTGTCCCCCCTGAGATTCCGTTGGCCCTGACCTGACCTGCCTGTCTGCCTTTCAGAAGGATCTTAAGACCTGGGCTCTTTCTCCTGTGTCAAGGGTGGTATGAATCTGTTGGCTGAATCCTTACATTTCTTTGTTTTGTGTTTCATTATTCACTATGCTGGCATTATATAGACCCAATTTGGGTTTGCTCACTGACGACATACACCATCCAGAGCCATGTCTCAAGCAGGTGGTTATATAAATCAGACAAAAATAAATAAACCTCAAGATGAACTCTATCTGAAATTAAGCTTTCCAAACATGAAAACTCAATGACTAAAAGAATGCCTCAAATATTACACATTATCTAGAAAATTAAAAAATTTCACTTGTAATTATGAGTCACAACCAAAAATTGGAAAACGTACCACATTTACAAATTACATTTTAGTAATGTATTAGCATGATGGCACTTAATCAGAAGAAATAAATATTAATTTTAATAGATTTTATATATACTATATATAACAACAGAGTTGGAAGGGACCTTGGAGGCCTTCTAGTCCAACCCCCTGCCCAGGCAGGAAACCCTACACCATCTCAGTCAGATGGTTATCCAACATTTTCTTAAAAATTTCCAGTGTTGGAGCATTCACAACTTCTGCAGGCAAGTCGTTCCACTTATTAATTGTTCTAACTGTCAGGAAATATTTTTTGCATGATACTGAGATCTTGAAGCCAAATGGATTTTGTAAGGAAGCCCTACAATCTGACCTTATGTTATTGTTAGACCAGCCCTTAAATCCAAGGTTCACGGCCAATCACTTCAGATGGCTTTTAGTCATAGGAAGCCAGCAGAGCAAATCAATCAGGTCAAACAACACTATGCACCCAGTGCTGTTGATATCTGTAGCCTAAATGAAATTATTAAGGGCAACTACTGTATCTAAAAGGCAATTGATGGCTAATGACTTTTCTTAAAGGCACAATGTCTTTATGCAGACGTTTCTTAGCTTTGTCACTGTTAGTCTTTTAACACCATGTGAGATAAATTTTATTTTTCCTTGATTTTTATTGATCTGTAAAACAAGAATAAAAAGTCTAAATGATTTGCCAAAGACCCCTGCTGCCTTATAATCATAATATCATGCCTTCTTTTTGCTAATATTTATTTGAAGATTTTTGTGAATTATAACAATCATGGTTGATTTAACTTTCCTGGATTTTACAATTCAAGGAGTTTTATTGAAGTCAAGTATGGATCATAAACTACCGAACATGATTTGAAATTTTTTTTAAGAAATCTTTTTTAAAAACCCTCTATTTTTTGGAAGTATAAAGCATGTTTTCCTAATTGTACAGCAGAAAACATATTTAGCTTTTGCCAGTATGAAATTAAACTTGTAAGTTCTACAGAGGTGTAGAGATGTAAACTTGTAAGATGCTCTATAATGATAGCGAAGTGGAAAGAACGGTTTCTCAGTCAAAGGCACAGCAACCAATACAATCAAACAGGTACATTTTTGAGATTTAGGAACCGAGAGAAGAACTGTGGTGTGTTTAAAGGACATAAAGAACATATGACTTGGAACTGATTTCCTCTAGAGCCCATCTGATTCCAGCAAATGTGGAAAAGATCTTCACTTGCTTTCAGTTACTCTCCTGAAGTGCCTGGATGAGGGGAAATATATATTCTCTCATTCTCCCTCTCCCTCCCACCCTCTTTCTCTCTTTTCCTCTCTCCATAGAATAGTTTTTTGTGTTTTTCAGTCAAAAACAAATTGATGACACAAGGAATTCAAAAGGAATTTCTAGAGATATACCAGGGCATTTACTAGCTGAAAATTTAGAACAGTGTTTCTCAATCTTGGCAACTTTAGAATGGGTAGACTTCAACTCTCATGATGGTTGAGGAACCCTGGGAGTTGAAGTCCATCATCTTAAAGTTTCCATGGTTGAGAAACACTGCTTTAGGTACTGTATGGTTGCATGACATTCCTTTAGAATAGAATAGAATAGAATAGAATAGAATAGAATAGAATAGAATAGAATAGAATAGAATAGAATAGAATAGAATAGAATAGAATAGAATAGAATAGAATAGAATTCTTTATTGGCCAAGTATGATTGGACACACAAGGAGTTTGTCTTGATGCATATACTCTCAGTGTACATAAAAGAAAAGATACATTCATCAAGAATCATAAGGTACAACACTTAATGATAGTCAGAGGGAACAAATAAGAAATCAAATTAGAAAACAGTCAATATAAATCTTAAGGATACAAGCAACAAGGTTGAAGTCATACAGTGGGAGGAGATGGGTGATAGGAATGATGAGAAGATTAATAGTAATGCAGACTTAGTAATTAGTTTGACAGTGTTGATGGAATTATTTGTTTAACAGAGTGATGGCGTTACCGGAAAAAACTGTTCTTGTGTCTAATTGTTCTGGTGTGCAGTGCTCTATAGCATCGTTTTGAGGGTAGGAATTGAAACAGTTTATGTCCAGGATGCGAGGGGTCTGTAAATATTTTCACAGTCCTCTTTTTGACTCATGCAGTAGACAGGTCCTCAATGGAAGGCAGATTGGTAGTATGTCGTGTCCCACTCCTCCGCTGACGGCCAGGTCAGGGAAATCCGAATCAGGCTTGCCTCTGCAGCTCTGCCCAAAGTCCTAGCAAAGTCCTCAGAGCAGGCGGGAGACCAGAAAGTGACTTCAGCAAGATAAGTTCGACTTTGCCTGACTCAGAGACTGCCAGAAAGCAGATCCTTTATATAGGCCATGGGGTGTGGCTCCATGACTCAGCACTCATTAAGGCCTGCCCCTCCCTTCCTTCTGTTGCCTCCGCCTATCCAGTCTTCTGATGCGAGGGTCACTCCAATCAGCAGCTGTTGGAAATAAACTTTCCTCAGGCTCACATGCTGTGGAGGAGGGGGAGGGGTCTAGCTGCTCCGTTTGCCTGGGCATGGAGCCAGGGCTGGGGCCGGGGGGTGCTCCCTCCTCTGCAGCCTGCTTGGGCATGGAGCCAGGGCTGGGACCAGGAGGTGCCCCCTCCTCTTCAGCTTGTCTGGGCATGGAGCCAGGACTGGGGCCGGGAGGCATACATTCCTCCGTGTTCGGGAGCAGATAAGAAGGCCCCGGCTGCTGTGAGAGCGGGCAAGACACAACATAGTATTTGTTTTTTCTGCAGTTCTAATTATCCTCTGAAGTCTGTGTCTGTCTTGTTGGGTTGCAGAACCAAACCAAATAGTTATATAGGTGCAGATGACAGACTCAATAATTCTTCTGTAGAAATGTATCAGCAGCTCCTTGGGCAGTTTGAGCTTTCTGAGTTGGCACAGAAAGAACATTCTTTGTTGTGCTTTTTTGGTGACATTTTTGATGTTAGGTGTCCATTTTAGGTTTTGAGATATGATAGAACCTAGAAATTTGAAGGTCTCTACTGTTGATACTGTGTTGTCTAGTATTGTAAGAGGTGGAAGTATGGGAGGGTTTCTCCTAAAATCCACCACCATTTCTATGGTTTTGAGTGTGTTCAGTTCCAGTTTGTTCTGGTCGCACCACGAGGCTAGTTGTTCAACCTCCCATCTGTATGCAGATTCATCGTTGTCTCGAATGAGACCAATCGTTGTTGTATCATCTGCAAACTTCAGTACTTTAACAGATGGATTGTTAGACATGCAGTCATTGGTATTCAGAAAGAAGAGAAGTGGAGAGAGCACACAGCCTTGTGCTAATTGTACAGGTATCTGATGTGATTCTGCTTAGCTTCACCTGCTGCTTGCTGTCTGTTAGGAAGCTTATGATCCATTTACAAGTGTGTTCAGGTACTGCTAGCTGGTTTAGCTTAGAAGAATGTCTGGAATGATGGTGTTGAATGCTGAACTGAAGTCTACAAAGGGGACCCTTGCGTAGGTCTTTGGAGATTCAAGATGTTGTAGGTTGTAGTGCAGAGCCATATTAACAGCATCATCTGTTGATCTATTTGCTTGGTATGTAAATTGCAGGGGGTCTAACAGCAGATCCGTGATGGTTTTCAAGTGAGACAGCACTAGCCTTTCAAAGGTTTTCATAACTACAGATGTTAGAGCAACTGGTCTATAGTCATTCAGTTCCTTGATGGTGGGCTTCTTTGGCACTGGAATATAGTAGAGCGTTTGAAGCAAGAAGGAGTTTCAGGAAGATCGAAGCCAGAGCAGTTCTATTTCCCCTATTCCTTAGCTTGTTTAAAATTCCTGCCCTTTTACCTCGTCTCTGCTTCCTCCATTTGGTAATCCATAGCTTCTTAGAAATTGCTTCTTTCTGTGTTAGAATCTCGTCCACGTTTGTAAAGACAGTGTGGGGGGGGGGTGAGATCACAGAAAGCTGCTCTTTAAATAAACGTTGCTTAATTCTTAGCATATAGTCTCATGAGTATAAAATCCGTAGTGAGTCACAGAGAATAATTAAAAATAAAGAAACAATTAGATAGCTGATAGTCCTTTACGAAAAAGTTTGGACTGGGTCAAAATCAAAGACAATAGAATATGCAGAAACTGAAGAAATAATGGGGGGGGAAAGCCAAATTTTAAAAAGTAGAAAAGGTTTTTTTTTTCATAGCAGCCTCAATTTCAAGATGAAAGTCTCAAGAGCAATACTACACAAAAAAATGGCAAGCTCAGGACAAAAATATACGTGGGTGAGAACAAAAGGCTTATTAATGTAGAAGTTATTTAACAATAAATGATTTAATTTATGAAAACCAATTTCTCCAAATAGTTTACAATGTTTCCCATCCCCCACTCCCCACCAGCAAGAAATACTTCAGTTTGACCTAGAATTTATGTGATTAAAAATAATATGTGGAAATTTGTGATATATCATAGTAGATGCTTCAAGCCTGATAAGTTCATGGCAATAGCTTTGCAGGCCTTATTGGTAATGCACTTGCAAAGAAAGCAAAGTATGGTGAAATACTGTAGCTAGAAGGTGAGCTTTACTGGAATGGAGATGAAGAAATGGACCATGAATCCCACGTCATATTCATTTTTGATACTATTCTGCCTTATGGGATTTTTGTTACTCAAAAGATGTTAGCATCAAAAAACAGATGGGAGCCCATACTAAGCAGAGCTCTCATTCATGCATCCAGACATGAATTGGCTTCTGTGTCAGCCAGAACCTCACATGCACACACATGCTTACTTCATCGTTGAAGATCCTTGAATATCTAGGTCAGTGTTTCTCAACCTCTGCAACTTAAAGCTGTGTGAACTTCAACTGCCAGAATTCCCCAGCCAGCCATAACTTAAAGCTGTGGAGGTTGAGAAACAATGATCTAGAAGGTTGAAGTCATCCGGGTGTGACTAGCTCATTATCTGGCGAATGTTCCAAATCATCTAACACCTGAACAGAGTCTGGGTACCTCCACAAAGCAGAAACATTTTCTCTCCTTTTCTTATATAGCAACAACTCTTCCAATTCTCATTATACGGATCAATTAATGTCTCCTTTCCTTCCCTCAGCATAACCTTCCTTCTCTCAAAATCTCTGTATCACCCATGCCTTCTATATGGCATACAATATATAGGGGCATATATAATGCCTGAATGGGATGAATACGTTTAGCGAGGATATAAAAACTGAGCAATGGCGATTTCATAAAAACTGCACGCTTGGAGCAAGTCCCAAAAAAGAAAAGCGTCAGAGGAAGCCAAAAAGAAAATAAAAGGGAAGGGAACATCCAGTAGAGAAACCTCATTTATTGAGGGCGCTCACTTCCTTTGTGGTCGCAGGATCAAAAGCAATGACCTTCTTTCCTAGTGGATGAGTCACTCTTTCATCTTTCTTTAACACTTTTCCTTATTTTTTTCCTTATGGAAGAACTGAGAAGATCTAGCACAATCATACATAACAGAGTGGGACACATATGAATATATATCCAAGGTACAAAGACATGAAAACTGAAAAAAGGAAAATGACAATCTAACCATAATGGTTTCGATGCCCATTTCCTTCTGGCCCAGTGAATAAACTGCCTTGGCCAATTAAAGTTTGTTTTTTTAAAAGATTTCTTCTCTCACATTGCTAAATTACTTATTTTAAGATCAGGGTAATTTGGGCAAATTAATCATTAGCTTAAGAAGCAAGGAGTTTTTGAAACTGATCTATTTACTTGTGCTGTTGAAATTGATCTATGTTTCATGCGACATGGCACTAATTCCAGCACAGTTGACAAAAATCACTGTCAGTCAATTGCAAAAGGCAGCTTTATTTGGAACAGCTTACATCCTGCAACCATCAAAAACAACATCTGCCTATCCCAGGTCCTTTTATCT
Organism: Ahaetulla prasina; assembly: GCF_028640845.1. NCBI lineage: Eukaryota > Metazoa > Chordata > Lepidosauria > Squamata > Colubridae > Ahaetulla > Ahaetulla prasina. Next base: position 130,824,870 of record NC_080539.1, read on the forward strand.
CATTTTATAAATGGATCAAATTTTCAAATGCAGTCTAAACATCTGGCTAATTGTGCAACCAATAAAAATAATAATAGCAACACAAAAGAGAGAGATTCCTAAATCAGAAAAACAACCCATGTATAGAAAGAACAGTCAGTCATAATAAGATTTTATTAAACCTCTGGTTGTTTTTCTCTTTGCTTCTCTTCAGCAATAGAATGTACTACTTTTTATTAATGTTTCTGAACAAAAGCAGCATGTTCAGAAATTAACGCACTGCACAAGAGTAACATTTTTCAGGCTGAAGAATATTCATTTAATTAATAAAAAGTGGATTGACACTAGAACAGAAATTTTCAATAGCAATAAAATAAGCCACTATCTATTATACATATTGAATTCCATCCTGTATGCAAAAACAGGACAACCCAGTGTGTAATAAATAACATTTTATTTATTTGTTTACTTATTAGGTTTTTTTTATTCCATCTTTATTATTTTTAGAAATAACTCAGGGGACAAACATACATAATATTCCTTCCTCCTCCAATTTTCCCCATAACAACAACCTTGTGAGGTGGGTTTGTTTGAGAGGCAGTGATTCTCTCAAGGTCATCCAGCTGGCTTTCATACCTAAGGGGGGATTAGACTCGTATTCTCCTCATTTCCAGGACAACACCTTTACCATCACACTAAACTGTCTCTTGTTACATGTAAATGTATAATTTGTAAAGGGTCAGGGAAGAAGCATAGATGTAAGTAAATAAGTAAATGATGTGTGCGTAGTCCTGATCCTGACTGAAAGTCACATAAACCAGGTCTGCTCTACAACTGCTCTACATGATTAGGGTCATGACACACTCATCACTGTGATACAAGAACAATATGATTCCTGTTCCTACTAAGCAAATTTTAGGATGAAAGAATTCAGTAGACTGGCCAAAATAAATAAAGAAGAGGAGATTGAGTACACACTCTCCCATAGAGGTGGGGAAAGTCACTTGAGGAGAGCTTCTAACATTGTCCTCCCATCTCCTTTAGATACCTCCTTTCCAGGGTCTAAAGGGAGAAGAAGCAATTTCCATGCCAACCATACCTCACTCCTGATTACCTCTCCAGTAGGACAGGATGTAACTCATCTTGTGAAGGTCCCTCCTTCTTTTCTATTCTGTGATCTTTTCCCTTCTGCACTTGGTCCCTAGTGTAGCTATTACTTTGAGCAGAACCTGGTCTCGGCAGGAAAGTTCCTCTAATGATGAACATTCTTCCTTTAGCCTTCCTCCCCAAAAATCCTCCATCCTTTATCCTTCAATTTTAGGAACAGTAAGAATAGGAAAGATGGAAACCAAAGAAACAACCAGTCTTAGCCTTCACCTCTTGTTCTTTCACTTCCTGCTTACAATCAAACCGTGTTAGTATCTTTTTTGGCATGGATAAGATAATTTCTAAGACTAGCAGCTTTCTTTTCTGTCTCATAACCCTTCTGTGAAATTTATAGCATTAAGCCATGTGACTTTCCAAAACTGCAGCAAGAAGTCTATAAATCAAACTATAAACTTTTTCTGTTATGGGAAAAACTATGCTGGGAATCTCAGAAGAACAATTGTTCCAGCTTCTGATATTTCCATAGCTTTTTTATTTGATGTTGATGATTTCTGAAATATATTATAGGGTTTATTCTGAACCTTCATAGTATGTTGTGTCTCATAATGAACTTTTGTCTGTAATCCATCAGCCTGTTGTTCAATTGGTTTTGGGGATGGGGGTTTCTTTATCAAGGTTATTTGCTTTTCTTCCAGGAGAAATAGTTTAATAAGAAAAATGTGTATTTTAAATTTATTCTACAATTGGGCTGATCTGCTTTGAGTTATTCCATTTATCAAAAGTATTATTGAAGTGTTATTGTTTCTTCTTGACTCTGCAGTGTAGGGCTCAACATTCCAGAAGCAGAAGGCGATAGATGAATCCATTTTGATTTCCCATTCATGATATCAGAGTATTGTTGGACTTTGGGAGAAAGAGAAGACCAAAGAAATCTAGGGCCTCTGGGATGCCCTACTAAGGCCCTTAAGATTTCTCTACCATAACTGACCACTCTATTTTAATAGAACTGACTTCTTTTTCCACCCACACACAAATATCACAATTCATCCAGGAAAAACCTTCACCCAAGCTTCGGCAGATAGTGCCTTTAGAGCAAGTTGAAACACTACTGCAGGTTCTTTAGCCCATATGCACTTCTTCTATGTCAGAGTCCCATATTGAATCCACATCAAAGATGCTTGGGTGTAGTCCATATCTGGAACTGTCTGCTCTTCTGCATAAAGATCTCTTGGGCAAACCATTGTATGCCTAAGTGTATTCCACATAGCCACCACTAATCTATTTGCAGAAACATTAAGATGATTGATATCTATTGTCAGCTTCTTCCTGGGAATCATAGAGCTGCTTTGAAGAACAAAAGTACCATGTGCATACTATAAAAATATGCATGTAGATCGTGGCCTCTTCTGAAATAATATGACTCTCAAGAAAACGTCAGTCTTTACAGAAATCACATCAAATGGCTACAATATGAACCTTCATGTGCATATGTAGAATGAGAGGGGGCTTGTTCCCATAAAGACATATAGGCTATTTGTAATCTTGATATCTATCATCATAAAATATTCAGCAGCAAATGAATATGAGAAACCAGCACTGTTTTGTCTTACATCTGTCTTACATCTTGTTTCCATCATTTTTTCCCTCAGCCCAAGCAAGGTAGCTAAGATGTATTGGAGCATACAGTCTTGGAGCCATGACTTGATTTTATTGGTTGGAGCCAACCTTGATTTTATTTGTAATGTTTTTATTCACTGACAGAATATTTAGTTCATAGAACCTATCAGTGGGAAAATAGTTTACTATCCAACCTCATGAGTATTTCACAGACATTTTCCCCATCAGTGGACTTCTCTTGTCTTCTTATTCTGTCAAGTTGTCCTTGGGAAATTATATTTGAGTACGGTCCCATTTTAGTTGAAGAAACAAGCCAGCTGACTGTCACTGACAGTCAATTGTGCATCCCATGCTAATTAGGATTAGACTACCATCCGTACTGGCAAGTATTATTTCTGTGACTAGCCGTAGATCTCCAAAATCTCAAGGAACAGTTTTTCTCATTAAATGCAACCGGATCCAGATGATGACAGGGATCAGACCTCTTCAATGCAGAAGGTATGCATGCTATCGGTGGAAACTGAAAGATCTGTCAATTTAGGTTTAATTCTGATTTTCATTTTACCATCTCAAATTTCTTCCTGCATCAATCTAAAATGCAGACTAAAAGATGCACTGTTTTCAAGACCCTTTTCTCTCAAGAGATTTCATATGCTGTTTTCAAATATGCACATGTTCTTGCACATTTTCCTCTTAATATTTTGATAGAATAGTCTGTTTGCATTGTGAAATATTGTCGAAATGTCAGTGCTGAAATAATATATTTGATACAAGCTGTAAATCAAATAAACTTATCAGATAAACAAAATGAACTAACCCCCTCCCCAAACATGCACACAGAGATGTCTTATCCCTTCTATGATATTCTTTTTTGTCAATCTCTTTTTATTACTTTATAATAGAAAATACAAAATACAAAAAAAATAGTAAGAAGAATAGGGGAGGGAAAAGGGAAGGGAAAAGTGTAAGAAAAAGGGGGTGAGAAAGAAAAGGTGTTGACTTCCAAATCCAACTTATTTGAAGATAATAACATCAAACCACGACCCTTTTCTTTTACATAATAGTATAAACTAGCTGTTTCTATAACAAATAATCTAATCAGCAAAACCCAAAATCAAAATTTTATTTTTTTCCACCTCAAGCACAAAGTCCAGAAGTGGTTTCCCAGTAGAAACAAAAGTAATTGTATTTTTTTTCTTTAATCAAAGCAGTCAGTTTAGCCATCTCTGCTAACTCTATCAACTTTTGTGGCCATTTGTCCATTGTGGGAATCAAAGTGTCCTTCCATTTTTGTGCATAAAGTAATCTTGCTGCCATCAAATATCTTTGATCAAAGATCCTTTTTTTTCCAAGTCTTTTTCCATTAAACCCCCCCAAAAAAGTTTCTGGTGTTATCTTTAGATTCACTTTGAGAATCTTCTGTATTATGATGTGAATTCTATTCCAAATTTTTTTTGCTTTGTCACATGTCCACCATAAATGATAAAAAGTCCCTTCTTTACATTTGCATTTCCAACATTCATTTGAAATCCCTTTATACATTCTTTCCTTGTGTGTCCAATCACACTTGGCCAATAAAATTCTATTCTATTCTATTCTATTAAATTATATCCAGAATTTCTTGCCCACTGAATTGTGCAATGCTTTACATATTCAGTTTGCAAATTCAAATTCAAGAACAATTGATAGACCTTAGCAATAATATATTCATCACTACTATGCAATAGGATTTCCTATTCATCTTTCACAAAGTCAAACTTATAACACTTTTTTTGTCTGATTTAAATTTTTCTTTCAAGTGTAAAATTTGTAAAACAATGACAGACATGTCCTTCTGATTCTAACTCCTCCTTAGACTTGAGGATAGGATCACCATATCTTATCTGACCATAAGTCTACCATCTGGCTTCACCACCATTTCTTTTCTTTTAAAAAAAACTTTGTGGGGGGGGGGATACCCATAGAAGTATCTTCACAGAGAACATTGTTTTATATCTATTTCAAACTCTTAGGATGGCACGTCTAGAAAAATGGTCATTAAACTCAACATTTACTTTAACCTTGTCATACCATAAATAACTGTGCCATCCAACACTTAATTCATGACCCTCTAGATCACAGGTGTCAAACTCACCACGTCACATTGCCGTCACATGACGTTTTGTGATTTTTTCCCATTCGCGGAGCTGGAGTTGTCATGGCCTGCACGTGACACATCTGGCCTAAGGGTTTCCAGTTTGATACCCCTCCTCTAGATCAAGTAACCTCTTATTCTGCAGGTTCACCCATGTTTTTAGCCAGACCAAACAACAAGCATCGAAATACAATTTCAGATCTGATGCTAAGGAAAAACTCCCTCTTTCCTTAGCATCTTGCAGAAGTTTATATCTAATCCTTGGTTCTTTCCCTTGTCATATAAATCCACCTACCATTGTTTAAAGGAGTATCAGTGAGCATTGGTAACATCTGAAACAAAAAACCCATCTTTGGTAAAACATTCATCCTAATTACAGAAAACCTATGATATTCTGTAGTGGCCCACATTATCCATATCAGTGGCAGAGGCCCCTAGCAAGATCTTACATTCATGTAAATACCCCTACAATATGATTGAGTTGAATCCAGCTGCTCTAGAAAATTACATAAATCCCTAAAAGTATGGCAACTATTCTACAGAAATAATAATTCCTTAATAATTTGTGTATTTAAAATAACACTTAAGAAAGATATTATTTTATCCAGCTATCCTCTCACTGTAAGCATTGTATGCATTGTTTATTATGAATTAACTTGGCATCTAGTTGATAAAACCAATCCACGGTTAGTAGAGTTCCTCTATATATCTGAAGCTTATTGCATAAAGAAATTTCTTTATAGCTCAAGATTAAGAAAATCTTCACATAATAAGCAGAGTGTTCATATAGAGCTACTGAAATATCACAGAAGAAAAAGCAATGTTTATTCATGCCACCATCTGTGCGTACACCCGGAGCTTCAAAATGTTGATCTACAGTCATATCAAACAGAATAATTTTGCAGAGACAAGCTTCAATAATTTTAGTGAATGATTAAATTTCAATTAAAAAGTTAGATAATTAATGTAATTTCATTTTAGCATAAATTAACATGAGGGGAAGAAGCAGGACATAAAGTCATTCCTTCTCATTTTAATAAAGATAGTTGTCATTTAGCAATTGCCTCATTTAGTGAACTTTCACAGTGACAGTGCTGCAAAAGTAACTATGCAACCAATCCTCACATTTGCAACCTCTGCAGGTCTTTGCTGAAGTAAGATCATAGTACAGTTGAAGTGTTACTTAGCTACAACTTCGCTTAACAATGGCAGTCCCAATTATAGTCCGTGGTTAACAAAGCCCCCCTGATCTCAGATCTAATTCAGGAGGGGTCCACGGACGTTATGGGCATTACGGAGACCTGGTTGGGCATGGAAGGGGGGGTTCCCCTAGTGGAGATGTGCCCACCAGGTTTCCAAGCATTCCATCAGCCGAGGGCCCAAGGTAGGGGTGGCGGGGTGGCGGTTATTATTAATGAAAGCCTGGAACCGAGGGAGACCACTGTGCCTCAGATAGCTGATTGTGAATCCCTCTATGTGAAGTGGGGTCGTAGGACTCAGGTGGGCTTGTTGATCACGTACCTGGCTCCTTGCTGCGTGACAACAGCCCTGCCCAAGCTGTTGGAGTTGTTGGCCGGGTTGGCAGTTGAAACCCCTAGACTGTTGGTCATGGGGGATTTCAATTTACCATCAACTGGTGTGGCATCCTCGACGGCTCGGGAGTTCATGGCTTCCATGACGGCCATGGACCTGACTCAATTAGTGGATGGCCCTACCCACATCGGGGGAGGCACTCTAGATCTGATTTTTGTCTCTGGCCAGTGGGCGAATGATCTGATTTTAAATGATTTAGTTATTGAGCCTTTGTCATGGTCAGATCATTCTCTTCTTCGTCTGGACTTTCGGACTGCTACTCACCACCGCAGGGAGACGGAACCAATGCGTTAGTTCCATCCCAGGCGCCTGATGGACCCAGAGAGGTTCCTGATGAAGCTTGGGCCGTTTCCCGAGAACCTGGCCCGTGGCATGACTGAAGAACTAGTCACGGCCTGGGAACAGGCCGCGGCTGGAGCTTTGGACCATGTCGTGCCTTTGCGGCCTCTGACCCGGCGCAGGTCTCAACCAGCTCCTTGGTTCTCCGAGGAGCTGAGGGAGATGAAACACCGGAGGAGACACCTAGAGAGTGTCTGGAGATCCAGCCATTCTGAGGCTGACCGGACACTAGTTAGGTCCTATAGTAGCGTTCTTACGTTTCCTCCCTCATTGCGTCGGCAGATAACCGCCCGCCCGCCCTGTTTCAGGTTACCCGCTCTCTCCTTCAACAGGAGGGGCGGGAGGACCCACTTCAAGGGCGTGCCGAGGAGTTTAACAGTTATCTATACGATAAAATTGTTCAGCTTCGGGATGGATTGGATCAAAATTGGGTAGATCCAGGCGAGAGTTTCGAGACTCGTCTTGTTGAGACTGTTTGGGATAGTTTTGATCCTGTGACTCCCGAGGACATGGACAGGTTGCTGGGAAGGTTGAATGCCACCACATGTTTACTGGACCCGTGCCCCTCCTGATTGGTGCTGGCCACGCAGGAGGTGACACGAGGCTGGCTCCAGGGGATTACAAATGCTTCTTTGCGGGAAGGGGTCTTTCCCACTGCCTTGAAAGAGGTGGTGGTGAGACCTCTCCTCAAGAAGCCTTCCCTGGACCCAGCTGTTTTAGGAAATTACCATCCAGTCTCCAACCTTCTTTTTACGGCGAAGGTTGTAGAGAGTGCGGTGGCACGTCAATTACCCCAGTACCTGGATGAAACCGTCTATCTAGACCCGTTCCAGTCCGGCTTCCGGCCCTGATACAGTACGGAGACAGCTTTGGTCGCGTTGGTGGATGATCTCTGGAGGGCCAGGGATAAGGGTTACTCCTCTGCCCTGGTCCTATTAGATCTCTCAGCGGCTTTCGATACCATCGACCATGGTATCCTGCTGCGCCGGTTGGAGGGTTTGGGAGTGGGAGGCACCGTTTATCGGTGGTTCTCCTCCTACCTCTCTGACCGGACGCAGACAGTGTTGACAGGGGGGCAGAGATCGACCCCGAGGCGCCTCATGTGTGGGGTGCTGCAGGGATCGATTCTCTCGCCTCTCCTGTTCAACATCTATATGAAGCCGCTGGGCGAGATCATCAGTGGTTTTGGGGTGAGATACCAACTGTACACTGATGATACACAGCTATACTTTTCCACCCCAGGCCACCCCAATGAAGCTGTCGAAGTACTGTCCCGGTGTCTGGAAGCCGTACGGGTTTGGATGGGGAGGAACAGGCTCAAGCTTAATCCCTCCAAGATGGAGTGGCTGTAGATGCTGGCACCCTGTACAGTCAGCTGCAGCCATGGCTGACTGTTGGGGACGAGTCATTGGCCCCGATGGAAAGGGTGCACAACTTGGGCGTTCTCCTGGATGGACAGTTGTCTTTTGAAGACCATTTAACGACTGTCTCCAGGAGAGCTTTTTATCAGGTTCACCTGATTCGCCAGTTGCGCCCCTTCCTGGACCAGGATGCCCTATGCACGGTCACTCATGCTCTCGTGACCTCTCGCTTGGACTATTGCAATGCTCTCTACATGGGGCTCCCCTTGAAGAGCACCCGGAGACTCCAGTTAGTCCAGAATGCAGCTACGCGGGTGATAGAGGGAGCGGTTCGGAGCTCCCATGTAACACCCCTCCTGCGCAGACTGCACTGGCTGCCTGTTGTCTTCCGGGTGCGCTTCAAGGTATTGGTTACCTTCAAAGCACTCCATGGCTTAGGACCAGGATATTTACGGGACCGTCTACTGCCATCTTCTATCTCCCAGCGACCGGTGCGTTCTCACAGAGAGGGACTCCTTAGGGTGCCGTCAGCCAAACAATGTCGACTGACGGCCCCCAGGGGGAGGGCCTTCTCTGTGGGGGCTCCTACCCTGTGGAACAAACTTCCCCCTGGACTTCATCAACTATCTGACCTTCGGACCTTTCACCGCGAACTTAAAACCTATTTATTCCGTTTAGCTGGACTGGCTTGATTTAAAAAAAATTAATTTGCTTTTATGGGTTTTAAATTTTTGTAAATTTTTATAGGGTGTTACTGTATTTTAAATTTTTGGCCAATTGAATAAGTTTTTTAAGGGGTGTTCTTAATATTATATGTACTGTTCTCTTTGTATTTTATTCTGGCTGTGCACCGCCCTGAGTCCTTCGGGAGAAGGACGGTATACAAATTAAAATATTATATTATTATTATTATTATTATTATTATTATTATTATTATTATTATTATTATTATTATTATTATTATTATTATTATTATTATAGTCACTAAAGGAGAACTATCTATATTATTCTTGAGGGGGAAAATAAATCCCCATGAAGGCTAATATCTTTACAGGTGATAGATAAATTGACTTATAAAACTGGAAAATCATGCCAGACTAGAAATCCCAAATATATTAGAAAGAAGGCTTGAGGAGATCCACTTTCAGCTGCAGATGGAGTTTGGGGCATTCATATATATTTTTTTACCCAGTCAACTTCATATGGAGGGTGTGGCTGGTAGAATGAAATGAAAGGATAATCTTTTTTGAGTTCCTAGAGAAAAGCTGAGATATAACTTTAAAAAAGAAAATCTCAACAAAGACAAGCATTCAAGGTTTTTATTTGGTGGAGATGGGTGTGGGAATGCTATTCACTCCTTTTAATGGCTTTGGAAAGCTTGCCTTCCACCTCACCAACAATAAACAACAAACACCAATAATAAACAACAAACGCTGTCCTTAAAAGAAGAAAAATAATACAGCTCTCCCTTAAAGTGCAGAAAGGAGTAGTTTACTTCAAGCACAATGGCAATTCTGACTAAAAACAAAAAAAAGGAAGTTTGTAGAGTGAAGGGAATACCTGTTATAACAGATTTTTCTCCCCTGCTTAAATAAACTTTACTTAGATCTATGCTATCATTCATTTTTATTTTAGGATTAAAAATACTACTATGTTCTGACCCAGCTCCTCTAACACGACAAACTCTCTGATGTGAATTAAAAAAATTCCTTTATTAGGAATGCTAGCAGCCCAGTGGTGGGATTCAGCCGGTTCTCTCCGGATCGCACAAACCGGTAGCAGCAATGGTGGGAGGCTCCACCCACCTGACCTGACGTAACATGTGCCTACTGCACCTGCCCTAACCTTTACCACATGTTTGAACGTTCTCGGATACACTAACCATCTCCTGATGACTCTTTCAGTGGAACAATACAAACCAGCAACTAGATTTTTTTAATCACCCTCTGATATCTTTAGTCCACAGGAGTTAGTTTCTGAGTGGAAATGGAATCAATTCACATTTGCCGGCTTTCCTGCTTCCCTACTTCTCTTCCTTAGGAAATAGTTGATATTTTCCCCAGCATTCAAAACACCTTCTAATTTGCAGGTACATATTCTGGAAATGGTGGGACATGGACATATAAGGTATAGTTGGCAAAAAGGTCAAGTCAGTCAGGAGCTAATTCTTTCAGCTTCCAGTCCGAATGAGAAATATGGAAAAGGAAATTGTAGACCCAAGTCATGGGACTTCTTGCATTTGTTTGTTTATTTATATGTTTGTTTGTTTGTTTGTTTTATATGTCACTCATCTCACTATTAAAATTACTCTGGGGTTATTTATGAAGGCACATGCAAAATTGATTTACTTGAGAATACTTAGGAATGTGTTCTGAACTATGTCTCCACTGCTGGATCAAAAAGAATATGATAATAAAGTCAGGATGAGCTGAAGTTTTAAATGTCTGGAGACTGTCATGCTGGAAAAATAAGCTCACAAGTGCCTGCTAAAAGCTTCAAGAAAAAGCCGGCCATCATCCAGCAAACAAACAACGGCTGACATCATTAGTATAATGCATGGAGAATTGGCTTTAGAAGACAACAAATAAATCCAACTAGTAAATAATTATAGGGATTGTGATTTGTCCTTGTACTATGGAAATAGCCAGAAAGGAAAAAGAAAAAACAATGAAGAATTTTCCCACATTACTTTAAATTAGATAAAAACGTAAAGAAAATAATAATGGAGATCATTTCTCTGAGAAATCAAAAGATCTCAAGAGCAAAAAATGAACTGTTCCTGATTCAGAAGTTTGGTAAATTAATCTAGTTAATGCCAATAATAAGGAAGGAAGGAAGGAAGGAAGGAAGGAAGGAAGGAAGGAAGGAAGGAAGGAAGGAAGGAAAGAAGGAAGGAAGGAAGGAAGGAAGTTCTCCACATACACAGTTTTTAGTTTGTTTCTTGTTTGGGCTAAAAAAAATGCTCTAGATGAAACATTAATACAATCCATGTCAATATTACTAAAGTAGAAATGCAAACTTTTAGCATCATGAGGAAAAGGTCTGTCTGTTGACCATATGGTTTCTCAACATCCCATTTAAAATAGTTTTGACGTTTGCATCATTTTCACTTCTTGCAAAAGAAACCTGAAAATCAGCCAGAAAAAAACTTCAAAAGATATGTACTTAGTTGCTTTGTCTAAAAGGAGAGGAGAAGGGAAGAATTGATTATAATTAATGTCCACCAATATCATGTTTTACATGATCATCTGGTGTATGAATATAATTTGGATCTCCCTCCAAAAGCAGTTGCACTTATGAGGCATTTATCAAACCTGGCTGCTGCCATAGTCTCCTAGTCTATTTGTTTCGAAAGTTTGAGAAAAGTATTAGATAAAAAAACAAGTTTGTATGAAACAGATCCTGTCACTTCTCCCAACCCACCAAACCAATTAGCCCATTTTAGCCATTAGTCTCCATAGGACACTATGGAGGGAAGACCATAGCACAATAGCAAAGTATTGCTTTGCACTGAAAAGAGCACAGATTCAAAACTCAACAAAAGAACGGGTGGGGATATAGAACAATTGGTTTGTATGGTATCAAGAATCAGTTCAATCCGCATTCCTCAGATAAGGTTGAAAAAAAAAACTCCTGATATATCAGAGGCTGATAGTCAGAATGACCAGTGTCAGCTTTGCAACATAGACCAGGAAAGGAACCCACCTAGAAATACTAGTTCTAACTTTATAGTAAGGTTACATTAACAGAATCCCCCAAGTCTGAAAGTACATTTCTCCCCTCCATGCCTTTATAATCCAAGAAAGTAAGGATGGTCATTTCTGAGATGTTTCCCATGTTCCCATTCCATCTCCGGGCTCAGCTACCTAACTGATGGTGGTCTAGTCAGTGGCTCTTCATCCTGTCTCTCAAGTTCCTTCCCATATACCCGTGATGGCGAACCTATGGCACGCGTGCCAGAGGAGGCATGCAGAGTCCACTCTGTGGGCACGCGTGCTTTCTCCCCAGCTCAGCCAGCTGGTTGTCAGGTTTCCAAAGCATGCATGCGCTCCAGCCAGCTGGTCGTTGGGTTTCTCACGCTCTGGCGTGTACACCTTCTGGTTTGGGCACTCTGTGCCTCAATGGTTTGCGAACACTGCCATATACCATCATATCTAGTAACATGATTGTGTTTCTCCTTTTACCTTGGCCAAAATGAGAGATGATATACTGTGTTTTTCAGAGTATAAGACGCACTTTCCCCCCCCCAAAAGAGGGTTAAGATCTGGGTGCGTCTTATACACCGAATGTAGCCCTGCCCATCCACTGGAAAATGGGGCGCGCGGAGGTGGCAATAGGCTATGGCAATCCCTGCAGCCTGAAAAATCTGATCTTTGGGAGGCCGATCCAACCGACAATCAGCTGCTTGTGCTAATCAGGCTGTGCTGAAGCTGAAATGGGCTGTTCACTGTAAAGAGGCAAATTCTGGGATGGCAGGTTTTTTTTTTTCTTGTTTTCCTCCCCCGAAAAGGTAGGTGCATCTTATAGTCTAGAGCGTCTTGTATACTCCAAAAAATACAATATATTTTTTCTTCAAATTTTAGACAGAATTACTTTGGTTTGCTATCTGCATTTCCATTTCAGACATGTCAGACAAGGACAGCTACTTGTCAGAAATGATACATGGTCTCCTGAATGAGCAGGGGGTTGGATTAAATGACCTCCGAGGTCCCTCCCAACTCTGTTGTTCTGTTCTGTTAGCCGGTATTTCTAAACCAAAGCAACTAAAGTCTGCAGTCTTTTTCCATACAGTTCCATATTTCAGGATTCTTCTATGAGTCATCTCCAATTTGTTCTACGTTGAGATTCACTTCTATGGCAATTCATCTGCTTCTTAGAAAGTTGGCCTGCCTGTCATTTTCTCTTCAATTTGAGAAGAAGAAGGCAATCTTCTATCCAATCTCCTTCTGGCTGTGTCACCACTAGATATTTCAGCCCTCCAAATCCAGGTAGCCTAATCTGTATTTTATGGAAATTGTACAAATTAGGTAAACCGAGCACATAAATTGTTGGATATTGTGCCAAGTCCTTTACATTTTCTGTTCCAGCCACACAAAATTAGGAAAGATTAGCCAGTAAAAACAACTTTTTGCTCCAGCCTGGATTTTCCTTTTGCTATTTTCAGAGAATATATGGAAATCAAAACAATTTAGCCAAAGCGTTAGCCAAAACAAGTTAGTCCCCCCAAAAAAGAAAACCTATTGTTAAAAAATGATTGAAAGGAAAAAACTACGCTCCTAATTTTCTCTACTCTTGCTTTACTATAAAAATGTTTAGATGCGATGGATACCAACCTTTTGTAAAACTGTTAACTATGAGTAGTAGATAAAGGACAAGCACTAATAAGTAATGAATCATAATAAACAGACAACTTGCTTTTTCATCTGAGTTACTTCAAGCAATTTATTTCAAATGCTCCTTGATTCACCACTCATCATTCTTATTTTTAATACAATTAATCTATGAGTTCTGTTTTCAGTTTCCCTCAAGCTGAAGAATACCACTTACAGTATATATTATTACTTTTGACATTGAGCTTGTCAGCTGGAGCTCACAGCTTGGGTTCAAGACCCAAGCGAACCTGTTACTTTCCCTAGCTCCTGCCCACCTGGCAGTTTTAAAGCGTGCAAATGCAAGTAGATCAACAGGTACCATTTTGATGGGAAGATAACAGCATTCCATGTGACTTTGGTGATGTGGCCAACATAGCCGTATTGGCCACATGACCATGTGTTCAGACAACCCTGGTTTCTTTAGCCAAGAAGCAGAGATGAGCACCATATCCTAAAGTCGAACACAATGGGACAGGAAATTTTTACCTTTTTACTCAGATTAAACTAAGAGGTTGGCAAATATCATACCATCTTGCCAATCCCAGGGCTCTCAATTTTTATGTTCCACCAGTAAATAATTCAGGGTGTCTTGAATTGGGCAGCAGATATGTTTGTATGTCTCTCAAGAGCAGTCTGTCTAGTGATTAAGGAACCAGGAAACTGACTGGGTGACTTTGGACCAGTCACTCTCTCTCAACCCAGCCCACCTTACAGGGTTGTTGTTGTTGTGGGGGGAAAAATAGGAGGAGGAAAGGAATATTAGATATGTTCCATACCTTGAATTATTTATAAAAATAATAAAGGCAGTTAAAAATAAATAAATTAACAAAGGAAGTCTGGAGATTCTTTTTTCCCAATTCACTTCTGGCTAAATCTGTAATAATATAATTATTTCCTGTTTTGCCCCATTTTTATTTGTATGCAGCTATGGAGAGAGGATGAATATTGAAAAGGCCACCGAGTAGGAAGTGCCTAGAGCGTCTAGTCTTTTGTTGGCGTCATAGAGCCCTAAACAAGGATGGATCTGTTAGGTTTAAAAAATGGACTGCTGCCAGTCTACTAAGTAGGTCAGCCAGCATAGAATGAAAGGTTGTGTTCAGGTAGACCAAGAAATTTCACTTTAAGCCATTTCTGAACTTCCTCTGCTGCTGTCTAATAGGATAGCAATGCAGAAGAGCCTATGTATAGAAATATGTCAAGTTGCCAGGAAGCTTCAGACCTGTAGAAGAACTGCTGCAGACTGCAGACTGTCCAATTTACTATTTACAGTTATGCCCCTTTGTGGGGGAGGAAATATGCAGTGGTCACTGGATTACTTCATTAGGAAAGAGTTGTTTAGCCAAATTATAACGGTTACGTATGTGACTGTTATTGCAGAAAATATTTAGAACACCACAATGTTCCTAAGTGTTAGAATTTGTGGTAATTGTGTCACTGGCTTAACATATTTGCTTATTTACTTCTTCACACTTTCTGATTTGCAGATATGCGAGGGGGTACATAGAATAATATTAATACTATGCTTGCATTGTATTTATAGTTTCAAAGCGTCTGATTCCAATATATTTATGTTTTCCATTCCAATATATTTATGTTTTCCATTCCAATATATTTATGTTTTAGCACTTCGAATCAGCAGCTAAATTATTATGTAGAAATATGTTTATGTGATTTCCCTAAATATCCTTCTAACCCATTGAAAATGTTTAATATTAATGAATATTTGTTTTTTCAGATTTTTTTTAATTCCATTTTTGTGTGGCTCTACTAATGGGCAGAAAGTCTCCCTATCAACACAAAGCCATATTATGTTACATTCAGATTCGTTCTACAAATATACTAATGGTTGCTGTTGGGTGTGAAGTCAATATGTTTATTAGCTAAGATATGCGTATTAATACATAACATTTAAGCCAATATTTCTTATATATGACATTTTAATTCTTATCATAATGATTTGGTTCAGCAGCATGGAGAATAGGAAGGGAAGGCTGTTGCTAAGACTGATTTTTGCCATCACTTTTTCTCTTCCTCAGAAGTTTTACTTTATTCTAATCTTTCTTAAAGTTGGGAAATGAAGAGTAGATTGTTTGGGGAATAGGATCAGAAGAGCTGAGCCCCCACTAGCCCATATTTATTCTTCAGTGACTGCATTAACATATAATGTTAAGCCAAAATATCTTAGATATTGCTTGCTAAGATTGTCATAATGGCCTAGTTTATATCTAATTCTAAGCTGCAATAGATGGTACATGGCACTAAACCAAAACAAGTACATTGTCATTTGATGCCTTCATACACCAGGCTTGAGAGTAGTTTGGTGTACTGGTTAAAGCATCAGGCTAGAAATCCGAAGACAGTGAGCTTAGGCACAAAGCCAGCTAGTTGACCTTCGCCAGTCACTGTTTCTCAGCCCTATGAAGGAGACAATGGCAAACAATTTCTGAAAAACCTTGCCAAGGAAACTGTAGGGACTTGTCCAGACTCAAAAACTCAAGTTTAAATGTGAATTGGATTAATATGAACATGTGGGTATCTATCAATCCACTTCTCATGTGCATGTCTTGTGCAGTCTTGCTCTCAGTGGGACATCACTTATCTGTACAATATACGGTATGTATGGGATAACTCAAGAGAATGTCATTTTAAACCAAAACTATCCTTAAACTATGAAAAGGGATGATTGGAAAGAAAATGTTGAAGTGAAAAGTTCCTTTGCTTAGATTCCAAAATCTTTGCAATATCATGAAGTACTTCATTGCAAAACATCATTTAACTGTGGAATTTGCAACCGTCAAATATGGAGATGGCCACAAGTTCAGACAGCATAGAAACCATTGGCTGCTAGGCTTGATAACAGCTTGTAATCTTCAGAGTCATAGGCAGCCAACTCTACGCTGTGGGAGGGAGTCAAGAGCAAAATGTGTTTGCCATCTGGTCCATGTTTCTGAATCTCCAGAACAAAACAGATTGTCCACACAATACCACTAACCTGATCTAAAAGGGCTTTTCTTACATCCTTAATTTTCTTACCCGTCAGAACTCTTCTGTTACTTGGGGTTATTAGTCAAAGTCAGAAGCAACTTGCAGTCAGATTGTCATCAATGCAAAAAATAGAAAATCTTTCTAGCCAGACATAATCAGAAACAAAGGTCCTGGACTTTTCTTGACCAAATCTTAATAATCAAATCCATTTCATTTGTTTATATGTTTTTCACTAATGACCTGGTTGCTTTAGAAGGAATGTAAACACTTTTTTTCATTAATAGATTTTAACAAAAATATCACTGCCAAGACTGTTCTACAAAAACAGTCTAAAGTAACAGGAAATTTGTCTTGTTCATTTAGCAGAGGTGAAGTTTTGTTTTCCACACGCAAATGTTAAATCTGCTGTGTAGAAGAGACATATATATATAGGGAAAATGTCAGGACAGATTTTAAAGAGTTTATTCCTGAAAATACAATTAATCTCTCTAAGCAGAAAAGATTCTGCTATTTTGATCCAAGTAATATTCCTTAAGTACTACTAGAAAAAAATCTGAGTTGTTTATAGCTTGAGAAGGGAGTTGGACTAGAAGACCTCAAAGGTCCCTTCCAACTCTGTTATTCTGCTACCCTCATTTTTCACAAGACATTCTTTTATATGAATCTTTTTTTCCCCCATCCACAGCTTCTTTCATTACAGCACTCCAATAATCTTCTTTTTAATACTTCCCATTAGGGTAATTCCACACAACCTCATGATACTTTGTAAAAAAAAAAAAATTTTTCCTTTTCTACTGACACTATTGAGAGATCCCTTTATCTTTGATCTTTTCACAAAGGACTTGTACATTCTTTTCTTCTTCTAGTCATTCTATTTTCATTCCAGTTTTTCTTTCATTTGTTTATTTCCTTCTCTTTCTATTTCCCCCCATGATCCATTCTTGACCAAATTATGGTCTGTCGCACATTTAAAATTTAATCATGCTTGTATGCTTACATCCTTTTATCTCAATATTTCAGCACAAAAATGTCTTTGTGTCAGTGGTGGAATTCAAATTTTTTTACTGCCGGTTCTGTTTGGGGTGGCTTGGTGGGCTTGGCTTGGTGGGCGTGGCAGGGGAAGGATACTGCAAAATCTCCATTCCCACCCTACTCTGGGGCCAGCCAGAGGTGGTATTTGGCGGTTCTCTGAACTACTCAAAATTTCTGCTATCGGTTCTCCAGAACCTGTCAGAACCTGTTGAATTTCACCCCGGCTTTGTGTTCATTACTTTCATTCCTTACTTATTCGTTATTGCTTTCACATAATTCTTTTTTAGTAAGATTGAGAAGGTGTAGATGTAGGTTACCAACTTTAGTCATATTAATGCTGCTAATAATAATGCTAATGATAGTGCCAAAACAACTGTTTTGTGAAGCTAGGATTTCTGAGCTAGAGAATGCTTGCAAGTCAACCTACTGTTGCCTCTATCCCATCTCTCAGGAGAAATTAAGAGTTTTCTTTATCTCATTGCTGCTATCTGATTGCCATCCAAACGTTCGCAGGCCAGAACTATGTAGTATCCTTAGATAAAGTGATTTTGCACTTTTTAAAAAATAATAGGAATAATAACCATAAAGGACATATGTCTATGGAGATTTTCAATCATCCAGGTCATGGTTGTCCCAAAGGTGCTGTTTTCAAGAGGCAACTGGACTTCCTTTGTTTTTTCCTTGAAGATGAAGAAACTTGGATGAGAAGCAAAGCATCTTCAAGGAAAAAACAAAGAAAGTCCAGTTGCCTCTTGAAAAAACACCTTTGGGACAATCATGACGTGAATGTTTGAGAATCTCCATAGAAATATCTTCTTTATGTTGCCACTTGAAAAACAAATCACCTTTGGGAGATAAAGGAGATAGGATTTCACTACCATGCACAAAGGCTAGGATCATAATGTCTTTTCATCTCTTATACCAGCTTAAGGGTCAAATTGTGCCTATGACTATAATCTCTCTCATTGAAGTGCAGTGCGCAGCTATCCAGGAGTGGCCTCTTCAGTAACACTCCCATTTCCAGAGTTCCCTCTCCATGTGGTTTAACTGGTACTAAAGTGATGCCCATTTGGTGCCAAGCAAAGATCTTTTCATATGGCCAGATATTTTAAATCAATTGGCCTGTTAATTTTTTTTAAGTCTTCTGTTTCATTTATTTTGCAATTGGGCAGCTGCTTTGGTAGTTTTATTGTTGTTAATTAATGTAATTCATTGTCTTATTCCATAGTACATTGTCATTATTTAAGGATTTTGCAAGAAAACCATGGGAGAACTTAGAAAGTTTATGCAATCTAGTGCTGGAATTAGTTACAGAGAATTACATAATTAAATCTGTGTATGAGCTGTGCTGTAACCAAGTGTAATTGGAGGTTTACAAGGAACCAACATTCCTTTCATGTATGAAACCAGACATCCAAGATTAAAATGCTGAAGTGATAAAATTGCCTTTTTATACATAACCAAAATGCATCTGGACTACTCTGAAAAATAGAATCATTTTAGTTCAGATGGGACTTTCACCTTCACGTTATATTAATCTGCAGTGAATAGGCTTCTATTAATCTTTTAGTGGGGTACCATATTCTATTTCGTTTTCATAAAAATCTCTTAATTAAAAATAACAACAGCAGGCAGCAGTGAGTTTCATATACTGCAAGATCAGAAGTGAAAAATACGTGTAATAGCATTACATTCTATGTTGCTTTATGTGTGCTGTAAGCGTCTTGCACAGTTATCCATTCTGTCCTAAAACACACTGAATAACGGCAACTGTTCTTGATTGCTGACTTCCAAAGAGAATCATTTATTTTTAAAACAAATTCTGTAAATCAAAGGTCAGAGGAGCCAGAGGAGGAAAGCAGGGAAACGTAGTAGTTTAAAATCGAAATGCATTGCATTCTTGATGCCCTGTGGTCTCAGTTTACTAAAAGTTCCCAGCAGTGAGTTTCTGCTGTTACCCAGCAAAAAGTAATTAATAAAACAAGTTGGATCTTGTAGTGTAATCCTCTCTTCAAAGACGCATTTGCACATTTTTTTTCAATAGGCACCAGTAATTGGTTTTTTTAAAAAATGTACTTAACTGAATACTGATAGGTATTGTATAGATGTGCAGCCGTGTATGGTTTGCTAATTGCACAGTGGCAAATAGGACAGTGGTTCAGAGGGTTAACATCATTGGCCAGAGGATCATTGTTCTCCCTCTCCCCTCCTTGGAAGAGCTTTATAGCTCCTGCTGCCTTAAGAAAGTTCAAAACATTCTTAAAGATCCATCTCATCCTGGGCACCCTTTTTTGTTGAACTATTACCATCTGGCAGATGGCACAGGATAATAAAAACAAGGACAAATAGGCTGAAAAACAGCTTCTATCCCAGAGCAGTAACTATGTTGAATTCTACTGTATAGTGTAATATGAATGTGTATCAGGGGTTTTTAATTCAATTGTATAGAATGTGACGCATGTGTGTTTTTGTTTTATTTTTATAGTTTTCTTAGGTATGATGTACACTGAAGATGGCATTTAATTTCACTGTACGAGGTGCAATGAAAATAAAGTAAACTAAAACTTATTGGAACAGAACCTACTGTTTAATTTGTGTTCAGTAATTATCCTCTCCCACCTCTCTTTTGACAACCATAGCATTATTCTTTTGTAACAACATCCTTGCTGTGCCAATTCCATTTTTTAAAGTAGCTGTAGAATGACTTCAATGCTTTATTTTAAAAGGAAGGGAGGAGAGGATTGAGGGAGCAGTCAGTCGCTATACTTATCTTGGTGTCATTCTTCTGAAGAAAATGTTTGTTTACATTTGTGAGAAACCAGCCGAAGATTATCTAACATACTCTTCCATGTTCCATTTTCAAACAAGCCTATGTACCTGTTTTTCACATCTGGGTGGTCCCAACCCTGATAGCCTTTCACAAAAGTTTGAAGACCTGTCTGTTTCTCCAGGCGTTTGGGACAGGTGGTTGTGTGAACTCTGCAGTTAATGTGGTTTTTCTGAGCACAGTTTTTCAATTTTAACCTCAGGTGGAGTGTATGCAGATGCACTAGTGTTTTTTTGTTGCTGCTGTTGTACATTGCCCTGAGCCACTCTTGTAAAATGGGTGGCCATATAAATTATTTAAACAAATGAATAAATTGAGATTTCAGTAGACTTCTTGTAGTTTTGCTAACCTGGCATTCTTCTTTTTCACCTCTGTTTGGTTTTCTTCAAATGCCATTCAATGAATTCTCCAAAGCAAAGGTTCCCCTAAGGCACTGCTTTGGATTTTCTTAGACTTTTCAGTGCTTGTCATTATCATATAACACTGTAATTTGTTCTGTTTGTTTGGCAGGGGCAGGAAGTACTTCATTACAAAGGTGGCTTTCAGATCTAACTTTGGTCTCAAGCCTGGAGTTGATGTGTTGATGGGCCTTTGGTTTGGCTTGATTTGTTCTTGTTTGATTATTTTTGCCTGAGGTGCCTATGGGGGTTGCAATGTTTTGTATTTGTACATGTAAGCTGCCCAGAGAGGGAAGTTATGATAAATGTAAGTACTGTAAATAGACAAATAATAACAGTCAATTACAAAAAAAGTAGTTTTATTTGGAATAGATTTTTTTTTATTTTGTCACAACAGTATACACAAGCATCAACATAAAACAACAACACATCATATAAGCATATATATGAGCAAAAATATGCAATAACTATATTAATTTGATATAATGAAAGGAAACAATAGGACAGGAATGGTAGGCACTTTTGTGCTCTTATGCAAGCCCCTTATAGTCCTCTTAGGAATGGGGTGAGGTCAATAGTAGACAGATTTTGGTTAAAGCTTTTGGGATTTTGAGAAGAGATCACAGAGTCAGGTAGTGTGTTCCAAGCATTAACAACTCTGTTACAAAAGTCATATTTTCTGCAATCAAGATTGAAGCGGTTAACATTAAGTTTAAATCTATTGTTTGCTCTTGTATTATTGTGATTGAAGCTGAAGTAGTCTTTAACAGGAAGGACATTGCAATAGATGATTCTATGATTCAGTGGTGGGTTGATTCCATATTAGTAAAACCAGCGGGAGGCTCTGCCCACCAATCCGGATGTTGTCATAGGCGATCTGCGCTAGTGCAGAAGCTTGGCGTGCACGCGAGCTTCACTCATGTGCGCGTGCAATTTTGTTGCAAATTGGTAGTAAAGATAAGTAAAAGCCATCCCTGAACAGATTATGGTATATCCTGCAATGAGACCTTTATCACCAACTAACAACACCTACCTATCCCAGGTCCCAGGGAAGGGGAAGGGCATAATATTGCCAAACCCAATATAAACCTCTGGCTGACTGTGCAACAAACTATAATAAAAGGGCAGTTCCTATTGGGATGGGTTTCTGCAAAAACAGCTTGGGGACAAAATTATTCTATTCTTTGGCAGTTGAACAGTTCCACAGAGCTATATTTTATTCTGAAAACTGTTTAATATCTACAACAGAAGCCTAGAGAGCGATTATCCAAATATTTGGCATAAGGTGTCATCAGTACCCAGATGACATCTAACTCTGCCTTTCATTTTCATCAAATGCAAGTGGAGTATACGAAATCAATGCTAGATAATGGACTGGATGAAGGCCAAAATTCTGACTTTGTCTAGGCAAAATTGACGAAGGATTAGGTAAGTGCTTTGTCTACCAGGGTGAATGAACTAAGGAACCTCTTTTGAAGGCAGTTACATAAACAATCTGATTTGTAATTTGGATATGATCTTATATCCAGTATTCTCCCTAGCGGTTTCATTAAAGCAGTATGACCCATGTACTTTGCTCTGGTCAGCATGGATGGAAGTGTGCCTGCGCACCACAGAGAGAGGGGGGGTAGGAGGGAGGGAAAGGGAAGGAGAGGGAAGGAGAGGGAAGGAGGGAAGGAGGGAGACTCTTTGCATCCCTCTCCTGTCAGTGGTCATTTTGTTGGACTGCTGGGCTGTCTGGCCTGAAAGGCTGATTGTTCAAATGTTAAATGCTGTTTATCTATCTATCTATCATCTATCTATCATCTATCTATCTATCTATATCACTATTTGTCTATCTATCATCTATCTATCTCTATCACTATTTATCTATCATCTATCTATCATCTATCTATCTCTATCTAGCTATCATCTATCTATCATCTATCTACCATCTATCATCTATCTATCTATCTATCTATCTATCTATCTATCTATCTATCTATCTATCTATTATCTATCTATATCATCTATCATCTATCATCTATCTATCATCTATCTATCTATCTATCTATCTATCATCTATCATCTATCTATCTATCATCTATCTGTTTTAGAATTTTGCCAAGTTTCCTCTCTAGGGGAGAGTGAAACTGATGGCTTTTTTCTGATTCTTTTTTCCCCATAAGTCCTAAAAAGTAGGAAATGCAATTGAGGCTTGCTCTATTTTAATGGATAGAAGAGGAAATGAAGCAGGAGACCCCA
This sequence comes from Ahaetulla prasina, assembly GCF_028640845.1. Lineage (NCBI taxonomy): Eukaryota > Metazoa > Chordata > Lepidosauria > Squamata > Colubridae > Ahaetulla > Ahaetulla prasina. The sequence continues at coordinate 130,847,858 of NC_080539.1, forward strand.
CCAAGAAGTCACATGAACTATGGTTCAGATGGAATACAGTTACACCAGCCATATTAATTGCTGCCAAAAGATTCTTTCAGTGGACTGAGATAGACTACCAAAGATGTTGAAGACCAAGCTTTTCATCAAGTCGTCTCACTCCTGGGCCATTCGAATTATATTACAAATACTACTTTGCCTCATACATTTTCTGTTCAATTCACAATTGACGGACAATGAAAGTTTCCTGAGAAACATTGCATCCAGTTACACACTCAGTACACTTGCACACAGGTAGTCCTCAAATGACAACAGGTCATTTAGTGACCGTTCGAAGTTACAATGGCACTGAAAAAAGTGACTAATGACCATTTTTCACACTTACGACCGTTACAGCATCCCCATGGTCACGTGATCAAAATTCAGATGCTTGGCAACTGGCTCATATTTATGACAGTTGAAGTGTCCTGGGGTCATGTGTTCACCTTGTGCAACCTTCTGGGAAGCAAAGTCGATGGGGAAGCCAGATTCACTTAACAATCTACTAGCACTGATTCACTTAACAACTGTGGCAAGAAAGGTCATAAAAGGGGGCAAAACTCACAACAAATTTTTCAGCAACAGAAACATTGGGCTCAGTTGTGGTCGTAAGTCAAGGACTACCTTTATATGATACCCTCAGCAGTTTTCCAGATTAAGAGCTTCTGATGAAACTGTCTCCAAACAGTCCACCAACCATATGAGATTACTTGGACATAAAACACACTCATTGTCACTCAATATTACCACTTCATTGAAAGCACCCCATTCTGCCTTTAGATATATGGTGATGTGTAAAGTGAGATTAGAAACATGACCATTTAAAAATAAAAACAATTGAAAGACTTGTGGCCTAAAGACAAATGTTTCTCTTTAATTTTCAGGAGAAATGAACATAATTTAAGTCTGCTCAATATATCCTCAAGCTGTCCTTGATTTCAACTACTGAACAATATTTAGCTCCAAATTTGCTAAATACTTAACTTAGATATGATTAAGCATCCAAAATATTTCCTAGGTCACTATGACTCATAAGCCACGAGACAAGTTTTGTGTTATATTTGCTTGAGGACCAGTTTTGACTCCTACCATTAGTCAAAGGCATCATTTGCGGGTTTTATCATTCTTGCAAAATTAAGATTAGTGAAGGGAGAGTTCTTGGTTGCTGGTTTTCAGCTAGCCACTGACCTTCAACTAACCCCTGAAAAATGTCCAGAGGGCCCTGAAGATGCTGTCATTTCATGGAACTGTTACTGATAAGAAGAAATTATTATACACTATCATTTTTTTAGTAAGGATGGAAATGTTTCATATGGTATGCCTTGTGATATTGATATACGTAATTCTGTAAACTGCTGGGAGTTTCTGAATTTGGTGACCTAGACATGATGTTAACAAATAAACACAATTTTAAAAAAATTGAAGACCTTGAAGGAGTATTTATTTTTGACAAAGGCTCAGACAAAGTGTGCATTTAAAGCTGATTTGTGAGAAAATGCCATTGCCTGCTGTGTTGTTTATTTTGCCTGGTCCAGATACCTTCTCTCACAATTGCAATACTCAAAAGAGACTTCATGTGCAGAAGCTTTTCCAGTTTTTGTGAGTGTCAATTCCAGCTGCCATGTAATGTAAAATTCCTCACTGAGGAAAATAAAATCATCACTTTACCTTAATGGGGCAAATCAAAGAGCACCAGACAGGCATAACTTTGACTATGAAAGATGCTTTAGCAGGAGATTTGCCAAACCTTTGGCTCCTTCTTTAAATAAAATCCAGTTACATTTCACACATTTTAAAATGATTTTCAGTTTTAATGTGTATATATAACTGCAAGGAAAAACAATACCTCACCAATACCTGACAGGGCAAATCATTATATATAAACAGAGAGCAAATCCCACTTCCTTCTAGCACTGAAGATGTTACCTAGTCAAGTAATGAAACATCTGAAGTCAAAGAACTAAGATCATCAAGAATGCCACCATTCAATCCTGAGCTACAGATATTCTCTTCTATTGTATTTCAGTGAATCTTCTTACTGGTTTTCACCAAATGCTGTATATTTAATTCTTCACTGTTGTGCTTTTCCTTCTATTGCTTTGTGGTAGGCGGGCCTGCCTGCATGAAGTCTGAGAACAACTTTTACCTTTAACAAGTTGTGAGCACCCTAGAATTGTAGAGGGTAAATGGGAATCCCATGTTTAAAATGAAAGGCAATATTTTAATTTTTCTGCTACTATTCATAATTGGGAATCCCATTGGCAATATTGTTAGGAGCCTTGGATATAGGTCTCCAGAAGGTTTCATCCAGTTTTCTCTTTCTGTCCAATGACATCGCCTGGCCAAGAAGTTAGAAAGGATAAGAACATTGTTAAAATTGATTTGGCTGCCAATGATATATTGGATGAAAATTCCCTGGCAAACCATTGCTAACATATTGTGTGGTCGTCTGGAAAAGGTGAATACATGTTAACTAAAATAAAAACACGCTCAATTCATGACACATAAATGTTTATGTGCTTGAAAACTGCTTAATAAAACACATGTTTGCGTGCTTGAAAACTGTTTGATGAATTTTTTTTTTGTATATGTTCATATTCATCAGAATTTTTGTGTTCAGGGCACAATGCATTTTCTCCTGATTACTCACAACATAGCCAACTATCTAAAATGTAAAAAGAAAAAAGCATAGGGCTATATGAAAAATACATGAATACATACCTTGCAAAGTGCATCAAAAGAGATTTCTCATTACTGTCTTAATCACATCGATTATTGTGATCAATTTGGAGAGAACTGAAATGCTGCAAAATTTTGCTTACTGCCCACTGGGGTACCATATTGTATAAGTTTCTTGTATGAAAACAGAACAGCCAAAGTAGAAGAGTTAGGCCCTCATTAGATAGATACACATGTTATTCCTGCCCCTGTGTTGAGACATTCTCTATTAGAACCCTGGAAGATGTAAGCCAATAGAATACATTAAGCTAAATTCAGTTGGTTTTAAAGTGAAAGAATTGAAAACATCTAGGAAGCAATGTCGAGTTTTAATCAATCCCAGGGCTTCGACGTCTGGTGCACATGTAACTGAGAAAGGTAAAAACTCTTCATTCAGAGACTGGGTTGGGGAGGTGTATTTGCTTACCACCTCAACCAAATGGCAAACAGAAGGCTATTCCAATTCATACTAACTTCCCTTTATAGGTTCAACCAATTATAACATATAAAAAATTCTACTTGGTAAAGTTTCTACTGCTATGATTAATGTCTATGTCAGCTTTGGAAGCCATACTAGGCCGAAGGCTTCCACATGCTGCCACATTCTCCTCTGTGGGAAAGGAGGGGAGGAGGGTGGTAGTGCAAGGGATGATTAGACATAATAACATTTCTGGCGGTCAAGGTCAGGCTGGGTTCACATCTGGAGAAGGAGTGGCTGGAGTGATGCTTCGACATGGGACGGTTGAGGATTGGCGCATGTGACCCACAGAGGGGTCATGAGGGTGGAGATCTTGGAGTTTGTATTACTGAGGGAGGAACCAGAATCCCCAGTTTCGGTTTTCATCCAACTGTGCCAGTTTACCTATGCTAGTAAAAGAGCTTTGAAGATGTTGGCTTTGGAGTCTTTCCTGCAGGAGGGGTTTTCTGGAACGTTGACAGTCTACAGTTTTGTCTTGATTTAGACTCCCACTCTGTTTCATGAATGCTTTTATCATTTAAATGATATCTCGTATCACCATATTATTATAGTGACAGGTTTTAATGAGATATTAGATTCTAAATTAGATAGGAATGCACCCACCCTTAAAAGGCAATGATTAGTAACAATCATAGTTAAATCATATGCAGATAAATTAAATTTGATGAAACCCTGGTATTTGTTTTTGGGTATATATCAGTATATATATATACTGAAAAAAACAAAAAAAAATTCTAAATTCTAAATTTTATTAATTAAAGGATTGTAGGGAAAACTTATCAAGTGAATACGGTTTGGAGGTTTGAAATATTTGTGAGTTTTAAATATTTAACAAGCAGTTTTTAAAAAAGTAAATTCCAAACTGATGAAAAAAATAAGGTTTAGTCAAACCTTAAAAGGCTACATTAACAGCTCTGAGCTCTGTAGAATTCCACAACTCTCAGCACTTTGCAAGAGACTGAAAAAAGATCTAATTCTGTCTCCTACTCCAATAGGAAAAGCGATCAGGAGTATTAGGTGATCTCAACAGCTCTCCTTTCTCCAGAGAGATTTCTGATGCTCAAGGTCCAGCATCCAGTTGCATTTTTGGCCACTGTTTTTCCCAGTAACTACAGGATATCAATTTGCCATTCCTCACTGGAAGCTTCTCTTTCCAAATGTTTATAGTTAAGTGTTATTAAACCTTACAGTCTAACATAAAATGAACAATCTTAAAATGATTGTAATTTCCAGGATACTTTAGCTTTTGTGAAAAATACCTGCAGACATATCCATTTTTGAAAAAAGTTTTCAAAAGGTCAAAAGCTTTTCTACATTTCTATTTCCAAATTGCAAAAAAAATAACTTTGAAAAACTTGAAACTGCCAGTTAAAGATTGGCTTTATCACCTGTCACTATCATATTGATTTGAAAATTGTAGTATATAATTTCCATGGGAAATGTGTTTTGATCGTTTTTCTGTTGATGACATGGGATAATTAATTTAAAAATGGTTTTATGGAATATCTGGATGGAAGTTGGGATCCTTATATTAGTTCAACTAATACAGTAGATGATAACAATGTGTTCCTGTTATTTCTACTTTAAAAAATAAATACTGTTTGACAGTTGCCACCCACTGGTAGAATGTACAATTACAGTATTTGGGCCAGTGATATTTTCAACCTTAGAGACACCTGTGTTACTAAGCAGAGTTATTAAGTTCTATAAGACCAAAGCACACAATCGGTCTTTTGCTATGCAAATTTTAAAGACTAAATGGGATAAAGAATTGGAAGCTTCTGTTCTACCTAAACAATCAGTACCAAAATCATCTTTAGATATTAGAGTATGGCTTGTGCAATAAAAATAATATTTCAAACTTATTGGACCCCATTAGATTTGTATAGAAAAGGAAATAATAAATCAATGTGTTGTCCAAGATGCAACAAGAATAATGTTTCATTGAAGTATACATTTCACAATGTCATATTGTTCAAGAAAGAAGTAATTACATATACTAATTTGATTTTTAAATAAATTTAATATTTTTGAATAAACACATTCTGTTCAACTACTGCATGGAAACTAACAACTGGATATCAGAAATGGTTTTTCTATGCCCTTATTATTGCCGGGGGATTAGTTCTTCAACCCTGGAAAGACAAATTAAAGGCTCCAATTACTGAATATTGCATTCTATGAATAAGTTGCCAATAGTCATCAATTATGTATGGACTATAACAATTAAATATAATTATCTTTTACTGAAATTGTCATGTAAGACATTTCACATATAAGTGTGGGTGTGAGACTCTATCTATATGTGCACATATACCCATATACAATTTTTATATATGTAAATACACAGAGACACACACAAATTTGTAAATGCGAAAGGTTGTGGTTTTTTTTACCTTTTTAGTCCTTTTTTTTCCTGTGTTCTATACTAAACAAAGCAAAACCAAACAGAATTGGATGGAAGACTTTGCTCACTGCTTTGCTGAAATTAATAAGCAAACGCTACCATTCTTTATCGAGATGGTCCTCTTCATAATTCTAACCTTGTTACAAAAGACCTTAAGTTGCATGAAATGTCTGCAACTGATTTTCCTCCCCTGATGAAACAGCTAAAGCCGTAGTTAATTTACTGACAAGTCTTGGAGGTACAATAAGTCTCTTCCACTGTGTATTTCTGGTTGGCAGGGTACTCTGCACTTAATTGAATACAGAAACAACAGAGGTCAGGAAGGTGCTTTTTCCAGATCTCTATGGGGCAGAAATAATAGACATACATGGATATGCCAATTTTGTGGTTCTAAGTCTTGACTGTTGTTTTAAGAAGTCAAGCTATGATTTTCAGTGAAGGAATACTCAGATTTCTGTAAACGTTGCCGATGCTATTGTTAAGGCAGAGTGGAAGAAGTGATGCTTAATGCACTGTGTACAATCCATCATTCCAAACGATGGAACGATTCTCCTACAAGTTTGGCCAGATTTGGACATTTTAGAATTAAGGGCTAAATTCAATTTGTGTGAGGTTCTTTTTTTAAAAAAAACAACTCATTTAAGGTTTCCATCAATTAACTGGGCAATTTTCAATTGGTGGATGGAAACTACAGTAGTTGGATTCTACCCATTGCAACATCCTTTGTGTCAATAAAGTTCACACAATAGTAGGTGACAAGTACGATTTATTTTTGTCCTGAAGACTATTAAAATCGCAATCCAGGTTCTGTTCATTTTCTTAAACCTCCTGACTTGACATTAGACAAATAGCACATTGAGACATTGTTTGGCTTCCTGCAGGAACATGGATCTTCTTTTCGTGAGATACTAATCAGTACATTTGGCTTCCTCCATCTGTCCCTTGCTGAATATTAAGAGGCTGCACCTAGCCATTGCTGTGATAAAACAAGGCAAATGCTCTTTGCTCCAGTTTCTGCTACAATTAACATGAAGCAAAGGCAAAAGAACACACACTACATAAATCAATGATTCCGGTGATAGGAAGCATGTTTCTGCATCTTAAAGATACAGGTAAGCAGGTTGACAGCTTACTAAAGCCACAGCTCTAAATAAACATTGTCAGAACGGAACTCTAGTGACGCCAGAGATACTTATAGGAAGGATGAAGGATGCTTCTGCTTGCATCTGATTGAAATGGAAGTGACTCAAGAGCTCAATTATATATTTCAGTTCTAATAGGGTTTAAATATTTGAAATGTTCACCAGGTGGCACCTAAGCATCCTCGTTTAATGCATGGCAATTACTTTAGGGAGAGCCAGTTTGGTGAGGTGGGATAAAGGCATTGGATTGGAAGCCCGGAGACTAAATTATAATCCTGCCTTAGGCAGAGAAACCTGCTGGATGATTTGAGCATCTTGCTCAGATTTAGAAAGAAGCTAATGGCAATCTGAAAATATTGCCCAAAAAGTTGACTAATCAAATTCACACACACATTTAAAAAAAAAAAAAAGCCAAACCCAACCCAATTTTATAGGTTAAGGTGCATAGATCACCACAGCTGCTAAAGGGGAACATGAAGATTTAGAAGATAAAGTGAAAGAAGTTCAGATAAGATCAGCAAGAATGATAAGGAGATTACCACGTTTTATGAAAAGATATTGCAGGAGCTGGAAACCTTGAGCAGGAAAGATATCAGGATGTCACGGGGAAGGTCAAGAACTGTTGTCTATTAATTCCAACTGCAGAATATGGAATAATAAGACAACACAATGACTCATAGAAGAATGGCCAGACCTGTTTTCTCTGTGCATAAAGATTTAAATTTATTTATTTTGTTACAACAGTATATCTAAGCATAAGCATGAAATAACTATACAATAGATAAGCATATATATAAGCATAAGTATGTAATAATTATATTAATTGGAAATAATGAAAGGAAACAATAGGACAGGAACGGTAGGCACACTTGTGCTCTTATGACCTCTTAGGAATGGGGTGAGGTCAATAGTAGACAGCTTTTGGTTAAAGCTTTGGGGATTTTGGGAAGAGACCACAGAGTCAGGTAGTGTATTATAGGAAGGTAATGCCCAACTGATTTTAAAAGAATGATTCTATGAGTAATTCATGAAGCCTATTACTCAGGCATTCCCTTTATTAGATGTGTTCAAGCAAAAGCTACGCGGCCATCTGACAAGTCTGAATTTGGAGTCCTATACTCAGAGTGCTAAATGACCTTTTCCAAATGTACAATGAGAAGTGGCATGTGTGAATAAGTTTGGTAGACAAGGGGCTGAGCTACAGGCAAGGGAATGGTTGAATAAGAGGCAATTTGGCCTTCAGAAGGAATGTGGACGAGGCCAACATCCCAGAAGAGAGCTTCTCTGGTTTCTTGGGCTGTTAAACTAATTTCTAGTTTAAACTAGAATTAGTTTAAATTAAATTAATTAATTAATTAAATTAATTAAAATTAGTGTTAAAATAATTTCTAGTTTATTGGGCTGTTAACTCCTTCTTGCTTAAAAGCTTGTGCTGACCATCTGGCCCCCATCTTCACCCGCATCTTTAATAAATCACTAGCGATGTGCTATGTTCCTTCTTGCTTTAAACGCTCTATCATCCCAGTGCCGAAGAAGCCCACCATCAAGGAACTGAACCACTACAGACCAGTTGCTCTAACATCTGTAGTTATGAAGACCTTTGAAAGACTAGTGCTTTCATACTCGAAAACCATCACAGATCCACTGTTAGACCCTTTGCAATTTGCATACCAAGCAAATAGATCAACAGATGATGCTGTTAATATGGCTCTGCACTACATCCTACAACATCTTGAATCTCCAAAGACCTACGCAAGGGTCCTCTTTGTAGACTTCAGTTCAGCATTCAACACCATCATTCCAGACATTCTTCTAACTAAGCTAAACCAGCTAGCAGTACCTGAACACACTTGTAAATGGATCATAAGCTTCCTAACAGACAGGAAACATCAAGTGAAGCTACACAAAATCACATCAGATACCTGCACAATTAGCAGAGGAGCCCCCGAGGGCTGTGTGCCCTTTCCACTACTCTTCTCTCTATACACCAATGACTGCATCTCAAAAGACCCCCTACGTTAAAGTACAGAAGTTTGCAGATGATACAACAATGATTGTTCTCATTCGAGACAACAATGAATCTGCATACAGATGGGAGGTTAAACAACTAGCTTGTGGTGCAACCAGAACAATCTTGAACTAAATGCATCCAAAACTGTAGAAATTGTGTTAGATTTTAGGAGAAACCCTCCTATACTGCCACCTCTTACAATACTAGACAACATAGTATCAACAGTAGAGTCCTTCAAGTTTCTAGGTTCTATCATATCTCAAGACTTAAAATGGACACCTAACATCAAAAACTTCATCAAAAAAGTTCAACAACGAATGTTCTTTCTGCGCCAACTCAGAAAGCTCAAACTGCCCAAAGAGCTGCTGATTCAGTTCTACAGAGGAATTATTGAGTCTGTCATCTGCACCTCTATAACTGTCTGGTTTGGCTCTGCAACCAAACAAGACAGACACAGACTTCAGAGGATAATTAGAACTGCAGGGAAAAAAATTGCTACCAACCTGCCTTCTATTGAGGATCTGTATAATTTTTGAGTCAAAAAGAGGCCTGTGAAAATATCTACAGACCCATCACATCCTGGACATAAATTGCTTCAACTTCTACCCTCAAAACGATGCTATAGGGCTCTGCACACCAGAACAACAAGACACAAGGACAGTTTTTTCCGAATGCCATCACATTCTAAACAACTGCTAAACAACTAATTCCCACAAGGCTGTCAAATTATTTACTAAGACTGTATTACTATTATTCTTCTCATCCTTCCTAGTACCTATCTCTTCCCACTTATGGCTATAACCATGTTGCTTGTATCTTTACAATTTATATTGTTTTATTGTTTCCTAGTATGATTTGATTGCTTATTAGTATCCTATGACTATCATTAAGTGTTTTATCTTATGATTCTTGATGAATATATTTTATTTTTTCTTTATGTACACTGAGACCATATGCACCAAAGACAAATTCCAATCACACTTGGCCAATAAAGTGTGATATTCTATTCTATTCTATTCTATTCTATTCTATTCTATTCTATTCTATTCTATTCTAAAAGCTATGTGGGACAGATGCACTTTGCAAGATTTGCAAGATTCTGTTAATATAAAATTAGACTGAAGTAGAATTAGTTCATCTGGGCATGTTTTCTGTCTTGACTACCTCATAATGCTGACAGCATGTGATTTATTTAATAAGGAGGCTTGATATGATTTTAGATGTAAATGACTTCTTCAAGATTCCAAATAAGGTGCAATGATGCTTGAAGCATTGCATCTAGTATTAATTTTGAGTTGCTTTTCAATAATACCAAACTGAGACATGTTTTTGTTTGCTCCTGGCATCCCTGCAGTAACATTTCAACATATTATTGAAGCTGAGAAGAGTTTTGACCCTCACTTTGAACCTGCTCGTGGGACTGCAAGAGCTCAAGAGATAAAAGCAGGATTTGAAATGTCCATAGCCAGTTTTATTTTATTTATTTTTTATGCATCTTCTTCTCCTCCCCAAAAAATCTACTGCCCAAGGAAAATGCATCTTTTTCCCTAATGAGACAGATAGTTCTATTTTTCAAGCTAATCTCAAGCATGTACTCAATTGATTCTGATATTCTTGATATTCTTTCCTTCTCAACTTTCTATCTAGGATCATGGCATTTAGGTTAATGAGTCCATTATGAAACAGTTTCCTCGATGTGATGCTGAATTTGTACTCGGAGCTCGCAGATCAAGTAACTACATAATACACATATTTACAGAGCTTTCTTACACCCACAGATATATATGTATTAAATGTAGATTTAAAAATATCTTGGGCTATAAAAGTCATTTCGCATATTACTGTTTCCTGATATAATTCATTGGAAAGCAAACAAAGTAGTTAGCATTGGTAACTGAGCTCCTGTTAACCAAGCTTTTTTAAAAAAATAGGTTGCGCTTCCAATCTTCATAAGCTTGTTGTTAAGGAAAAAGCATTCTCTTTGTGACGCACCAAACAGGAAAGGCATGTTATGTATATTTTGTGACTCATTTCAATTTGCTATCTAAAGCACTCATGCTTTGTTTATTAGTCTCCATGTTGGTAGCTAATGGATACCCTGTAGAAAGCAATTTTTCATCATGAATGTTTGATGAAGATGGAAATCAGAACAAGGCTTGATGTAAAATATGCTAATCGGTTCTCTCCAATCTTGTGCTCTGCATGGCTGGATGAGCATGATGGGACTTGCAATACAGCATATTTGTTGATTAAAAGTCTAGCAAAAATTTCCTAAAGAAATAAAGAAATAAAAGGGGAAGTTGATTAAGTTACATATATCGTGTTTCTCCAAAAAGATGAGCCACATTGAAAAGAAGCCCTATCATGTTTTTGAGCGCATGCGATCAAATTAAGCTCCACCCACAAAATTAGCCCTAATTAAAACCCCGGCCATGCTGGGGTGCAGGGGGTGGAATGAGGCACACAGGTGAAAAAATAAGCTAGGATGGGGATGTGGGGTGGAGCTGCCCTACTTACCAGGCCTTGCATACCCCGACACCTGCCTTACCTTCTTCTACAGCTGTTTCATCTGTGGCCACTTGCCACCACTTGCATGCATCCCCCTGGCCTCCGTTTCGCCTTCAAATACCTGCTGGAAGGCATCTGCAGCCGACAACAGAGCTCCAGATCGATCCAGAGTTCTATTATCGGCTGCAGATGCCTTCCAGCAGGCATCTAAAAGTGAAAGTTCCAGCAGGCATTTGAAGGTGAAAGGGAGGCTAGGGCGATGTGTGCAAGTGGCAGCAAGCAGAAGAAGAAGAAGTGGGCCAGCAATGGGCTCCTGCTGGGTGGGTGTTCTGTCCCCCTCGCCTCAGTCCAAGCGATGACTTAATTAGCCGGCAACTATCAGCTTCTGGCAGCAAACTAGCGAGCGTATGCCAAGTGTTTCTGTTATCTCTCTTGATGCCGACGAGTCAACCAGGAACATACAGTACTTCAGCTCTAGTTAAGCAATTGATTTGCTTGCCACGAAGCAAATCAATTTATATCCTGTGGGGTGTGACTCCATGACTCAGCATTTCCTAGGCCTGCCCCACCCTTGCTTCTGTTGTTCCCGCCTCCCCTGCCTACGAAACCTAGGGTCCAGCCAGACCTGATTGCCATCAGCTGGGTCTGGAGGCATGGCCTGGGGGGGGGGAAAGAGTCAGGGGACGGAGGCCTCGTTATCTCCTCCACCTGGCCTGCCTCTGGCTCCTGGAGCTGAGCCAGGGAAGCCAGTGCTCCAGAGGTAAGTCCTGATGGCCCTTCCCCCTCACTTTCCGAGTCACTTTCTGGCAGGGGCCCCGGCTCGGGGGGCGCAGACACAACAGTGGGGATGTTGGTGCCACTGCTGCAAGGTGAGTCAATAATTAGAACCCTTCAAAAAGAAGGCCTAGCAGTTTTTTCAGGAGTCAAAAGAAAATAAGACCTTGCCTTCTTTTTGGAGAAACATGGTGTATATTTATCTGCCAATCAGATGCCTATGGAAAGTTAATGAGCAGGACATGATCACATCAGCACCATACCATGCAGGGTCCAAATTCATATCCCTAGGACATTTTGCGCTATAATAGAATATTAACTGTTCTTAGAAACCAGTCGTGCAACTGAGAAACTATTTGGTTTTGGCTGCCCAATAAGAGAGAGAGAGAGAGACTCACTAAAACAATGTTGGTGGTATGAGATCATTGAATGAGAAAAAAGAGGAGATGGTAATTCTGTTGCTTTTCTTTTGAGAATATTTTTGCTCTGTCAATGCTCTAGCTGTTCATAAAACTAATGATTTAATGAGTTGCCGGAAGACCATGCCTGGATCCAGTAATGATGCATGTGTTTATGCAACCGTTATTGATGCAACAGCTTAAAACATTTGGGGAAGAAAGATAAGCGGGCAGAGAAATAGATATAAAATTTAGGGTGATACGATCAGTTACACCAATGGTAATCCGTTTCAGCAACTTGGGTTTATACACAGCTTAGGGCAGAGGGGAGAATTGCACAAAATGTTAAAAATTAGCAACATGCTTCTAGATGACTTTCCACATCCAATTCACAGCCTGACCTAGAGGCAGTGATGGGATTCAGCCAGTTTGTACCTATTTGGAAGAACCGGTTGTTAACTTTCTAAGCAGTTTGAAGAACCGGTTGTTGGAAGTAATATTATTTTGTTTTTTCCACTTTACAGGGCTAATCCTGTAAGGAAGGCAGGAAGGAAACATTCTGGTGTTGTTTGTAGCCTCGTTTTTATTGCCCTGCTTACAGAAACTGCCTCCTGGTTAACCCTTATTACAATGTAACAGCTAAGACGAAGCATCCATCGACGTGAGTGACCCTGAATTGGCCACGCCCACACAGTCACATTACCATGCTTACCCAGTTGGTCATTAGGGCAGACAACCGGTTGTTAAATTATTTGAATCCCACCACTGCCTAGACGTGATGTTTCTCTCCAGAATATGCTCCAGATACTCTTGTGGATATGTAGACGGTGTCACAAATAGTAGTGAAAGAATCACTTTCAAGGACTCAAGGACAGCAGCTGATACGCTCCCTGCAGAAGTTAACCCCTTTCATCTTGTACATGAAACAGACTTGATTGAATTGAAATGTGGCTGTCCGATGTAAGTCCTGGCTGCAGACAAACAAAAAAAGGAGCATGGTGGCCATATGAGGGTCAACCTGCTCATCGTTAAATTACAAAAATGTCAGACATGTTTCCTTCTCTTTGGCCTTTAACAAAGGAAAATAATCTTTATTTGGATATTAACCACTGTATGCATCTCATTTACTTGCTTACCTGAACTCAACAACCGAGATAATTAGGGTTGGAGTGCTCTTGTTTTAGTACTTAAAAATACGTTTATTAAAGTGCAGATTTAGCAAAGCACTGCATGAGATCAAGAAGATAAGCCACGCACACACAACACCCCAGCTAACTCTAATGGCTTTAGGCAGTTTTTCCAAAAAGGTTAACTCCAGGAAATCTACGTCATGCCAGAATTACATCAGATATATAAACATGAGTGGTTCTAGCATTTGATGAATGTTATTTGCATGGAAGGGGAGTGTTGTTGTTGCAATTGGCAGTGGTTCTAATATTAATGACAAAGGGCTCTAATATGAACACATGTCTTTCCTCCTTTAGACCTGACTTAATATGACACCTTTGAAAGAATGGCCTGGCTGACATTTGGAAGGAAGCTATTCGGTGCAGAACAGGGTCTAATAAGTGATCTCTGTGTTGCTGAAGGTTGCTTGCTATAAAACAACCAAGTGTTATTTAATTTACCAAGTTGTATTATAACCGGGACAGTTGAGATGAGTGCTGCATTGATTTAAACCCTATTAAGGGCAGGTGCTTGTTATAATCTTCCACCCACACACTGCTGTCATCCATGTCCTCATCTATTTCCTTCCTTTATAGCTCAGGATTACCAATCAATCATTTAGAATTGCATCAAACTGTTTGCTGATGTTTTTTCCCCCCTTCGTTAATGTGAGGATTAAAGGAGATTTATAGACAGAGAGATAAAAGCAAACCTAGGATCACATATTAACAATGTGTGGAGAACTGATCATTTCTATGATCAGTTTTTAAACCAAATATAACTCTTCCTTTGGAGAAAGCACAAATGGTATTTATTAGATACTTACAACCCATGTGCCTTTAATATGAGAGGAAGTACTTCTAACAGCTATACAGACTTTATAGAGAAAACCCATGTCTATGGTAGCTAAAAATCAGAAGAGGTCTTGTAGTAATAAAATTGGAAAATTTTATTGGAAAGTTAGAAAAAGTATATTAACTGTTTCCTAATATGATTTGATTGCTTATTTGTTTCCTATGACTATCATTAAGTGTTGTACCTTGTGATTCTTGATGAATGTATCTTTTCTTTTATGTACACTGAGAGCGTACGCACCAAGACAAATTCCTTGTGTGTCCAATCACACGTGGCCAATAAAGAATTCTGTTCTGTCCTGTTCTATTCTATTCTATTCTATTCTATTCTATTCTATTCTATTCTATTCTATTCTATTCTGTCAATGGTATTTGAGTCATCTGTGAAATTAAGTTGTTGGGTTTTCTGAAATGTTCTAAGCAACCCGATAACATTAGATGGCTTAAATAGCTCACAGTTTCCAGCAATACAGATTTGAGGATGAGAAGGTCATATATATTTAACTTATATAGCCATCCCTCTCACAAAAAGTGACTCTAGGCACTGTACAACCAAGTTATAAAGCATGTAAACATATAAAAAATACTCATTATTTCTAGCAATTAAAAATCACAAGGCATAAGAGAGAACAGATGTTAGCAGCAATAATGGAGGCATATCTCAGTACTAGAAGATCTGCTTTGGGTGCCAAAGATCTCAGATTCAATCCCTGGCCTTTCCATTAGAGCTGGTAAGAGTCATTGCCAATGATGTTAATTTAGACCAGAGGTAGTCAACCTGGTCCCTACCCGCCCAGTAGTGGGCATTCCAGCTTTCATAGTGGGCGGTAGGGGTTTTGTCCGATACTGAAGCACTTTCCTTTTTTTTTAATTTAATTGACTTTTTAAAAAAATTTCATAGTATTATTTAAAAACATTTTCATTAGGTTTTCATAAAATTCCCAGTGACAATTTAAATTTCTGAAAATATACTATTTGTATCGCCCATGCATAAGTTTAGTTCACGTTACGTAAATGAAACTAAATGGTGCTATAGTGCGACCGCAAACAAAAGAGCCTCATCCCAGAATAGCTTGCGCATCTCTCCCCACACCACCCAGCTGCAACAGACAAGCAGAGCTGGTAGCTGGCGCCACTCCCCAAACCCAATCCACGATGCGCGAGAGGCATGCGCAGACGATGATACATAGCACATTACTGTGGAACCGATGGGCGGTTAGAAAATTTTACTACTAACAGAGATACAAAAGTGGGTGGTAGGTATAAAAAGGTTGACTACCCCTGATTTAGACTAATTCAGGATGATTGGCAGCTTCCAACATCTGCAAGGTGAGAATCCAAGTCCATACATATGAACGTATAGTCTGTCTGAATGTAGAAACTTGTTACTTCCAATGAGCATTACCTATTACTAAGAAGTATGCAATTTTTAAAAAAATCTTCCAATTCCTGTACATAGTTTTAGGAAGCTTAATTCAGATATGTTTGCATTGCAAAACTCTATGCCCAAAATTCTATACTATCAAATATTATTCTACTGCCTCCCTCCCCCCACCCATCCCCAGCCAATCCTTCAAAGGTTCCATTAAGCATATCTGATAGGGAGCTTTGGGTACCAGATCAACTCTACAAAAGAGTAAACAGGGAAGCTGGAACAAAGAGTTCTTCCATAGCATTAAATAATGTTAATTAAGTTCCTTTAAAATCGTTCGTGTGTAACATCTTTGCAAATCTAAATACTGTGATGAATAAGATTTAGACCATCTACAATCCAACAACAGATGTGGTCTTCAGGGTTGAAAATGCTGCGTACTTCTGAAGCCCTTCATAGAAATTTTCAACATTTACTCTTCAGGAATTATGTCACTACTTTTGGTTCATCTTTTTCTGGGATTGCTTAGGGTGAGTGAGATTGTGAGAAATCTGTACTAGGCAAGAAAACAAATTGAAAACATCTGGTATTTTCTTATCAAAAAAAATATTGATATTTTTTTTTCCTAATGAAGTTCTCTTTGAAAATATGAAAACAGACCAGGACCTATTGGATTGGTCACAAATGCTTAAATATGGATTCTTTATGGAGCAGAAACTTTGACTCGGTCTCTTAAAGAGCTCTTTTCAATTCTGTTTCCAATCATTTATAACCTGTTTTGCCTGTTTACAATCCTTATTAGATATTTAATTATTTTTTTAAGTATTTTAAGCATTGTCTGCTTTTTGAGCTTGTTTTCCTACTGATGAATCTAAGTACAAATGCATGACAAAAGATTCATATCCCTAGATTTTGTATACACACAAACACACACACACACACACACATACACATACATATGCAAAAATAAATAAACATTACAAAAATGTCAATCTCTAATAAATTATATTGACAAAATTAACATAGATGACATAAATGAACATTCTTCGAAGATGCTGTTCACACAATGAACAATATGCATAATCCACTAGCAAGATACAGCAAGCATAGAATATTTGAAACCAAAATTCAGATTTCAAATGTAAAAGAAAAAAAATGGATATTTTTTTTATTGGATTACTGTGTACACATTTATTTTAATGTAGTCAGCATCCTTCCTGGTAGGAGAAGTTGCAGGAGAGAAAAAAGAAGGAGATAGAAAGCGACATGGGAGAGGCATCAACTGAAAAGGTCTAGGAAGAAAGAATGTTTCTTGGATTTAGACCATTATTAAGCCAAAACTACCATATTTAAGGCCATTAATTTTTTTTTTTTTATTAAAAAAGTTTTACAACAATTAAATTTTTCCCCCTCCCCCCCTCCCTCCTAAACCCCCCTCCCCCCCCCCCGGACTTCCCGGAGCAAACACAAGGTATAGTTCCTTAAACAAAACAGTCATACATTAAATTTTTAAAATCTAACACAATTATAATCTTTCTCTCACACATAACCTGACTTCTTCCATTAAAATCAAAAATAACATCCTTCATTCAAAAGCAATCCGAAATTTCTTAATCTGATATCTATTTTGAATATAATCAATCCAGTTCTTCCATTCATTTAAATATTTTTCTTGAGTACTGTCTTTCAAGAAGGCTGAGATTTTAGCCATCTCAGCCAAATTGGAAACTTTCAATATCCATTCTTCTATTGTGGGTAATTCTTTTTTCTTCCAATATTGTCCAATCAACAGTCGTGCTGCTGTTATTAAGTTCAAAATCAACTTAGTCTCAATCACTGTACAGTCCGTTGTTATTCCCAAAAGGAAAAATTGCGGTAGGAACTTTATCTTCTTCTTCAGAACATTCTGCATAATCCACCAGATTCTTATCCAGAAAGACTTAATTTTCTTACAAGTCCACCATACATGAAAATATGTAGCATCATCACAATTACATCTCCAACATTTCGCTTGCATATCTGGATACATACATGATAATTTCTTAGGATCTAAATGCCATCTATAAAACATCTTATAAAAATCTTCAAATATATAACTATACCATTTTTCTTATTCGGAGCAGAAGAAACAAAATGTTTACCTAATTTCGAATTAATCAAATATTTCTGATCTGATAATTTTATATGTGTCTCTTGCAAACATATCACATCATTTTTAAATTGTTTCAAATAATGGAATATTTTTCTTCTTTTCTGTGCTGAATTTAAACCATTAACATTCCATGTCAAAAATTTATTTGCCATCTCTGGCCTCTTGAAGCTTCTGAGCAATTAGCCATAATTAGGCCATTAATTTCCACAAGACTGGTAAGACTCTGTTTCCCTTTGAAATAAATGGGACTTAATAGTAGCCTGATCACATTCATAAATCTGGTGGTAGGTTTTCGGACTTATGAATGTTGGCCACCTCTGCCTAAAGACAGTTTTTACCACAGTCAATTCAGTTGGAATTCATTTATGAATTTAGTTCACTATATGCAGCAGCATAAGAAAGCATATATTGTCTGTTATCTGTCTGGAAGACTTTGAGCCTGATGCCCACTGCCCAGTTAACTTGACTGTTTTCAACGGGGTACTATGCCCTAGTCAAACATTTTGTCTCCTCTTGATAGTAGTGTTGAATTGGCAGCCAATCCTCTGTAAATGTATTAGAATGCAGACTGTCCTTGTTAGACTTGGCCATTATGTGTTGACTAAAGAGGCGGACCAGCATAGAGAAATAATAAATAAAAAATGAGGTATACTTGTCTTGGATGGGACTTTTTCTTTCCAGCTTACTCAAATATGAATTCTATGGCTCTTTTTGGCACCTGCTAAGGCAAGACTAGCCAGAGTAAAGCAGAAGTCTGCTACAGCCCTTCATTCATAGCCATCACTTGAATGCTATGCATGTCTTACTTTTTTTTTCATTCACCTTAGGATGGGGAGAGTGGGATGGAAAAATCATAGAATTCCCTTTTTACGACCCTGTAATTCCCTTAATTCAGGGTAGAGTCTGGATGCAGCTGGACATTTACTTGGCCGGATACCCTTCCTGATGCCATGCAGAGTTCGCAGCAGATATTTTTTCTTTGCCCCCTGATAGAGTAACATCTGTTGCTGCCTAAGTTTGAACTCTCAACCTTCTGAGTGGGAGGTGAGCCTCTTCACCACTAGACCACCATGTCGCTCATGGATGAAGAGATCATATCAGCGTCCAAAAAGCATTCTTTCTGCTACTTTTTCCACCTTCCACAAGAGTGAAGACTTCCACCACCCCAAAAGAT
The DNA here is from genome assembly GCF_028640845.1 of Ahaetulla prasina. NCBI lineage: Eukaryota > Metazoa > Chordata > Lepidosauria > Squamata > Colubridae > Ahaetulla > Ahaetulla prasina. Next base: position 130,867,031 of record NC_080539.1, read on the forward strand.
ATTTCATGGGAACTTTCTATAATTTTGTATAACTAAATAGAATTACAAAATATTAAAAACTCTTCACACCTGACGTTTAGAATATCCATCCTCTAAAAGCTCACTTAAACTATGCTTTTAATAGGTAGGAGAAGGAGGACAACACTAATATAGGATGTAATTATAATGTTCACACTTAGTGTACATCTTTGCAGCGCACATACTTCTTTCCCCTCTGTAAGCTTTGTTGCCTGCAGTAATCATTCATGACTGAAATTACAGTACAACAGTTTTAAGAATGAATCACTTTTTTGTTTTATTTTTTTGGCAACATCAGCTTCTCCTTAAATTTTAACAGCTTCGCGTGATGTGCCAGGTTTCATGAAATAGGGACATAAAAAGCTGCTTAATCCTGACTCAGAATTCTAGGCAGAATTTTGCTCTGCATAGCCCAGTATTTTCCATTCTGAAGGGCAGCAGAATTCAAGGGGGTTAGACTGGTTATATCCTGCCAAAGCAGGAATTAAAGCTGAAATATGATGATGCATGCACAAACTAATTCTCAGACTAATTATACTCAAAAAGGAGGATCTACGACTGAAAGGTTGGCCTTCCCTTCATTCTGAAAACATAGATGAGCATTCTGTAAAAAGTTATAGTGAAGTCTAAGCCATTTATCTTCTACGATCATTATGAATAAAAAATTAGTCAGGATTTGACGTTCACTTGACCTTTCACATTGTTGATCAGCCACTGTTTTCCTCATGAACATGACATAACTTGAATTTTATACTGCACCATTTTTGGAATTTCACCCCTAAAAGTGCTGATTTTGTGCTTAGTTGAACATTAAAGAAGGCATCAGATTGAAGAACAGGTATGTCATTTTCTGTTGTTCTGGCACTAAGGAAAGGTTAGGAAAGCAGGTCAACAAAGAACCATAGGCCTCCTCTCCTTTTTCAACTGGTAAACTTGAAATGCAATTGGCTTCTGCTATGACAAAAAAAACAAAACCTCAAGAGATGAAATCTGAAGAATTTGTTCAGTTCCTACAAAATTGTCTGGTATTAATGATCAGCTGGATGTAGTAAAAAAAATTAATATTTAATCCAGATAAGTTAGAAGTGCTCCTTCTAGAGCAGTGGTTCTCAACCTGTGGTCCGGGACCCTGTTGGGGGTCGAATGGCGATTTGCCAGGGGTCGCCTAAGACCATCGGAAATATGAGAAGTATATTTGCGAGTCAAAGAATCGCGCTCCAATGGTTGACTCCACAAGCCAGCTGCATGCTCTTCAAATCGCTAGCCGAATTCGGCTTCAGGCGCAATGAATTAAAAAAGAGAGAAATCTTTGCTCTGATGTCTCCCTCTCAAGCCATCTGCAATCACTCCCAATCGCTAGCCTAATCTAGCTTCAGGTGCGATAAACTTAATAGGGGAGGAGTCTCCGCTTTAATGCCTCCGTCCTCAAGGCAATCGCAAGCAGTTCAGATCGCTAGCCAATACGGCTTCAGGCGCGATAAATTCAAAACGAAAATAATTTTATGGTTGGGGTCGCCACATTGTGGGGAATTGTATTAAAGGGGTCGCCACATCGTGGGGAATTGTATTAAAGGGGTCGCAGCACTATAAAGGTTGAGAACCACTGTTCTAGGGCAAGTTGCTAACCTAATGAGAATGAATCCAAAAAAGGTGTTAAATGTTGGCTCAAAGTTTAGCACTCATCAATATTCTGGAAGATCTGCTAAGCCTAATAAAAGAGTAGGATTTTGTACCTCTGTGCCAAGTTACCTTAAAGACAAATGTGACTGTGTGAATCTACAGTCAGACCTCACTACTTAAATTCCTAAATTTGCCCATATTTAATCAAAGGACAAATCTGTTTTCCTCTCCCATTTTATGATAAGACAAATGTGTTTGTCTCCTTCCAGCATCTATCCATCCACCTATATTAACTGAATCTAAACACAGCTTAGTAGTTCCTATAATAGCAGCTTTTTCTTCCATTGCTATCATATTTCCTCCAAATGTTAATTAAAAGTGAGCGTAAGGGAGTAATCCAATATGATCCCCATAGCAAACTTCAGCAGTTGAGCAAACAAAACTGCTCACTATTGAGAAAAGATTAATTAGCTATGGAACTGATCCTAGTTTAATGGAGAATAATTTGATTATTTGATCACTAACCTTTCCTCCTGGCCAGGAAGAATTTTCCATTTACTGTTTAGTTGTCAGAAAAGAAGCACCAGTGACTAACTTTATCATGTTTTAACAAGCAGTGTACACAAATGACAGAAAAACATAATCAGGCAATAAAAGCCAAAACATAAAGAGCAAAAGGCTTACTTCAGGGGTGAAATCCAGCAAGTTCTGGAGAACCGGTAGCAGAAATTTTGAGTAGTTTGGAGAACTGGCAAATATCATCTCTGGCTGGCTCCAGAATGGGATGGGAATGGAGATTTTGCAATATCCTTCCCTCAGGAGTGGGGAGGGAATGGGGATTTTGCAGTATCCTTCCCTGGAGTGGGAATGGAGATTTTGGAGTATCCTTCCTCTGCCACGCCCACCAAGCCACACCACACCCACCAAGCCACACCCACAGAACCAGTAGTAAAAAAAATTGAATTTTTTTCACTGTCACAAACCTATTTTTTTAATCACTGTCATGGGTGCAAATAGTCACTAAATGAGCAGTCACTAAGTAAACACTGCCTGTATACTTTTAAAGGGGATTAGAAAAAGTAAGAGAAATCGAGTAGACTTCTACCTTTTGTCATATTTCCTAGAAGAATATCCTGGAAAAATCAAGAGTATGGCCTGGGGAACGAATGTTAGTACAATCTTCTATGGTTTTAGGAGCTTTATAAAGAAGTGGACAAAACTATTAATTAAAAGCAAGCAAAGGAACCTCTAAATATCTCTTCCTGGTACTTTGCACTAACTATACTCCTGGATGTGCTTACCATTTAGCACTTTTTATGAGCTCTTAGCCTATTCTCTGTGGACCTGCCATCTGTAGAACATCATTGATAATCATGGCTGTGCTAATAAAGTAGCACTCATTTACCCATACATGGTGAATCATCTTGCAATGCCATAAGTTGTTTATGATTTTCTGCTGCAAATTCCTAATCTCGTATGCTTATTTCCCAGAATGGCACCAAATAGGATTAGACCATATGTCAACATGCTGCGTTTTCACATTATGTGGAAAGATTTTCTCACGTTATTCTAGCCTGAGCAGGTGTACCAGCTGTTTTTAAATGTACAAAAGCAGATAGTTAAACATCTTGCTGGCTGTTTGGCAGAATCACCCAAGGAGTATTTCCATATTTCATACAACTATCAGGCAAATGACGTATCTTTCTGCATAACGTTTTTGATGCAAGCTTTCCTCTGAGAAAATCCAAATTTACTTTGGTGATTATGATATCTTAGGAAAAGAGAAGGAGGGAGGCAGAGAAGGAGGGAGGGAGGGAAGGAGGGAGGGAGAGAGAGAGAGAGAGAGAGAGAGAGAGAGAGAGAGAGAGAGAGAGAGCTCTTATATCAATTTAAAATGTATTAACAGATGATTTCAACATAACAATTGTGTCTCTACTAATAAAAAATATATCCATTTAAGATTTTCAGCAGCCTCTAACAAACAAGTCTAACAGTGGATTTCTTTAACTGGCAGAAGGATAAAAGACGGTATACAAGCAGAGACAAAGTGAGTCTTTTGACCAGATATTTCACCACAAATGCCAGATAGAATGTTTGCTAAAGGATTACCAATAAAGTCGTCTTCCATTTAACTTGAGGACAATGTGAAACCTAGTTGAGCGAAGATCAAAACAGATTAAATGACAGATTTGTACGAAGACTTAATTGAGGTTCCACTAAGCTCTTTGACCTCTCTCTTTGTTTTTTTTTTGTTTTTTTTTTTTTTTTTGTTTACATTTATACCCCGCCCTTCTCCGAAGACTCAGGGCGGCTTACAGTGTATAAGGCAATAGTCTCATTCTATTTGTATATTTTTACAAAGTCAACTTATTGCCCCCCCAACAATCTGGGTCCTCATTTTACCTACCTTATAAAGGATGGAAGGCTGAGTCAACCTTGGGCCGGGCTCGAACCTGCAATAATTGCAGGCTTCGGTGTTCTTAATAACAGGCTATTACCAGCTTGAGCTATCCGGCCCTATCTTTGTGGTTCCAAGATCCCCACCAGCTGTCTTGTTGCCTTCTAGAGAGAACATGGAAGAATATTTCAGATTTTACACAACATTCGAAAGGGATTTGGAACAAAATTGTAGAAAAGAAATCTTAATATCTGATTTTCAGTAAACGTGAAATGGCTATCGTATTTCTGATAGTAGAGTTAAATAGAATAGAATAGAATAGAATAGAATAGAATAGAATAGAATAGAATAGAATAGAATAGAATAGAATAGAATAGAATAGAATTTTTATTGGCCAAGTGTGATTGGAAACACAAGGAATTTGTTTTGGTGCATATGCTCTCAGTGTACATAAAAGAAAAAAGAAAAAAAAGAAAAAAATACATCAAAGGTACAACATTTACAACACAAATGATGGTCATAGGTTGCAATTTAACCCTTAATGATAGCAACAAAAAATTACAGTCATACAGTAATAAGTGGAAAGAGATTGGTGATGAAAACGATGAGAAGATTAATAGTAGTGTAGATTTAGTAAATAGTTTGACAGTGTTGAGGGAATTATTGTTTAGCAGAGTGATGGCCTTCGGGAAAAAACTGTTCTTGTGTCTAGTTGTTCTGGTGTGCACTGCTCTGTAGCATCGTTTTGAAGGTAGGAGTTGAAACATTTTATGTCCAGGATGTGAAGGATCTGTAAATATTTTCACGGCCCTCTTCTTGATTCGTGCAGTATACAGGTCCTCAATGGAAGGCAAGTTGGTAGCAATTAGCAAATATAAATATGATTAAATAAAATAAATAAATAAATAAATTATTTTTTCTGCAGTTCTAATTATCCTCTGAAGTCTGTGTCTTTCTTGTTGGGTTGCAGAACCGAACCAGACCGTTATGGAGGTGCAAATGACAGACTCAATAATTCCTCTGTAGAACTGGATCAGTAGCTCCTTGGGCAGTTTGAGCTTTCTGAGTTGGCACAGAAAGAACAGTCTTTGTTGTCCTTTTTTGATGATGCTTTTGATGTTAACTGTCCATTTTACATCTTGCGATATGATAGAACCTAGAAATTTGAAGGTTTCTACTGTTGATACTGTGTTGTCAAGTATTGTGAGAGGTGGAAGTATGAAAGGGTTTCTCCTAAAGTCTACCACCATTTCTACAGTTTTTAGTGTGTTCAGTTCCAGATTGTTACAGTCGCACCACAAGGCTCAAGTCTATATGCGGATTCGTCATTGTCTCGAATGAGACCAATCACTGTTGTGTCATCTGCGAACTTCAGTAGTTCAACAGATGGATCGTTGGAGATGCAGTCATTGGTATACAGAGAGAAGAGAAGTGGGGAGAGCATACAGCCTTGGGGGGGCCCTGTGCTAATTGTACAGGTATCTGAAGTGATCCCACTTAGCTTTACCTGCTGCTTCCTGTTTGTTAGGAAGCTTGTGATCTACTTACAAGTCTGTTCAGGTACTTGTAGTTAGTTTAGCTTAGTTAGAAGAGTGTCTGGAATGATGGTATTGAATGCTGAACTAAAGTCTACGAAGACGACCCTTACATAGGTCTTTAGAGATTCAAGATGTTGTAAGATGTAGTGCAGAGCCATATTAACAGCATCATCAGTTGATCTATTTGCTCGGTATGCAAATTGAAAGGGGTCTAACAGCAGATCCGTGATGGTTTTCAAGTAGGAAAGCACTAGCCGTTCAAAGGTTTTCATGACTACAGGTGTTAATGCAAGTGGTCTGTAGTCATTCAGTTCCTTGATGATAGGCTTCTTCAGCACTGGGATGATGGTAGAGCATTTGAAGCAAGAAGGAACATAGCACATCTCTTGTAATTTGTTGAAAATATGGGTGAAGATGGTGGTGCCATAAACGAATTGTGGAATTTAGTCATAGCTTTAATGCTAATATTGTTGCTTATAATTTTGTTGGCCATCCAGAGACATTTGGGAATGGCTAATGTATACATTTGTAAAACAATGTAACAGTAAAGAAAGCAAAGAAATTTGCTTACTTATCTACAATAAGAGTATATGAAGCAGCAGAGCTTACATTCTCTTCATGTACTGGTCAACTATCTAGATGAGAGAGCAAAGTAACATTTCCTATATGAATGCCATGCAACCTTGAGGAGTTCCTAATTCCCCATTACTACATATGTGATATGTGATAAGGTAAGATAATAAAAAAGATCAATTCATTATTCAATGCTGGGCTTGAACTTTGGTGAATCAGACAATCTATGGAAACACCATCTTCCCTGACATTATAATATTGGCTCATTTATATTTATTTTACTTTTCTTATTCTCCAGGATATATGCTCCAGGACAGATACAATTATTTAAATATATAAACAAAAAAATAAGCTGGTATAATCATTAAAACAGTTCGGTAGGATAAAATACTCCATTTTGCAAATGTTTAGAGTCGTGAACAGCTATCACCAAAGATTCTCTAAATATCCTGCTATTCTTGCTTAAATCACAGGCCAGGGCACTCTCTTGGCCAATCTTGTATTTATAGTCCAATCTATGTTATCTTTGGACTGTGCTTAACCAAAAGGAAGCTGAGAAAATGAAGAGTTTGCTTTGATGCAGAGTTCTATATTTATTTTATTCTTGGGGACAAATGTAACCTTTTCCTATTATTATCAGGCTCTAAAGATTTTATTTTCTTAAAATAAAAATGTTAAAAAACCCAAACACACAAGGAAGGTTTTCTGTAGATGATATCTAATTAACTTGTAACCTTAAATAGAACAAAAATATGTTTCACCATCTACTTTTTTCTCAATAGAAATCTTTTACAAGACATAGAAATGAGCATGTTCCTTTTTTTTTAAACTGACACAATAACTCAACAAAAATAATTGAGAAACTTTGGATACATTAAAGATACAACTATGTATTACTTCCCTTTAAAATTCAAGTAACCTGTGATTTACTTCCATTAATGCTGAAATAAAACATTAATCAAGTGTTACTTTCAGCATCTAGCTTGGATCTCCAAGTCTCCAAGTCCCTGCATTTGGGAGCACATACCATATAAGATATGATGATGCTGTATAATTATAGCAGTAACTATATAAAAACCTATAATCACATTGAAACTAATTTTTTTTTGTTCTATGCAACATCTGTCCATGCTTTTGGTGCTCTGGATATGGTAAAAAAGAATGGTAAATACATGTTGGATTTGTTGCTTGGCATTTATTGACACATATCTTCTTTGGACCGGAGCCAGATGGAAGAAAGAGTCACCTTAGCTGTTCTTGATAGAATTTTCAGAACTGCATAGCATTCATGATTAGAGATTCTTGATCTCCCCACTTAAAAGATGGAGAAGAAGACTTACCTTTTACTTTCCAGTGTGAAGAACATGCCTGCTACCATTCTTGATTTTCTTACATACTTGCCAAACCACTTTGCTCTTGAAAGCAAGGTGTCCCATTCGGTGGTGAAATCCAAATTTTTTAGTACCGGTTCAATGGGCGTGGCTTGGTTGGCGTGGCGGGGAAGGATACTGCAAAATCTCCATTTCCAGCCCACTCCTGGGGCCAGCCAGAAGTGGTATTTGCCAGTTCTCCAAACTGCTCAAAATTTCTGCTACCGGTTCTCCAGAACCTGTCAGAACCTGCTGGATTTCACCCCTGGTCCCATTGTTTCCCAACCATCTTCCCAGAGGTCCTTGATTTAAACATTTGTTGGAACAATGCCCAAGGCACCACACAGAGGTTCTCTTGAGACAGGCATCCTTGCATCTTGACATTAGTCATAGCCATATGTGATATGTTGGCCAACTGCCAACAGCCCTGAATGATTTCACACTTATAGCTCATTTCTCATTCACACATTTTCTGATTCCCCCTCCCCCAGTTTTTTATTAGATATTTTGGATAAAAGAAGCTAAATTAAGTTGGCTGGCTCTATTAATTTTTCCCACCCTTTGGTGATTACTAAGTAAACCTCAGAGCAGTTTCCTTCTTCCAATTTACTTGCATCCAGTATTCAGAAAATTTTTATTAAGTCTCCATAAGATTTATTCCTGCCACAAATTTAATTTGTGAAATCCCCAAGATGCCATCAACTCTTTCTCCAGACACTTGCTTCATCATTTTCAGAATGATTTGTGGCCATAAAAGAAAGTTTCTCCATTCCAGAAACATTTTGGTCTTTGTGCTACAAACCCTTAAATTGCAGCTACTAACACTAAATTTTGCCATCAGGAACTACACCCAGTCCAGTGACATCCCAAGAGGTAGTAGAAGCAGTGCTTTTAGCCCATTTAGGCATGGTGGCACAGTGGTTAGAATGCAGTATTTCAGGCAAACTCTGCCCACTGTCAGAAGTTCGATCCTGACTGGTTCAAGGTTGACTCAGCCTTCCATCCTTCTGAGCTTAGTATATTGAGGACCCAGATTGTTGGGGTGCAATATGCTGAGATTGTAAACCACTCGGAGAGTGCTGTAAAGCACTATGGAGCAGTATATAGGTCTAAGTGCTATTGCTATTTCATTTCCCTTATGGAATGGGGGCTAAGAAAAAAAGGCACCACAAATTTAATTACTGGATTTTCTTTTGTTTTACAGAGGTGTATCAACAAGTTTCAACTGTTGGAAGTGTCATCAGACGCCTGGATCATACTACCACATGTGGTGGACATGCGTTGAAGCGAAAAGATACTGGACTAAAATACACACGTGGCTGGAAAAAATGATTAAAAAACATCTTGATTTTAAGCCAGAAGTTTTTCTGTTAGGAATTATACCTGAGATATACACTAGAGATAGAAAATATTTGATTGTGAATATTATTACAGCAGCTAGGATTGTGTTTGCTAAAAATTGGAAAAATGAGAAGCTACCTTTGCAAGATGAAATAATTAGAAAAATGATGAAATGTGCAAGGATGAGTAAATTAACATTTGAAATTAGAGAGAAAGAAGATAAGCAATACTATAAATATGGGATTTATTTTATCATTGGTTAGACGGAAAGATACGTTAGAAAAGAAAATATAAGATATATGTATGAAAGAGATGTTTATTTTGTGAATGCACAATAAGATACGTTAACACCCATGCAGCACGTTGTAAATTGTTTTGATTGATTTGATACTGGTTTTTTTTCCTGTTAAAATAAATACAAATTTTCAAAAAAAAAAAAAAACAAGTTTCAACTGTGAAATTTGCTAAGGCTCTTAAAACTTAGAAAGGGGTTCGGAAGGATATAAAGAGTTTGCCTGTTAAGTTCGGGCAATGAAGAGGCAGGAGACCAGTGAGTGACAACAGCTCTTTAGTTTATTGTGACCCCAGAAAACACAACCGGCAAAAACCCCTCTTTAAATACTCTTTTGGTTGAGGCTTCAACCAATCAGCAACGTGCAATTTTCCCGCCCAAAATTCCCTCTCAAAGTTCAAAATACATTACACTCCTTCCCTCCCAGAACGCTTTGTACCTCTATTTACATAATATTTACATGGTATTTCTCTACGTAGTCACGCAGGTAGACAGGGCGTCTCCTAACTCTTTCTGACCTGCGCAGTTCATTCTCTGGGAGAGAGTCGAGCTGGTCGGAGGGACTGTTTGTTCCTCCCAGCTCCTCCTCTAGGCCGTCCGGCACTGGATTATTGGCTGAGTCATTCCTGTTGCCTTCAGGAGGAACCGGTTGGCGTCGCTGGACTTCATCGGAATCAGATTAGTCCTCTGCTCGCCTCCGGTTTGAGTAAGCTGCAGATTCAAACAATTGGTAGTCAGGGCCTGGTTGTTTGGTTTCTAGTTTGTTTGGTATACGTTTTCTTAACTGGTCTATGTGGCATTTCCATACCCGGCCGTCCTCCATGTCTACTATGTATGATTTGGGTCCGGTTATGCCCAGAATTTCCCCCTTTAACCATGTTGGGCCCTCGCTATAGTTGTGTGCCCATACTGGGTCACCCACTGTCATTTCCCTGGTTTTTCCTTGAATACCCTTGTACCCGTCTGGGGTATAAGTTGGGTTTGGTCGGTCTAGTGGGCATCTGAGTTTCCTGCCCATTAAGAGTTCTGCTGGGCTGCGGCCAGTTGTTACACAAGGGGTCCTATGTTGGACGGCCAGGAAAGTGTCTATTTTCGTTTGCCAGTCGCCTGGACTTATCCTAGATAGCGCTTCCTTGGTGCTCCAAACGAAACGTTCTGCAAGTCCGTTCGTCGCCGGGTGGAAAGGCGCCAAGAGGACATGTCTGATGCCCTCTCCCGCTAAATACCCCTCAAACTGGTTTGCCGTGAATTGCGGGCCGTTGTCAGAGACTAGAGTGTCGGGCAGGCCGTGTGTTACGAATAGATGCCTTAGGACTGTGATTACTGCTTCGGCCGTTGTGCTTTTCATGAGGATGATTTCTAACTATTTTGAGTAGGCATCTACTACAAATAAAAAGGTCTGCCCATGGAACGGCCCCGCAAAATCTATGTGAATCCTGGACCATGGCCCCTGGGGTTTCTCCCACTCTCTAACTGGGGCTGTAGGGGGTAGCGACCTCGACTCTTGGCAGGATTGGCATTTCCCTACCCTGTCGCTGATGTCCTTATCCATTAAGGGCCACCATACATAACTCCTCGCTAAACTCTTCATCCTCACAATCCCTGGGTGGCCCACATGCAACAGTTCCAACACATTTTCGCGTAATTTTTCTGGGATAACTACCCTATCCCCCCATAACAGACACCCCCCTTGAACCGACAGTTCTGAACAAAGTCTTTGAACGCCGCTAGCGCAGCGGCCAACCCTTGCACCCAACCGATTACAGTCCATTGTAATGTCCTGTAAGATGCCTAGCCACCTGCTTGGATGTGACTGGGCCAGAGTCCAAAGAGTCAATTAGCAAGACGGTGTCCCGGGTAGGATCTTCAATTGTCTCTGGTAAAGGGCATCTGCTCAGAGCGTCCGCATGCCCTAAGTCTTTTCCTGGGCGGTGGAGCAATTTGTAGGAGTATGCCGCTAGGAAAATAGTCCATCGGGTCAGCCTGGGAGAAAGTGCCACGGGTGTTGGGCGGTCACCCGCTAAGAGTCCTAGAAGGGGTCTGTGGTCCGTGACTATCTCGAAATCTCGCCCGAACAAGTATTCATGGAATTTCTTAACCCCGGAGACTATGGCCAACGCTTCCCTATCTAACTGGCTGTAGTTCCTTTCTGCAGAGGACATCGTCCGGGAATAATACGCTATAGGGGCTTCTGTTCCATTCCGTAACCTATGGCTGAGCACCGCCCCCACCCCATATGGTGAAGCATCGCAAACTAGCACTAGTGGCAACGTGCCATTGTACTGGATGAGGAGGCTATCGCTGGACAAAAGGTTTTTTACCCCCTCAAATGCCCTAGCCTCTTCTCTGCCCCAGGACCACACAGCTTTCTTTGCTAGCAACTTATGTAGCGGTTCGGCTACTGTTGCTTTATTCTTCAAGAATACCGCATAGAAATTAACAAGCCCCAAGAATGCCTGTGATTCTGTTTTATTTTGGGGGGCTGGGGCCTTTCTAATGGCCCGTACCTTGCTCTCCGTGGGGTGAATCCCTTCCCTGTCTATTCGGTATCCTAGGAATTCTACAGATTTCACCCCAATGTGGCATTTGTTGAGCTTAACTTTAAGCCCAGCAGACCTAAAAATGCCCAACACCTTCCTTAGTTTTACCCCGAGTTCCTCTAAGTTTTCAGCTGATACCAATACATCGTCGAAGTATGGTACCACTCCTGGCAGGCCCTGTAATAATCGCTCCATTAGGTTCTGGAAGAGCCCTGGGGCCACACTAACTCCGAACTGGAGTCGCGTACATTTGAAAGCCCCGCGGTGCGTGACAATTGTCTGCGCCTCAGCTGTGCTGCTATCTACAGGTAGCTGCTGGTAGGCTTGGGCCAAATCGAGTTTGGCGAAGACCTGCCCTTGCCCTAATGAGTGTAGCAAATGTTGCACCACTGGAACGGGGTATGCACTTTTCTGCAATGCTTTGTTAATCGTTGCTTTGTAGTCAGCGCAAATCCGGACCGATCCGTCCGGTTTGACTGGGGTTACTATGGGTGTCTCCCATTTTGCATGATCGACAGGGACTAGTATTCCCTGGCTTACTAGCTTGTCTAATTCTCGGTCAATTTTGGGCTTTAGGGCGAATGGAACCCTCCTAGCCTTTAACCGGATGGGGGCGACTTGGGGGTCAAGATTGAAAGAAATAGGGGTCCCCACGTATTTGCCCAGGCAATCCTTGAAAACGTCCTCGAACTCCTTCAGTAGTTCGTCTCTGAGGATGACGTCACTCCTGTGGACCCCGGTCACTCCCATGCCCAAAGCTCGGAACCAGTCCAGCCCTAGCAAGCTCGGTAGAGTTCCGTTTACTATGGTGATTGGCAGGGTCTTTTTGAATTGTCCATATTTGACTTGGACGGATGTGACTCCTCGAACAGGGACCCAATTCCCTTGGTAGTCCTGCACTCTCAGCTTCTGGGTTTGTAGCTGACGTTTTGCGATGGCTGGCAAGTCTCTCAGGATGGTGTCCCAGGACATAATTGTGATTGACGACCCAGTGTCTACTTCCATTGGGCACTGCACCCCTTCAATGTAGACTTGGGTAAATATTTTCTTCTCTAGTCGTGTCGATGCGTGGCCCACTCTCACAGTGATCTGGTTTAACTTCGCGCCCTTTTTAAATGGACCAATCCCGGGCCGCTTCGCTGCTCCCGCGCTCTGATTGGTCGGTTTGAATTTTTGGCGGGAAGGTTGGGGGGCTCGGCAGGCCCAAGCTATGTGTCCTTTTTTTTCACACCGCCAACAAACCGCGTCCTTGAATCTGCAGTTTTGCCATTGGTGTTGCCCCCCACAACTCACACATTCGTCCCGGTCACCTCTCTCCAGCCTCCCAGTGTGGAACACCTCTTCCTGTTCCTCACCTTCCGATTCGGCCTGGACTTCCTCGCTGTGGACCGGTGTAGTCTTTGTCCCGGCACCCTGCGCGTTTGGCTTTTGCAAGGTCTCCGCCGCCTTGGTGGACATCTCATGAGCTCTTGCTTCGTCCAGGGCTATCGCTAAAGTCAGGTTGCTTTTAGACAGCAGCCGCCTTTGTAGTCTGATGTCCCTGACCCCACAAATGAGTTGTTTGAGTAAGGAATCCTCCAAATCTCTGTACTCACAGTGGTTTGCGGCTTTCCTCAACGCGGCCATGTACACGCTTATTGATTCGCCTTCTCGCTGTACCCTTTGCCTCAATTCGAACCGTTGGACGAACTTTGAGGGTACCGGTGCGTAGTGCGCTCGAAGTGTTGTTTGTAGTGTCTGCCACGGTACCGATTGTACTGGCGTTGGCTCTGAGAGTGACTCCGCCGTATCGAAGACCTCTGGACTGCAGTGGCTCAGGAAGTATGCTCACTTCCGATTGTCCGAGACTCCCTGTAGTTCGTTTGCTTCGAGGAAACACTCGAAGCGAGCCATGTACGACCCCCATTTCTCCTTTGCTGGGTCAAATGGCGCTGGCGGCGTGTAGCTGGACATCGCTATTTTCCGCCTTCGAGAACTGGCTGGGTTTTCGAATTCCTGGTTCCGTCAGCTCTTTTTACGATCTCACTGCCTCAACATCCCACCTTCGTCGCCAATGTTAAGTTCGGGCAATGAAGAGGCAGGAGACCAGTGAGTGACAACAGCTCTTTAGTTTATTGTGACCCCAGCAAACACAACCGGCAAAAACCCCTCTTTAAATACTCTTTTGGTTGAGGCTTCAACCAATCAGCAATGTGCAATTTTCCCGCCCAAAATTCCCTCTCAAAGTTCAAAATACATTACAGCTCTACACTATAACAGTTCTGTTCTTGGTTCAGTCATCCTACCAGGTTATCCCTGGGATGATTTTATTTCATTCCCTTCCTGGGCCAGGCTGCCACTTAAACAATCTAAACCGGTGATGGCTAACCTCTTCCGGACCGAGTGCCCAAAGCGCATGTATGCTCAAATCCCCAAAATGCAATGTGCACACAGCCCCGGCGTGAGCCCAGCCCCCCACGCATGCATGCATAGCCCCCGGCGCATGCCCAACCCCCGTGCATGTGCCCCAACCCCCATGCATGCATGCGCATCCCCATGCATGTGACCCACTCCCCGCATGCATGTGCAGGCCCCCACGTGTGCCCTGCCCCCCGTACATGCATGTGTGGTCTCCCATGTGACCCACCCCGACACATGCACTTGTGCCCCTCCCACATGCGCCCCACTCCCCACACATGCACAGCAGAGACCCGAAGACCAGCTGGCTGGCAGAAGGCGCACATGCATGGACGGCTAAGCTGAGCTGGAGCAACAGCTCATGTACCCCCGGAGAGGGTGCTGCATGCCACCTCTGGCCATAGGTTCGCCATCATGGATCTAAACAAACTGGAAATAAGAATAGATGGACATCGCCACAAGCATGGATTTTTTTTTCCTATGTTCCACATGACTGTACTGCGCTATTCATCCCAATCAAACAGCAAGCAAAAAAAAATGTACAATTTGGTGAGGGTTTTTAAGCTAATTTGTGGTATATACTGTATGTTGCAAAAGTCACATTCAAGAAAAGGAAAAGAAAAAGCAGGGAAAGCACGTGTTAGTTTTAGTAGTTAGATTTTCACTTCAGCTTTTAGATATAATGGGTGGATTAAATGCTTTTGAAATGGGGGCTAGGTGGGAACATTAGTAATGGAAAATGACTGGAAATAATTAGACTTGTGAAAAGATTTGAAGTAGGAAAGTGGGTTGGCATGGTATGTGAGCATATATGATTAACATTCCACGACAAAGAATATTTTCAATGGCCCCGCAAAATGTATATCTCGTGCATATTTTCCATTTCTAGAGAAAAATAAAGGCTTTCCCCTTTTCCAGTCTCTTTCCCTTGGCACTTGGTGCAAGTTCATTTCCAGACATATGCTGTCAATCAGCACACACGGTTCACTTTGTCACTTACAATCAGAACTTTCTAAGCCCTGACCATGGTCTCAGAAGATATCAGGCAAAGAAAACATCTTGCATGGATGCTAAGCACACAACAATAGCTTAGGGAGGGAAAGGATGCAGCCAGCAATGTAAAGGGTCAAATCCTTGCATACATTTTCAAAAGTTTCCATGTGAATGTAACTCGGAGATAGAACACAATGGCATTCACTAAGCACATACTGAAGTCCCAGAAAGGTCACCTGGCATAGGCTAGAACAGGGGTCTCCAACCTTGGCAACTTTAAGCCTGGAGGACTCCAACTCCCAGAATTCCCCAGCCAGCCATTCGGGCTAGAAGGTGAGAGAGGCATTCTAATCCCACCCCATGGAAGTTTGCAAACAGTGGTTGACTCTCCATGGCTGCCAAGTTGCACTCTCCAACTTGGTGCTAGATAGGTTCTCTACCTCTTTGGAAGGAAGTGGGAAGCATGAAGGAGCCTTGTGTCCACAAGATCAAAGAAAGAAGAGCCTTGATTCAATCTTTTTTATTTATTTATTTTGTCACAACATTATATACAAGCACATACACTGAAAGGAAACAATAGGACAGGAACGGTAGGCACTTTTGTGCACTTATGCACACCCCTTATAGTCCTTTTAGGAATGGGGTGAGGTCTATGGTAGACAGTTTTTGGTTAAAGCTTTTGGGAGTTTGAGAAGAGACCACAGAGTCAGGTAGTGTATTCCAAGCATTAACAACTCTGTTACAAAAGTCATATTTTCTGCAATCAAGATTGAAGCGGTTAACATTAAGTTTGAATCTATTGTTTGCTCTTGTATTATTGCGACTGAAGCTGAAGTAGTCTTTAACAGGAAGGACATTGCAATAGATGATTCTGTCTGTTAAACACAGGTCTTGTCGGAGTCGGCGGAGTTCTAAATTTTCTAATCCCAGGATTTCAAGTCTGGTGGTATAAGGTATTTTGTTGCTTACAGAGGAGCGGAGAACGCTTCTTGTAAAATATTTCTGGACTCGTTCAACTGTATTAATGTCAGAGATGTGGTATGGGTTCCAGACAGGTGAGCTGTATTCAAGAATAGGTCTAGCAAATGTTTTGTATGCTCTGGTTAGTAGTGTAGAGTTTTTGGAAAAGAAGCTACGCAGAATTAGGTTTACAACTCTTAGAGCCTTTTTTGCTATGTAGTTGCAGTGGGCTTTGGCACTTAGATCATTTGATATGCTTCCGTGCAAGATCGATTGAGTGAAAAGTACTATTTGAAAGATCACTAGCTGCCATCTCTATGAAATCTGACTTTCTGAAGTAATTGCCCCAGATCACAGGCTGAATCTTTGATTTTTTTCCAAATCTTCTCTGAACACCCAGCTCATAACCCCAAAGCACATCAGAAGCTGCTGTTTTCTGGGTGAGACATTGGTTCTTCTAGCATAGCTTTGCTGGCAATGAGAGACAGGAGTATCTTCAATGCCATTATTATTATTATTTTAACATAGCTAGGACATGCTCTGTCCCAGAAGCCTTCCTCACACAACTTTTTGGTCCATATTATTCTATCCTGCTGCTGACGTTGTTATTTTAAGATTAAAGTACACCATTTTGATTATAATTTCAACCGAGGCATGTTTTGTTACAGATAAATTAACTGCGGATGAAGGGAAGCATATAACTTTGAGAACTGAATACATTTTGTGTTTGTTATTTCTTTCAGAATGTAGTTTTTAAAAAACTGTAAAACAAGCCAGGGGACAAATTTTATTGCCACTTCATAATCACTATAAGATAAAATTTAGTGCTCAGACATAGTCAGTCTCTGCCAAATCCATTATGGATATTATGTGATCTATTCTATTTTTCACCCTAGCAAATTTTCCCACAGAAGATATTTTTGACAGATTAATGAAGCAGAGCAGTAATATTTCCGATCACCTATAATTCCTTCATTAAGTGAGTCTAATTTCAAATACTTCTCCCACTGACCTTTCATATTACCATTGACTTACTTCTTTGTATAAATAATGGCATCCCTGCTATAATTTCTGACTTATTTTGTCCCAATCCTTTCCAATGCAGTCCAGTTTTCCTGGCAAAATCCAGGGATGTAGGAACCCTTCTGAACTGAGTGAACTAATGGAAACATCTATGAAAATATCTCCTATTTCAAATTTCTCTTTCCTTCCACTTTCCATTATGTTTTCTCTGGCCTGGATGCCATTCCAAATTTACAAAAAAGTTATTTCTGCTATTCTTCATATTCGAGATCTCCCATTCCTTGAGAACACTCAAGTTTTCAGCAAAAGCATATTTCAATTACCTTGAAATTCTACTGCTTAAGAACGCAAAGAAGGGAGGCCTCTTGAATCTTTCTAAACATTCTGGCTCCAGCATTCAGATATTTCATTCTAAATCTGGTTTTCGAAAACTAAACCAAAAGCTGTTTATGAACGTATTCATAATAATGTATATTTTTCTATACTGTGCCATTTTTCTTCCATAAGAAGTGATAGCCAAGCAGAACATATTCAATAATTTTCAGTTGGAAAGTATCCAGTGGTGAGCAGCTGCCAGTTCAGACTGGTTCAAGCAAACCGGTAGTTCCGACGATTAGCTGGCCCCGCCCACCTGTCCTATATTTCCCTCTTTCTGGCTCAGTTGATTCATGCAGCACAGCTAATTTCTGCACCTCTGCTGTTTTCTGGGTGAGACATTGGTTCTTCTAGCATAGCTTTGCTGGCAATGAGAGACAGGAGTATCTTCAATGCCATTATTATTATTATTTTAACATAGCTAGGACATGCTCTGTCCCAGAAGCCTTCCTCACACAACTTTTTGGTCCATATTATTCTATCCTGCTGCTGACGTTGTTATTTTAAGATTAAAGTACACCATTTTGATTATAATTTCAACCGAGGCATGTTTTGTTACAGATAAATTAACTGCGGATGAAGGGAAGCATATAACTTTGAGAACTGAATACATTTTGTGTTTGTTATTTCTTTCAGAATGTAGTTTTTAAAAAACTGTAAAACAAGCCAGGGGACAAATTTTATTGCCACTTCATAATCACTATAAGATAAAATTTAGTGCTCAGACATAGTCAGTCTCTGCCAAATCCATTATGGATATTATGTGATCTATTCTATTTTTCACCCTAGCAAATTTTCCCACAGAAGATATTTTTGACAGATTAATGAAGCAGAGCAGTAATATTTCCGATCACCTATAATTCCTTCATTAAGTGAGTCTAATTTCAAATACTTCTCCCACTGACCTTTCATATTACCATTGACTTACTTCTTTGTATAAATAATGGCATCCCTGCTATAATTTCTGACTTATTTTGTCCCAATCCTTTCCAATGCAGTCCAGTTTTCCTGGCAAAATCCAGGGATGTAGGAACCCTTCTGAACTGAGTGAACTAATGGAAACATCTATGAAAATATCTCCTATTTCAAATTTCTCTTTCCTTCCACTTTCCATTATGTTTTCTCTGGCCTGGATGCCATTCCAAATTTACAAAAAAGTTATTTCTGCTATTCTTCATATTCGAGATCTCCCATTCCTTGAGAACACTCAAGTTTTCAGCAAAAGCATATTTCAATTACCTTGAAATTCTACTGCTTAAGAACGCAAAGAAGGGAGGCCTCTTGAATCTTTCTAAACATTCTGGCTCCAGCATTCAGATATTTCATTCTAAATCTGGTTTTCGAAAACTAAACCAAAAGCTGTTTATGAACGTATTCATAATAATGTATATTTTTCTATACTGTGCCATTTTTCTTCCATAAGAAGTGATAGCCAAGCAGAACATATTCAATAATTTTCAGTTGGAAAGTATCCAGTGGTGAGCAGCTGCCAGTTCAGACTGGTTCAAGCAAACCGGTAGTTCCGACGATTAGCTGGCCCCGCCCACCTGTCCTATATTTCCCTCTTTCTGGCTCAGTTGATTCATGCAGCACAGCTAATTTCTGCACCTCTGCTGTTCTACTTACCAGGGCTGCCTTAGAAGGTAAGCAGCTGAGCTTCAAATTGCTGTATTTTGAACGCTGCATACAAATGCGTTAGGTGCACATGCGTGCAAAGCACGGGATCACCGAACTGGTTTTTAAACTGGTTGCAGCCCAGCACTGAAAGTATCTCACTTTGCATGAACAGACTTTTGCACATCGGTCATTCTCTCTTCCCTCCTGCAGTTATTGCTCTAACCTAAACCCTCATACTTTGCTCCAGAACAGATACTGAGTTATTGGGGAGCCAGGGTCTCTCCTTTTCATGGATAATAATTATTCTATAAGTCAGAGGATTTAATGGGACACAATCCATCACTTTGTTTTCTATTGGTCTCCTTGATGCTTGGGACAGAATTGATCATGATCTGTGTTAAAAAAAACAACAAAAGATTATTTTCTATCTTCCCAAATCATCCTACCCTATCTATTTTCCCATCCAGATCAAGATTTCAATTTATCAATTCCTTCATGTACTTTCAGATTGTTCATCAGCCTTAAACATTTATTCTATGAAAGTAATTTAATAAATACTATTTTAGCCAATAGTACTACGAATAATAGTCCCATTGTCACCTGGGGATCAAAACTGACCACTTTGGAGAATTCTGGGGTAGGTTACAGATAACATATACATTCAGTTTCTGCACAGAGACCACTAGGATTAATTGGTCACCCTGTCCAGATGAAACCTTCTTCACAAATGTGGACACTTATGGATGCCTCTATGGTGAGCCTATTAGGTTTACCTATTGTCACATGCTAAAAGCAAAACAACAGAAAAAGACGCTCCCCTCAGCATTATCTTTATAAGTAGAATGCGAGTTTCACTCTTCACAGACTCAGTAAAGAGTTTTTCAATCCCAAATTATTGAAAGTAGAACTCCTGATCCAATTTAGTCTAACCCTAATTTTGTGAAGCTTAAGCAGTAACAGTTGTTGGCCCAGGATGGCCTACAAACCACTGATATCTAGCCAAAGTTACTAAAAAGACATTCCAAATAGAAATTTCTTGTTGAGTCTGTCAAAAAGTATTATTTTTGAGGTTGAGGCAAAGGGGTTTTCACATGATGAAAACCACTTTGCTTTTATTCTGATATTGCTTACAATGACTTCTGGTTCAATTTCCTATCCTTGCCAAATGCAATATGCCTTGGGGATGTATGGAAATATTTATGGGAAAGGCAAGGACATAATTTGCCAAATATTTCATTAACACTTAGAACCTGCTTCAGGTGTTGACAGCCCTCCAAGGTAGACTAGAATAGGAAATCAGAACCGCACATGCTATGCTACCTTTGTTATAAGGTTATAGCAATATAATCTTACAAGTCTGAATGTACTTCCCTTCCTTTATGTTTATGAGAACTAGGGAAGGTCTGTCTGAGATGCTTACTTTGGGTTACCAATTTGGCCCAGACTCAAATTTCTTTTATCTAACCACTATCTTCATTGCAGCCATCCTATTCTCAGAGTGACTCCTTCTGCCCATTACATGTCCAGATCATTGCCCTA
Organism: Ahaetulla prasina; assembly: GCF_028640845.1. Lineage (NCBI taxonomy): Eukaryota > Metazoa > Chordata > Lepidosauria > Squamata > Colubridae > Ahaetulla > Ahaetulla prasina. The sequence continues at coordinate 130,887,625 of NC_080539.1, forward strand.
CATAACCTTCTCCCACAAGTGGAGGGGTGAAATGCTCTGAAGTCTGCTACCGGTTCGCTGTGCTACCAGATTACTGCACTTTGTGGTGCAAAGTTCATCCGAACCGGTAGCATTTCTTTTACTACCGGTTCACACAAACTGGTAATTTTTATTACTACTGGTTCACCCGAACCGGTCCAAACCGGTAGCATTTCACCCCTGCCTTCTCCCCATGTTGTCCAAACATGAAGTCCAGAGCTGACCTACAAAGAGATGCAGGACATTTTCATGGGAGATGTGCACACTCATATAAATTATACTGCTGAAAAGCTCTAAGTGCCTAGTTGCCTAGACTTATATCTTTGCATAAATAACATTAAGATGCTTAGAGTTGCCATGATTTGGAGGTGGGATGCAGGGGAGGGAGGAATAAGCCTACAGTATGAGCTCTACTGCTTAAAGCTTAGGCAGATGGACACATCAAAATATGTTGCCCTTTGTAGAGAGTGTTACCATGCAAGTCTCTTCAGGTCATCTTGCTTACAGCTTCTAATTCTAAGACCCTGGAGCACATTTAAGGAGTCTTCTTGGTTTGAGATTTTCCTGACTTTTCTTAGTTTTTAGAGTTCTTTCAAACTCCTAAGATACTTTGAGAAACTTACTTCCTAGAAGTTAAATGGCAAATGGTTGGGTGTGAGAGAGGGGAGTGAGAGGGAGGGAGGGAGGGAGGGGGAAGATAGGATGAATTTGGGTTTTTCTATTCGGTTTTTATTAATATTTTATAAATATTAAAATTTGGATTTTAATAAAAGATTATTCCTAAAATTAGATGTTCAACTGATTAAAAAGAGAGAGAGGAAGGAAGGAAGGAAGGAAGGAAGGAAGGAAGGAAGGAAGGAAGGAAGGAAGAAAGAAAGAAAGAAAGAAAGAAAGAAAGAAAGAAAGAAAGAAAGAAAGAAAGAAAGAAAAGCAGAGAGAGAGAGATGGAGTGATGATGGAAATCTCTTCCCCTTTCTCGATGTACTGTAGTGCACAAATAGTTTCACATAATTATGTGTCCTCCTTGTGAGAGAGAAAGGAATACAATGAAATTGCAATATACTTTCTTGAGCACACAGCACATCTCACAGGAGCCCGAGCAGATGCTTTGTGGAGGGTTTGTTCTATTGTGTTTGCTTTTTGAGGCTCATGAAAGTGGAATGGCAACCTGACTTGGACATGCTGGCACTTCATGCCCCGTTCTGAGCATCGCTGGAGGTAAAAGAAGGTCTGAAGACTCTTCTCTTCTTTCAAAGGCTTTTCTTAGTAGACTTCTTTCAAAGACAACACGGGTCTTTTTCTCTGTGTATGAGAAAACACATAATTGAAAATTTAGCCCAGCTTGAAGCTGTAGTTTTCAACTGCTGAACCAGACGGAGTTTTTGAAAACATCACAAGCTAAAAATATTTCAAAATGCAGTGTTTCCTCCCTGGAGATCTAGAATGAGATCTTGGATTAGGGTTGAAAGTGTCAGACTATGTAAAGTATCTGCTCCTGCTAATACTCAGCCTGCATATTTTTATAGATAATATCAAATTATATTATAAAGAAATCCAAACATTGGCAAATTATTATACCTTAAAAATGTGGTGAAGCCTGCATTGAAATAGAGATAATGACCTGATTGCCTTGCTGTTTCCTTGGCAAAATTTCCACAGCGGTTTGCTCTCGCCTGCTTTCTAGGGCTGAGAAAAAGCGACTGGCCCAAGGTCGCTCAGCTGGTTTTGTGCCTAAGGCAGGGCTAGAACTCACAGTTGCATGGTTTCCAGTGGTGGATTTCAAACATTTTTACAACCGGTTCCATGGGTGTGGTTTGGTGGCTGTGGCAGGGGAAGGATACTGTAAAATCTCCATTCCTACCCCACTCCAGGGGAAGATTACTGTTTAGCGGCATTTTACATCAGCAATACCTTCAGTGAACCATCGGTAACATTTGGGACCATCTGACCGCGTTATGGCCGCACTTGTCATCAGCGGTTGGCGGCTGGACTGTTTGCCGTATTATTTTCAACGGTATTGATACCAGCGGCGTTGGACACAGGTAGCTCAGGCAGGCGGAATTTTGATTTTAGCTGACTTTGTATATAACATCGTGTGACATCTGCGGCTGAAAGCCTTTTTCTGCTTCCGGTACTGACGGCATCAATTCTGGATGGCCTCGGATTTAGTCATGGGCGGCATTAGTGGGCAAAGACTCTTGCTGCATTTAGCATGGGCGGCATCAACAGGCGGAATCCATCAGCCGAATTTCCATCTTGATTATTGCCCCTACCAGCTGTTTTGGCCTTGGTTCGTGACTGTCCTGGCTTTGTCCGTAGGCTGCGATATCATCAAGCGACTAGGGAACCCCTTTTTTCCTGCTGTTATTTATAATCTTTGCATGAAATATTCATCTGCTGAACTTTTCCAACTGCGAGGTTCCCCCGCCTCGCAGGAATGGCCCTCTGGGTTATCGAGGGCCTGCCTTAACGAGGGGTCTTGGGACCCGGAGAGGTGGCATGCGAGGAAGAAGAATCTTTGGGGATTTGTAAATAGGTTTTTTAATAAGGGTCTTTTAAAGGGGGGGAGGGAAGAGACGGGTGGGGGGAAAAACCCATCGGGGAGGGTAGGTCCAGTCCCAGGGTCTGTTCACGGCGTTTCATCTGGTCCGAGGGAGGGGGGTGAGGGGTTCGTTCCAGGCGTAGAGGTTGGTTCCATCCGTACGGTAAGTGGGAGGGGCAGATATGGCGGAAGCAAGGGGCCGTATCATTTTCTGGGAGCACGGGCTCGCTGTTTAAAAGTGATAACATGCTCAGGGCCCGGGCCTTCGGTTGATGTTGTGCAATGCCCGGTCCGTGGTCAATAAGGCCCCCCTGATCTGTGATCTTATTCAGGGGGAGTCCGCGGACTTTATGGGCATTACGGAGACCTGGTTGGGCACAAAAGGGGGTGTGCCCCTGGTTGAACTGTGCCCTCCGGGTTTCCGAGCATTCCATCAACCAAGGGCCCAGGGTAGGGGTGGAGGGGTGGCGGTTGTGATGAGAGAAGGTCTGGAGCCGAGAGAGTCCACTGTGCCTCAGATAGCCGGTTGTGAATCCCTTCTTGTGAAGTGGGGCCATAAGAATCAGATGGGCTTGTTGATCGCGTACCTGGCTCCTTGCTACGTGACTACAGCCCTGCCTGAGCTGCTGGAGGTGCTTGCCGCGGTGGCGGTTGAGATCCCCAGACTTTTGGTCATGGGGGATTTCAACCTGCCATCGGCCGGCTTGTCATCGATGGTGGCTCAGGAGTTCCAGGCTTCCATGACGGCCTTGGACCTGATTCAAGTAACTGATGGCCCTACACACATGAGGGGGTCCACACTGGACTTGATTTATATCTCTGGACAGTGGTTTAATGATCTGGTATTAGGGGATGTAGTGACGATACCGGTGTCATGGTCAGATCATTTTCTCCTCCGCCTAGACTTTCAGACCGCCGCTCACCACCGCAGGGAGACGGAACCAATGTGTTGGTTCCGTCCCAGGCGCCTGATAGACCCCGAGAGGTTCCTGATGGAGCTTGGGCCGTTTCCTGAGGATCTTGCCCACGGCACGACTGAAGAACTAGGGCTTTGGACCGTGTTGTGCCTTTGCGGCCTCTGACCCGGCGCAGATCTCAATTGGCTCCTTGGTTTTCTGAAGAGCTGAGAGAGATGAAACGCCAGAGAAGACGCCTAGAGAGCCCCTGGAGGTCCAGCCGTTCCGAGGCTGATCGGACACTAGTTAGGTCTTTTTCGAAGACCTACCTAGTGGCACTGAGGGTGGCGAAGCGTTCCTACGTCTCCACCCTCATTGCGTCGGCAGATAACCGCCCGGCCGCCCTGTTTCGGGTGACCCGCTCCCTCCTACACCAGGGGGGGCGGGATGACCCCTTGCAGGGACGTGCCGAGGAGTTTAGTGGTTATCTATACAATAAAATCGCTCAGCTTCGGGATAGTTTGGACCAAGATTGCGATGATCCGGGTGAGATGACTGAGACGCGTCTTGTTGATGTTGTTTGGGATGAGTTTGATTCTGTGGCTCCCGAGGACGTGGACAGGTTACTGGGGAGGTTACATGCCACTACATGTTTACTGGACCCGTGTCCCTCCTGGCTGGTGCTGGCCACTCAGGAAGTGACACAAGGCTGGCTCCGGGGAATTATAAATGCTTCTTTGTTGGAAGGGGTCTTTCCCGCCGCCTTGAAAGAGGTGGTGGTGAGACCCCTCCTCAAGAAGCCTTCCCTGGACCCAGCTATTTTGGGTAATTACCGTCCAGTCTCCAACCTTCGCTTTGTGGCGAAGGTTGTAGAGAGTGTGGTGGCGTGGCAGCTCCCCCAGTACCTGGATGAAGCTATCTATCTAGACCCGTTCCAGTCTGGCTTCCGGTCCAGGTATAGCACGGAGACAGCTTTGGTCGCGTTGGTGGATGACCTCTGGAGGGCCAGGGATAGGGGTTGTTCTTCTGCCCTGGTCCTGTTAGATCTCTCATCGGCTTTTGATACCATCGACCATGGTATCCTGCTGCACCGGTTGGAGAGTTTGGGAGTGGAGAGTTTGGGAGTTTATCGATGGTTCTCCTCCTATCTCTCCGACCAGTCATAGACGGTGTTGACAGGAGGGCAGAGATCGACCGCGAGGCACCTTACTTGTGGGGTGCCTCAGGGATCGATTCTCTCGCCTCTCCTGTTCAACATCTATATGAAGCCGTTGTGCGAGGTCATCAGTGGCTTCGGGGTGAGTTACCAGCTGTACGCTGATGACACTCAGCTGTACTTTTCCACCCCGGGCCACCCCAACGAAGCTGTCGAAGTGCTGTCCCATTGCCTGGAAGCCGTACGGGTCTGGATGGGGAGAAACAGACTCAGACTCAATCCATCCAAGACGGAGTGGCTGTGGATGCCGGCACCCCGGTACAGTCAGCTGCAACCGCGGCTGACTGTTGGGGGCGAGTCACTGGCCCCAACAGAAAGGGTACGCAACTTGGGCGTTCTCCTGGATGGACGGCTGTCATTTGAAGACCAGCTGGCGGCCGTCTCCAGGAGAGCCTTCTACCAGGTTCACCTGGTTCGCCAGTTGCGCCCCTTTCTTGACCGGGATGCCTTATGCACGGTCACTCATGCTCTCGTCACTTCTCGTCTGGATTATTGCAATGCTCTCTACATGGGGCTACCCCTGAAGTGCACTCGGAGACTCCAGTTAGTCCAGAATGCAGCTGCGCGGGTGATAGAGGGAGCTTCACGTTGCTCCCGGGTAACACCACTCCTGCGCAGTTTGCAATGGCTACCTGTGGTCTTTCGGGTGCGCTTCAAGGTGCTGGTTACCACCTTTAAAGCGCTCCATGGCTTAGGGCCCGGGTACATACGGGACCGCCTGCTGTTACCTTATGCCTCCCACCGACCCGTACGCTCTCACAGAGAGGGCCTTCTCAGGGTGCCGTCCGCCAAGCAATGTCGGCTGGTGGCCCCCAGGGGAAGGGCCTTCTCCATTGGAGCACCTACCCTCTGGAACGAACTTCCCCCCGGTTTGCGCCAACTACCTGACCTTCGGACCTTTCGCCGTGAATTGAAAACTTATTTGTTTACCCAAGCGGGACTGGCTTGATTTTTAAATTTTTAAATTTTTGAATTTTTAATAATTTTTTTGGGGTATTTTAGTATCGGTCAATTCGACGGTTTTAATTCGGCCATTTATTGAATATGTATTTTAATTGCTATTTTAATTTTGTATATTTAATTGTTTTAATCTTGGCTGTACACCGCCCTGAGTCCTTCGGGAGAAGGGCGGTATAAAAATTTAAATAAACAAACATAAACATAAACATTACTGCAGAATCTCCATTTTCTCCCGATCAGCTGGGACTTGGGAGGCAGAGAATAGATGGGGGTGGGGCCAGTCAGGATTTTTACTACCGGTTCTCCGAACTACTCAAAATTTCTGCTACCTGTTCTCCAGAACTGGTCAAAACCTGCTGAAACCCACCTCTGCTGGAATCTAGCCTGATGCTTCATCCACTACACTAACCTTCTCATTGATATAAATAAAAACATTAAAAAAATTAGCTGGATTGCACTGTGTAAGGGCTCCAGGATTACTTTATTTGTTTCCAAAAAAAAATCCAATTAATAAATAAATTCTGTTGTTTGGGCATTTTTATTTCCCTGATCTTGTTAACATGTATTTTCGAAGATCAGAATGTCACATTGGCATTAGATATACTTGGCAATTTCAAAGGGCTGATGTTTCTTACTATAACTTTGTTTCATAAACATGTATATATACTATATTGTAATTAATTGTGCTAATTTAATGAGGTTTTTGAGGATTGCAACCTTCCATTACTTGTTTCCTGTGCATAAACTGGCATAAGAATTCTTGCCAGATTTATATGCTTTGGCCAGATCAGTGTTTCATCTGGACAATGATAACATGCTCCCCCAAGGAGTGCTTTCTCCTGCTTCTTTTTCTGGCCCACTCAGGAAAGTAAACACCAATTATTTTTCCTTGCTTGGGTGAGTCTTTTGAGCACTGACAGGCGGGGTGGGGGGGAACAGATTCACTTTGATTAGAAAGGGAAACGTGACAGAATGTTCATCAACTTTGCTCAGCTAAAGAAGTCAGTGTTTCATCTTTCCTCTGCCGAACCTGGTAAAAGGAATTGCAATATTACAACATATTAATAGCCAACATTTCACCATTTCAACACAGAACCCATAAAAATATATGTACCAAGTGACCATTGATGACAGAAGGACAGGGGAGGTGGCCACCAAAACACATAGCAGTTGAATAAAACAAACAGAAGCTTTTGTGCAAGAGAAAATAAAACACAGCAATCAGACTGGACCATGGTTATGTACAGAAGAAGAAAAAATTGGATTAGAATACAGACATGGTTAGAGGAAATGTTACATCAATGTATAGAATTAAAACCAAAGATTTTCCTATTGGGCATTACTGGAGAGATATAGTAAAGAAGATGTGTACTTAATTATAGACATAATAACAGCAGCAAGAATTGTATTTGCTCAAAATTGGAAAGTAGAAAAACTCCTGTCAAAAGGTGAAGTAATAAAGAAGATTTTAGATTGCGCAAAAATGAACAGATTAACATTAAGAATAAAAGATAAACAGGAATCTCTGTATTTCAAAACATGGGGAAGATTTTATGTATCGTTAGAAAAGAAATATGAATAAAAAATGACAGATTAATAAATCAGACAAGGTAAAGGTAAATGAGAGAGAAGACAAAAAGAAATAGAAACTCAGATGACACCTGTGTAAGTGGAAAAGGGGGATGGGGGGGAGAAAGAATGTTACTACATAAATGTAGAATTATGATGATAGATGTGTAATGAGTAAAATTGAAAATAAATTGAAAAGAAAGTATATATTAATAGAAAATTGGGGCTGCCCAGATACCAATAGGGGAAATATTGGACAACATGGGAGAAAGAATGGAGAGAGGAATAGAGGGTAAGATAGGAGAGGAGAAGGAGAGAGAGGAATGGAAGAAAAGGAAAAGGAGAGGAGGAAAGGGTAGGTAAAAAGAGTAGGAGAGAAGGTTAGAAGGAAGGGACCAGAAGGGGACAAGAAGGGAGGAGTGGGGGAAAGGAAGGGGAAATGGGGAAGGGGAAAGATAGGAGGAAAGAAGAAAGTAGGAGAGGATAGAAGAAGGTAGGGAAGGGAAAGAAAGAAGAAGGAGAAGGTTTGTTGTAAAATAAGGGAGAAAAAAAGGTAAAAGAGCAACCCCGAATATAATTGCAAATCTTTTTTTTTGTTTCTCTTTCTTTAGAAAATATATGTATATGTGTGATTAACTATGAATAAGAGAATGTACATTTTTAACATGTTTATAGGAAATAAAATAAAAAACATTTTTTAAAAAAGCAATCAGACTGGGCCACTCTATTTGCACTGGGAAGTAGGGAGTGGGTGAAATGCTCCTTTTGCTTAAGAGTAAGAAACCCTGGGTGAAGGCCCATGTCAGACCTGGAAGCCATCTTTCTACCTTTGTGCCTTCAGGCTTCAGGCCTGCCACAAGTTCTACCATGGGAAGTTGGGAGGGGGCATAGTATAGGGTGAAGAACACATGTAGTTAAAACAAAATTCTTTATAGAAAGTCAAGGCCAAGGTACCCTGCAGCTGTGCTGAGAAGAATGGAAAGATATCTTCTGTTCTGGACTGTACATGATTGGATGTGTAGTAGACATGTGAGTGAGGGGCAAGATCTTGAACTTTCTATTGGGTGTGGAAAACCTGGAAGCTCTCAGATTCGGGTTTTCCCAGATGTGCCAATATGACATCTCTAATAAAAGTTAGCTTTGAGGAATTTCAAACCTCGCAGTTTGATTTTGTTGGGGGTGTTATTTGGAACCCTGACAGCACCTTCTCAGCAGCCTAGTACCAGGCTGAGGACAATGTCCTCCATTCCCAACAGTGGTGAGTTTCAAAAATTTTTACCACCGGTTCTGTGGGTGTGGCTTGGTGAGCGTGGCATGGTTTGGTGGGCGTGGCAGGGGAAGGATACTGTAAAATCTCCATTCCATCCCCAATCCAAGGGAAGGTTACTGCAAAATCCCCATTTCCTCCCGATCAGCTGGGACTTGGGAGGCAGAGAATAGATGGGGGTGGGGCCAGTCAGAATTTTTACTACCAGTTCTCCAAACTACTCAAAATTTCCATTACCAGTTCTCCAGAACTGGTCAGAACCTGCTGAAACCCACTTCTGATTCCCATGGTTCCAAAATGCTAGGTGGCTCAACTGCTGGACAAGAAGGAAGTGCAAATGAGACCACTGAATAGAAAACCAGTAGCAGTTCAATGTGACTTTCTAATCTTGTTTGAGGAAACTTTCCTGGTATATTTGTTCTCTCACCACTTTTGCATTTGGTTATTGCCATCTTGGCTATGATATATCAGAGAATTAAATGTGAATCACTTCCAATATCTTCTCTAGTGCCCTTGGGTGAAAAATCATTTGAACACTATCAGGTTATATACTAAGACATATTTGGCAACAGAGAGACGTTATTAGTTGAAAAGATAGAGAAAACCATTTTTATGGAGCACTTGACATTCTGCATGTTTAATTTAGAAATATTTTTACACATAAGGAGTAATGAACAAACGATTCATATATAATATGAAATTTTGTTTCTGACTCTAGAAGAGAAAATGGATTTTCTGCACCTCTGAATATGTTATTTCAAGTTTCTCGCCTACCTAAAGCCATACAATATCCCATCCAAGTATTAACCTGGACTAACCCTTCTTAGCTCTTGAGCACAGACGGTCACCCAGCTGCTGCCAGAAATAACCCAAAGGAATAAGTTCACAGAAATGAAAAACATAATAGAGAAAAGATTATTTCCATACCATTGCGGCAGGAAGAGATGGATCCATCACATGGCCCTATTCCACTCTAAAGCTGAAGTCAATTTAATAAGGTTTGTCAGGCATATGGGTAGTAAATCAGCTGTATCTATGCTAAATTGTTATGGATAAAAAAGTTTGTGGATTGGTCTTTAAAATTACAGAGCACTCCCTTCATTTCTTTGCCATGAAAATGTTCTTAGTATTGTTTCGTATTTTCTTGAAGACTAACAGTAGTTAAAAGTCCTTCGTTCCCTGTCATCCAATGTTTGAACTGGCAGGATCACACAGAAACCTATCTGAAAAATGAAGGTAAAAGTGAAGTGACCCTGTGATGAACCTTATTTCAAATGATCACAGAATGAAATATGAAGGCTTTCCCCATCTATTCAACCACTGCAAACTCTTGGAACTGATATAAAAATAACAGGAGAAAAAGAATTCTCTGTATCATTTATTGTATTGTTTGCAATAAAGCCTTGTGTTTGATAAAGAAGTATATTAAATGTCACAGCAGATCACATATTCATTTGTTAATTTCTAAAAAGCCAAAAGATAACCTACCTCAAAATGGGGTAAATTAAGGGTAAAACATTTTAATCTATCTGATTTTAGGTAGATTAAAATTTGGTACCATTAACTCACCCCATGGAGTGGGTTATCTAATAACACAGCAATGCCTCTTCCTCAGCGATCAAGTACAACAATGGCCCAGGATCTATGACGTTCAACTATCAGTCACTTTTAAGTGATTTTTACCATGGAGGGAAAGGAAACACCTACTTCAAATCATATATCATCATCATCATTAGTTTAGCCATTGTCTATCCATTGCAGGATGAAGGCCTCTTCCGCATGTTTCCAACCAATACGATCCTCAGCTTTCTTTTGCCAATTGGGCCTGCAATACTTGCTGATGTCGTTGATCCATCTTGCTTTAGGTCTCTTTCGTGGATGCTTTTTATCAAATGGGATCCATTCTATGACTGCCTTAGTCCACTTGCCATCAGTACTTCTTGCCATGTGACCAGCCCATTTCCATTTCAATTCTTTTAGTCTTCAATTCTTCAATTCTTTAATTCTTTGATGATATCGTATACTTTTATTTGTACTTTAAACCGTGTGCAGGTCTTTCTATCTTGTCTTGTGCTCTTTGCACCATTTGTAGCTTTTGTATCAATTGTGAGCTTAGTGTCCATGCTTCACTGTTATATTTTAGAGCAGGTAGTACACACTGATCAAAAACTTTTCTCTTCAGACATAGGGGGAGGTTGTTCTTGAAAATTATGCTTAGCTTGCTCAAAGCCTGCCAGCCACATTTAACACTCCATTCAATTTCCTTTATTGTATCACCTTCCATTGAGATCCTTTGGCCAAGGTATATGTAGTGCTCTACTATAGAATAGAATAGAATTTTTATTGGCCAAGTGTGATTGGACACACAAGGAATTTGTCTTGGTGCATATGCTCTCAGTGTACATAAAAGAAAAGATACGTTCATCAAGGTACAACATTTACAACACAATTGATGATCAATATATCAATATAAATCATAAGGATTGCCAGCAACAATGGCCAGGTCTTCTCCAGATATAAAAATTCTGGAGTCATATATGTAGACAAAATGAATTAACAATCAGGAGACTAGGGCAGAAGTAAAAAAAATCCCTCATCACAACAGGACTGAGAACATGCCCTTGTCCACACTCTGACAATGAATGGGAGCCATTTCAACAGCTATTCCCCAAATGAGGAAAAGACTGGTTGAAATCATTGAGCTTCATAGTCATATACAAACTGCTAAGAAATTTGGAAGGAAAAATAGTGCTGTGTGATGTATTACCCTAAAATTAGGCATGTTATGCCTTTCAATAATGTACTATCTAACATTAGATAATGTGGAAAAATTATTAGATTGTATCTATTCTGATTTAGATGTAATGTTCCTACAACAGAATTAACTTTCTACATACAGTGCTCTGGAAAAGGCAATTTCGTTCTCCTTTTCCCCTTCATATTAGCATATTGTGTACTAATAATGTAGTTATTAGCTTTTCTTACTCAGTCTTAGTACATTGTGTTGTTTCTATACACTGTTGCTTATATAATATATTTAAAAACCATTAGTCTTCTATTATTTAAATATCTGGGAATACTGAGAATGGAAAGGAGAGAGAATATTCTATCAGTTTTAATTATAATTTAAGACGGTGATGATGATGATGATGTCCATTCAGCCATGTCTGACTCTTGGTGATTCTATAGGCAAATTCTCTCCACATCTTCCAATCTTGCACTACTTCTCTGAGTTTTTCTATGTTCTGGCTGGTGTCAGCTTTGATGGTGACCTGTTCTTTGACAGCATGGTTTCCTTTTATCACTAACTCTTCCTAACATTCCCTTGCATAATTTGGCCAAAGTAAGGGAAACGCAGTTTCGTGTTTTTGCCAAGATGGCAATAATACAGCCTAAATTTATTTAGGGTTTTTTTTCATTAAAAGCTGAATATAACATTAAAAAACATTGCAAATGATATCAAAATAATTGTTATACTAGCGGTTTCAATATTAAACTGTTTACTTATTAAAGTCCCCCTTGTACAGTATTGCATTATTGCTTAGTGTGTTTCTCTCTCTCTCTCTCTCTCTCTCTCTTTCTCTCTTTCTTATATGTGTGTGTCTGTGTATAGGTATACACATATATACATACACACACAATATATATATATATATATATATATAGGTCTTTGGTTGTTCGGGTTTTCTCCCGTGCAAAATTGGAAGTGTCTTGGCGACGTTTCGACGAAGTCTCATTCGTCATCTTCAGGCTTCAACTTCGTGCTTCTGGAGCAATGCTCCCAGAAGCCGCAAGCTGAATCTCAACAATGCTCCCAGAAGCACGGCTGAAGCCTGAAGATGACGAATGAGACTTCGTCGCCAAGACACTTCCAATTTTACACGGGAGAAAACCCGAACAACCAAAGACCTATATACAAACACCCGTGAAAACCTCAGAAAACAAATACATATACATATACATATACATATACATATACATATACATATACATATACATATACATATAGAGAGAAACACACACTTTAATCTATTAATCAAAGGAAAAATAAATAGAGCAAATTTAATAAAAAATTAACTAGCAAAATAAAAAAAAATGGAAAATCATAATAAATCTGGGTTCAAGTCCCTCTCAGACTAGAAACAATGGGTGGCTTTTGGGCTAACCCATTCATCCTCACAGATTAATTGTTGAAAGTTATAATTACCATTTATATATAAGCCACCTTGATCCCCTGGAGAATAGTTAGCATAGAAAACCAAAAAAGAAATAAACAGAAGGCCACTTACTTTTTATTATATCTTTGTAGTTAATTGCATTTAGTTTGTTCTGTCAAGGGCTGCTCTCAATGACCATTAGAAGATTCAGGCACTACAGAACACATCCATATGACCAGGGGTGAAATCTAAAAATTTTCCCTACTGGTTCTGTGGGCGTGGCTTAATTGGTGTGCGTGGCTTGGTGGTCAGGTGACCGGGTGGGCATGGCCAATAACAATAAATAATAAAAATAACAAAGTACACAAAACAATAAGAGGTATCAAAAACCAACTTTCACACTTTACACATACACAACACAACACAACTGACTCACACACAATTTAAAAGCAGCTGCACTTTACCCAAAATGGCCCCTGCAACAAGCAGGAACCTCACACAGCCACAAAAAGCTCAAAAACCAACTTTCACAATTTACACACACACAACACAACACAACACAAGCAAAATGTGGCATTTTGTGTGTGTGTGTGAGACACACAAAATGCCACATACAGCTTTGTGAGATTTTGTGTGTTTGTGTAGCTAGAGTGAAACACTACAGAAACATACCAAATCTCAGAAAGCTGCACAAATATTTTATTTTATTATTTTATTTTATTTTACTTATATTTTAGATAAAAGCAGCTAAATTTAAAACTTCCTTAACTTTAAAATGCTGTCTAAAAAAAAAATGAAACTCTTTAAAAAAAAACCAATTAACTATTTTTTTAAAGCTCCCCAGTTACTAACCCAATTGAAGGCAGGCAGATTGAATTGCTCACTGATGAGATGGATTGCAGGCAGGCAGATTCAGTTGCTAGCTGATGCAATTGATTGCAGTAGCCGAAGCAAAGCAAGGCAGGAGTGAGCGTGAAAGAAGCAGCAAGTAGGCAAGTGGGGACTGGGCAATTGGATGGGCATGGGCAGGGGGGCAGCGATTTTTGCTACCAGTTCTCTGAACTACCCACCCCCATCGCTACCAGATCACTTGATCTGGTCCGAACCGGGAGCATTTCACCCCTGCATATGACCCTTTATATGCTACCAAAGCAGAGGAAACATAGCATCAAAACCCCAAACCCAAATAAACACCAGAGACAACACAGGTGAAAATCCCATATAACATTTCAAAATGTTTAAGTCTCGATCAGTTCAACTATGAAAATTAACTCTGATCAATGGCACAGTAGAATAGAGGGACTAGATTAAGACCAAGTGAACTGGGGGCCTGCTCGATCTGTTATCCAGCTGCTCACACTTTACAAGCAATATTTTTCCTCTTATTTCTTAGACTTTGTCTTTAAATATAAGTTAGACTGGGTCACTTTGCATTGCATTCATGTCAGAAGCACCAAGGCACTTTCAAGTTGAAAGAATTAGTTGGTGTCATCACCATTGCCTGGGGGACACCCAGTTGGGGGCTCCTTTCATGTCCCTGGCAGGAGCTGCAGTGAAGGATGAGAGCTCACCCAAACCCATGGCAGTACTCAGGTCTCAAACACGGGCTTACATTACCTCCAACCCAACGTCCTAACCACATGAGCCACTGTGTCCTTAACCGGGTTACTTGAAAATAGAAGATTCACTCTCCATAGTGAGACATGTGCTGCGCTAGGATGTTGATGAATTGATGGAAGCCAATTACATAATTTAAAATATAATTGGTAAGTTAAGTCTGAATATTATTTCTTTTGACCCAGAGCTTTAAAGACATGCTCTTGCAAATCAAGTTGTATATTAATGCTTCAGTCCATCGTATTAGGTTTGTTCCTTAGGGATAAACTTTAAAAAAAAATACTACTGGAATTAACTCAAGATTTCCCATTCCTTTTAAATGACCTGAACCCTCATAAATGCTGACGTCTTTTCCCTCCCCCAAACTATATTGTGCATCATCTGTTCAGGGCTATGAATCTCAAAGTCTTGGAAAACGTAGCAACCATTTTTCCTAATGGAAATCTTTTAACAAATCTCTCAACATTGCAAATGAAATTTGTAACAAATGTATGAAAAACATTGCGCAGCAAATTATGACTTTCAGAGTAATAAAATACCTGGTTACAAGTTGAATCAGGATGCATGCTTGGAAAAGAAAGGATGACATTTTGTTGAAGAGATTATTACATCCGTTGTTGAGAGTCAGTTTTGTGTGCCTGTTTGTTTTCCTCTTCAGAAAAGGAATGCTTGAAATTTGCTTCCTGTTGAGTCAAACCAGTCTTCTGTCTAGCCCAGTATTGTTGACACATATAAGTAGCAATTTTTCATTAGGGCTGTGCAGTGCTTCATAATCAAAGGCAAAAAGGTGCTTTGGAGAGAAAATTGATGTTAACAGATCAACTGTCTAAAAGGTAAAGGTTAGCCTCGCACATATGTGCTAGTCGTTCCGGACTCGTTCCCGAAATGGAGATGAGTCATGCTCATCTCCATTTCAAAGTCAAAGAGCCAGCGCTGTCCGAAGATGTCTCTGTGGTCATGTGACCGGCATAACTAAACGCCAAAGGCACACAGAACGCTGTTACCTTCCCACCAAAGGTGGTCTCTATTTTTCTACTTGCATTTTTTATGTGCTTTCGAACTGCTAGATTGGCAGAAGCTGGAACAAGTAACAGGGAGTTCACTCTGTTATGCGGCACTAGGGATTCAAACTCCTGAACTGCCAATCTTTCAATTGACAAGCTCAGTGTCTTAGCCACTGAGCCACCGCATCCCCAATCAACCGTCTACAACTCCTTAAACTAAGTCTTTTCAAGGAGAGCCTGGAAGCTGAAGGTAACCCTGCAAATCTGGAAACTGTTGCTCAAAGGAATAGCAGATGGATGTTATAGAAATACTCCTGTGCACTTTGAAGCGTAGCTCTTCAGGGTTTTAGGAAGTAGTAGATACCCGATGATATTAGGGATGAAACCAGGGAGATGCTCCATCTTTGAGATACAGGTCTTCTGCTGCTGAGTTTTCTTCTATTTATTAATGTATCTGTCATTTCTTAGAGAAGGGTGGATTAGTAGAACAAAGCTCAGTGGCAAAGGATATTTGTCACATTTAAAAGATCCCCAGCAATTGCTATCTTGTGTTATTGCTTCCAATCAGAGCAAAGACTGTATAGTAGATGAAGCAATCCTGTAGTCCAATTTAAGACAGTTTTAGATTGAATCATGGACTGTCATACACTTGTGTGCCCCTAAACTCATTTTATGACTTGGTGGAACAGCGGTTAGAATGCAGTATTGCAGCTTAATTGTGCCGACTGCCAGCAGTTCGATTCTCACTGGCTCACGTTTGACTCAGCCTTCCATCTTTCCGAGGACCCAGATTGTTGGGGGCAATTTGCTGACTCTGTAAACCGCTTAGAGAGGGCTGGAAAGCACCATGAAACGGTTTATAAGTCAAAGTGCTATTGCTATGACTGCACTTCCATTTTTCTAGTTGCCATGATCATAGCAATCCATGTGAACTTCAGACTGTTCCTATAGCAGAAGGGTGATCCAAAACCTAAAGTAAGCAAAATGCAGATATGTCCATAGGTTCAAATCAAATAACAAGCACAAGGAAAGTAGCCTGACTAAAAATATCCTGTCTAGATATCTGGAGCCAACTCCTGTGACACACAATATTACCTAGAAATAAAACTGACTATCAAACATGCCCAAGCTCTTTTGGGGAATTGTTAGTCTAACAATGCCAGGCAAAGAGTTTGCCAAGTCAAGCTTTGACTCTTGTGTTCCTTGGCAGCAAGTCCTGAGGAGAAAATTCTACAACCATGAGAGCAGAAGACAAAACAGACTTTGCCTCCTCACATAAAAACTGTTGGGGACAGGAAAAGCTACTCAAAATACATGGAAAGAAAAATGTTGGGGAATAATACTAAAGCTGAAAGTGGAATGGCGGTGGCTTGTTTTCCCCCTGCACAGAATGTTGAGGATTGGATTTTGCTGAGTGCTTCAAGATGTGAGAACAAGTACAGGCCTCTATCCTTGGTTGTTTTTCTCGGCCAGAATAGTTCAAAAGACTGGAAAGGCTGATGCACGTTTTGGAAGAATAGTCACCAGATCTTGGACCACCAAACTTTGTTATTACTTCCATTAGTTAATAAAAGCTGTGTTCATTGCAGATTTATTGTAAATGAAAACCGAGTATGTACAGAGAGTGCACTTAAGAAGCAGATGGTAAGAGATGGAGGAGAGATTGGAACAGAATATGTCCTGAGATTCTCAGTCATCCAGATCATAGTTGTCTCAAAGGTTCTTTTTCAAAAGGTAACTGGACTTTTTTTTTTTTTTGAGGAAGTAGAAGAAGAAGCTTCATCAGATGTGATAGGGTGGTGAGGGGCGATGGAAGGATAGGTTTTGACAGGATGGGGGGAATGGAAAGATTGTATTTCTTTGCAGTTATCTGCTTGTTAGCACTCTCTCTGTTGAGGCCACTTGGGGGTTTATCTGTGCCCTCAGGGTGACCTAAATCAAAGTGCAAATGGAACTGTTCTTGGAACTGCTGAAAGGACTGTGTTGTAGACAGGGAATAGGTGCTGCATCCTGTCAGAATATTCATGAACTGGAATGGAGACATGGTAACAAGATCAGCCAATGAATAAACATAGCAACTGGGTCAGCCAATGGGGACTGTTTGGAAACTGAAACAGTATTTGCTGCAGGCAGCAAGGGAGCCTGGGCATGGCTTAGCAAACAAGTTTGGTCTAGTCTGTCTGCTGAATTGAAACTGGAAACTGCTCTCCTCTGCCTGTGTTTTTTTGCCTGTAATTCTCTACTACGTTGGAATAATCTGCTGTTGGTATTGTATGTGTTCCTGGAAAATAGATGGGGAAGAAATGGAGATAGTAACAGATTTTATTTTCCTGGGCTCCAAGATCACCGCAGATGGGGACTGCAGCCAAGAAATTAAAAGAGGCTTGCTCCTGGGGAGGAAAGCTATGGCAAATCTAGACATCACACTAAAAAGCAGAGATAACCCTGCCAACAAAAGCGCGTACAGTCAAAGCTATGGTTTTCCCAGTTGCAATGTATGGCTGTGAAAGTTGGACCATAAGGAAGACTGAGCGCCAAAGAATTGACGCCTTTGAACTATGGTACTGGAGAAGACTCTTGCGAGTCCCTTGGACTGCAAGGTGATCAAACCGGTCAGTCCTAGAGGAGATCAACCCTGACTGCTCTTTAGAAGCCAAATCCTGAAGATGAAACTCAAATACTTTGGCCACCTAATGAGAAGGAAAGACTCACTGGAGAAGAGCCTAATGCTGGGAAAGATTGAGGGCAAAAGAAGAAGGGGACAACAGAGAACAAGGTGGCTGGATGGAATCACTGAAGCAATAGGCGTGAGTTTAAATGGACTCCAGAGGACAGGAGGATAGATGGCCTGAAGGAACATTGTCCATGGGATCACGATGGGTCAGATATGATTGGACCCTGAAGAAATAAATGCTCCTATCAACCTGAAAAGAAGATAAATAATAAAAGTTTCTGTCCAGTGTTTCCTCTCTGCAGATTGGTCAGAGTTGTAGGAAGGAACCAGAAACACACAGGCAATGTACGTTTAAATGCACATATTCTGTACCTCAAAATATCATTTTGGCTCTGAAGGAATTTCTCCTTCAGAGAGAATCAACTAAAAGGATGAGATTTGTTCATCCATTTCTTCTAATTTAATTAATTAATTTTCAGAGATGTGTGTGCGGCCCACTAAACATTATTTGAGGTCGTTTTCCTTCGAGTTGGGTTTAATTCTTGTTAGGGCTCATTTTTAAGTTGCTCTCTCAAATGTAGGTATTGTTTTGCAGTCCTAACTTCTGTTTCCATGATGAAGAAGCAAGAAGCGATGACAATGTCTAGCAATTGATGCAAGAAATATTTGTCCTGTTTTAAATAAGAAGAAATCATTAGGGAAAAAGTGTCTAGAGATGTGATTAAAAAGTGCAAGGATTATTTATTTTCCAGGAGATGTGAGTCCTAATATCCTTTTGGAGAGAAACCGTGCACTGAGAGACTATAACTGTTGTTTAGTAAGTTAAAATCTCTACTGTAACCCAGTACAAAGCTAATTGGACCAAAGGTATGTCTTACATTGGCATTGCTACCAATGTTAAAAATCCTTCAAGGCAAAACTGAGGCATGCTTGGGAATAAGGGGAACTGACTAACTTCTTCTACTCGTAGTGGCTTTAGGAACTAAAGTTCTTTCATGACTTGTTTAATTGTCCTGTAAAAGTCTTGTATCAATATTGCTCTTTCTGTGTTTACCAGACTGCAGAAGACTGCCAAGCTTCTAGTCACACGGATAAATAGAAAAACTGGAAAGTGTATTTAACAATTTGAAGTATGTCTGCAGGCCACTGGAAACAAACTACGAGGTTCTGAATAACACCACTGTGTGTAGGGCTGATACTTTGGAAGAATTAAAATGTTCAAAATGATACTGGAGATATACAACAGGCAATATGAGAACATTAATTTCCAAAGCTGTTTTAATACAATTATACCATAGGAGTAATCCAATGAATTGTATATTTGAACATTATGAAATATGCAGAAGGAAAACACATGCATTCTTTCCTTGCACTTTAACGCCATGTCATCCTTCTCACTGTATTTAATTCGAATTAAATATGTTGTTTCTGGCTCGTCTCCCCTAACTTATATTGATCTTCATCTTGTATGCACAACAGGCACATAGCCAGGCACATAATTACCAAATAAACCTCTTCAAGCCAGGGCATTTGGCAATCACCATATATAGATATTGTACAATTTAATCTGCATGGGAAAATGCCTGGAGCACAATCTCCTATCCTACTTGCTAGGTACTAGCAAGTTGCAGAAGGAAACAATAATGTATAAAATAAGGAAGGGGGAAGAGATAAAGGATGATTGGAACAATTTTGGGCATCCATCAAAAATCAGATCAGCGTAGAATTTCATTCCTAGAAAAGTCTGCCCAGCAATATCATATGATCTTACATATGATCTAATGTACTATGCTAGAATAGGAATATGATATCATAGAGTTGCAGGGATGAAAGAGACCTTGAAGATCTTCTAGTCCTTCATACATCTCAGATGAATGGTTATCCACCCTTTGCTTGAAAATCTTTAGTGTTGGAACTCCCACAACTCCAGTAATCAAGCTAGTCACTGGTCAATAAGCCTCATAGTCAGGAATTTCCTCCTTATTTCAAGTTTGAATTTCCCTCTAGAAAGCTTTCGACCATTCACTCCTGTTCTACACCCCCCCCCCCGAGCTTTGTAAATACATCTGTATCCTCTTCCCTATGAAAGCTCATTAAGTAATGGAAATGCTATCATGCTTCCTCTTAGCCTTTTCTTTTTTAGCCCATTTAATCATTGTTCATAAGATTTAGCTCCAAGCCCCATACTATCTTTAACACTCTTTGTTGCATTTGACTATTATAATATGATATTTTGTGATGGCAGGTGGAGCAACTGCTACGGGGGGGGTGGTCCTTGGTGCTCTCTAAACTTGGTTGTTTTATTGCTGATATTTCATTATGCAATTATTTAAGATTTGTTGTTGTTAGTTGCAAAGTTGTGTCTGACACATTGCGATCCCATGGACAATGTTCCTTCAGGTTTTACTGTCCTCTACCATCCTCTGGAGTCCATTTAAGCTCACACCTACTGCTTCAGTGACTCCATCCAGCCACCTCATTCTCTGCCGTCCCCTTCTTCTTTTGCCCTCAATCTTTCCCAGCATTAGGCTCTTCTCCAGTTAGTCCTTCCTTCTCATTAGGTGGCCAAAGTATTTGAGTTTCATCTTCAGGATTTGGCTTCTAAAGAGCAGTCAGGGTTGATCTCCTCTAGGACTGACCATTTTGATCACCTTGCAGTCCAAGGGACTCATAGGAGTCTTCTCCAGCACCAGAGTTCAAAGGCCTTTTGGTGTTCAGTCTTTCTTATGGTCCAACTTTCACAGCCATACATTGCAAATTTAAGATTTACCTAGTTGATTAATGAAATGTCTGCAAGAAAACAACCAAGTTCACAGAGAGCACCAAGGATTCCACAGTTCAACTATGATCTTCAACAAGGATGGAGAAGACCCTTCAAGAGTGGAACAGGATTAATGCCAATAGTAAAATGAAGAGCCTCTCTTGCTTTACCCTTTTTTTTTTAAAGCACCATTACTACGATTGTGATAGCAGTGAAACAGCAAGGGATTACAGAAGTCAATGCCTAATGAGGGCCTTATTATGGAATTAATTTTGGGGAAAACCTTTTAAGCTACTGGAATGTTGGATTCTTGTGATCTTGCTGTTGCTTTTATTGCTATTTGTGTTCCCTAGAGCCATGTATTCTTACGCTTTTGAAACTTTCAATATGTCTTTGGCATGTTGTGGATACATAGAGTTTGCTGTGGAAAATAGCACTGTTATTTCTACTTCTTTTTTTTTTAAAGGAACATTTGGATAAAATTGTCCCAACCACAAATGGCTGTTGGAGTTCCTTAGAAAAGAGTTACTGTGCATGTAGTTGAAAGATTAATGTGTGGCAACAGGTTTTGTTAGAGGATCAAAGTGATTATTACAAAGAGATTTAAAGTTGAGACTGCTGGATTTTGACTTCTCATCACAAATCCATAGTAGCGGTATTACACAATCTGTCCAGTCTAGCCAAATACACTTAGATCAAAATACACAGAACCATGAACCACATTAATCTCTATCTCAATACCTACTTTTAGTTTAATGGACAAATACATCAACAAATCAGAGGAATTCCATGGAATCACCATTCCCAAGACTCATCTCAAAGACTGTGATGAAGTGTCTAGAAACTATAGCACTCCCACACATACAACCAAAAGCATGGACCCAGTATGTAGATGACACATCTTATTTTTATTGTTTTAAAATGTTTTTAACATTATGATTGTAAGATATTTTTTTAATTGTAAACTATCCAGAGTAAGCTTACACATGAAACAATCAGCAACATCTTCAAAGAAATAAAATTTACAAGGGAAGACAGAAAGAAAACGCTAATCTTCCTGGATATCTTCATCAGCAGAGGCAATAATGGCAAATAAGAAATGCAAATCTATTGAAAAACGACCCACATTAACCAAGAGCTCCATAACCAAAGTAACAACCCAACCACCCACAAGAAAGGGACATACATTGTTTAGATGAATACAAATGCACAACAGCAACCAGGAACACCAGAAAAAGGAAACAGACGGCTTATATAACATCTTCCAATAAAATGGATACTCGCTCAATTTTATTAAAAAAAGTGTCTGACCACTCAACCCATTACAGCACAACCAACACAAACTATAAAAAAACATTTTTTATTTTTTTTTATTTTATTTTGTCACAACAGTATATGTAAATATTGTCATAAAAAACAACAACACATCATATAAACATATATATAGGCTAGAATATGTATAAAATATAAAATATAGGCTAAAATATGTATATATATAAGCAAAAGTATTAATTTGATATAATGAAAGGGAACAATAGGACAGGAACGGTAGGCACTTTGTGCTCTTATGCACGCCCCTTATAGTCCTCTTAGGAATGGGGTGAGGTCAATAGTAGTTTTTGGTTGAAGATTTTGGGATTTTGAGAAGAGACCACAGAGTCAGGTAGTGAGTTCCAAGCGTTAAAAACTCTGTTACAGAAGTCATATTTTCTGCAGTCAAGTTTGAAGTGGTTAACATTAAGTTTGAATCTATTGTTTGCTCTTGTATTATTGCGGTTGAAGCTGAAGTAGTCTTTAACAGGAAGGACATTGCAATAGATGATTTTGTGTGTTAAACACGGGTCTTGTCAGAGTCGGCGGAGTTCTACGTTTTCTAATCCTAGGATTTTGAGTCTAGTGGTGTAAGATATTTTGTTTTTTTCAGAGGAGTGGAGAACTCTTCTTGTAAAATATTTCTGGACGCATTCAATTGTATTAATGTCTGAGATGTGGTATGGGTTCCAGACAGGTGAGCTGTATTCAAGAATAGGTCTAACAAATGTTTTATAAGCTCTGGTTAGAAGTGTAGAGTTTTTGGAAAAGAAGCTGCGTAAAATTAGGTTTACAACTCTTAGAGCTTTTTTTGTTATGTAGTTGCAGTGGGCTTTGGCACTTAGGTCATTTGATATGAAAACTCCAAGGTCTTTGACAGGGTGAAGGTCATCTGTAAGGTAATGTCCATCAACTATGTACTTAGTGTTTGGGTTCTTTTTCCCAATATGTAAGACTGAGCATTTGCTGATTGAGATTTGGAGTTGCCAAGTTTTAGACCAATCAGATAGAAAGTCAAGGTCTTTTTGAAGGGTAGAAGTATTGTTGGTGGTGTTAAATATTTTGACATCATCAGCAAAGAGAACACAATAACTTGAGATAAGGTCACAGAGATCATTTATGTATAGTATGAAGAGAGTTGGTCCAAGAACGCTGCCTTGGGGAACGCCGCTTTTGACAGGAACAGGGTTTGATAGAGCGTTGCCAATTTTTACCACTTGTTGTCTGTTTGACAGAAAGGCATTTATCCAATTGTGAAGAGGTCCTGAAATACCGTAGGATTTTAGTTTTAGGAGAAGTTTATCATGTACTACTGAGTCAAAAGCTTTGCAGAAGTCTATGTAGATTGCATCTATTGCTTTGCCTTGATCAAGGTTTGTAGTCCATATGTTTTTGCAGTGGAGAAGTTGTAAGTTACATGATAATTTTTTTTTGAAACCAAATTGTTTATTAGAGAGTAGGTTGTTTGTTTCTAGGTGGAGGGTAATGGATTGGTTGATGATAGATTCCATTACTTTGCAGGTGATGCAGCAGAGAGAGATTGGTCTGTAATTTTCAACTAGGCTGGGATCTCCTTTTTTGAAGATAGGCATGACTGTGGCTAGTGACCAAAGTTTGGGAAGGGAACTAGTCATGAAAGCTTTATCAAAGATTATGCTTAGGGGTTCTGCTATATTTATTGAAAGTTTTTTTTAAGAAGTATGCACATAAACCATCAGGCCCAATAGATAAAGATGGTTTCAGGTTGCGAAGAGCTTTTTCAACATTATCTTCTGTGAAGTCTATATGTGTTAAGTCGTTGTACTCATTGTTAGTACGATTGGGGAATGTCGGATATGAACCATCACTGTTAACAAAGACTGAGCCAAAGAATGTGTTAAAGAGGTTTGCTTTAACTGTTTCATCAGTACATTCTTTGCCATTGGATTCTTTTAGTGGTGGGATGGATCTTGTTTCTTTAAGTTTATTGTTCACAAAATTATAAAAAGCACGATTGGAATTTGTGCGCAGAAGGTCTTCTTCTTGCTTGGTGTGGTAAATGGTGCATTCAGTTTTTATTTGGTTGCAAATATTTCTGTATCGGTTTTTGAAATTAGCTACATAGCCCTTTTTGTTTCTTCTCCAGAGGGATTTTTTTTTGGAATGAAGCTTTTTTTTTTGATATGGGTAATTTGTTTTTGGTGTTTTTTTTGGTGGTGATTTGTGGTACGTATAGTTTGATGATTCTATTGATTTCAAGTAGGAATACTTTATAGTGGTCTTCGGCAGTGATGCAGGTTGAGAATAGATTTTGCCAGTCAATAAATGAGAGAACATTGTTTATAAGGTCATAGTTTTTAAAATTGTAGTTAGGAATACTACTATTATGACGATTTATGTGAGGGCGTATATTGAGACAAAAGTCTATCATGCAGTGGTCACTGTTGGAGAAGGGTTCTTTTATTTGTATTCCATAAATTGAGTTCATGTTACAGATGACCCCCATCCAGTTAAAGAGCTTGGAGTTTTCATGTCAAATGATCTAGGTGCCAAAGCCCACTGCAACTACATAGCAAAAAGGGCTCTAAGAGTTGTAAACCTAATCTCGCGTAGCTTCTTTTCCAAAAACACTACACTACTAACCAGAGCATATAAAACATTTGCTAGACCAATTCTAGAATACAGCTCGCATGTTTGGAACCCTCACCACATCTCTGACATCAATACAATTGAACGTGTCCAGAAATGTTTTACAAGAAGAGTTCTCCATTCCTCTGAAAACAACAAAATACCTTATGCCACCAGACTTGAAATCCTAGGCTTAGAAAACTTGGAACTCCGTCGCCTTCGACAAGACCTAAGCTTAACTCATAGAATCATCTATTGTAATGTCCTTCCTGTTAAAGACTACTTCAGCTTTAATTGCAATAATACAAGAGCAACCAATAGATTTAAACTTAATGTCAACCGCTTTAATCTAGATTGCAGAAAATATGACTTCTGTAACAGAATCATCAGTGCTTGGAATACTTTACCTGACTCTGTGGTCTCTTCCCATAATCCTAAAAGCTTTAACCAAAAACTTTCTACTATTGACCTCACCCCATTCCTAAGAGGACCATAAGGGGAGTGCATAAGCACACAAATGTGCCTACCATTCCTGTCCTATTGTTTTTCTTTTCTTCTTCATATATATATATGCTTCTTCATATATATATATATATATATATATATATATATATATATATATATATATATATATATATATATATATATATATATATATATGCTTATACCTCCTAATATTTACTCATATATATGTTTATATACTATATAATCTTTTTCTATAATACTTACATATATTGTTGTGACAAAATAAATAAATAAAATAAAATAAATAAATAAATGTTGTTGCAAAAGATGAGGTCAAGGCAGTTGTTGGGTTTTGTACTGTTAGTTACTAGTTGTTCAAGACCTAGGTTTGTAATGGCGTTGTATAGTGTAGTATGGATTGGTTCAGTTGTACAATCATTTGTTATCCAATTTATAGAAGGTAGATTAAGGTCACCCAGGAATATGAGAGGATATGGACAAGAGGTAGCCCATGTTAGCAGTGAGGTTAACATATTTGCATGATCGATGTCATAGTCAGGGGCTCTGTAGCATAGTAAGAATCTAAGTGTGGTGTTAAAAGATAGGTCACATACGATAGTTTCAGGGAGAGAAAGTTTATGAACAACTTGAATATTTTTTAAGTTCAATGATTTTTTGTAAAAGATAGCTACTCCACCACCTCTGCAGTTTTCACAATCTGATCGAAAGACCTGATATTCTTTGTTTGAAATAATGGAGTGAGGGAGGGATGAGTTCAGCCATGTTTCACAAACAAATATAATATCAAATGTACCATTGTTTAATAAGAGGATAAATTCGGGTAATTTGTTTACAATACTTGCATTTATTAATTTAGATTTGAGACCTGTAGTGTTTGGTGTAGGAGAGGTAAGGGGCGTGCATACCTAGTTTTGATTGGTAGTTGATTGAGGATTTTGTACAACTGGAGGTTGAAGGAAGGTTAGTTGAGCAAAGAGTGGTTGATCATTTGATGGATGGAGGTTTTGTACAGGTGGTTGGAGGTTAGTAGATTTATCGACAGTTGATTGTATGGGTGGATGGATGCCTTGGTTGATGGATGAGCGGATGTTTTGACTGAAGTGAGGTTGAGTGGTGGAGATTTGGTTGAAGGATTTTATTTTTATGCAGTCAGCATGGTAATCAATGTAAAGGTTGGTTTCTCCTTCTTCTTGTCTTCGTTTGAGTTCTGAACAAAGTTCACAGGATCTAATACATTGTAGGATTGATAAGTCTGGTCTAGCTCTAAGTTTTTTAAAGCTGAGGTTGTTTCTGGCAATTTTGTTTATAGTATAGATGAAATTTCTTTTACTGGTTTCATTTCTGCATATGACTCTACAGAATTTAGGCGCTACTGTACCATCACTGTATTTGAATTCGGGTCCATCTCTGGAGACTTCGGTTATTTCACTAGGGTTGAAGGTTGATAATCTGTAATTTGAAATAATGTTACATATTTTATCAATATCTGGTTCATTTGTAATATCTAGTCCAAATAAAATAGCATTTTGGCGCTTTTTTCTCTCTCAATTGTATCTTTTACTAGAATTGCTACGTTGTTTGTTTGATTGGTAGATGTTTGTTGTTTAGTTTGAGTACAAGGCACTGTTTCAGAATTTCAGAAACAACCAACAGACTATTACAACCACACGGCATTACCATAGCACACAAGCCATCCAAAGTCTTTTAAAATATCTCAAACGAACCAAAAGATCCAGTAGGCCCAGAAAAAAAAAAGTATGAATCATCTACAATAGGGATTTCAAACTCCTGGACTGCAGGCCAGATCCGTCATGTGCTGTCCACGCCCAAGGCCAGTTTAATGAAGGGGGGGAAGTCCCGATATGTCACGTGATGCCACCATTACATGTGAATTTGATACCACTGATCTACAACATACAGTGTAGTGGTTAAAGTTACAGGTTAGAAACCAGGAAACTGTGAGTTCTAGTCCTTCCTTAAACATGAAAGCCAGCTAAATGAGCTCCACAGTTCAAACCTGAGCAACATACATTCTGTTCTATTGATTATCTTAATCTATTAGCTCCTCTCAAAATTTTCAACTAGAAAAATGTATGAAAAAAGTGAGCAGGGGCCCCTCCCTAATCCAGTCAGAAAAGGGGGGGGAAAACTATATATGGCTGGAGCAACCTGCCAGTTGTCCACAGATGATTGAATGAAAATGTGCTGTTCTCAGAATGTATTGCACTATAGCTTTTGTGACACATTGTTCAACTTTGTAGGTCACCAAACTAAAAAAGATTATGACATATGTCTCTGTATCTCAGAGAACAAGATTTGTGGCCCTCAAATACCAAGTATGGTAAAGGCCAGGATGATATTTATCTTAACCGTAAAATGAAAAGAGTTATGAGCCTGAAGTGAAGGAAAAAATGATACTGTCCCAGAAAGACTAGCAATTCTTTCCTTTCCAGTCTACGCTTCCCAAGTCAAAATACAAGATTTCTCCACATATATATATATGTCACGGGAAAAGCTTCAACTATTACATTTCTGCTTGTAACCCATCTGAAAAAAATTGTGTTAAACACAATGATTATAAATCTCATGAATCAGTCACACAACTATGACAAACTATAGATCTGTACCAAGACAAACACTTTCTAAAATATCACCTTCTCCACAGTAATCTCTTTTGACACATAAATTAAATAGCCTTGTGGCTATTAATCACCTCTGTTACATTTCACTAATATCCAGTGCTTCAACTGACTAAAAAGACTTTTCCAAGAAGTACCTTCATTCTTACTTAATGTGTATCTCTAAAATATCATTGTGGGTCAATAATATTCAGTCGGATTAAAATAACAGGCACAATTATTTACTTGTAGTAGAAAAATCTCAAAGTTACAACATCACTTGTTCCCTTCTACAAACTGTGACATGAGCAGAGGAATTTGAGAGGAGAGAAATAGATTTTCTGTTCAGCCAGGATTCGTTTCAAAGATCTATGTACTCCTGTCAATTGTATTTCTCAAGTACAGACACAATCTAACAAAGCGTTTTTAGAGTGCTCAAATGCTGAGGGAGATCTCCTTTGGTCTTTAAGAGCAGAATCCAGCACACATAAGGTTGTTTTGAAAGCTGATGGTCTTGTACAGGATCTTCGTCCCAGAGAACTATATTGCATGAATTTTTCTGGCATGGGTGAATTATATTCTAGAACAAATTTATGGTCTTTCTAATGACAGTAAATCAGGAATGGTGGAACACGTGGCCCTCCAAATGTTGCTCAATTACATTTCTATGAATCCCTGCTACTAGCCTTTTATCAACATTTAGGCAAGTTCTTTGGCAGATCTGAATAATTTTCCTTCTACTTCTGCATACAATGGTACATAATCACTTTTAACAACAGGGGAAAAAATGCAAGCATGTTTCCATCCACACCTTCTCTTTGGCAGTCCATAGTGAAAGGCAAGCAAATGTGCTTGAATGCTCCAAGCCTGGAATTCTCCAGCCATTCCTAACAATTGTTTTACCTTTGCTGTTTATGTTTTGTTTTGTTTTGTTTCTGTTGTTATGTTAATGTTTTGCCCCTAGCTCACTGCAATCTGTATACATATCTTGATAGGCTATATATTCCATTGTCAATTCCAAATTTTTTTGCAAATGAACCATAGCTGCAAGCAGGACATAGGGGTCAGAAGATATTTAATTCAATGCATTCTCATATTCATTGTTTCATGAAGAAGAAACATGTTCAAGCCCTTTTCGAAATGTATCAACAATCCTAACGAATTTGGGGATTCTACAGACAAAGTTTGGTTTTCTTCAGAACGAGGTCATGGGAGCATAAATGAGAAGAATAGGAGGCAGCCATAGTCAAGAAACCCTTTGTGGGAATTTATCCATTCCAGAATCAGAAGGGCTTTGAGACAGTCATGTCTTGGTCTCCTTTAGATTGTATTACTTTAATGCATTCTACATGGGTCTGCCCTTGTAGACCACTCAGAAACTATGGTTTGTCCAGAATACAATGGAACAGGTAGTGTTGCAGCATATGCATGTATCCCCACTGCTTTGTGAACCACACTGGCTGCCAATATGCTTCTGGATGCAATTCAAGGTGTGGATTATAACCTATGAAGGCCTTCATGGCATAGGGCCTAGTTATTTGAGGAACCACATGTCTCTGTAGGCTTCTATCCATCCAGTAAGGTGAGCTAGAGTAGTCATATTCCAAGGTGCCATAAGGTTCCCCAGGAAGATACCATCCCTGTAGAATGATAATCTTTCCAGGGATTCCTACTGCTCCCACCCTTTGATCTTTTACAATTTATGTCTGCTACTTCAGATCTGGTTGTTTTCCTAGACATGTGATGGAATGGTGACTGAACACTTTTGGGCTTTGGGGGGATTCTGTCTCTGGTCACTCTGGTCTTCTTTTTTCCTTGCTGTAATGTATTTGAATTTTAGGAGGGAAAATTGGGCGGGAAAATGCATGTTGCTGATTGGTTGATGCCTCAGCCAAAATACTATATAAAGAGAGGGTTTAGCCTGTTGGCTTTTGCTGGGATTCACAATAAACTAAAGAGCTGTTGTCACTTGTATCGTCTCCTGCCTCTTCATTGCCCAAACTTAACACTTGCTGTACTTTGTTTTCTTCTAGTCACTATGGATTCAGGTAGCTTCAAAAATAAATAGTAAGTAAGTAAGTACAGCTGTCATCCACAATAATTTGAAGTTCACAATGAACTTCTCTTTTTATTGAAGCTTCTATTCATCATTAGCTGTGATTTTAGTAGTAACTTACCTTTATAGGATGTATAATAGTTAATCAACTTTATAACAGACACCAACGGTTATTAAACTAAATAGAAAAGTTCACAACTGCCAAATTTCTGTTGCCAGATTTCAAATACTAAATTTTGAGGTGAAATAAAATCTGTTAATTTCAATGCAAATAGTTTGGATAAGTTGCACAATATGATTTAATATTTTAAATTAAGTACCTAGAGTACTGTGCAATGGTATCTTCTTAAGCAAGACCAAGAAGGTCTAGGACTGTAAAGGCAAACCTATGGCACATGTGCCAGAGATGGCACGCAGTGCCCTCTCTGTGGTCATGCGAGCCTTCACCCCAGTTCAGCTCTGCCATTCATGGGCGGATGCGTCCTGCTGGCCAGCTGGTCTTTGGGTCTCTGCCGCGCATGCGTGAGGGAGAGGGCACATGTGGGGGCCATGCCAGCACAGGGGCCACTCGTGCATTGCATTTTGGGGGTTCATGTGCATGCTTTGGGTACTCAGTCCGGAAAAGGTTAGCCATCACTAGTCTAGGACAACTCGCCTTGGCCAACTCATTCCAGTTGTCTTGTCCTGGCTGACTTATGCTGGCCAACTCACCCTGCTCAATTTTCCTGGAACAACTCAGTAACTCAAGAGAGGGACAGAGAATTGCAGTGGGCCTTGTTTTTCTTTAAGTTTGAACCTTCTCAAGTTAGACATCATTGAGGCAGGGGTTAGCTACAATTCTACTTGTGTCTCTCTTGAGTTATCCCACATTGAATTGTCCTGTGTTGAGTTGTCCCATGGCAAGTAAGCATGGTGAGTTGTTTTTATCGCAATTTTTTAATATTCAGCCTTATTTAATAAGTTTTTTAATTGGTGTTTTATTTTGTATTTATATGTATGTTTTTATTAGGCTGTAAACCGCCCTGAGTCCCCCGGGAGATAGGGTGGTATAAAAATGCGATTAAATAAATAAATAAATAAATAATATTCCAATGCATTTCTGCCTCCTAGGGTAGTACAATTTTAACCAACTAAGGAAGGAAGATTTGATGCTGGCTTTCACTGTAGCTTTTTTATCTATACAGATTAGTGGATCAACTCTTGACTAGGCCTCAGAATAACAGAAGAAGCTGAAAGGACCATCAAAGATTTAAAGACATATTAAAATAATATGATAATAAATTTCAATAAAATATTTTTAAAAATAATAATTAAAAGAATTAATAAATGTAATTACTATCTGGCTAAACTATACTTTTATATTTAATATACCAAGCAATTTCTGATGATCTGGGGGACAGTTTTTGCACATTTCTGCTTAATTCTTAAGCCATGTAACCTTATTATGTTCAGTAATCTAAATAAAATATAAAATAACCAGTCCATTGGGATTCAAGCATATTTGTAAGCTGATTTTCTGCAATTAATTACATATGCTTCTAAGTGAGAATGCATAGAATTACAGACTTAGATCTAATTTAGAAAACATAGCAGGGAGAAACATCTGATTTAGAACTTTTTACATTCTAAAAATAAGCTTCTATTCTTATATTCAATGTGAGTTGAACCAGGGATCTTAGTGCAAAAGGTTATGCGTAATGATTCATCCCAATGACTGTTTCATCATGCACATATCAAACACAAAAATATGGGCTCTTGGAATGGTAGCTATGGCAGCATACTTTTAAATTGTGATTAAACTTTGTCTCTGTAGTTCTAGAGAAAGCAATGCTTCTCTATCTGTCTTAGGTCCAACATTCTTTAGTAAGTCTATCAGAAGAGAAGGATATTTTCATAGACTGAATTCCACTGTCAACTACTGATGAGAAGAATACAGGTCATATGATATCAATAGATGCCTCCACTATTTATTTCATTTCATTTTTATTCATTTTACTTTAGTATTCAGTTAAAAATATTCTCATAAAAATGTGAAAATAGAATAGAGGAGGCCATATTTGCATTTGCTCCATAGTAAGGAAATGTCCTGGAATGTCCACCAGCCATGCTGATGAAAAACCATTTAAAGTTGAATGTCTATGGAGATTCTCAGTCATCCAGGTCATGGTTGTCCAAAAAGCCCCTTTGGGATCTAAAGTTGAACCAAAATGTAGTCCCAAACTGAGCCTTTAGTTGTTTTCGGAGGAATGTTTTGTGCTATTCATGAATGAGGAACCATCAATAAATGATAATTCTGAATATGGAATCCTGGATTAGAAAAATACAGGTGACTTTGGGCTACATCAGGTTCAATAATGAAATCATAACATTGTCAATTAAAAACCCTAGATCAGGGGTCTCCAACCTTGACAACTTTAAGACTTTAAGCAAAGCTGGCTGAGGAATTTTGGGAGTTGAAGTCCACAAGTCTTAAAGCTACCAAGGCTGGACACCCCTGCCCTAGATCAAACAACATATAACTAAAATTATAGATAGGAAACTACCTACGTGCAAATAATTAAATTGTATTTCTTCAAAGTGTCTCTGTGTGCATTAACCACATCCAAGTAATTCAATAGAATCTGTCCTGGGACAAATCCTTAAAACATCTTGACAGCAGAGAATTATTGTTGGGTGTCTTGACAACAGGAAGATTCTAGTTATAGAGAAGTGGAGGGGGGGGGAATCAATTGATCTAACTATACCCAGCTGGGCTAGGACATATTGCAGAAATTATATGAACTACACTTGGTGAAAAGTTGGCCAGGAAGAAGGACAAGAAACACTCTTGAAGATTAAGATCAAAGTGCACTCACAGATGGAGAGCTGTGATGAATTTTCCTTCTTCTTCTCTTAACCTAGAGGTTAAGGAGTAGGGAATATTCTATTTGATGAGGGTTCCCCAACTTGGAGCCTCCAAATGCCTACATTGTTAACTTTGGCTGGTACCCAGTTGATTATTAGCCTTATAAGAGCAATAGCAATAGCTTATTAGCCCAATAAGAGCAATAGCAATAGGACTTAGACTTGTATACCGCTTCACAGTGATTTACATTGTAGTTTACAGAGTCAGCATATTGGACTCAGCATATTCCCCACAACAATCTGGGTTCTCATTTTACCAACCTCGGAAGGATGGAAGGCTGAGTCAACCTTCAACCAGTGGGAATCGAACTGCCAAACTGCTGGCAGCTGGCAGTCAGCAGAAGTAGCCTGCAGTACTGCATTCTAACCAGTGATCTATACCCAATATAACTAGGTTCATTATTCAGGAATATCAAAACACATATTTTCATAGTATGTAGAGGTGGGATTCAGCCGGTTCTGTCTTGTTCGGGCGAACCAGTAGCAGCAATTGTGATAGGCCCCGCCCACCCATCTGGACATAATGACATCCTATTTTGCCACATTTTCGAGGCTGGGTACATGCGCGGAAGGCGCACACACAAGCAAAAAGCATGCACGGAAGGCTGAGCATGCACAGAAAGTAGTGCATGCAAGCGTAGCAAGCACTCACATTTGTGAACTGGTAGGGAAGGTAAGTGAATCCCACCTCTGTATAAATCCCATGGTCATATAAACTTATTAACTATTAATCCTGCAGCATAGTTATTTGGGTTCATCAAAACAAAATGGTTACACTTAGGTATATTTAAAAACAATAGTTCACTTTTATATGCTACAGAATTGGAATTCCACACATTTAGCAATAGGGTGCACAACTAGCAGATGAAGTTCCATATGGCATATTTCTAGATAATTAGGATGGCAATCCAAGATACTGAAGTAACAATTTTGCTTTCCAAGATGAATTAATTTTATGAGATAGAATGTGAATAATAGGCTGTAAAGAGAAAGACTATTAACACTGAAGCAAGATAATGTACTGAAATACTGAAATTTTGGAGTACTGAAATGTACTCCAAAACATTCAAATAATATTTGAGAACAGTCTTCATGTTTAACTGTTATGAAATTTGTTACAGTATGTTTATAGTGAAAAGTGAGCGATAATTCCAGAGCTAAGTGTTCTGTTAGTATATTTATTATACACATGCTAGCAGATCTCCTCCTGTTCAGCTCTTATTATATATAAATAGGTTAAAGATTTCTGTCATTCTGCTGACATTTAGCATTTACTGACTATAACAGCAAATGTGTTCACACATGTGTGAATGAGCCATTACAGAGAGGTCTCAAAAGCAGACTATTTATATTCTTAGCTGTGAACTCAAACAAAATGGTATATACAAAAAGCTCAGCTCACATTGTTATCTTAATATCATCAGATGTTTAGTAATGAGCTGATGTTCATATATATACAGTACATATACACTTGCTGTAGATTTGGCTGTCTAATTACATTTATGTTTCAACAGTTGGTATAGCATCTTTTAACTGTGCAGTCTAGCTGACTCTAGGCTCCCCTGTGCACTGATGTATAGGAGATAATGATTTGTTTTCAGTAAAGTCCAGCTATTTAAGCAGTAATACAAAATCTATGATTCATCACATTTTTTTTTCCTCTGGCATTGAAACTGCATTCTTGGTGAAAATTTGTTTGTCCGTCTAATTTCAGGAGTTATTCGCCTTGTTGCAAGTCTGGCTATAACTTTTAATCTTATGATTTCAGCTGTGCACACTTGAATGAAAAGGCAATTAAGTAGGTGAGGAAAAATGCACGAATAATACTAAACTGGAGATGCCAAAGTCTGATTTGTAACCAACGCCATAAATACATTAAACTCAAATTCATATCATTATGCTGCTCTAGGCTTCCTGGAAATTAACCATCCAATACAAACAAAGCCTATTTTAGGAAATATGCACTCGGTTTATGCTATTGTCTCTACGTCTTCGTAACAGAAAACTACAGGCAAGAAAACCCATTATTTCTTAAGTATATTCATAATTCATTTTATTTTTGTTTTAAAAAGTTTTATTTTGACATTCTTATCCAATAACATATCCAATAACATATTTAATGTACCCTCATATACAATTAATCGGATCTGCCTGGTCACCACCCCCTTCCTTTTCCTTTTACTCTCCTTCTTTACCTTCTTCTACTTTCCATAACCATCCTCCCCCTCTCTTATCTACATCCTCTCCTCTTTCCTCCCTATTCCTTTCTTCTCCCTCTTCCCCTCTTCCTTCCTTCCTTTCCTCCTCCTCCTCTTCTCTTTCCTCCTTCTCTCTTCTACTCCTTCTTTCCCTTCATTCTAAAGTAGTAACCAGGCAGGTCCGATCTTACATTAATTATACATCTTCAATCATCTTTGTACATTAACTATCAATCCATTTTCTACCCCCTCCCCCTCCCTTCCCCTTCCTCCCCCCACCCCCCAGGACTTCCGAGAACCGAGTACAGGGTATAAAACTAACAACAAAATTAAAATCTAGCACAAATCATAATCCATAGTCGTTCCTTAAAACCTCCACTCCCCTTCCAAAGACAAAGAAGATACTTTTCTTCCACTCCATTATATATCAGACCATTCCACTCCTAGAATTCTCCAAAGTTTCCAATTGAGTTAGTGTTTATTCTTGAATAAAGTACGTAGTTTTTAATATCCAACCTTCATCAATCAATATCAAAACAACGTTCCATCTTCCAATATTCACCAAGGTTTCTTCTAAAATGTCTTTCTTCCCTTAGCAATCTCTCAAAAATAGTTCATATTTCCGACTTAGTTTCTTTAATTTTTCTGTCCAACCTTCAGGGGTAAGCAATAGTCCATCTTTTCACATCTTTAACATTTATATATACAACAAATAATATTACAAATATCCAAAGTGTCAATTGTAATAATTAAAATCTTCACTTTACCTTACTTATGTCAAATAACATTGTTAAAATTACACCTATATCATCCACAATATATCTATTATAACAATTACATTCTAATTAACATTACATCCATCTCTTAAATATAATATTTAATCCAAGTTCCTAAATTTTACTATCTATCCTCCAAAATTAAACAATATTCCATCTTCCTATTCCTTTATACCTTTAATATATCATATAGTACCCCTAAAATTACACATTTATATCCACAATAAGTCATTTACAAAAATTAACCATAATCATATTTAATAAAGTTAAACATTCTCCTCCCTTCTTCTATCTTACATTTTCAACCATCTATTCACCATTCAACTTAACATCTGTTAACAAAGAATTCCCAATCTTTAATACATTAGTATAAAAATCTCGTGCTTTACAAATTGTATTGAGAAAATACTTTTTCCTTTATAATTCAGTGTTAAACCTGCTGGAACCTCCCATCTAAAATATATCTGATGTTTCTTAAGCTCATCCACCAGAAAGGCAAATTCTTTTCTTCTTAACATTTTAGGAGGAATTTCCTTCATCATTATTATATCTTGTCCTAATATTTGAAATTTATTTTTATAAAATGCTTGCAAAATTCCATACCTAATCCTCTTATTTGTAAAATAAATAACCACATCTCTCGGTAAACACTTCTGCCTTGCCCACCAGAAATTAACACGATAAATTTTTCAATATTAACTTCAAAATCTTCTGGTTCCATTCCCTCTATCTGGGCAAAGGCCTGAATAAAAATCTCTTTCAAATTTTCCTCTTTAAATTCTCTTAAACCCTTACCCTTATAGCATATTCCATTAATTTATATTGTAATATAACCCTTTCTTCCTCTGCCTTATCAGCCTTAACCTGAATATCATCTATTTTATTTTCTAAATTCAAATTAATTTGAACTTCATCTATTTTCCTTTGCAAATCTAAATTAATTTGGTTAAATTCATTCAGTCTTTCTTCTGTCTGTGTACTAGATAACAATAATGGAGTAATTGATTCCTTTAATTTTTCATCTCCTTACTCTGCTCTTCCACCAAATCTTTAAAATCCAGTATTTCTCTCCATTTCATTAAATTTTGTCTCTGTAGTTCTGAAAAGCTTTCTCTATCTGTCTTAGGTCCAACATTCTTTAGTAAGTCTATCAGAAGAAGGATATTTTCATAGACTGAATTCCACTGTCAACTACTGATGAGAAGAATACAGGTCATATGATATCAATAGATGCCTCCACTATTTCATTTCATTTTATTCATTTTATTTTTAGTATTCAGTTAAAAATATTCTCATAAAAATGTGAAAATAGAATAGAGGCCATTTCATTGCTCCATAGTAAGGAAATGTCCTGGAATGTCCACCAGCCATGCTGATGAAAAACCATTTAAAGTTCTATGGATTTCTCAGTCATCCAGGTCATGGTTGTCCAAAAAGCCCTTTGGGATCTAAAGTTGAACCAAAATGTAGTCCCAAACTGAGCCTTTAGTTGTTTTGAATGTGCTATTCATGAATGAGGAACCATCAATAAATGATAATTCTGAATATGGAATCCTGGATTAGAAAATACAGGTGACTTTGGGCTACATCAGGTTCAATAATGATAAAAACATTGTCAATTAAAACCTAGATCAGGGTCTCAACCTTGACAACTTTAAGACTTTAAGCAAAGCTGGCTGAGGAATTTTGGGAAGTCCACAGTCTTAAGCTACCAAGGCTGGACACCCTACCCTGAGATCAAACAACATATAACTAAAATTATAGGAAACTACCGTGCAAATAATTAAATTGTATTTCTTCAAAGTGTCTCTGTGCATTAACCACATCCAAGTAATTCAATAGAATCTGTCCTGGGAATCAAAACATCTTGACAGCAGAATTATTGTTGGGTGTCTTGACTTGACAGGAAGATTCTAGTTATAGAGAAGTGGAGGGAATCAATTGATCTAACTATACCCAGCTGGGCTAGGACATATTGCAGAAATTATATGAACTACACTTGGTGAAAAGTTAGAAGAAGGACAAGAAACACTCTTGAAGATTAAGATCAAAGTGCACTCACAGATGGAGAGCTGTGATGAATTCTTCTTCTCTTAACCTAGAGTTAAGTAGGAATATTCTATTTGATGAGGTTCCCCAACTTGGAGCCAAATACCTACATTGTTAACTTTGGCTGGTACCCAGTTGATTATTAGCCTTATAAGAGCAATAGCATGTAGCCCAATAAGAGCAATAGCAATAGGACTTAGACTTGTATACGCTTCACAGTGATTTACATTGTAGTTTACAGAGTCAGCATATTGGACTCAACATATTCCCCACAACAATCTGGGTTCTCATCGGAAGGATGGAAGGATCTGAGTCAACCTTCAACCAGTGGGAATCGAACTGCCAAACTGCTGGCAGCTGGCAGTCACAGTAGCCTGCAGTACTGCATTCTAACCAGTGATCTATACCCAATATAACTAGGTTCATTATTCAGGAATATCAAAACACATATTTTCATAGTAGAGGTGGGATTCAGGTTCTGTTTTGTTGCCAGTAGCAATTGTGATAGGCCCACCCATCTGGACATAATGACATCCTATTTTGCCACATTTTGAGAGTTGCACATTTGTGAGCACACACCAAAAGCATGCAGGCTGAGCACAGAAAGTAGTGCATGCAAGCGTGGCAGCACTCACATTTGTGAACTGGTAGGGAAGGTAAGTGATCCCACCTCTGTATAAATCATGGTCATATAAACTTATTAATCCTGCAGCATAGTTTGGGTTCATCAAAACAAAATGGTTACACTTAGGTATATTTAAAACAATAGTTCACTTTTATATGCTAGAAATTGGAATTCCACATTTAGCAATTGCACTAGCAGATGAAGTTCCATATGGCATATTTCTAGATATATGGCAATCCAAGATACTGAACAATTTTGCTTTCCAAGATGAATTAATTTTATGAGATAGAATGTGTAAGAAAGACTATTAACACTGAAGCAAGATAATGTACTGAAATACTGAAATTTTGGAGTACTGAAATGTACTCCAAAACATTCAAATAATTTGAGAACAGTCTTCATGTTTAACTGTTATGAAATTGTTATTATGTTTATAGTGAAAAGTCCGATAATTCCAGGCTAAGTGTTCTGTTAGTATATTTATTATACACATGCTAGATCATCTCCTCTGTTCAGCTCTTATTATATATAAATAGGTTAAAGATTTCTGTCATTCTGCTGACATTTAGCATTTACTGACTATAACAGCAAATGTGTTCACACATGTGAATGAGCCATTACAGAGAGGTCTCAAAAGCAGACTATTTATATTCTTAGCTGTGAACTCAAACAAAATGGTATATACAAAAGCTCAGCTCATTTTATCTTAATATCATCAGATGTTTAGTAATGAGCTGATGTTCATATATATACAGTACATATACACTTTTGGCTGTCTAATTACATTTATGTTTCAACAGTTGGTATAGCATCTTTTAACTGTGCAGTCTAGCTGACTCTAGGCTCCCCTGTGCACTGATGTATAGGAAATTGATTTTCAGTAAGTCCAGCTATTTAAGCAGTAATACAAAATCTATGATTCATCATTTTTTTCCTCTGGCATTGAAACTGCATTCTTGGTGAAAATTTGTTTGTCCGTCTAATTTCAGGAGTTATTCGCCTTGTTGCAAGTCTGGCTATAACTTTTAATCTTATGATTTCAGCTACACTTGAATGAAAAGGCAATTAAGTAGGTGAGGAAAATGAATAATACTAAACTGGATGCCAAAGTCTGATTTGTAACCAAATACATTAAACTCAAATTCATATCATTATGCTGCTCTAGGCTTCCTGAAATTAACCATCCAATACAAACAAAGCCTATTTTAGGAAATATGCACTCGGTTTATGCTATTGTCTACGTCTTCGTAACAGAAAACCACGAAAACCCATTATTTCTTAAGTATATTCATAATTCATTTTATTTTGTTTTAAAAAGTTTTATTTTGACATTCTTATCAATAACATATCCAATAACATATTTAATGTACCTCATATACAATTAATCGGATCTGCCTGGTCACCACCCCTTCCTTTTCCTTTTACTCTCCTTCTTTACCTTCTTCTACTTTCCATAACCATCCTCCCCTCTCTTATCTACATCCTCTCCTCTTTCCTCCCTATTCCTTTCTTCTCCTCTTCCCTCTTCCTTCCTTCCTTTTCCTCCTCCTCCTCTTCTCTTCCTCCTTCTCTCTTCTACTCCTTCTTTCCCTTCATTCTAAAGTAGTAACCAGGCAGGTCCGATCTTACATTAATTATACATCTTCAATCATCTTTGTACATTAACTATCAATCCATTTTCTACCTCCCTCCTTCCCTTCCCCCACCCCAGGACTTCCGAGAACCGAGTACAGGGTATAAAACTACAATAAAAAAAAATCTAGCACAAATCATAATCCATAGTCGTTCCTTAAAACCTCCTCCTTCCAAAGACAAAGAAGATACAGGAATATAGCCATTTTTTCAGCACATTTTGTGCTGAAAGCTTTCCTACTCCTTATCTTCTCTCTTACTTTTTTTTTTTTCCTCTCTTCTCCGAGTATCCTCGCTTCTTTTTTTCTTTTTTCATTTTAGTACTGAAGCCCTGCCGGTGCAATACAGCCACCTGCATTAACTGAGAGGATTTTCTCCCCTTCCTTTTTACCCCCAGGACTTATACTGAGTCCCAGTTTTTTTTGGACTAGCTCTCTCTTCTTATATTCAAGTACTTTTCTTCCACTCCATTATATATCAGACCATTCCACTCCTAGAATTCTCCAAAGTTTCCAATTGAGTTAGTGTTTATTCTTGAATAAAGTACGTTGTTTTAATATCCAACCTTCATCAATCAATTTCAGAACAACGTTCCATCTTCCAATATACACCAAGGTTTCTTCTAAAATGTCTTTCTTCCCTTAGCAATCTCTCAAAAATAGTTCATATTTCCGACTTAGTTTCTTTAATTTTTCTGTCCAACCTTCAGGGGTAAGCAATAGTCCATCTTTTCACATCTTTTAACATTTATATATACAACAAATAATATTTGAGAACAGTCTTCATGTTTAACTGTTATGAAATTTGTTACAGTATGTTTATAGTGAAAAGTGAGCGATAATTCCAGAGCTAAGTGTTCTGTTAGTATATTTATTATACACATGCTAGCAGATCTCCTCCTGTTCAGCTCTTATTATATATAAATAGGTTAAAGATTTCTGTCATTCTGCTGACATTTAGCATTTACTGACTATAACAGCAAATGTGTTCACACATGTGAATGAGCCATTACAGAGAGGTCTCAAAAGCAGACTATTTATATTCTTAGCTGTGAACTCAAACAAAATGGTATATACAAAAAGCTCAGCTCACATTGTTATCTTAATATCATCAGATGTTTAGTAATGAGCTGATGTTCATATATATACAGTACATATACACTTGCTGTAGATTTGGCTGTCTAATTACATTTATGTTTCAACAGTTGGTATAGCATCTTTTAACTGTGCAGTCTAGCTGACTCTAGGCTCCCCTGTGCACTGATGTATAGGAGATAATGATTTGTTTTCAGTAAAGTCCAGCTATTTAAGCAGTAATACAAAATCTATGATTCATCACATTTTTTTCCTCTGGCATTGAAACTGCATTCTTGGTGAAAATTTGTTTGTCCGTCTAATTTCAGGAGTTATTCGCCTTGTTGCAAGTCTGGCTATAACTTTTAATCTTATGATTTCAGCTGTGCACACTTGAATGAAAAGGCAATTAAGTAGGTGAGGAAAAATGCACGAATAATACTAAACTGGAGATGCCAAAGTCTGATTTGTAACCAACGCCATAAATACATTAAACTCAAATTCATATCATTATGCTGCTCTAGGCTTCCTGGAAATTAACCATCCAATACAAACAAAGCCTATTTTAGGAAATATGCACTCGGTTTATGCTATTGTCTCTACGTCTTCGTAACAGAAAACTACAGGCAAGAAAACCCATTATTTCTTAAGTATATTCATAATTCATTTTATTTTTGTTTTAAAAAGTTTTATTTTGACATTCTTATCCAATAACATATCCAATAACATATTTAATGTACCCTCATATACAATTAATCGGATCTGCCTGGTCACCACCCCCTTCCTTTTCCTTTTACTCTCCTTCTTTACCTTCTTCTACTTTCCATAACCATCCTCCCCCTCTCTTATCTACATCCTCTCCTCTTTCCTCCCTATTCCTTTCTTCTCCCTCTTCCCTCTTCCTTCCTTCCTTTTCCTCCTCCTCCTCTTCTCTTTCCTCCTTCTCTCTTCTACTCCTTCTTTCCCTTCATTCTAAAGTAGTAACCAGGCAGGTCCGATCTTACATTAATTATACATCTTCAATCATCTTTGTACATTAACTATCAATCCATTTTCTACCCCTCCCTCCCTTCCTTCCTCCCCCACCCCCAGGACTTCCGAGAACCGAGTACAGGGTATAAAACTAACAACAAAATTAAAATCTAGCACAAATCATAATCCATAGTCGTTCCTTAAAACCTCCACTCCTTCCAAAGACAAAGAAGATACGTATATACTCGAGTATAAGCGAGTTTTCAGCACATTTTTGTGCTGAAAACGTCCTCGGCTTATACTCGGGTCTCTCCCTTATACTCAAGTTTTTTTTTTAAGCCCTCGGCATACTCGAGTATATCGGCTTATACTCGAGTTTTTCTTTTTTCACATTTTACGGACTGAAGCCCTGCCGGTGCAGTGAGAGGCGGGCGGGGAGCCGCCAGCCTTCTCAGCTGAGGAGGAGGTTTCCCCAACCGGTAGGTGCCTCATTTCCCACCCTCGGCTTATACTCGAGTCCCCAGTTTACCCCAGTTTTTGGGGTAAAATTGGGGACCTCGGCTTATACTCGGATCGGCTTATATTCAAGTATATACGGTACTTTTCTTCCACTCCATTATATATCAGACCATTCCACTCCTAGAATTCTCCAAAGTTTCCAATTGAGTTAGTGTTTATTCTTGAATAAAGTACGTAGTTTTTAATATCCAACCTTCATCAATCAATATCAAAACAACGTTCCATCTTCCAATATTCACCAAGGTTTCTTCTAAAATGTCTTTCTTCCCTTAGCAATCTCTCAAAAATAGTTCATATTTCCGACTTAGTTTCTTTAATTTTTCTGTCCAACCTTCAGGGGTAAGCAATAGTCCATCTTTTCACATCTTTAACATTTATATATACAACAAATAATATTACAAATATCCAAAGTGTCAATTGTAATAATTAAAATCTTCACTTTACCTTACTTATGTCAAATAACATTGTTAAAATTACACCTATATCATCCACAATATATCTATTATAACAATTACATTCTAATTAACATTACATCCATCTCTTAAATATAATATTTAATCCAAGTTCCTAAATTTTACTATCTATCCTCCAAAATTAAACAATATTCCATCTTCCTATTCCTTTATACCTTTAATATATCATATAGTACCCCTAAAATTACACATTTATATCCACAATAAGTCATTTACAAAAATTAACCATAATCATATTTAATAAAGTTAAACATTCTCCCTCCCCTTCTTCTATCTTACACATTTTCAACCATCTATTCACCATTCAACTTAACATCTGTTAACAAAGAATTCCCAATCTTTAATACATTAGTATAAAAATCTCGTGCTTTACAAATTGTATTGAGAAAATACTTTTTCCTTTATAATTCAGTGTTAAACCTGCTGGAACCTCCCATCTAAAATATATCTGATGTTTCTTAAGCTCATCCACCAGAAAGGCAAATTCTTTTCTCTTTCTTAACATTTTAGGAGGAATTTCCTTCATCATTATTATATCTTGTCCTAATATTTGAAATTTATTTTTATAAAATGCTTGCAAAATTCCATACCTAATCCTCTTATTTGTAAAATAAATAACCACATCTCTCGGTAAACACTTCTGCCTTGCCCACCAGGAATTAACACGATAAATTTTTTCAATATTAACTTCAAAATCTTCTGGTTCCATTCCTTCTATCTGGGCAAAGGCCTGAATAAAAATCTCTTTCAAATTTTCCTCTTTAAATTCTCTTAAACCCCTTACCCTTATAGCATATTCCATTAATTTATATTGTAATATAACCCTTTCTTCCTCTGCCTTATCAGCCTTAACCTGAATATCATCTATTTTATTTTCTAAATTCAAATTAATTTGAACTTCATCTATTTTCCTTTGCAAATCTAAATTAATTTGGTTAAATTCATTCAGTCTTTCTTCTGTCTGTGTACTAGATAACAATAATGGAGTAATTGATTCCTTTAATTTTTTCATCTCCTTACTCTGCTCTTCCACCAAATCTTTAAAATCCAGTATTTCTCTCTCCATTTCATTAAATTTTGATCTATTTCTGAAAGATGAGCCTCCATAAGCTCCTGTAAAAATTCCTTAGACTGTCTTTAATATCTTCTTTCAATTTCCGTACCTGAAGTGAAGATATTTCCAATAATTTAGAAGTGGTTAAATCTCTTTGCTTAAAAGCCATTTTAAACTAAGTAATATCAAGAAGAAGAAGAAAAAAAAAAAAAGGGGAGGAATAAAAGAAAAAAAACCCAATAAATTTTTCTTCTTAAACACTGTAAAAAAAGATAATAAAAGAAATAGATTTTTTTTTAAAAAGAATTCCATTTAGAAAAAAAATCTTGTTATTTTCTTCTTAGAGGTTCCACACCAGCAATTGTAATCAGCATTTCCTTAGCTTTCACTTTCAAAAAACAAAACGCCATCTTTCTTCATCTCCACTCTTCAAATAACTTCTCTGTCAGGGAGTTAAAATCATCTTACAAGCAAATGCCAGCCTTCCTGCTTTCGATTCTTCCGTGTTGAAAATTTATCATAAATCCTCTTCAGTCACGGAGATGGACGCTGCGTTTTGCTCTGCTTTTGCAGAGGCGTTCTGGACTCTGGAGCTTTTTTGAACTATCGAAGGAGCGTTTCCCATCAAACCACCAGAAATCATTCTGGGGCTTTTCTTGGGGGCTCAAA
The DNA here is from genome assembly GCF_028640845.1 of Ahaetulla prasina. NCBI lineage: Eukaryota > Metazoa > Chordata > Lepidosauria > Squamata > Colubridae > Ahaetulla > Ahaetulla prasina. The sequence continues at coordinate 130,932,328 of NC_080539.1, forward strand.
CTTCAGTTCAAATGCTCATCTCCCCCTCTTTGCCCGAGGCAGAGATTTACGAGCTGTTGACAGAAGATTAGCACTGTCTAAACAGCTCTCACAGAATCACAAAGAACGGGCGGACTGAAATTGCCGCCATTAACACAGCGGAGCCAAACCGGAAGCCCTAATTCATTTTATTAACTGTCCACAATACCTGTGCAGAACAATTAGGCATAATGTAAAAAAAACTTATCCCAAAGAGGTGACATTCTAATTTTATACGTATCTCAAAAAGTTAATAATGAAGGAATATATGCATGTTTTGATTGCTTCCTCTGTATAGTTCTGTTCTTAAATTTTAGGGTTTTTTTCCTACACTGATTAAATTAACACAGAACTAGGACTTAAGTTGTACAGATCCATGTCCAAATGCAAGGCCAGACTTACCCTTAATGGCAGCTCCACTAGGCAGACCATACCAGGATATCAGCTCCACAAAATAGAACTATTTTTATTGGGATTGACTATAATAGGATTTTGCAAATCTGATTATACTATATATCCTCCCCCTTCTTATATCACAGTGAATTGGGGAAATGTCTGCCTGATCCACTTCTGAATATTATCTCCTTGCAATATACAAGACTCATACATACCCATAAATAGAAATGGCTGTCAATTATCGATTGTTGATTGCAGATTAAATGGACCTACAGTATGTAAAATCTGGCATTAAACTGTAGAATTAACATAGGATGTTGCTTGTTTTCTATCCCAATCAGGCAGTTCCTTGAGGCCACATCCAATCCAATCCAGTCATCTAGCAGCACTCTGCCAACTGAAAATGGGCTGCAGGAAGGGCTCACTGGGCCTCCGCAGGGCCCATTTTTGACCAGCAGAGTGCTGCTGGAGGCTGGGGAAGCCAAAAACGGGCTGCGCAGGGGCCTCCCGGGGCCCCTACAGAGTGCTGCCAGGGGACTGGATTGGACTGGATTACAATTATGTGGCCTCAAGAAAGTGCCTGATCTGGATGGAAAACAAGCAACATCCTATCTTAATACTGCAGTTTAATGCTAGATTTTACATACTGTAAATCCATTTAATCTACAATCAGTAATTATGATTGACAGCCATCTCCATTTACTACCTCTGCTGTTAGATCTTATATTATCATGTTATTTATGCTATTGTATTTTTATTATTAATTGAATAATAAAAATACAATAGTATAGATAGCTTTTCTGTCTGGAAAAGCAATTTATTATTAAACAATGGGGTATAAATTTAAAAATAAAAAAAATTAGTGGAGTATGAAGAATAAGTAATAAATGTTTGCCCATAATATCTGGTACAAGAGATAGGAAAATGATTATAGTAAAGAACTGTGGAAAGAAAGAAGAGAAGGGGGAAAAACGCATCTTGAGCCTGTGTGAAACACCCACCATAGCCACACCCACCCCGGCCCTCCAAGGCCAAACACAACCCTGATCCGGCCCTCAATGAAATTGAGTTTGACACCTCTGTCTTAGCTTAACTAGCTGTATGTTATTTAGTAATTGAACCACTCAAGATTAGCCTTTTGTTAGTAACTGTAATTTTTCTTAGCTAAACTTTTGGAGTGCAGTCTTATAGTCACTTCAGATTCTTCATATTCACCATTTTGCAAGGATTGTTTGTCAATAATTGTTTCTTTGAGTTCTTACGATCATGTGTGATGGTATCTAGTCACCTTGTCTTCTGTCAGCCACTTACTGATTGCTTTCAATTTTTCCAAGCATCAGGGTCTTCTCCAGTGACTCCTGCCTTCTTGTTAAATGTCCAAAATATTTCAGTTTTAGCTTTGTGGTGAATGCTTCCAGTAAACAGTCACATAGTTTTAAATGATTTGCTCTTCTTGCATTCCAAGTCAAGTAATTTTCTCCCACACACAGCAGAAAAGTCTAGGTTACAGTTATTTGAACCTATGCCTTTGACATCTAGAAGAGATGCAAGCAGCAGTGGGTTTCCAATATTCTTACCACTGGTTCACATCCACGCACTCCTTCTGTGCATGCACCTGGCCTCGAAAATGTGGCTAAATAGGATGGCATTATGCCGGGGCAGGTGGGTGGGGACGGCCCACCTACAGTCGCCACTACCAGTTTACCCAAACCGGTACAAACCTGCTTAATATCACTTCTGGATGCAAGGTTAAAGACACACCCCTTAACTCTGATACGTCCTTCTACCATAATCTTCAAATTCTTTCTCTTCCAGTTGCTGTTTGAAGAATCTCTGGGAACTCAGTCCTTGGTCCAAGAAGCAGTGGGGGGAAATGGTTCATTTATTGCTAGTTCTCTGATCCCACAAAGATGATCTGTGGAATCAGAAAACTGTCAGCTAAACCACTCTTTTCCCTTTGGTTTCTTTTGCCAGGGCTGGTAAGGGAACTGCCTGGCAAAGAAAAGAACGAGCTGCTTTTGATATGTGCTGAGTGGTCTTCTGGAAGACCACTGATTATGAGTAAAAAAAAAGAAAAAGAAATGTCCCAGCTCACAGGCAGCTGAGACAACAGAGCAATTTCAGGCTGAAATGGGGGAGGTATTCTTTATGTACATTAGGGGAACTCTTTGGCTTCACTCTATTATCTACTCTACTTTGCAAAGTTTTTGTCAGTCTGGGCACTTTTAAACACATGTCTGGACATCTTGCATGAGGCATTTAGTTTAGTGTGAATAAAAAGCCTCAAATGAAGGCAACCCAGATGCCATGGCAATATTTCACAAGAAGAGTCCTCCACTCCTCTGCTCACAACAAAACACCTTATGCCACCAGACTTGAAATTCTGGGTTTAGAAAATTTAGAACTATGCTGCCTTCGGTATGACCTGAGCATAGCTCATAAAATCATCTGCTACAATGTCCTTCCTGTCAATGACTACTTCAGCTTCAACCACAACAATACACGAGCACACAATAGATTCAAACTTAAAGTGAACCACTCCAATCTTGATTGCAGAAAATATGACTTCAGTAACAGAGTTGTTAATGCCTGGAATGCACTATCAGACTCCATGGTCTCATCCCAAAATCCCCAAAACTTTAACCTAAGACTGTCTACTGTCGACCTCACCCCGTTCCTAAGAGGTCTGTAAGGGGCGTTCATAAGAGCACCAGCGTGCCTACCGTCCCTGTCCTAAAGTTCCCTTTAGTTGTATTCATTTTATGTATTCAATTCAAGCTTATACTTATATATATTATTTAATATGTATTTGACTAAATAAATAAATAAATAAATAAATTATTAAATAAATAAATAAATAAATAAATACCAGATGAAGCCAGAAAGAAATCTCCCATGAAGAGCTTCTTCCCATTTGGGCCAGTGCTGCTTGCTGTTTGAGCTGCCTCTCAGTTGAGCCTTTCTAAATGTGTGTCTAGGTAGAACTGGAGGGAAGAGAGTTATTTGGTTGAAAGCTACAGTGGGTACCTTATATTTTCTACTGTCAAAGTTTAAGAGCGTGGAATGAGCTTCCCAGATATGGGGGGAATGCTACAGCAGCCAATAGTACAGAAGTAAAATCCATATTGTCAGTATGGTATAGTGGTTAAAAGCACCGGATTCGAAGCTGGGAAACTGAATTCTAATCTTCCCTGATATGGGCCCATGATTATTTCCCACCACAGGAAGAAGGTACTGGCATGTCAACGTTCAGAAAATACTTCCAAGAAAATTGCCTGGGCTTCTTTCTATAGTCATCCAGAGTCAGAATTGTCTTAAAGGACCATAGTAACTAGGCCAGTGATATGAATATGTCGTTCTGAGATAATTGGGCTTTGCCTTGCCCTCCATAAACCTCAAAATTTAACGTCCTTCATCAAAAAATTTCTTATCACCACACAGATTCTATAAGTATAGCATAGCTCACTCAAAAATAAATTTCTGAAAAGTTCTGTTTAAAAAGGATATCATTGATAGCTTTCATCCTGGACAGATTACAAAATAATTTCTAAAATTCTGAGAGTCCATTGTATCTCTAGTTAAAAGAGATATGGTCTTAAAATGGAGAGATTTAGAACAATAATGAATAAACAGGAATATTTAACTAACTCTAAAAACCAGCATACGCTTTCCTTCATTTTTTCTTCTTCTCCTCAGTTCCTCTTTTTATTGCTGTTTTTATTGTTAGTTCATATCCTTTATATTCTTCCTTTCTATTTATTTCAAATTTTTGAATGATGTACTATCTTTGGAATTGGATCAGAGTTAAATCTCAACTTCGTCCATTTGTAATTTTGAGAAACGGGTGCTTCACCCTGAAGGTCTGCTTGGATGAGCTAACAAGTAGTTGTTTAAGGTCATTATTAATGTAGATTTGACATTTATATGGCAGCTATAAGAGATTATTGTGCTTTTTTCTTTTGGTCACCAAGTCTGTCAGGTACCAAGGAGAAAGCAATAAAAAATGGTCTTTTCTTCCCCCTCCACAACAGCCTATTACTGAAAAGATGGGATGGTTTTGTGAAGGTTGTTTAAACACTAAATACATGAGAGGTCCAGACTGTTTTGAAGTAATGGTAAAAATATGTAAAATCTCAAAGAAATGAAAGATAATTTGGCCATCAACTCAATCTTACTCTCCCTTCTCACACACATACCACTTAAAATGCATTTTAGTTCTAGAAATAGAACAGTTTCCCCTTGTCAATTACGTTATATTAGTGGCTAGAGTTTTGGAAATTCTTCTCTGCATTTTCCCAAAATGAAAAAAATAAAATTATGTTTTGCATGACTCATCCATGTTATGGTCTTCAAAAATTGACATCATGACCAAAACACGTTCCAAATTGCTGTGTAAATAACAAGATTTGAAAACACTGACTCCAAGAAATAGGATAGTATGTTAGGTCAAAGTGAGACTCATTCCAATATGATGGCACAGCACAATCACACTCTCAGTGGATGAAATTTCTGTGGTGCTATACCAACTTGGAGACATCTGACTTTGTTACAGATGTGGAAATATTGCACTTTCATCCAATATTAGGTTTTCATCCATTCATGGGGAAACAACCCCAAATCGTAATAACTAAAAAGACAGAACTTTACAGCATTTAGAAAAATAGGCATTCCAGAATTATGGTACTAATCGTTGTTATAGCTTTAATCTAGCTAATAATCAAAAGAGAGAACAAAATTTACAACCCCCCCAAATCTATTTCTAAAGAATTTTTTCCTTGCACTGCCATATTACATTCTTTTCCAATGCAAAAAATGAATTATAATTTAGATAGCCCGGCCCTATGCACGGTCACCCACGCACTCGTGACGTCTCGCCTGGATTACTGCAATGCTCTCTACATGGGGCTCCCCTTGAAGGGCATCCGGAGGCTGCAGTTAGTCCAGAATGCGGCTGCGCGGGTGATAGATGGAGCCCCTCGTGGCTCCCGTATAACACCCATCCTGCGCAGACTGCACTGGCTGCCTGTGGCCTTCCGGGTGCGCTTCAAGGTTTTGGTGACCACCTTTAAAGCGCTCCATGGCATAGGGCCGGGTTATCTACGGGACCGCCTGCTGCTACCGAATACCTCTCACCGACCCGTGCGCTCTCACAGAGAGGGACTCCTCAGGGTGCCGTCAGCGAGGCAATGTCGTCTGGCGACGCCCAGGGGAAGGGCCTTCTCTGTGGGGGCTCCCACCCTCTGGAATGAACTGCCCCCAGGACTTCGTCAGCTTTCGGACCTTCGGACCTTCCGCCGCGAGCTTAAAACATATCTATTTAACTGCGCAGGACTGAGTTAGATTTTAGTTTGTGGTTTTTATCTTGGGTTTTAATTTTAATTTTTATATTTTTAATTAAGGCTTTTGAATAAGTTTTTAATTGTTTTTAGAATTGTATTTATTGTATTTTTTGTTTTTTAAATGCCTGTAAACCGCCCTGAGTCCTTTGGGAGATAGGGCGGTATATAAATATAAACAATAAAAAAAAAAAAAATTCAGATAAAAAACAAAAATTGATAAAATATTTCTAACCCCGATTTACCATGGCATTTTTATATTAAGAGCTTTTCTTCTCAAATATGTTTATCTTTCCTTATTCAGTTTTATCATACTTTTCCATGCTACCTATTCAGAAACAGTAACATAGAACCCCAAACTCCTTCAAGATTACTAGCTGGAAGGATGAGAGAAAAAACTCAATTTGCATAATAGTAACAACAACAACAATAATAATTTATTAAACTTGTGTGCTGCCCAATTCTCAGAGACTCTGGGTGGCTCACAACAATCAAATAAGTTATAATAAATAATAATAATTTATTAAATTTATATGCTATCAGACTCCCAGCATCTCCGAGTGGTTTAGAAATTGATAAAAGTGTTAAAAACAAATAATACAAAAACACAAAATAAAAAAATAAGATGGCAAAAAAAGCTTAAAATAATAAATAAATGAAATGTATTGGGAAAATTAAGATAAAATTCAAGCAACTTTTTCTGAGCTTTAGTTTTTAATGGCACCCCTTCCAAATAATTTCTTTGTAAACTATCAATATATTTAGAATGATGAGTGTTTTTGACACACTTAAGACACTTTCCATATAGCACACTGTCTCTTAGTGGAGGATGAGTAAAGGAACATTACTTTGGATTTAGTTTGCTTTACTTAGGACCTTAACCAGAGCTTAAAGAACAATTCTAGACAATAAAAGATATCCCTAGATCCCAAAATAAGAATCACAACATAAAAAATAATTTATTTTAGAAATGATTGTCAGTGAATAAAGTATAAACTGCTTAAAGGTGGAGTTGCATTGAACACCCTGCTTTGGCATGAGCTAAAATGGTATATCCCTTCAGAGTAATTAATTTCATGTATATTTCAGTCAGTGATACATCCCTCCACTTACAACCATTCATTTAGCAACAGTTCAAAGTTACAACAGCACTGAAAAAAAGCAACTAAGAACTAATCCTCACTCTTAGGACCGTTGCAGGTCATGTGATCAAAATTTAGATGCTTGGCAACTGGTGTGCATTTATGATGGTTGCACAGTCAATGTAGGAAGCTGGATTCGTTTAATAGCTATGTGATTCACTTAACAGTTACAATGATCTGCTTAACAACTGAGCCAGTTTGGACTAATGATTAAGGCACCAGGCTTGAAAACGGGAGCGTGTGAGTTCTAGTCCCACCTTGGCCTGACTTTGGGCCAGTATCTCTTTCTCTCTCTCTCTCTCTCTCTCTCTCTCCCCCCACCCCCAGTCCAACGCATCTCACAGGGTTGTTGTTGTGGGAAAATAGGAGGAGGAAAGTGTGTTGGATATGTTTGCTGCCTTGATTCATTCATAAAAACAATAAAGGTGGGATACAAACGAACAAAACAGCTGTGGCAAAAAGGTCATAAAATCAGGTGCAACTCATTTAACAGCCATCTTTCTAGGCAATGGAAATCCTGGCCCCAGTTGTGGTTGTAAGTCAAGGACTATATGTGTATGTGCTAAAAATCATAAGGAGGAACATGCATTAGCTAATACTTACACTCCACATATGGTATGTCTTAGAACCACCAAGCCAATGTTGTCCACAGATTACTAGTCCAATGGTGCTGATTTAATGTCAGCATTTCCCAACATTCTAACGTGGGAAATATATTAAAATTATAGCAGATGCTAGAAATAGGCTTTATATGCTCAGGGCTGATGGCAGAGGTGCTATGTAAGTGTTTTTATGGTATTATGGTGTGCATTGCATCAATAAATTTGGCTTTGGCATGGAGGAGAGCTTTTCATGTGGTTAGAAAACGCTGCATTCAAATATAATTGACACCAAGTTCACTTTAAATCTGGGGTTTATTCTACTCATATAACCTGAGGGATAATACTATTCCTTGGGGTTGCTTCACACATTCAGCTATGATTATTAAGTAAATTATACAGAGAAATCAATTTAGGGGTTCAATATGAAAGCTGCAGGTTTTTTTAATTAATATCCCCAGGTTTATGTTTGCTAAGCAAGTAACTGTGTGAAGCAAATAAACACTTTAAGCTTCTTAAATCAGAAGACAGTGTGATTATCTAAGCAGGATTTTGAGCATTCATGATCCCAGAGGTGATAGTTCATGCCACCTATAAATTTACTTTTGACTACAGAATTATTGTTATAAGACACCTGTATAACATGAGAAATGGCCGCAATATATAGATAATGATAATTGTGTCGCCATTTTCCCCTCTGTGATTCTCTTTGATTTTCTGTTTCAAACCATCACATTTAGAAGCAAAGGATTGGAAACTGATTTTACATAAGCTGAATAAAATAACTTCTTCTAATTTGCATCAACTATAGTGCAGGTAAGGGGAAGACTAGACTTCTACTGTTGTCAAACAGCCACACTTATGTAATGTGGTGCCATCCTATGGAGACTTTAGGGCAGAGCTCCATTGCTCTATTCATGATAATGAGGATGGGATTCCTCAAATCCCAAAGGCATTGTCAGTTTACTACATCTTACTCCATAAAGGAAAACAGTATGGCGTGATGCCATAAAATATTGTATCTTCAACAGCTACAAAAATATGGTTTTTTTAGAAGCTTCCAGAGTTTCTAAAAAACTTTCTAGCCAAAATACTTCAAGATCACATATTTTTACAGCAGTTTGGAATATGATCCCTTTTTGATCTGCTTTGTTGTAAATCTTCTAGGTTCTCTTTGTGGTGGTGGCATTGCTACATTTTGAAAAAAAAGCGGAGGCACATTAGTGTAGCAAGACTAGCTTCTGTCCAGAATCTAAAATTATCTAACTGTATCACTGAATCACTACTCATATTAAATTCAGTTTGAAGGACTTTGACCTTCAGTGATATTAGCAAAAGCCTTAGCAATCAGCAACATCTTTAACTGCTTATCTTTCCTCCATTCCTTCAACAATAGGGGAAAGGTTTCCTGCCAAGAACAATGCATTCCGCTAATTAAAAGTCCTTTTCTCTCAAAGACTGTATTATAACCTCATCCTGCTTGTTTGTGATCAACATTCCTTTGTCAAACATACTGTTAAATATTATTAAAATGTGCCCTTAGGCTAGGCCAATTTGCTCTGTGAAATGTCTTCCTCTAGTTTCTATCTAACTTGAGCTTTATGTACACTCTAAAATACCAGGAAAACAATAACTTACATCCTTGCCTTGTTTCAACCTTAAGCAAATGGGCTAAAGAATATAAGTGTTGAAAGGCAACTGTTTATGTTGGATTTAGCTGAGGAAAAAGATACAGGGGTTTCAAACACCAGAACAAAAGTAGGCCGAGAGTGTGGAAACAAATATGAACAGATTTAAGAGAAAGAGTTGCACAGCAGATGCAGATGTCAAAAATGGAATGCCCAAGGTAGAAAAGTTGGGATGGTTGAGTTTGAAATCTAAAAGAAAAAATAAAAATAATAATTGGAGATAGGATCTAAGCAAAAACTCTAATTCCATAAGTAAAAAAAGGTTATCCTATGCATTCTGCTAGGATTGTTTTAAGGCTTCTTATTTCTTTGTGCGGTGCTTCTCTCAGGCAAAAAATAAAGTTCTATCTTCTGGCTACAAAATATGAAATTTAAAAAATCAAAGTAGCACCAGAGGAAAAAAAGAGGGCCAAGCTCAGTATACATTCAACACAGGGGTGAAATCCACTTACCTTCGCTACTGGTTTGCAAATGGGAGCACTTGCGCGCAACACCTCGGCACATGCGCAGGACCTTCTGCACATGCGCAGAGCATCAAAAGCGGGACGTGATGACATTCGGGCAGGTGTGTGGAACCTCCTCCTGTTGGCACTACTGGTTCGCCCAAGCCGGATAGAACCGGCTGCTGACTCAACACCTTTGGTAGGATTCAAACCCCTCTGATTCAACAGCATTGGTAGGAAAAATTGGTGTATGGTTGCCTAGAACATTACAGCTGGCAGATTTCAATCTTATGGGCTAAGACCTCTTTGGTTTTTCACTAAAAATTTTTGTCTCACAACAGATGGAGTTGTGTGGTAGTAAAAGGTATGTCCCCAAATCCCACATAAGCTGCATTCGCTACTTAACCTATGGGATGCCCCCCTCCAATACATAGGAAATCCTTAAAGTGTAAGAAAACATTCACAGCAAGCTTCAGTGACCCTGAGTGGTGACAAGGACAAGACTCAATCAGGGACCTGTGGCCCAGTGAACCAAATTGTTTCTATTCATTAGTCTTATCTCAGAGATAGTATAGCTAACATGCTGACCTAGTAGGAAGGGATAAGTAATGATAATAACAAAGGTCATACAGATGGATTTATTTAAAATATTCTGATATTGTGCCTTAATTTCCACTCCATCTTTTTCATTGTCTTGCCTTTGCAATATAGTAAGCCAAGTCAATATATGAGCCCTGATTCGACGTGTTTTCTCATGTTGCTCAGCAAAGTATCAAAGCTTTCCTGGGTGTGCAGTATGAATTGTATTAACTGAATGCATGCAAATAAAATTATGTTGTATCTTCAGAGTGATTAGTGATTTAGTCTCTCTCTCTCTCTCTCTCTCTCTCTCTCTCTCTCTCTCTCTCTCTCTCTCTCTCTCTTCCTCCCTCCCTTCTTCCAAATACTCAAATATTTCTGAGAGTGTGGTCAACTTAGAAATATGCTTTTAGAAGAAGAACCAAGATGACCTTTCCTTTATGTATTGCATTTGTTTCTTTCAGCAGGTGATAGTTAACTAAAATTGTTTATACTTCTTTGGATGAAGGTGGGAAACCACGCCTTTATAGATTTCTTTTTCTTTACTGTATTTCTATTTTTTATTTCTTTTTCTATTTTCCCCCTTTTCTTCCTTATTTTCTGCATCTCCTATTCATTCATTGTGTTCTTCTATTTTTTATTGTATTAGTTTTTATTGTTGTAATTATAATCTTTAATAAAATTACCATAAAAAAGAAAAGAAAAATGAAGAAGCCAGAAGCATCCCACCTCCCCCACCCCCCTGAATTTCAGATGGTCCCAACCCCTGTTAGTCTTTCATAGGGCATTGAAGATTTGGCTGTTCCCCAAGCATTGAAGTCAATGGGAAGATGAACTTTGCTAGTGTTTTTCTACAAGTGGGGTTATTATTTATTTTGATCAGGGTTATAACCTAGAACCTAACAGTGAGGACAATTAACCAGGGGGACAGTTTGACTTCAGAAGTTTTGGGTGCTTCATCACTGCAGGTTTTCAAGAAAAGACTGGACAATCACTTGTTTGAAATAGTGTAGGGTTTCCTGCTTGAGCAGATGGCTGGACTAGAAGACCTCCAAGATCCCTTCCAGCTCTATTCTGATTCATCTTTTTTTTCTCTGTTTTAATCTTTATAATTCAACCAGAGTCAATTGTGGGAGATAGGCAGCTATATAAATCATATGAATAAATAAATAGATTTGGAATGGGAAAATATACCCATGAATGGCCATTTCCTTTTGATGGCATCCAGGAAGGGACTGATGAGAGCCATGAATCTGTGGCGCAAAAAGATTTTTACTCACCTCCATCCTATTTTTGCCTCCTTTCAGGCAAAAATTTCTCTCATTTTGTGGGTTATAACTATCAGTAATCCATAAGCTTAAATGTGAGTAATTATAGCTGCAGATACTATTCTTAATGGAAGAAAGTGAGCAGAGCATCTTTAAAATTAGGTTAAGATAAATCAGATGTCAACCTACTTTAAGGACTAGCTTCTGCAACTAGAATCAAACTTTTCCTTTAAAATTGCTCATAATTCATGGCAGAAGCATACCCTCAATGAGTCCTTTTATTGTACTTCCAGACAATTTGGATACACACCATCTTATTTTAATGTTCTTATTTGTCACACTGGAAACTAAAATATTTTTTGCTGTTGTTTGGGCTTATAATTCAGGAAGGGAAATCTGTTTATGAGTAAAAAAACCCTGTATTTTACTGCATCGTATGGGTTTGGGGAATACCATGTACAAAACGCCAAAATATTAATTATTGATTCATTTTTTTTAAATTGCAAGTGAAGAAAAGAGCACCAGAGCATCATTAAATATCTGGACCTGCTTTTGTTATTTTTCTCTTTTCTACAACTTGCTTCATCTAGCATGTGATCATTCTAGGATGCACCATGGAAGCAAAGAATGCACATTGAAGCTTGAGAAAAGGCCAAAAATGCATTTTTGTCACCTTTGTCAGCAATTAGAACAGCAAATTACTTGTCATTACTGTAATTCAAACTGGCAGCCTTTGTAGAACAATACTCTAGACAGTGATTACATGGGAAGTGCAATAGCTATTCTTCAGAAATGTGATATTTTTCCAAAAATAAACTGGCTAAACTTGTTAGGGGAAAAAATGCTTCTTTTTTAAGTTCCCTTGGGTTTAATATTCATATTATGGTATGAGTCTATAGTGCTGTTATAAAAGCAAAGCAAAACAAAGCAAAATGAATATATAAGTAGTGACATGTAATTATGACATTGAAAGGTTAGGAGTTAAGTAGATGTTTATATAAAGGATTTAAATTCCAAGCTAGTCACAAAAGTATAGCCTGAACAGCCTCCTAAGACACTGCCCACACCCAGAAAAAGCTTAATTTGACTTTTTTTTTCCCCTCCACAGGAAAAGACTATACCAATTGACTCTATAAGATTTAAAGCTCTCTGTGGCATGGATCACAAGAACTTTGATTGCTGCTGGTATTTTGGGCCAAGGTCTCACCAAAATAACTAGTATAAAGTAAATTATCTTAAGAAAAACAAGATGTAAAAAAAAAAAAATCAGAACATTCATGGTGGGATGTATCAGTCTTCTTTCTTCCAAGCTGCTCTCCAGATGTTTTGGGAAGAGCCTTCCAGATTGCCCAGCTGCCATGGAGACTGAAAATTTGAGGAGAAATATAGTACTAATCATTTTTAGCCAGACTAGAAAGCTGATATATCTTAAGTAGTATCTGAGAAGGCACTGGAGACAAATCAGTCAGGACATGAAACTTAACTTTATTTTTGTTGCTCTATTAAAAAAAAAAAAAGGAAGAACAGCAAAAGCCACAGAAAGCCCTTTATTTTGTTAAGTGCCTCCTAGGGGCTAAATTATGTAATGATACTATCCACAGAACTAGTATAAATTATAGAAATTACATGCTTTGATACTATTTTCCAAAGATAGATATATTTTTTTGTACTCTGCAGAACTGGAATGTTACTATTCTGTGTTTTTCTCTTGTAACTGTCTACACTTATGAGAAAACCAGACCATGTGTGCACCTAAAGCAATAGGATGTTCAATTCATCTATATGATTGTTTTATTAGTATATTTGAATTATTTAGATGAATTTAGTAGTTCGCACATTACTGTTTACATGGCCATAAACTTGGAACTCAGAGGGCTGCATTAACCTGGACTTATAAGTTATTTAAGTTAAGAACAAGACTAGAACTGAAATGCAACTAGCCATCCACACATTTTACTGTGACACATGGATTTTGGTGACCAGGCGTGAGACTGAACAGCTCCCCAAGTTCTGGACTTGAATAGCAGTTGCGCAGTTAAGAGGGCTGATGTACTGACTTGGCTGCTAGCTGGAGCTGTTGTGGGAAGTTTTTATTAATTTGCTGATTTATTAAATGTGTTTCCTGCCCATCTCACTGCAAGGTGAGATATTGAGAGAGCAATCCCATTGGTCAGACTGATATACAAATCCTGAGGATGAGAACTTGAGGGGGACACACACATACACACACACACCCCTTCTCGGCTGATGCTGAAGATTTATTTATTTTATTTTTTTGTCAAACATGTACAAGGTAGCAAGTATAAGTATGAGCATAAACATGAACAAAGGAAAAGACCCTGAGGGAGGTTCTTCCTCCAACAGAGAAGCTTTCAGCTGGAAAGATTCAGGAGAAAGTAAAGCTGGGCTGACCAAACTACAATAAATCCAGGCAATTTCTTTCTTTTCATTATCTCTAGACAAGCCAGAAACAGGGAGGAAGTCAGAGTAAAATGGGAGGACCAAGGAGAGCTGGAAGAGGGTAATAAATAGGGAGAATTGGGAGGAAACCAGTGGTGGGATTCAAATAATTTAACAACCGGTTCTCTGCCGTAATGATTTCTTCCAACAACCAGTTCACCAAACTGCTTAGAAAGTTAACAACTGGTTCTCCCGAAGTGGTGCGAACTGGCTGAATCCCACCACTGGAGGAAACCCAACACTAGAATTGTGTTTTTATAAATCACTTTTCTGTAAATAGTTTAAAAAATCTCCTGTATGGTTTTTGTGTCAGTTGCTACTCTTGCAAAACAAACTATACCTCCAGTTAAAAAGTAGTTCCACCACACTGTGACATTTACCATTGCATAAAACCATTTTCTCTTCTATGTCCTTGCAGTATAATGGTTATAAACTATCCTCTAGTCCATCGGTCACCAACTGGTGGTCCGTGGACCACCGGTGGTCCCTGAGAAAATTTTGGTGGTCCACAGAAAAATTATTTGCATTTTTTATATTGAACTAAATACTATTTATCTTTTAAAAAATTCATATTAGTGGTCCGCAGGATTTACAGTTATGAATTCAGTGGTCCCTGAGATCCGAAAGGTTGGTGACCTATGCTTTAGTCTAGTGCATGTTTTTGTGGAGAAAGTGATGCTTTTATCTCAATTTGTCTGACTAATAATGGGAAGGAAGCTCGTGCTAAATTTTTAGTGGAAAAGATCTAAGTTTGGTTAAATAAAACATGTTTTAAATTTTCCTTGTATTGTGTAGTGGGCTTTAGTAGGCAAGAACCAGACCAACATAGCTGCCACAGCATTTATTACTCAAAAAATGAAATTGAGGAACTGTAGGCAATAGCCTGTGATTTATATTCTAGGCCCACAATGCCTTAACCAATCATAAACTAGGAAAAACCCACACACATATAATTGTTCTGAACTTCCTTCCAACAGTTGGAGTCATGTAAAGGTTAGTTTCACTTTAGATCAATTTAACAGTTAAGGTCATGTAAAAGTTAGTTTCACTTTAGACCAGATTAATAGATAGGGTCATTTAAAGGTTAATCCCCTTTAGCACAACTATATACATTTAATACATAACGCCTTGGTTAATAAAGGAGAGAGCGTAATGGACTACAATGAAGTGGCAGCTTCCCAGGAGGGAGGGAGAACATTCCAAGACGAGCGGTGAAACAAAAGACAACACAGCCTAAAGCTTAACAGAACACAGAGAAAGAGAGTTAAGATACTCCCAGAGTATACCAAAAATAGGCCCACCAATTCTAGATCACAAAGGCACCACTTCAATGAGAACACCAAATCAGGTGTTTGACCACTATTCCCAGTCGGGCCTTGGATGATCTGGGACAGGCCAAGGAAGTCATGATTTCCATGATCTCCCAAGCTACCTCCAACCCCAGCTTCCTAGCTACCTCTAGGGAAGGCAAGTTGAAGTTTCCCAGAATCATAATGTTGTGGTCCGCCAGCAGCCTGCAGAGCTGGTAGCGGAGTTGGACAGTGAGGAAGCTGGGGAGGACAACAGGTCAGTCCTGGAGTCAGGGGAAGGTCCGGCCAAGAGTCCTGCATTGGAGACAGAGATGGGGCCAGGGCCATCTGGGAGCGATGTACGGACTGTGGAGCATTCAGAGGCGTACAGTAGAGAGGCAAAGGAACAGGAGGATCCTGTTTCTAGTGCACGCATATGAAGAGCTGCCAGAAGGCAAAAGCAGCTAAAGCAAAAAGTATGACTTGGGAGTAAGGCCAGGAGATGATTGGCCCCTCCCATAAGGCTTAAAAGAGCAGCAACGGCTCTTGGGTGCTTTGTAGGAAAGCAACATTGCTACAATTGTTTCTTATCGGCGTCTCCTGTTTCTGAACTTCGTGTGGTTCTTCCTAAGAAAAGCCTTTGGCAGGGTGCCAAAGAAGACAAAGGTTTGTGATAAGGTCGAAGGACTTTTTCTGGAGGACTTTTTTTGGAATTAATTTGGACTAAGTTGAGAAGTAATTCTCAGCTGTTCTAATAAAATATGTTTGTTTTGGACTGATTGTGTCTGATAATAACTACTTGGGCCTAGGTCAGTGGGAAATTCTACTGCCAACCATGTAGTCCAGGAGCTAAGGTAGTAGTAGGTAGACTATATGATACAATAGCAGTAATCCCAAACAGTCCCTGGAAATCACTCTAAGAAAAAGGCTCTCACATCAGAGCATTTGTGGAGGTGCACCCCTGACAGCAGTCAGAGACTGTTGGATAACAATGACCACACCACATCCCTTGCCACACTGATACCCAGCCGGGCACATTTCTGAGAGAGGAACCTGTCCCTCTGGCCCCAGCCAGGCCTTTATGATACATGCCAAGTCCATCTTCTCTGCAGTGGCCAAATCAGCAATAAGGAAGGCCTTATTGCAGATTGACCTGGCAAGTCAATGAACATGAAAAAAAAGTTAGTGAAAGAACTATAAAGAATGGAGAATGACTCCAATAAATCTACAAACTCTATGTATAAAAATATTAGAAGAGAAGTTAATCTCCATATAGATTGAATGGAAAGTGAACCTAAGGAAACACAATGCAGAAATTGATTGTAAAAAATTATTTGTATGTTATCAAGTGACATAAAATGATATGGGAAAAGATGCTTGGTGGAATGATGAAGGGAAATAGGTTATGGATGCACAAAAACATTCAAAAAGAACTCCAAACAAATGCGATGAGAGATTTTGCGCAAAGTAATCAAAGAGAACAAGTTACAGTTAAGATTAAAAGAGTGATTTCGCTGGGAACAAAAAGATATTTTGGAAGGAGGTGAAGAGAAACAAAGAGATTATAGCAGGGTGGACAGAACCCAAAACAAAAACTAATGGCGTGATTTGGGATGAAACTAAAGTGAGAGTCTGATGAAAGTATTTCAGAGATTTGTAAGGAAAAAATAATATATTGAAGAGTAAAATTAAATGGACACCATACATTTTGATGTTCAAAAACCAGAAGGATGAAAATGAAAATGATCTTACTTATGCTATGACAATGTTGAAAAACAGAAGAAGGCAGATGTAGATGGTGTAAATTAAAATGATATAAAAATATAAATATGGTTTACTCGCCGCATTCAGCTTGATTAATTTATGTGAGAAGACCGCATCTTTGGCTGGAATTCTATCATTGTTCCCTTATACAAGGGTAAAACAATAAGAAAGAGTGTAAAAAAACCAATAAGGAGCTTTACTTTGTCAACTGTGCCTGGGAAAACATATGGTAAAATTTTGATCAAAAGGAATGAGAGGTGATAACAGCAGGCAAAATTTCAGAAGTGCGCTGCAACTTTATGTCATCCAAGGAATGCATTAATTTAAGCACTTGTTCACTCTGTGTAACAGATGTCTGGGTGCAAATGGACTGACACAGATGTGCTTGTCTGGCTCAACAAAAAAACATTCTCAAATCTGGACAGCACTAGTGAGTCACTGTTCCCTTTGTCCAACATCTGCAAGATTAAAGGAGAATTGTGTGGGTGCTGGTCTAAGCAGTCCATGGAATTTAAGTATAGGTTAATATCTCTTGCCTCATCAGCTTTGCTCTGCTTAAAATGCTATTTATCAAGCATGCCAGATATTCATCAGTATTTTATTATAATTTGTTGCCACTCCTGAAAGGCAGGAACAGCAAGAACCAATGTAGAGAAGCGTAATTATTTGCAGCTGAGATTTGAATGCCCTGAAGAGTTCATATCAGTGCCCTGTGGGCATGGCTTGGTGGTTGTGGCTTGGTGGGCATGGCAGGGGAAGGATACTGTAAAATCTCCATTCCCTCCCCACTCCAGGGGAAGGTTACGGCAAAATCCCCATTTCCTCCCAATCAGCTGGTACTCAGGAGGCAAGAATAGATGGGGCGGGGCTAGTCAGAGGTGGTATTTACCGGTTCTCCGAACTACTCAAAATTTCCGCTACCAGTTCTCCAGAACTGGTCAGAACCTGCTGAAATCCACCTCTGGTTCATATTGACCATGTGTACATATGTTTTTTGGTCATCTTAACCTACTTTTACTGATTTTTGGATATATATATATATATTGGCTGTGCTATTTTATTGTTTTTAATTCTGTGAGCCACCCAGAATCACATAGGTGTGATGAGCAGCTATATAAATTGAAAATAAAATAAAATAATATAGTTGTGCTTTTGTTTTTCTAAATGGGAGCCAAAGAACAGCCCAGAAGAGAAACTTTTCAAAACAGGCCAACATTAAGAGAGAAAAATAAAAGGTTCCTCTTTTCACAGAGTGACTGGACTGGTCCACAGCCTCTTTCTCTGTTATCCTTCAGGAAGATAATAAGACTTTAAAAAAAACAAAAACAGTCTGAATTTAATTAATCTGTTACGTTTCTGATATTTTTAATCTACTTTTTTATAACTTTTCAGATATTATTTATGGTTAATTATTGTATTTGTTACTAGTTGCTGTTTGATTACTAATTTTGAACTTTACTGTAGGCTATAATCCACTGTATGGAATTATCCCCAAAAAGATTACTAATTCTTGTATTTATTATTTATTTATTTATTATTGACAACAACAACCTCAATAATAAATTTAAACAAAGAGAGCTGTTCTACAAAACTATTATTTTGAACCAAGGAATATTTTCAAAAGTGAAACAATGCTACATTGCTTTCCCAGTGCACACAGGATTTCACTTCTCCATTTTTTTCAAAGTAAAAAATAACTCAAATAGTATCTGTGTTTTCATGAGCAAGATTTCTGGTGCAGTGGTTAGAATGTAGTAGTGCAGGCTAACTCTGCCAACTGTCAGGAGTTCGATCCTGACCTGCTCAAGATTGACTCAGCCTTCCATCCTTCCGAGGTTGGTAAAATGAGGACCCAGATTGTTGACTCTGCTGATGCTGACTCTGTAAACTGCTTAGAGAGGGCTGTAAAGCATTATGAAGTGGTATATAAGTCTAAGTGCTATTGCTATTGCTATTTCAGTCACTTTTATTCACAATTGTGGAGTTTTTGTTCCTAAATCATATAATAGTTTTGCTTCCCAGCAACATAACTAGTGAAGTCTTCTTCCTTTT
Source organism: Ahaetulla prasina (assembly GCF_028640845.1). Lineage (NCBI taxonomy): Eukaryota > Metazoa > Chordata > Lepidosauria > Squamata > Colubridae > Ahaetulla > Ahaetulla prasina. The sequence continues at coordinate 130,951,362 of NC_080539.1, forward strand.
AACAAATGTAGATTAAAAGAAAATAAACATTCAGAAAAATGTGGAGATTATGCAATTATTAGACCTTTAGATATTTTCCCTCGAATCAATCCAACCTCAAACTAGTATGCTAAAAGTTTGCAATGGACAGAGAGTAACAAAGAAAGCAAGCAAAGGAAGAAGTATATTAAAATTCTGTACAATAGTGATGTCAATATCTATAATACCCTAGATTTTCCCAACGTATAGGAACCTTTAGTGCTAGGAAATAAAATTAGATCAGTACCCCTGTTGTTTACCAAGTTATAGGAACGGATGGAATACCTACTGAAATATGGCAAGCAATAGAAGACGGATCTATAAAGTCTTAACCGAACTATACTGCAAGGCTATGGCACTTACAGTAGCCATGAGTCCACCATTGGAATTGCTGAAGGACCAGCAATAGGGAAAGATCATCATGGAGAAAATCTATCTAGGTCAGACCTGGACATTCAACTGCCCACAGGCCACATGAAGCCCTTTAGCTGTTTTTATGTGGCCTGCAGCAATGGCTGAAGTGGGGGCAGCAGCCCTATTAGTTCAGTCCTCCACAGAAGTCCCACTTTCCTATGTAAACCCGTGGGAAAATTAATTGCTCACCCCTGATCTTGGTGATTGTTAGGAATAAACAACAACAACTTGACGGCATGTAATCAATCAGTTTCTATCCATCTGATAATCAAAATGGCTTACAACAATAAGGAATACGTACTGTAAACAAAACAGCAATAACCCAATTTGAAGTTTGCATAAAAGCTAAATAATAAAAGAGCCAAGGATTAAAAGCTTTTCCGTATGTCACAGAGTCAGCAGTGGGAGTTACTTTAGAAGGGCCTCTCCTATGAAACTGAGCAATTAGGGTCAGTGTGAGAAAAGCTGCCCCACAGAAACTGTCTCCAAGCTGTTTATGGCTTTATGAGTGTATGCAAATACCTTGAATTGTGTCCAATAGTGAACAAGCAACCTGTATGAATATTTCATTACAGGAATTTTATGACCCATGTACCGTGCATTGGCCAGTGCTGCTGCACATTTTGTGCTAACTGCAATCTCTAGACATTTTCAAGGGTAACATTTTCAAGTCAGGACATGCTGCAAGCTAGGTGCACATCACTGCTGTTGCTACCTTCGTAAAAGGACACGAATGGGTAACATGAGACTAATTTTTTGTGGGTCAAGGTTGGGCGTTCTTTTCATAAAAAGTTTTATAATTGCCTTCTTAAGACGTACAGAACCTTGTCCTAGTCTTAAAGAAAAATTCATCTTGATTCTGAGGCCAATTCCAGTTTGGCTGCTTTAATCAGCCAGCCAGAATAAGGGTCAAGAATTTGGTCAATCCAAAAATGTGTTTGTAATATCAGACTGAGGCAAACATCCTTTTGTCCTTATGTCATCCTTTTGTCCCGGTAATCTTTCTTCTTTTTTCTTCCACCAGCTTGACAGAGAGAAGAACATTTCTTATTACTGAATAAGCTACCCTGCAAATTCACTTCAAATCACCCAGAGAAGGATGCCATTATAGATGACATGTAAAGAATAGCAAGAGATCATACAATCATATGTATCAGATACAATCTGATCACAGCTAGTTTAGTCTAGAGGTTAAGGCCCCAGGCTAGAAAGCAGGAGACCGTGAGTTCTAGCCTGCCTATCCATGAAAGCCGGTGGGGTGATTTTAGGCCAGTCACTCTCTCTCAATCCAGCCCATCTCACAGGGCTGTTGTTGTGAGGAAAATAGGAGGAGGAAGATGTGTTTGGATATGTTTGCCACCTTGAGTTATTTGCAAAAATAATAATGGTGGGATATAAATTAAATACATAAATAAAATACAGAATTGGAATGGATGTAAGAGGTAGCGATCAAAATCCTTGTTTTGGACAGTGAGAAACAAAATAAGAAGATAACTTCCCTTATTCCATCCTGCTCCAAAACTGGTGTTGGGGAAGCCCATTTTCTCCACTGTGCCTGAGACGACGAGGATAGGTTGAGGAGACAAAATCTAATCTGTGTAAAATGAGGACGAATGTCTGCCTTCTCTTATTTATTTATTTATTTATTTTTATTTATTTTATTTCATCAAGCATGTATTTTATGACAGATACAAGTGTAAACATAATTATAAATACATGTAAAGGATACAAATAAAAGAAAACATTAGGACAGAGACGGTAGGCACGCTGGTGCGGTTATGCACGCCCCTTACAGACCTCTTAGGAATGGGGTGAGTTCTACAGTAGACAGTCTAAGGTTAAAGGTTTGGGGATTTGGGGAAGAAACCACAGAGTCATGTAGTGCATTCCAGGCGTTGGCAACTCTGTTATTGAAGTTGTATTTTCTGCAGTCTAGTTTGGATCAGTTTACCATGCGTTTGTATCTATTGTGTACTCTTGTATTGTTTTGGTTGAAGCTGAAGTATTCATTGGCTGGTAGGACATTGTAGCCGATGTTTTTATGTACTATGCTTAGGTCAGACCAAAGATGGTGAAGTTCTAAGTTGTCTAAGCCCAAAATTTTGAGTCTGGTGGCATAAGGTATTTTGTTGCGAGCAGAAGAGTGGAGGACTCTTCTTATAAAATATCTCTGGACTCATTCAATTGTATTAATGTCCGATATGCAGTGTGGGTTCCAGACAGATGAACTGTATTCAAGAATTGGTCTGGCAAAAGTTTTGTATGCCCTAGTTTGCAGTTCAATATTACTGAAGAAGAAGCTGTGCAAGATTAGATTAACAACTCTTAATGCTTTTTAATGCTGTTACAGTGAGCTCTGGCACTTAGATCATTTGAGATGAGTACTGCAAGGTTTTTGACAGAGTGAAGGTCATCTGTTAGGTCGTAACCATCCAGTTTGTATTTTGTGTTCTGATTTTTATTTTTTATTTTATTTTGCCAATGTGTAAAACAGAGCATTTGTTGGTTGAGATTTGGAGTTGCCAATTGTTTGACCAGTTTGACACATAGTTAAGGTCTTTTTGTAGAGTAGCAGCATTGTCAGTGGTGTTGAATAGTTTTACATCATCCACAAAGAGAACACAATTGCTTATAATATGATAGCAAAGTTCATTTATATAAAATATAAAGAGTGTGGGTCCTAAAATGCTGCCTTGGGGGACACCACTGTTAACAGGTGCAGGGTTAGATAAGGTGTTCCCTATTTTGACTACTTGCTGCCTGTTTGAACGCAACTATAGACTTATGCAGGAATCTGGAAATGCCATAAGATTTTAGTTTTAGAAGTCACTTGTTGTGTGTACCACTGAATTGAAGGCTTTACAGAAGTCTATATAAATTGCATCTATTGATTTACCCAGAAGTCTATATAAATTGCATCTATTGATTTGAAGTCCATATGTTTTTGCAATGTAATAATTACAGATTGCAGGACAATTTTTTTCTAAAGCCAAATTGCATGTTAGAGAGTAGGTTGTGAGTCTCTAAGTAGAGGGTAATGGATTGGTTCATGATTGATTCCATGACTTTGCAGGTGACACAACATAATGAAATTGGTTTGTAAATATATATATATATATATCAACTAGGCTGGGATCACCCTTTTTGAAGATACGGATGACCATGGCTAGTGACCATAAGTTAGGTAAGGAGCTGGTTCTGAAAGATATTTTGTAGATTATGCTAAGTGGTTTTGGTATGGTGGTTGAGAGCTTCTTTAGGAAGTAGGCACATAATCCATCAGGGCTAATTGATAGAGATGGTTTTAGGTTGCATAGTGCCTTTTCAATGGCATCTTCTGTGAAATTGATATGTTGTAGATTGTTGTGAGTAGTTGTGGTACGATTGGGAAATGAGGAGCATGAGCCATTGAACTGAGCATGAACTGAAGAATGTGTTGAAGAGGTTGGCCTTCACGGTTTCATCATTGCAGTCTTTCACATTTGGTCCTTTTAGTGGTGGGATGGATCTTGAGTCTTTAAGTTTGTTGTTTACAAAATTGTAGAAGGCCTTGTGGATTTAGTGCGTATTAGGTTTTCCTCTTGTTTGCTATGATAACTGATGCATCTGACTTTATCTGTCGGCATACGGTTTTGTAGCGACTTTTGAAGTTAGCTACGTAGCCAGTTTTGTTTTTGCGCCAAAGAGTTGTTGTTGTTTTTTGTCTGTCCTGACAATTTCCAACAGAAACAGCTGTTTCATGTCTTTTACGGCATGGCTGGCTCTTCCAAAACAGATTTCTGCCTAACATTTCCTTGAGAAACTGTCTCTAGTCCCAGCAAGGCACCCATTATGGGTTCGTGATATAGAGAATTAGACCCTTATTCCCATTAGAAAACCATCATTCCTCATTTAAGTAAGATGCCATTACGATATACTATATTTATTTATTTATTTATTTATTTATTATTTAAATTTTTATACCGCCCTTCTCCCGAAGGACTCAGGGCGGTTCACAGCCAGATAAAATAAACAATAATATTACAATATAAATACTATTAAAATACAATTAAAAGATAAACATATGCATATGTTTAACTCAATATGCCTGTTAATGGTTGATTTGGCTTCCAGGAATTATTTAGCATTTTTGACTGGACTATTTGTCAATTGTGTTTGTATGATGTGATGTGTGTGTGCGTGTGACAGAGAGGGGGGAGAGGGAGAGGGGGAGAGGGAGATCTCAAAACAATGGTAAGTTTTTGGGAAATGCCTTAGTTTTTTGGAAATTACCCTGCCCAGTAACAATTTTAAATGTTTTTGCAGACACATTGCTACTGTCACAGATAGAAAATGAAAAGAAAGTCCTTATCATGCTCACTGGAACTGTCAAAGCAGCTGATTTTCCTTATTTGATTCTACCTTTTCATATAATTTGAGTGGGAAAGAACAAGCTCCTTATGATGTCACAAATGCAAGAGTGCTTTGTGGGCAAACAGATTTCATTAACAGATTTGATTATTCTGAGGAATCAATAAAGTGTCTATGTAAAACAGAAGTGTGCATTAGTATATAACTAGTTCATCATATAATTGAGTTTCTTGCAAAGTAATACAATTGTGCACACAAACTTAGCACTAAACATGCTGAATAATAAAATCTTTAGATGGCCACAAACTGTCAGGGACAATCCCACAATCCTTTATACTGATCAATTTATGGGCCACAACTAGCAGAAAGGCAAAAATATGTCAGCCCCCTCATCTGGATATATTTCTAGTTGTGTTTCCCCCACCTGCTTCCTTTCTAACCATCTTTCTCCCATCTCTGAATCACACTCTATGCCATCCATTGAGGGCTCATGTTGATTTTTTTCTTCATACAGCAAAACCAAATAATCAAGGGTGGGGGGAATCATGATCATGAGATATATAGTATAATAAGCCAGCATTATGATTATTCTAACTTGGTACAAGTTTACATCAGCTTCCTCTTTATCTTTTGTTAATAGTACTTTGCAGGATCTTTAATCTTTAATTGGAACAAACAGCATCATGGATAAATGTTGGGAATGTGCTCATTAGTATAAATGTTGGATGTGAATGTCTGTTGAATTCTAAGCAGGGTAATTAGACATTTCTATTTGACTGCCTGCAGAGCTTTGTTGAAAGAAAAATACTAATTGTAGAACTGGGAGACCTATCAGTAATTCCTCATTAGAATGTCTGTGTTCCGCAGATGATTTGAATCAACTAATGTGCCATGCATACCCTTATGCAATAATTATTAATTATTTTCCATACAAAAACAACCTGTGTAACCCTTGTGTCTATGGAGATTCTCAGTCATCCAGGTCATGGTTGTATAACCTTTTTTTTCTTTTCTTTTCTTTTTGCAATTGTTGCCGTGTCAGCCACCTCTTATAAAGAGAACATAATAGAAAATATTTATTTCTATAAATATCAACAAAAGCAAACAACTAACCCGGCTATCATTCTAGTCTGGACAGTTAAAATAAGTAAGAAATCAATGAACAATGAATAACCAAAAGAAAATGAAAAATGTGATTTGGTAAGTATACCGAGTTTTTGAATGTTTTTATCTCTAAGGTTATAAGATTGTAACAAATTAGATTATATATGAAATTTTAGTGAGTGAAATCCATGGTTGGATCGCTTTATCTGGATTGAGAAAATCCAGATGACTGCTAGCTGGAACAGAAAGGTACATAAAATTCTAATTTTTCCCTCTCACCTTGGGGTTCTTTGGACTTTTTAAACATAAAAGATTTCATGTATCTAGCAAAGCAAGGAGTGGGAATCCTCTCACATCTTTGGGGCAGAAGATCTGGCCCAAAGGTCCTCTTTCTTGTAACCACCAACATAGCTGTTTTATCTAATGGGACATGAAATCATAATTTCAATTTAATCATAACTTTAAATTGTAGAGTAAATTCAAATGGAAGGAAGTGGATCTTTAGACATTCTAACCTCAAAATATAATAGGACCTTGTAGGTCAAAATAAGCAATCTGGATGGTATAGTTAAAGTAGAAATATTGGTTTGTGAATCTTATTGCCATGCATTCAGCTTTAACATGAGCTCTAATTTCTATAAATGGCATCTATCATCCGTCCATCCATCCATCCATTGATCCATCATGGCATACTTATGGACTGCATATTTTATTAGTTTTTGAGTAGGTTTTCCTCAATTATCTCTCAGGCACTTGATCATCATATATTTGAAAATAAAATTCAAACCAACAGACGATCCTTAGGATGGCTATGTTAGCCACCCGAATTGCAAAGATCAACCAACATTGCTCATAATTTTAAGGAAGGGAATTTTAAGGAAGGGGAAAAGCCAATGTTATCCTTCAGGATTCATCAGCATTCAAAGCAAACTAATTTAACAGATTCACCACTCCTGCAAAGTAATTATACAGATGTACAAATGTACAGATAAGGTCCATTCTAAGTAGCAAAAACAAAAGCAAAATTATTTCCTTGTTTCTTTGTCGTGTTGGTCCAGATAATGGTCCAGATGATCATTTATCACAATCATTCACATTAATCCACCCCATCTAAATCACATTAGGATTCCATGGCAAACAAGAAGGGCATGAAATCCAAAGCTGTGCAAAATCAAGCTGTCTTAATACGATTAATGAAATACAGAAAGCAATAAGTATAAGAAGCTACCACTACCTATCAACCTCTGTACAGTTTATCTGAGAATATAGTTAAGCAACAGGATGGTTTACAACCAGAGATACACACTCAAATCTCAGGAGCTAATGAAGAGTGCATTTCTATAAATCAGTGGGCACACTTAATATGAGTCAAGCAATGGCTTTGAGGCTATTGGTAGTTGGATTGTTATTTTTTTTCACCCAATTTTTAACTTATAATACGTTCGTATTTTAGTATGCATATTTAAAATGAGCTACACAGTCAGTAAGCATGCTAGCACAAAGAAACACTACAGAGAAACAAGATACTCCTAGTAAACAATACTTAACAGACACACACACCCCACAAAAAAAAGATATTGCTGCCCCAAAGACCATTAGTTGCATATAGCCTTCCTGTGTTTGTCACAAAACAGAAACACAGAAACAATACTGTTTCTGAGAAACGATGTGTTCCTAAGATGCATTTCCAACACATTATTTTCTAGAAATCCCTAGAGCAGGGGTCAGCTCTTAAACACTCAAAGAACCACAAAGGTCCTAACTGGAAGCTCCCGTTCAATTCTGGAGCCGACCGGAAGTCTGGTTCCCCCATCATAGTCTCCTCCTAGCACAGCATCCTTTTTCCTCTGCCAACTGGAAGTCAGTTCCCCCACCATAGCGTCTTCTCCTAGCATGGCATCCTTTTTCCTCTACCTGTCCTAACCGAAAGCCCTATCGATTGTGGAGCCAACCAGCAACAGGGAGCCACAGCAGAGGGATGAAAGAGCCACATGCGGCTCCAGTGAGAATTAAGTTTGTTATGATTTGAAGATTCTCTTTTAGGTTTTGCTTTGAATTCTTTTCTTTTGTTGTATAAAGTCTTTCATTATTTTTGTCGAGCCTGAATTTGATTGTGGTGTAGGACTGTTTGTATCATTGGGTATTCTGACATGAATTCAGTTTGACACATTTTGAAGCTGAAGGAGGATAGAGCCTTCAGTCGAAACATCATTCCTAGCCAATGAGTCAACCACATTCCAATGGCTGTTTAACCGGAGGAGGAGGAGGAGAGACGTCACCAAGCAACCAGCTCTCATCTTGGTTGGACAATGTGACAGTTTGTTTTGGGAACTTGAGAAACTGAAATTTATATTGGGGTGAAAAGCCCAGAAACTTCAGTATTGGCTTTTCACCAGTTAGTGCCAAGATGGTGTGTCTCACTTAAATTCTTTTTTCTCTTAAAACATGAAAATATGGGGATTAGGATTTTTTATGTGTGTTTTTAGTGTGTTTCACTATGTCATCTTTAGTGTTTTCTGGAATCTAAAAGATGTCCTTCCAGGAGGATATGGATGCTTACTAAATTGAATAATTTAAAAACTGAATTTTGTTTGAGTTTTGTTTGTTCTTTAACAAGAAACATGTACTTTTCTGCAAGAAATTCATATTTAATCTGGAAAATATTAAATAATATATTCATGGAACTACATAAACTGCTGTATCATAATTATGGTTACCAAATCTTCAAACTCAATAATGAAACAAGTAAACAAAATATTTTAATATTGTTATTAAACATGTTAATAATCACTATGATGATTAAAAACAAGTCATGTCTTTCTGAAGATTGTGCTAATGTATCATTATTAAATGATCCAATTTTATAAGAGATTAAACAAGATTTTGGGAGTATGTACAGGTATATCACAAGCACATTTGAGCCCAAAATTTATATTGTCAAATGAAACTTTTGTTAAGTGAATTTTGCCCCATTTTATGACATTTCTTGCTTCAGTTGTTAAACAAATCACTGCAGGTGATAAGTTAGTAACCCGTTTGTTAAGTGAATCTGGGTTCCCATTGACTTTGCCTCTCAGAAGGTTGCAAAAGGGGATCATATGATTTTGGGATTCAACAATGGTCATAAATATTGAGTCGCCATGTGCAAATAGGTGGAAATATAAATTTCCTTGTGTGTGTGTGTGTGTGTGTGTGTGTGTGTGTCAGTTGCCAAGCATCTGAATTTTGATCACATGATCAGATGATGCTGGAAAAGTCATACCTGTGAAAAACAGTCATAAGTCACTTTTTTCCGTGTTGTCATAACTTTGAATGGTCACTAAACGAACTGCTGTAAGTCAAGATCTACCTGTATACTCTTCATAGTCTTATTTCATACACATACAAATTCAAAAGCTCCTGGTTATATGGGATTCTTTAAAAGCATCTTATTTGCACATGAAAAATAAAGATTTAAAACATTTGGAAGATACCTTTAAGGAGCTTTTGAGTATCTATGCAAAATAATATCCATCAGAATTACTTAGAGGTCTTATGTCTCCAAAATTGGAAATCAATTCCCATTAAACCCTTGATAAAGAATAGTTATGGAACGGTATAAAGAAGTTATGGTGAACCTTTTCGGCACCGAGTGCCCAAACCAGAACACTCATGTGCATGTGCATGCATGCCCACACGTCAGAGCACTGGAAACCCGAAGTCAATGGTGGGATTCAGCCGGTTCGCACCTATTCAGGAGAACCGGTTGTTAACTTTCTAAGCAGACCGGAGAACCGGTTGTTGGAAGAGATCATTTTGTTTTTTTCCACTTTACAGGGCTAATCCTGTAAGGAAGGCAGGACGGAAGCATTCTGGTGTTGTTTCTAGCCTAATCTTTATTGCCCTGCTTACAGAAACTGCCTCTCTGATTAACCTTTATTACATTGTAACAGTAAGGTGAAGGGCCCATCAACATGAGTGACACTGAGTTGACCACACCCACACGGTCACATGACCACTGAGCCATGCCTACCCAGCTGGTCATTAGGGCAGAGAACCGGTTGTTAAATTATTTGAATCCCACCCCTGCCCAAAGACCGCCTGGTCTGCAGGTTTCCAGAATGCGCATGTACACTGGCCAGCTGGTCTTCGGGTTTCCGGCACTCTGGCATGCACAAAGAATGGCCAACTGGCCAGCGCACATGCACACACCAGAAACCCAAAGACCAGGTGGCGATGGCATGCATGTCCATAGAGAAGGCTCTGTGTGCCATCTCTGGCACGCATTCCATAAATTTGCCATCATGGGTATAAAGTATTCTGGAGTTGAATATTTACAGTTATTATATGTTAGTGATACGTTTTATATTACTGAAAATCGTGGAAGTTCTATATTAATATGTATTAATAAAATAAAATTGGTAAATTGAATTTGAACATAAATTGAATTAAACAAACCAATAAATAAATAATCAGGTTATTAAATGGGGCAAGCATTGTGTGGTCCTCATTGGCTCTAATGTACCTATGGAAATGTGTAAAAAAAATGAGCATGTTTTTTTCAATTATTTTAAACATCTTAGAATAATTATCTCAAGGAAAAATATATTCTAGATCTATTCTAGAATAGATAATTTCAAATTATCTGCCTCCTGTTATTACTGACATAAATAGCTAATTCAGCCATTGTGACTGCTGACTCAAGGCATTTGTTGTCCAGAGCTAGAGCTAAGTATTCCTAATTTCTTCCAATTTTCAGAGAATCCCCCTCTCTTGATGTCAATTCCATGATACCTGCAGAAGCAAGGTATACAGTTTTTCTCCCTGTAATCACTTTGAACATCTGGTTGATCGGAGCATATCTTAAATCTTAAACAGGGTTCAGGGAGCCTGATATTAGCCTGACTTAGCCTGTAGTCAGTCAGTACTTCAACTATCTGTCACCCATTCTTTAGTTTTCGTGGTATGTGTCAGTAGCTAGTAGATGCATTGTAGAAATAGAGGTTATTATAAATCCTTCCACTACCATACTTAAATATTTAAACCATTCAATCATCTTCCTGGTACTATCAGGTGTGTGTCTCCTCCCTTCTTCTGAGGCCTACAACAATTGCCAAGACATAAACACACAGTCTCACTTTCTTCCTGTTTAGAGCAAGGCAATCATTTGGAGCGAGGTCAGAGTTGCTTATTGTCTGACTTTCTTCAGGAACAAAGAATGCCTCTAATGTAATATTTTCAAGTACTGCATTACCTTGAATGCAGCAAGGTGAGACTAAAAGTAAATTAAAATTAATTCTTTCAGAACCTCGTTTCTTTTGAGAGTCTCATTTACTGTGAAATAGCTTACATGGGTTATAGACGTAGGAAAATAATGGAATTATGAGTATGTTAGATAGTTAGATATATAATTATGAGATTAAAAGGGACATGTTTAGAACTTCTTCATATTCATAATACTTCTAGGCAAAAGATACCTGAAACCAAAAACCATTATTTTCCACTGTAAGCAATTACAGAATTGTAATGTACAACAACAGAATTGTAAACCATTATCAACACTTCAGGGTCCCTGAATTTGTTATGTTCCAGCTACACAGCAGACAGGTCATCTCTGAGTTGGGCAGCGTTGTTCAATTTGTTTACTCCATTCTTCATACTCCCAACATCATTTGTTCTGATATTGGAAGCAACCTAATAGATCTTAATGCCAGTGTTTGTCAGCAGCCAATACTTTATCCAGAGAACATGAAATTCTTTCATAACACAACAGGATGCAGAAGGTGTGTTAAAGTAATATTGGCATCCCTCTTGCTAGGTACCCTTATATTTGCATAATGTATAGATCAAATCTCTATTTATTGCCCTACAAAATTGCCCCAGATCCTCTTTGAAGTTTAAATAAAATCAAACATAACACCCCCCTCAAAAAAAAAGGATGTGAAAAACGAAGCAAATGTGTAGGTGACATTATTCAAAGAAATAAACAGATAAAAGGTAAAATGTCCTTCAAGTCATGCTAGCTACTGCTACCATATCCAGCGGTAACCCACCAGAGCTCTGATATGATGTCCCCTACTTGAACTTCACAGCCCTCAAGTTCCTCTAAAATTTGGTACTGAAATTCATTGCCAACCTGCCATTGAAGAGCGTTCATCTTTTTATTAATGTTCCTTGATCAAGAGCCGTGGTGGTGCAGTGGTTAGAATGCAGTACTGCAGCTAATTCTGCTGCCTGCCGGCTGCCTGCAATTTGGCAGTTTGAATCTCACCAGACTCAAGGTTGACTCAGCCTTCCATCCTTCCGAGGTGGGTAAAATGAGGACCCAGATTGTTGGGGGGAATAGGCTGACTCTGTAAACTGCTTAGAAAGGGCTGTAAAGCACTGTGAAGTGGTATATAAATCTAAGTGCTATTGCTAGTGCTATTGCTGTTAAATGTATTTAAAGGGCTGCAGAGGCAAAGTTTATTTTTCGCCATGACCTTGCCTTTAGATGAAGGCAAACGTGTCTGCTTTCTCATCAGTGAAGAAAATTCTGAACTGAACCTTCTGGTAAAGTCACAACCCTTGCAGAATATTAGGGACTGAAGATTGGCAAATGCAATCGCAGTATACCTTCAATATAGGTCTGGTGTTTTTTTCCCCCCTCAAAAGTAATTAAATGAAATAATAGCCATCAGAGCAAAGGTCATCTAAACCTGAAGCAGGTAGCTGCTCCCAATCTTACAACTAAGGAACCAGGAGAGCATGCCTGGCATGCTAAGATAAAAAGCAAAGGTTTGGTTGTGGTGGCAAGGTTAATGTTTAACCGTGCAACTCACGCTTGCAGTTCACAACCCTCACAACTTGCCATTTGCAGATTGGAATCAAGGTCTTCCCATAGAAAAGAAAGCAGGAAGTGGCCACTCCTCTCAGTGTACTCCAAATCGTTTTAATAAATGAAGCCTTGAAAAGCCCTGTCTTTTCAAGAGATGCTCCGCTCTCAAGTTTCCTTTGCAGACAGAGAATGCCCTGTCCAGTTTTAATCCCGATTATAGGGAGGAAAGATAAATAAATAACATAAAATATGGTCTGACACATACATCTCCAAAAAGAGGGCCCGCTCTAGCACATAGCTAAAATATTAGATCATGTCACCAAAGCCACCTTGTTTTATTTGCTGCACTGGAAATATGCATGACTCTGTTCGAATATTCAGCTTCATTGAAAAGAGAGGAGGAAAGAGACGGTTTCTTTTAAGACAAAACAAACATTTGTTTTAAGTTCCCTAAATACTGTTATTTCTCTATTCTTTTTTTAAAAAAATGTAGGGTAACTATGAAAATAAATGCTGCAGCAATATGTTGCAGTTTAGACATATCCTGCTTACCTCTCCTACAACGCTCATTTCCACTCTAGTTTCATTCATGGTTTTCTCCTCCCTCCCTGCCTTCCTTCAATCAGTGTCCTATGGCTACCAAATTCACTTTTTAGGCTGTTCTAAGGAAATATACCAAGCTTTTAAACTAAAAGGACAAACCAAGGTCTTTTTACACAAATATTGACTAGCACTGACAATGTTATCTAGTTTAGGTAATGAACATAAAGCAAGAAAACAACCAAGCTCAGAGAACACCAAGGGGCTACCTTCATTTCAAAGGAATCCTTGGTGCTTATAAATATTCTCCTTTACTGGTACACAGATATTATAAAATTGTCTATATTTCCATTGGTTGTTTCTTATTAAAATTCCAAATCCTATTGGGTATGGGTCTGTATGGAGTCTACATGGATATGTAGACTCCATACCCAATAGGATTTGGAATTTTAATAAGAAACAACCAATGGAAATATAGACAATTCAAATGTGTTTCTAGAAGAAAGTCATTTTTGTTTTGTTTTAAATTTGTTTTTAATTGTTTCTGTTGTTGCTTATTATCTTGCTTCTAGCTGCATTTTTTTTTTGTTTCTTCCAATGGGAGAACACAAGCAATTAGTTTTTATTCCAATGGCTTTCTGTTACTCTCATTTACTCTCTTTAGTGAAAAAATATGTTTCTCCCTTTTGAATTCTCCCCTTCATTTTTCTAGCTAATGATCACAATAAGTTGCCTGGCTGAGTTTAGTCCTACAACTATGACAATAGCTCTCCCATACATTTATCCCAAAAAAATGCTCTTCTTTTTTTAAAAAAAACAAAGAAACAAAAAAGCCTTGTTATTCGCTATTCATTTTCTATTTTTCTTAACCTTCCTGGACTGTTTTTAATTTTAAATGCAGCTGAACAGCAATATTTAAACACTATTTGGAAATTTGGAATCTTGATCGCTCCATTACAGAAATAAATAATGCATTTCTTTTAATAGCTGTGAATTTGGAAGGCTTCAGTCAGCTGTCTCCCTTGAATTCTATTTGCCATCTATTATTTTTCAAAGAGTTCATAAATGGTATATTTCATTAAATGCCTTATTTTCTAGAAAACTGCCTTTTCCAAAGCCTTTCTTTATCGCTACCTTTGTTATAGTTACATGTAAACATTTCAGTTGCAGTACTTTAATCTATTTTAAAATGCAATGTATCATCTTACGCCATATTTTTACCATTTTCCCTATGCTTTCCCATATTTACCTTTGATTCGATTCAAAACAGAATAAATTGTTTGTTTCTTGTTTGATTCTGGCTTGGTGATCAATCTATATACATGCCCACTGGAGCAAATTAAATTGCAAAGAGAAAACAGCCATCTTGTTGCCCCCCGGAGAATTTTACCCACATCACTTGTTAATTTCACATGCTCCAACTTTATTTTTATAAAATGACTCTAAGCACTCACTCTCAGCCCTAGGAAGGAAGCTGGGGCAAATCATTTTTGAAATCTTGCCAAGAAAATGGCAGGGACCTGTCCTGGCAGTATCCAAGAATTGGTCACGATTAAAGGGAAAAAACATAGCATTATACTGGAAAGTAACTTTAAACTCATGTTAAATTAGTAGCCTGGGGGAATTAAACATAATTCTTTTATATTACATATTGTCTGTAGTAAATACTACAGACTTTGGATTGCAACATTATTTTATTGTAGTTTTCTTTTTATTTTTCTGCTTCCAGATATACAGGTAATATTACAAAAATTAACATTACTAGATTATAAGCATTGTGACTTAGTTTCTCCTGTTAGTCATATCCAGTATCTGGATTAAGTGCCACTTTGCTAACTATAACCAAATTGACAGCCTATAAGATTTTGCATGGTTTGTGGAGGGAAAAAGAATGAAAATAATTGCAATCTATACACTGAAAATGAACCAAATGGACCAAATTTTGGCATAAACCAATCACATTCTTGAGGAACATCAAAGTTGTAGACATAAAAGGCAAATCAATACATTGTAGGACAATGAAACGGCTATTTGATTAGGTCAAGTCCTATATAATTTCAGAGGTTACCTCCGAAGTCCCTGATTTAAAATTATGCCTTTTCTGAATGAAACATTGTTTGCTGAAGGCCCTGGAATCAATCAGATTTCTGTCTGATCATTGGAAACTTCAAAATGACTCACCAACTTGTCTTTTGCTCCTTCTTTGTTTCAGAATGATTACAGGATGTAGGGCTGAATTACAGTAGTCTTAACCAGGCAAAATGTAGTCAAGTAAACTTAAATCATGGAATGTATAAAAGTAGGTTTACCTTCAAATGCATCCTTAATTTGATTAAACCAGACAGACATCAAAACATCAACAATAACAAGTTTCTTTGCTATCTTCTTTCCAGTATCCTAAACTTGCATTCCATTATTATAAAAAGAAACAAGAAAAACTAAAACCGGAGACAAACTTAGATTATTACCCGTTTGACCACCTGCAATTTTAAAATACATTTCACAGAACTGTCTTTGAAGATTATCCTAATTTTTGGTTATCTACTGTTTTATTTTAGAAGTAGAAGAGAAAGTGTTTGTCTTTAAGTGAGCCTTAAAATGATGAAATGAAATGTGCTTAACAGTGTTTTTGAAAAATTACTTGCCAATATTCGTATCACTATTGCTCAAATCTTGTAAAATTTGCTGGATTTGATTAGAGACAGCATTCAATGACTGCTATCCAATGACTGCTATCTATGGATGCTTTTCAGAGTCTGCTGAAATGTTTAAATACATACTGTTTAAAACTGTTTAAATGCATAAAATAAAATAAATACACTTTATTATTATTTGAGCAGATATGCTCAAAAACAGTTCTCGTGACATTAAAAAAAAACAAATATAGTAATCCAAATGGATGTTTATTTATGTAGCCATTAAATCAATAATAAGACAGTAAGATTTTTAAGGGTACAGTAATTTTAGATAGATTTATTAGTTAAGCAAACATTTTTGGTCTACAGGACATAAATTATTTTGGACATTATTGACTGAAAAGCTACACTTCTGTTAGAGGTTAGTGAAAATAAAACTGTAATTTACCCCCTAGTTAAGTTCACAGACCCCATAAATCTAACTACAGAGCTCATGGGTCCATGGAACAAAGGTCAAGAACACCTAATTTAAATGCTGCTCCAAAACTTTCTTCAAAACAGAATATATGTGCACTTGAAATATGATCTGAAATCCAAAGTAGATTTGTGCTTGCTATGTGACCTGCTTCCTTAGAATTCTAAGTTGCATAATTCATTCTGAGTAAACAGGAATACCACTAAAGAGGTATTCTACCAGTAGGATCTATAAGAGCAAAATATGAACCAAAGTTCAATTCATATTTTTTTTTATGTTTTATTTATTTTATTTATATAACATTCAATTTCCATCAAATGTGTGATCTGGGTGCAGTTATTTTTAAACAGTCATAATCCATAATCCATATATTCATATGTAGTATTCATCAATAATATTGATAATATAATATAACAACAATAATACTTAATATCATCTTCTTAAACAACTCTGCACATTAACATTTCTTTTTTTTATGTCTCCTCCTTTCTGTTTCTATTGTCTAGCTATTGATAAAATACATCCCGTATTTAAAAAAAAAAATCAGTTTCTTCTTTATCCTTAATAGTGAGCATTAAACTATCTATTTCTGTGCATTCTAATATTTTCTTAATTACCTTCTCCTCTGACGGAATCTCATCTTTTTCCATTGCTGTGCAAATACATTCTAGTTGCGGTTAGTATATATAAAACCAGATACATAGTTCTTTTATCGTATTTTTCTGGTAGAATGCCCAACAAAAATATCTCTGGTTTCAAGTCTGTGTTGCTCTGTCATTTTTTTCAACCAAGTATTCTCTCTTTGTGGTATATAGATTGTATGGCTATAAATACAAAGTGGATTACACGGATCAGGTGGAGTCCTCCTGGACTCATGATTCCTGCTTGAAGAGCAGATGGCAGATGTGGCTAGGAGGGCCTTTCAGAGTTTCGTGTTGGACATACCTGTTCCTAGATCAGAAGGCACTGCTCACCCTCACTCATTTTTCGGTCACTTCCCGATTGGACTACTATAAAACACTCCATATGGGTCTACTCTTGAAGAGTATCCAGAAGCTTCAGCTGGTGGACAATGCAGCGGCACAGTTTGTGTGCCCCTAGAATGTGTGTGTGGGGGGGCATATCACACCTTTGCTTTGTAAGCTGCATTGATTACCAGATTGTTCTGGATGCAATTCAAAGATCTGATTAGGTTAGGGTTAGTCATTCATGGCCAAGTCATTCATGGCAGGAGGCCAAATTATTTGAGGGGGTTATTTCCCAATTGTATCTGCTTGTACCATCAAATCTTGTAGAAGTATGTTGTGGAAATGCTCTTCCATTTGCGAAAGAGTTACTGTACATCTGCTGTGGCATTCGTACTGAGATGAGATGGGTCCCATCTCCGCCAACCTTGTGGAAATCTCTTAAAACTTCGTTGTGTCAAGAAGCCTGGGCCTCACAAGGAAATAGTAATTTGATTAAATTTGATTATTAATTCCATAGCTGATCATCTGATGCTCTTAGTCTTTTATTGTAATCTTCACTTTTTGTAGTTTTGAATGTTTTTAAATTTTGTACAGTTGTTTGTATGCCACCCAAAGTCACATTGCAAGTTGAGTGGCTATATACATATGATAACTATTGATTTTTTAGAATTATATTCTCCCAATAAAAATCCCATAATATAAGAGGGTAAATATCTTATATGACAAAATAATCGCTTCCAAAATTCTTATTTTAGCAACTTGGCTTTCTAATGCAATTTGCAGCCTTCTAAAATTGAATTGTATTCTATCTGTTACTGCTTTTCTTCTTCTTTAATATTAAAGAAGAAAGAAGCAAAGATGTGTGACTAGAAGATACAGAATGATCATTGAATTATCTCAACATTATAGTAAGCAGACATCATGGCACTCATAATTCATAATGGCTTGCTTGTATTTTTTCCTTGCTGGCACAATTTTAAATACCGTAATTTCCACTTACCAAAAAAAGAGAAGGCAAAATAAAAGTGTAGCAAGCCAGGAGGAGGCAAAGTTTAATGCCATGTCTGGAGGTTAGTGCTGTGTCCACAGTATTCGGGCTATGCTTGGCTATTGGGATTTTAAAAATCGTCTGGCATCAAGTGGCAGCTCAGATATTATGGAACTCAGACCCACAGCTTACTGATATCAGACAACAACTGATGGGTGGCCCCAGGAGTTTCAGGTAGTTAAATAAATTGGGAGGAGGAGGAGATGACTGAACCCTAACACTTGAGGGTTTGACTTCTCCTCCTGCAGCAAAACTACAGGAAGTGATCTTCCATAAAGGACAGTGCCTCCAACTGGCAACCTTTTCAGACACTCCAAAATGATACTAAATGCCACCAAGAGATCTCATAGGATGAGAAGTGGTAGCTACCTCCCTCCAAGTCCCATCATAGGTCATCAAGAAGAGTAATCAATGTGGTCTACGCCCTGTTATGAAGTCAAGTTGCATCTGTTTTATTCATCAACCTGTTCAACTGCCTTCTCAATAATCTTTCCAAGAAATGAGGTTGGGGAGTAGACAAGGCTATGTCCAGAGATGGTTTAAGGAGGGTGTACACTGCTGAGTCCTTCAAGACAGGCTCCATTTTCAATAACCATGCCACTGTCTTTCTGGCCACCCTTATTATTCAAGAAAAGAAAAGGTCTATTTAAAATTGAGTTCATTCCGGAGAACTCTGTCAATTTCCTCAGTGTCACAGATTTGAGAGTCCCAGATGACCTTATAAGATGGTACTTTTGTCTTTTTTAATTTATTTATTTTATTTATTTATTTTATTTTATTAAATTTCTATACCGCCCTTCTCCCGAAGGACTCAGGGCGGTGTACAGCCAAAATAAAACACAGAATATGTACAATTAAAAGAATTTAAAATGAACTATTACTATGCGGCCGATAATTAAAACATTTAAAAATTTAAAACATTATTAAAACCCCCAATTTAAAAGCAACTATTTATGCCAGTCCTGCTTGGATGAATAAATATGTTTTAAGCTCATGACGAAAGGTCCGAAGATCAGGCACTTGACGTAAGCCAGGGGGGAGTTCGTTCCAGAGTGTTGGTGCTCCCACAGAGAAGGCCCTACTCCTGGGGGCCGCCAGCCAACATTGTTTGGCGGACGGCACCCTGAGAAGGCCCTCTCTGTGAGAGCGTACGGAATGAAACTATTCATCGTGTATTCAGTTCAAAAGTCTTCTAAGTATTTAGCAAACTGTTCCCCGACCCAAATACAATGTTATCAATTGCCCTGGCTGCCAGCAGGCTTCCAAAGACAACTTATTTCCGATAGAACTTTAACTAGTTTCATTTTTGAAAAATCATGCCTTCCAATTTATATTATTCTGCGATTAAAAATCTGCTTTGTAGACTCCTTGTTTAGTATTCCACTACCCATATTGCTGGACACAAAGCATAGGACATTTTTTCTGAAGCAACTCTACTATGGAAATTTCTTTCTTAAAACTTGAGGTGAATTCTTTTTGTTTAATAAAGGCTTGTTTGTGTCTGTTTGCTTGGTCTTTTACGTATCACTAATTACTGGCAGACAATTCTCAACAACAAATGATCTATTAGGCTTAAACTGAGCATGTAAAAACTACACTCAAAATTATTCTAAATATAGTACATCATAGCGAAACTCAACCTAAAGTGTTAACATTTAGACACAGAACTCCTAGCACAGATGAAAAAACAAATCTTCCTCAAATTGATTCTGTATGACTGGATACCAGTACTGGGTTATTTAATTTGAAAAACTTAGAATGGTTATATGCATGATTGAGTATCATTTTGACATTGGCTGACTAAAAATTTTCCTATTACAAGAAACTTCTCTTGCCATAAATCACAGGCATTAATCAAGAGATAAAGTATAACACAAATATACTTCATTGCCCTAATACAGCAAATAAAAACTTCAAATTAATGTTTACTAAAGCTTTCAAGTTATATAGCAAATGCTTGGAGTTGTTAGAAGCTATAACTATGCTAATAAAATCAAACAATCACAAATACATATTGGGAAATCACCAAATTTAGATATTTTTCCAGTAATAGCATAGGAAAGGGCATACTTATAAGTTGGCCATAAAACATTAAAAACAAAAAAGTATATTATTTTTCTCTTAAATCATTTGCCAACCACTTGATTCTGTATCAGGGGAAACATTTTAATAACTACTTTAGCAATTGTGATTTGTGCCTATCTAAAAATTCCACTTTGCAATCCTTCCACATTCTTGTTCATCTTCATTAGCCAAAAAACAGTATATTTTTTAAAAAAACAGATAATGTTCATTATGTTCTGTATGAGTTGTCAACACACTTTGTTGCAAATATTATTTTAAAAGTTGTATTTGAGAAATTCTTATTGGCCTCAGAGAAACATTAATGTTAAGGGGGGCCTGCACTTTCTAGATAGTACGACCAAAGTCTGTTAGAAAAATACATGTATAAGCAGAAAATGTGGCATTTCTTTAATTATAAAGGTAATGAAGGTAAACCCAATCAAAATGAATCCTTTGCTTTTTCTTCCTCTAAACTATCTCCCTAACTGTCACATATTCAAGAAGAACCAGGTTAGTCCAATCTTTTGGATTGTAGCAATACTTTCACTATTTTTAAAATTTCTTTATGTGCCCTAAGACAGAGAAAACATGTTTCTATAAACAAGAAAATAACGGAGTAGATTTTCAATTAAAAAAAACGCAATGACATAAATTTTCATTTACATCCAACTTTAAAAAGACAGATAAATAAATAGGCAGACCAGAATAAAACCATCATGTAAATATGTCAATTCTATAGCAATTAAAATAATATTGAACTGTATTTAGTCACTCAGTAACCATGAAAGGCTTTTCTTTTCTTGATTTAAAGTGAATAAATTACTGATGATTAAAGTTTGAGACTGAGTTCAAAATTCCATCCATCTAATCTATTTCTGTCCCTATTTTAAAAATGTACATGGTGATCATATTCTCTTGACTTGTGAGTTGCAGGGTGATAACGTTTAAGGTGTTGGTTGTATTCCAAACCAAAGATTTCACACGAACAAATAAAATCATGGGGAGGAATTTGGGCTTTAAAATTCAGATCTATAATAAAATAATCAATCATATTATACATAAGGCAACCTAAAGAAACAATCTATCCACAGTACCTTCAATCCATATGGAAGTTTTCATTAATACTTATACAGTATAGACACAACTAAGTGGACTTAAGCTGAATTCATATTTTCACAAATAGCTTTGCTCCTATATAGCAAATTATTAAAAAGAAAGAATATTCTTAAAAATTGAATTCTTACCTGGCTATATTAGACATAATATGGTCACTTCCAAATTTGGAGTAAAATGTATATATTTGAACATATTGTTCAATGTTGGTCCACTACCAGAATCAGTTATTTCATTGAATTGTTTTTTATACTTTCCAAGTAACAAATCTGTAACACTTTTATCAAATGAAAACACATAAACTATAATTATTGTTAGCTTTTAACACAGAATGTTAAAATTATTAGTTCTTCAGTTTAGTTATATTAAAAAGCTGGCAAGTTTTATTTTAGAGAAATGCAATATTAAACTATGTTTTGCTTGTGGTTCCATATCTCCTGGAAAGCAATGTATCATTTTTACATTCACAAATAACATTTTTTGCACAATAAACTCACAAGGCATGTATCCTGCAGAGCAAAGGCATTTATCCATAAATACAGGTCAAATAGATGTACACTGCCATCTAGACAATATTTAGAGAGCAGCAGTCCTTCTGTGAATAAGTTGTAATAATCAAACTAGTGCATCCAATTCTTGTTATTATAAATGCATTAAAACATAGTAATGTATGTTCTTTGAACAGAAAGAGTATAGTAATATTCAATATGTTGAGAGAGTACAAATAAATCTATGCAGAAAAAAATTGTATTTTTCTCTAGAGTTATTTAATGTACAAGATAATTCAAGTATTGTATGTGGTAAATAGAATCATTAATTGTCCAAGGTAACTTGTTGCATGACAAATCCTAATGAATTAACTTCAGACTTATCTGAAGATACATCTACATAATTTAAAAACAAAAATACTAAATATTAAAGATATTCAGAACTGCTCCTTAAAGAGAAATTGAATTTTTTAAAGAATACTTTTTAAATTCCCCACATTTAAAATATTTTATTAGCTGTCCAATAGTAATTTCAAGAATACAATGAAACAGTTTCATTTTTAAGGAGCAATATAGTGTTGTATGAAGATCTGATTCAGATATTTAATCTCAAGAAAATTATTGGATACTCCAAACTGTTCACTTTCCCAACACTGAACTTTTCTAAAATTTGATCCAAATTAGGGCTCAACTGCATATTTCACTGCCTACTTTTATATAGATAATGTTGCTATTAGGATAATACTCTGCTGAATATATTTCAGTTTATGTATAGGAAAACAGCTGTAGTAAGGAGGCAATATTTTTTTGTAATAGTGTTGAAACATTATGGAACAATCCTCATCTGGAGATTCGAGAAATTCTCATACTGGAATGCTTTGTCAAAAATTAAAAAGAAAATCCACCCAGCTTTCTAATTATTTTTCTAGCTACTCTATAATGATCCTTCATTTTAAATTTGCTGGCCTTATCTTTGTTACTGTTAGCATTACCCTAACATAAGCCACTTGAATATCATCAAATGAAAAACAGTTGCACATAATTTCTTTGATCTTAGGAAAAAATAGTAATAATGTAATTTTATTTCAAAACGTTCAGGAAAGGAATAAAATGTGTTATCTCAATTTTCTAGTCAAGATCTAGCCAAGAACTTTTTCACCTAGTAATAACTGGATCAAAACGGAAATTATTCTCCTAATGCCTCTGCTTTCAACCCAATGAACCCAGCTCTTTTTAATTTCATAAGGATACACTGCATACATTGCAAGTTTCAAATCTCCCAAACCAATCATAGTTCCCATTTTAAAACGTTGAAAAACCTAATTATGCTTTCACATATATTCTATTCTGTATATTCTCACAAGTACACATCAACATTGCCAGGTTAACATCTCAATTGGCTAGAATCCATTAATTTTGTATTCACATTTTTGGTATGTCAGACTGAGCTGTTCTGGATAGATTTAAAATTCTTATCTAGCAATAAAATAGTACTATGAACTGCTATAAGCACATTCAGGCCTTGTCATAATTTTCAGGCAATTTGGAAAAGTAGAGGATGATGAAACGTCTAGAAAAACACAAAAATGCCCCTCAGGTTTTCTGTATAAGAAAAGTACTGAAATAAGGAAAGATAAAAGAAATTACATATTATGCATGACAGCTCTAGTTCTAACTGCAGGGAATTATTTTATTAGAGATGTCATGATGATGCCTGCTTGTTCTTACTTCTCTCCTGCAAAGTATTTTAAAAAGGATTACAATAGCCATCAGTTTGGGAATGTGTTATCTTTCTCATGTCTTCCTAGGACAGTTTCCTTCTTTTCCATCCAACCTTTTCCTGTCAATTTTCCTAAAATCTTTTTCTCAGTTTGCCTGTTTATTTAGCTTTTGCTTCAGTCTATATTGCTTGTTAAATGTAGTTTTACCTCAGAAATGTGTGGGACAATTTTAAGACACATGGACTTCATTTCCCATAATTCTGCAGCCAGCATGTTGCTAAGGTTAAGAAACCTGCTCTAGAATGTCCCCATTGTCTATCCCACTGTACAACATTCTATGTTCTTTAAATAATATTCCTAGAACTTATTAAATAATGCAAACTTTATTTAATTTACAAAAAATATCTAACCACTATAGGCTTCTTTTTAAAATTGGGACATTACTTACATAAGGAAGCGTTTGCATTTACAGGTTTCTAGGGGCAGCATGATAATCTCTCATCATCAGGTAGTTTTTATTACAAACAATGGAAAAAAGAACCCGAAGATGGATGTGTCTCCCCTATGAGTGATCTATGTGTCTGAAATGCCAAATGCTTTCTTTGCTAACAAGGGTTATTATGCATACAGATTTCACTCCATTCTGTCAAAAAGCTTAATAATTTATCACCATTTCTTAATTCTGCAATGATAATCAACAGGGGAGGAAGTCTTAGACTGCTAGTTACAAACCAAATCAAATGAAGTAGCCTCTGAAATGGTTTTACCTGACTTCTTCCCAAATTGCTGATAAAGCCAGCCAGAATAAATCTAATCAGTTTAATTTTCAAATAGCAACAAAATATTAGAAGTTCCAACTGTCTGTCAGTGATGGAGAATTTGGGTAAATGCTTCAAATATTTCCATATATATGTATAAATTAAATTTATAATTGTAGGGTCTCCTGCTTGGGCAGGGAGTTGGACTAGATGACCTGCAAGGTCCCTTCCAACTCTGTTAATCTGTTTACTTTTCACATAGTCCTCTGATATTTAAATTTTCCATCAAAAATGTCTTGGAGAATGCCACATTTCTTATAAAAGGGATCGGTTAGCCAAAATCAAGTATGTCTGGGGTTTTTTTTATTACAAACTATTGAAATGATCACATCCAGCCTCTCAAGCAAGCCATCTGTTTACATCAGGGGTGTCAAACTCAAGGCCCGGGGGCCGGATTCGGCCAGTGATGTGGTCAGATCAGGACCGTGGGGCTGTCCTGGTCTACCCAATCCAAAGAGGAAAGATCAGGCCAGCGTGGCTTCGGCCCTGTCTACCCAGTGTGAAGAGGAAACATGCGAGCAGTTTGGGGAGTGGCATCAAGCTGTCTACGCCCACCAGGTTGGCCACACCCACCCAATCGGCCATGCCCGCCCAGTCTCCCGAGGTCAACCACAGTCCTGATGCAGCCCTCAATGAAACTGAGTTTGACACCCCAGTTTACATGAAAGAATTTCTCTTACTCTCCTTATTAATGCACCTGTAATGTACTTGTCAATCTATACTAGAGGATCCTTCAGAACTTCCAAGTGATTTTTGGAGAACGCCAGACAACCTGCATGAATACAATAACCAATGATGATATATACAATCTACTGCATTTAGGATCAATACATACATAACAAGTCTACTGTAAAAACTGTAACATACATTTGTCAATTAAGGCAAAAAAGTAGACCACAGGTCTCTTGATTACAATTTATTAAGTTCAACCTGAGCCTTGATTTGCATGATAAAACAAGTTAGCAGTCTCATGTGCAAAATTGGGAAAGAATCAAAATAAATATTTTACAACAATCACATGGCCATATTGAACTCAACACCTGACAGAATTTTGGCTTGATGACTAGTCAGGTGAGTATCCAGAAAAGAATCTTGAATGGTTATTCCTGATAAAGATAAAACAAAATAAGCCCAAGTTTAATGGCAACCATTCTGTAGATAGCAGTTGAATTTTCTTTCTTCATTCACCTTTAAAAGAACAGAAATAAAATATGTTATAGATTTTGTTTAAATATCATTTACGGTAAGTAAACACTTTGAACTACCGTATATACTCGAGTATAAGCCGACCCGAATATAAGCCGAGGTACCTAATTTTACCACAAAAAACTGGGAAAAACTATTGACTCGAGTATAAGCCTAGGGTGGGAAATGAGGCAGCTACTGGTCAATGTAAAAAATAAAGATAGAGCCAAGTAAAATAACATGAATATTTATTTGAACGAAAAACAATAAAAGTGCAAAAGGGGATCCCCAAAAAGAATATGGTATCAAAAATACAGTATCTTTAAAAGTAACAGCAACCAAGCTAACGAGAGCTAAAATCCCTCAAAACTGGAGTTCTCCTCATCATCATCTGTTTGTCCAAACAGAGCTTCAGCTACTTCAGCTTCTGTGATGTTATCCGCATATACGTTGTCGTCATCACTGAGTTCAGTCGTCATCATCACTGCTGTCACTCTCATACAATGCGCTGTCTTCACTGCCATCCATAGCATTACTAATGCCACATTTCTTGAAGGCACGTTGCACCATGTCCTCTGGAATATCTTCCCATGCATCACGAACCCACTGTGCTATTAGTTCTATGTCTGGCTTTCTCAGATTTCCAACTTTTGTCAGACGAGCTTGACCAGATGTCATCCATTCATGCCACATCCTTCGCACACGGTCCTTGAAAGGTTTATTTAAACTGACATCTAGGGACTGCAATACAGATGTAAGCCCACCTGGAATAACGGCCAAAGTGACTTGAGATGACTTTGCCAATTTTTTTATGTCATCAGATGTGTGGGCTCTGAACATATCCCAAACTAACAGTGATCTTCTAGTCCAGTCCCCACTCCTCAAGCAAGAGATCCTATACTGTTTCAGACAAAGGATTGTCCAGTCTGTTCTTTAAAAACCCTCCAGGAATGAAGTGTCCAATAAGGTTCAAATTGCAAGTAGTCCTCAATTTAAGACTGCAATTGAGCCCAAAACGTTGTTTTGTTATTTTTCCCTAACCGTGTATGTATCCCCTGCCCCCATTTCGTCAGGCTGCCATCAAAAGCGAAGCACGGCTGAATATTATTATTATTATTATTATTATTCATTATCATCATTATCATCATCATCATCATCATCACCATCATCATTATTATTATTATTATCATTATCATTATTATCATTATTATTATTATTATTATTATTATTATTATTATTATTATTATTATTATTATTATTATTATTATTATTATTATTATTATTATTCCGCCCTTCTCCCGAAGGACTCAGTGCGGTGAAGTAAGATTCAACAGCGGCAAGGAGGAGCTGGCTCTGTGTTTGTGTGTGTGTAGTATGCGCGTTGGCGCCCTGTTTCCTGGTGCTCTGCTCCTGACCCCAGTGGCAGTCCTTACTCTCTCTCTCCTCTTTCTTTCCTTCTAGTTCCCCAGTTCAGAGCTCGGACTGCTCTTATTTTCACTCCCCTTTCTTTCTTTCCTTCCTTACACCAGCCGCCCACCTATGCCAAGGTCTCCCTGGCTTTTTCGCTCTCTGTAAGCAGCGGCTTCTCGGCAGCGTCGCCCCCCGCCTCCAATTGGTTTGGAGAAGGAAAGCTAATTTGCTGATCTGCGCGAGGGTCGGTTTCTTTTGCCTCCCTTCTTCTTCCTCACTCGGGGGAATGAAACGCAAAGTATAGTTAGCCTGAAAAAAAACTGAACCGTGTGACTGGCGGGAGAGAAGGACAGCGCCGGGAGGGGCGGGGGGAGAAATCGTTTATTCTTGCCATATTTCTCCGCTTTCCAAGAGGCTTTTTCTTTTTCACCTCTTTCTCCCCACCTCCCCAATTTCCATAGGGGGAAAAAAAAAACCTGGGAAAAACTTGGCAAAAAATAAAATAAAATAAAAAGTACTGAGTGCAAATGTTTTTTTTTTATACTGTAGTTGGAGTTTTCCACGTTTCTTTCACATTCCGAGGGCGAGAGGAGGACGAGTAAGAGGAGGGCGAGGTGACAACGCCTCCGCCCCTCCGAGGGCGAGAGGAGGACGAGTGAGAGGGGGGCGAAAATGTCGAACGCCCCCTCCGCCCCCCGCCCCCTCCGCCGACCACCGCCGCCGTCGCCATCAAAAAGCGGCGGAAGAAAACGCCGGAGGCCAGCCGCCGCCCCAAAACGAGCCGGCCGAGCTGGCAAAGCATGCCGGCAGCATTTGGGCTCGTCCTGCCGGCCCAGCTGCAAGGGTAGACTCGAGTATAAGCCGAGGGGGCGCTTTTCAGCACAAAAAACGTGCTGAAAAACTCGGCTTATACTCGAGTATATACGGTATTTAGTTTGCTTTCCCAAGCATTCTTGTTTAAAAATAAGTGCTATTAAATACAATAACATGCAAAAGTTTAAACATCCCTAATCATACTGTAAATTTCAATATATCCTTCAGTGAACAGAACCTGAAACAATGTCTACGTGGTAGAAAGTTAACTTCCTGCAACTTTGAATGCCTGTGTACAAACCTGAATATCAGTGCACAACTGTTTATACATTACAAGTAGTAACAGTGAATTAGGGCAGAAGCAAAAGTTTGGACATCTTTCCAAACTTTCAGTGTTACAGGTTTTTTTATTGCAAAGTAATAATTTTGCAAAGTAATAACCAATTTTTTCTTATTTGGTTCTGAGATCCATTAACTGTAATCAATAAGTATACAAACAACTTTCCAGAAACTGTCAAATTTGTGTATATTGTACATGCAGTTTAACTTTGTATCATTCAGAGCCTGTGTTAACTTTCACTGAGTGAGGGATTTATTGAAATATATAATTTCATTGGAGATGCTTAAACTTGTACCTACCAATATACAGTACATCTATATAAACTTACAGGACTGACTTGTATACTCTACATTTCATATTTACCACTGCCAAAATCCAAAAGCATGTTTATCTATATACAATGCTTTGTAAGGGATATCTAGATGGACTTCTAGATCTGATGATGTTATCTAGCTGGGTAATGAAATGTCTGTGAGAAAATAGCCAAGCTCAAAGAGTGCCTTGGATGCCATATTTTAACTCTGAGCTATGAATATTCTCTTCTACTGGCTCTTTACTTTATAAAGATTTTTACGCTAAGGGTGGATGCATTGTTTTCTGACATATTATTAATAATATGGGCGACCAAATAAGAACATTATATTCTCAAGCTTACAGTTACAAAGGTTCTGGTTTTTATGGGTTCATCTTCCTGTAAAGTGACCAAGTAGACAACTGTAAGCTACATAACAATTTTTTTTAAAAAGCCTCCTATGATCAAAGAACTAAACTATGACATTCTGTGCCCCCACGCCTCCTCGAAATCAAGGACTTTTGAGCTCCAAAGTAAACAAAACACATAAAACAAGCTAGCAATGTTTACCTCAGGAGCAGATAAGTATTACTCATATTTTATCCTTTTTGTATAATATTAGAATTCTTAAGTTTCTACTACTGTCCCTTGGCTGGGCCTGCTAAACATTACTTTGAAATATTCCTTAAAGGTAAATTTATCGGAGGTTTTTTATTTCTTTTTGTTGAAGAAATGAAAAAAAACAATGACAAAAATTCAAAATGCAATTTTTTTTAATATCACAGATTATCTTGACGTATATCAGAAATGCCGGAATAACGTTCTAAAATATTTAATAATTTTTTTTTTAGCATGGCCCTTAATGACAATTACGCAAAGCAAGTTCAAGCACATTGAACTTTCTGGTTTTTCTTTGAAGACATTTTGCTTCTCATCCAAGAAGCTTTTTCAGTTCTAATTCGATGATGGGGAATGGAAGAATTTATACTCCTTGCAGACAGCTGGCCATTTGCATTCTTTTAGCAAGTTGTTAGGGTCACCTGGAGGTTTATCTCCCTAAAAGAATGCAAATGATCACCTGTCTGCAAGGAGTATAAATCCTTCCATTCCCCACCATCCAGTCAGAGCTGAAGAAACTTCTTGGATGAAAAGCGAAACGTATTCAAAAAAACCCCAGAAAGTTCAGTTGCTTCTTGAAAAAGCAACTTTGGGACAACCATGACCAGGATGACTGAGAATCTCCACTGACATTTACTTCAACCACTCTGCTCACAAGGCTGGGCCAAAGTGGATTCACCTTCTTCCTTACAAAATAAGCAAGCTGATGAACTTGTCAACTCCGAAATCAAGGACACCCAGGTCATGTGGAGAAATATCAGAAAAAAACAGAAGTAAGCCACACCATTCTTAATTTTAATATGAAGCATATTGCCCTGCTACAAAAGAAAGCAAAAGGGGTGGCATGAGAAAAAGCAGAAGAAAGCAAGGCTAAGGAATGGTTACTTTCAGGGAAAGGTACTTGAGAGGAACCGAAGCTTTGCTGAATCCATTAAACCTGTGCTTGAATACTTAAGACTAACTCACATGAGAGATTCTCCCCTGAAACTATTTCTATGACAACTTTATCTTGAAAATGCTGCATGAATTATTGATCCCCAGAATAAACCCAACAGTTATGACTAAGTCTACTGTGAAACGTGACTACTGTAGTCAAGACTGTTTTTTGGGAGCTTTGCCTGTGCTACAGCCTGACCTCTTTCAACCAATATGAAGAATTAGATCCTGATTTATGGTTTTATGAGCAAGAATAACTGTTGAGTGGTTTTCCTGATTTATGACTGCTGCTTCCTTTTCACTAGAATCCACTTAGGCTATGAAAGCCAGTCTAGGAATAAAGACAGTTTTTTCTTTCTAGAAAGGTTCCTATATACCAGCTTCTACACCAGTGGTGAAATCCAAATTTTTTTACTACCGGTTCTCTGGGGGTGTGGCTTGGTGGGCGTGGCAGGGGAAGGATACTGCAAAATCTGCATTCCCACCCCACTCCAGGGGAAGGATACTGCAAAAACTCCATTCCCATCCCACTCCAGGGGAAGGATACTGCAAAATCCCTATTCCCTCCCCACTCCTGAGGGAAGCATATTACAAAATTTTCATTCCCACCCCACTCTCAGGCCAGCCAGAGGTGGTATTTGCCAGTTCTCTGAACTACTCAAAATTTCTGCTACCAGTTCTCCAGAACCTGTCAGAACCTATTGGATTTCACCCCTGCTCCACACCTTATTTTCAACAAGGAGATACGTAATTATATATTTTTATTAAAGAGAGGTAGGCAACCTGTGGTAGCTCACATGTTGCTGTATTGACCAATTCCAGGATAGTCTGCCATACGTTCAATGATGAAGGATGCTATCTCTATCAGAGATATCTTTAAAGCTGAAATTCACTTACTTTTCTTATAAATAAGGCACTTCCAGCTTTATTTCTTCCTATTTTTCATGTTAAACAATATAGCATCTATTGGTAAAACTGAGTATACTGCATTTCTAATGTGAGTTTAATAGCACAAACAGCTCAAATCAAGGTTTAAGTTTGTAACCTGAGATCTTACTGCATTTTTCCCTATTGAAACTAAGGGTGAAAATGAAAAGTAAAATAATACCCCAAATCTTTCTGCATCCAAAACACCACCTGAAGTTATGCTCTGGATCTTTCAGTCCTATTTCCACTCTTAAAATTCCCCTCCACTCCTATGCCCCCCTCAATCATCATCATCTTTTTGGTAACATGGTTACAGACTTTCCAGAGCTTAGGAGGAACAAGTTGCAGCCATCAATCTCAGGGAAATTGCTCGATCTTGTCCTAAGTGTTGATTGTAAACCTATTAATTTATTCTCTAAATCAGGGGTGTCAAACTCACGTCATCACAGAGGTGTCATGTGACATATTGGGACTTTTTTCCTTTCACTAAACCGGGTGTGGGCCAGGAGTTTGACAGCCCTGCTCTAAAGTAATAATCAAAATTTTACCATTTTTCCTGTACGTAGTTCAGCCACCACATTAGTGGGACTTATTCCACACAAAGCATTGTGATATTTCTAGATTAGCATGTTATTCTAATATTTTAGACTTAAATTACTTTGGGAAGTTTTTCTCACCTGGACATCAATAATTGATCATT
Source organism: Ahaetulla prasina (assembly GCF_028640845.1). NCBI lineage: Eukaryota > Metazoa > Chordata > Lepidosauria > Squamata > Colubridae > Ahaetulla > Ahaetulla prasina. The sequence goes on from NC_080539.1 coordinate 130,983,136, forward strand.
TTCCGAACTGCATCATAGCACTTCCATTTGTCTGGGATATAGAATGGTTCAAAGATATGAGGAAATGGAGTGTCATAACCACATACTCTTGTAATAGGAGCTTCTAGATTCAAGAAACATTCCTCCTGTTAAAATAAAACAGTAAGAAAGTGAGTGAAGTCTATAAGATCATTCTTCACATTTTAATACTTACTAAAATATACCACATTGACATTCCTGAAATTCAAGATATAACCCTAGGAGAAAATTAAATCTTCATGGAAAATCCATTGAAGTTATCTAAAAACAGAACATGCATATGCAAAGCAATATATATGGAGAGATAGGATCACCAGATATTAAAAACAAACAGAACGACAGTGGCTGATGTGTTTTCTAAGGACATATGAAAAAGGTTTTCCTAAAGACAAACTGCTCAACAGCAGCAAATAATTTTTTCCTAGAAATACAATTTCACATTCTTCATTTGATCTGTATCATATTGATCTAAATACAAATTTTATTTGGAAAATTGAAATAAATAACCTGTCATGAAACAAATTTTAGGAATAGTTTACATTGCTTCTGTAACATATATACAATAAATCAAATAATATATGAGAAGCCAATGTGAAATCTACACAGATTATAGAGAACAGAACTTCAAGTAGTGGAAGCAAGGGAGTGGAAATGCAGTTGTACAAGTAATTTTCAATTATAGGACGCTCAATTTCATCTAAATGCAAGCATTAAAAATTAAAACTGATTATTCTACTAATTTGCTAATTCAAAATGAGTTTGAACAGAAGATGTTAAATCTTGTTCTAATTATGAATATGTCTCATTTTTCTACTACCCGAGTTAAAAAATTGCCTTGATTAAAATTCAGATGTGGAATGTCTAGGATCTCATCTCAAATTGTCCTGTGCATTTCTGTTTCTGACAGCTAAACTAATCGATAGAGGTCATCATTAAGATGGGAAACTGTCTTAATGTCTCTGGATAAATGAAGAGATATAAATTAAATATGTTCTTAAAATTATTTGTTTTCTTTTGTTTTTAACTTCAATAAACAAAAACAAGTGCTTAAAACCTAACTCTTTTTTAAGCATCGTAAATGTTTATCAAATTCAACAATCCATTTTTTCCTGACTCATATAAAAATACTCAAATTTAATTTCAATACTTTCATAATGTTGGTTAGTTTAGATCAATATGAATTTCTGCAGAATCTTAACATAACTAAACTGTAGAGTTATATTCATTTTATGGTTAGGTATCTTAAAATTTATTCTAATATGCTTATTATCAAACAATTGTAAATATATAAAATAAGCGCAGAAACAGCAGGTTATTATTCCACAAAATACCAATATTTTTATTATAGTATCTATTTTCTCTCTGTAAACGTATTAGAGATGGGCAATCCGCTCCAGGGCTGAAATGTTTCAGTCCCAAACATTTGTTTTGATCTTGGACACCTGTTCTAAGGTAAAATTCCTAGAGAAGTTCTAGAAGACTACCAGAAGCTCTTTCAACTTTGCAATGAGGCATTTCTTATGAGAATTTTCAAGTCAGATTGCATTTTAAGGTCAAGTACTGTGGAACACTACCAATAAGGGCACAAGATACATTGGCAAAAGATGCTATGGCAGGGGTCTCCAACCTTGGCAACTTTAAGCCTGGTGGACTTCAACTTCCAGAATTTCCCAGCCAGCAAAGCTGAAGTCCACCAGGCTTAAAGTTGCCAAGGTTGGAGACCTCTGTGCTATGGGGTCAGGATATTTTAACTATGTGTTAGAGATGTTTAAGTGCTTTCTATGAATGCACATAAATATATCTAATGCCTACATTTTAGGAGAGCATTTCATTTCGGAGATCAGAGAAATGTAGAATAATAAAAAAACTAAGACCCACACATTTTGATTTGCTAATCATTTAAATCTCATGTCAAATCCTTATTCACATATGCTTTTGATGTGTGAACTGGTTTGTCAGATGGGTACTGTATGTTTATTTATAATCCAAGACTAATCATTAAAGTGGCATACAAAAATGTTGTGAATGAAGGAATCAAAGTTTTTTAATTATTTGTTTTTCTGTTTGGAAGGGAAATGTATTTATAACATTTATATTAATTGCTAATCTTCTAATCAATGCTGGGCAGTTCCCAATCAAGAATTAAAACAACATATAAAATCATCTTAAAATTATAAAAGTAAAAAGATTAAACATTAAAAACAACAAAAATGTAATCCTGCTTTCTTTCAGGAGCTTAATGCAACAGAGGGTTCCCGCCTCTCATTTTATCCCTCAAACGCCATCCCTGGAAAGTAGCTTGGGCTCTAAGAAAGACTCTGGGGCTAAGATACTCAGGGAACATCTTAGCTCATAGATTTGAGCTGGGTCTCTGTATATTAATTACAGTGCAATTTTTCAATTCCCTTTTTAATTTTATTTAACCTTTTGTTAATTATTTATCCACTATTCATGAGAAAATAGTGAGATATTTTTTTTAAAAAAACTATCATATTAGCAATATTACATGTAAAATGCTAAATTATATTTCAATAGTGAAGCAGAAGAGATAGTGTATACTGCCCCTCTCCTTATAGCACTGATAAAAGTTTCCTACATAAAACTACACATGTGTAGCAAATACAGAGCTGGCATAAATTCAAAGCCAATCCTACCCAATTATATATCTTTGAAATTAAAGTTTGTTTAAAAGTTATGGCAAACGTCTACAAATTATTATGTAAGTGTCCTTATGGGATTATATATCTTTGAAATTTTATGGCAAACTTCGAACTAAAAATTATGTAAGTATCTCAATGTAATCATGTTAAAACTGTGTTAAGACTCAGCTATTTACATTAATGTTTCTCAGGCTAACTGTAGATTTGTTAAATAGTCACCTCATAATTAATTCAGACTTTGTTTTCTTTGAGAAACTGCAAGGATTCAAAATAATCAGCAAGAACAGAGTTATCTGATCATATAGCCCTACAAACAGAATACTCAATCTTGGAACGATCACCTATGCAGGATCAGCAGAAATGAGTCTGCAAGTTAGTCCATTATAGGAAGATCACTTGATTCAAATAAGGCAAACCTTGTAGACTTGTTTTATACCTACTGAAAAATGAATTTCTTTAAAATCAAAACTTTTTAGACTTACCATTAATATATCTATTTCAAAAACAGATTTAAGACTTTGAGTGTTATTTTTTACCAATCAATGCAAGTATAATGTTATACACTATTTATTAGCTTCTTTTTAAATTGCTTTCTGAATACAGTCAACACATATAAAACACTACTTTTGGCTCTGGAGTTGTAATCTAAGAAAATCTGCATAAAATCACAGTCCTGCCGACAAATAGATGATTGGAAATAAAAATATTACCCAAAATTTTAAACACAGAAAAAAGTAAAAGAACTTTCAGACAGCTGTTTGCAAAACTATTTAGTATTTTGGCAGTAAATTCTCCAGCATTTGTTCTGCTAGTACCAAACATATTTGAAACCTTGAATAATACCAAAGATAGCATCTAATTTACAATGATCCAGCTAGGAGAACCACAGCAATTTTATGATTCCAATCAAGCTTCTTCAAAAATGTCAACCTTAGACATGAGACCACTTCTCAAAGTCAGACCCCCACTTAGAACACAGAAGGCTAAATGAAAGAATATTGTAAATATGCTCCCTTTGTATTGTGGGGTTCAAATAACTCTCCCTCAGCCTGATTCACAACACAGGTGCTGTGAAGAAAGCAGGAGGAATGAGTATTAGAGACATTCGCCACTTTTTGAGTTATTTATAAATTTAATAAAGTGGGGCTAAAACAAAACAAACTTAATTAAATTAAATACTCCTCCAACCATTTCAGAGCATAGGGCTGGTTCCAGAGATGCCCATTCATGAATCAAAAGATTTCCTTTGGAAGTGTTTTTCAGGAAACACAGGGGAAAGGACAGATCGGTCTAAATTGTCTCTGCAAATTTCATTGGTAGGTTTTCTTATAAATAGAAATCAATTTATATGATGCCTGTGTCCAACACTTATAAGGAGGAGTAACACTTATAAGGAAAAGCTTATAAAGCTTTTCATGCCATTGCACAATATGGGAAGAGAGTATGAAACATAAAACAATTAAGACTTAAAGGTCCAGAGTGAATTTGTATTGTATGAGGTCACAAAGAGTCTAGTATAATTCCAGCAAAATCCTATGCTAGTGGAAATGCTATTTCTGCTTATCTGCTTTTCTCATATAACATCATTCTAACCATTGCAGGACAAATTAGCCAGTTGAAAACTGGCTATATATTTTACAAACTAAACACAGACTTACAGTGAAATGTCAATAGAAGAGCAGAGTTTACAGGCACACTGCAACAGGCTTGTCAGTTTAAACTGCAGACAGTGGCATAAATATTTCACATTTTTTTCCCAAATGCATTTTAAACCTGAGTGCACTTAAAGGAAAGGTTGTTTTTTATATATATAATACGCACACCCCATTCTAATATGCACATTTTTAAAAATGAAACGTGATACTAGCCTCTTTTTAATAATACACCATTCAGTGCTAGCCACCCAAGGGGCCTTCCAGGAATGAAATGCAGAAACTTGGGCTTGTAGATAGCTCCTTTGTGTGACAATACCGAACAGGAAAAGTTTGGTTGCATGTGGATGAGCAGCCAAACTTTACATATTTAGGATTCATAAATTTTAGCTTTCCAATAAAAGCATGGAGCTTTCAAATTATTTTCTTTTTTTCAAGTTCACCATCTGAGTTGTCCTTGGACTATCATATATGCAAGCTGCTTTTTCTATTCTCTTTGGACCGCACTGACACTGTATTTTAGCTTTCCTGATATAATAAATTATAATTCTTCCCACTTGAATTAAGGTGAACAATTAAAATAAAATGAAAACTTTAAAATGGTTCACTTTTACTATTCAAGTACATTTTTATTGCTTTCAGTATATTTTTAAATTCCTCCTTGCATAATGACATGCATTCAGAGTTTTTGTTTTGCTTTATTTTTTTCTTTAGCATAACCTACATTTATTTTTCTAGAAGAGATACTTTTAAATATATGCAATTTTATATATTCGTTAATTGTCTGATGTCAGTGGTAAAACTGTCGCAATTTCTTAAGATGAGAAAAATATAGATGATATAAGATTAAATATGTATCAATAAAGGAGAATTAAATATGTATTTGTGTTTAAAGAGCCTAGGGAGACAAATCCCTAAATTTCATTCTCTCCATAAGTGAATATTCCATTTCTTGTTGATAAATACAGATACGTAATTATAGAATAGCAATTTCAACTGATAATATATATTGAATCTTTGGTAAAACGGTGAACAGTTTCCCCTCAAATGTATGAATTTCAAAATGTAGAATAACATTTTGATGTGCTGGTTTCCAGAAGCAGAAAAGAAATGCTTAAAGAAAATGTGATAATCCCTTTAGGAATTATTTATATCTATAGCGTTTCTTACAAAGCACTTGATTTAATACACTTAATTCTTAGCACATGTTATTTAAATTTGAATATGGTTTAAATTTTAAAAAATACTTGATATTGTCTTACTATTACAATTCAAAACTGTGATAATAGTTAACTGCACATGAAAAAAAAATTATCCTTCTTATATTCCAAATGTAGCGTAAATCTAGCCTTAACGGTGAGATTATTTTTAAAAGAATGCAATGGGGGAATAAGAAAGGAAAAAGAAAAACATCTGTGCTAATTCAGCTAGTACTGAATTACGAAGTACCCTTCCAGGACTAAGGATTCCCTTTTTATTAACATGAGGTAAAAAATAAAATCCTACACTAAAATGTGTTTCCTACTACAGATTCAGACAAACCAAATAGGTTTGCTGTAAATACAAAATAATTTCTGAAATCCTCTGGGCACATTGTTTCAGGTTTGATACATTTAATTCACAGTTAAATATACCGGAAGTACCCCATTAGGGCTTAAAAACATGACACCCTCAAATTGTAGCAGATAATGCAAAAATGTGTGTTCTTAATTCCTTTCATGAAGACAATATCTGATTGCTGCAGACTTTAGAAGCTAGGTTAGTGGCAATTTGTACTGAGTAAGAACAAGTACAAAAATAACACATGGTCTGTTCAGCTAGCAATGATTAATTATACCATTCTATTTGCATCTATAGAATCATCAAGCACGGTTTTAGATGGTTTGGTTTATGGTAATTAATGCAATGACCTTCAAAAGGATCTATAAATTCTAAAGCCTTACTTTATTATTAACTAAAGGCCTGGGACATTACATATACTAAAAGTATATAAAGGAGAAAAAAGACTGAAAAATCTCTTTAGAACATATTGAAGTATTAGCCTACATATGAACTTAAAACCATATTTATTTAGACTTAATTTATATTGTCATTAATTAGTTTTCTCCACTTAGCTTCTTCCCCACTTCATTTCTTTTGAACTGTACGTACCATACAGCAACCAGTAATATCAGTAAACTACATTGGCAAAAATGATCTTTAATAAGAAAACTTATCCTTTTCAAATGTGGTTTCTTAAAATGTATAGATCAATTTTAAGAACTTGATTTTTCAAACTGTTTACAAATACCAACTATGAAAAATGTTTGAAAATCATAAGTACAAATTTGAACCAATATGAAAAAAGTTTGCTATTTACCATAATGCAAGCATACAGCATAGCCAAGGGCAGCATAAGATGATTTAATATTAACTAAAAAGAAACTCATAACAAAGGAAAAGTCTAGACTGTATTTTTAAAAAATGTGTTTAAAGAATACAATGTGCTTCAGTGCAAAAGCAAATTTAATTTAATAGCTATTAATGTTTTCAAAGTCAAAATGTACACTCTCACTTGAACTAAAATGAATCTTTAAGTGTTGAATTTAAATTATCTGGCAAAGCTATTGGTTCCTGTGTGTGTGTGTGTGTGTGTGTGTGTGTGTGTGTGTGAGAGAGAGAGAGAGAGAGAGAGAGAGAGAGAGAGAGAGAGAGAGAGAGAGAGAGAGCATGGCTTCATAAAGTTGCTTTGCACATATGTCGTAATGCATCACATAAACTACTACCGTGTTTTCCTGAAAATAAGACCCTGTCTTATATTTTTGGGAACCCTGAATAAGGGCTTGGCTTTACTGCCATGCACTCAAAAGCCCGATTGGTCTTATTATCATGGGATGTCTTATTTTGGGAGAAACAGGGTATGTTGGTGGAGAAGAAAGATTTCATTTCTGTAAAGCTTCTAACAAAGGTAGAATTTGCATCTACTGTTTGTTAGGATGGGACCATTTCAATATATTTAAAATTCTTACTAAATCTGCAGTTAAGGTTAAAGTTAGAGCAATTATTAAACAAAGGTACTATTTCCATATAAATAGATATGCATATTATTACTGATTATTATCAGCATATTTGCTTTACTAAGCATTAGGGTACTGATGCAAAATTGTTATATTTCAGGCTTGCAGATTACAGGCTTATGCAGTTCAAAGATAGTTGAATTTTTGCAAGTTTTATGCAAAACCTTTCTAGCTATGAACAGTTAATGTCAGCTTGCCAGGAATCACAGGTGTATATTATCAGCTCAAAAGTGTATCACTAACAAAACAGAATAACAGAGTTTGGAAGGGTATATAAGAAATGACCAAAACACTGTTTAAATGTCTATAAAATTATTCAGAAAATCATGAAAGTTGATTAATTAAACTAATATTGGTCTGTGTTTTTATATTTTACTTTCAGGAAATGTTATGAGAAAACTTAATTCTTAATCAAATTAACATGTTCCCTAAATGACCTAAGTAAATAAGTTTTCTTCAGACAAGCACCCACCTGATGAAGTGTAGAACATGGAAAATTTGTCATTTATTCTAGACTGATATATCTCAAAACTATTTTACCTAGATATCTAAAAATAAAATGAGTGACACACTGATTTCTAATAATATAGAACCTACACAAACAGCTTCAAATTACTATTTCAGTTATTTGTAACACTGCAGAAACTTAAATATTTCAGTAAGTTGGTGAAAATAAGATATAACAATTTAAATTTATACATTTCCACAAAGTTTAGAATACTATTCTATAACAAATGAGCAACTATATAAAAACACTTTTTTAAAAAAACACTATAGACTAGCTCCTGTGAATATTTTAGAAGTTAACAAAAGCTTCGTAACAGTCCATGTTTTGGTTTTTTATACTATAAACCTACCGTATTTTTCAGAGTATAAGACACATCTTTTTCCCCCCTAAAAGAGGGTGAAAATTTGGGTGCATCTTATACACCGAATATAGCCCCGGCTACCTACTGGCCCTCACCCTTTGGCCTCTGTCTCCCAGCAATTTACCTCCTTGCAGCAAGCAGCAAGAAGGAACACCTCATTTCAGCTTCAGCACAGCCTAATTAGTACAAGTTGATTGTCGGTTGGATCAGCCTCCCAACTCTCAGCTTTTTCAGGCTGCAGGGATTGCCATTGCCTATTGCTGCGCTGGCCTCTGCTGCTTGCTGCAAGGAGGTAAATTGCTGGGAGCAGATTTTGTGTGTGGTGTATGTGCTAATCAAGCTATGCTGAAAATGAAAATGAAAGTAAAGCAGGCTGTTTGCAGTTTGCTGTAACGAGGCAAAATTGCTGGGAGGCAGAGGCAGATTTCTTTTTCTTGTTTTCCTCAACAAAAAAAGATAGATGCGTCTTATAGTCCAGAGCGTCTTATACTCCAAAAAATACGGTATATATTTCAGACCACTTGAAGATCTTAAATCTACTAGGATTACAGTTCTAAGAGATTAATTGAAGTAAAAGATCATTATTCATATTTTACTCATTTCTTTTCTTGGCCTAAAAACAATATATCTTTTCCATGAACTAAACATTACTGAACCTTTCCATACTCAGATATGCTTTTGAGTTCTTTGAAAGCTCTCTTTAAAGAAGAAAAGTAATCTTTTTTCTTTTAAAAATCAACTACTTATATAATGAATATGTACAATATTTAAATCTTTGTCATTTGGCAAATATTACCATTAATATGAATATTAACAAACATTTCCAAGCTTTTATTCTGGCTGAAATAAATTTAGTAGTTTCCTTCCTTTACTCACCTCCTCCAACTCTAACAAAATCTGTATTTTTTTGTATATATGTTTGTATATTTGTTCCCAACAGCAAACTTTTCCCAGAGATAAAGCTCTCTGAAATTCCCTACAAATAAAAGTTTTGTTACCAATCATTACAGCTAACTGTTTACATGTAATAAAATGATAGGGTTACCTTTCCAAACTGATAATGTAATAATGTTTAAATTAGAGGTAATGTGATGGTGATAAAAATAGTAAATAAAGCCATACCTACAAATAGTCTGAAATCAACAAAAATGACTTTCAATAAATTGAAATTCAAGCTGACACATCGCAGCTGAGGTCACCTTGAAGTTAAATTATCAATAGGTTCATGCATTTATTCAAAGTGTCATTATTATTATTACACTGAATTGTATCTTTCAACAATTATCTTCCATCGGAGACAGTTAAGTTCTCTCCAATTCCTTTTTAGAATTATGCTGTGAAAGGAATACTAAAAGATAATTAAAGAGATGATTGAAGATATTTGAGTGAGTGGAAATTTCTTACAAGTCTGAATGCACTCGTATGTGTCATTTTATTTAAGAGATTTGGAGATAAACACTTTATCAGAAATCAACTGGCCTGCCCCCTCTGACATACAGATACCTCTAAATGTTGAGGGGAAAAGGGCTGAAAAATTGAAAGACTATTCAGGTTTAAAAGATTGTAGACCAGTGGTCTGCATAAAATAAGGAAAATCCATAAAGAAAAAAAAAAAGTTAAAATTGTTCTCGCTGACAGCCATGTTTATTTAATTAGCTATCCCATTTCAAGACTGCTCAACTCCTTAGGTGGCTTACAAATAATGTTATTTGTAAGTATTTCTAAATACAAAGTAACTATTTAACCACATCCACTGACAGAATGAGTAGATGGCTAAGTAATCACATCAAGTATTCAGAAGATAGTCCTCAATGGAACTACATCTACATGGAGGGAAGCATGCAGTGGGGTGCCTCTAGGTTTGGTCTCTTCAACATCTTCATAAATGATCTACATGAAACAGAAGGGGAACTCATCAAATTTGCAGATAACACCAAGCTGAGGGGAATAGCCAACACTTTAGAAGACAAGCTCAAGATTCAGAAGGATCTCAATAGACTTACAAATTGGGTCCTATCCAACAAGATATATTTCAATGGTGAAAAAAGGAAGGTTCTGAACTTAGAAAAAAAAAAAGCACAAGTATAGAATAGGTGGCACCTGGCTCAACAATAGTAACCATGAAAGGGCACTAGGTGTCCTAGTGGACTACCACTTAAGTATGAGCCAGTAGTGTGCTGCAGTTGCCAATGCAGTCCTGGGCTGTATCAATAGAAGGATAGTGTCAGGACAACAAGAAGACCACACAACATACTTTTGTAAAATGATCAGAATTGCCAAGCAGTAGATCTACCAACAATTCTCTTCCCAATTAATCTATACTAATCAAGGAGAGAACCAACCTAGAACGAAGGAGAAATTTCCTGACAGTTAGACTAATTAATCAGTAGAACAACTTATCTCCAGAAGTTGTGGGTGAGCACAACTTCTTTAAGATTGTTGTCTTAAAAACACTAGAGGTGTCCACTAGGACACCTAGAGCCCTTTCTTAGTTACTACTGTTGAGCCAGGTGCCACCTATTCTATACTTGTGCTTTTTTTTTTTCTAAGTAAAGACAAGATTGGACAACCCTTTATCTGAAATGATATACAGTTTCCTGTTTGAGCATGAGGTTAGACTAGAAGACCTTCAAGGTCCCTTTCAACTCTGTTATTCTGTTCTTTTGTTAATTAGGAATTGGTTACCCAAACAAGGCAAAAAGCTAAAAATCCAACACAATAATGGAACAGAGTGCTTTTCCTACACTACCATTACAATGTAGGCTCAAAGCACCCATCCTTGATCAGATTAACTTCTAGTATTTCTCTGCTTGTCTGACTGGTTTTCCAAGAACTTAAATGATAATTTGGGAAAAGAGTCTTATTATCTACAGGTTTAGCCCACAAGCCTAGATTCTTGCATGCACATAATAAAGGTAACTTATTATTACTGAGCATCTTAATACTGGCTGCTTATTTATAATGAAACATGAAGATTTGGAAACTAGTGCATCTCAAATTTCATGCTTCAAACTCTGTGTCGTTCAGAATGTACAATTAACAAGCAATATGTCAGTCCTGTCTGCATTCAACTGTTTCAGGCTTTAATTTTCTCCACATAAAAGAGAACTCCATATAAAAGAAAATCAAGAACTGTAGCTGACATCTAGCACCTGCATATAAATGCTGTATGAACGCATGGGTATTTATTGCCTAATATTTCTTGCTCTACTGCACAAACATACAAGATGCATGCAAGCATGCATCATATCTGGACCCAAGAGTTAACTTTTTTTACAGCATGGTAATTTCAGCCTTTGTTATAGGTTGTAGAAGCATAAGTATGAACCATCTAATCAATATGGAAAGAATTGTGACAAGGCAAGAGAAAAATGTCTCAGCCAATAAGAAAATGTTAAGTCACATGCAATTTCACAAATATAATGAGATCCCACTGCTTAAATTTATGCACAGTGCACTCAAAACTAAAACATGACACCAAAGTATCAGATAAAACTGCATCTCTTTTTCATATTACTTAAGAACAAAACAATTAGAAGACAAATAAAACATAATTCTCCTCGTTTCAAACAACTACAACCTTGAACAAAATCTTCTTCCATTAATTATATTGACAGAAGAGATAAAACAGAAAAGACTATAAATTGACCTCAATGCTTATATCATTTAACCTAAGAGCAGTTAGTTATTTTGAAATAAAGATAAAATGGACAGTGTCTCTGGTCAGACAAGAATCATGCTGATTATATAGTCATATTCAACACAAAAACGTATATAAAATGCAAACAATATCCATATGGTAAACTGCAAGAATTGTAATTTAGTTTCATCCTTCAAAATAAGGATGCCTTATTTCTTCCTCACAATCTGGACAACATAATGATATGAAAATGTGTAATTTATTTTAAACTTGATATAAGTTTTATTAATTCCATGTGCAAAAGAAAAAGAAAAGAAAAAGAAAAAGAAAGAAAAAAAACCAGCTTCAATTTCAGAGACTTTCTGGCTTTCTTACTACGCATTTCATCCAGAAAAATGGTTTTTATAACTGTTTTTCTTTTATATTCATGACACAACATGTCTAACACTGAAACTTTACTTTCACAGTCAAGTAAATTATATGTTAGAAATTAATAAGATCAGTTCTTCTGCCTGCCTAAAGCAACATTCCTCTGTGAATACACTTTATAAATCGCACATCAAAAATATTTTATTTTTATCTCCTGTATGAAAAATGACAAGGAGAGATGAGAAACTATAAGATGAAACAAATAAAATTTGAAACAGGAAACACCATTTCCTAAACTCTTACGATTTAACTTTGTAAATCTTTATTTTATTTTTTTAAAAAGATGCTTCATAATATATAGGCATACATTCAAGGGACCTCTTTATCCAGGCTTCCATAGCAACTTTGGGAACTGCTCTCAGTTATCTTTAGAGATCTGAACATGAATAGCCACTCCATTTTGCATTTTCCTCAGCAAAATACTTATCTTTTAAGAATTATTATAAAAACTGTTCTGCTTTTTTTTTAATCAAAACATCTTACCTAAAGGATTTCCAAAAAAACTACTCTGAACTTGACACCAAGCAATAAACAAGACGAGTGGTTATTTTTCCTGGTTATTCTACCTCTTGACCATTTGACATAAGTGAAAAAACAACACCTGCAGAGCTGGTATTGTTCCTGGCCATTATTTGGGCCAAGGCAGGGAGTAAAGAATCATGATTCCCAAAAACTCCTCCACCACATGATTCCTAACCTCACTTTGGCCTGTGCAAGGAAATCTGCAGGACTTCTGCCACTGCATTTGGTAGAGCCCCCCCCCACTTTTCACAGAACAGCATATGTACAGTTTTCAATGGTTTTCTACCACTACCACAGAATGCTATAAAGAACAGATGTAGTAAATTTAGGATTGTAACCTAAAGCTTATAAACACTATGAAGCCAAGTGCACAGTTAAGTTCTCAAGAACTTTGTTTCATAATTATTAAAGCAGAACAGTGCTATTTTTTTTCTATAGGATGAAGTGATCTTGAAAAGCAATCATGACCGATATAATCAATCGGTTAAAAAAAAAAGTAGCAAAAATAACTGAAAGATCACAAGATTCAGATTTTAAAACTATAATGCCACAAGTAAAACGAAACACAAGATGATTTAGAGACAGTTTCAATATAGCAAGCTTTTCTCTGTCACTTTTTGAGGAAGTTCTCCAGCTTCTCTATTTGCCAACATTGTTGGATACAAAATGACACTGAAAGATTAATCCCCATCTATCAGTTTCAGTTTCCCCTTCACCTGGATGAAACTGTCTATCTAGACCCGTTCCAGTCCGGTTTCCGGCCCGGTTACAGCACTGAGACGGCTTTGGTCGCGTTGGTGGATGATCTCTGGAGGGCCAGAGATAGGGGTTGTTCCTCTGCCCTGGTCCTATTAGACCTCTCAGCGGCTTTTGATACCATAGACCATGGTATCCTGCTGCGCCGGTTGGAGGGAGTGGGAGTGGGAGGCACCGTTTATTGGTGGTTCTCCTCCTATCTCTCCGATCGGTCGCAGACGGTGTTGACAGGGGGGCAGAGGTTGGCCCCGAGGAGCCTCACTTGTGGGGTGCCTCAGGGGTCGATTCTCTTGCCCCTTCTGTTCAACATCTATATGAAGCCGTTGGGTGAGATCATCAGTGGCTTCGGTGTGAGGTACCAGCTGTACGCTGATGACACCCAGCTGTACTTTTCCACACCGGGCCACCCCATTGAAGCTATCGAAGTGCTGTCCTGGTGTTTGGAAGCCGTACGGGTCTGGATGGGGAGAAACAGGCTCAAGCTCAATCCCTCCAAGACAGAGTGGCTGTGGATGCCGGCATCCCGGTACAGTCAGCTGAGTCCACGGCTGACTGTTGGGGGCGAGTCATTGGCCCCGATGGAGAGGATGCGCAACTTGGGCGTCCTCCTGGATGAACGGCTGTCTTTTGAAGATCATTTGACGGCCGTCTCCAGGAGAGCTTTTTACCAGGTTTGCCTGGTTCACCAGTTGCGCCCCTTTCTAGACCGGGATGCCCTATGCACGGTCACTCACGCCCTCGTGACGTCTCGTCTGGATTACTGCAATGCTCTCTACATGGGGCTCCCCTTGAGGGGCATCCGGAGGCTTCAGTTAGTTCAGAATGCGGCTGCGCGGGTGATAGAGGGAGCCCCTCGTGGCTCCCATGTGACACCTCTCCTGCGCAGACTGCACTGGCTGCCTGTGGCCTTCCGGGTGCGCTTCAAGGTTCTGGTAACCACCTTTAAAGCGCTCCATGGCATAGGGCCGGGTTACTTACGGGACCACCTGCTGCGACCGAATACCTCCCACCGACCCGTGCGCTCTCACAGAGAGGGACTCCTCAGGGTGCTGTCAGCTAGGCAGTGCCGTCTGGCGACACCCAGGGGAAGGGCCTTCTCTGTGGGGGCTCCCACCCTCTGGAACGAACTCCCCCCAGGACTTCGTCAACTTCCGGACCTCCGAACCTTCCGCCGCGAGCTTAAAACACATCTATTTACTTGTGCAGGACTGGAGTAGATTTTAAATTTTATATTGGTTTATATTGGTTTTAATGGGTTTTATTATTTATATGGTTTTTTAAAATAATTGGGCTATGTAGAATAAGCTTTTTAATTGTTATTTTATTCTGTATTTATATGTATTTTATTTGCCTGTGAACCGCCCTGAGTCCCTAGGGAGATAGGGCGGTATATAAATATGATAAATAAATAAATAAATAAATAAATAAATAAATAAATAAATAAATAAATAAATAAATAAATAAATAAATAAATCTTCCAAATACAAGTTGTATAGCAACCACTTACAAATATCTATCTATTTTATTTAGTTAATTTATAAGACTACCCATCTCACAGAAATGACTGTCAGTGGTGTGCCAAAATATTAAAAACAATTAAAAACAATAGCCCATGACACCCAAGGTAAATGATATTTCCTAGTCCTAAAATCCCAGCTTAAAACAAAGCTTGCCAGGCCTTCAGAGTGTTATGAAAGGCTAATAAGAGTCAGGGCAGGATTAACCATTGGTCTTCTCTATTTTTACTATTAAGGTCTATGATGTTTGAATATTAGTTTGTACAAATAATATATAATTTATATTATGATATAAAAGTTAGTTTACAGTTAAATGATACAGACTTTCAGTCTATGCTACACTGAACAAAAGACATTGTCGGCTTTCTCAATTATTCAGTATACAGCAGCACTGTGTTACTCAGTCTCTTGTAAAACCAACTTGAGTATCTGCCATTGCTCTTTCCATGTATGATTGTAATCTGCACTCAATGATCTTAAGCATTACAAGTAGTCCTCAACTTACAACAGTTCTTTTAGTGATCATTCAAAGTTACCACAGCACTGAAAAATGTGACTTATGACCGTTTTTTCCACAGTTACGACTTTTGAAGCATTTCCATGGTCCTGTGATCAAAATTCAGATGCTTGGCAACTGGTTGATATTTATGACCGTTGCTGTGTCCCAGGGTCATGTGATCCCCTTTTGCGACCTTCTGACAATCAAAGTCAAAGGGGAAGCAAGATTCACTTAACAAGCAGGTTACTAACTTATCAACTTCCATGATTCACTTAATAACTGTCGCAAGAAAAGTTGTAAAATGGGGCAAAACTCACTTAGCAAATGTCTGAGTGAACAACAGAAATTTTGGGCTCAATTGTGATCGTAAGTCGAGGACTACCTGTATTTTGCAAGCATGTGATATCAAAATACTTGTGCAATAGTTTGCATATTCTGTTAAGCCTCCTTTCTTTGGCATTAGTAAATAAACTGATCACTTTCAAGCCACTGTTTGTCAGATTTGCTGGTTAGAACCTTGACTGATTTTTCTTCTGTTGCTTCCCTTTACTCCATAGATATTCCATCAATTCATGTAGCTTTCCAACTTGCTAATAACCATCATAGTCTACTTTTAAGTTCTAGTACTAAGAATGCTTATAAGGAAATATTTTGGACAATAAGATAGTTTGGATGTTGCCGTTTCCACCATGCAGCGTTTCACTATACTCCTTCCATCTTTTGTTTTTGAATCAGTTACAATGTGTTCAATCAATAACCATATTAAAAGAGTATCCTCAAAGTCTCATTGATAATGTTTGTTCATTGACTGCATTCAACCCAATATTACTATTTTCCTCTTGACCATGGGAGCAACACTATCTATTGTTTATCTCCTAAATAGTCAACAGTATGAATTTCTAAAAGTGTCTAATGCCAGTACAGTTCAATGTGCTGATACTGAAGATATATCAATACTGTATGTAGTTGATTTATTTCATCTTTCGCTCTTCTGAGCTTTCCCGTGCTCATGCTTCCTACACTCTATGTTCCTGCTGTGATTCTATCTTTGCAGCTTGGATTTTCATTTCCAGCATGGCAATATTAGCAGCTATATGCCAAAGATATTTAATCTAGTCATGTCGTAAATGCCACTGATACTGTGGGAAGATCCTCAACTCTTCCTCAGTAGCATATTGAATGCTATTCAACCAAAGGATCCCCTTATCGGACACTACGTCATTGATCACTTTATCTTGTCTACCCATGTGGATTTTGCTGCTTTCTCCCACACACTATAAAATGATGTCTTTAGCCTTGTCATTCAAATGTTCATCTGCTTCCAGGTTAGTTATATATCACTGCTGCCTGATACAGACACCTGCTTGCTTTAGCTGGGTAGCTGAGATTACCTCCATATCTTGGCTGAATCTTTATTTTTTTTTATTATTTTTATTTGCATTTATATCCTGCCCTTCTCCGAAGACTCAGGGCGGCTTACACTATGTCAAGCAATAGTCTTCATCCATTTGTATATTATATACAAAGTCAACTTATTGCCCCCAACAATCTGGGTCCTCATTTTACCTACCCTATAAAGGATGGAAGGCTGAGTCAACCTTGGGCCTGGTGGGGCTTGAACCTGCAGTAATTGCAGGCAGCTGCTGTTAATAACAGACTGTCTTACCAGTCTGAGCCACCAGAGGCTCAGAATCTGTGGGGAGTATTTACTCTTAATATACTGGCTTTCTTCGTTCTTTCTTCCAGGAATATCTTCATCAAAATAAAGCAACGTTGTAGGTCTTGGGAATGAAATATCATTTCCTTCCCCATATATATGTATCTTTAAACATATTCTTTTCACTTGTGAAAATCCCACTCAATAACCAAGTTGAGTTTCTTCTGAAAAGAGCTCAACAAATTTAGTACTTCTGGAATTACCTGCACCGTGGAGCTAATTTCTGATGCAAAACCTCCAGTAACAGGGGCTTCATGAGTGATGAGCAATCGTCCAGTCTTTGCCACTGACTAAAAAAAAAGAGGGGGGAAAAGGAAGACTTTTAAGATTTATTTATAAAGACACTTTTTTTAACTAAAAAGTGGCATAATACAGGTAATCCTTGAGTTATGACAGTTCACTTAACGACTGTTCAAAGTTATGACATAACACCCAAGTGCTTACAATGCAATCCTGAAGTTACAAATGCTGCAGCACCAAGGCAGTCATTCATACATGGGAACAACCGCAGAGGCATTGCAATATTTGCCCTGTTTATTCCCCGCCACCGGCTGGGCCTCCACAGGCACTGGGCCCGTGGGGACTCACTTACCTTGTAACAATCTAGCAACCTGTCTGTTCCTTTGCTACTTCGGTGCATTCACGGGGAATAGAAGCCTAAAGTAGTGTGAGATCATGCAAGATCAGTAGCACAAGACCTCACACTGCTGATCTCACACTACAGTTTTTAGACCTCTTTTCTCTACAAACCAAGGCCTGAATGAGATCCACGGCAAAAGGCTTTGCAAATGGAGAAGCCTTCCCTCGGTTTGCAAAGCCTTTTGCCATGGATTTGGTACCGTACTGTAGAAGAAGCTTCGAGTCTTGGCACAAAAAGTATTTGCAAGCCAACGGGAGGCGATTTCGCTGCCCCAAAGTCTCATCGGCTTGCAAACGCTTTTCACACTGAGACTGCAAACAGGTAAAGAAACCGCAGCAGAGGAGCTAGAGAGGAGACAGCTTGCTAAATCATCACAAGGTAAGTGACCCGATGAGGCAGGATGTGGGGGAGCAATTGTGGGGATCCCAGAGAAGGGAGCATAAAGTATCTCAGTGGGCCGGGGAGGCCTTGGGTGGTCTGAAGCAGGTGGCCTGTTCCATCGCTAGCCCCCCCCCGGCCTTCCCCTCCCCCCCGAGATACCTCATGTGCACTTAACGACCTGCGCATTTGATTAGCGAATGTATGGGCAAAAGCAAGGAATGATCACATTCGTTTCATGTGATTCACACCAATGAATCCTCAGGTTACAAAAGTAATTGGTAGGCGCCATTACATTTGTAACTCGAGGATTACCTGTATTTGCCTCTTAAAGGCACAAATAAGTTATTTTGAAATCCTGGCAATCCAAGTTGATGACGGAAACTATAGAAAGCATCTGGGTTGGGAACAAATTGTTTAACAAGCTATGAAACAAGTTATAGCCACTCTATTAATATATTGAGATAAATAACATTTAATAATTGTTCAACTTTTCAAAAGCAATGTGTGCAACATTTTGAATTCTGTTATACTGTTTATATTTTGAAAATACTAATACAAACAAGTTTCTAATGCCAAATAAAAGATAAGAAAAATTAGAATATTAATATATACCAAATACTTTTAGACTATGAAAACTCATGCTTACATTATATACTACTTATATACAGAACTTGATCAACACAATTTGCCCAATGCTAATATTTATTTTCACATCAAATATTATTTTTAAAGTGCTCTAAAGCTCTTAAAACTAAAGCCCAAAGGTTCTATATTATTTACTTTTTTAAAAAAAGCATTTTTCCATGGCATCTTACAACAAACTAAACCCACATAAAACATTGAAACAGTGCGAATATACAGTATAAGACAATAAAACAATGAAAATAACAACCAAAATGAATATTTCTAGGCAGCAGTGTGTTAAAAAACAACACGATTTAAATGCTTATGGCCTGGGGGAGGAGTTTTTGTCAGTAAAGGGCATTTCAGAGGCTGGCAAATGCTACAGGAAAAGTCCATTCTCTGATAGCTGCTTGCCTCATCTCAGCATAGGTAAATCCCCCCGAAAAGGTGAAGATTATGTTAGATTGCAGAGAAGAACACACTGTCAAATATTATAGTAGTCCTAAACAGTGAAGGGCTTTATAAATTAATACAACCACCCTAATAAAATCCACAAATGAAATGGAAGCCAATGAAGATTGTACAAGAATAGAGTAATATATTTACAATGCCCAGTTTCTAGTTAAGTAATTCATAAGAAGCAGAATCTAAAATTGGCCATGTTTGAACATAAGTCTCAATGTTTTGTTTTAACAAAAAAAGCAACAAAAACACCCAAACGAGTTTCACTGGCTTTTTATAATGGAACAGATTTCCTTATCAGATGTTCAGCAACATATAGATGATTCTACTGCTTAAGATTAAGCTAAGCAAATTAATTCTAGTTACTCATTATTGCATTAAGCAATTTTGTGTGTGCAAGAACTAAAGTGACACCTTATATCTTTCATTTTAGAAGAGTTCACATATTCTGAAATAGTTACAGTTACAACTTTTTCTTCAAATTCATTTGAACATATCAAATTCCTCCCTAACCCATACATATGGCTAGAAATGGCATATCTGGAAGACCGAGCATCTCATTTCAATTGATTACAAAATAATAAAGTGTATATTGCAAAGGTAAAGACTCCCTCAAGTCAAATTCAACTCCTGTTGAGTGCATATACAACACATTAATCTTATCCTCAAGTTGGAGCACTGACAAGTTCAAAGCTCTGACTGGCAATAAACTGGCTGGACCAGAAGATAAAAGAATTAGTCTTCTGTTTTATGTTTTGTTTGGTAACCTAGTCAGCCAAGCAACTGGTAATTTTCCTCCTGATGGAAGGAATGGATGGAAGTTAGAAGCTATATAGAGCTACCTTCTGGAAAGTTGGGAAATTTAAATGTATTGTTTCACAAAGCAAGATTCAGAATGTGCTAACTACAGATTTTGCTTTTACTAATTTTGCCTTACTCAATATGACTTAACAGATTTAAACTTATAATTGTCAGAGTGTGTAACTACCAAACTTACCGGCAGTTTATGAATGATAAAACATTTTTGTCCTCCAGTGGAAAAATACCTTTCTACGTCATTAAAAAACAGCATGGAAATTGTGTGTAAGTGGGGAGGGGAAACCTAACCTAGACTTCTTCGTAAGACTCAGTAGTTCCTCCATCATACTTTACCCTCATCACAGACTGGCATTTATACTCACACTGGTCTCTCAAATTATGTCTATTAAAAGAAACAAGTCTACATCTATAATTTGTTCAAGGGAGTGAAACAGTATAATTTATTCAATAAAAATGTAAAAATTGTCCCCAAACAAGCTATTAAAATAATTGCCTACAGCAATCTTATGCTGCAATTCTTAACACAGACACTTGAGATTAACTTCTAGTGAACTCTAGAGTTTATTTCTGAAATGCACAGATAACAGTGTTTTGTCAGACTTGAAAAGCACGCCCAAAAAAGTTAAATTTTATAGATATAGATATAGATATAGATATAGATATAGATAGATATAATTTAAATATAGCCAGGAATTAATGGGCAACCAGAACAGAGGTGCAAGTTAATTTCATTAATACTATTCCTTATTATCAAACCATCCAACAGAATAAGGAATCCCAGCACCCATACATCTGCAGTGATTACGATTCTTAGCAGTAATGTACATGGAAAGATATTATAAGGAAAAGATTTGCACTCATAACTCACGAATTGGAATGTAATCCAATTCTTCAAAGTTCTAGAAATTCTTAACCTAAAGAAATATGAAAGACAAATACAAGGTGCAGCCATTCTCTCTGCCCGCAACTTCATTTTAACACTATCTAGGATGAAGTAGAAAAAATTGTTAGCTGTCAATTCTGCAATAATATTATGGCTATTCTTTGAGTGAGGCCTCATATTCTTCAGCAATTGTTAAGGAAGGCTAATTATTAATATGGATAATCATTCCTTCTTCATATCCTTCTTACTACTGAACAGAACTAATTATTTGTATGCCATTCGGGGGGGGAAAATCCAGTGCTGTAAAAATTAACTTGGAAGCAGCAGGGTATTTGCTGTTAAAAAACATCTTTTCCTAAGGTTTAAGAATTAAGGAGTAGAGCATATTATTTCATCTTTACACAGCCTAAATTATTTCACAGTAAATAATGATTGTATATATTTATAAAATTGTTAATCTTATTTGTTATGCTTTACAACAGAATGATTTTCAGTGTTGTATTTTGATAACCTAACATTTATTATGAGCAGTTGACTAGAAAAGAGGTTTACATGAAAAATAAAACAAGGCTTACTGGTACGATTCCAATATCCAAGGCCTATTCTCTGACACACTCTTCTTAAATATTGAAACATTCCTATTCTGTTTTTGTTTTCCCTATAAAACTTTGAGGGCTTCACTTAACCCGCTTCTTTCTCCACCATGTTACCATTCCTCGTTTAAATGCTTTTGCTATAGGTCAAAAAAAGATAGGAACTACTATTCTCTTTATATTTTAGGTACAATTGTCGTCCTCACAATTTCCATTCTCTTTTACATTATTCTTAATTATAGTAATTCCTACCGCTCCCTTTTCAAATTCCTTTCTGTAAATGTAAAATTTTACTGTGGTTAAACACTCTTCTCTTTAATTGCTCCTTTCTTCTTTTTCTTTTTTTCCAGTCTTTATTGATACTGGATAGTTATTTTGTTTTTCTTCCTGCAGAGAAATTCAATTTTATTAAAAGTGTCTCTCACGTTCTAATGTCTTCCATTCACTTAATTTTCCTTTTGATTATCCAACTCAATCCTCTCCTCCCATTTTTTGTTGGCAACCTCTGTGAGAACCAAACTCTCACTTAACTTTTTTTTTAATTGTTTTATTATTTTAACCCAAGCACTGCAAATCTAACTTAAATACTACACATGCATTTTGCCTATCAACATAATGAACTATAAACCAATATAATAGTACTAGTTCATCTGATTTATGTACTTCACTTTCTTGAAGAATCAGTTCTTTCACAATGGATAATGACCCCGAGACATGTTATTCAAGTATATGCAAAACTAGAAAGATATGGGTAATAACTTAATTCCTTGTTATTACCGGTTCTGTGGGCGTGGCTTCGGGGGTAATGTGACTGGGTGGGCATGGCCAACTTTTTTTTTTTTTTACTTTTAAAAGCATTTTTTCAGCCGAAGAAGCTTTAAAAAAAAAACTTTTAAAGGGTTCTGGCAATCAGGCAACTCAGCTGGGATCGTCAGAACTCTTTTAAAGCATTTTTTTTTACAGCTTATAGAAAAAATGCTTTGAAAGGCTTCTGACAATCCCAGGTGAGCCACGTGATCATCAGAAGCTTTTTTTTTTAACTTTTAAAAGCATTTTTTCGGCCGAAGGAAAAAATGCTTTTAAAAGTAAAAAAAAGCCTCCGATGATCACGTGGCTCAGCTGGGCATGCGGGGAGAGAGGCGGGACCAGGAATTTTTGCACCAGTTCTCTGAACCACCCACCGCCATCGCTACTGGATCGGGCAATCCGGTCCAAACTGGGAGCATTTCACCCCTGAACTTATCTAAAAAAAAGAGCCGCATCATCTAGAACAGCAGCCCCCAACCTTTTGGACACCTGGGTCTGGCTCCCTGGAGAGAGGTTTTTCCGCAGACTGGAGGGGGTGTGGTTTCTCATGCAGCCTGCATGCCACTGATGGGGCTTCGTTTGTTTGCGCAACTCAGTTTCTGGCATGCCATGGACCAGTGCTGGTCCACAGACTGGGGGTTGGGGACCTCTAATCTAGGACAATGATATGTGACTGCAAATATCTGGGGAACCAATAGGAAGAAGCAAAGAAGTCCGTTTTGTGACACTTTTGCCTGGATTTTTCCAGCCCAGAAAAATGGTAGCCCCATGATGGTGGTGGTGGTGGTGGTGAAGGTAGTGATGAATTTGTGATTTGCAGTTGCAAAGCAACTATATTGGGCAAATGTAGGATGTATTTTCGGATCATAATCACAGAAACTTTGCGTCTGATCAGAACAGACTCTACTGAAGAGTGAATTTCAAAATCTCAAATGTCAACAAGATATCCAAGATTGATGTTCACCAATCCCTCAAAATGCAGGCTGATGAAAAAATGTATTTCGTGATAGAGAGCCAATTCTGCTGTGCCACTTCCTTTGTGGAACATGATTCCCTGGAGATGAGATGGACCTTGAGCTTGTTGGTTTATTGTAAGGCTCTGAAGACAAGGCATTGGGATTCAGGAGTGTAATGGAGTCGGTACAGTGGTTGTACTGATTGTTTTGAAGAATGGGCTTATCTTAGCTGTTTTATAGATTTTATTATGTTTTTAATATGCTTTTATATTTTTTCCTCATTTTTAAATTGTATTGTTCTTTTTGTTGATTTCATTTTTGTTTCAATTTTTGGTAAACTGTCCAGAAATCTATATGTGAGATGTATGGCTATATAAATTTAGGTAATATATAAACTGATGCACACCTAAACTGTTTAAGAACAGTACCTTTGCTTTGAGAATAAAAAAGGTATTGATATATGAAATTATAAATGAAAAATAATAGAAACTATAGTACATAATCCTATATTTCTCTATTAATTAATTTACATCTCATTTTTTCAGTCTGAGTACTAGAGGTTTCCAAAGGAAAGAAAAACAAAAATTTGATTTTGCATTGCTAGAAGAGAGAATTCAATTAAGCAATTAATCTTGCATTAATCTTGGGCCTCTGGTGGCTCAACAGACTAATGCAATCTGTTATTAACACAGCTGCTTGTAATTACTGCAAGTTCAAGTCTCACCAGGCCCAAGGTTGACTCAGCCTTCCATCCTTTATAAGGTAGGTAAAATGAGGATCCAGATTGCTTGGGGCAATAAAAGTTGACTTTGTATATAATATACAAATGGATGAGACTATTGCTTAACACAATGTAAGCCGCCCTGAGTCTTCGGAGAAGGGCGGGATATAAATTCAAATTTTTTAAAAAAATTACCCATTGATTTTTTGGATAATTAATCAAAAAAGTGTTAAGAGAGTTTACAACAAACACATGGAAAATTGCCGCATTACTTTTAGCTACACAGATTCTTCTCCCTTTCTATAGTTTTGTATATGTCTAGTTTTAGGGAAAGACCACAACTCTTTCCACAAAAAAACCCCAATATGAATATTGGTAGAAAAAAATGCACAATAATTATCTTACCTTCTCATATATAACTTGTTACAATACTTATCTTATTTATACTGTATGTATATTTAACAAAAGGGACGCAGTGGCTTAGTAGCTAAGATGCTGAGCTTGTAAATCGAAAGGTCCCTGGTGCCTTGTAATGGGGTGAGCTCCCATTACTTGTCCCAGCTTCTGCCAACCTAGCAGTTTGAAAGCACATAAAAAATGCAAGTAGAAAAATAAGGACCACCTTTGGTGGGAAGGTAAAGCGTTCTGTGTGCCTTTGGCGTTGAGTCATGCCGGCCACATGACCACGGAGATGTCGTCAGAGGAGCACTGACTCTTCGGCTTTGAAACAGAGATGAGCACCGCCCCCTAGAGTTGGGAACGACTAGCACATATGTGCGAGGGGAACCTTTACCTTATGTTTAGCAAATACTACACTTTAAAATCATTAATATCTCTCAAAAATTGAAATTTGCTCTGTAAAATAAAACAAGTAACAAAAACACAAATACATTTACAATTCAAAAATATTAAAGCAGAATAAATTTGCAAAAATATTACATTTGTACTGATTTGTAGAAAGTTATTCATGCCCTGAACTATAAGAGTTAAAATAATATCTCAACACTATATTCTGCAATACGTTTTCCAATTCCCACAAATCAACATAGACTCAGCAAAGCTTAAATTGTGTTTAGCTTACTTATGTCCATGAATTCTCTTATAAAAAAGAATAACTTGTGCCAATGGAATCACAAGCTGAAATGGAGAATGGGACACAAGAAAATGTTGGTTTCACTGCCATCATTTACAAGGAAAAAAAGTCTCAAATGTAAATGTCATTCCATGTCAAAAATAAAAAAAAAGCAAAGAACCTCTTCCTACCCTCAATCATACATTTTTAAAGGGTTTTAGGAAGCTTCCATCATCTAGAGTTTCTGGAATACAGCAAACTTAAGCACGTGACTAAATTGTGGCAGGCACATGCCAATTTTTGTTCACCATAATTCAACATTTGACTGACTGTTACATGTATCTCTATCAAAAAAAAACAACAAAAAAATGACTTCTATAGAAAAATCTGGAAGAAAATGACAACTTGAGATGAAGGCAGATTTGCTTTTATAGAACTAAATTATAGAATTACCCAGTGTTTTCCCTTTTCATTCTTCAGAGAAACCTAGAATTAAGAATATAATTATAACTAAAAAACGGGCTAAGAATTTCAACTAATATGCTCTGAGTAATCTTGAGCTATGAGTTAGGAAGCCTTTTGATGTCAGAGATGCTCCACCTTTTGACTCCAGACAATGTGACACTTCCCCATGCAGAAGTGGTTTATAACTTGAGGAATCCTCTGGGCTCACAGGACCAACTTGAAGAGCAGGTGGCAATTGTGACTTGGGAAAATCTTCACCTTCTGCTCCAGCTAGAGCCTTTCCTATCTGCTTATAGTCACAAACAATTTAATCAGTTCTTGCTAGGATTAGTACCACAAAGCTCTTACCTAGTCTAAAATGCAATGACTCATCAAGTGATGAAGTTCTAATAGAAGAATAGACTAGACTAGACTAGACTAGACTAGACTAGACTAGACTAGACTAGACTAGACTAGAATAGAATAGAATAGAATTCTTTATTGACCAAGTGTGATTGGACACACAAGGAACTTCTCTTGGTGCATACACTCTTGGTGTACATAAAAGAAAAGATACATTCGTCAAGAATCAAAAGGTACAACACTTAATGATAGTCACTGGGAGCAAATAAGCAATCAAATCATATTAGGAAACAGTCAATATAAATTGTAAGGATACCAGAACATAGGGACAAGCCCTCTCAACCACTTTCTTCCTTTTGGAAAGTTCTCGCTAATATCATGTTTGATCCCATTCTAAGCCAAAATATGAAATCCGGACTTTTCATTAGTGCATTCTGTGAGCTCATCCAGTCTTGTTTATGAGCCATGGATGTAGATTAGCATTATATACAGGTAGTCCTCAGGTACAAGGGCAGCCTGGATCCAGATTGTTGTCACTAAACATTGTAGTTGTAAAGCAAGGTATTGCATGGCTTAGCAAAGGGAATCCAGGCACTCCCAGTTGTCATTCTAACTCCAGGACACATGGGTCATTAAGTGGGAAGGAAAGGGAATCCCAGGTAAGGCACCCCCCTCTCCCCTGTTGCAACAGGAAGGTGGGGGAGGCCCCGCACAGGCTATGTGCAAATTAGGGGTGGGGGTGATGCAGTTTTAGCACAAGTTCAGGAAGACTGGGGAAAAGAGAGTGTGGCCTGCATGTGTTCATGTGTGGAAATGCAGGGGAGCCTGGAAAAGAGGGGATGGTATGCGTGTGTGTGAGTGCAGGGAGGTCAAGCATGAAGGTGCTGGTGGGTCCATATATTTGTGCAAGTGGAGGAAGGCCCAAGGAAGAAGGATGCTGGTGGGTGGGTGTGCGTGAAAGACAGCAGAGAAGGTCGGCAACAGCAATCATGTGACTGCAGATGCTTGCTATGGGTCATAAGTGTGGGCTGGTTGCCAAGTATACGAATTTTGGTCATGTCGCTGCGGGGGTACTGCAATGGCTAGAACTTTGAGAACCAGTTGTCCATCCCTTTGTTCCATGCCATCATAACTTCAAACAGTTGCTGAACAAATTCAAGGATTTGCCTCTTGAGTTTGGAATTGGATTCCACATTTACTTAAACATAGTTAAGGAAATCATGGTTAGCATTTCAACTGGATCCAGCTCCTGATTTATCTCTATTGAAAAAGAAAGCACATTTCTAAATCAACAGTACTGAGTTATTTCATCTGACAAGGACATGTCTGTTGTAAGTGCTGTTATGGTACAGAATACAAGAACAAAAAAAGCTTAAATTCACTGAAATAAAACGCAATAGATGGTAAAATGCATTCTGGTTGTTTTTTTTAATATAACTGTTCAAATTAATACTCAGTACACACAGATAGCTTATCTGTTTGAGAAGTATACTCATGATCTACAAGTAGCCTATTCATCATTATCTTGAGATTTGATAATATATTACTAACATCAAATTACTGCAAAAACAGTTCAAATTATGAAACAGATTAAATACTCAAATTATTTTGGGGGGGAAAATAGAATCAGCTTTTAGAAAATAATAGTCAGTAAAACATTTAAAACTCAGATTTAATTGATCTAACAGAGACCTCTAGTGGTAGGAACATGAATATACTATTTGTAATTTTAGAAAAAAACAACACTGTAACGAATGTCTATGGAGATTCTCAGTCATCCAGGTCATGGTTCTCCTAAAGATGTTTTTTTCAAGAGGCAACTGGACTTTCTGGTTTTTCTTTGAAGATGTTTCGCTTCTCACCCAAGAAGCTTCCCCCCATTCCCAAAGGCACAGTGTACATTCTTTCATATTTGGGACTGAAAGAAATCCAACATCTCTATAGATAACTGTTCACAGGCCAGAAATAGCATTAGCAACTCTTGGGGTGGGGGTGGGTGGGGGGTAATTAGAGGCTCAAAATCCCTCTTCAAAATCCACATTCAATATTTTTCCTAAGCATTTGGTTTCCTTAGACCATAGATTTCCATATACAAATGTTTGTTCAACATATTTTGTTATCAATCTTATATATTACTATAATCAGATCATTATAAAGAAGTTTGATTAAATGGATATGTGGACATGATATGTACACTTACCTTGCACACAGTCTCTGCATCCCAAGGCAAAATCGTCTTCAAATCAATTATTTCACAGGAGACTCCTAATTTTTCTTGTGCCATAACTGCTACCTCTTTTATAACATGAACCTAAACATTAGGAGAAAGCATGCAATAAACTTTAAATCTCATAAACAAGATTTTGAATCTCAACAAGATTTAAGTCTCACTAACATTCTAGTTCTAATCCTATCTATCTGGGTCTTATTTAATTTCCATCACTTTGGTTAGAAGAATATTCTAGAATATTTACATACATGCATAATGGAGGACCGAACAAAACATAAATATCTGATGAAGTGATCGCTTCAGATAGCAACTATCCAGATGAACATGGCAATAAAGTGATAATGGTAAAATAAGTATTAGAAAGTAATAGCAGGAACTAGTAAAAAGTATTTGGGGGATTTATTTTCCTCAAATCCTAACAAATCTTACTCACCTGAGTACCCCAAGCCACTAAAGTTACATCACTTCCATCTTGAAGCACTTCTGCTTGAGACAAAGGGATGGAGTAAGGCTCCACAGGGACTTGTTCCACTGAATAGAAAGAAAGCAGTGAAGTTTATAATTTGAGTATCTAGAACAGAAATACGGAACTACAACTTCTGGCAGCCCCAATCAGCATGTATGTAGTTGAAGGATGCTGGCAAAACCTGAAGGGACAGCATGTTCTCCATCTCTGCTGCAAGGTATCTAAATTTAGAGCCTTAGGTGTAATAGAACTCACAAGGAAAGTTCCATTCTGAAGAATCAGAAATCCAGTGGCAATGTATGAAGAGAAAAATGAATTCAGTTGTGTCAATGTGCAATTTATTATCAGTTGAAGCTATGAGTGCAGAAAATAAAAAATAAATCCCAGAGATATAATTTAGGAATTTCCCTTGAATCAGAAAACTTCTTCTAGCCGAACAGCATATGATTTACTGAAAAATTTAAACCGCAATTAAAAGTTGGATGAAATCCAAGTTTTGGGGGGAAAGGAAGCAATAACTAAAACTCGCTACAAATTTAGCTGGCTGACAAGTGCCCTTATAAACCAAAAAAATATGTTTGTATTCACAATTATTCGGATCTATTGCAGTAAAAAACAAACAAAATTAAATATACAGATAATCCAACAAGATCCCATTTTCACAAGCATAATTGGCCATCTCTATGACTGTATTATAGTTCAGCCTGAATAAGGGTGTCACAATAACAACAAATTAAGCATATGCATGATATGTGATGTCCCGGTGCCTTGAAGCCGTTCGGGTCTGGATGGGGACAAACAGACTTCGATTCAACCCATCCAAGACGGAGTGACTGTGGATGCCGGCATCCCGGTACAGTCAGCTAGTTCCGTCGCTGACTGTGGGGGGCGAGTCACTGGCCCCCAGGGAGTTGGTTCGCAGCTTAGGCGTTCTCCTGGATGTACGGCTGTCGTTGGAAGAACACTTGACAGCCGTTGCCAGGGGAGCTTTTTATCAGGTTCGCCTGATCCGCCAACTGCGTCCCTTCCTGGACCGGGATTCGTTATGCACGGTCACTCATGCCCTCGTTACCTGGATTACTGCAATGCTCTCTACATGGGGCTCCCCTTGAAGAGCACCGGGAGACTTCAACTGGTACAGAATGCGGCTGCGCGGGGGATAGAGGGAGCGTCTCGGAGCTTCCATATAACACCTCTCCTACGCAAGCTGCACTGATTGCCGGTGGTCTTCCGCGTGCAATTCAAGGTGTTGGTGATCACCTTTAAAGCGCTCCATGGCATGGGACCAGGTTACTTACGGGACCGCCTACTGCCGCCAATAGCCTCCCATCGACCTGTGCGCTCCCACAGGGAGGGTCTCCTCGGGGTGCCGTCAGCTAAACAATGTCGGCTGGCGGCCCCCAGGGGAAGAGTGTTCTCTGTTGGGGCACCTACCCTATGGAACGAACTGCCTCTGGGGCTATGCCTTCTTCCCGACCTCCGGGCCTTTAAGCGCGAGCTCAAGACTTTTTTGTTTCAACGAGCAGGGTTGGCCTAAGAGTAATTTTTAATTGAGTGGTTTTATTTCTTGTTATTTTAATATTCGGCCTTTATGGCGTCAGAT